>NC_072377.2:10000-1210000 GCF_028885625.2 Pongo pygmaeus
CAACCTCACCCTAACCCTAACCAACTCTCTGCAGGCGCAGAGAGGCGCGCGGCGCCGGCGCAGGCGCAGAGAGGCGCGCGGCGCCGGCGCAGGCGCAGAGAGGCGCGCGGCGCCGGCGCAGGCGCAGAGAGGCGCGCGGCGCCGGCGCAGGCGCAGAGAGGCGCGCGGCGCCGGCGCAGGCGCAGAGAGGCGCGCGGCGCCGGCGCAGGCGCAGAGAGGCGCGCGGCGCCGGCGCAGGCGCAGAGAGGCGCGCGGCGCCGGCGCAGGCGCAGAGAGGCGCGCGGCGCCGGCGCAGGCGCAGAGAGGCGCGCGGCGCCGGCGCAGGCGCAGAGAGGCGCGCGGCGCCGGCGCAGGCGCAGATGATGGCGCGTCCCGCGGGGAGGCTCGGCACCTCCGGGCGGGGGTTGGGGGCGCATGGTGCAGGAGCACAGTCGCACGCCGCCGGGCCGGGGGCGGAGGGGGGCGAGGGGGGCGGAAGGGGGCGGAGGGGGGCGGAGGGGGGCGGAGGGGACTGGAGGGGGGCGGGGGAGGCGCCCTGCAGGCACACACAGGCACGTCGCGGCGGTGCGGCGCAGAGACGGCTGGGACCTCAGTAATCAGAAAAGCTGGGCTGGACCACCCCCTGCTTGCAGCCGGGCACTGCAGGACCCGCTTGCTCACGTTGCTGTGCCAGTGCGCCCCCTGCTGGCGACTAGAGCAACTGCAGGGCTCTCTTGCTTACAGTAGTGGCTAGCGCCTCCTGCTGGCGCGGGGCACTGCAGGGCCCTCTTGCTTACAGTATAGTGGCGGCACGCCGCCTGCTGGCAGCTAGGGACATTGCAGGGTCGTCTTGCTCAGTGTGGTGGCAGCACGCCCACCTGCTGGCAGCTGGGGACACTGCCGGGCCCTGTTGCTCCAAGTGTAGTGGGGGCACTACAGGAACCTCTTGATCACAGTGTAGTGGTAGCACGCCCCCTGTTGGCAATCGGCACTGCGGGGTCCTCTTGCTCATGGTGTGGTGCCCGTACGCCACCTGCTGGCAGCTACAGACACTGCAGGGCCGTCTTGCTCACAGTGTAGTCGTCGTACGCCCCCTGCTGGCAGCTGGGGACACTGCCGGGCCCTCTTGCTGTCAGTTTCGTGGAAGCACGCCACCTGCAGGCAGATGGGGACTAGGCAGGGCCCTCTTGCTCCCGGTATGACTGCTGGCGTCCCCTACTGGCCACCTCCTGCACCACTTAAAGTCGGAGCGCCAGTTTTATTAAGCCCCATCAGTTCTGTAAATTCAAACTGAAACGGAGCTATTAATGGAGAGAGCTGATGCCCCAGTTCTTGTCTAACTTGGAAGAAAGATTTTCACCAAGAGGCAGTACAAAGGTGGCAGATAACTTCATTGAAAAGAAATACAGTGTAAAGAGTTTATTGTAGAAAAATGGGGAGGAGTGGGCTGATCGTGCATGAAAACAGCCTAAGAGTTCTGTGCAGGGAATTTTATTTTGGACTTCTTCACATTCTTGCCTCTGTCTCAAGTCTCCGCCTATTTTCTTTGTCTGGTTTTCCTGCTACTGCCTTAGGTCCCCGATTTGCCCCATTTAGCCTTGTGGGACCTCCTCACTGTTGGTTGAGGTACATATGTGGTGATCAGTCCGAATCCACTCTGGCACCAGGCTCCTTCCCGCCATCCCAGGCAGGCTGACAGCGGTCATGTTTGTACCTACTGTGCCTGCCTATCTCTTTTGAATGTCCTTCTCTGCCCTAATCTCTACTTATGGTGCCAGGTTTCTCTTAAGAATGTCCCCTTTGTCCTTATCAGCATGTAGCTAGCAATATTCTGACATTTTTATTGCAGAGTGAATGATGATTGGGGCATCTTAAAAGGAGTTCTAGGGTGTTTCTTTCTGCATAGGCACCTCTTCTCACTCGTACCCACAGTTGACAAGTGCCCATCCACTACAGCACTAGAGATGCTACTAATATGTACATTTTTGGTGTTCCCTCCAGTTGAGCCTTCCCAGACTTTCCCTTTTCCAGGAGATTCCCCTCCTGTTCATGTATAGCTAGCTAGCTACTCTAACAGAGCCCACTATCCTGTGTCTTTCCCAAAAATAGTGAGGGAAGGATTAATTGGAAACCATAGGAAATGATATGCATGTAGATGAAAACTTTACAATTTACAAAAATAATCACTCAAAATCATCCTTACACTAAAAATGCAAAAATATACCATTTCTAGAAGAATCTATAGAAAAAAAGCTATGTGCCTTTGGGTTTGGTAATGAATTTTAACAAATGACACAAAAGGTTGATATGCACAGAAGAAATGACAATTTGGATTTCTTAATATTTAAAGTTTATACTCTGGAAAAGACCTTGTTAAGAGAACAAAAAGACAAGCCATGTATTGAAGAAAATATTTGCAAAATACAGATCTGAGAATTTGTATTCAAAATATATTTAAAAATTCTTAAAACTAAACAATAAGTTAAACAGCCCAATTAAAAAGGCACACAGTTCTGAACAGACACCTTACCAAAGAAGACCTACAGATGGCAAGTAAACATACAAAAAGATGCTCAACATACTAGAGAACTGAAAACCACAATGATATAGCACAGCTGCTCTGTATCTCTTAGAACTGCTAAACTCTTTTAAAAATTACGAATGGCTGGAGGAAAAACAAGAACTCTTTTCACTGCTGGTGGAACAGTGTATAAGACCAAAATATGCCACCCCAAAATATAATGGTAGGAAACCAGAATATGCCACCCCAAAATATGTCCCTTTTGCTTAAGAATTATTCCAAGCTGATTATTTTGAAAAAAAAATGCTAACAAAGGAAGTTCTGAAAACAGAGTAGAAGTTACCCTTGTGTAAGGAAAATTTACAAC
The DNA here is from genome assembly GCF_028885625.2 of Pongo pygmaeus. Taxonomy (NCBI): domain Eukaryota; kingdom Metazoa; phylum Chordata; class Mammalia; order Primates; family Hominidae; genus Pongo; species Pongo pygmaeus. The sequence continues at coordinate 12,868 of NC_072377.2, forward strand.
TATAAAGGAAATCCCCATTCAAAAGCTACCTCTCTCGACACCGAGAAGACAAGGATAACTAAATCACTAAAGAGTCTTATCAATGGAGAATGCATGGACTTTAGTCTGTATAACAAACCTTACCCTTGTCTATTGTGCTTTTGCTGGTTAACTCCCCACTACTGCACCTCAAATCTTCTTTCTTTAAGTTGAAGATAGTATTTATGCTTGAATTGAAAGCCACCTGTTGGAGATTTACTCATTTTTCCCTGAGTAGCTCCCATGTATCCATAAGGTATACATGTTTTTAAACTTTTCTGTTTTTCTCATTTGAATCTGTCAGTTGTTACAGAGGGTCCCATCTCAGAATTCTGAAAACATAGAAAATTATTTTTCCTCCCCTATTACAAGTTGGGCATTTTTTTCCAAAGCTAAACAAGTCTCACCTTACAATCCAAAAATCACATTCCTAAGTATTTTGACAACTACTTTGATGTTATTTCCAAACAAAAGCTACCATGCACTTATTTACAGAAGTGCTATTCATAATGACCAAAGGAAAAAAAGGAATCAGAAAGTCTTACAATAGATGACTGTGTGGGAATCCACTCAGACATCAAAAGTTGTTATAAAGATTATTTAAATGAAAACATTTGAGATACTGAAGATAAAGGAAGAAATCTTACCAGAACTTACTTTATCCAATTAAAGCAGAGCTCCCAGAAAAATACAACTGAAATTAACCCCATCCAAGGAGTTTCTTGCAAATTCAGCTGCCATGGAGACAGCGTACTCTTTCCCATTAGCATTGATAAATGAAAATTAAATCCTAAGCTCCCACCTGACTGAACAGACCCACTCTTGGTGGACCTGCATTTCTTCAACAACACATATTGAGAGACTTTCCTGCATTTTTGACCTGTGGCTAACACTCCTCACCTTTCATTCTGTCATCAGTGTTTTGGGGAAACACCTTTAACTCTCTATGATTTACAGGTTATTAAGTGGCCCTTACAATTCCCTCCAGAGGTGGAAAAGACTAATGATGATGGTGTCTGAGCTCACAGCAGCAAGCAGGCATGTGTGCTCAGCAGCCATGTGGCTCATCTGGTAAGAGCTTACTAAATACGATGTTCTACAACATTGCTTAACACAAGGGGAGACACTCCTGACTCAGAGTGTTTAATTGCTCACCTACTTCTTTTTCTGCCTTCTTGGGCTCCTAAAATGAAAAAAACCCTGGAGTGGTAAAGTGAGTCAAAGGGGTACCAGCTGCATCACAGCAAAATAGATTCCTAAAAAATCCCTGGCCTAAGATAACAACCTTGGCTGGATACGTTTGAATGTGCTGATAGTGGACATGGTAGAGTGAAGGTGGTTGAAATGTTCATGTTAAAGAACTTCCACCCAGATTGCAAGAAAAGAGAGAGGAATGGAGATGGCAGCACGATTCCCTACAATAAAAGCAGATGTTTTGAGATCACTTATCTTTGTTCTGAAAAAAATAAAGACAGAAACCAAAGTTTAGCCTGAGGCTACAATTAATTTGGCAATAAGCGAGAGGGACATATGGCATAGACAGATTTAAACATTTCTCCCTTATATTAATACAAATACTAAAATTACAAATAAATTTATTCCAAATAAAACAAATATTTAAAAAATTTAATGAATGAACACTGGAGTCTATAGTAGTATTTGAAGGACATCTCACAAACAAGTTTGGTTTTCGAAGGTTAGAACTGATGGTCTAGAGAATTCATTTCATTCCAGAGAAAGAAAAAGAGGAATTTCTTAGGTTCCTTCAGGAGTGCGTCTAGCTTTGCCTCATCTTTGTTTGAACTATGGATACAGCAGAAGAAAACATGAGGATTTCACAGATTTAAGGTGCGAAAAGTCACTGGGTTCTCTAAGAAGTCTTGGATTCTTCTGCTGGGAAAATAGGTTTGTTGAGAAAAAAATGAGTTGGAGGAGGCTGTTATTGAAGTGAAGCAGAATTGCTTTTACTAAACTGCTTATTACCCACTCTGTAGTGTGGAAACAAATTATTCATGCACAAGGTCCTCTTACTGTTCCTGGAATGCAGTGAAAAGGGAACAGATTAGTTTTTCTCCCTCAGAACACAACCACTAGAAACACCCTACCTCAGATGAGATATTGCCTAATTATTTTCAAAAGACAGTGAAAAATGATGGATGTAAATGTTTGCTACAAAATAAATACATGCTAGAAACAGAAGCATCCGGGTCATAGCTGTATTAGAGATACCTGTGTTCCCCTGTCACTGAGATTAAAACAAAAATGTCCAATAAAAATCATTCACGGCATGGGAGAGGGGAAGTTGAAGGATGGAAAGGCCAGGCATAAAAGGATTTCAGAATTTCAGTCCATAAGGAAGTGGCTTTGTGCATTGTCTGTTGCTGTGTGCAAGATGAAGTCTGGAGAAAGAAAGCCTGCAGTAACAAGGGCTCTTTTGTCCATCTCACCTCTCTAGATACCAAGTTTCAGACATGTTGCATTTTAATTGAAAAGTTGATATAATTTTTTAAAAAAATAACACTTGCGGTGTTTGAAGTGACAAAGGCTGCTGTGACAAAAAAGCAGGGAAAGGGAATTTTTTTTAAAAAAGCAAAAAACAACAACAAAAACCCCACAAAAAAAGCAAACAACAAACAAACAAAAAACAGAGGAAGAAGTTGAAACACCCTGGGTTGTGACTACTTCCAGGAAGGGGCTACAAAAGGCAGTTGGAAATTCTATTTGCTTTGCAACTGTGAGTTTTCCAGCCTGCTCCCTTTCTAAAGTATATTACTTTGTTGTTGGTTCATGAAGTTATCCCTTTCTGTTTTCTGGAACAGCTATGTATTTTCTTTATCTATCATCTATCTATCTACCTGCCTATCATCTATCCATCTATTTACTATCTATCTTTTCTACCTTTCACTATCAAGAGCTTGGGTCAAGCAGGATAGAATTCCAGTGTATGTTCACTCTACCGTTTAAGACAAGAGCTCTTGTAGGCATTCTCCATCACATCATAAACCTGAGCTTTCTAAAACAGGGTGTGGCAAACTACCATGCATGGGCCATGTCTGACACAGTCTGCGTTTGTGAGTAAAGTTGTAATGGGACACAGCCACATACATGTGTTTTATAATGTCTCTGGCTACTTTCATGGTATAACGGAAGAGCTGAGTCATTGAGAGAGGGACCACATGGCTTGGAAAACTTAAAATATTTAACATTTAGCCCTTTGCAGAAAATATTTGCTGACTCTTGTTTTAAAAGATCTTTGTTTAGAATGCTACCTATTGCCTTCTGGGTAGAATCACAACTCTTTACCACAATCAACACAGCTTCAGCCCTGCTTCTATAACCAGCCTCATCTATTATTTCTGCTTCTCCTCATTTTCCTGCTGGCCATGCTGATGGATTGTCAGCTTCCCAGGTGTGCGAGAATCTCTCCTCCCTTCCCGGCATTCTCATGCTCTCCCTCTGCCTCCCAAGAACTTCCTTTCCCATCTCTCATGACAGTTCTCTTCTTCATTCTTTAAGATGCAGCCCCTTTGCTCCTTCCTTAAAGATGTCTGTCTGGCTTCATTTTGGATGATGTGCTCCTTCTGCATCTCCCAGAGCCAGCCTGTGTGTGTCAGCTACAGCATTTCTTTGCATCTCTGTGTCATATATCACCAAATCTGCCTAAGCTTGCATAAGTCACTGCATGACAATTTCAGACTCCACCAGCATTGTCCCCACTAACCACAAGGCTTAGACATTCTTCCGGTATGCTCAGGGTTGTGGAGTGGTAGCAGTAACCAGCTGGTGGGCATCATCTCTTACATCAGAATCAAATCTGTAGCTCTCTGCCATTAATATGTATTTGGAGTTTAAAATTAGCATAAAGATTTTCCTTAAAATAAGAATAAATGGCTTGAGCAGGCTTTTGGAGCGTAGGATATTTCTGCTGGTTCATTTCAGCATTCAGTATTCCCACATGAATCTAAACACGGCTCTGCTCTTAGTAGCTGTGCGACCCTGGGAAAGTCACTCAATCTCCCTCAGCTAAATTTTGTTGTGTGAGTAATGAGAAGAGAGTTGTGATTTGTATTTAGTAAGTAATAACAAACAAAAGGCATTTAGCTTTCTGGAACCTTGTATACAGTAGATCCTCATGAAATACTAGCTCTGTTGATAAAACTAGACCAAAAGGAGTTTTCAAAGTCAACAACAGTATCATGCAGTGAAGGACATAGATGAGAAGCTGCTGGTGCTTCTGCAGCCTGCAGCTCCTGGAGGCCCATTTTGTCCATGATTTAGCAGGAATGCACTACCTTTCCACGAGGAGACACTGCCCACAGAAACCAAGGCCATTCTTTGAAGACAAACATGTTTTAATAGCCTTTACATTATGTAATAGTGTAATACAAATAAGAATTTATTAATGTAAAATTATTTACATTGTTATGTTACAACTATTGTACAGAGCTTTACACCTAGATATTCTGAAGTTGGTGGTCTGTGAGTGGCATCGAGTGATGACTGACACACTCTGACCTGGGGTAGAACAACACGTGTCCCTGCAGTTTGCTGAAATTCAGGGCATCACCACCTTTTTTTCAAGAGTGTGTTTTCCTGTCCTCCCGAGTTTTGCCCACTTAAGCAATGGTTTTGCTGTAATACAGAATTACACTATTTATCAAAATATTACTTTGGAGATTACTGGTTCACATAGTTCATTTTCAAGTTTCAAGTTCATTTTCAAGTTCATTTCAAACTTTACTGTCTCATGCTAGTTCCTGGAATATTAGAAGTGAACACACTCCCTTCCCAGGCCAATGACAGCTAGTGAATAACCAAGATTTCCTGCAGGTGCCTTTGCCTTGGCTTTCTGAGCCTGGAGTTGCTGGGTGGCACTGGGCAGCAGGGAGCAGAGCTGGTCCCAATTCTCCATGCTTTCCCCACTCTGTGGGGGACACAGGCACGATGAACAACCTGGGTCCTGGCCTGGCACTGGCTGGGAAGCTATTTGATGTCAGGCTTGATATGGACTTCTGAGTTGAAAAGAGAGTATGGGTCACCTAGCCCCACTTACCCATTTTACCAAGAATGAAAATGGGGATCTATTCCAGACATGAGAGTACACATTGTAAGGCTGTGCAAGCTTGCTGCACTTGTATCCACTCAGCACACACTTTCTGAGTGTCGAGTGTCTCCAGCATGAGAAGGACTGTAGCTCCCAGGGTCCCACCCTTCACAAAGGACAGCAGCACCTCAAGGGACAGAGGTGCAAAGAGCAAGGTGGGGGCCCTTCTGCTGGAGAGGTGGCTGGGGAGGTCCTTAGAGGAAGTGACAGCTGAGTTCTTCTCTGAAGGGTGAAGCTGAATTACTTGAAGCTTAGGGTGAAGGGGTGTCCAGGGAAGTGGAGCCTGTGAGCCAAAAGCATAATGACTTGTCAAGAGAAGTGTAACAAGTTCCATATTGTTTCAGTGCCAAATCTGCACAGGAGTCACCAAAAGAAAGAGCAGGATCCTGGAGCCAGGGTCTTGGATTTCACCCGCTGGCAATGGGAATGTTCACTGGGAATTTTGGGGGGCAAAACACGACAATGTTTCCTCTTAGCTCCAATTTTCTGTCTCTCTGTCTCTTTCTGTCCTTCTCTCTCTCTCATCCTTAATTTTTGTATTATCATAAAAAACACAGATGTCCCAGATGTGGGGATTAGCAGCCTGCCTCTTTCTGGATGACTTCAGGGGAGCACTTTGGCCTCTGTGAGCTTATTTACAACAATTCACGAATCTTGCAAAAAAAAAAAAAAGTCATGGTAGCAGAGGTTAGAAAATATCCTAGTATTTCTTCTGAAACTTTGAATTTATGATTAATATGTTTAATCTTCATCTTCTGAAAAGTCACCAGTTACACAGTGAGCACCATAAAGGGAGTCTGTTTCTGTGGTTTGTGGCTTCAACAGTCAGCAGTTTTGCAGCAATAGCATTGCATGTGGGTTTTGGGCTGATGATGCTCAACAGTGGACAATCCTCTTCACCTGCCTCAGCCCCACTGCCCACCCTTGCATACAATGCAGGGTCACAGCTGAGCTCTCCGAGACACCTCGTAGGACCTCAGCTTCTCAACTATCAAGTGTCTTCTAGTGAAGGCTTGGTCTCATAGCCTTTGTGGCTTCCTCCAGGTAACACTTGGTTTTCTGACCTAACCCTGGTATGTGTGTGACACACATGTGAATGTGCTCCTTGTGGCAGCGCTGAGGAAGGACTCAGTCATCACAGATGCCGAAAGGCAAATGCAGTGTGCTTTCTTCCAGCATCTCCAGTCTTGTATTATTTTTACCCATCAGCCCATTTGAAAAAGAAAAAAAAAAAGCCTCCTGTTAGAATTAAATCCCCTCTGGAGATAATGAGTATTTTTTAAATCTTTCATGTTTTTTATAGTCACATTTGCTCCCAGTTCCTGCCAGGATCCACTAGAGGGCAGAGACACCCATGTGTCTTTGTGTGGCACTTGCTGAGTCGTAATAAAAACAGATACCCTGCCCTCCCAGAGCCAACCTCCAGTGCCGGGGCCAGCGGCAGCAAGTAAGAAAACCGCGGTTTCTGTGTCTGCGTCAGCTACACGGTGCTCGCACACAGGAGGCATCAGCCAGTTTTCTCAGTTAAAGAGACAGAAAAAAATGTGTCCTCACTACTTTTTGAATTTACCATCTTGTCTAATGTTTTAACTTAATTGAATGAATAAACTCACTATGCATCTGGACACATGCATGGAAAATTCACAAACATTTCAAACCAAAACAGAGTATTTTGCCAAAAGAAAATTTCTTAGATATGTTATTTTCACTTCTATCTTTTAGTGATTTTAATGTAATGAAATTGAGATATCTGTGCCTCTAAAAGACTTTTTAAAGAGCACGGTATTTTCCCATTTTGAAAAAAAATTGGCAAAATATCTTCTACTATAGATAGAAGTTAATTGGCTGAGGGTAATAAACAGAAGATTAAAAAACGACCTTTATCCCCTGATATTCTGTCAAGGGCTACAGTGAATTACACACCCTGGCATGGGTTTGCATACCACCTGCTGGAAGCCAGCAGTCATGCAGACCATGCTCTCCCACACTTAAAAAAGAAGCCCATGATTTGCAGATGACATGATTGTATATTTAGAAAACCCCTTCATCTCAGCCCAAATTCTCCTTAAGCTGATAAGCAACTTCAGCAAAGTCTCAGGATACAAAATCAAAGTACAAAAATCACAAGCATTCTTATACACCAATAACAGATGAACAGAGAGCCAAATCATGAGTGAACTCCCATTCACAATTGCTTCAAAGAGAATAAAATACCTAGGAATCCAACTTACAAGGGACGTGAAGGACCTCTTCAAGGAGAACTACAAACCACTGCTCAGTGAAATAAAAGAGGATACAAACCAATGGAAGAACATTCCATGCTCATGGATAGGAAGAATCAATATTGTGAAAATGGCCATACTGCCGAAAGTAATTTATAGATTCAATGCCATCCCCATCAAGCTACCAATGACTTTCTTCACAGAATTGGAAAAAAACTACTTTAAAGTTCATATGGAACCAAAAAAGAGCCCGCATTGCCAAGACAATCCTAAGCCAAACAAAGCTGGAGGCATCACGCTACCTGACTTCAAACTATACTACAAGGCTACAGTAACCAAAACAGAATGGTACTGGTACCAAAACAGAGATATAAACCAATGGAACAGATCAGAGCCCTCAGAAATAATACCACACATCTACAACCATCTGATCTTTGACAAACCTGACAACAACAAGAAATGGGGAAAGGATTCCCTATTTAATAAATGATGTTGGGAAAACTGGCTAGCCATATGTAGAAAGCTGAAACTGGATCCCTTCCTTACACCTTATACAAAATTAATTCAAGATGGATTAAAGACTTACATGTTAGACCTAAAACCATAAAAACCCTAGAAGAAAACCTGGACAATACCATTCAGGACATAGGCATGGGCAAGGACTTCATAAGTAAAACACCAAAAGCAATGGCAACAAAAGCCAAAATTGACAAATGGGATCTAATTAAACTAAAGAGCTTCTACACAGCAAAAGAAACTACCAACAGAGTGAACAGGCAACCTACAGAATGGGAGAAAATTTTTGCAATCTACTCATCTGACAAAGGGCTAATACCCAGAATCTATAAAGAACTCAAACAAATTTACAAGGAAAAAACAAACAACCCCATCAACAAGTGGGCAAAGGATATGAACAGACACTTCTCAAAAGAAGACATTTATGAAGCCAAAAGACACATGAAAAAATGCTCATCATCACTGGCCATCAGAGAAATGCAAATCAAAACCACAATGAGATACCATCTCACACCAGTTAGAATGGCAATCATTAAAAAGTCAGGAAACAACAGGTGCTGGAGAGGATGTGGAGAAATAGGAACGCTTTTACACTGTTGGTGGGACTGTAAACTAGCTTAACCATTGTGGAAGTCAGTGTGGTGATTCCTCAAACATCTAGAACTAGAAATACCATTTGACCCAGCCATCCCATTACTGGGTATATACCCAAAGGATTATAAGTCATGGTGCTATAAAGACACATGCACACGTATGTTTATTGCAGCACTATTCACAATAGCAAAGACTTGGAACCAACCCAAATGTCCAACAATGATAGACTGGATTAAGAAAATGTGGCACATATTCACCATGGAATACTATGCAGCCATAAAAAAGGTTGAGTTCATGTCGTTTGTAGGGACATGGATGAAGCTAGAAACCATCATTCTTAGCAAACTATTGCAAGAACAAAAAACCAAACACTGCATGTTCTCAGTCACAGGTGGGAATTGAACAATGAGAACAGTTGGACACAGGGAGGGGAACATCACACACCGGGGACTGTTGTGGGGTGGGGGGAGGGGGGAGGGATAGCATTTGTAGACATACCTAATGTAAATGACGAGGTAATGGGGGCCGCACACCAACATGGCACATGTATACATATGTAACAAACCTGCACGTTGTGCACATGCACCCTAGAACTTAAAGTATAATAATAAAAAAAAAAGAGTGGGGGAAAAAAAAAAAGAAAAGAAGCCCATGAGAAACAGCTCCATCAAGTTCATGCAGAATGACCTCCAGCAAGACCTGGAAAATGCTCAGTTCCACAAAATACCTGTGTCCAAATACTTTGAGTGCACCGCTCTGGCATCAGGTTCCTGTGAGGACAGACCCTGAGATGAATTTCTGGATAGAGGCTGCTGCCGGAGGAGACAATGTCACTGCAGATGCCTCATGCTGCTCCTACGCTGCAGGGGCCAGTGACTTGGGGATCCCTCCTGCCGTCCTGTTGGGGAACTGCAGAGATTCACCCCAGTTGGGTGGACTCCACTGTGTCTCCTGTCAAGAAGCTCCTCAGCTTACCTTGGTTTTTCCTTTTTAAAAACTCTCTGGTGTTTTCCTTTCCAGTGGGGGCTGCGTCTCACCTTAGAAGAAAAGATTTTCCAACTAGGGGCTGTCTTGGTAGCTGGTCCAGAAGAAGGTCTCCTCTCTCTGGAGTGATGTCCAGCCAAGTAACTCCAGCCAGAACTCTCACTGAGTGCGGCTGGATCTGCCCTGTTCTCCTCCCATCCTCATGTGGACTGTGGAAACCCATCCATGCCCTATGCGAAGTCCTGCATCTCAGACTGTAAAACGGCAAAAGCTGAATTTAAAATAGATGATTATATTGACTCTACGAGGAAAAGAAAGTTCTGAGGTAGACAACTGGTAAGCAAGCAATTATGTGTAACTTGTTAGAACACTAGGGTGTTTTTTATTTGTCTCACTGATTATTTTCCGTTTAACAGGCTGGCTAGGAGCCAGAGGCAGAGAAAGCTGGCTGGGAATTGAGAGGCATGAGGTCACCTCAGTCCCAACATTTCCATGTAAACGATGATGCGAGATGGGCTGGTGGCAGGAGTCCCTGAAAATCCTCACAATCTCAGCTTTTAACTTTCGTAAAATATTATGTCATTTAGGATCTGTTTAACAAATAACTCTTTTTCTAATTATAAAAGTGTATATTCTCTTTGGAGGATCTTTGGTAAATACAAAATGAGTTATAAGACAAAGAAAAATTATTCATAATTTTATCACTCAAATTTTGATAATTATATTCTTGCATTTTTAATGAAATGTAGAAATTTTAGATTATACTGTATATAAAATGTTGTTTCTGTTTTTTCATCCAATATTAGATCAGCTATTTCCACACCTGGTTGCTTGATTTAACCCTCCTTATACCGTTAGCCATTTAAATGATTTCTACTTTATCCTATGAATAACACTTCAACCAGTTATTATTCTTATATACAGCTCATTCAATCATTCATAATCTTGTTGAGCATTTATTTATAATTTAATTGCATATTACCTGAGTGGATTGTGGTTATATGTTTATATGCTTATTCCAAATATAGTGCTAAGATTAGCATTAGAGACAGGAAAACACTCACAGGTTTTGAAACTAGAAGGAGCCAAACAAATCCATGATCCAGCTCTGCATACTCTCACCCAGCCTTAGTTTTCTTACACAGAAAGTGAAAACAATGCTATTTGTCTTGTGGCATCGTGAAGTTAAGAAGACACCGATTGTGCACGCAGCAGTGCACAGACAGCGGAAAGCTGGGCCCCTACCAGCTCTAAGGACAATCACCATTGGATGCCCCACGATCCTACTCTCAGGATGCTCGTATGCCATATGCCATGTTCACAAATCTGTAAAAAAAAAAAATTTACAATCATGAAATTAAAAGTTAACTAAAGGAGGATGTTTTCACTATCCCTGAAATTTAACCCCCCAAATCCAGATTATAAAACAAGGAAATGTCTTACGGCCCAACACTTGCCATCAATACTTTTTCAATGTTAGTGGGCAGGGGAGGGTAGTGGAAATGTCTTACGGCCCAACACTTGCCATCAATACCTTTTCAATGTTAGTGGGCAGGGGAGGGTAGTGGAAATGAAGGGATCAGAGCTCTGATGGGTGCACATTGTCTTCCCTACAAATCCATTTCTTGTCCGGCCTTCCTTCCTCATTGGGGCTGCTCTATCCTTTTCCACACATTTGAACTGCTCCCCTGTGGGCCATTCTCATTTGCTTTACTTCCTTGTCTGAATTCCATGGGATCTGCATTTAAGAGGAGAGAGGAACCACTTTGGGACTGGAGGAAGTTCACCTTATGCCATATGCCTGCCTCCTTCCTCTACAGTGAACAGTCTCTGGTGTCCCTAGGTGTTCAGTTTCTTTCCACTCATGTGTTACTGACTGTTCAGGTGGCAAATGGCCCATGACCTTTATGGTATTAAAGAGAAAAAAATAAAAAGCTGTGTTGCTTTTTTTTTAACTTTTATTTTAGGTTTGGGGGTACATGGGAGGGTTTGTTATATAGGTAAACACGTGTCACAGGAGTTTGTTGTACATGTTATTTCATCATCCAGGTATTAAGCCCAGTACCCAATAGTTATCTTTTCTGCTCCTCTCCCTCCTCCCACCCTTCCCTCTCAAGCAGACCCCAGTGTCTGTTGTTTCCTTCTTTGTGTTCACAAGTTCTTATCATTTAGCTCCCACTTATAAGTGAGAACATACAGTATTTGGTTTTCTGTTCCTGTGTTAGTTTGCTAAGGATAATACCCTTCAGCTTCATCCATACTAATGCAAAAGACATAATCTTGTTCTTTTTCATGGCTGCATAGTATTCCATGGTGTATATGTAGCACATTTTCTTTATCCAGTCCATGACTGATGGGCATTTGGGTTGATTCTCTGTCTTTGCTATTGTGAAGAGTGCTGCGATGAACATTTGCATGCACGTATCTTCATGGTAGAATGACTTACATTCATCTGGGTATATACCCAGTAATGGGATTGCTAGGTCGAATGGTAGTTCTGCTTTTAGCTCTTTGAGGAATCACCATACTGTTTTCTACCATGGTTGAACTAACTTACACTCCCACCAACAGTGTATAAGTGTTCACTTTTCTCTGTAACCTTGCCAGCATTTGTTAGTGTTTTACTTTTTAGTAATAGCCATTCTGACTTGTGTAAGATGCTGCCTCACTGTGGTTTTGATGAGCATTTCTCTAGTGATCAATGATCTACAGCTTTTTTTCCATATGCTTGTTTGCCACATTTGTCTTTTTTTTTTTTTTTTTTTTTTTTTTTGAGACGGAGTCTTGCTTTGTCATCCAGGCTGGAGTGCAGCATGATCTCCGCTCACTGCAAGCTCCGCCTCCTGAGTTCATGCCATTCTTCTGCCTCAGCCTCCCAAGTAGCTGGAACTACAGGTGCCCGCCACCACACCTGGCTAATTTTTTTGTATTTTTAGTAGAGATGGGGTTTCACTGTGTTAGCCAGGATGGTCTCGATCTCCTGTCCTCATGATCTGCCTGCTTTGGCCTCCCAAACTGCTGGGATTACATGCGTGAGCCACTACGCCTGGTTCTCATGTTTGTCTTCTTTTGCGAAGTGTCTCTTCATGTCCTTGGCCCACTTTTTAGTGGGGTTGTTTTTCTCTTGTAAATTTAAGTTCCTTATAGATGCTGGATATTAGACCTTTGTCAGATGCATAGTTTGTAAATATTTTCTCCCATTCCGTAAGTTGCCTGTTTACTTTGTTGACAGTTTCTTTTGCTGTGTAGAAGCTCTTTAGTTTAATTAGATCCCACTTTTCAATTTTTGCTTTCATTGTTATTGCTTTTGGTGTCTCTGTCACGAAATCTTTGCCTGTTCTTATGTCCAGGATGGTATTGCCTAGGTTGTCTTCCATGGTTTTTATATTTTTGGGCTTCACATTTAAGTCTTTAATCCACCCTGAGTTCATTTTTGTGTATGGTGTAAAAAGGGAGTCCAGCTTAAATCTTCAGCACATGGCTAGCCAGCTATCCCAGCACCATTTATTGAACAGGGAGTCTTTTCCCCATTGCTTGTCAGAAAAGCTGTGTTTCTAAGGCTTCACCCAACATACTTTTAACTTTTGACCACATCTCTCCCCCTATCAATAGGCTCCAGGAAATGGGACAGGATTCTTGGAAATAAAGAGCTGACCCTGAGACAATGCAGGTGAACACAGACAAGCTGCTGCATAATAAGTAAACAAAATGTGTGTCTTTCATTCAATATTAAACAATGATAGACTGAGTATGTAAGCACGTTACCATCACAGGTGTGGAAGTGCCTAACTATGACTTAAATTGTAGAGCCTCAGATTTTAGATCTGGAAGAGCCATGGGTTTTAATCCATGCTGGGAGAGGCTCAAGGTTACTCTGGAGAAACACGCAGTTTGGGAAGGCTGGAGACTGAGGGGTAGGCTCCCATTCCCCAGCTCCTTCAATGAGTCTGATCTATTTTATAAATCAGTTATTAGAAAATGATACAAACAACTCAACCTAATTCCCTATTATTTGGCCAAAGCCATCAGTCCTCATGCTTCTTGCCGCTGCAGCTGTGGGCTCCCACTCTCCACCTGCTCTCCTGCCCAGGTTGGCGTGGCCAAAGACCTTCTCTTGCTGAGGAGAGAGGTTAGGGAGGGACCGTTTTTTGATTATTTGAGGGTGTGGTTCAGTTGTAAACAGTGTAAGTTTTAGAATTTGTGTTATTGTGATGGCGATGACCAACTGCAAAACATTTCCCATTTGCCTTGCAATAACAAGAGCATGTATTTTACACAATTGAAGTTTTTGGATCCTCCTTATTTACTTTACTTTATTAAGAATAGTGACATTTGAGCAGAGAAGAGTTCTAATTTTGCTCAGAGTCAAAAGTGAAAATGAAAGGAACTGACCCATGAAGGAACAGGTGTGAGCTGTTTACTTCATTCCTGCCTGTCCTGGTTGATGTTCAGCTCTGGCCCTTCATCTCACTTTCAAGTGTGGTGGATGCCTCATCTAGGAAAGGCCCTCACCACACTGACTCCCTCTACTCACTCAACATACTTACTTCTCTTATTCCTCTATGAACACTGTTTTCTAGGTTGGGTGTGTTTTCTGTAATAAAAAGGTATTGTTGCACCACTTATTGAGGACTTTTTGGATGCCATGCTAAGCATTTCATAGTCACAAGCTCATTGTACAAACTACCCTTTATAACATTCCCATGAATTTATATTCTCATATGAATTGGCCTGAGGAAGCGGCGTGCTGGAGAGATTAAGCAACTAAATGACAGTATACAGTTAATTACTAAGGAGATTTGGGTTTGGACCTGGATCTGTGATTCAAACACTCATGTCTATAACCACAAGTGCTGCCATATCATTTGCACCAGGATTTAGAATCCCTGCTGGCAGGCCTAGGAAGATGCATTGTAACCAATAAGAGGTAATTGCCACATGTACTGAGTTGTGAGAACCACTGTACTGCCTCTCAGAGAATGCCAGGCATCCCTGTGTTTGTCTCAGTGTCTCCAGCTTGAATTGCTTCACCCCTGGCTCTTGGCAGTGCTGCTCCTCTCTCCTGCACAGATCACCTGCTCCCGGAATTAATTCTCCCATTTCTTAGGCTGCCACTTCACTGTAGCTTCCTGATCTAAGGCAAAGCTTTGATGCTGTGCATGTCCCAGAATGCTTGAGCACTATTCTCACACTGGGTTGATGGTTTAGTTGGGTTTAAAATATATATATTTCTCTCAGAATCTGAAGGCCAAATTTCGTTTTCTTATTATACCTAGAATTTCAATGAAAAACTTCAGTGCCATTTTGGTTCTTGATTCTTTGTAGGTCATCTTTTTCTTTCACCTCTCTGGAAGCTTTTCAGCTCTTTATCTCTGATGTTATCAAATTTCACAATAATGTGCTTTAGTGTAGAAGAATTTTGAAATTCATTTTGAGGGGAACTCAGTAGATCTTTTAAATCTGGAAGTTCCTAAACTTTATTTCTGGAAAATGTTCTTGATTTTTAAGTTGAGATATAATTCACATACTATAATTTATTCATTTAAAGTGTTCGATTTAGTACTTTCTAGAAGTAGCACAGACTTCACCACTATTTAATTCTAAAACATTTTCAGCACCCCAGAAAGGAACACTGTATTTCCCATTTTTTCCCTCCTCCAACCTCTGGCAACCATTCCTTTCTGAGGCTGAATAATATTCCATTGTGTGGAAATACTTCATGTTATTTATCCGCTCATCAGTTGGTGGATGTTTGGGTTGTTTCTTCTTTTTGGCTATTATGGATAATGCTGCTGTACAAATTTGTGTGTGGACATATGTTTTTAATTCTCCTCAGTATGAAGACTTGAGTAGAACTGATGGGTCAAAGAGTAATTCTATGTCTTACTTTTTGAGGAACTGCCAGACTGTTTTCCAAAGCAGCTGTACCATTTAAATCCCACTAATATCTTTTCTGACATTTTTATTCCTTCTGTCTGCTTTTTTTTTTCTTTTTGTGAAATTCTATTTTAAACTTTGAAGATGAATCAGGAAAATCAACGCAGATTCTTCTACAACTAAATTATCAGAAAACGATATATAGGATATACAGGGGAAATGTATAAATTATATAGACTTAAAAACACATCAACTAATCACAATGTATGAATTTTATTTGGGAATATAGACAGAACAGAATTGTCCATGTGTTTCTGGTTGCTCTGAAGGGTTATAGATATATAGGGGTTTGTTATATTCATTGTTTATTTACATATATGTTTTTAAATCTCCGTATAAAGGTTTTAAAAATTCCATTGGAAGCCTTATGTTTTAAAATGCACTCAGAATTTGTTTTAATCGGGGATGTTAAGACCTGCAGACATGGAAGTGACCGTCCCGTGGAAATATGTTTATACTCACAGATCCCTAGAAATAGGAGGCACAGGGAGGCCCCAGGCAGAGGCAGAAGGAGAGAGGGGAAGGCATGGGCAGGAGCCTCTGCTGTGGTCTCTGTGGGACAGCAAGGCCAGGCAGGGCAGGCAGGCTTAGGCTGGCCAGTGTGAATAGCTTCAGCAGGCTCTGGGGCATAGGGGCCATCTCTAATTGCCTAGTATCTGGCCCTGGGGTGATTAGGGAAGGGCGGTATTGTCTCCTACAGTATCAGAGCCAGATAAAGTGGGTGGTTAGGAGTATGGGTTTTGGATTGATAGTTTAATTGGCTGGCCCTGGGAAAGGCAATCTTTTCCTGGTAAACCCCAGATGCTAGAACATCAGGAAAATAGAAAATAAAAAAAATAGTTAATGCATTCTGTATGCACAGATGGAGTCTTCCTTTGCTTCCCCAAAGGAAGAGTGCACAGGAGCCTGGCACTCCTGGACCTGAGGAAACACTGAAAGTGTTGGTAGCTGCAGATCCTCTCCAAAAACAGGTCGCCAATCTCCTAAGACTGCAAGCCTGACCCCAACATTCTGAGAGCCAAGAGGGAGAGAGAGTCTGTGGATCTCCCTGCTCAGTAAATTGGCTTTCACTAAATACTATCTTTGCATAAGCAGCATTACCCAGTGTCCTGGAGCTTAGAAAAGTCCTGTTTCAATGTCTGAAGAAAATAAATTGTTTCTTTTTCCAATGTCAGGGAGGAGTATTTGACTGCCAGTATGGAATGAAGGGTCTTGGGATCACACTCTTCCCAATGTGCTTTGAACCGACCCTCCGTGTCTGCCTCACCATCTCCTCTGCTTATCTAGCCACGTGGAAACCCTAACCCAAGCCCTTCTAGGAGTCTGTGGTGTGGCTCAGCTGCCTCTGTAGGCATCTCTCTTCCCAATGTGCTTTGAACCGACCTTTCCGTGCCTGCCTCACCATCTCCTCTCCTTACCTAGACACGTGGAAACCCTAACACAAGCCCTTCTAGGAGTCTGTGGTGTGGCTCAGCTGCCTCTGTAGGCATCTCTCTTTCCAATGTGCTTTGAACCGACCTTTCCGTGTCTGCCTCACCATCTCCTCTCCTTACCTAGACACTTGAGAACCCTAACACAAACCCTTCTAGGAGTCTGTGGTGTGGCTCACCTGCCTCTGTAGGCATCTCTTGGCGTTAAACATTTTCCACTCTGCTAAGGCAGTGCCATCTGTTCTTCTGCTTCATCTTCAGAAGATACTGAGCCCTTCCCCACCCCCCACACCAAGTCCATGGCGCCCTCGAGGCCACAGGGTTGCTGCCATAAGATTTTTGTACTGAGTGCTCTCTCCAAGCAACTGTGAGACATTTCTATGGGCAAGGCCTCCGGGTTTCTGTCAAATCAAATTGTAGTTGAGTGTTGGGTACTATTCAAGGAGCATCCCCTTTTCTCCTCCCTAATGAAGGCACAATTCATTGGGCAATATAAAACTTCATTTCCTGGGCAGTAGAAAGTTTCACTGTACATAAATTACATACCTTGCTTCTGTCTCAACCTCCTATTTATTCATAGGCAAAGGAGGTAAGGAAGTCCACATAAGTCCAGCAGCTAACATGCCTCTCAGGCATGATCCAAAACAGATTTGAATTATGCAAACCTTGTTAAAATTCATCATCATTCATATTTCTGAATATTTAAATTAGAAATTCTGAAAAAGTAGTTTGATTCAGAGGTAGTTTGTATATATGTAGGTATTTTTTCAGGATCAAAAGTTTATTTTTATTGTCTAATTGAGTTTAATTTACATATAATAAAATTTAGTAATTTTAAGTGTACAAATCAATGCATTTTGACAAATATATACAGTCATGTACACAACACTACCATTAAAATATATTTCATTACCCCCAAAATTCCCTTGCATGCTGCTGTAGTCAGTGCTCCCCTACACACGCACACACACCACAGCTCCTGGCGATTGCTTTCTTTCAATCTAGTTTTGTCTGTCTTAGAATTTGATACAGGCCATGTGCAGTGACTCACGTTTGTAATCCTAGTACTAGACTGAGAAGGGAGGATCACTTGAGCCCAGGAGTTTGAGACCAGCCTGGGCAACATGGCAAAACCCCATCTCTAAAAAAATTAAAAAAAAAATACACACACACAAAAATTAGCCAGGTGTGATGGCACACACCTGTGGTCCCAGCTACTCAGGAGGCTGAAGAATCACCTGAGCCTGGGAGGTCAAGGCTGTGGTGATCTGTGATCACATCACTGCACTCCAGCCTTGGTGATAGAGTGAGATGTTGTCTCAAAAAAAAAAAAAAAGAATTTGATATAAATGGAATCATGTAGAATATTCTCTTATACCTAGTTTCTTTCATATATTTTAATGCCTTTGAGAAATGTCCATGTGGTTTCCAGTATACATGTCATTCTTCTTATGTTGGGCAGTAACCATTGTAGGAATATATTACAGCTTGTTTATCTATTCCTCAGTGATAGGCTATTTTAAAAATATTTGGCTATTAAGAAGACAGTTGTCATGAATACTTATATTCAGGCCTTTATGTAAGCAGATTTTCACTTCTCTTGGTTGAAAACATAGGAGGAATTATTATTTTTTAAGTTAGGGATTTTTAAATGATTGTCAGTTACTTTAAAAAATGTAAATTCTTAAATTTAAAAGTTTAGGATGTCTGACAACCCTGACAAAAACAAGCAATGGGGAAAGGATTCCCTATTTAATAAATGGTGTTGGGAAAACTGGCTAGCCATATGCAGAAAACTGAAATTGGACTCCTTTCTTACATCTTATACAAAAATTAACTCAAGATGGATTAAAGACTGAAATGTAAGACCTAAAACCATAAAAACCCTTGAAGAAAACCTAGGCAATACCATTCAGGACACAGGCATGGGCAAAGACTTTATGAGTAAAACACCAAAAGCTATGGCAACGAAAGCCAAAATTGACAAATGGGATCTAATTAAACTAAAGAGCTTCTGCACAGCAAAAGAAATTCTCATCAGAGTGAACAGGCAACCCAAAGAACAGGAGAAAATTTTTGCAATCTATCCATCTGACAAAGGGCTAACATCCAGAATCTACAAGGAACTTAAACAAATTAAAAAAAAAAAAAAAAAAGACCCCATCAAGAAGTGGCCAAAGGAGATGAACAGACACTTCTTAAACAAAGACATTTATGTGGCCAACAAACATGTGAACAAAAGCTCATCATCACTGGTCATTAGAGAAATGCAAATCAAAACCACAATGAGATACCAACTCATGCCAGTTAGAATGGTGATCATTAAAAAGTCAGGAAACAACTGATGCTGAAGAGGATGTGGAGAAATAGGAACACTTTAACACTGTTAGTTAGAGTGTAAATTAGTTCAACCATTGTGGAAGACTGTGTGGCAATTCCTCAAGGATCTAGAACCAGAAATACCATTTGACCCAGCAATCCCATTACTGGGTATATACCCAAAGGATTATAAATCATTCTACTATAAAGACACATGCACACATATGTTCATTGCAGCACTATTCACAATAGCAAAGACTTAGAACCAACCCAAATGCTCATCAACGATAGACTGAATAAAGAAAATGTGGCACATATACATCATGGAATACTATGCAGCCATAAAAAATGATGAGTTCATGTCCTTTGCAGGGACATGGATGAAGCTGGAAACCATCATTCTCTGCAAACTAACACAGGAACAGAAAACCTCACTTCCATGTTCTCACTCATAAGTGGGAGCTGAACAATGAGAACAGTTGGACACAGGGAGGGGGAACATCACACACCAGGGCCTGTTGTGGGGTGGGGGTCTAGGGGAGGGATAGCATTTGGAGAAATACCTAATGTAGATGATGGGTTGACGGGTGCAGCAAACCACCATGGCACATGTATACCTGTGTAACAAACCTGCACGTTCTGCTCATGTATCCCAGAACTTAAAGTATAAAAAAAAATAAAAGTCACAGGATGTTTGTGATAGTATCTATTACACTGATGTTGCCATCACATAATTGACTATGTGGAGACTCCAAGTGAAATTTCTTGCAGTTCTTAGCGCAAGGAAAATCTGTATTTCTGGATAAAACTCAAAAAGTTTAGAAAAACATTCAAGTTTCATAGTCTAGAGCTCTAACACTGGAATCTTTTCCAAATTTAAGGTTTAATGATTTACCTAAATCTAAAAATAGTAGCTTGCAGATGTATTTAAACAGTGTGCCTAGGTAGTATGTTTATATATTAGGATTAAAATGGTCTTCTAAAGCTTACTGATTCTAATATAGCCTTTATTGTTTCATGTAGACGTATCTTTCCGATTCCCAGGATAATTTAAACAATTAATTCAAACCAACTATTGACTTAGTTCTAGATTGGGATATCTATTCATGCATTTGAAGCTTTAGATATGTATTTCAAATTAGAGATGTGTGCTGGTCGGCTGGGGGTGGTGGCTCATGCCTGTAATCCCAGCACTTTGGGAGGCTGAGGCAGGCAGATCACCTGAGGCCAGGAGTTCAAGACCAGCCTGGCCCACATGGAGAAACCCTGTCTCTACTAAAAATACAAAATAAGCTGGGCATGGTGGTGCATTCCTGTAATCCCAGCTACTCAGGAGGCTGAGGCAGGAGAATCGCTTGAACCCAGGAGGTGGAGGTTGCGGTAAGCCAAGATCGCACCATTGCACTCCAGCCTGGACAACAAAAGCGAAACTCCGTCTAAAAAAAAAAATATATATATATATATATATATATGTGTGCTGGTCATGGAAAGCTGTGACTTAGAGTCTCAGGTAAGTTTTGTTTCCATGTGAACACACTGCCTCCAATTGATGTTATGCCCAGAGCAGACAATTAATAAATATCCTTTGAACTGAATGAGTGATTAACTGCAAATATCACAATACATCTTCTTAGTGGGCATGATAATTGGACATATTTAGTCCTTGCTGTGACCTAAGAAAGGAATTGTTTTCATTAAATGTTTAATGTTTCACCCTGTTCATACAGCTGGAGCTACCGATTCAATTTGATGTGAATTCAGTCTTATAAAAGGCCCATCATTATAACCTGCACTTATGCTTCCTATAGTATTGGAACTTCCAACTTTAGGCAAAATAGATAAGCTTTATATTCTTAAAAACCACAAGAAATCTCCCTTTATTCACAACAAACACAGAATTAGGTATTCTATCAACCTGAACAATAGAACTCACTGGGAGTGACCACATACCCTATACCACGAATTGCCCGAGTGTCTGAAAAGGTCAGTGGGCCATTTCGCTCCGTGCTGTGCCACAGGCCAACCACGAGGGCTGTCAGTGACTCACTGCATGGGTCACCCAGAGCATGTGGTGCTGAGGCTGTCAAAGAGCAAGATGAGGCTGTATTTAAACTCAAGCCTCTGCTAAATGTCAGAACTTGGGCAAGACACTAAACACTTTAGAGCCAGTTTCCTTTTCTATAACTGGGGTTATAACACTTACCTTGTCAGGTTCTCGTATGCGTTGACAAGGCCGGCACGTGACACAGTAGGGGCAGAGTTGGACATGGACCTTCTTCCTCAGATATCAGGGTCCTCATGAGCATCAACAAAATGAGAGCAGGGCATTTCCAGCTGTGTCAGGACTGCAACAGGGACTCAGCAACAATCAGTCTCTTTCTCTTGTTTCATTCAAATCATATATTTTAAAAAATAGGTGCAGTTATCATGGATGTTTATATTGATTCCTGGGATCAGACAAATATACCTTTCCTTGTCATGCTGTTTTCTCTTCCTAGATGGTTTGAAGAGCTTCATTTTGGACTTGATACTCCTGGAGTGCACATGAGAAATGAGCTTTGTTTTGGACTTGATATTCCTGGACTGCATTTTTTTTTTCTAATTAGTTCAGTCTTGACCCTGAGCTCTCACCCCTCCAGAATGGCAGGACATTCCACTCCACCATTGTTGGGGTGCCACAATTTCACTACTAATCAAAGGCTCCTTGGTTTCTGAAAAGTGGGAGAAGTCTAGATTGTCACTGCTCACTTTCTCGTTTTCCAATTCCACAGGAGCCCCCAAAAGCCCAGAAGTTCTCATTTCCGGGCATCTTATAGACCATGGGAACCAGGAAACACTGGAACCCCAGGGCCAGCACCCACCTCATTTGTACCCTGTCTCTGTTTCCATCACCCTGTAGGCATTGCTACAGAGCAGTGTTGGGACCCACTGGAGATCCGACTGCTTCCAGCCTGGGAAACTGCCTTCTCTCTCTCCACTGATATCATGATATTTCTGCTTTTCATCCCACAGAAATCCTTGAATGAAGCACAGAAGGGACTGGTAGTTACCTGGTGTGAAGCAGAGCTGAGCCTACCGGAGGAAGCAATATTGCAATGCACTCTGTCACTGATGTCACTAGTGTGCAAATCTGTTACCACTATGGTCAAATTTTCATATTCATTTTAAGATTATAACTCATTCTGCTCATTGTATTCAATGCAACATCTACCCCAAAAGATCCTCAGGCATTAATTTACACTTTTCTGTTTACAAATGAGAATTCATAAGCAAATTGAGGTAGCAATTAGATTTTTTTTAATTGAAGGCAAAACAGAAGACACATACACATACATCAGTGACACAGAACAGAGCCCAGAAACAGACTGAAATGCAGCCAACTGATCTCTGACAAAGGAGCAAAGGCAATTCAATGGAGAGAGGAGAGTCTTTTTAACAAATGGTGCTGGAACAACTGGACATCCACGTGCAAAAAAAAAAAAATGAATCTATAAACAGACTTTATACCTTTTACAAAAGTTAATGCAAAGTAGATATTAGATCAATATATGAAATGCAAAATTTTCAAACTCCTAGAAGATAACATAAGGAAAAACTCTAGATAACCTCGGATTTGGTGATTTTTTTAGATACAACACCAAAAGCAGGATCCATGAAGAAAAAAATTGGGAAGTTGAACTTTAACATAAAAAAACTTTTGTTTTGTGAAAGATACTGTTAAGAGAATAAAAAGACAAACCACAGACGGTGAGAAAATATTTGCAAAATATATCTAAGGATTCATATCTGAAATATGCAAGAACTCTTAAAACTCAATAAGAAAACAAACAACCCAATTAAGAATGGGCAAAAGCTGAACAGATATGCAGATGGAAATTAAGTATATGAAAAGATGCTCTGTATAATATGTTATTAAGAATTGCCAATTAAGACAAGAGTAAGATACCACTACACACCTATTAGAATGGCCAAAATCCACAAGACCAAAACCACCAAATACTGGTGAGGATGTGGAGCAACAGGAACTCGCATTCATTGCTGTGGGCATTATGTGACATTTTGGAAAAGGGAAAATAACATAGATAGTAAAATATCTATGTAATTATGTGACATTTTGGAAAAGGGAAAATTACATAGTAAAATAATCAGTGGTTGACAGGGGTTGGGGGGAGGAAAGGATGGATGGGCAGAGAGCCCTGGATGTTCAGGGCAGTGAGACCACCGTGTGCGATTTCACCACAACGGTGGACCCACGACAGTGTGCAGATGCCAACACCCATTGAATGCAGACCACAAAACGGTATTAATTACATAAACTATAAACTTTCATAATGAAATAAATCATGTTTTAAAAAAGTAGACAGTTTTGTTCAGTTACTGCCTACTTTCTGAAACAGAGATAGTGGAGTGCTTCCAAGGTCGTAAGGATAAAAATAGCTTAGAGAATATAATAACTAAAGTAGGTGTGTAAACATTGTTAAACTATTTTATTCTCATTAAAAACATGCCTTAAATATATTTGCTGTTTTTTACAACTGAGCGAGTAGTGCAAACACATTAATATAATTCTCCTCTAGCTCCACTCAGAAGTCAGGACTGCAGGGCTTCAGTGCAGGACTGCACAGCTCCACATGCACCTGCCGAACGCAACAACCTCTTTCAGAGTCATTAAAATATATCGATAGGAGGATTGAGTTTAGACTCAACCTGTGTTTTCTCCCCTGGAAAACAAAGGTTTTTATGAAACAAAGAAGGTCTTTACCATCCTCATCTGAAACGCTGAGGCATCTGTGATGTCTGCTGTAAGTGCCACCAGGCTCTCTGAAATCTGGCAGTGGGAAAATAGACTGCAGATTCTGCTTTTAGAAAGGGAGGAATCAGAACTAATGTCGAAATGCCATGTCCTCATTCATAAACATCTTCTTTTACAAATTCAACAGGTTTAGTTACTTTGGGATTAACATGGGCCTATTTTAAAGTGCATTTATTAATGTAGCATGAATTGTTCAAATGCATTCTGGATCCTGAGCCAACATCCGGCAATGCTGAGTGTGTGCCTGTGTGAGTCACCAGCCCTGATGAGCCTCAGGTTATTGTATTCATAAAATGAAGGGGCTTAGGATTGCTCCAATTTTTAAAAAACCATTTTTAATAGTAAACGCTTTTTTTCTTGCTACATAAAAATGCGCAAGAAAAACTCAAACATTACCAATGATAAATTATAATTTTATTAATATAAATATTTTTGTGAGCTCAATTTATATGACTTAGTTATTATAAAAGAAATAAGCAATATGAGGTGGCCATTACCATCCTTTCCTGTTTTATTTTGTTCATATGCTATTGATAAATCTTGATGTATTCAGAAAAGTAGTTTTAAAGAATAATTTTAAAAAAATCTTGACTTTAATTTCAAGAGACTTTTAAAAAATTCCTGCAATTGCTTTTTAAAGATTCTAGAACAATTTTCTATATCTTAAAGCTAAATAACTACAAAGAGCTCACTCTTCTCACATTCTGTATTATAAATATGTAAGTCAGAAAAGGAACAGACAAAATCATAAAAACACATGTATGAACAAATGGGCCTTGGCTTTCATTGAATTGGATCTAGCAATGCACATGGGTTATAGTAGCATTTTTGTGTGTAATTTTACATGAGTGGACTGCTGTCAAAATAAAAATTGTCTACAAGCTCTATTCAGTGGTAAATTTGCACAAATGGCAAACATATACATAGAGATCGTGGGAGAAATTTATTTCATGACTTACAAGAAGATAGGTTAAGTTGGGACATTTAATTGTCTCATTAATGCTACATTTTATAATGCACTTGTATGGGCATGGTATTTAAACGTATTATTACAACTTTTAAATGCTCAATGTTACCGATGGAATTATTAGAGAAAGTACTAACTTGTATCTTCTTTGTGTGTGCTTTGGAAGCACCAGGAAATAATAAAGCAGCCTTTTCCCTTTTCCCATCTACTTCCTGAAGACCAAGCTGTGTATTTGCAGATTAGGCCTTTCTGTTAACACACACACACACACACGCACACATACATGCATGCACACGCACTCACACACACACACACACGCAATATAGCCTTTAGGGGTTTAAAGGAGGGAAAGAGAACTTGCCTGGATAACTCTCACCTAGGTATTTTCTGGGGAGATCGAGAATCATCTAAGGGGGTAAGCTGGACTAGCCAATGGGAAATCAAAATGAAGATACTGGAGAAATGTTCCCAGAAGAGGAGCATTCCTAATGGGCTAGGTCCTAGTCACATGCAATTCCCCAGATGTGGTTGGTGTGGCCAAGGTTCCAGCATTTGACGGCTGCCTTCTTGGCACTTCTTGTGCTGTGAGGAGCATCCCCTCCCTCCCCAGTACCAGAGGCAGTGGTCCTCTCACCCCCTTCAGAGTAAAGGGCCAGCAATTGGCAGTCACAGGAAAAGTAGTGAGATAGGAAGGTGAGGAGCATGAAGTCCCACCATACCAGCCTCCTGTGTCTGGCACAGAATATGATGAGGAACCTCCGTTAATTGGAATCTTCCATATCTTGATACATGGGAATTTCTGCTAGATATAATTTGACTTATAAAAAGAAAGAAATATGACCTCCTTGCATCTAAATATTGTAGAAGAGTTAATGATTGTAACCTGGATGTTTTACATTCCGAGATGCTATTAAATCAATACCTGTCATGAAAGTATTCATAATTTTTTAGAAGAACAGAAGTGATCTCATCATACTAAATGCAGTGGATCAATTGTAAGATAATGCTAACGCCACAAAAAGTAAAGCATGGAAAAAAACATCTGTCTTAGAATGGAAAAATACAGTAGTTAAACTATTTTTAACTAGAATTTAAATGTAACATTTTAGGATATGAAGCCCTCAACTCATTTTGAAAACTACTGGCTCAGATGAAACCTCTAAAAGATTATGAAACTAATCAGATAATTTTCTGTGCCTTTGCCTGAGAGTCTATCTGAAAGTGGTGCAGTTTTTACAGAAAAGGAATAACGTGTCCCAAACTGGGAACCCTTCACAGGCCACCATTCTGGGTAGTACTTCAGTGTAGAGTTTTGGTCAGCAGAGGGCTCCAGGGGACTGCTGGGGAAGGCCAGGACATGGAAGAGGGCCTAGAGCCAGGATTACCTGGGAGAGGGTTGACCCATTTTGCCAAGCGCCTGAGGACCATGCCATACAGGATTCTCTCAAAACCACTCACACACTAGGTGGGAATAAATGATAAGAGAAATTAATGTGTGCTTAGCATGTGAGAGCCAACATTCATTCTCTCTCAAAGACAAAAAGTGATTTGATGGCCTCAACTCCACGAGAAAGAGCATCATCTGTGGTCCTTTCTGGGGCTGAGGGGTGGAGAAGTGAGGCAGGCATCAGAAAACAGGAGGGTCGATTAAAATCTGTACATTGACAGTCAACCTTCATTATCCTCCCTCACTGAAGCCTGCACCCCACCCCTCAGGTAACCAGTGAGTAGAACACCAACAACCAACAAGCAAGCACCTGCCCTCCAGAGAGGAGAGAAGTTTTTCTCCAAAGAAAGGAAACCATCGAGACCAAAGGCATCACTTACTAACATGTGGAAACCCCATTGACTTCCCAAAGTAAAACCTCTAGACGAGCCTTTCACTAATGATAACACAGACTCATTCTCCTTCTTCACATGTCACTATTAAATGTGAACAATGAAGAATCACCAGACATTGAAGGGAAAACAATCTCAATGGAAAAAAGACCAAGGTAAACCGGAAGGCAGAATGATTGTTGAGAACCTAACATCGTAGCAAAATAAGAAATAAGAGTTTTATATCATCATTCACTTAGTGGCACTGTCTGGGGTTTCAGTATACAAATATATCACTTTGATGTACTTTTGTGTTTTTTTGTTTCTTTTTTTTTTTGGCAGAGTCTCGCTCTGTTGCCCAGACTGGAGTAGAGTGGGGCAGTCTCGGCTCACTGCAACCTCCATCTCCCGGGTTCAAGTGGTTCTCCTACCAATTTTTGTATTTTAAGTAGAGACAGGGTTTCGCCATGTTGGCCAGGCTGGTCTCGAACTCCTGACCTCAGATGATCTGCCCGCCTTGACCTCCCAAAGTGCTGGGATTATAGGCATGAGCCACCGTGCCCAGCGTGATAGTTTTAACTATTAGAAGAAACCATAGGAAGCTACCATTCGAATAGATCAAACATCAGCAATATATTAAAATATCAGCAATTTCACATGATCAAGATTATTTTTAAAAAATAAAGAGAACAGAATTGATTCAATTTCTAGGCCAGCAACCAAGGAAAAAGAATGAAAGATTTTATAATCGCATCATAATAGCAAGATCTTACGTTTCTATTGAGCTTTAAAGATTACAGGCCAGGTGCGGTGGCTCACGCCTGTAATCCCAGCACTTTGGGAGGCCAAGTTGGGCGGATCACAAGGTCAGGAGCTCAAGACCAGCCTGGTCAATATGGTGAAACCCTGTCTCTACCAAAAATACAAAAATTAGCCGGGCATGGTGGCAGGTACCTGTAGTCCCAGCTACTAGACAGGCTGAGGTGGGAGAAGCGCTTGAACCCAGGAGATGGAGGTTGCAGTGAGCCAAGATCACGCCACTGAACTCCAGCCTGGGTGACAGAGCAAGACTCCGTCTCAAACAAACAAACAAACAACAACAAAAAAAGATTACAAAACACATCAATACACATTGGTCTTGTTTGATCTTTACACAATCCTATAGTTGTAATTAACATATCTAAAAATTGTAACTCTTGAGAAATCACGGATGACATAAATAAGGCCTAAACACAGCTTTAATTTGCCAAGTAATGAGAGGAGAAGGGATCAGAAGCCCAGCTGACTGACCCCACATCCTCTACTTCCAGTGCTTAAAAGAAGTCAGCCAGGATGAAACCTTGGGAAGGATCTGAGATAAAGGCAGCGGGAAAAGAGCAGAGTCAAGGATGATCTATAAACAGAGGTAAAAGAAGGAACGCCTTTAAATACAAAAACATATGTCCACAGAGCTGGGAGTTGTACGAAGCCGTGTAATTAGAGAACATCATGTTGACAGCAGACTCTTGACCTAGGGGGAAAAGGTTCACGACACTGACTTCCAGAAGGATAAACCTGAAGGATTCCAGATGTGAGGCAGTCAAACCCTCACTTGGAAGCACTGTACAAATGTTCATGTCAAGAACTGAAATGAATTTATACCCACATAAAACTACACGTAGGGAAAGGCTGACTTTGTAAGATGTTTCTGGACACTACATTAGCAGCTGTGCCGCACGCACTTACACAACACAAACACAGGCAAGCCTGTCACCTGCGCAGCTGGAGGGTTAGCCTGGACAGGGCGATTACAGTCTCCCCTGAAACCCTTCCTTCTCGTCCATGCCTGAATCCTGTTCACATGCTAGAAGGACCACGCACTTGTGGAATCCAACTCAGCTCACTTTAGAACCAAAGGATGCCTCTGTGACACATGCAGAAATGACTTCCTTTTCATTTTCATTCAGTCAGTAGGAAGAGAACAGCTGCAAGAGAGAGAAAGAAAATGTACACAGTGGCTAGGTGGAGACGGCACCTGAAGAGAGACTCTCATGTTTAGCCCCAACGGTTTATAAACATTCATGTGGAGATTAAAGATATTCCCCAAAACCAGAAAACACAACTGAGTCAGCTTCTGTTAGTGAGCATCGCGCTGTAACCCGAGGGCCAGATGTCCTTGGAAAAGATCAGAGACATAAAACATCACCGCCTCTGTTTATGCAGCTTACTGAAGTTTACACGGAATCCCCATGGCCTCCCTGCATTTAAGCCTTCTATGCAAATGACAGAGACTCTAAGTAGAGAAGGAGCAGCAGATTCTCATCCAGTTCCGCGAGTCAATACCTGCATCGTCTCACTCCCCATGTTGACGGCTGCAGAGGACTTTCCATTCTCTGCCCCTACCGCCTCCAAAAACATCGGTTTGACATTTTCATAGCTAACGTCAACAACTCCTAGAGTAAAGGGGGCATCACCACCGAGTGTCAGCTCTGCTTCAGACGCTGGAGTGAGGGTGTTCTTCTTCTTGCATATAATGCAGTGGCTCCACATGGCACCAGCGGCTTGGTCAAAAAAGACAAAATTTCTAGGGAATTAGTGTTGATTATTTTCAGATATCATAACCTTGGCTTTATTGACACCTTATATTAAACAGATCTTACTTGCCAAAGGCCACAAGATGCAGGCTGACAGACGTGCTCCCAGGGCTCTTGTGAGCCAGAACTGTCATATATGCAAAACCACGAGACAGAGAACACTGCCCACATCCAACACAGCACAGCCACCCTGAAAGCCTCAGCATGTAAACTTTCGTGGCACCACCCTTTCTTTTAGAAATGTGTTTAGATTTTATAGACTTTTGCTAGATTTTGTTATGTAAGCTTTATGTATTAAAAGGTCTTAAAGATTTTTAAATATTGAGTAAAATGTTCACCAGTATATTTTATATATATATATAATTTTTTTTCCTTAAAAACAAGGCCCTGGCTGGGCAGGTGGTGCACACCTGTAATCCCAGCACTTTGGGAGGCTGAGGCAGGCAAACCACAAGGTCAGGAGTTCGAGACCAGCCTGGCCAACATGGTGAAACCCCGTCTCTACTAAAAATACAAAAAAAATAGCTGGGCATAGTGGTGAGCACCTGTAGTTTCAGCTACTTGGGAGGCTGAGGCAGGAGAATCACTTGAACTTGGGAAGTGGAGGTTGCAGTGAGCCGCGATCGCGCCACTGCACTCCAGCCTAAGCGACAGAGTGACACTCCATCTCAAAACAAAAAACAAAAAACAAGGCCCTTATACAAATCACCCTTCAAACTTTTATTTAGAATTTAAGGTCATTTGGGGATTAGTGTCATGTAAACAAAATTCTCCCAATTGCTAGGGTCCTCTTGGGGTGCTGCATTCCTGCGAACCATGATCATGCCAGGCTTTGTCAGTGATTGGAAAAACAGATCCTTCTCTGTGTGGGAGCTCAAATGCCAGGGTGATGCCAGATCAACTTTTCATTACTGAGTCATACATTCCTAAATTCAGCATATCATAGACAAACAGACATACCTTTAACAGTTTAATCTGACAAAGGTCTGAAATATTTCTATTGCAATAAAAGTTGTGAAAAGGCTATCTTGCTAGAGATCTCTGACTCAGAGAAGAAAGTGAAGGCTGGGCATGGTGGCTCACGCCTGTAATCCCAGCACTTTGGGAGGTCGAGGCGGGTGGATCACTTGACATCAGGAGTTCGAGAGCAGCCTGGGAAACACAGTGAAACCCTGTCTCTACCAAAAATACAAAAATTAGCTGGGCATGGTGGTGTGTGCCTACAGTACCAGCTACTTGGGAGGCTGAGGCAGAAGAATTGCTTGAACCTGGGAGATGGAGGTTGCAGTGAGCCAAGACAGAGCCACTGCACTGCCTACAAAATAGAAAAAATAAAAGTAAGAGACAGTAAGAAAGTGAAGAATCTCAGTGACTGCAGTGTTTAGGAACAGAATTTCTTTCAGGGAGGAATAGGGCTCTGAGTGTAAAGAGCAGCAGTGGAAAGAATCACACAAACCCCTTTTTCCATGCACTAGATCTCAGGGTATTAACTTCTATGAACCTTAATTTCCTTCTAGTTAAATAAAAATCACAATATCTACTTGATGTGTTGCCTTGTACGTTGTGTATGAAGAGCCTAGAATGATGATCGACCCAAAAACAGAGTCAGTACTTTGATCCATTCACTCTTGGGTGCTGGGCTCCTCAGGGCATAGGCAGGAGGCACAGCTGGAAAGCTACCTGTGGGTCCACAGGTGCCGCTGGGGAGCAGAGCGAAGGAGGAAATAGGACAGGTGTTAAGGAGAACACAGGTGCAGCTGGAGAGCAGAGTGCAGGAGGGAACAGGCCAGGTGCTAAGGAACATGCAGGTACAGCTGGAGAGCAGAACGAAGGCGGGAACTAGAACAGGTGTTAAGAAATATGCAGGTGCGACTGGAGAGCAGGGTGCAGGAGGGAACTGGGACAGGTGCTAAGGAGAACACAGGGCAGCTGAGGGACAGAGTGAAGGAGGGAATAGGACAGGGACTAAGGAGAACACAGGTGCAGCTGGAAAGCAGAGTCCAGGAGGGAATACAACAGGTGCTAACGAAAACACAAGGGAACCTGGGGCACATAGTAAAGGAGGGAATAGGACAGGTGCTAAGCTTAATGCAGGTGCAGCTAGAAAGCAGAGCACACGAGGAAACTAGAAGAGATGCTAGAGGAACACACTGAGATAGGTCCTGAGGGCTCCACTGAACCATACTTACCACTACATTTCAGATTTCTTTCTTCGCATGCATCTATTTAAAAGGTGATCATTTGTGCACACTTTGTGTCCTGCAGTGCAGCTATTTTAAGTATTCCTAACTAAATTGAGAGCAATTTAAGAACAGATGTCTTCTTGCACACGTTTATAGCAGCAAAATTCACAATTACAAAAATATGGAACCAGCCAAAATGCCCATCAACCAATGAGTGGATAAATCAAATATTATATATATACACACACCATGGAATTCTACTCAGCCATAAAAGGTTAAAAAATAATGGCATTCACAGCAACCTGGACGGAGTTGGAGACCATTATTCTAAGTGAAGTAACTCAGAAATGGAAAAACAAATACTGTGTGTTCTCACTTATAAGTGGGACCTAAGCTATGAGAATTCAAAGGCATAAGAATGATAAAATGGACTTTGGGGACTTAGGGGGAAAGGTGAGAGGGAGGTGAGGGATAAAACACTACACGTTGGGTACAGCGTACACTGCTTGGGTTATGGGTGAATCAAAATCTCAGAAACCATCACTAAAGAACTTATGAATGTAACCAAAAACCACCGGTTCCCCAAAACTATTGAAATAAAATAAAATAAAAATAACACATATCTTATTCCTTTGGTAGTCCCCAGGGCCTAGCTCAAGAATTTACTAAATGCTTGTAAAATATAAGAATAAATGGAACTGGGTAAGAGCAGCTTGTACAGAGATGTCCAGCCATTTCAGAAGTGTGAAGGTTCAGAGCAGTGGGCCCTGAGCAGACCCTGGGGTACAGCATTTTCAGGTAGGCACTGCCACCGCAGGCCTCCTTGCTTATGGTGCATGTTCTGACCCTCACAAACCACAAGCTCGTCTTTAAAAACATCAAGTTGAAATAAACCACATTTTAATCTAGGTAAAATAAGTGGCCAATTAGAGAACCCATATAATTTAGTTGTAGTAAACTTCTGCTGCATATTTAAAGGAAAATAAACGAAATAATAGTTTTCAAAACGTACAAATTATTCCACTATTTCTGAAAACACACTGCTAATCTAAGCCTAACCCAAAACCCAAACCTAACCCTACCACTAACCCTAATGCTACCACTAGCCTCTAACCCTAATGCTAACCCTAACACCTAACCCTAATCCCAAACCCCTAAACCAAACCCTAGTCCTGAACCCTAACCCTAACCCCAACCCAAACCCCAATACCAACACTACACTAATCATAACCCCAACCCTAACTCTAACCCCAAAACCCTAACCCCTAACCCTAAATCCAACCCCAACCCAAAACCTAACTCTAACCCCTAACCCAAACCCTAAAAACCCACAAACCCCAAAAACAATCCCAAACCGAACCTCACCCTAACCATAAATCCCAACCCTAACCCTAAACCTAAAACCTAACCCCTAACCCCAACTTTAACCCTAATCCATAATCCGTAAACCTAACCCTTAACCCCGACCCTGCCCAAACCACAACCCCAACCCCAAGCCTAGTGCCAGCCATAACCCTAACCCGAACCCCTACCCTAACCCCTTCCCTAACTCTAACTTTAACCCTAACCCCATACCCCTACCCCTAAACCCTAACCCCAATTCTAACCCTAACTGTAACCCTAACACTTACCCGTGACCCTAACTTCAACCCGAACCCTAACCCTAACCCCAACCTCAACTCTAACCCTAACCCTAACTTTAACGCTAACCTCAAACCCTAACTCGCCCGGGTGCTCATTTCCACACCCACTCCGGTGCCGGGTGTCGCCTCTATCCACCTTGTCCCTCGTCCGTGCCCCTCTCACTCCGGCGCCCGGCTGCTGCCCCACCCGCTTCGGTGCTTGCGCCCTCACCTACCCTGGCGCCAGGACCGCCTCTGCTGACTGCGCGCTGTGACCCGCGCTGTCTCCGGGTCCCCGGAACTCCGCAGTCCGGCTAACTCCAACACCTAACCCTAATCCCAAACCTGGGGATGCCTGGGGCCCGGCATCTTCATCCCGCGGGGAAGCCGACCCGGCGACCTCAGCTGCCCGGTTCCCGGGGACCTGCCCGGTCCAGGGCCCCCGCGGCGAGAGATGGGCGGTGGCGGCGCGGCGCTGCAGGACGCAGTCTCCTCGGGCCTCGCCCTGTCCCTCCCGGCGGGGCCAGAGTATCCCCGCGGAGGCTCGGAGGGGCCGGCCAGGGTGGGGCATCTCCCTGGTCTGCAGTTTTGGTTGTTTTTGTGTGGCTCCATTGTAAGCACCCTACTGATATCTTTCCCCCTTTTCCTGAAAGTCTGTTTTTTCATCCTTCATTCCTTTGTCATCATCTCCCGTTTTCAAATTGGCTCTTAAACCATGCGCAATGCGTTAATGTTAAGTCATCATTTCCATCTACTCAATGGCAACGTTTTACCACGTGTTGTTCTGACTTCCATTTTTGTTGTGTATTTGGTTCCTTGTTCTTTTTCTTTTCTTCCTGGGCTGGTTCCTCGTTCACTCTTTCTAGGTATGAGTGAGCGGTTCATTCTGGCTTGTCTAAACCTTCCATCTTTCGGGGTGGGTGGTGCTGAGCGGGCTCCAGGTGTGCAACGTGCTCCTGCGAGGCGTGCGAGCACTCATCGCACCCATGGCCCCTGCGCGCCTCTGTCCTGCCGGGTCCCCGCAGAGGCGCCTGGTCCACACGCTATTTCTCCCTCTTCGCCTCCTCTCCAGCCCAGAGTCCGGAACAGGTCCCGGCTGCCTCTCCCACGTCTGGGTATAGACCAGCGGTGTGGGCAGCCCTTCCTTTCGCTGCAGCCGAGTCTCCGCTGTTACCGTTCAAGTTGTCCCTGGGTAGATTCTGAAAGGACAAGGAGGAAACGGCCTGCTCTACTCCATGGCGGGTCACTGACCTTCTGTTACATTTTATTTTACGTTGCCTTTGGCAGTTTTGAAACTGACCAGTCCTTTTTGGAAATAAGAGAAGGTATAAAACCAAAAATGTTTTTTCAGTTCCTTTCTGAAAATGTGCTCATTTTGGAGCCACTTGTGAGGACAAAGAGTTTGGAAAATTTAAGTGTCTCTACTTCTTCACTGTGTTTTGCTAACAAGAATGAAAAAAAAAAAGCATTAAAAATGGCCTTAATAAACGTCTTTCAACCTCAAACAGGACTATGTTATCAGGTAAACTATGTTATTTTCAACAAATCTTAAGTTCCTACCGCAGTGGAGAGACTTTAGGTCCGTAAAGAGCAATTAAGGCCGGGCACGGTGGCTCACACCTGTAATCCCAGCACTTTGGGAGGCTGAAGTGGGCAGATCACCTGAGGTCAGGAGTTCGAGACCAGCCCGACCAACATAGTGAAACCCCCGTCTCTACTAAGAATACAAAAATTAGCTGGACTTGGTGGCACACGCCTGTAATCCCAGTTACTCGGGAGGCTGAGGCAGGAGCATCGCTTGAACCGGGAGGCAAAGGTTGCAGTGAGTGGAGACGGCGCCACCGCACTCCAGCCTGGGCAACAGAATGAGACTCCGTCTCAAAAAAAAAAAAAAAAAAAAAAAAAACCAGGCAGTTGAAACGCTTCCTCGGCAAGAAATACACCGTTATGCGTGGCGGGGGAGAGTTAGGGCGACAGGGGCTTCCCGAAGCTCACTGCCCAGAGGAGAAGAGTTTCAAGTTTGTTTTCCTTTCTTTTTTAGAGACAGGGTCTCGCCGTGTCGCCCAGGCTGGAGGGCAGTGGCGCGACCTCGGCTCACTGCAGCCTCCGCCTCCCGGGCTCAAGCAATCCTCCCGCCTCAGCCTCCGGAGTAGCTGGGACCACAGGTGCGCCAGGCTAATTTTATTTTTACTTTTTGTAGAGAAGGGGGTCTCACTATGTTGCCCAGGCTGGAAGTTTATTTTTAAGGAAATGGTGTTTACCTAAATACCATGAAGCCTGGCCCTAGCACTGCTGCGCCTCCACCTCGGCCCCCACTCCACCCGCACAGGTGACGGTGCTCCGGAAAGGCTCCTGGGGCCCGGCTTCTTCATCTCCAGCCTCCGCACCTGGCAGAGGGAAGGGCTCGCGCCTAACCTGAGGTCAGAACTTGTTCGGGACCGCCGGGTGGAGACAAGGACGCGGGAACAAAACGTATGTGTGCGTTGGGGGGTGTTGCTGCGAGAGGGGGCAAGGGCGGGGACGCCGCGCTGACCTCGTCCTGGATCCACCCGCGCTGGGCTCAGGGACGCGGGTTCGGGTCCTGCCGG
Organism: Pongo pygmaeus; assembly: GCF_028885625.2. Lineage (NCBI taxonomy): Eukaryota > Metazoa > Chordata > Mammalia > Primates > Hominidae > Pongo > Pongo pygmaeus. The sequence continues at coordinate 48,556 of NC_072377.2, forward strand.
GCGTCCCATGCGCCGGGGACGGGCACGAAACCGTCCACCTGCCTCAGACCTCGGCTAACCTCTGGGCCGCGGGAGGGCCCGAGGGTCTCTTCCGAGGTCACAATCCCGGCGGCCGGGGCTGCGCAAAACGCCCCCCACCCCCGCCTCGCTGCCGCCCCCGAGTCCCCTTCTCAGGCAGGCTGTGGGGGTTGGGGTTGGGCTTCGGGAGCCCAAGCGGGCGCCGCAAAGACAATGAGAACCTCGGAGCGCTCGGGGCGGGCGGGCCCAGCCCAGAGTCTTCCCGCCCCTGCGGGGGTCCGAGGGCCACGGCGGCGGGAGGAGGGGGCGGGGGCGGGGGCGGGGAATTCGGAGGAGGCGGGTGTTAAAGAGGAGAAGGGCGGGGGGCGGAGGGTGAGGAGGAGACGGGGCGGGGAGGCCCCGCAGGTTTCCGAGTCTCCGCCCCCGCTTTCATTCCCGGCTGTGTGGCCCCGCGCGGTTCCCGAGCAGCTCCAGGAACTGAAACGTGAAGGGGACCTCGGTGCCCGGAGCTGCCGCCCAGGTAACCGCGCTGCGCCCGGCGAGCAGATGGGGGGTGGTCGCCCCAGTCCTGGACTCCGCGAGGGGGTGCGGGGAGTCCACGCTGCGGCCGCGCAGACGGGTGGGGCGGTTCGTTCCTGCGAGCGCCGGAACCGGGGAGGGGGCTGGGGAAGAGAAAGGGGCAGAGGGGCGGGGGCCGGGGGCCGGGGCCGAGGGGGCGGAGCGCGAAGTTTCCAGAGGGAGGATTTGAGCGGCTGAGACAGGGGCCGGCGCCTGGGGACGCCGGAGGTCCGCTGCTTCCCCCGACGCTCACCTGCTGCCCCGCGCTGCGGGAGGAGAGCGCGGAACCGGGAGCCCTGGAACCCTGGCCCGACTGCTGAACGCCCCGTGGGTCCTACGCTCCTGCGCCTTCTAGGGAAGCCCCTAAAGTTGGTGAGCCCCCTAGAAAGCAATTCCTCTGTGGCTGCGTCCAGGACGAACAACCAGAAACCGCCCCAGCCCCCTAAACCCCAATTGCCTTATTCTGTTTCCACTTGCTTCAGCCCCCACGCTCCTGTGTGCGAGAGGGGCCTGGTCAGACTGCAGACCCCACCCAGGAGGAGGAAGAGGAAGGGGCTGCCGTGGCTCGGGCACCCTCAGGGGAATGGAAGTCAGGTCCATATGAATATTGCAGAATGTGAAGGGCCAGGCAGCGCTCCCCGCCGCCGGGCCCACGGGCAGCCCCTCATATGCAACCCCTCATATTCATAGGCAGCCCCTCGTGTTCACAGGCACGCCCCTCATATGCAGTCCTTCATAGCCTGACATTTGTGGGGAAGTCTCTGTCCACACCTAACACCTTAGCCTCTCAGGTAGGAGGGGCAACTTGTGCGGGGGTCGCTGGGGGGTGGGGGGCGTCAACTCTGGAAGAGACCACAGCTCTGGCCAGGACCAGGGTCGCCTCCCGGCCACTTCCGGCTTCTGGGAGATTTCGTTTTTCTTGCAACTGGGGTGGGAGTGGACAGATGACCGGCCCTAGGTCTGTGCTTCAAACCCGAAGCCATGCATCTGTGGAAATGAGGCTCCTGGGCCACATGAACTTCGGTGCAAAGGCCTGGAAAATTAACACTTTGAACAAAGTCAGACATGTTTGAGCATTTGGGGCGAGTTTCAGTTGCCAGGGGCCCCAGGGAAGGCTGGACTGCGGCTTGCCTGGCCTCCCCCGCCTTTCTATGGCTTGATGTGATTGAATTGCAAAACGTAGGCATCTTGCAGTGCCGTGTAAGGAAATGTAAGTACCGTGAACAGTTTCCAGCATGTGATGCGCGAAAAGCTGGGCGTCCACGCCGGTGTTACTGGGGAAGGGTCAGTCACGGCAACCCCGGCATTGTGCCCGCTGTTCCCAGGACGGCCACGTCAGCCCGAGGACCCGCGTCCGCACTGGCTGTTGGTTGGGGCTGTGAGGGGCGTAAGGTTGCCTGGGGATTGGAAACGCAAGCGCGTTTTGGAGGCTTGGCACACTGGGGGCCTGGAGTCGGGGCAGAGGCTCTCCAGGACCTCCCTGTGGCTCCGGAGCAGCAAGCGGCCTGGTCTTCTGCCAGGCACAGTTGCGCACTCCCAGCCCGCCCAGGTGGACTGAATCTTTCTCCTTGTATTTGCTTTCTTCTGAGCTGTGTATCCTGAGTTTTTGTTGTTTGTTTTTGCTTTACCTGCATTCGTTTTCTGTTCTTTCTAATTCTGCATGCTTTTTGCAGAAGGGGATGGGGGTGAGAGGTTTTGTGTGGATTGCGTCCGAGGCAAGGCGCCCACAGAGCATGCAGATCAGGAGAGATCTGTGAGGAGGGCCACGGTCAGAGCGTGGGGTGTGGAGCTCTGGACCCTGGAGACTGCCAGTATTTGTGTGGGTTGTGTGAGAGTGTGCTTGTGGGGCAGTGTATCTTATGGGGTGTGTTGCAGTGTGAGGTGAGTGAGGTCAGAGGGGGGTTGGGGGTGACGCTTTTGAATCTTGAGACCTTCTCTCAACCCAGAGCTAACAATTTTATCACCGAAAGATAATCTCCTGATGACACTGTATTTGTGCGTGATGTCACATGGGGGAAATGGCGCCTGCCGCTCTGTGCCCTGCCTCTCTCCGGAAACGGCGCGTCAGGGGCGTCATTTCCATGACAGTAAATGTAGATATGCGTTGTTTTCATGTTTACATAGACGAATTTGGGTATTTACTAAAAATGATTAACACCTACTTCCCTCTGTTGGTGGAATTTTAGGGTGTTTTATTTTACATTCAATGGAATTTCTAAGGAATATTAGTATATCTTATAAAGAAAAGATATAGATAATTTTAGGACAAGTGATAAAATATACCTTTAAGAGGCTTACTATTTTATTTCCTAGAGGTTCACAAGAAAAGGTAATGGAATAACTCACTTTGGATGTGTCCATGGTTGCCTAACATTCAGTTTTGGTTCCTTGACCCCATTTTGGAGATTCCTGATGCCAAACAGGCAGTCCAAAAGCCAACAGGATGACAGATTGTCTCTGGTTCAGTTCCTCTACGTAAGTGTTAGAAGCAAAGACTGCATTTCATCCTTAATTCTAAATGTGATAAAAGGAGAGAATTTGCAGTGATTTAATTATTACAATAAAATGTACTGAAGCAACAGTTGACAAGCAAAAGGGGACTAACCACTCTGTATTGCCCAGACAAATCCCAGTTAGACTAGACACACGTACACAGAGACACACACACTTCCCCATGGGAAACAGGTCCCCTTAGAAACAATAAACTACAAGAGGGTCTGGGACTTCCAGGATGACTGAGTAAGGAACTTGGCAAATTCTCTTCCCCAAAAGCAACCACAAAGCTGAACAGAATTTTCAAAAACAGTCATTTCAGAATTCTGGAAATGGACTAAAGGCTTGCAAGAAACTGAGAAGCATTGAAACCCTTGGCAAGAACAGTGGGAGCCTGTGGCATTTCAGCGGGGACTGCTCCTGTCTCCCCAGGTCCATGGCATGGTAGCACTAGAGGGGAGAGCAAGCCACCAGGAGAGCTGACTTGATTTGGGGGAGAGTGTGGAAAAGTCCATGGCTAGCTGTTGTCAGAAACAGGAGAGTATCGATGGCAGACCGCCAAGGAAGGCCAGCGTCAAGGCTGCTTGAGGTCATGCTGCTCTTTCGGGCAAGCAAGAGACCAGTAGATCAGATAGAAATTCAAAGAAGCAGCAACCCTGTTCTCCAGTGGTTCTGGGAAGGTGGGAAAAAGCACAAGGCTTCATGCAGCCTCAAGGGAAAGCGATATTTTGTTATGGTGGCCCTAGATAACTAACATCATGTTTCAGCACAATCTCTGACTCACCACTGGCATGGGCAGATTCAGAAGAAGACCCAGACTGAACAGGACTTCCCCTAGACTGTAAGCAGAACAGAGGTGGGGGCTGGGTCTGAGCTGTTTCTCTCTGTATATGCAACACCCTCACAGAATCCAGCACACACAAGCTGTCTTGTAAATATCAGATGGACAGATAAACAGGTGAGGCAAGGACTAGCTGGAGGCTCTGCCCACATCAGGACCTTGGAGAGCTCCAGACCTCAAGATAGGAACTCTCTCTGCTCAGGACTCTAGTGGCTTAAAGGTCTTTCTCAGATCAGCTTTGCCCTCTTTTTTGATTGAGCCTGAAATTCGATACTTTTACCTAAGGTAGAGGTCACAAGGAGCTTAGTTTCAGGAGTCGTGAAAAGATGGTAGGCCCAGAACGTGTAAGTATATGGCAGGACTTTGGGATCCCCACGGATAATCTCAGTGCCTCAGACTCCAATAGGGTTTGATATTTATGGCATCCATGTTGATATTTCTCCCATGTAGGAGCCCTGAAGCTGTTTCAAAACAGATGGATAGATGCAACCCTTGTGCATGTAAGGGCATCATGAAAAACTAAATTATGACATGGTTTGAAATAGGTAGGAAATGGACAATTTTGTGAATTACATTAAAAGCAAAATGATGATTCCAATACCATTGGATAAGAATCTCTAAAACATAACTAAGTTATATAAACTGCTAGCCAGATGGTGGAGCCAGGAGGGGCAAGCGCCGGCACCTTCATGTCTTTTGAACAAGGAAGGTGGTGCCTGCCAGGTAGCAGAGCCCTGCCTCCTCCCAGAAACCCCCACAGCCTTCATCCCACTTCAACAACAACAGTCCTGCTGTTCTTACCTGTTGCCCTCTCCATATCTCTTCTTGTTCAGCTTGGTCCATCTCTCTCTGGACTTGCTCTCTGTCTCCCTAGTAACTCTTTCCTGTCCGTGTCTGAGAGTCCCTTGGAGAGAAGGCAACTCCACCTTCTACAAGTGGTCCCTGAAATACGCTCATCGCTACCTGCCCCAGTTCCCTTGTCGGTATATAAAAATATCTTTACAGTAAAGAACAGAGCACACTCAGCCCCCTTGTTGTTTGATGTCCTGCACAGCCTCAGGACTCTGCAAGGAGTCTCCACTAAGAAGGCGGCCCTCACCAGATTTGGTCCCTCAACGTTGGACTTCTCAGCCTCCACAACTAATTGAACTAATCATCAATTTATTCACGAAGCATGACTTGGATTGAACAAGGTAAGCTGGGTCAAGCATTTGAAGATGCTTTTGAGGTACTGAGGCAACATCCAACTTTAGATCCTCAGAACTCCCCTATTACAAAAATTACCTGTCTTTCATTAACTGTTGTCTTCATATCAGAGGAAATTCCATCTGCTATGAGTGTTGCCTACAGAGGAACCTGTCTACAATTGGAGAATTGTAATAGCAGGGCTATGGACTTCAATTTTGAAGGAAATATTCATCAACCTCTGCAGAGCATAACTGAAAACCAGCTGGTACAACCTGCTCTTCTCCAGCAAGAGGACGAAAAGGCAGGAAGAAGCTCTGGCTATTGAATACCTTCACAAATCCCTGTGTAATTCTGAGATGGCATCTTGTATTCACTGGGAAGATAAAACCAAAGACACCTTTCAGTTTGTAACAAAAAACCAGGAAACTTCTGAACTTTGGGGGAAGAGAAAAAGCAACCAGAATACCATGACTTTCCAGAAATGGCCAGGGCACTGAGGAGCTGTGGAAGAACTGGGGAAATCACCGAAACCCAGTACCATTTCAGTGAGGCCATTCTCCAAAAACTCTCTCCATCTTATTTCTTGGGGAAAGAGTTCTTCTACTTACAATATGATCAACCTGATCAAGAACATATTGGTTTCTATAACTGTGATGCAGATTATAACTATACAAACGCCGATTACCAGAAGCTAAGCCACCCTGATTCCAAAATATAGTCTCAACATTTCGTGGTTTCCTGGTATCAGAAATCCCTGCGAGCCTGAGATTTTTTCACTTAAAGCAAATACTGAAGATAAGAAACCAGTTAATTTCATTGTTGCTATCTTGTATCCAATGGCATAAAATCTATACTAACTTGATTAGAAATTCTGCCAGTGTGAACAACTTTATTGTTTTGAGTGATGAAGCCCCATTTGAGAATATAGGCACAATGGCCTTGCTCTTAACTGTTCTCTATGCAGCCACTTTCTTCTGCACTAAAGTGCCAATACAGATGCTGAATACATTGATTTAAATATATAGATATATAAACATATTTAAATATGCAATATATATGGATACTTTATATATTGATTTAAACATTTTCCTCTCATACATGAAAAATCACTCTAACATATATTGATGGCGTCACAAGAAATCATTTACAGAAAATAATTGCATATGATACAGTGTTTGTGCCAAAATGTATTCATGACTTTAAAAACTTCAGTGGAAATGTCTATTCAGGTCCCTAGCCCATTGTTAAATTGGTTTCTGTTTTCTTGCTAAGTTTGAGCTGCTTATAGATGATGGATATTGACCCCTTATAGATGTTGGATATTGACCCCTTGTGGATGTATGGCTGGTGCTTCTCCCAGTATTTAGGTCATCTCTACACACTGTTGATTGTTTCCTTTGCTGGGTAGAAGTTTTTTGGTTTGATGTAATCCTATTTGTTTAGTTTTACTTTTGTTGCTTGCACTTTTGGTGTTAAGTCCAAAAGAAAATTGCCAACACCAATGTCATGTAATTTTTACTCTCTGTTTTCTTCTGGTAGTTTTAGAGCAAGTTTATCCAACCTGTGGTCTGTGGGCTGCATGCAGCCCAGGACAGCTTTGAATGTGGCTCAACACAAATATGTAAACTTTCTTAAACATTATGAGATTTTTTTTTGGTGATTTTTTTTTTAGTTTATCAGCTATTGTTAGTGTGTGTGTCTGTGTGGGTGTGTGTGTATGTGTGTGTGGGTATATATATATACACATATATATACACATATATACACACATATATACACATATATACACATATATACACACATATATACACATATATACACACATATACACATATATACACACATATATACACACATATATATACACATATATACACATATACACACATATATACACACATATATACACACATATATACACACATATATATACACATATATACACGTATATACACGTATATACACACATATATACACATATATATACACACATATATATATACACACATATATATACACACATATATATATACACACACATATATATATATATATATTTTTTTTTTGAGACAGAGCCTTGGTCTGTTGCCCAGGCTGGAGTGCAGTGGTGTGATCTCAGCTCACTGCAACCTCTGCCTCTGGGTTCCAGCGATTCTCCTGTCTCAGCCTCCCAAGTAGCTGGGATTGCAGGCCCGTGCCACCACACATGGCTAATTTTTGTATTTTTAGTAGAGAAGGGGCTTTTTTTTAATATACTTTAAATTCTAGGGTACATCTGCACAATGTGCAGGTTTGTTACATATGTATGCATGTGCCATGTTGGTTTGCTGCACCCATTAACTCGTCATTTACATTAGGTATTGCTCTTAATACCATCCTTCCCCCAACTACAGGCCCCAGTGTGTGATGTTCCCCGCCGTGTGCCCAAGTGTTCTCATTGTTCAACTCCCACCTATGAGTGCAAACATGTGGTTGGTTTTGTGTCCTTCTGATAGTTTGCTGAGAATGATGGTTTCCAGCTTCATCCGTATCCCTGCAAAGGACATGAACTCATCCTTTTTTATGGCTGCATAGTATTCCATGGTGTGTATGTGCCACATTTTCTTAATCCAGTCTATCATTGATGGACATTTGGGTTGATTCCAAGTCTTTGCTATTGTGAATAGTGCCACAGTAAACATACATGTGCATGTGTCTTTATAGTAGCATGATTTATAATCCTTTGGGTATATACCCAGTAATGGGATGGCTGGGTCAAATGGTATTTCTAGTTCCAAATCCTTGAGGAATCACCACACTGTCTTCCACAATGGTTAAACTAGATTACACTCACACCAACAGTGTAAAAGCGTTCCTATTTCTCCACATCCTCTCCAGCACCTGTTGTTTCCTGACTTTTTAATGATCGCCATTCTAACTGGTGTGAGATGGTATCTCATTGTGGTTTTGATTTGCATTTCTCTGATGACCAGTGATGATGAACATTTTTTCATGTGTCTGTTGGCTGCATAAATGTCTTCTTTTGAGAAGTGTCTGTTCATATCCTTTGCCCACTCTTTGATGGGGTGGTTTGACTTTTTCTTATAAATTTGTTTAAGTTCTTTGTAGATTCTGGGTGTTAGCCCTTTGTCAGATGAGTAGATTGCAAAAATTTTCTCCCATCCTGTAGGTTGCCTGTTCACTCTGATGATAGTTTCTTTTGCTGGGTAGAAGCTCTTTAGTTTAATTAAATCCCATTTGTCAATTTTGGCTTTTGTTACCATTGCTTTTGGTGTTTTAGTTATGAAGTCCTTGCCCATGCCTATGTCCTGAATGGTAATGCCCAGGTTTTCTTCTAGGGTTTTTATGGTTTTAGATCTAACATTTAAGTCTTTAATCCATCTTGAGTTAATTTTTGTATAAGGTGTAAGGAAGGGATCCAGTTTCAGCTTCCTACATATGGCTAGCCAGTTTTCCCAGCACCGTTATTTGTTGTTGTCAGGTTTGTCAAAGATCAGATGGTTGTAGATGTGTGGTATTATTTCTGAGGGCTCTGATCTGTTCCATTGGTCTATATCTCTGTGTTGGTACCAGTACCATGCTGTTTTGGTTACTGTAGCCTTGTAGTATAGTTTGAAGTCAGGTAGCGTGATGCCTCAAGCTTTGTTCTTTTTGCTTAGGATTGTCTTGGCAATGTGGGCTCTTCTTTGGTTCCATATGAACTTTAAAGTAGTTTTTTCCAATTCTGTGAAGAAAGTCATTGGTAGCTTGATGGGGATGGCATTGAATCTATAAATTACCTTCGGCAGTATGGCTATTTTCACGATATTGATTCTTCCTATCCATGAGCATGGAATGTTCTTCCATTTGTTTGTATCCTCTCCTCCTCCTCTTTTATTTCATTGAGCAGTGGTTTGTAATTCTCCTTGAAGAGGTCCTTCACGTCCCTTGTAAGTTGGATTCCTAGGTATTTTATTCTCTTTGAAGCAACTGTGAATGGGAGTTCACTCATGATTTGGCTCTCTGTTTGTCTGTTATTGGTGTATAAGAATGCTTGTGATTTTTGTACATTGATTTTGTATCCTGAGACTTTGCTGAAGTTGCTTATCAGCTTAAGGAGATTTTGGGCTGAGATGATGGGGTTTTCTAAATATACAGTCATGTCATCTGCAAACAGGGACAGTTTGACTTCCTCTTTTCCTAATTGAATACCCTTTATTTCTTTTTCCTGCCTGATTGCCCTGGCCAGAACTTCCAATACTATGTTGAATAGGAATGGTGAGAGAGGGCATCCCTGTCTTGTGCCAGTTTTCAAAGGGAATGCTTCCAGTTTTTGCCCATTCATTATGATATTAGCTGTGGGTTTGTCATGAATTACTCTTATTATTTTGAGATACATCCCATCAATACCTAGTTTATTGAGAGTTTTTAGCACGAAGAGCTGTTGAATTTTGTCTAAGACCTTTTCTGCATCTATTGAGATAATCATGTGGTTTTTGTCTTTGGTTCTGTGTATATGATGGATTACATTTATTGATTTGTGTATGTTGAATCAGCCTTGCATCCCAGGGATGAAGCCAACTTGATCGTGGTGGATAAGCTTTTTGATATGCTGCTGGATTCGGTTTGCCAGTATTTTATTGAGGATTTTTACTTCGATGTTCATCAGGGATATTGGTCTAAAATTCTCTTCTTTTGTTGTGTCTCTGCCTGGCTTTGGTATCAGGATGATGCTGGCCTCATAAAATGAGTTATGGAGGATTCCCTCTTTTTCTCTTGATTGGAATAGTTTCAGAAGGAATGGTACTAGCTCTTCTCTATACCTCTGGTAGAATTCAGCTGTGAATCCGTCTGGTCCTGGACTTTTTTTTGTTGGTAGGCTATTAATTATTGCCTCAATTTCAGAGCCTGTTATTGGTCTATTCAGGGATTCAACTTCTTCCTGGTTTAGTCTTATGAGGGTGTATGTGTCCAGGAATTTATCCATTTCTTCTAGATTTTCTAGTTTATTTGCATAGAGGTGTTTATAGTATTCTCTGATGGTAGTTTATATTATTGTGGGATTGGTGATGATATCCCCTTTATCATTTTTTATTGCTTCTATTTGATTCTTCTCTCTTTTCTTTATTAGTCTTGCTAGCAGTCTACCAAGTTTGTTAATGTTTTCAAAAAACCAGCTCCTGGATTCATTTATTTTTTGAAGGGTTTTTTGTGTCTCTATCTCCTTCAGTTCTGCTCTGATCTTAGTTATTTCTTGCCTCCTGCTAGCTTTTGACTGTGTTTGCTCTTGTTTCTCTAGTTCTTTTAATTGTGATGTTAGGGTGTCGATTTTAGATCTTTCCTGGTTTCTCTTGTGGGCATTTAGTGCTATAAATTTCCCTCTACACACTGCTTTAAATGTGTCCTAGAGATTCTGGTATGTTGTGTCTTTGTTCTCATTGGTCTCAAAAAACATCTTTATTTCTGCCTTTATTTCGTTACTTACCCAGTAGTCATTCAGGAGCAGGTTGTTCAGTTTGCATGTAGTTGTGCGGTTTTGAGTGAGTTTCTTAATCCTGAGTTCTAATTTGATTGCACTGTCGTCTGAGAGACAGTTTGTTATAATTTCTTTTCTTTTACATTGCTAAGGAGTGCTTTACTTGCAAGTATGTGGTCAATTTTGGAATAAGTGCGATGTGGTGCTGAGGAGAATGTATATTCTGTTTATTTGGGATGGAGAGTTCTGTAGATGTCTGTTAGGTCCACTTGGTGCAGAGCTGAGTTCAAGTCCTGTATATCCTTGTTAACTTTCTGTCTCGTTGATCTGTCCAATGTTGATAGTGGGGTGTTAAAGTCTCCCATTATTAATGTGTGGGAGTCTATGTCTCCTTGTAGGTCACTCAGGACTTGCTTTATGAATCTGGGTGCTCCTATATTGGGTGCATATATATTTAGGATAGTTAGCTCTTCTTGTTGAATTGATCCCTTTACCATTATGTAATGGCCTTCTTTGTCTCTTTTGATCTTTGTTGGTTTAAAGTCCATTTTATCAGAGATTAGGATTGCAACCCCTGCTTGTTTTTGTTTTCCATTTGCTTGGTAGATCTTTCTCCATCCCTTTATTTTGAGCCTATGTGTGCCTCTGCACGTGAAATGGGTCTCCTGAATACAACACACTTGATGGGTTTTGACTCTTTATCCAATTTGCCAGTCTGTGTCTTTTAATTGGGGCATTTAGCCCATTTACATGTAAGGTTAATATTATGTGCGAATTTGATCCTGTCATTATGATGTTAGCTGGTTATTTTGCTCATTAGTTGAAGCAGTTCCTTGATGTGGTTTCTTCCTAGCATCGATGGTCTTTACAATTTGGCATGTTTTTGCAGTGGCTGGTACTGGTTGTTCTTTTCCATGTTTAGTGCTTCCTTCAGGAGCTCTTGTAAGGCAGGCCTGATGGTGACAAAATCTCTCAGCATTTGCTTGTCTGTAAAGGATTGTATTTCTTCTTCACTTATGAAGCTTAGTTTGGCTGGATATGAAATTCTGGGTTGAAAATTCTTTCCTTTAAGAATGTTGAATATTGGCCCCCACTCTCTTCTGGCTTGTACAGTTTCTGCTGAAAGATCAGCTGTTAGTCTGATGGGCTTCCCTTTGTGGGTAACCCGACCTTTCTCTCTGGCTGCCCTTAACATTTTTTCCTTCATTTCAACCTTGGTAAGTCTGATAATTATGTGTCTTGGGGTTGCTCTTCTTGAGGAGTATCTTTGTGGCGTTCTCTGTATTTCCTGAATTTGAATGTTGGCCTGCCTTGCCAGGTTGGGGAAGTTCTCCTGGATAATATCCTGAAGAGTATTTTCCATCTTGGTTCCATTCTCCCTGTCACTTTCAGGTACACCAATCAGACGTAAATTTGGTCTTTTCACAAAGTCCCATATTTCTTGGAGACTTTGTTCGTTTCTTTTTACTCTTTTTTCTCTAAACTTCTCTTCTTGCTTCATTTCATTCATTTGATCTTCAATCATTGATACCCTTTCTTCCACTTGATCGAATTGGCTACTGAAGCTTGGGCATGCATCACGTAGTTCTCCTGCCATGGTTTTCAGCTCTGTCAGGTCATTTAAGGTTTTCTCTTCACTGTTTATTCTAATTAGCCATTCGTCTAATCTTTTTTCAAGGTTTTTAGCTTCCTTGTGATAGGTTCGAACATCCTCCTTTAGCTTGGAGAAGTTTGTTATTACCGATCTTCTGAAGCCTACTTCTGTCAACTCGTCAAAGTCATTCTCTGTCCAGCTTTGTTCCATTGCTGGTGAGGAGCTGCGTTCCTTTGGAGGAGAAGAGGTGCTCTGATTTTAGAATTTTCAGCTTTTCTGCTCTGGTTTCTCCCCATCTTTGTGGTTTTATCTGCCTTTGGTCTTTGATGATGGTGACCTACAGATGAGGCTTTGGTGTGGATTTCCTTTTTGTTAATGTTGATACTATTCCTTTCTGATTGTTAGTTTTCCTCCTAACAGTCAGAACCCTCAGCTGCAGGTCTGTTGGAGTTTGCTGGAGGTCCACTGCAGACCCTGTTTGTGTCACCAGCGGAGGCTGCAGAAGAGCAAATATTGCAGAACAGAAAATGTTGCTGCCTGATCCTTCCTCTGGAAGCTTCGTCTCAGAGGGGCACCTGGCTGTATGAGGTGTCAGTTGGCCCCTACTGGGAGGTGTCTCCCAGTTAGGCTACTCAGGGGTGAGGGACCCACTTGAGGAGGCAGTCTGTCCATTCTCAGATCTCAAACTCCATGCTGGGAGAACCACTCCTCTCTTCAGAGCTGTCAGACAGGGACATTTAAGTCTGCAGAAGTTTCTGCTGCCTTTTGTTTGGCTATGCCCTGCCCACCAGAGGTGGAGTCTACAGAGGCAGGCAGGCCTTGCAGAGCTGTGGTGGGCTCCACCCAGTTTGAGCTTCCCAGCCACTTTGTTTACCTACTCAAGCCTCAGCAATGGCAGGTGCCCCTCCCCCAGCCTCGCTGCCGCCTTGCAGTTCGATCTCGGACTGCTGTGCTAGCAGTGAGCAAGGCTCCGTGGGCGTGGGACCCTCCCAGCCAGGGGCGGGATATAATCTCCTGGTGTGCCGTTTGCTAAGACCGTTGGAAAAGCACAGTATTAGTGTGGGAGTGTCCCGATTTTCCAGGTACCGTCTGTCACGACTTCCCTTGGCTAGGAAAGGGAATTCCGCGACCCCTTGCACTTCCCGGGTGAGATGATGCCCCACCCTGCTTCGGCTCACACTCCGTGTCTGCACCCACTGTCCAACAAGTCCCAGTGAGATGAACCCAGTACCTCAGTTGGAAATGCAGAAATCACCCGTCTTCTGTGTCGCTCACGCTGGGAGCCATAGACTGGAGCTGTTCCTATTCGGTCATCTTGGATCTCTGCCTCGAGAAGGGGTTTCATTATGTTGGCCAGACTGGTCTTGAACTCCTGACCTCATGATCCGCCTGCCTTGGCCTCCCAAAATGCTGGGATTACGGGCATGAGCCACCGTGCCCAGCCTGTTAGTATATTTTATGTGTGGCCCAAGATAATAATTCTTCCAATGTGGCTCAGAGAAGCCACACAAGTGGACGCCCGTCTTAGAGCTCCTAGTGTTACGCTAAAGTCTTTGGTCCATTTTCAGTGGATTTTTGAATACAGTGGGAGATAGGGGTCCAGTTTCATTCTTCTGCATGTTTTCCCGACATCATTTATTGAAGAAACTGTCCTTGTCTTCTTGGCACCGTTGTTGAAATCAGTTAACTGTACACGCATGGGTTCATTTCTAGGCTCTCTGTTCAGTTGCATTGGTTACCATGTCTGTTTTTTCTTCTTTTTCTTTTGGTCAATTTTATGCTATTTTAATTACTATGGCTTTGGAGTGTACTTTGAGGTCAGGTGGTGTGATACTTAACAGCTTTGTTCTTATTGCTCATGGTTGTCCTGGCTATTCATGATTTTATGAGGTTCTATATGAATATTTTGATTACTATTTTTTATTTCTATGAAACAGACATTGGGATCCTGTTAAGGATTACATTGAAACTGTAGGTTGCTTTGGGTACTATGGACTTCTTAACCATATTAATTATCCAGTCCATGAATATGGGAAATCTTTCTATTTATTTGTGTCATCTTCAGTTTATTTCCCCAATGTTTTATAGTTTTCATTGGCAGGTCTTTCACCTCCTCGGTTAAATTTATTCCTAGGTAATTTTTTAAAGCTATTATGAGTGGGATTGTTCTCTTGATTTCTTTTTCAGATAGTTCATTGTCAATATATAGACTACTGATTTTTGTGTGTTGATTTTGAGTCCTTCAGCTTTACTGTACTTGTTTATAAGTTCTGAGACTGTTTTTGTGATGGTATAGTGTGGCTATGTCCCCACCCAAATCTCATCTTGAATTATAGTTCCCATAATCCTCATGTGTCTTGGGAGGGACCTGCTGGGAGGTAATTTAATCATGGGGGTGATTACCCTCATGCTATTCTCGAGATAGTAAGTTCTCATGAGATCTGATGTTTGTTTGTTTGTTTTTGAGACAGAGTCTTGCTCTGTCACCCAGGCTGGAGTGCAGTGGTGCAGTCTCGGCTCACTGCAACCTCCGCCTCATGGGTTCAAGCGCTTCTCCTGCCTCAGCCTCCCCAGTAGCTGGGATTATATTGCCTTGGCCTCCCAAAATGCTATGTTACAGGCATGAGCCAGCACGCTCGGCCCTGAGATCTGATGGTTTTATAAGGAGCTTTTCCCCCTTTTGCTCTGCACTTCTCCTTGCTGCTGCCATGTCAAGAAGGATGTGTTTACTTCCCCTTCCAACTGATTGTAAGCTTCCTGAGACCTCCCCAGCCATGCTGAACTGTGAGTCAGTTAAATCTCTTTCCTTTATAAATTACCCAGTCTCAGGTCTATCTTTATTAGCAGGGTGAGAATGGACTAATACAGTAAGTTGGTACCACAGAGAGTGGGGCACTGCTGTAAAGATACCCAAAAATGTGGAAGCAACTTTGGAACTGGGTAACAGACAGAGATTGGAACTGTTTGGAGAACTCAGAAGAGGACAGGAAAGTGTGGGCAAGTTAGGAACTTCCTAGAGACTTGTTGAATGGCTTTGGCCAAAATGCTGATAGCGATATGGACAATGAAGTCCAGGCTGAGGTGGTCTTAGATAGAGGTGAGCTTTTTGGGAACTGCAGTAAAGGTCACTCTTGCTATGCAAAGAGGCTGGTGGCATTTTTCCCCTGCCCTAGAGATCTGTGAAACTTTGAACTTGAGAGAGATGATTTAGGGTATCTGGCAGAAGAAATTTATAAATGGCAAAGCATTCAAAAGGAAGCAGAACATAAAAGTTTGGAAAATTTGCAGCCGGAAGATGTGATAGAAAAGAAAACCCCATTTTCTGAGGAGAAGTTCAAGCCAGCTCCGGACATTTGCACAAGTAACAAGGAGTCAAATGTTAATCACCAAAATAATGGAGAAAATGTCTCCAAGGCATGTCAGAGACTTTCACAGCAGCTCCTCCCATCACAGTCCTGGAGGCCTAGGAAGGAAAAATGATTTCACTGGCTGGGCCCAAGGCCCCCCTGTTATGTGCAGCCTAGGGACTTGGTGCTTTGTGTCCCAGTCACTCCAGCTGTGGCTAAAAGAGACCAAGGTACAGCTTCAGAGGGTGCAAGACCCAAGCCAAGAATTGAAGTTTGGGAACTTCTGCCTAGATTTCAGAGGATGTATGGAAACACCTGGGTGTCCAAGCAGAAGCTTGCTGTAGGGGCAGAGCTCTCATGGAGAACCTTTGCTAGGGCCACGTGGAAGAGAAATGTGGGGTTGGAAGCCCCATACAGAGTCCCCACTGGGGCACTGCTTGGTGGAACTGAGAAGAGAGTCACCATCCTCCGGACCCCAGAATGGTAGATCCCTGACAGCTTGCACCATGCACCTGGAAAAGCTGCAGACATTCAATGCCAGCCCATGAAAACAGCCAGGAGGGGGGCTGTACCCTGCAAAGACACAGGGGTGGAGCTGCCCAAGGCCATGGGAGCCCACCTCTTGCATCAGCATGCCCTGGATGTGAGAAATGGAGTCAAAGGAGATCATTTTGGAACTTTAAGGTTTAATGACTGCCCTATTGGATTTTGGACTTGCATGGGGCCTGTAGCCCCTTGGTTTTGGCCAGTTTCTACCATTTGGAATGGGTGTATTTAGCCAATGCCTGTACCCCCATTGTATTTAGGAACTAACTAACTTGCTTTTGATTTTACAGGCTCACAGGCAGAAGGGACTTGCCTTGTCTCAGATGAGACTTTGGACTTGGACTTTTGAGTTAATGCTGGAATGAGCTAAGACTTTGGAGGACTGTTGGAAGGGCATGATTGTGTTTTGAAATGTGAGGACATGAGATTTGAGAGGGGCCGGAGTGGAATGTGTCCCCACCCAAATCTCATCTGGAATTGTAGTTCCCATAATCCCCACGTGTCTTGGGAGGGACCCAGTGGGAGGTAATTTAATTGTGGGGGCGGTTACCCTTATGCTGTTCTCATGATAGTGAGTCAGTTCTCATGAGATCTGATGGTTTTATAAGGGGCTTTCCCCCTTTTGCTCTGCACTTCTCCTTGCTGCCACCAAGTGAAGAAAGACGCATTTCCTTCCCCTTCCACCATGATTATAAGCTTCCTGAGGCCTCCCCAGCCATGCTGAACTGTAAGTCAGTTGAACCACTGTCTTTTACAAATTACCCAGTCTTGGATATGTCTTTATTAGCAGTATGAAAACAGACTAATACAGGTGGAGTCTGAGTTTTCCACATATAGGATCACTTTGTCAGTAAACAGTGGCAGTTTCACTCACTCTTTTCTTATGTGGATGCCTTTTGTTTTTTTCCATGCCTGATTACCCCAGCAAGGACTTCCATTTATATTAATATATTGCATGGATGTAGGAAGAGTGGGCATCCTTGTCTTGTTTCAGATCTTTGAGGAAAGGCTTTCAGTTTTTCAACACTGAATATAATGTTGACTGTTGACTTCTCATAAATGGTCTTTATTGTGTTGAGGTACATTCTTTCTATTTTTAATTTGGTGAGTTTTTAACAGGAGAGGATGTTCAGCTTTATCAAATGCCTTTTCTGTGTCTGATGGGGTAATCATATGATTTTTGTTTTTCATTCTATTGGTGTAATATATCATATTTGCTGATTTGCATATGTTGAACCATCCTTGCATCCCAAGGATGAAGATGTTTCTCAAAAGAAGACATAAAAATGGCCAACAGATAAAAGAAGAAAATGCTTGACATGACTGTCATTAGAAAATGCAAATTCAAACTACAATGAGATATCATATCTCACCTGTCAGAATGCCTTTTATCAAGAAGATGAAAGACAAGTGTTGGCAAGGATGTGGAGAAAAGGGAACTCTTACACATTTGGTGGAAATATAACTTAGTACAGCCATTATGGAAAATAGTATGGAGGTTCCTCAAAAAACTAAAAATAAGCCATTGCACTCCAGCCTGGGCAACAGAGAGAGACCTTGTCTCAACAACAACAAAACCTAAAAACAGAATTACCCTATGATCCAGCAATCCCGCTTCTGGTTATTTACCCAAAAGATGTGAAATCAGTTTGTGAAACAGATGTCTGCACTCCAGTGTTTATTGAAGCACTATTCAAAATAGCCAAGTCATAGAATCAAAAATAGCAGCAGATGAAATGGATAATGAAAATGTGCATATACATCATTGAAGACTTTTCTCCCTTAAAAAAGAAGAAAATTCTTAACATTTATGATGACACGGATGTCACTACAGAACATTATGCCAAATGAAATAAGCCAGGAACGGAAAGAGAAATACCACATGTTCTCACTTACATGTGGAATCTGAAACAATTGGACTTATAGAGGCAAAGAGCAGACTGATGGTTACAACGGTTGGGGGGATGGGAAGATGATTGTCAAAGTACAAAATCTCAGAAAGAATACATATATGTTTCTTTTTTGATTTATATTGCATAGTGTGGTGAATCTAGTTAATAGAGTATTACACGTTTAAAAATTGCTAAGAAAGTAAATTTCAAGCGTGCTTAACACAAAAAATGTTAAGTATTTGAGGTGCTGGATACGTTAATCAGCTTGATTTAATTATGTCACATTGTATTCATAAATTACAACATCACTTTACACCTCATACATTTACACAGTTTTTTAAATAAAAAAATAACAAAAGGACAAAGATCACAGTTGCAAAGAGGTAAAAAGGCATAAAACCAAGTCACAAAAGTAGTAGAAACATCCAGCAATTATAGGAATTGAGTGTTCCAAGGACATCAGATAGGCGGCTTTTTCTTTCCTTCCCGGGGCCTGGCTCCTTTCAGAGTTCCAGCCTCTCGAGTGATTTCTCCAGAGCCCACTCAGTGACACCTCTTATTTGACACATGCCTCTGCCTGTATATTCTGCGACCAAACAGGGTTTTACTTGTGTTTGGTTTATTTCAGATGCAAAAGTGAGCTTGGCATATATGCCTGGGAAGTGGAAATGTTGGAAACTCTGGGCCTCTGAAATAAGGATTGCTCAGAAAGTCAGTATTTTTTCCCACAGCCAGGGGAACCACAGCTAACTGGTCCTTCTCTATCCAGACAGGACTGGTCCTGTGTGGATTTTAGTGGCTGTTTTGGACCCCTCTGAGTCAAGGGCAGGAGGCCCTTCCCCCTGGTCACATTGGCCTTTCCAGGCCCTTCTCCTGCTCTCTG
Organism: Pongo pygmaeus; assembly: GCF_028885625.2. Lineage (NCBI taxonomy): Eukaryota > Metazoa > Chordata > Mammalia > Primates > Hominidae > Pongo > Pongo pygmaeus. Next base: position 67,371 of record NC_072377.2, read on the forward strand.
CCCTGTGGTGTGACAGTGATGACCGTGTCCCTTTTGGAGCAAGTGTTGTGAGCTCAGGGATGGATTCAGGCTCAGCTTTGAGATACTCAGCACAGGCTTTTAAAACCCACTCTGTCCTGGTAACATCACCTATGTATTCGGGCCCGGAGGAGCCTCAAGACTGCAGAGGCGAAATGTTTTCTATTTTTTGTGTAATTTGTGCCATAAAGAACCACCAGGGTCTGAACGTCGTAAAGCAAGAGGCAGAGCTCCTGATTCTCTGGGAATGTTGTTCTTAGGATGGTTTACAGAAACACTCGCTGGAGGCAGGTAATTTCATCCGGCTATTTCAACGTGGTGAAGGACACAGCATTATTTTTAGAGAACACCAGGTGCCATTAGCAAACTGTATTTGCCTTAATCTTTTCCGCAGTGGGTGGGGATGGCCAGATGCACCCGGCTTCTGACTTATGTCAGACTGACTTAGGGGGCTCTGATACTTGGGAACAGAGATGGGCCTGGGACATAGGAGCCACTCCTTGTCCAGAATATTAAGTTCCCACCTTCAAGGGACTTTCTGAATTGGTAAATATGAAGCACCATGAAAAAAACGAATAGAAACATTTTCACATCTACTTAAGCTATAACTGGGAGCGACAGTGATGTGCTGCTGAGGCGAATCACCCCTTTAATTGCAGTGCAGCCGTCTTTACAGCAGCCGACCGTGTCCGGACACCCAGTGTCTGTGTGCTCCGAGGCTGGGGAAAATAGAGTGCACCCAGCAAGTCCAAGTGGAGTCCACCTTTGCCTCTCCACCAGGCATTGCAGAAAACCCGCCGTGAGGCTGCTGCGCTGGCTGCCTGCGGGACCTAGTTCTCCCCGCCACTGAGCAGATTCCTTCAGTGCCGTGTGCAGCAGAGAGGAAAGGTGGTGAGATGTGGGCTATGAAGCTGCTCAATGCAGCTCTCGAGTCTCGTCCCATCCCACAGCTGCTGTCTGGTGGTGCGGCTCCAGCATGAGGGGCTGGTGTGAATCCCATGTCTCCATCAAGTTGAGTCCCAACCCCCATTCCCCAGGAGGCCCTGAAACACAAGCGGCCGGGTCCCACTCACTGCCCACTGCCTGGAGGCCCTGGAACACAGGAGGCCGGGTCCCACTCACTGTCCACTCCCCGGAGGCCCTGGAACACAGCAGGCTGTGTCTCACTCACTGTACACTCCCGGAGTGGACACAGGCCCTGGAACACAGCAAGTTGAGGGAGTCTCAACTCCCTCTATCCTCTGCTTTCAGGGCCAGAGCCCGGAGCGAGGCCTCACCTCACTCACAGATCAACCTGCTTGGCCCCGCCCCAGGAGACCTGCAGGGTCAGGGCCACAGCCTGCCCATCCCTTCCTAAATGGCTTGTCACGGACTCCTCACCTTCCCCGGGTCTTCCCTGGGCCAGAGGCCCTTTAGGCTTGTCCGTTTGTGGTCCAGTGTCTCTGGGTAGTGCCAAGGGCTGCTGAGGTTGGACCTGAGGCAGCTCGGCATTTCAGAAGGAGTGTGAGACGTGGAGTGGGGGACACCGGGGCTCCCTCCACACATGGACAGACGACCGTGAGGCATTCTCATAGTGGGGACTCAGTGTCCTCATCTCTCAGAAGAGGGATTGATGACAAAGTCTCTAAGTCATTCCAGCCCCAATTTCCCTCAGTGCTTTCCCAGGCCAGGGTCTTTGCTGGGGAACTGGGGAGCTGTCGGAAGGTGAGGAGCTGTGAAGAGAGGAGGCTGGGCTGGGGGGAGCTGCTGCAGGGAGAGGCTAAGCACAGGCCCAGGAACAGCTTGACCTGACCCCATCCCAGCTCCACCACCCGCTCCGTCTTGGGCCTCACCTGTGTAATGTGCAGTGCTGAGTCAGTTCTCTTGAGTGCTGTTGGGAGAGTTAACTGAGGTGATGCGGGAGAGGAGCTCAGCATAGGACCTCCATGGGGGAGCCCTTGATAACGTTGTGGCTGTCATCAGGGAAAATCCATGTTTCCACTGGGGGGAGCAGAAAAGATGCCTCCACGACACAAGGTGAGAAGAGATGCAAAGCAGGGGCCCCAGGATGTGCATCCAGAGGTCGGGAGGGTGGTTTGTGGAGTCTGCCCCCCACGTTCCAAGCCACCCCAGGCAGAAAGCAGAGTGTGTGTGTACACGCGTGTTTGTGTCTTGCTTGTGTGCACAGGTGTTGTTTGTGGGTGTGTGCACACACTGTCTGTGGGGGCAGGGCAGGCCTGGGGACTCGGGAAACGGATCCAGTTCCCATCCCACCTGTCCCGCTGCATGGCTGCAGCCTCAGCCCTCAAACTGCAGAAAGTCTCCTGGCAGGTTTTCGTTCTTCTTTGTTTTTCCTTTGGCCCCATTTTTTTCCTTTTCTTATCTTCTTCCCCATCATTTTAACGATTTAGTCTCTCTCATATTTGTCTCCTTTTATAATAAGAACACCTATTTGTAAAATACCACATAGGCTTTTCAAGGATGGCCCTGCCCGGTTGTTCCAGTTCCCAGAACAAGAGTTCTTTTTCCTCTACCCCAGCCCCTGTGCCCTCTTCCTTCATCACAACACTAGCACCACCATATTGGCAGTAAAAACTTCCACAAGTGCTTCCTCGTTTGATCTTCCCAAAATCTGGGGACAGGACTGGTGGACAGTGGTGGTCACACCATCCTGCTGCACTGGGGGGTCCTGGGCCCATCTGTCCCCTCCTTCAGACCTGCACAGGGCCTCCTCCTCTTCCACCTCATCCTCGGGTGCACTGGGTCTGCAGAAAAACCCTGGCGGCAGAGGGCGAGGTGAGAGGCGGCTGAGTGGCGGCAGAGCGCGAGGCGAGTGGCGGCAGAGGGCGAGGCGGCGGCTGAGGGCGAGGCGGGAGGCGGCAGAGGATGAGGTGAGTGGTGGCAGAGCATGAGGCGAGGCGAGGCGGGGCGAGTGGCGGCTGAGGGCGAGGCGGGAGGTGGCAGAGCGTGAGGTGAGTGGCTGCAGGGGGCAAGGTGGCAGGAGGCAGAGGGTGAGGTGGGAGGCGGCAGAGGGTGAAGGCATCTTCCTGGTGCTGAGCCTTCTCTATGGTTTCTTAGCCTGCATTCCGCCCTCCCGGGAGAGAGACAAACCTCATAGGGTTTGCTGTGAAAACAATGGGTGGATGGTGGCCAGACCTCACACGGAGATAAAGGGCCCGAGAAAAGGAGCACATTTTGGGCAAGGGAGAACTCTTGTGCTTGCAAACGACTGAAACCCTGGCATGGCAAAGTGTTCTCTGGCCAGTGGACAGTGGCGTGGTGGCCATTTAAGCTGGTGTCAACCTGAAGCCTGGAATAGTTTCACTGTTAGAACATCTGTTACGTGGCACGCGGGCACCTCTAGGAGCCCAGAGAGGGCACTTGGCACATCCTGCTTCCAACTCATGATTATCCATAGAAGGGCTTTCTGCAGCGTAGGCAAATCTTGATTTTCTCATTTCCAGACTTTGCTTGCTCCTCTGTCATTGAAGCTTGATTTTCTCATTTCCAGCCTTTGCTTGCTCCTCTGTCTTTGTAGCCCAGTGTGGCCTCATTTTGCACCACGGGATGTATGATGAGTATTCAGCCCACAGGAACATTGACAACATACCCACGCTCTCTGCTGCTCTTGTGGCTTTCATTCAAACAAGAGCCAGTGGAGAAACCCTGAGGTAAGTGGTGGCCTCCCATAATTACAGGTGTGTTTCACGCTGTGGCATGTGGACCTCAAGTATTAACAGAAGTTGGAGATAAAGCCTAAAAGCCAACTCTGCTGAGAGGTGGAGGTCAGGGGCGGGTCTGGGTATGAGCCCACCCGCTCACCTCCCTCACGCTCATCTGCAGTCTCCAGGCTTCATCCTCTGCCATGCTGCCTTCAACAGTATTTTTAAGAGTTTTCATTCTCATCAAAGGGATGGAGATTAAATGGTGTCCTCACCCCAAAAGGTGCCCCGCCCTTACCGTTTGACCACAGAGGGCTGCTGGGAGTAAGGAGGTCTGTCGTCGGCCGTGGCAGTGAGTCAGAAGACACGGGGTCCCTGCTGGCTTTCCGAGTATCAGCTACGACCCACTGAACTCAGCCATTGAGCAGCTCCTCTGTCCTGGGTGCGGGCATCACACCCAGTGCTGCTGTGGAAACCTGTGTGCTGGGGACAGAAATAGGAGGAGGAGGAAGAGGTGGGGGCTGGCTGGGAGACTCCGTGGAGAGGAGGCCTAGGAGGGACAGGGGTCAGGAGGTTTCCTCAGCAGAGACTGCTGGCAGCGGGGGAATTAGCCTACACCAGAAGTGGCAGGGCGCCACACGGAGAGGTGGCAGATGGAGGATGCACTGGGCAATGTCTTAAAGCCCCAGTTAACTGGGGGTACAGCAAGGAGCTGTGGAGGGTTGCCCCAGATGCAGAGTCGACACCATCCTTCTGTGTCTGTTCCCCTGTGCTTAGCGTCCTGTGTGACCCGGAGTGGACGCCCCATGTGCATGATGATGCTGGGTAGGTCAGCCTCATGTGCTGCAGGGTGAGTTGACTGGCAGAGCCTCCTGCAGGTGTCTGGGCAAGAGGGGACAGGGCTGACCTAGTTAGGGCCAGGACCATTCATCATTGTCCCAGCATACCGCAGCCCCTGGGGACGCAGAGGGGAGGAAGGGGGCAGGAGAGAGGGTCAGAGGCTGTTGGTGTTACGGACAGAAGTAGGTGTGTGGCCCCAGCAGGTTGGGCCTGGCTCAGGGGAGCAGTAACAGCTGGAAAGAATAACAGCCCCTTTGAAACTGCCATCTGCAGACCTCCCTGGCTGGCTTGGGATGAGGCTGTGCAGGCAGGAAAGATGAGAGTCCGAGGAGGGCTTTTCCTTTTTGTCCAGTGGAGACAGACACTGAGGGAGCTTCTTGTTTATAAGGAAGCGGCCGCAATCCAGTGACCAACTTTAAGGAGGATGCACACAGACAGGTGTCAGCATAACTTGCTTTACTCTGAAGGGTGGAAGTTCATTAGAGTGACTTGTGGTGGATTCAGCAGCATTAAATGCCAATGAATTAAGGTAATGGCATGACACAGTTATTCATTTCTTGCTCACACAGTCGTGGCAGGTGTGCGGCCTGCAGGTGGCTCTTTCCTGTGGGCCATTTAGAGACCCAGGTCTCTTCCCGCCTCTGGCTCTGCCTTCCCCAGAGCCATGGCTTCTGTGTCCAGGTGAAAAGGGGAAGAGGGCATGGAGCAGGCACACCTGGGCCTCCCACAGAAGCGACCTGCGTCCCACAGCCACATGACAGCAGGGGAGGCTGCAGGCCTGGCTGGACAACTCGCCGTTGCTGCCCAGCTGCCTTGCCGTGAAGTTCCCAAATCTGAAAGCTGTTCATCAAAAGTGCAGAATAATGTTCTGTACTTAAATGTGACTTTAGTTAATAATCTTTGCTTGTCTACTATTTAACTATCAGTAGATGAGAAAGATGTTTTTGGTCAAAAGTAGAAATCTAACCTGGTATTTTCCATTACACATTAGCGTTCCTGTCTCATTTGTGTTGCTGTGGGGTGCTGGGCTCTGCGTCACTGTGTCTCTGTGTCTGGGGGCGTGGAGACTGCTGGACCCAGGACTTCTTTGCCATTGTTCTATTAAAAATGCCTGACATTCCCAGAACACTGCAGGGTTTTCTCACCCCTGTCATGGGTTTTCTAAAGGCTGATTCCAGGCTGGGTCCAGGCACTTTTGTCCAGGGGCAAAGAGGTGGAAACTGCCAAGCCTCCCAGGGCCCCTTGGAGGCAGGAGGCCCCTCCCTGGGAGGCTCCAAGTGCCTCCCTGCCACCACCACCATTATGCAGCCTGAGGCAGGGACAGAGTCCCTGGTGTTGTTGGCCAGGCCCCCCCAACTCTGGGCGCCTCAGAAAAGACCCTCCAACCTAAGGGAGGAAGAAGGAGAACATCTGTGCGTCTCTGGTCTCTTGGCAGAGTCTTGCTTGTGTAGGACGCATCAGATGGGGAAACTCCAGACACATCTTCCACGGCAGCTCAGGTGGCCTGGGAGCCTCCTCTGCCAACCCGTTTCCTCTCGTCCTGTTGGCTGCCCTCAGGTTCTTTGAGTGGACCCACCTCACATGTGCTGGGAATTGTCATCCTGTCCCTCTGCATCTAGGGCTGCCTTGAGGTTGCTCTGTTCACCCTGGAGGAGGCCAATGCTTGGGGCTTTGTGTGAAGCCAGCAGCCTTGGGTGCTGCCCACTAGGGGGTGCATGGGGGCTGAACAGATGCCATCTCCAGGCTGCCTTCTGCTGACCGCTTTCCCCCCGGCTGCCCTCCTTAGGCTGCCCTCCTTGACCCTCTTCTGCTGATCACCATTTCTTCTTACAGGGCAAAAGGTGGCAAAGCTGTGATGCCAGTCCCAGCAGGTTCTTGTTAGGAATCAGGGTTCCCAACTCAAATGCCAGTGTGGAGGCCCTGCCTCACGTCTGCCTGCTCAGCACCTCTCTTCTTCTCCATGACTTGCATTAATTAGGGATTGAATTTATATTCTAAAGCAGTTCTAAAGTTTTGGGTGCAATTTTTCCTAGTATATCTGGAATAGGTTACAGGGGGTTGCAGTTAGGTGTTGAATACATGCCATTTTTAAAAAGATGACAGTGTGGGAGATGCCTAATGTATCAAAAGGTTGGTCAATCCGAATAATGAAGATGAGATGGTTTATGGCAGAGAGGAGAGTGTGGATTAGGTGTGAAAAGAGTGAGGGTAAACCTGGATGGACTGGCCTTGGGTTAGTAAAGAAAGAAGGAAATGCAGCAGCCTATGACCAGGACCAGCAGCAAACCTGGGGTCCTGCCACCCCAACAAGAGAACAGCAGGCCCTTGTAGTCTCAAGTGTGCCTGCAGGGGTGGGCAGGGAGCCGTGCTGAGCAGGATTAAGGGGAGGGAGAGCCCTGGTTTCCGTGTGACCATCTCTCCCGTAACGCTGTGCACCATGTGTGTGCTTTGCCCAGTGTCTAGATCCTTCTGAGTGTAGGTGCAGCCGTGAGTGTAGGTATACCTGTGAGTGTAGGTGCAGCCGGCCTCACAGTGCAGAAGGCCCTTTCCTTTCAAGGCTGCTTCCTTCTGAGTGTAGGTACAGCCGTGAGTGTAGGTGCGGCCGTGAGTGTAGGTATAGCTGTGAGTGTAGGTGCAGCCGGCCTCACAGTGCAGAAGGCCCTTTCCTTTCAAGGCTGCACAGCCCTGGCTGCTGCATCTGGTGAGTCTTCAGCCCCGTGAAAGGGATGCCTGAGGAGAAGAACCAGTTGGGTGGCTGCCAGAGCCTGCCCCTGCCCAACCCTTCTGACATTTAGGACATGGTGATGATTCCAGATAAGAGAGACCGGCCCGCAGGAGCCCCATGTGTCCTTCCCACGAGGGCCATGGTGCACGGCACCCCGCCGCTTCCATTTGTGCTCAGTAATCCTGAGGAACGGTGGTTCCTGTGTGTGTTTTTATATTTGCAAAATAGAAACCTTTGAGAAGTTGGAGGGTGCCATTTTGGAAGGAAGCAATGGCAGAGGAAGGAGTGTTATCATAGGTAGCATGGGATGCAATTACCGAACGATACTGGTTTTCATGAAATTAATTAGATCATCTTGCAAATAAAACTCCCTGGGGTAGAAATACTCACTCTGACCTGAGTGGCTGTTAAACTGTGCTTTGCTTCAGAGTGGAGGACAGGAGCTCCTTTCTCTGACAGGTTCACAGTGTGCAGCTGCCTGTGAGCCTGGCTCGTCAGTGCCTGCCTAGGATCCAGGAGGCTGGCAGTGGAGGGGCTGGGACCTGGCTGGGAAAGGAGGGTAGTTGGGGCTGGGCTTGTCCCCAGGTCGGGGTTCAGGGTGGGATCCCGACCACCCCAGCAGACCACAGAGTGGGAAAGACTGGAGGAATCTGGCCTGAGGGCCCCTCTGTGGCTCCTGCCTTCTGGGCCGAGAGCAGTGGATGAGCTGTCAGCCTGCAGCACCTAGGATGAGTCTGTTGAGCAGTGTGGCCGCTCTACGGTGAGATGCACCAGGAGTGTAACAGACAGACAACACTTCCAAGATCAGCATGAAAGAGTGCAAAATAGCTCAATAATTTATGTGTCGATCAGGTGTTGATATGACAGTATTTTTGTTATGTTGGGTTACATAAAATATATTTTTCAAGTTAATTTAACCGATTTATGTTTGCCTCTGTTTATCTTTTTAAGATGAGGCTGATAGAAACTTTCAGTGAGGTGCTTTGGATTCTCTATCTAGACCCACGCCCTTGGAGGAACGGGCTGCCCTGGCCAATCAGTCCAGATTGTGTACTTGGAGCTAGGTTGATTCCAGTGGTGACTTGGACGCTTTGTGCACACAGGACAGGTTTACTGCTCCTTATACAAAACTGAAGGCATCCGCGGGGGCGGCCCAGGAAGAACCCTACAGGATGTGACCTGGGGGTGCCATCCTGGCCCTAACACCCATGACCCACCACAGCCTGGACCCCTGCAGCAGAAAATAAGTGAACACTGGGCTCCCCCACCCCATCCTATAATAGTGAACACTGGGCTGCCACATCCTGTAGTAGAGGATATGGGGGGCACTGGGCTTTCACCCCATTCTCTAAGAGGATATGGGGGGCACTGGGCTTTTACCCCGTTCTCTAAGAGGATATGGGGGCACTGGGCTTTTACCCTGTTCTCTAAGAGGATATGGGGGGCACTAGGCTTTCACCCCATTCTCTAAGAGGATATGGGGGGGCACTGGGCTTTCACCCCGTTCTCTAAGAGGATATGGGGGACACTAGGCTTTCACCCCATTCTCTAAGAGGATATGGGGGGGCACTGGGCTTTTACCCCGTTCTCTAAGAGGATATGGGGGACACTAGGCTTTCACCCCATTCTCTAAGAGGATATGGGGGGGGCACTGGGCTTTTACCCCGTTCTCTACGAGGATATGGGGGACACTAGGCTTTCACCCCATTCTCTAATATGGGGGGGCACTGGGCTTTTACCCCATTCTCTAATAGGATATGGGGGGCACTGGGCTTTCACCCTTCCCTGAAGTGCATATGAGGAGACATTCGCTGGATTCAGTGGACCTTCCTTACCTCCTGCATCCCAGTGGCTCTATTCCTGGAGGGTTTTTTTCAACTTGATAAATAATTCACATTTGCCCATACAACAAAATTACACCGTGGCTGTGTTATGGGATGGCATACCTGGGTCCTGTGGATCTCCTCGTGCTCCGTTGAGCTCCTTTCTGTGGTAACAGCTCCCGGGTCAACGTGCAAGTCAATTCCAATATGTCTGCCTTTCTTCTCCATCCAGCCCCTTGTCCCCATTCCTCATCCATCTTTCCTCCCCATCATTTGCCTCATTTTGCTTCCTCATCCATTTTTCACCTCCCACCACCTTTGCCCACCAGGGAACCTCTGTGGAGGCATCCCAAATCCACTAACAACCGTTTTGTTCTTGTGGAAGAACATACAGGATGCTTTCCTTTCTGTTCCTTTCCCGGGTTCTCAGCTCATGGGTCCCAAGGAGGACCCCTGTGTCCTGTGTATTCGACTCCCATCTCCAGCGTGTTGCAGTGAAGTTTCTGTCACTGTGTGTGAAGGCAGCTGCAGGTTCCCAGTATTCTCCAGGGACCTCATTTTATGTCATGTCCAATCTTTCCCTGTCACATGCTCCCACTGATATGTGTGCCCAGGGAGGAGGGGCACTGGGTCTTGGTGAGTGCTGAAGACCCCACAGACCCTCGCTGTTGGCATGCTCTTCCCCCGGAGACCTACACATCCACCCCGTTTTCTTTCAGGACTTAGCACCTCCCACCTCCAGCCTCCCTTTCTTGCATCCCACTCCTCAGATGCCTTCCTATCCCCCCTTTCTGCTCTTGGCCAAGCCCATTTTCCTGGAGAAAGCTGGTCATGCCCAGCTGCGCAGGCACGAGAACAAATGTGGTGGGTGCCCAGGCCTGCATCCATGGCCGCACCAGGGTAACACGTAGGGCAGCCCCTACCCGTCATTTCGGGCTTCATGGGCCACTGCTGACCACAGCTGGCTGTCCACCTGGGACGTGGCACTGGCTTTCCCCACCAGGGCCTCCTTTTACCTTGTTAACCCCCAGCAGGTCCCTTGGACCATGGCTCACCCTCTCAGAAGATGGTCAACTGGCTTCCCCGCTGAGCGCAGCCACACACTGTGTGTTGGTCATGGGTCACCATGAAGCAGCTCTGTTTGCACCTCCACTGACTGCACTGTCAGCACTGTGGACACAGCAGCGTCCTGCCCTCCGGAGCTTAAGCCCTAGTGGAGAAGCCAGATGCTACCCAGACAACCACAGTATTCACATGCAAACTTACACCATGACAAGTGCTACCCACCCACAGCCTGTTGCAGCAGGTGCCTGGTCACAGAGCCCAGGGGAGGCTTCCCAGGGAAGGCTCTGGCTGAGTTCTGCAGGGAGCCGGAGCTGGATGGGGCAAGAGGGAACAGCCAGTGCCCAGGGGGAGGCTGGTCTCCCAGTTCCTTTTCCTGCAGAACAGGGAGCGTGGTCCTTCATTCATGTCCATCCAGTGCGTCTTTCCCTTGCACTCCACTGAAGGCAGGGCTGGTGGCTTGGACTTCAGGATGGCGAGGAAACATGTGTGGAAGTGGGAGATGGCTTACGGGGCCTCTCTCTGGTTTTTGAGTCTTCAGGCAGTGTTGAAGCCCAAACCACACAGCGTCTGCTAGGCTGAGTGCAGGGTTGTTGTGCACTGCAGTGTCTGACCCTCCCCGTCTGTCACTGGCCAGCTTGATGTGTGGAGCCACAGAGAGGCTGCCCCGAAATAACTCACATTCCAGGGCAGGGTGGAATGTTTGCCTCCCTGTGCGGGTCTGCGTCTTGCTTTGTGCTGGGCTGCAACCCTGTGCATAATGAAATGAATATGAGCAGACTGTGCCCCCGTCTCCCACTGAGCTCCCTGGAGGGGTGATGGGTCTGCAGGATAAGAACAGGTAGATTTTTGCTGGCACTGTCTGGTTTTAACTGTTTTTCCCTGAGAAAAAAACTTCAATTCACGTGCTTCACGATTATGGGGCTAGTGATCAAGGGGTTTGTTCCTACGTGTATCTCAGAAGAGGTGGCAAATTCACCTTAGAAACTTTTATTTTAACATGTTTAATTTTTTTTATCTTACTGCTCTTGCGGTTTTCATGTTTGTTTAAATTGGAAATGCCAGTGGTTTGAGGAAAAACATGTTAAGCCTGGAAGCAGAACTTCAGCAGATGCGGCTCTTTTCCTGTCTGTCTTTAGTGAGGCTTTGAGCTGCCTCGCACAAGCAGGTCAGTGATCCGGTCCTCGCCCAGGTTAACGAGGGTCCTTGTGTGTTGCATGTGAGTTCCCCTCTCCGGTGTTGCTGGAGGGGATTTGCTGAATAGTGTCATTCTTAAGCGTTATATGAATTATTTAGTAATGCACAGTGTTTCTTAGTAACCGTGTGCAACTAATACTGTATGAATTCATGAGTATTTCTGGAACCAGGAGACTTTTTAAGATCATATATTCATTCATTCAACAAATCTTTATTGGGTGTCCGTTGTGTGCTGGGCACCATTCTAGGGGCTAATATTCCAGTGGGAGAGAGAGATGCTAAACATGAAACTATAAACTGGATATCAGCATAAGTGATTCACAGGGTATGTTACTGGGAAGCCTCCATGAGAGGCCGGGTGGTCGGGGAAGCTTCCACGAGAGGCCGGGTGGTCGGGGAAGCCTCCATGAGAGGCCGGGTGGTCGGGGAAGCTCGATGAGAGGCCGGGTGGTCGGGGAAGCCTCCATGAGAGGCCGGGTGGTCGGGGAAGCTCGATGAGAGGCCGGGTGGTCGGGGAAGCCTCCATGAGAGGCCGGGTGGTCGGGGAAGCCTCCATTAGAGGCAGCGAGCAGACACACGCAGGAGGGAGGGGTCGGGCCAGGCAGAGATCGGGGAGTGTGTGTGGGGCAGAGGGAACCGTGGGTGAAGTTCTGTGCCTGAGGTGTGACTGGCATGTGGGGAGGCCTGTGGCTGGCGGAGAGGCATTGGGGCCTGGCCCAGCCTCTCACACTCACACACACCTCCTGCTCTAACTACCGTCCCTGGGTTATGGATGCAGTGACATTCAAGACACTGCAGAGTCCACACCCTGGGGCCCTGGTTCTGTTTGTCCCCAGAGAAAAACAGCCTGGCCCTGAAACACTCCTTTTTCTTCCTCGGCTGATGCTGGCGAGCACACCTGCAGTGTCTGTGAGGGTGCTGCCGTCTGTCACTGAGGGCCAGGCCAGGGCAGGTGCCACATGTGCAATGTGAGGGCTCAACACACAGCCATTTCCAAGGCTGTGCTGACTCCATGAGAGTTTGGAGGTCTCTGAGCTCAGGCATCCTGTGGATGGCCACAGCGTCCTAGGATGGACCAGTGCTGCAAGAGCCGGTCTGCCAGAATGTTTATGCAAACTCAGAAAGACGTTTTTGCTCTTTTTCATGAAATTAAAAATTTTAAAAGATCTAGTCCACACGTATTCAAGAAAAGTATAACTAACAATTCCTCGGTATAGGACAAACAGACTTTCCATTCCTGATGGCTCAAGAAGGGGGCGTTTGATACCCCCACTTCCTTCTCCAGATGCTGCAATGTTTACCCCCTTTGTAGAAAGTCAATCTCTTCCTGTCTTTCTCTGTCTGCCCCTCTCCCCACTTACCTCCCCCTCCTCCTCTCGCCTCCTCTCCCATGATACCCCCTCCCTCCCCCACACTCTCTCCCCCTCCCTGCTCCTCCCCCCTCCCCCCATCCCCTTCTCGCCTCCCCTTTCTGATTGGCTGTGTCCCCTTCACATTGAGCCGCTGTCCCCACCACTCTGTGGATGCTGCTCTGAGGTCACCAGTGATCTATCTGTTGCTAAATCTAATGATCAGTTCTCAGTTCCCATCTTGATGGACCAATAGCATTTAGCCAAGATTTGTCATTTTCCCCCTTTTAAAACACTTTCTTCCTTGGACCTGGGACATGAAACCTTTCTTCCTAACCTCCCTGGCTGCTCCTTTGCAACAGCCTTTGTTGGTTCATCCATATTTTGGACTTTTGCAACCAAAAGTTTTTATCTAGAAATCTGTCATAATAACACATTATTTTTTATAATCAGTTATAATTCACGATTGAGTGGTTATAATACTGCTATTATTTTGTATTGTGGCAGAGTATATGCAATAATTACAATTCTAACCATTTGTTGAGTGTACCTTCTAGTGGCATTTAAATACATTCACAATTTGTATAACTATCGTCACTATCTATACTCAACACTTTCCCTATCCCAGACATCAACTCTGTACCCGGGTGAGAACTCCCCATTTCTCTCTTCCCCAGGCTGTGGTAATGTCTACGTTTTCTCCTTATGAATCTGCCTGTTCCAGTTCCCTTATAGAAGTGGGATCATACAGTATTGGTCCTTTCATGTCTGCATGGACACTTGGTTTGTTTCTGTCTTTTGGCAGTAGTGATTAATGCCATGAACGTTGGTGAACAGATATCTGTTCAAGTCCCTACTTTCAGTTCTTTTGGATCTGCCAACTAGGAGTGGAATGGCTGTAAATAGAATTGCTTTCTTAATTTCCTTTTCATATTGTTCATTGCTGTTGTATAGAAATACAAATACCGATTTTCACATGTTAATCTTGTACCCTGTAACTTTGTTGAATTTTTGTATTAGCTCTAGGAGTTTTTTGTATATTCTTTGGAATTTTCTCTATATAGGAACATGTTACCTGTGAATAGAGAGTTTTACCTCATCCTTTCCAATTTGAAAGTCTTTCATTTATTTTTTGTTGGTTGTCTGTTGCTGTCACTGGAACTTGCAGCAGAGTGTTGAGTGGGCATGGCAGCAGTGGACACCCTTGTCTTCTTCGTGATCTTGGGGAAAATGTTCAGTCTTCCGCCGTTGAGTATGATGTTAGCTGTGGGTTTTTCATAAATACTTTGTATCACTTGAGGAATTTTCTCCCATCCTTGTTTTCCAAGAACTTTTTTCTGAAAGGGTATTGCATTTTCAGAAGCCCTTTCTGCATCAATTGAGATGATCGTGTGGGTTTTCTCCCTTCGTTCTGCTACTGCAGTGCATGACATTGACTGATTTTCTTATATTGAACCACCCCTGTGTTCTTGGGATAAATCCCACTTGGTCATGGTGAATAGTCCTTTTAACATACTATTCCCTGACTTTTTTTTGAGGTTTTTTGCATCTGTAGTCATAAGGGATATTGGCATGTAGTTTTCTTTACTCGCAATGTCTTCATCTGGCCTTGGTATCTGAGAAGGGCTGGCCTCCTACCATACGTTAGGAAGTGTTCCCTCCGTTCCAGTTTTTAAGCAGAGTTTGTGAAAGAGATCTGTCTACTCTTGTGACTTCTAAGCATGGCCACATTTCCTGGCCCAGTCCTGGTTCCTCCTCCCCTCTGTCCACACGCTTAGTTCCACCTGTCTAGACACACCTGTGTGGTAGATGGTTCTAGAACCACATCTCCAACCCAACCGCTACTCCAAGCACCAAACTCATACAGCAGTCAGTCCACTCAGTATGTTCAATAGGCATCTCAATCTTAATATGGCATTTCCCCCCAGACATGCTTCTCCAGTCTGTCCCATCTCAGTCAGTGGAAACACCTTCCACCTGCTGGTCAGGCCCCAAATCCTTGAATTGCTGTGTTGGTGCTGACTCTTGACTGCAGACAGCAGAATCCGCTATAGCTGATTTAAGCAGTGAAAGGTATGTGTGAAGCTATTGCGTAGATCATAGCATCTATGAGAGAGTCAGGGAACCAGAACAGTGAGAAGCAACCACAACCCTGGAGAAATGCCCAGCCACGCTGTAGGACTGTGTTTGGGAAACCCCCCTCCCCATCCCCTGCTGCTCAGCACCAACAGTGCCAGGGACAGGACCTAGAAGAACCAAACACCTCAACACCCATCTGCTGTGTCCAGCCCGATTCCTGTGTTCCTTCCACATCTCATGTGGTGCATCTCCTGGCAAAACCGGGCACATCTGCACACCAGCTGCAAGGGATCCCGGAGCGTGGCGTTATGGCCTCCAGCTTCTGCACACTGGAGGGCACACCGGCGGCGGGGGGCGGTGGCAGGGTCACTAATTCAGTATCTGCCTCTGTGCTCTTTGGGTTCTCTCTCCACAGCCAGCTTTTCAGTAGTCCTCAGGGATGGGGCTGGAGGTTCTAGGAAGCAGAGCAAGTAAGCAGGACAGGGAACAGTGAGCACACAGGTGTAGATGGAGAATCAAGGCGGGGCACAGCCAGGGATTCCAGGGAGGAGTAGACAGAAACTCAAGGGAGGGAGGCCTCGATGGGGATCCCAGGGAGGCTGCCTGCTGCATAGGAGAGAGGCTCCCAGCTGTGTCCCTGACCTTCATCCACTCTGTAACCTGTGACAAAACGGAGCATTATCTGTAAATGAGCACATCTGTGCCGCAGTTTTTGGGATGGTGCCAGGGTAGGGGTGAGAGACAAGTTGAGGGGACAAGTTGAGGTGGGGGTCCCTGTGAGGCCCTCCTGGACGGAGTGGACCTTATGAGACCCTCCCTAGCTGAATTCCCAGCAGGAAGCCGGTGCCCAGAGCACCCTGGACTAACGGGCGGGAGAGGGACTTTGTTTTGGGAGGCTCTTTGTAGATCAAGCCATTAAAATTGCACCTTTGGGGAAAGCGTGTTCCAGAGCACCAGACACCCCGAGGCACCCTGAGTGGGGGGGTGTGACGGAATTTGGGGCCCTCGCTGAAGCCCTTCATTATCCAGGCCAGGCGCGGGGTGGCACGCAGGTCCCACAGCGGCCCCTGGACGGAGGAGAGGGCCTGGGCCGTCCACACCTGCAGAAATCTGGAGCTGGTCTGCCCAGACCAGGGGAAATCGGGGTCCCGTCCGGGTACACTGGCAAAACTCGGGTCAGATCTTCTGCCCTGGAGCATTCAGATTTGTGCCTTTACATTATGGAAACCAGGAGCCCGTCCGGGTGCAGCGCGGCATCCACAAAATGGCAGGTCCCTGAGCTCCGGGCTCCCAGAGAACAAAAGCAGAAGCCACCGCCGCCGGCGCTCGGGGAGGAGCCGCCCAGGTGGGCGCGTCCGGGGCCAGGCGGGAGCTGCGCAGCCGGGTCCAGAGGAGACGCCCCGCCCAGGCCGGACCCTCGGAGCCTCCTCGGGGAGACCCCGGCCCCGCCCCTCTCTCGCCCGGATCGGGCGGGGCCCCGGGAACGCTCGCAGCAAAGGCTGCCTCGGCCCAGTGCACAGCGGAGCCTGGCAGAGTTCGGGGAAAGCGGCGGAGTTCGGGAGACTCGGGGCCAGCATGGGTCTCAGCACAGCAGACGGCGGGGGCGGCCCGGGCGCCCGGGTAAGAGGGGTCCCGGCGTAGGGGCGGGTGGGGGCGCGGGGGCGGGGGCGGGTGGGGGCGCCGGGGCGGGGGCGGGTGGGGGCGCGGGGGCGGGGGCGGGGTGGGGGCGCCGGGGCGGGGGCGGGTGGGGGCGCGGGGGCGGGGGCGGGTGGGGGCGCCGGGGCGGGGGCGGGTGGGGGCGCCGGGGCGGGGGCGGGTGGGGGCGCCGGGGCGGGGGCGGGGTGGGGGCGCCGGGGCGGGGGCGGGTGGGGGCGCCGGGGCGGGGGCGGGGTGGGGGCGCCGGGGCGGGGGCGGGTGGGGGCGCCGGGGCGGGGGCGGGGTGGGGGCGCGGGGGTGGGGGCGGGGTGGGGGCGCCGGGGTGGGGGCGGGTGGGGGCGCCGGGGGAGGGGCGGGGTGGGGGCGCCGGGGGTGGGGGCGCCGGGGTGGGGGCGGGTGGGGGCGCGGGGGTGGGGGCGGGTGGGGGCGCGGGGGTGGGGGCGGGGTGGGGGCGCCGGGGGAGGGGCGGGGTGGGGGCGGGGTGGGGGCGCCGGGGGTGGGGGCGGGTGGGGGCGCGGGGGTGGGGGCGGGTGGGGGCGCGGGGGTGGGGGCGGGCGGGGGTGGGGGCGGGTGGGGGCGCGGGGGTGGGGGCGGGTGGGGGCGCGGGGGTGGGGGCGGGTGGGGGCGCGGGGGTGGGGGCGGGGTGGGGGCGCCGGGGGAGGGGCGGGTGGGGGCGCCGGGGGAGGGGCGGGGTGGGGGCGCCGGGGGAGGGGCGGGGTGGGTGCGGGGTGGGGGCGCCGGGGGAGGGGCGGGGTGAAGGCGCGAGCATCAAGGCGGGAGGGCGTGGGGACTGGGGTGGGTGGGTGGGGACGCGGGTACCCAGACGTGCTGGGGGTCCTGGCGTGGGTCGTGGGACCTGCCGGCGGCTGCTGCGGGAACGGGAGGGAGCTTCTTCAGGCACCCTTTTCCTTGTAACTTCGTGAATACTCGGGAGAAGAAATGACGCTTTCTGGACAGATTTGCCCTCTCGGTGCCTGAAGGGGAGCCAGGAGAGGGGAGTCTGTGAAATCTCATCGCCAAAACTGAGAGTTGCTATGTTACTCTTTAGCTCAAACCGGTGGGACAGAACAGTGATCTGTGGTGGCCCGGAACAAAGAGAATTTTTACCTAAAAATACCAGGATTGACTTTTGTGTTGAAATGCTAGTTGATTTAAGTAAGAAACATTTGCTAGTAAAACAAGACAGTTATTTCAGCTTTGGGGAAAGAGTGATAAAGCTGTTTTCAGGTTTTTCATGTGAGTTGCAAAAAGTATATTGGGTTTGCCTTTCCCTGTTTCGTGTGTAACTAAAGAGTGGTTGAGGTGAGGTAATTACACTGTACTCCTGTTACCCAACAGCACTTTTGCCTAAAAAGTTTAGTTGGTAAGTCTAGGTGTCTAATTAAGAATTGAAACATATAATTAAAGAATTAAGTTAAATGTCATTGAAACGGTGCATAATTGATACTTTTGGCTGAGCCTTAGGCAGCTGGGTGGGTCCTGAATCAAGATTCCTGGGAAGGTAGGTTTCTCAGCTTCCCGAAGAGATTTACTGTAAATCTTCATGTAATGTGGACAAAGGTGAGTTTTAGCTTTCAATTTCCCTGAGCCTGCCTCGAATTCACAAAATTCCAGGCTCTCTGGGTCAGGAGGAACTTCAGAGATCTTGAGGAGGCCACCGTTTCCGAGATTCTGTGATACATTCAGCATTTCCATTCCCTATGGGATCACAACCCACTGGGCAGCAGTGCTTGGTGACCCCCACGGAGAAGTGGGTTCATACTCCTGCTTCTGAGGCGATACCAGGTTTTTATTTCACTGTGCGGCATCCGGTGTGCAAATGCAGGTGTGGCCTGGGCTGGGATCACACAGGCTTGACCCCGCAGGCAGCCGGTAGGCCAGGGTGTCAGGTCCCCTGTGTTAGCCAGAGGCTTCTCATCTTTTATCCTGGTAGAGGGGCGCTGCTGGCTTTTCTAGGGGGTGGGTCTAGTCTGAAATCGCCTTTGTGGGATCTGTGGCACTGGCTAGCTCTCAAGCTGGCCGGTGGTCTCACAGGAATTCTTCATTACTTGTGAAGTATCCCAGAAATGCTGGGCTGAGGAAGTAATTTGCCCCAAGGCTCCCTGACACCTGTGTTCACAGGTTGTATCATCCAACCAAACACAGGAGGCCCCAGATCCCCAGATGTCAGAGATTTTTGTGGGAAATCATTTGAGTCCAGCTCAGACACCACTGCCTCCCTCCTTCCAAACAGAGTGAGTTTGTCCTCTCTTTGCGTTTGAACAAAAGTCAGGCCATCTAGAGCCTCCTAACCCTCACCTCAGACCTCCAAGGTGGGGCTACTCATTCTATAGATAGTGGAAATTGAGGCTTCAACACCTACCCAGTACCTCACTGCCAAGTAGCAGCAAAGCTTGGTTTGAGCCAAACTCAAGGCCCTGGTTCTCCTTCTCCCCTTAAGGGCCCTGAAATTTTGGTGCCTCTCCTGGCTGACATAGCATCAGTGCTTCTGTGCTCTGGGGCAGCAGTTCTGTTCCCCACCTGGGTCCCCCCACACCTGGCAGGGCAGGTGCTCCCTGTGGACAGGCCAGTGCTGTTGGGTCCAGCCAAGACCTCAGGTGCCACGTGTGTGGTGAGGGGCTCCCTTCTTCCACCATGCTGTTGAAGACAGAACCTCAGACTTTGTCTGACCCGAGACCCCAACGTGCTTCTGAGCAGGGGGAGAGTGAAGAGGGGTAGGCTGGGGTGAATGGGTGGCGGGGCTGGAGGGGGTTGAGAGGTGGCAGGTTCCATCCTGAAGGTGTTGGTCCTGGGCCTTGGAATCTGGGCAGGGGGAGAGTGAAGAGGGGTAGGCTGGGGTGAGTGGGTGGCAGGTGGAGGGGGTTGAGAGGTACCAGGTTCCATCCTGAAGGTGTTGGTCCTGGGCCTGGGAATCTGGGCAGGGGGAGAGTGAAGAGGAGTAGGCTGGGATGACTGGGCGGCAGGTGGAGGGGGTTGAGAGGTACCAGGTTCCATCCTGAAGGTGTTGGTCCTGGGCCTGGGAATCTGGGCAGGGGGAGAGTGAAGAGGGGTAGGCTGGGGTGAGTGGGTGGCAGGTGGAGGGGGTTGAGAAGTGGCAGGTTCCATCCTGAAGGTGTTGGTCCTGGGCCTGGGAATCTGGGCAGGGGGAGAGTGAAGAGGAGTAGGCTGGGATGACTGGGTGGCAG
The DNA here is from genome assembly GCF_028885625.2 of Pongo pygmaeus. Lineage (NCBI taxonomy): Eukaryota > Metazoa > Chordata > Mammalia > Primates > Hominidae > Pongo > Pongo pygmaeus. The sequence goes on from NC_072377.2 coordinate 86,946, forward strand.
GTGGAGGGGGTTGAGAGGTGGCAGGTTCCATCCTGAAGGTGTTGGTCCTGGGCCTGGGAATCTGGGCAGGGGGAGAGTAAAGAGGAGTAGGCTGGGATGACTGGGTGGCAGGTGGAGGGGGTTGAGAGGTGGCAGGTTCCATCCTGAAGGTGTTGGTCCTGGGCCTGGGAATCTGGGCAGGGGGAGAGTGAAGAGGAGTAGGCTGGGATGACTGGGTGGCAGGTGGAGGGGGTTGAGAGGTGGCAGGTTCCATCCTGAAGGTGTTGGTTCTGGGCCTGGGAATCTGGGCAGGGGGAGAGTGAAGAGGAGTAGGCTGGGATGACTGGGTGGCAGGTGGAGGGGGTTGAGAGGTACCAGGTTCCATCCTGAAGGTGTTGGTCCTGGGCCTGGGAATCTGGGCAGGGGGAGAGTGAAGAGGAGTAGGCTGGGATGAGTGGGTGGCGGGGCTGGAGGGGGTTGAGAAGTGGCAGGTTCCATCCTGAAGGTGTTGGTGCTGGGCCTGGGAATCTGGACTCTGGTAAGCAGAAAGCACCCAACATTTCCCTTTACCTTATGGGGGGCTCTCGGGGAGGTGTCTGTGAAGTGGGTAACAGGCTCCAGACCCCGACCTTTTGTCCAAAGAACAGGCCTGGGGTCTTGGAAACCAGCACATCCACCCTCCATGAGCTGTTGTCCTTTAGGTCAGTAGCTCAGCCTGTCTGAGCTTCAGTCTGTTCATTGTTTGCAGGAATCATCTGTGTCCCACCTACCTCTCCGAGTACCCTAGAGTCAAACTTGAAAGGAGATGTACACAAGCTCTTAACAAGGAAACACAGTTGCACTCTTCACTTATGTTACTGTCCTTTAACAGAACGTTCCTAAATTGAAAGCTGCCTATGTCGTCGTGATATCTGGGACACTTTCCTGGGCCGCAGTTCACACCTGGGCCCAGGTTCTCAAAGACAAAGCTTTTGAATTCTTTTAGATTGATCTTACAAAATTTCCCCTGACAGAAAATCACATTGTGCAAAAGAGATACTTTGTGGTGAATTTGAATGTCTTTTACATGTTAAAACTGCTTACGTTTCTGAGGCTGACACAGCCTGGACGTGGGTTCTGCACTGGAGTCGCTACAGTGAGCCAGGTAACAAGAATACGCCTCCCCTGGAGAAGCTGAGCCTGCCCACATCCACCCTGTGCCCCTCAACTCTGGTACGCCTCACCTAGAGAGGGCTTTCCGGGTCACCCTGCCTTCATCGTCAGCCCAAGGCCCCTCCGGCCCTGGGGAGGGTCTGCATACGATGGTCGGAGCCGACTTCACCATGCCCTGTCTCTTGCCAGATCCCGTTTCCCCAGGCAGCACTGCCAGTTGCTTCATTCCCCGGCTTCTGTAGTGCTCAGCAATCTGTCTTTCCTCTCTGGTAAAGCCCAGATTCCCTCCTTTCCCAGCCTTATTCTAAGACAAATTTGCCTTTGGTGGCTACGCAGATGGGCAGAGCCTGCCCTGTGGGACTCTCCTTCTGGGCTTGCCACCTGAACATCATTCCTGAGACTGTCAAGAATAAAAATGATCCTCCCCTCCAGTGTCTAGTGGAGGGAATGACCCACCTCTAGTGTCCAATGGAGGGGACCACCCACCCTTCTAGTGTCTAGTAGAGGGGACCACCCACTCCTCTGGTGTCTACTGGAGGGGGATGACCCACCTCTTTAGTGTCCATTGGAGGAGACCACCCACCTCTTCAGTGTCTGCTCGTGGTGATGACCCCACTCCTCAAGGTCTAGTACAGGAGATATGGTTTGGTGGAAACTTGCCTGAGGTTCTCACTTGCCTTCAGGTAGTGACATACTTCCCTTCCCTGCATTCACTGGGACATCAGGGGATTGGAGTGAGTTTCTGAAGCTCTTGAGCCCTAACTCTTGGTATAATAGACTGAGACAGAGGAGATTTGGTGTGGGTGGTGGTGTTACAGTGGTTTGGGATTCAGGCTGTGTACACACTGGTCCAGGTCAACTTCTGGTTTTCGCAGTGGGAGGGAGGGGAAGGCCCTGGTCCTCACCTTAATCACCTTTAGTCTTGAGTGATAATAGCTTTGCAGTGTGTGGAGCACAGGAACTGCTCAATAAATGTTAGCTATCATTCTATGATTCCGAAATGAGAGAGATGGAGATTTTTCTAGAAGTAAGGAGAAAAGAATGATTTCCAATTTTTTGTCAAATTTCTTAGGGAAAAATATTCAATGAAATTATTTTCAAGTTGTTTATACTCAAAGATATCACCAAGAAATAGGAATTACAACTATAATATATAGTATTTTAGCAAAACAATCATGTAATATTTTAAAGAAGTGTTTTGTAGAAGTGCCCAAATTATTAGGCAGTGAACCCCTCTGAGTTCAAGGGTTCCTGAGTTTTCTTTATGGATTGTTGAGAAAGATTAAAGAAGACCTCATTGGAACAAGCATTTAGTCAGCCTGTAGGACCACATGGGGACAGGAGTGAATATTCATGTGTGTGGAGGCTTTAGCATTCCATGACAGCAACCCAGAGAATCACAGTGACCACTTATGCCTCCAAGACAAAGATACCCTCTCCCCAAAAGACAGCATTGAAAAAGAAAAGCATAGGGAAGGGGGTTGTTTGGGAAAGATTACAGCTAGGGTGGGAGCAATAAATACAAGGAAAGCAGCAGTTCCAACAAATGAGAAAAAAAATTAGCACAATTTCCACAAGGTACTAGGACTAACTTTCTGAAAAGAATTTAGCAAAGTGAAATTTACATAACGTAAAATCAACCATTTTAAGGTAAACAGTTCAGTGGCGGTCAGTACATTCACAATGTTAGGCAACCACTACCTCTTTCTAGCTCCAGACCATTTTCCTCATTCCAAAGTCAAAACTCCTTACCTGTCATTCAGGCTCCAGATCATTTTCATCATTCCAAAGTCAAAACTCCTTACCTGTCATTCAGGCTCCAGATCATTTTCATCATTCCAAAGTAAAAACCCCTTACCTGTCATTCAGGCTCCAGATCATTTTCCTCATTCCAAAGTAAAAACCCCTTACCTGTCATTCAGGCTCCAGATCATTTTCATCATTCCAAAGTCAAAACCCCTTACCTGTCATTCAGGCTCCAGACCATTTTCCTCATTCCAAAGTCAAAACCCCTTACCTGTCATTCAGGCTCCAGATCATTTTCCTCATTCCAAAGTAAAAACCCCTTACCTGTCATTCAGGCTCCAGATCATTTTCCTCATTCCAAAGTAAAAACCCCTTACCTGTCATTCAGGCTCCAGATCATTTTCATCATTCCAAAGTAAAAACCCCTTACCTGTCATTCAGGCTCCAGATCATTTTCCTCATTCCAAAGTCGAAACCCCTTACCTGTCATTCAGGCTCCAGATCATTTTCCTCATTCCAAAGTCGAAACCCCTTACCTGTCATTCAGGCTCCAGATCATTTTCATCATTCCAAAGTCAAAACCCCTTACCTGTCATTCAGGCTCCAGATCATTTTCATCATTCCAAAGTCAAAACCCCTTACCTGTCATTCAGGCTCCAGATCATTTTCATCATTCCAAAGTCAAAACCCCTTACCTGTCATTCAGGCTCCAGATCATTTTCATCATTCCAAAGTCAAAACCCCTTACCTGTCATTCAGGCTGCAGATCATTTTCATCATTCCAAAGTAAAAACCCCTTACCTGTCATTCAGGCTCCAGATCATTTTCATCATTCCAAAGTCAAAACCCCTTACCTGTCAAGCTGTTTGTCCACGTTCCGTCCTCCCCAGCCCCAGGCAACTCATCCGCTTTCTGTCTCTATGGATTTATCTACTCCGGACATTTCTTATCAACAGAATCGCACAGTATGTAGGCTTGTGTGTCTGATTTCTTTCACTTAGCATGACGTTTGTGAACTTCATCTGTTGCAGCATGTGTCAGTATTTCATATCCTTTCACGGCTGTATAACTCCACTGTGTGGATAGACCACAGCTTGTCCATTCATCTGTTGATGGACATTTGGACGTTTTCTTTTGGCTTTTGTGGATAGTGCTGCTGTGAACATGTGTTTACAAGTTCTGTGTGTGTATATATATTTGCATTTCTCTTGCAGATATACCTCAGAGTGGAATTTCAAGATTCTGTGTAACTTTTTGACAAACCACCAGACTCACTCCACAGCAGCTGCACCATTTCCATTCCCACCAGCAAGTGCACAGGTGCAATTTCCCCACATCCCCACCAACACTTGTTCTTTTATATTTTTTACATTATTATTATAGCCATCCTGGTAGGTCTGAACCATTATCTCAGTGTAGTTTTAATTTTCATTGTATCTATCTATCTTTTGACCCATTATCTATTATTATTCAGTTTATCTATATTTTCTTTTGTTGCTCATGCTTTCAGTGACATATTTAAGAATCCATTGCCACATGCAAAGGCATGAAGGTTTACCCCAATGTTTTCTTCTAAGAATTTTATGGTTTCAGGTCTTGTGTTTAGGTTGCTGATCCATTTCTAGTTAACTTTTGTATGTGGTGTGGGGTAGGGGTCTAACTTCATTCTTCTGTATGTGGCTGTTCAGTTGTGTCAGCACTATTCGTTGAATGAATTATTTTTTCCCCATTTTCAACCAGGGTCTTTGAACCCTGGGTTTGTTTCCAGACCTCAATTCTATACCCTCAATGTCAATTCTTCTTTTGTCAGTACCACATTGTTTACTGTAGCTTTTTTTTTTTTTTTTTTTTTGAGTTGGAGTCTCACTCTGTCGCCAGGCTGGAGTGCAGTGGCACGATCTTGGCTCACTGCAACTTCTGCCTCCCAGGTTCGAGTGATTCTCCTGGCTCAGCCTCCCAAGTAGCTGGGACTACAGGCATGTGCCACCATGCCTGGCTAATTGTGTGTGTGTGTCTGTGTCTGTGTGTGTAGTTTCAGTAGAGAAGGGGTTTCACCGTGTTAGCCAGGATGGTCTCGATCTCCTGACCCTCATGATCCACCCGCCTTGGCCTCCCAAAATTCTGGGATTACAGGCATGAGCCACCCCACCCGGCCGATTACTGTAGCTTTGTAATAAGTTTTGAAATCAGGATGTCTGAGTATTCCAACTTGATTCTTCCTTTTTTTTTTTTTTTCAAAAAAAATTTTTTGGGGACCGGGTGTGGTGTCTCATGCTTGTAATCCGAGCACTTTGGGAGGCTGAGGCAGGCAGATCATGAGGTCAGGAGTTTGAGACCAGCCTGGCCAACATAGTGAAACCCCATCTCTACTAAAAATACAAAAAATTAGCTGGGTATGGTGCTGTGCACCTGTAATCCCAGCTACTCGGGAGGCTGAGGCAGGAGAATTGCATGAATCTGGGAGGCAGAGGTTGCAGTGAGCCGAGATCGCTTCGTTGCACTGTAGCCCAGGCGACAGTGCGAGAGTCTGTCTCCAAAAAAAAAAAAAAAAAATTATATACATATATATACGTATATATATAAAATATATATATTATATATATAAAATATATATAATATATATACGTATATATATAATATATATTATGTATATATATAATATATATTATGTATATATTATATATATATTATATATATTATATATATATATAATATACATAATATATATATATTTTGCGATTTTGGGGCCCTTATAATTCTATACGAATTTGAGGATCATCTTTTTCATTTCTGCATGAAAGACCATTGCAGTTTTGATAGGGATTGCACTGAATTTGTAGATCACTTTAGGTAGTGTGGACATCTTACATGTTAAGCCTCCCAATTTATGAACACACGATGTCTTCCATTTACTTGTGTTTTCTTTAATTTCTTCAGCAATATTTTGTAGTTTTCAGCAAGCAAGTCTTTTACCTTTACATTTAAATTTATTCCTAGGTGTTTAATTCTTTTAGATGCTATTGTGAATGGAATCGTTTTCTTAATTTCCTTTTCAAAGTATTCATTGCTGGTGTATAGAAACAACTAATTTTTGTGTGGTGTTCTTGTACCCTGCAACTTGGCAGAATTTATTTATTAGCCATCTGGCTTTTTGTGGATGTTTTATATTGAGGATTATGTCATCTGAACACAGAAATGGTTTTCCTTCTTCCTTTCCAATTTGGATGCCTTTTATTTCTTTTTCTTGTTTGATTACTCAGACTAAAACTTGCAGGGCAATGTTGAATAGAGGTGTAGAAAGCAGGCATCCCTGTTTGGTTCTTGATCTTGGGGAAAACTTTGAGTTTTTCACCATTGGGTATATTAGCTGTGTGTTTTTCATAAATACCTTTTATCATATGGAGGAAGTTTCTTTGTATTCTTGGTTTTCTGGGTCTGTTATCATGAAAGGGTGTTGGAGTTTGTCAGATGCCTGTTCTGTGTCACTTGAGATGATTGTGTGAGCTTTTTCCTTTGTTCTGTTAATGTGGTGTATTACATTGATTGGTTTTCTTACGTTGAAGAACACTTGCATTCCAGGAATAATTACCACTTGTTCACAGTGAATAATCCTTTTAACATGCTGTTAGATTTGGTTTACTAGTGTTTTGTGGAAGATTTAGAACGAATTTTTTGACTCTGCTCTTAAATCTCATTATGTTGTATGAAAATATATCTTAAGAATGTAAATTTTGAAATAAGAAATGACCTCTTTGAGAAACAAGTTTGTGCCAGAGGCCAAAATATAAAATTACTAGAAAGTCTGCAGAAGTTAGTAAAACTAATGCATAAGACTTCAAAATGTAGGTAACTGGAAAAAAGTCTGTAGGGGAAAGACTGTTGTGAGGTTAATCCATATAAAGCCCTGGAAAAAAGTCTATAGGGGAGAGACTGTTGTGAGGTTAATCCATATGAAACCTGGAAAAAAGTCTGTAGGGAGAGACTGTTGTGAGGTTAATCCATATAAAACCCTGGAGAAAGTCTGTAGGAGAGAGACTGTTGTGAGGTTAATCCATATAAAGCCCTGGAGAGAGACTGTTGTGAGGTTAATCCATATAAAGCCCTGGAGAAAGTCTGTAGGGAGAGATTGTTGTGAGGTTAATCCATATAAAGCCCTGGAAAAAGTAGTAGGGAAAGACTGTTGTGAGATTAATCCATATAAAACCCTCTAGTAGTGCCTGACATATACTAGAACTCACATCAGTTTCTGTCATTTTATTATTGTTATGAGTATAATTAAGCTTTTTTTTTAGGATTTGATTATATTTTGTAAATGGAAATACCACTACTAAAACCAGAGTGCTATAAACAGAATGATGTCTTTTGTTTCCAAAGTTGACCTACTAGAGCAATGTGAAAATAATAATAAAAGCAAGATATTTTGGTGGCAAAGTTATCTCAGCGCTGTGGGCGAGTATTCTCAGGGCAAATGGGTTAAAAGTGTGTGGCACCTGCCCCGTCTCTCTTGCCCGTGCTCCCGCCTATAAGACATGGGCTCCCCTTTGCCTTCCTCCATGAGTCAAAGCTCCTTGAGGCCCCTCCAGAAGCAGAGGCTGCCATGCTTCCTGTACAGCCTGCAGAATGCTGAGCCAATTAAACATCTTTTCTTTATAAATTACCTAGTCTCAAGTATCTCTTTATAGCAGTGTGAGAACAGACTAATACAGACAGCACCAACACTAACACTAGCACTAACACTCCACCAATGGCTTGGGCCCCCTTGGAACTCCTAGGGTGCTCACGGATTTGGGGCCCTGCCTCGGCTGACATCTGTGTGACACGTGGCTTTTTTCTGCTGAGGCTGATGCTGGCTGTGTCTAACCCTCGGGTCTTGGAGCAGGTGGTTATGGTGAGCAAATCTGGTAGAGGCTTCTCGCTAGCACATCTAGCTGAGGCTCCAGGTGAAGCATCAGGAAGTTTGCACCCCTCCATTGCAGAGTTACCACTCTGTTCCCTCCCTGGGCCCGATCCTTCCCTGGCCCAGGACAGGAGCCTTGCCCTGGGATGGCTGCAGCGTTGTCTGTCTTCAACCTTGTGAACTTGCAGCCAGTGCATGGGGTGGGGACAGACAACACCTGCTGTGTGTGAAGTCAGATGTCCCCGCCCAGGGCCCATTGCTCCCACCAGGTGCATCCTGTGAAGTTCAGTGCTGTGTGAGTGGGTTTTCCCAGGTGCTTTATTCTCATTTTCCCTTTCCCATCTTGTTCATGGGCTGACACATTTTTCAGAGCTCATTTTTTTTTTTTCTGCTTGGATTCAAACACTGAGCAATTGAGGAGGGAGTATAGCGACCCCCACCCTGGGAGAAGAGGGGATTCAACCCAGCAATGATCAGAGAGTGCACCACACGCAGCGGTTTCCCCAGTTTTCCCTGCATTTGTCTTTACACAGGTGTGTACATTGTCCCACCCTCAACTCTGGATATACTGCCATTTCCTTTGCAGAATTCCTGCCAGATCCTTTTCTATTCCTTCTTAAAAATTGATATGTAATAATTGTACGTATTTTTGGGTACATGCGATATTTTGATACGTATATACAAAGTGCTATGATCAGATCAGGGTAGTCGGGATATTCATCACCTCAAACATTTTTCTTTTGTCTTGGGAACATAATGATTCTCTTCTAGCTATATACAGTTGTCTATACAACAGATTATTAACTGTAATTTGCCTACTGTGTTGTAGACTACTAGAACTTATTCCTTCTATCTGATTGTATTTTTGTACCTCTTAACTACTTTCCTGTCCTCCTTTCCTTTCCCAGCCTCTGGTAACCACTAGTCTACTCTCTACCTCCATGAGATCCATTTTTTAGCTCCCATGTATGAGTGAGAACTTAACGAAGTTTGCGTTTCTGTGCCTGGCTTATTTCACCAAACCACAGCCTAGTCCCAGCACCGATTCCTAAACAACCTCAGCCCAATCCCAGCACTGATTCCTAAACAACCTCAGCCCAGTCCCAGCGCTGATTCACTCACAGATGTGCATGTGCCAGTAACTTAATTGCCAGAAAAAAACTCAACACTCTTAAGACAACAAAATCCAGCTCTTAACATGCAGTGTCCACCATATCCAGCATATAATAAACATTTCTAAAATAGGGATCCTTCAAGGAAGAAAATTATTATAAAGGGGTATAAATGTTCCAATATTAACTAAGTTGACAACCAGTAACCCAATTTAAAGTGGTATTAAAATAATTTTCTTCATCGCAACAGATAATAAAGCTGATTTTTTTTTTACACAATTTTGAAAAGAGGAAGACGGCTGTATTAATCACCGTACAGTATACAAGGTAATTATGATAATCATTTTTCTGGTGAACAAGGCCCCATGGCGGCCCTGCCTGGCCTCAGGCAGAGTCTCTGATAAGTTGTTTGACATCCTTTGAGCTGCATTTCGACCACCATTGCTGCTCAACTCATATTAAAAGGTGAAAGACGCTTTAGGAAAGCACAAGAATCATGCGTGATTTAAATCATATCTGTGGTTTTTCACTAACACCATAAATTACAACCTTCCTGCTGTAAGACTTAAAATCAAATCAGAACAAGGTGCCAGCTCCCTCCATGGTGGAGAAACACTGCACAGTGGGTGAGGGCTGTTCTGGTTCTGTTGTTCCCGTCCTGAAGGTGGAGAAACACTGCACAGTGGGTGAGGGTTGTTCTGGTTCTGGTGTTGCATCTTGAAGGTGGAGAAACACTGCACAGTGGGTGAGGGCTGTTCTGTTTCTCGTGTTCCCATCCTGAAGGTGGAGAAACACTCCACAGTGGGTGAGGGCTGTTCTGGGTTCTGGTGTTCCTGTCCTGAAGGTGGAGGAACACTCCACAGTGGGTGAGGGCTGTTCTGGGTTCTGGTGTTCCTGTCCTGAAGGTGGAGAAACACTCCACAGTGGGTGAGGGCTGTTCTGGGTTCTGGTGTTCCTGTCCTGAAGGTGGAGAAACACTGCACAGTGGATGAGGGCTGTTCTGGTTCTCGTGTTCCCATCCTGAAGGTGGAGAAACACTCCACAGTGGGTGAGGGCTGTTCTGGTTCTCGTGTTCCCATCCTGAAGGTGGAGAAACACTGCACAGTGGATGAGGGCTGTTCTGGTTCTCGTGTTCCCATCCTGAAGGTGGAGAAACACTCCACAGTGGGTGAGGGCTGTTCTGGGTTCTGGTGTTCCTGTCCTGAAGGTGGAGGAACAGTGCACAGTGGGTGAGGGCTGTTTTGGGTTCTCATGCTCCTGTCTTGAAGACTTCTCCATGAGGCTGATTCCCGTCACGGCTGTGGATTCACAGCTGTGGCTGGGGGCCCTGCTCAGAAGCTGCTTTGGAAGGGTGTTAGGTGAAATTTCAAATCCAGTCATGCAAATACACAGCATAGCTCCACTTACCGCTTTTGTACCTACTCCTATTTATATTGTTAAATGGAATCTGAAGGTATTCGAAAGAAACCATATTGATGATTTATGTGGAATCTGCTGTCAGATCTACAATTTAGAAAAATTAGTTTCAACCATCTTGTCAATGGTATCATCCAGAATTAGTTATTTCTCTTTGGAAACAGGCATGGCAGTGGTTTGGGGAGGCCAGGTGTGCTGTTTAAAACAGGATCCTAGACAGAACTGGCAAAGCAGCTGGCCCCAGACAAAAGGGAATTCGCTTTTCGTTTGAAGTTGGTTTGTTCTGGTTTCATTCAGCCGTGCTGCTAGCAGCAAAGCCAGCAGACTCTTGGAGGAAGAAGAATGCATTTTTCCCTTTGAGACGTGAGAAGCGTACATCTAGTTAAGCCGACACATGTTGAGGATTTTTTTTTTCTACCTAATGGTTTTCAAGACGACATAAGCAGGAAAGAATGGTTGTTATCAACTGCTCTCCTGCAGAACTGTAACATACGGCAGCTATAGAAGCTGGGGGGGCCCAAGAGCCGAGCACGTACCTGCCGCCTCTCTGTCCTGCTCTGTCGTGGGACCAGGTATTGATGGAAGCCAGCAATTTCCCTAATTGGACGCAATGGTAGAAAAGTTAGATTTGGTATAATTAAGACTATAGGAAATTTTCTTTTAGATTGGTTTAATCTTTTCTGCCTAGCCATGGTTTGGAATGAACAAACCCTTCTTCCAGCTAAGGTCATATTTAGCATAAAGAACCCAGCTCAGGACTGATTGTGGTTAACATCAGTCTTGCACACTTTTTGTTGAGGGCCTTCACCACTGTAAAAATTCTGAGGACCCTTGTTTTGAGTGTGAAAGAACTGGGCATAGTATATTGTGGTTCTCCTCCTAGTTATTTTCAGTTCCTTGAGGAAAGCACGAGTACTGCTGCTCCAGGAAAGGCGTCTGGGCAGGTTGGGGTCCGTCTCCGGGGGCCTGACAGCTCCCCCATCCAGCCCTTTGTTTTGCAGAAGAAGGTTCCAGTCCTCGGATTAAAATTTTACTGTTTAGATTTCATGATAGAAATTACCTTAGGCCTAAACAGAGTTATATTAAAATACTTGCATATTTATTTATTTCAAGGAATTTTGTTGTTAGTTTGGCAGAAAAATCTGCCAACAATACTTGGTGGCCGATTTAATGAACATGTAGAACTGCACTTTGTAATTGTCCACAGCATGCTCACATTTCAAAACCTGAAACAAATTTAAGTTAGAGGTTTTTGTCAGGACCCCACTCTGCAAGCTCCATGCATCGCTGAATTCACGAGTGGCTCCCCCTGCAGCAGGGTGAGGGCTGAGAGCAGATGTAGGCGTGGACGTAAGAGCCGGAGCCCAGGGTGGCTGCACAGGCAGGGACAGGAGGAGTGTAGCTGCGTTACTGAGTTCTGTGTGCACGTGTGTGCCCACAGGGATACCGAGGTGCCGCGTGCAGCTTCTGTGTGTATGTGCACGTTTGTGTCCACAGGGATATTGAGGTGCCGTGTGCAGCTCCTGGGTGTGTGTGTGTGCTCGTTTGTGTCCACAGGGATACCGAGGTGCCATGTGCAGCTCCTGTGTGTGTGTGTGCACGTTTGTACCCACAGGGATATTGAGGTGCCACGTGCAGCTTCTGTGTGTGTATGTGCACGTGTGTGTGGTGAGAGATGAGGTGCAGGGCACAGTTCTCGTGTATGTACGTGTGTGTGTACGCGCATAGGTGTGTAGGTACTGTATGTGTGCCCACGTGTGGAGACTCATATGCAGGATGCAGTTCTTATCCGATTCTTTTCCCGCCAAGGCCTGCTCAGTGCAGACGTGGGAAGAGGCTGGAATGTGCAGCTTCAGGGGCCGCCCCAGCGGGACTTGCGGATGTAGAAACACCTCTCTCAGGCTTTAGGGTTTGGCATAATGGCTCATTATTAATGCTCAGCCAACTGTAAAGCCGCTCCAGGTCCCGCCCATCTCTGTCTGCTGGAGGAGGGTGCCAGCCCTGCTGAGGCGGCCACACGTACCCATCAGGCACAGCCCCTGGGGCTCACTGGACAGGGCCTACTTGATGTTTGCTGTCAGGGACCCTGGCCCCCAGAGACCCCATGCTTGGCCCCTCTGGGGTCCACTGCTCTCCTCTGCTCTGGGCCCCATCCTGGGCACCCAGGCCCTGGCTCCACCCTGTCCTGCCATTGTAAGTTGCCTGACGTTGCCCCTGAGGCCTCCAACAAGCCTGGACAACCCTGGCCTTCCTAGGAGGAAGGAGGGGCTGCCAGGCCTGAAGGCTCACCTGGGAGAGTCTTGGGTGCTCCCTTACCCATCTGCTCCCACAGCAAGACTTTCTTACCCTCAGGCCCTGCTCAGATGCCCCTTCTTCCGGGAAGCTGGCCTAGACTCCGGACACTGCTGAGGGCTCACCCTGGTATCCCACCTGCCCATCCCCGCCCTGGGTCTGGCCTCACCCTGGACTGTGAGTCCCTGGAGGACAGGGGTTGCCCTGGGCCTGGGCTTGGTAGGCATGTGTCAGTGAGGAGGGGAACTGAGCCAAGGCTTTCTCTGCACTTGCCCTGGTGTGGCCAGGAGCTCTGGCTGGACCTCTGTGGGGCTCATCAGAGAGCAAATAGCATCACCACCTGGCCCAGTAGCTCCCAATCCAGTGATCCGGGCGGGGCTGGGGCACCAGCTTGGGTCCAGGTGTGCCAGGTATGTATACCTGGGCTTCAGGGATATAGGAATTAGAGTGTGGTGGAGTGGAGCAGCACCTTTCTGGCACAGTAGCCACACAGGCTCAGGGAATTAGGAGAGAAGAGACCTCGAAACAGAGACTACCAGCTTGACCCCAGACTCTGGAGCACTCAGCCATCCCCTGCCACCAGGGCCTGCATCTCCAATGGGCTTCCCTTGTGGATTGGGTTGGTTATGGGAATCAGAAAACCATTTCAGGAGAGTAAGACATTTGCTGGGTGAAGCTTTTCACCAGGACCTGGGAATCTTTCTAAATCTATTCAGGTGATAAAGTCAGTGCGTTAGGAACCAGGGACGATGTGGCTTTTGGTGATTGCTGAACTCTTTAAAGAATGTAGAACAGAAACCCAGAGAGGCAAGGCACGCTCCCTTCCTTCCCCCTTGCCATCCTTCCTTCCTAGCACCCTGTTGTACCAACTTTGGGCCAATGGAACTTTTAGCCTTAGAAGCATCTTCAGCGTCTCCAGCGGAGAGGGTCAAGAATCCAAAATACACAGAAGCCTGAGTGGAAAGCAGGGCTGGTGTAGACAGACCGGGTGCAGATGGCTGGGTGTAGACAGACCGACCTGCACACCAGGCCCTGTTTGGGACGAGGCTTCCTAGACAGGTGTTGATTCAATGGTGGTTTCTGACTCTGCACAGATAGGAAACCAGAGATGGGCACGGGTACCTGGGCCAGACGCCAGGAGCCATCACTGGGTCCTGATGGGCCTGAGCAGCTGTGACCAGGTGGCAGCCCAGAGCGAGCCTCCTGGGGGTGTGGGTTTCACACCCGACCTCAGTCACCACACTGCTGTGCTGAGAAAGTGGCCATTGATGGGAACTGGGGCAGAGCAGGGGCAGTGTGGGTGCCCCCGCTGTCCCCAGGGCCCTGCTTGAAGGAGGCACGGGTGTCTGCTGCCCACAGATGTCCTGCTTTTTGTGGGGAGATCAGGAGGTCAGGAGTTTGAGACCAGCCTGGCCAACATGGTGAAACCCCATCTCTACTGAAAATAGCAAAATTAGCCAGGCGCGGTTAGTGGTGGTACACACCTGTAGTCCCAGCTACTCGGAAGGCTGAGAGAGGAGAATCACTTGAACCCGGGAGGCGGAGGTTGCAGTGAGCCTAGGTCACACCACTGCACTCCAGCCTGGGTGACAGAGCAAGACTCTGTCTCCAAAAAAAAAATCCGGCAATTTTTTGCTGAGGCAAAGGCCACAGCAGTGAATTAAAAGTACCTCCCATGCCCCCTCCAGGTGCCACACCCTGGGCTACAGCATTGTGGGTATCACCATGTGTTGGTGCCAGAGGGACACGGTAACCCACAGGTGACACAGAAGCTGGGCTGGGCTGGGCTGTGTCCCCTGTGGGCGTGGAGCTGCCAGCCAGGGAATGCAGATAGGCTGAGAAACAAGCATCTTAACTTTACAATGTTACCCTCGTTTCAATAAAATTTTTAAGTTAATTGGGAAAATAAATCCTTCATTGAAGAGTGAAGCTTTAAAATGGGTTTTTGGACACCGTCTTCCATTCCTGCTCTACCGCCACTGCCCCATTGGCTAAGTGATTGCACAGAGTTCAGGGCAAAGCTCAGCGAAGTGCCAAGGGACTGGCGGGCACCGGAACTGTAGCAGCTGCTCTGCAGCACACATGCACACATCCACACAATCTGCAACACACGTGCACACACCGGTTGCTCTGCAACACACATGCACACACCCACACAATCTGCAACACACGTGCACACACTCACACGTTCTGCAACTCACGTGCACACACCCACACAATCTGCAACACATGTGCACACACCGGTCGCTCTGCAACACACGTGCACACATCCACAGGAGTCAGGAGCAATCGAAAGCTGCTATGAATAAACCTGGTTCATGGCTCACTTGGCTTACTCAGCGCCTCAACCTACCCAACGCTCGGTCTGCAGGCAGCTTCCCTGGGGCAGCTCTGGCCTGGCCCAGGCCCTGAGTGGCCCCAGTGGGAGCCATCCTGAGGAGGGGGTGCAGGTGGGACCCACTGAGTGGAGCATGGGGTCTGCCCCAGTCACCATGGAATCAGGCAGAGGTAGGGCCAGGGCTTGACAGCGCAGTGCACCAGCCGTCTCCTTCCTCATATCTGGCAGTTCAGATGATGGCCCTGGAGAAGGTGGCCCTGGACAGAGCTCTGGGCTGCTGACCACATCTGGACTTGAGGGTGGGGGAGGAATGGGCCCAGATTTGGGAATCAGAGAAGTAGGAGGACGCCTCTCCCGGGGATGGCCCAGTGTCGGCATTTCAGCTCCTGAAGAACACATCTCTCCCGGGCATGGTCCAGTGTCGGCATTTCATCTCCTGCGGAACAGGCCTCTCCCGGGGATGGCCCAGTGTCGGCATTTCAGCCCCTGCGGAACAGGCCTCTCCCGGGGATGGCCCAGTGTCAGCATTTCAGCCCCTGCGGAACAGGCCTCTCCCGGGGATGGCCCAGTGTCGGCATTTCAGCCCCTGCGGAACAGGCCTCTCCCGGGGATGGCCCAGTGTCGGCATTTCAGCCCCTGCGGAACAGGCCTCTCCCGGGGATGGCCCAGTGTCGGCATTTCAGCTCCTGCAGAACAGGCCATTCAAGACGCCTCTCCTAGATCATGTTCCTCTTCTTTCCTGCCCATTTCTCCTGTGTCAATTGAGCCTTTGCCCCAAATCCCAAGGCACAGCCATCCTGGTGCCCGATGTGGGTGATTCTGTCCCTGGCCTGAGGCGGGCCCACTCATTCTCATGGACTGTGTGTTTGCTGTGTGGCTCAGGTGTGATTTGAGTTTTTGGAAATTAGATGGCATAGCATTTCTGCATGAACTCAGACTGTATTTAGATCATTCCTGTCAACAAGTGAGTGGCCCTGTCGGGTGGGTGAGAACAAGCCAGTGTGTGCAGGGAAGGGAGCTGACCCGTGGGGTGGTCAGGCCGGCAGGAGGCTCTACTGTGGGACACAGGACTCAGGAGCCCAGCCCTGACCTTCCCTGAGTCACGTGGTTTCCAGAAGCTGAGCTCTGCTGTAGGTACCTCCAGTCACAGGCCCAGCTGACAAGACAGACCCTTCTCCCACTGCAGGCCAGAGGAGTCTGTGTTTTATTTTCAATTTCCTTAGAAAATTATCTGTGTGATTAGCTATTCAGAGGTGTTTCTGATGTAACTGTTGTGCCATTATAAAAACTGACTTCACAATTTTTAGCTTCTTTGGCTTTCACTGCCTTGCAGTTCTTTTCTACACACATGAGCCTTGTGGTATTTCCTCAGGGATTGTTACTCTAAAAACAGCATTACAAATTTTTAAACAAGAATCATTGCCTCTTCATAAAAGCATGTTGCACCAAAATGCCAAGTGGAAATCAGTGGCCAATGATCCTGTTTTTAGGGTGCCAAATGGGCACAATTCAGCAACCTTGAGGAGGGCACCCTAAGGTTTTCACCATCAGTACTGTTTAAATGAAAACAAAATCATCGACACAATTAAAATGTATTTGCTGTGGATGAGCTTGTTTTCTGAGAACAAAGTGGTGCGTGGGCCAGCTCTGTCCTCCCCACAAGTGGTTGTCCCCTCCTCCCTGTACAAACCCAGGAGAGCCGGGAGGGGTAGCTCCCGCGGGACTCACAGCCCCACACCAAAGACCCTATGCTGTTCAGGTGCAGGGGATGAAACTTACCCAAATCTAGGCTTGGTTGTGCCTCAGTGTGAGTGTGATAGGAATGGCAGCCCACATTTTTAGAGGTGGTATATAGAGCCCCTGCCCCAGGACAGGGCCACAGGTCTGCCTAATGCACCTGCTCCTCTGCTGTGTGACAGCACAAGGAGAACCACCAGGAGCTCGCCCTGCACCATGGATTCGCCTGCACCTTTTGTCTTTCTCAGTTAACTCACATCATGCCAGACACAGGACAAGGGACTTCCGTGTGGATCCTTCAGTGCCAGCCTTGGACTGTGGTGTGCACCTGTCTTGAGTTATGTCCCTAAAGTTTCTGAATTCTCTCTTTCATTTCAGGATCTGGAATCTCTTGATGCCTATATCCAGAGGACGCTCTCTGCCTTGTACCCACCGTTTGAAGCCACGGCAGCCACGGTGCTCTGGCAGCTGTTCAGCGTGGCTGAGAGGTGCCACGGTGGGGACGGGCTGCACTGCCTCACCAGCTTCCTCCTCCCAGCCAAGAGGGCCCTGCAGCACCTGCAGCAGGAAGCCTGTGTGAGTACCTCCCCTGTAGCTCTGAGACTGTGGCCAACCTGGAGGAACCTGCCCTTTCCCTGGGCAGGGCAGGAATTGGGCCCATCAGGGCACTGGCTCAGTTCTTTCCTCTGGCTTCTGGCTCCTCCCACCCTCATCCCAAATGAAGGGTCAAACAAGGTTGCATGTCCTAGCAACAAGGGTTTCTCAGGCTTCCCAGGAGTGTGGAGCCCTCTTTGTCCCCCACCCCCAATAAACTTGCACTGCACTCTTCGAAGGAAGGAGATAAGTCATTCTCCAGAGGAGGCACCTCAGAACTAAGTTACTACAGCAGTCACAATGCAGGCCCACCTGGAAGGGACTGTACTGAGCACTTCAGAGCTAAGTTACTGCAGCAGTAACAGTGAAGGCCCACCTGGAAGGGATAGTAGTGAGAACCTCAGAGCTAAGTCAGTGCAGCAGTCACGATGCAGGCCCACCTGGAAAGGATTGTAGTGAGCACCTCAGAGCTAGCTCACTGGAGAAGTCACTGTGCAGGCCCACCTGGAAAGGATTGTAATGAGCACCTCGGAGCTAGGTCACTGGAGCAGTCACTGTGCAGGCCTACCTGGAAGGGATTGTAGTGAGCACGTCAGAGCTAAGTCACTGCAGCAGTCACTGTGCAGGCCCACCTGGAAGGGATTGTAGTGAGCACCTCAGAGCTAAGTCACTGTGCAGGCCCACCTGGAAGGGATTGTGGTCTCAGTGCCAGACCAGCAAAGTAAGGCAGATACCACACTAATGCCAGACACACGAAGTTTTTGGTTTCTCAGCACATATACAAGTTATGTTTATGCTATAGTCTAAGTGTGCAATAGCTTTAGGTCTAAAAACAGCATACATACCTTAATTTTAAAATATTGATTAAAAATGCTAATGATTATCTGAGCCTTCGGTGAGTCATAATCTCTTTATTGGTGGAAGGTTTTACCTTAATGTTGATGGCTGCTGACTGATCATGGAAGTGGTTGCGGAAGGTTGGGGTGGCTGTGGCAGCTTCTTAAAATGAGACCACAATGAAGTTTTCCACATTGACTCTTCCTTTTATGAACGATTACTCCAACAGGCAATACCGTTTGACAGCATTTTACCCACCATACAACTTCTTTCAGAATTGGAGTCGATCCTCTCACACCCTTCTGTTTATCAACTAAGTTTATGGAATACTCTAAATCCTTTGTTGTCATTTCAACAGTGTTCACAGCATCTTCATCAGGAGCAGATTCCATCTTTTGGTTTTTGGGGTTTTTTTTGAGATGGAGTCTTGCTCTGTCACCCAGGCTGGAGTACAGTGGTGCAATCTCAGCTCACTGCCACCTCCGCCACCCAGGTTCAAGCAATTCCTCTGCCTCAGCCTCCTGAGTAGCTGGGATTACAGGCACCCACCACCACGCCTGGCTGATTTTTGTGTTTTTAGTAGAGGCAGGTTTCACCGTGTTGGCCAGGCTGGTCTTAAACTCCTGACCTCAGGTGATCCACCCGCCCCAGCCTCCCAACAGATTCCATCTTAATAAACCATGTTCTTCGCTCATCCATAAGAAGCAATTCCTCATTCATTCAAGTTTTATCCTGAGATTGCAGCAGTTCAGTTACATCTTCAGGCTCCACTTCTAATCCTAGTTCTCTTGCTATTTTCCCCACGTCTGCAGTTCCTTCCTCCATGGAAGGCTTGAACCCCTCAATGTCATCCATGAGGGTTGGAATCAACCTCTTCTTAACTCCCCTTCATGTTGCTATTTTGACCTCCTCTCATGAATCTTAAATGTTCATAATAGCATCCAGAATGGTGAATCCTTTCCAGAGGTTTACAATGTGCTTTGCCCAGATCCATCAGAGGAATCACTCTCTATGGCAGCTATAGTCTTACAAAATGTATTTCTTAAATAATAAGACTTGAAAGTCAAAATTAGTCTTGAGCCATAGGCTGCAGAATGGATGTTGTGTTACCACAGATGGAAACATTTATCTGCTTGTGCATCTTCATCAGAGCTCTTGGGTGACCACATGTACTGTCGGTGAGCAGTAATATTTTGAAAGGAGTCTTTTTTTGAATAGTGGGTCTCAACAGTGGGCTTAAAATATCGAGTAAACCATGCCATAAACAGACGTGCTGTCATCCAGCCTTTGTTGTTCTATTTATAGAGCAAGGCCAAGTAGACTGAGCATGATTCTTAGGGGCCCTGGGAGGTTCAGAATGGTCCATAAGCATCAGCTTCAACTGAAAGTCCCCAGCTGCACCAGCTCCTAACAAGAGAGTCAGCCTGTCCTTTGAAGCTTTGAAGGCAGGCATTGACTTTGCCTTTCTAGCTAGGAAAGTCCTAGACAGCATCTTCTTTCAATAGAAGGCTGTTTTGTCTACATTGAAAATCTGTAGTTAAGCACAGCCACCTTCATCAATGGTCTTAGCCAGATCTTCTGGATTACTTTCTGCAGCTTCTCCATCAGCACCTGCTGCTTCACCTTGCATTTTTATGTTAAGGAGATGGCTTCTTTCCTTAAACCTCATGAACTCACCTCTGTTAGCTTCAAGCTTTTCTTCTGCAGCTTCCTCACCTCTCTCAGCCTTCATAGAACTGAAGAGAGTTAGGGGCTTCATCTGGGTTAGGCTTTGGCTTAAGGGAATGTTGTATCTAGGGTTTTCTCTTCTATCCAGACCACTAAGACTTTCTCCATGTCAGCAATAAGGCTGTTTCTCTTTCATATCATTTGTGTGTTCCTTAGAGTGGACTTTTAATTTCCTTCAGTAGCTTTTCCTTAGTGTTTACAGCTTAGCCAACTTCTAGGTGCAGGAGGCCTAGCTTTTGGCCTGGCTGGGGCATTCAGCATGCCTTTCTTACAAAGCTTAATCATTTTTAGCTTTTGATTTAACGTGAGAGATGTCCAACTCTTCCTTTGACTTGAACGCTTAGATGCCATTGCAGGGTTGTTACTTAGCCTAATTTCAATATTATTGTGTCTTAGGGAATAGGGAAGTCCAAGGAAAGGGAGAGAGATGGAGGAATGGCCAAGTCAGTGGTGCAAACTTCGGAACACACACAATGTTTATTGATTAAGTTTGCCGTCTTATATTGTCATGGTTCATGGCACACAAAAACAATTACAATAGTAACACCAAAGGACTCTGATTACAGATCATCATAACAGATATGATAATAATGGAGTTTGAAATATTGTGAGAATTACCAAAATGTGACACAGAGACATGGGGTTGCCACAAATCTTCAGTACATGAAAAATACATTATCTGCAGAGCTCAATCAGCTGGAACACAGTAAAACAAGATTGTCTGTACATACAGATAAGTCCCGCTTAATGAATTTATTGTATGTTTAGTCTGTTTCTTGGGATATTTATGCTGTAGGTTGTTCTTGAGGCTGGGGTAAAACTGTAGTGATAGCCAGGTTGTGGGTGTGTTGCAGCAAGCTGCTGGAAGGCACCTGGCTAGGTCCTAAAAAGCACAGCCTTTGTTAACCAGCACCACTTAGCACTCCACTGAAATTGAATTAGGGCGTTGTTTTGAAACTACCACTGGGCCACTTTGGTTTGTTAGACTCATTGAATGTCTTTTGGTTAGAATGACAGGGCTAGGGGAAGGGCCAGGCACAACCTAGATTTGATTCCTTACGTGAGGTGGTCTGTTCAGAAGACGTTTTCCTTTGTGAGGGTGTACCTTTTGCATATTGCAAGGATGTTGACTGATGTGGGGAAGAAACGGAGAGGTGCCTGCTGAGAGGGTGAACGACAGCACAGGGAGCCCCGCTGCTTTTGCTGCATCTGAAAATGCCTGGCTGCTTTCAAAGGCCTGCCTGTTTCACCTTCTTTCTGTGAAGTTTCTTTTTCTTCTCATTTTAATCAAAAACCATCCCTCTCCCAACCTACGAAATTGCTTGTCTTCTGGAAACGTCATGTGAATTATGGTACTTTAATATGGATGCATATTTACTAGTACTTAATAAGCAAAACACAAAACTTAGGGACAGTCTACTTGATTTTATATTAATTTTTGCTTTTGAACGATAAAAATAAAATTTGTTCATCTCTATAACAGGAGAAAAATGCATTTACCTTGACTACTATGAATATATGAATATAAACAGTTGATATAAATTCAATTCTGTTTTTACTCATTTATCCACTATTGTCAAAATATGTGGTTGGGAAATCATTATTAATAATAATAATATTGAGATAAATGGTCATGTGAAGCTAAGACTTCCATGACTACTGTTGCCTGTCTCCCAACCCTCAGCCAATAAATGACATTCACTTATCAAGTTATTTGTCACTTTGTTTCATCACAGTTTGGGACAGAAATGTGTCTGGAGAAGTTTAGAGAAAAGGGCCCGGTGCGAGGGCTCACGCCTGTAATCCCAGCACTTTGGGAGGCCGAGGAGGGTGGATCACCTGAGGTCAGGAATTCGAGACCAGCCTGGCCAATATGGCGAAACCCCATCTCTACTAAAAACACAAAAGTTAGCTGGGCGTGGTGGCAGGTGCCTGTAGTCCCAGCTACTCAGGAGGCTGAGGCAGGAGAATCTCTTGAACCCAGGAGATAGAGGTTGCAGTGAGTTAAGATTGTGCCACTGCACTCCAGCCTGGGCAACAGAGTGAGACTGTCTCAAAAAGAACAAAAAACGTTTAGGGAAAAGTAATCAGAAAAATATAGAAATAGGATATTTCCATAAAAGAGAGATAGACGTGAGCTGGGAATTAGAATAAAAGAAATGAAATCAATCAAATAGAAATCAGAAAAGGAGGAGGGAGTTAGCAGAATAAAGCTGTGGGAAGTAAAAAGCACAATGCCTGTGACACCAGTCCAAAAAATAATAGACCAGCAACATTCAAAGGATTACTGGTGTAGCAATGTTCATAACAAACTAAATATCATAAAAGGCAAAGTGCATTGTTGGGTCTAAAGAAGATCATTCAATAATAATACTAGTAACAACAAGCCAGGAAGGTATAATCTGTGAACCCCTAACAACATAGTCCAAAAATGTGTGAAATATAAATGGACAGAATTGCCAGGAGAAATCCAGAATTACCGTAGGAGATTTCACCTCTCTCAAAAGCAGACGGGGTAAGCAGACCACGCACTGCTTGGGATATACATTAAACACACTGACTCTCTTCCATTAAGGGGCATACGTAGAGTGCTGAGCCCAGCAACTTTAGAATCCATATCCTTCCCAAGTACACATGGATCACTTTCCAAAGTTAACCAAAATCTGATAAAATTCTTGTCCATTTAGAAACATTTATCTCAAGGGTGTATGATCGCTTTGTGTTGTTTTTGCTCTCAAGATTACAATATGCATCTTTAACTCACTACAGCCTAACTTCAATTAATATTTTAAAGTTCATGAGGGTTGGAATCAACCTCTTCTAAACTCCCCTTCATGTTGGTATTTTGACTTCCTCTCATGAATCTTAAATGTTCATAATAGCATCCAGAATGGTGAATCCTTTCCAGAGGCTTACAATGTACTTTGCCCAGATCTAGGGTAATAATATCTCTCAGTAGAATAATTTCATTTACTTCTCCAACACTTTGTGCTTTTGTTGTCATATATTATATATGATTAGAGGATATTGGAGAGCCCACACTCTTCTCCTCCTCCTCCTTTTTTTTTTTTTTTTTTTTTGAGACAGGGTCTCACTCTGTCCCCCAGGCTGGAGTGCAGTGGTGCGATCTCGGCTCACTGCAGCCTTGACCTCCTGGACTCAAGCGATCCTCCCGCCTCAGCTTCCAAACTAGCTGGGACTACAGGCATCTGCCAGCGCACCTGGCTAATTATTTTATTTTTAAAATTTTTTGTAGGGATGGGCTTTCACTATGTTTCTCAGGCTGGTCTCAAACTCCTGGGCTTAAGCAATCTTCCTGCCTCAGCCTCCCAAACCACTGGGATTACAGGTGTGCGCCACCATGCCCAGCCTTCTTAAGTGTACGTGTAGTTTACTAGGATTGACCATTGTCCGTAAAGTGTCAACAAATACCAAAGAATTTATATCTAAAGGCCACAGTTCAATAAAACTAGAAATCAACAACAACAAGAAACCCTTACATTTGGGAAATGTTTTTACCCATTTATGTCTAATGTTCCATTACTGGAACACTAAGCTTGTGGGAGTTATTTATATCCTACTGCTGAATGTCATCGCCAAGGTCTGATTTTTCACACACAAAAAATTTGCAGCCTCCAGCATAAATGGGTTAATGTACTGCTAAATAAAGGATGACAAAACCACCAAGGAAATTGTCAAAATATTTAGAGCCAAAGAACAGATGTGTCCAGTTACAATGTGGAGGAACATGAAGACCTTTACCACCAAAACAATAAGAAACCCCTAAAGAAGCCTACACAATTGCATCTTCCTTCAAAGCCACCCAAGAGATATGGATATGGAAGACACCTAAAAGGACCAAACTGTGGAGAGACAGTGCCGTCCTAAATGAGTAAATAACAGAAGCCACTGTCATGCCTGGGGCCAGTCACTGAGGCTGGAGGAGGATGGAGAGGGGAGCAAGCCCACTAGAGAAGGACCTTCTTTGCTGAGACAAGGAGAAATCAGCAAAATTTAGGAAACCTCTGGGCTGACAGATTAGAATCTGAAGGAGCCTGGAATGCAGGTGAATCTTTTCTACCAAGTAATTCTCTTATAGGGAATTTTGCTGAGTAAGTGGAAATTGAAGGGTGGGACTAGAAAGCAAAAAGAAATCTCAGAATCTCGTAGTCACATGGGCTGGGTGCACTGGCATTATCATGCCTGTAATCCCAGTACTTTGCAAGGCTGAGGGGGAGGATCACTTGAGCCCAGGAGTTCAGTAGCATTCTGCGCAACATAGTGAGAGCACAGCTCTACAAGAATTTTTCTAAAACTTAACCAATCATGGTGGGTGGTGCATGCCTGTGGTCCCAGCTACTTGGGAGGCCAAGGTAAGAGGATTACTTGAGCCTGGGAGATTGAGGCTACAGTGAGCTCTGATAGTACCACTGCACTTGGCCTGGGCAACATAGCAAGACCCTGCCTCAAAAGCTAAATTATAGTCATACAGTTCCAAAGAGTTGTAATCTCCAGCTCTTACAGTCTCATGGTCTCAAAATCTCGTCATCTAACAGTCTTAAAATTTCAGTCCCACGGTTTCAACATCTCTCAGTTCTTATTCCAGGCTCCCCCTGGAGAGAGAGAGAGATGGACTCACCATCAAAGGAGTTGAAACTAGAGATAGGCTGAAATTAATCAACCTTAAAACCAAACTCCACCCAATTAAAATCTGATAAGAAGGTCCTGGTGGCCAGTGAAGTCTGAGGCTGGGCTGAAAGGTGGAGAGAGATCTCATTGCACTCCTGTAACTTTAATTCCAAGGCTTTCAGAGAGGAATTAAAGCCACAACCCTGCCCCAAATTGGCTCTGTTTCCAAATGCATTACACTGATAAGCCCCTCACCTAACTGCCTAACAGAAGAAAGAACATTTCCTCTTGAAAGGAAACATGCCTGCATTAGACAAAATCCCTGAGATAAAATTTAAGAATTGGGTGATTTGCAAAGGTACCAGATTTTGTCATTTTCATAAATAACAGCAAAATTCTCAATAGAAACAGACCACCCAGGTGTTGGAATTATCAGAGACTTCTTAAAAACTATAATAAATATATTAAATAACCTATAAGTAAATATGGCAGATGAAGTAGATGAAGAGGTGGAGAGTTTCAGATTTGGAAAGTATTTTAAAAGAAGAAAATGGGCCAGGTGTGGTGGCTCATGCCTGTAATCCCAGCACTTTGGGAGGCTGACGCAGGCGGATCACGAGGTCAGGAGATCGAGACCATCCTGGCTAACACGGTGAAACCCCATCTCTACTAAAAATACAAAAAAGTTAGCCAGTCGTGGTGGCGGGCACCTGTAGTCCCAGCTACTCAGGAGGCTGAGGCAGGAGAATGGCGTGAACCCAGGAGGCGGAGCTTGCAGTGAGCGGAGATCGCACCACTGCACTCCAGCCTGGGTGACAGAGTGAGACTCCGTCTAAAAAAAAAAAAAGAAAGAAAATGGAAATCTCCAAACTAAAAAATACAAGATCTGTAATTAAAATGCTTAATGAATGGGATTAATGCAGATTGGACACAACAAAGAAAGGATACATGAATTTGAAGACCTGCCAAAGAAAGTCATCCAAATGGAAGTACAGAGAGAAAGGAGAATGAGGAAAAAACAAACAAAATCTCAGTAACTGGTATGATTATCAAGCAGTCGAAGTGTGTGTAATTGCATTCACAGAAGGGGAGGAAAGTGAGAAAAGGGCAGGACAAATAAAGAACTATTGTTGGAATTCTTTTCAATTTGTTTAAAACCAGAGAAACCTGGATCCAGGAAGCTCATCATCAGCTGACAGGAAGGAGGCAAACTGCATGCAGCAGGGAACAGTAAGAATGACCGATGACTTCCTCAGAAGCACTGGGCTTCAGAAGACAATGGAAAAACATCTTTTAAATGTTGAAAGAAAAAAATTCTATATCCAGCAAAAATAAATGTGTACATCCAGCAAAAATATCTTTCAAACATGAAGGCAAAATAATGACATTTTTAGGTTAATAGAAGAGTAGACCAGCAGAGGTGCAATAAAACAAATGCCAAAGGGTGGTCTTTAGGTTGAAGGGAAATGATACTAGATAGGTGAAGGGTACAAGAAAGGCTAAATACGTGAGTAAATATCAATGTCTTTCAAAGATTATTAACTACTTAGATCAGTGTATCATGGGGTTTTTAATCAATGTAAAAGTAAAATATATGACAACAAAAGCACAAAGTGTTGGGGGAAGTAAATGAAATTATATTACTGAAAGGTTATTACATTGTTTTGAATTTTAAAATATTAATTGCAGTTAGGCTGTAGTGAGTTAAAGATGCATACTGTAATCTTGAGATCAAAAATAATACAAAGAGATACAACTAAATATTCAAGAGATAAAATGGAATCCAAAAAATAGAGGATAAAAGGAAGAACAAAAGAACAAAGAATAGAGTGGACAAATAGAAATTATATAACAAGATGATAAAGTTGATTCAACCATATCAATAATTATTTTAAATGTAAACCAAACACACTCCACGTAAAAGGCAGAAATGGACAGACTCAAAAAAAGGCAAGAGCAACTAAATGTTCGTTGTATAAAATGCCCTTTATTTTTATTTATTTATTTATTTATTTATTTTTAGATGGAGTCTTGCACTGTCGCCTGGGCTGGAGTGCGGTGGTGCGATCGTAGCTCCCTGCAACCTCTGCCTCCCAGGTTCAACCAATTCTCCTGCCTCAGCCTCCCAAATGGCTGGGATTACAGGCATCCACCACCACGCCCAGCTAATTTTTTGTATTTTTAGTAGAGATGGGGTTTCACCATGTTGGCCAGGCTGGTCTCAAACTCCTGACCTCGGGTGATCCACCTGCCTCGGCCTCCCAAAGTGCTAAGATTACAGGCCTGAGCCACCGCACCTGGCCAAAATGCCCTTTGAATATAAAGACACACAAAGATGGAACCTAAAAGAATGGGGAAATACCACTAAGCATAAGAAAGTATGTGGTGGATTAATATCAGATAAGTAAGATTTCAAGACAATGAGTATTACCAGAGACAGGGACAATTTGTAGCAACAAAAGCCTCAATTTATCAACACAGTGCCTAATAATAGAGCTTCAAAATACATAAAACCAAACAATTGACAGCAGTAAATGTAGGTTTTTTATGCTCTCCTCTCAGCAATTCATAGAACAATTGGAAAAAAAATCGTTAAGAATATCAAAAACCTGAACAACGTTAATAATAAACTTGACCTATTTGACATTTCTAGAACATTGCACACAACAAATGCAGAATACACATGCTTTTGAAGCTCACATTGAACCACTTTACAAAATAAACTACATACTGTAGATGATTTTTTTCAAAGTATCAATAATTTTCTAAGGACAGAGATCAGAGGTTTTTTTTTTCTGACTACAGTGTTATTAAACCAAAGCTCAATAACATAAAAGAGATAACTAGAAACTCACAAAATACTTGGAAATTATGTATTTCTAAATAATCCATAGGTAGAAAAGATTACAATGTCCATAAGGGATATTGGTCTATATTTTTCTTTTGTCTGCTGTCTTGGTAGTGCTTCTTAGAATGAGTTAGGAAGTATTCCCTCCTCTTTAATTTTTTGGAAAAATTAGAAAAGGGGTGGTATTCTTATTTAAATGTTTGGTAAAATTCACCAACGAAACCATGAGTTCCAGGCTTTTCTTTGTTAAAAGATTTTTAGATTACTGATTCAGTCTACTTAGCAGTCATAGGTATATGCACATTTTAAATTTCTTCCTGATTTAATCTTGGTAGGCTTTGTGTCTCCAGGAATTAATCTAGATTATCCAATTTATTGGTGGTACAGCTAATAATAATTTTTCATAATCCTTTTTATTTCTGTAGAATCAGTAGTAAGTAATATCCCCTCTTTAATCTGACTTTAGTAACATAAATCTTTTTTCAGTCCAGTTAGCTAAAGGTTTGTCAACTTTTTTTATCTTTCCAAGAACCAATTGTTGGTTTCATCCATTTTGTCTCTCGTTTTTCTCTTCTTTCATGTATCTCTGTTCTAATCTTTATTGTTTCCTTTCATCTGCTAGCTTTGGGTTTAGTTTTTTTCTTCTTTTTCTAGTTCCTTAAGTTGTAAAGTTAGGTTGTTGATTTGTGATCTTTACTTTTTGAAAATGTAAGCATTTATAGCTATAAATTTCCCCCTTAACACTGCTTTTGCTGCCTCCCGTAAGTTGTAATATGTTGTGTTTTTGTTTTCATTTCATTTCAAACATCTTCTCATTTTTCTTGTGATTTCCTTTTTGATCCGTTGTTGATTAATTTCCACAATTTTGTGAATTTTTCAGTCTTATTTCTATTATTGACTTCTAACTTCATCCCTTTGTGATCGGCGAAGATAATTTGTGTGATATCTATCTTTTTAAGTTTACCAAGACTTAATTTGTGGCCTAACATATGTTCTGCCCTGGAAGTTGTCTCATGTGTGCACTTGAGAAGCATGTGTATGTCCAGCAAAAATACCTTTCAAACATGAAGGCAGAATAATGACACTGCTGGGTAGAGCGTTCTGCATATGTCTGTTAGATTGAGTTGGTTTATGGTGTTGTTAAAGTCCTCCATTTTTAAAAATACATCTTCTGTCTGGTTCTTCTGTCCATTGACAGAGAAACAGTGAGGTATTGAAGTCTCCAACAATTATTGTAGAGCTGTCTGTGTCTGTCTTCAATTCTGTTAATATTGCTGCATACATTTTGATGGTCTGTCATTAGGTCTGTAAATGTCTATAATTGTTATATCTTCTTGCTGTATTTAACCTTGTATTAATATATAAGGTTCTTCATGGTATCTTGTGACATTTTATTATTTAATGTCTATTTTATCTGATATTAATATAGTCATTCCTGCTGTCTCTTGGTTACTATTTGCGTGGATATATTTTCCCATCTTTTCAGTTTGGAATTGTTTATGTCTTTGAATCTCAGGTGAGTCTTTTGTGGACACCATATAGTTGGATCATGTGGGATTTTTTCAAAAATCCATTTTGCAGGCTGGGTGTGGTGGCTCACACCTGTAATCCCAGCAGTTTGGGAGGCCAAGGTGGGTGGATCACCTGAGGTCAGGAGTTTGAGACCAGCCTGGCCAACATGGTGAAACCCCGTCTCTACTAAAAATACAAAAATTAGCTGGGTGTGGTGGTGTGCGACTGTAATCCCAGCTACTTGGGAGGCTGAGGCACGAGAATCACTTGAACCCAGGAGGCAGAAGTTGCAGTGAGCTGAGATCACACCACTCAACTCCAGCCTGAGCGACAGAGCGAGACTTAAAAAAAAAAAAAATCAGTTTTGCCAGTTTCTGTCTCTTGATGGGGTAACACATTTATGTTTAAAGTAGTTACTGATAAACAGGGGCTCCTGTCATTTGTCCATTTGTTTTCTATGTATGTGCTGTGTAGCTTTTTTGTCCATTTCCTGCATTACTGTCTTCTTCAGTGTTTAGTTGATTTTTTGTAGTAAAAGTCTTAAATTCTTTCCTCGTTTCCTTTTGTGTACATTCTATAGCTATTTTCCTTTTGATTACCATGGGGATTACACTTATTATCCTAAAGTTATAACACTAATTTGAATTTATACAAGCTTAACATTAATAACATAAACAAATTCTGTTCCTTTACAGCTCTGTCTCACCCCTTTTGGTTGCTGATGTCAGAAAATTACATCTTTATACTTTATTAGTATAAAGTATTACTAATTATTACTAGTAGTATGAAGTATTAGTTAAACATAAACTAATAATTCTTATAAATATATTAGTGTCTTAAATCATGTAGAAAACAAAAAGGCAGTTACAAGCCATTGTTACATTAATACTAGCTTTCATAATTTGCATATATTTACCTGTATTGAGATCTTTATTTCTTCATAGTCCTTCAAGTTACTGTTTAATGTCCTTTGAGTTCACCCTGCTGGACTCCCTTGTTTCTGCAGGGTGGGTCTAGTGGTAACAAATCCCCCCAGCTTTTGTTTATCTGGGAATGTCTTAATTTCACCCTCACTTTTGAAGCATAGTTTTGCTAGATATAAGAGTCCTTGTCAACAGGATTTTTTTCTTTTATCATTTTGAATGTTTTGACCCACTGCCTTCTGGACTTGAAAGATTCTGATGCAAAATATGCCGACAATCTTACTAAGGATTCTTGTATGTGATGAGTCACTTCTCTCTTGCTGCTTTCAGGATTCTGTCTTTGTCTTTGTCATTCAAAAGTTGGATTATAATGTGTTTTGGTGTGTGTCTCTTTGAGTTCCTCTTACTTGGAGCTTATCAGGCTTCTTGGATGTTTGTATTCATGTCTTTCCTCAAATTTGGGAAGTTTTCACACATTATTTCTTCAAATATTCTATGCCTTTTTACTCTCCTTCTGGAACTCCCATTTTACATATGCTGGCTGCTTGATGGTATCCCACAGGTCTTTTAGGCTTTGTTCACTTTTCTTTCTTCTGCCTGCTCAAATCTGCCTTTGAACCCCTTTAGTGAATTTTTCATTTCAGTTATTATACTTCTCAGCTCCAGAATTCGTTTGGCTTCTTTTTAGGATTTTTAATATCTTTGTTGATATTTTCACTTTTTCATACATCACTTTATTTTCTTCACGTCTTTCTTTAGTTTTTTGAGCATCTTTAAGACTGTTGTTTTAAAGTCTTTTCCTAGTAGGCCTACTATCAAGTCTTTTCCAGGGACAGTTTCTAATTATTTTTTCCATTGAATGGAACATACTTTCCTGTTTCTTTGAAGGCCTTGTGACATTTTGTTGAAAATTGGACATTCAAATCTAATTATGTGACAACTCTGCAAAGCAGACTTTCCCCCTCCCTTGGGGTTTGCTTTTTATGTTGTTGAAGCGGCACTGTTTTCTGGAGTAAATACCCGGGGTTCATCATCTCACAACAAGAAGATTAAGGACATGGACACACATGAGGAGTTTAGGAGTGGAGGTTTAATAGGCAAAAGAAAGAGAAAGGAGAAGAGCTCTTACTCTCAAGACAGAGAGGGGTGCCCAAAAGAGAAATCTGGCCTGCGGCAGAGAGCACCAGATTTTATAGGCAGGCTTGAGGAGGTGGTATCCCATTTACATGGGGCCCACAGATTGGTTGGACCAGGTGTGACATTTACATAGTGTGTGGGTCGGGGAGGCTGGCCACCCCACCCTAATCTTATGCAAATGTCCTTTCTACTTGGCCAGCGCCATCTTGCCTGCTCCTTACTATACACGTGGCTGGCAAAAGAAGGGAAGATGGAGCTGCCATTCTGAACATGCCTAGTCCCAGGTAGCCTTTTCCTATTGGCACAACTGCCAGCATTCACCTGTATGAGCTTCCAGCTTGCTTGTCTATGTCTGCAGCTCAATTTTAAAGGCTGCTCTTTGTTAGAAAAGAAAATGATTTGGGGGCTGCTTTTCATTAAAAGGAAACGTTACTACAGACTTTCTTTCCTTCACTATCTGCCTAATTTCTTCTTAACTCCCATATCATTGTTTCTGCTTATTGTTAGTTTTATTATTATTATTATTATTATTATTATTATTATTATAGGCTGCCTCTGTGCCAAGGCCCAGCCTGAGGTGTAACCATAAGGTCATTTCAGTTCCTTCTGAGCCTGGTCCTTTCTTTGAGCATACATGGTCATTTTCTAATTTTCCTTGTATACATTTTTTTTAAATGTCCTAGTGTTTAATGTCTGGCTCACAAAAGGGGAAAAGAGAAAAAAATGAAAGGGGTGGCAGAAGGGCACCACCTCTTTAAATCCCCTGGAAGTCACTTCAGTGGCAGTGGTAGGTGGCGGCCGAACAGTGGGAAAAGGTGCAACAATATTGATCTTGCACCTCTTTGTCTGCACCTCTGTGGTCACCAGCCACAGTGATTAGAGCACTGTTAACGAAAAGAGTCAAACTCTGTAAAATGTTTGAAGGGATTTATTCTGAGCCAAACATGAGTGACTCTGGCCCCTGATACAGCCCTCAGGAGGTCCTGAGAACATGTGCCTGAGGTGGTCAGGGTACAGCTTGGTTTTATACATTTTAGGGATATTGAGACATCAATCAAATAAATTTAAGAAATGCATTGGTTTGGTCCAGAAAGGCAGGACAACTAGGGGATTTGGTGAATTTAAACATTTTCTGGCTGACAATTGGTTGAGTTCTTCTAAAGACCTGGAATCAATAGAAAGGAAGTGTTCAGGTAAAGATAAAAGATTGTGGAGACAAAGGTTCTTTTGAATCTTATGGTGGCTGCCCTTAGGGACAATAGATGACAGATGTTTCCTATTCAGACCTTTAAAAGGTACTAGATTTTAGTTACTCTCTTCAGGATTGGGAGGGCCCGGAAGAAAAAGATCTAGCTATGTTAATAGAGCATCTTTACAGATACAAATTTTCCCCCACCAAGGACAGCTTTGCAGGGCCATTTCAAAATATGGCAAAGAAACATATTTTGCGGTAAAATATTTTAACTTTCTTCTTTGTCACTTGATGTTATGCCAGAGTCAGATTGGAAAGTTATGATCTGTAGGGCTAAATAAAAACCACCTGATGAGAATTTATGGTTTGTAGGGCATGAACTCCCCAGACCCCTCAGATAGGCATTTAGGCAAGATTAAAAAAATCAGAGCTTAGTCCTCAGCACTGATCCACTGTATTTGGATGACAGGGGTTTTCTTTTTTGTTTCTTGGGGGTTTTTGGCCACTTTTGTTCTTGCAAGCTGCTCCAGGAACACAGGCACAGCTGCCTGCAGGGCTGGAGGTGGGGCTGCCTGCCGGGCCAAGAGCTGAAATTGACGACAGTCAACCACAATTTGCCCTTCATGCTTTTAGTAGACTCCAGAGTTCCAAAATAGTTATGGCAGACAGATTCTGCCAGTGCAGGTGTTGTCCGGATGGGGAGACAGACTGCTGGTGCCTCCTACTCCACCATCTTCCCGGAATCCTCCTCACAACTGGTATATTTTGGGGAAAAAAAAAAAATCTAGACAAGTTCTACATTCATATTTCTTCCTTAAGGTTTTTAAATTCTTGCTGCACTTTCAAGATACTTTAAGACAAAACTGTATAGGTGTGGTTAATTCAAGAAAGATGGTGGAGCTCTTCGATTCAGCAGATAATGTTTGGGGCCTCCTGTACTCATCAGGGTCCTATCGGAAGACAGAAACCACACAGAAATTTAATCAGGACTGCTTCGTACGGAGAGCTGTTATCTAGCAACAGGATCAACCATAAAGGGTGTAAACCAGAAATGAAATTCTAAGTCCCCCAACCAACTGAACAGACCCCCGGCTCCCTTGGCCAAGGAGATCCTAAAGAAACTGGAAGAATGAGTTCAGGCCGTGACAGGGAGGGGTCAGACAGGCCTTTGGAGTTTAGGCACAACTGACCAGCATTAGTATTAAAATAGAGATCAAAAGACTGATGAAACAGATTCCGTAGCAATAAGATACCAAATCTGAACCTGTGGCGTCACATGACAACAGGCCCTGAGGAAATGAAATTATTTTACTCCAAAATAGATTTCTTTGCCATATTCTGAAGCAGCCTTGCAAAATTGTCTCATTTGGGGGACATTTGCATTCTGTAGAGAATCTCCTTCCCTTTCTAGGTCTTCTCCTGACCCAGGAGAGGGGTTTAACCAAGAGTCTGACACCTTTTAAGGTACAAAAGGAGACATTTGCCATCATTCTCGCTGAAGTCTGCTACTTAGAAGCTTCATCTACAGAACAAGAACCTTGGCTTTATCCCCCTTTATCTTAACTGGAGTGTTTCTTTCTGCTGACTTCAGTTCTTTCGGCAGAGCTTACCTCTTCCAACCAACTGCCAATCAGAAAAATTCTGAGTCCATCACCCCTGCCCTCCAAATTTGAGATGTCCTGCCTTTCTGGGTGAATCCAATATATACCTCACATGTATTGATGTATGTCTTTGCCTGTAACTTCAATCTCCCTAAAATGTATAAAACCAAACTATAACTAGACCAACTCAGGCACACATTCTCAGGATCTCTTGAGGGTGTACCCCAGGTGGTGGTCACTTACATTTTGCTCAGAGTAAGCCTCTTTAAATATTTCATAGAGCTTGGCTTTCTTCATCAACAAGGGTCAATGAGAGCTATGAAGTATTCCCTAGGACTGAGGGAGAGCTCCCAAAGAGGAAATAAGCTTTCCCTAGCCCCCATCAAGATAGTGGTGGGTGAATGTGCATTAATGTATTTAAAGCTAAAATAAAATATTTAGGGTATGTATGACCCTTTTTTTTTTTTTTAATCATTACCTGCCTTAGCAAACTAATTGCCAGTCCTGACCACTCACAGCTGGAGGCATCAAAGGAATGTACAACTTAGAATGTTGCAAAGTAGGCAGTAAAAGCAGTGGGCAAGAGGACAGGCTTCACCCAGAATGTGCTTAAGAGTCACACATGCTCATAGGTCACTCAGGAAAATGTCTGTGTAGGTTTTCCCACCCAAGACCACCTTAAATCCAGATGAGTCAGAGTGAATATGAAGAGAGAGAGAGAGAGAGAAAGGAACATCCTTTCTCATCAGAAAAAGACAGACTTACTTGGCTGAAGCAAAGAGTGACACCACAAAGAGAAGGAAATTGATGGCAGAAACATCTAGAAAATTTACAATTCAAAACCATCAGCAGAAAAAACACACCAAATAAAAGCTATTCTTTACATTGTCTTTGCTGAGGGCTTATAAAAATAAGTGAAACACTAAGAGCCAATAGAAAAATTGGCAGACTTGAAGAGATAATTTACAGAAGAGATGTTACAATTTAGCATTTAAAGAATACATAAGGAAATGGTAATAACTAATATTAAGCCAAAAAAGGAGTGTAAATTGGTTTCATACCACAGTAGAGGGAAGCTCATCCATTAACGCCCCCTCATGCCCTGGGAGGTCACCTGTCCCATTGCCCAGAATGAAGCTGAACTTTTAGGAATATTGACATTCCTGGCGTGATATGTGTTTGTTATGATTGAAACCTGTAAATTGTCTCAGGAATTTCAGGCTCCTGGACAGCTTTGTGAAAGCTCATTATAAAGAAGGACTCTATGCTTATTTTTAGCAGCTGAGCTGCAGCACTTAAACAGTGAAGTCAAGTGCCCTCATTTTAAATAAGAAAACTCTGGTTCTGACACTCTCCTTGACACTGTGTTGAAACAACTTGAGTACACCACTTAGAGAAGACATCAAAATAAGAGAAAGATTTACCCTGTGTGATCTGCAGCTTTCTCAGGACTGGAACTATTCAGAACATGACTACAAGATTTATAGCATCTGGTCTAATTTGGTAGCAATCCCAGGGTAGCCAAAAGATTTACAATCTAAACCTTGGCTAGTTTGGCCAAGGAGAATCACAGAATTGTGAATTGTGTTGAGGCAAAGAAGAATGGTGTTCTTTCTCTATTTGTTTCCTTTTCAAAGCCTTGATGTACATTCCACTTGGAATAGTCTTGTCATAGTTCAGCTGTTTGTGTTATGTACATTATTATGAAATCACAGCTGATGCCCCACCCCTCTGCAAGTTCCCCTTGAAAAAGCTTCCTTTTTTTTTTTTTTTTTTTTACTTTAAATTCTAGGGTACATGTGCACAACGTGCAGGTTTGTTACATAGGTACACATGTGCCATGTTAGTTTGCTGCACCCATCAACTCATCATTTACATTAAGTATTTCTCCTAATGCTATCCCTCCCCCAGCCCTCCAGCCCCCTACAGGCCCTGGTGTATGATGTTCTCTGCCCTGTGTCCAAGTGTTCTCATTGTTCAATTC
This sequence comes from Pongo pygmaeus, assembly GCF_028885625.2. Classification (NCBI taxonomy): domain Eukaryota; kingdom Metazoa; phylum Chordata; class Mammalia; order Primates; family Hominidae; genus Pongo; species Pongo pygmaeus. Next base: position 122,600 of record NC_072377.2, read on the forward strand.
CCACCTATGACTGAGAACGTGCGGTGTTTGGTTTTCTGTCTTTGTGATAGTTTGCTGAGAATGATGGTTTCCAGCTTCATCCATATCCCTGCAAAGGACATGAACTCATGCTTTTTTTATGGCTGCATAGTATTCCATGGTGTATATGTGCCACATTTTCTTAATCCAGTCTATCATTGACGGACATTTGGGTTGGTTCCAAGTATTTGCTGTTGTGAATAATGCTGCAGTAAACATATGTGTGCATGTGTCTTTATAGCAGGATGATTTATAATCCTTTGGGTATATACCCAGTAATGGGATCGCTGGGTCAAATGGTATTTATAGTTCTAGATCCTTGAGGAATTGCCACACTGTCTTCCACAATGGTTGAACTAATTTACACTCCCACCAACAGTGTAAAAGTGTTCCTATTTCTCCACATCCTCTCCAGCACCTGTTGTTTCCTGACTTTTTAATGATCGCCATTCTAACTGGTGTGAGATGGTATCTCATTGTGGTTTTGATTTGCATGTCTCTGATGACCAGTGATGATGAGCATTGTTTCATGTGTCTGTTGGCTGCATAAATGGAAGAAGCTTCTTCTGATCATCTCAATTGATGCAGAAAAAAGCATTTGACAAAATTAACACTCTTTCATGATAAAAACAAAATACCCTAGGAATAAAAGGAAACTATCTCAACATAATAAAAGCCATATATGTAAAACCCACAACAAATATTGTCCTCAGTGGTGGGAGACTGAAAGCTTTTCCTCTGATATCAGGAACAAGACAAGGATACGCACTTTCACCACTTCTGTTCAACATGGTATTTGAAGTTCTTCCTAGAGGAGTTACGCAAGGAAAAAAAAAAGTGAAAGGCATCCAAACTGGAAATTAAGAAGCAAAATTATCCGTTTGTAGATGACATGATCTTATTTGTGGAAAACCCTAAAGATTTTATAAAAACTTTAGCTATTAGTCCTTTGTTGGATGTATAGATTGCAAAGATTTTCTCCCACTCTGTGGGTCATCCGTTTGCTGATTATTTCTTTTGTTGTGCAGAAGCTTTTTACTTTAATAAAGTCCCATCTATTTATCTTTGTTTTTGTTGCATTTGCTTTTGAGTTCTTGGTCATGAAGTTTTTGCCTAAGCCAATGTCTAGAAGGGTTTTTTCTGATATTATTTTGTAGAATGTTTATGGTTTCTGGTCTTAGGTTTAAGTCTCTTTAATCCATCTTGAGTTGATTTTTGTATAAGGTGAGAGATGAGGATCCAGTTTTATTCTTCTACATGTGGCTAGCCAATTATCCCAGCACCATCTGTTGAATAGGGTGTCCTTTCCCCACTTTATGTTTTTGTTTGCTTTGAGGAAGATCAGTTGGCTGTAAATATTTGGGTTTATTTCTGGGTTCTCTATTCTGTTCCATTGGTTTATACACCTATTTTTATACCAGCACCATGCTGTTTTGGTGACTCTGGGCTTACAGTATAGTTTGAAGTCGGGTGATGTGATGCCTCCAGATTTGTTCTTTTTGCTTAGTCTTGCTTTGGCTGTGTGGGGTCTTTTTTGATTCCATATGAATGTAGGATTGTTTTTTCTACTTCTGTCAGTAATGATGGTGGTATTTTGATGGGAATTGCATTGAATTTGTAAATTGCTTTTGGCAGTTTGGTCATTTCACAGTATTGATTCTACCCATTCGTGAACATGGGATGTGTTTCCATTTGTTTGTGTCATCTATGATTTCTTTCAGCGGTGTTTTCTAGTTTTCCTTGTAGAGGTCTTTCACCTCCTTGGTTAGGTATATTCCTAATTATTTTAATTTTTGCAGCTATTATAAAAGGGATTGAGTTCTTAATTCGATTCACAGCTTTGTCATTGTTAGTGTGTAGTAGAGCTACTGATTTGTGTACATTAATTTTGTATCCTGAAACTTTGCTGAATTCATTTGCCAGTTCATGGAGCTTTTTGGAGGAATCTTTAGAGTTTTCTAGGTATATGACCATATCATCAACCAAAAATGACAGTTTGACTTCCTCTGTACTGATTTGGATGCCCTTTATTTTTTTCTCTTGTCTGACTAATATCCAGAATCTACAAGAAACTCAAACAAATCAGCAAGAAAAAAAAAACAATCCCATCAAAAAGTGGGCTAAGGACATGAATATATAGTTCTCAAAAGAAGATATACAGATGACCAACAAATATATGAAAAATGTTCAACATCACTAATTATCAGGGAAATGCACATCAGAACCACAATGTGATACCACCTTACTCATGCAGGAATGGCCATAATGAAAAAATAAAAAAATAATAGACGTTGGCATGGACGTGGTAAAGAGGGAACACTTTTACAGTTGGTGGGAATGTAAACTAATACAACCACCATGGAAAACAGTGTGGAGATTCCTTAAAGAACTAAAAGTAGATCTACCATTTAATCTGGCAAATCCCACTCTTGGGTATCTACCCAGAGGAAAAGAAGTCATACAAAAAAGACACTTGCACACACATGTTTATAGCAGCACAATTTGCAACTGCAAAAATATGAACCCAGCTCAAATGCCCACCAATCAACGAGTGGATGAAGAAAATGTGATATAGATGTATATATATATATATGATGGAATATATATATATATGATGGAATATATATATATGAGATGGACTATATATGATGGAATATATGTATGATGGAATATATATATATATGATGGAATATATGTATATATGATGGAATATATATATATGATGGAATATATATATATGATGGAATATATATATATGATGGAATATATATATGTATATGATGGAATATATGTATGATGGAATATATATATGATGGAATATATATATGATGGAATATGTGTATGATGGAATATATATACATGACATGGAATATATATATGATGGAATATATATATATGATGGAATATGTGTATGATGAAATATATATATGAGATGGAATATATGTATGATGGAATATATATATGATGGAATATATATATATGATGGAATATATATATATGATGGAATATATGTATGATGGAATATATGTATGATGGAATATATATATGTATGATGGAATATATGTATGATGGAATATATATATATATATATATGATGGAATACTACACAGCCATAAAAAGGAACAAAATAATGGCATTTGCAGCAACCTGGATGGAAGTAGAGACCATTATTTTAAGTGAAATAACCAAGAATGGAAAACCAGACATTGTATGTTCTCAGTCATAAGTGGCAGCTAAGCTATGAGAATGCAAAGGCATAAGAATAATACAATAGACTTTGGGGATTCATGGGAAAGGGTGGGAGGCGGGTGAGCGATAAAAGACTACACATTGGGCGCACTCTCCACTGTGATGGGTGCACCAAAATCTCAGAAATCACCACTAAAGAACTTATTCATGTAACTAAACACCACCTGTTCTCCAAAACACCTATTGAAATAAAAAAAAATGAAGGCCAGGCATGGTGGATCATGCCTGTGATCCCAGCATTTTGGGAGGCTGAGGCAGGTGGATTACTTGAGGTCAGGAGTTCAAGACCAGCCTAGCCAACATGGTGAAACCTCCGCTCTACTAAAAATACAAAAATTAGCCAGGTATGGTGGCGTGTGCCTGTAGTCCGAGCTACTCGGGTGGCTGAGGCACGAGAATCACTCGAACCTGGAAGGCAGAGGTTGCAGTCAGCTGAGATCGTGCCACTGCACTCCAGCCTGGACAACAGAGTGAGACTCTGTCTCAAAAAAAACAAAAAGAAAAGAAAAGTAAAACCTGTTAGAAATAATAATTCTTCAAAGTTGGAGGATACAAAATCAACACACAAAAATCAGTTGTGTTTCTATACACTAACAATGAGCAATCCAAAGATTAAGAAAACAATTTCTGGCTGGGCACGGTGGCTCACGCCTGTCATCCCAGCACTTTGGGAGGCCAAGGCAGGCGGATCACCAGGTCAGGAGATCGAGACCATCCTGGCTAACATGGTGAAACCCCATCTCTACTAAAAATACAAAAACTTAGCTGGGGGCGGGCGCCTGTATTCCCAGCTACTGGGAGGCTGAGGCAGGAGAATGGCATGAACCCAGGAGGTGGAGCTTGCAGTGAGCCGAGATCACACCACTGCACTCCAGCCTGGGCGACAGAGCGAGACTCCATCTCAAAAAAAAAAAAAAAAACAGTTTGATTTATAATAGTATTAAAAAGAATGAAATACCTAGGAATAAATTTAACTAAAAAGGTAAAAGACTTGTTCACTGAAAATACAAAACATTGCTGAAAGAAATTAAAGAAGATGTAAATAATTGTAAACACATCTCATGTTCATGGATTGGAAGACTTAATATTGTAAAATGCGCCAGGTGTGGTGGCTCACGCCTGCAATCCCAGTACTTTGGGAGGCCGAGGTGGCGGATCACGAGGTCAGCAGATCGAGACCATCCTGGCTAACACAGTGAAACCCTGTCTCTACTGAAAATCCAAAAAAATTAGCCTGGCGTGGTGGCAGGTGCCTGTAGGCCCAGCTACTGGGGAGGCTGAGGCAGGAGAATGGCATGAACCCTGGAGGCAGAGCTTGCAGTGAGCCAAGATTATGTAACTGCACTCCAGCCTGGGCAACAAAGCGAGACTCCATCTAAAAAAAATATATATATACATATATATACACGTATATATATATACGTGTATATATATATGTATATATGTATATATGTATATATGTATATATGTGTATATATATGTATATATGTATATATATATGTATATATGTGTATATATATGTGTATATATATGTATATATGTGTATATATATATGTATATATGTATATATATATACATAAATGTCAGTACTACCCAAAAGTGATCTACAGATTCAGTGCAGTCCTATTAAAGTCTCAATGGTGTTTTTTGCAGAAATAGAAAAGCCCATCTTAAAACTCATGTGGAATCTCAGGAGACCCCCAAATAGCCAAAACAATCTTGAAGAAGAGCTAAAAAGTTGGAGGACTCACACTTCCTGATTTTAAAACTTAGTACAAAGCTACAGTAATCAAAGCAGTGTGACACTGGCATAAAAACAGACACATAGACCAGTGGAGTAGAATAGAGAGCCCAGTAATAAACCCTCACGTATATGGCTAAGTGATGTTCTACAGGGGTGCCAAGACTATTTGCTGGGGAAAAGACAGTCTTTTCAATCAATGGTGCTTAGAAAACTGGATATCCACATGCAAAAGAATGAAGTAGGACCCTTACCTAAACCCCATTTACAAAAACTCACTCAAAATGGATCAAAGACCTAAATGTCAGAACTAAAATTATAAAACTCTTAGAATAAAACATAGAGGAAAAGCTTCATGACTTCTGATTTGGCAAAGATTTTTTTAGATATGACACCAAAAGGACAACCATCAAAAGTAAAAAATAGGCTTCATCCAATGTTTAAAAAGGGTACTGTTGCATAAAAAGGGCCTTATTGATACAGTATAAAAGCAGCCCTCAGAATGAGGGAAATATTTGCACATTGTGTATCTGATAAGGGATCAATATCCAGAATGAATGAAGAACTCCAAAGGCTCAACAACAAAAATAACGCAAATCAAAAATGGATAGAAGACTGAACAGGTATTTCTCCAAAGAAAATATACAACTGTCCAATAAGCACATGAAGAGATGCTCAACATCATTAATCAGGAGGGAAACACAAATCAAAACCTCAATTAGATACCACCTCGTACCCATTGTGATAGCTACTATTAAAGGAAAAACACCACTGGGAAACAAGTGCTTGCAATGATGTGGAGAAATTGGGGTCCTCGTGCGTGGTTGGTGATGACATAAAATGGTGCAGCTGCTGTGGAAACAGTTCTTCAAAAGAGTGAACACAGAATCACCCTATGATCCAGCAGTTCCAGTTCTGGGCACCTACCCAAAAGAATCGAAATCAGGGATTTAAATAGATATTTGTACACCTGTGTTGATAGCAGCATTATTCACAGCAGACAAAAGGTGGAAACAACCCCAGTGTTCGTGGATGGATGAACAAAATGTAGTCTATACACATAATGGAATATTATGCAACCCTGTGGTTGGATGAATGGATAAGAAAATGTAGTATGTACACACAATGGAATATTATGCAACCCTCAGAAGGAGTGCAGTTCCAATACGTGCCACATGCAGCATGGATAGACCTTGAGGATACTGTGCCAATGGATAGGAGCCAGTACTGGAAGGACAAATGTTGGATGATTCTACTTGTATGAAGTAGTCAAATTCATCAAGACAGGAAGTGGAATGGTGGGTAATGGGCTCAGGGGCAGGGGAATGGTGAGCTGGTGTTTAATGGGTTCACCATTTCAGTTTGGGAAGATGGAAGGTTCTGGAGATGGATGGTGGTGATGGTTACATAACCGTGTGAATGTACTTAATGCCACTGAAGTGTACCCTGTAAACATGGTTATGCTGGTGAACTTCACATTATATCTGTTTACACACACACACACACACACACACACCCTCTTCCCCACAGTCTCTGACTTCCCTCCTGCTCTGGGCTGTGCCACTGCCTTAACCTGGACCAGTTCCCTTCTACAGCGAAGAAACCCTATGCATATTGGAAATAGGGTTTGGAAATAGGTTTTGTCTCATCAAATATTTGATATGTAGAGACCTGTAGACCCCTGTGGGAGGGCAAAAGGCATGAAAGTCTCCAACACCCTCCCATTTATGTTTTCTGCAAAAAGTCTGGTGGTGCGATTACAAGGACAAGTCACAACGATTTTTTCAACAGTCACTTGTGCATTTTACGTCAAATCACCACTTCACAGGAACATGCCCTGGGCACCAATATGGCTGTGCTGGGCAATAGGATCGGGGACGGACTCTGGGGGCCAGGCTTGAGGAGGCCCTTATGGACCGGCAGTTACCTATCTCTATCTACCTGTGGAGGGGATGGAGGTGGCCCCACCAGGCAATCCAGCCCAGGACACAGCTCCTCAGGCCGCCTCGCAGCGTCTGGGGAGGGTGTCAAGGAGCTGCTGCTTGAATGGCTTGCTCACCAGTGTGAGGAACACGCGCAGACGTTTCTGAAAACTGGGTGGGCCAATGTCTGCATGGGCTGTGGGTCTGGAGTGGAGCAGCTCCAGGGCCCCCTGACATCAGACGATTGAATGACCACTTGGATTTGCCAGTGACCCACAGAAGACCCTGGGACCCCCCACCCCCCACTGGCAGCTAATTTCTTCCCTCTGAAATAGATGAATATTTTCTAGTTTTCTGCATTACATTACTTTTATCTATTCAGATTATTTTCTGAAATGAGGGTGTAACTTTACATTCTTTAAGTCAAATTTGCCGTATCAATGATAGTTCCGTTTTATGCCTCCTGTTCAGTATATCCTCCCCTTGCGTGAAGTTCGAGCTTAAATTCTGATAAAAGTTGAGGAACTTGTTTTCACTTCCCTCAGCCACCTAGGATGCTCATACTCGATTTTACATTCCAGGAGTTCAAGCCCAGTAAGATGAAAATGGTTAGAAAAAGGCTTTTGAGAATAACCTTTCACCATCTGCATATGTGTCTCTTTCAGTGGCAAATGCACTTGTAAGTTTTTAGCGCATTTTTATTGCCATTCTGGAAAGCTGGGGTTGTGACTTCCATCTGAGTCCCTGAGGCCAGCATAGTAAAGCTGAGCTGAGAATGGGCCTGGTGCTTGAGAAAAGGCACCAACACCTAAGGCATGTTTGTTACCAGTGCAAAACATGATTGGTGGGTGAGTTGAACTTGAACTTGGTGTAAGATTCTGCAGAAGCAACTGAAACCCAGGCGGGGCTCTAGGCCCCAAGATGTTTACTGTATTTTAGTTTGTCAGAGCAACATTTGGGGAAAATAAACACTCAACAGTTAAGCGATCTGTGTGCAGTTTCTGATAGCACAGGAAATGCTAATGAAATCACATTGGGTGACAATAGTTAAAGTACACAGTTGTAAATGGAGTGGGATCTCAACTATTTAAAGGGAACAGAAAATACTGAAGTGAAATTCACCAGCATCCTGGCACCTGCACCCCTCGCTGAGGAGGCCGAGGTAGCGCCTGCAGCAGCCGGGAGCCGCGGGGAACACCGGGAGTGCAGAGGAGGGAGCCCCCCATAGGGTGGCCCTGACCAGGGCTGGCAGGGGCAAGTGTGGACGCCCGGCCCCTTGCCCAGGCTGGGACCACTCTGAGGGACAACTCACCCTTTGGAGCGCCTGGTGGGCTGTGGCTGTGGCCCTCGAGCGGCCTCCTCTCCCGTGTCCTGCCCACCTACCCCCAGCCTCCAGGAAGAGCTATACAATTGCTTTTTTAACTGACCTCTGAACCAAAGAGAAGCCCATGTTTTCTAGTTCTAATGACCTGCTTTCTGTTCCAAGGGACAGGACACCCCAGCCCCAGTGGGACCCCTTCCTTGTGGGAGCTCAGTCACTGACCTTCCCCTGAGGGGTGGAGACCCAGGGCATGGAGGGGCCCAGGCCATGGCCGTGCCCACCACTAACCTCCTTCCTCTCTTGTCTCAGGCTAGGTACAGGGGTCTGGTCTTCCTGCACCCAGGCTGGCCGCTGTGCGCCCATGAGAAGGTGGTGGTGCAGCTGGCGTCCCTGCACGGAGTCAGGCTCCAGCCCGGGGACTTCTATCTCCAGGTCACATCGTCGGGGAAGCAGTCAGCTAGACTGGTCTTGAAATGCCTGTCCCGGCTGGGAAGGGGCACAGAGGAAGTCACCGTCCCTGAGGCCATGTATGGCTGTGTCTTCACGGGGGCGTTCCTGGAGTGGGTGAACCGGGAGCGGCGCCACGTCCCCCTGAAAACCTGCTTGCTGACCTCAGGCTTGGCCGTCCACCGAGCCCCGTGGAGCGACGTCACTGACCCTGTCTTTGTCCCCAGCCCTGGAGCCATCCTGCAGAGCTGCTCCAGCTGCACAGGTCCTGAGCGGCTGCCCAGCAGCCCCTCAGAGGCCCCGGTCCCCACCCAAGCCATGGCAGGCCCCCATTTCCAGGGAAGCACCTCTTGCCCCGACACCCTGACCCCACCCTGCCGCCAAGGGCGTACGGGCAGCGACCAGCTCAGGCACCTTCCTTACCCAGGAAGAGCCGAGCTGGGAAGCCCCAGGACCCTGTTTGGAAGCTCAGACAGGGACTTTGAAAAGGTCAGCCCCTCAGAGCAGGGCCCACGGATGCCGCCTGAGAACTGCGGGGGGTCGGGGGACAGGCCGGACCCCATGGACCAGGAGGACGGCCCCAAGGCCCTCACCTTCCACACAGACCTGGGCATCCCGAGCAGCAGGAGGCGGCCGCCGGGGGACCCCACTTGTGTGCAGCCTAGACGCTGGTTCAGGGAGTCGTACATGGAGGCCTTGCGGAACCCCATGCCCCTGGGCAGCTCTGAGGAGGCCCTCAGGGACCCGGCCTGCAGCTCCCTGGCTGAAGCCAGCAGGGACCTGGGGACTGGGGCAGCAGCCAGTGGGACCCAGGAGGAAACCTCCGGCCCCCGGGCAGACCCCCAACAGACCCCAAGTCTAGAGAAGGAGAGGCACACGCCCAGCCGGACAGGTCTAGGAGCTGCAGGGCAGACCCTTCCCAGGAGATCTCGGTCCCGGGAAAGGGCACCCAGAAGCTCCAGAGGGGCCCAGGCTGCAGCCTGCCACACCTCCCACCACTCAGCAGGCTCCAGGCCTGGGGGCCACCTAGGAGGACAAGCTGTGGGGACCCCAAACTGTGTCCCAGTAGAGGGTCCTGGCTGCACCAAAGAAGGTAAATGCTCCCCACCCCCTCCCCTGCAGACCCCCACAACCTCCCCTGCATACCCCACAACCTCCCAACCTCTCCTGCACACACCCCCACCCCCTTCCCTGCACACCCCACCCACTTCCCTACACACCCCCATCCCCTCCCCTGCACACCCCACCCCCTCCCTACACACCCCACCCCCTCCCTACACACCCCACCCCCTCCCTACACACCCCACCCCCTCCCTACACACCCCACCCCCTCCCTACACACCCCACCCTCTCCCTACACACCCCCACCCCCTCCCCCACACACCCCACCCCCTCCCCCGCACACCCCACCCCTCCCCCGCACACCCCCACCCCCTCCCCGCACACCCCCACCCCCTCCCCGCACACCCCCACCCCCTCCCCGCACACCCCCACCCCCTCCCCCGCACACCCCCACCCCCTCCCCGCACACCCCCACCCCCTCCCCCGCACACCCCACCCCTCCCCCGCACACCCCCACCCCCTCCCCGCACACCCCCACCCCCTCCCCCGCACACCCCACCCCCTCCCTCGCACACCCCACCCCCTCCCTCGCACACCCCCACCCCCTCCCTCGCACACCCCCACCCCCTCCCTCGCACACCCCCACCCCCTCCCTCGCACACCCCCACCCCCTCCCTCGCACACCCCCACCCCTCCCCCGCACACCCCACCCCTCCCCCGCACACCCCACAACCTCCCCCGCACACCCCCACCCCGTCCCCCGCACACCCCACCCCCTCCCCGCACACCCCACAACCTCCCCCTGCACACCCCACCCCTCCCTACACACCCCCACCCCCTCCCTACACACCCCCACCCCCTCCCCCGCACACCCCACCCCCTCCCCCGCACACCCCACAACCTCCCCCGCACACCCCACCCCTCCCCCGCACACCCCACAACCTCCCCCGCACACCCCACAACCTCCCCCGCACACCCCCACCCCGTCCCCCGCACACCCCCACCCCCTCCCCGCACACCCCCACCCCCTCCCCCGCACACCCCACCCCTCCCCCGCACACCCCACCCCCTCCCCGCACACCCCACCCCCTCCCCCTGCACGCCCCACCCCCTCCCCCTGCACGCCCCACCCCCTCCCTGCACGCCCCACAACCTCCCCCTGCACTGGCCCCTCCCACCCTGTCACAGTTTTGTTTGGTCACTTGATCCACAAGAAGCCTGTCTCCATGTTCATATTGGCGCTCACGTTCTGGAGACCATAAGTCCAACATCAAGCTGTGGGCAGAGTGTGTCCCCCTCTGAGGACCAGGGGCACCCACCCCGCCTCTTCCAGCTTCTGGGGCTCCAGGTGTCCTGGGCTGTGGCTGCAGCCCTCTGACCGTCCTCCGTGGCCTCCTCCCCAGTGCTTCTCTGAATCTCCCTCTCCTTGCTCTTGGGCACCCATCGCTGGATTCGGGGCCCCTCTAAACCCAGGACGGCCTCACATGCAGATCCGTAGACTCAGTTTCCAACTGGAGGCCACATTCACAGTTTCCAAGGGCTAGGAGAGAAAATGTGATGATTTAAAAGACTAAGTTTGCAGGACATAAAGTAAGAAAATAATGACAACATATTTCTTAAATATTTCAATTTTTTTTTTTTTTTGAGTAAAGAAATATCCTGTGAGTAACACAACCAATGATTTTGGAAAGAAGGAAAAAATGTGAACATACTGATGTAGGCTCCAGCAAGTGGGGCCACCCAACCTCGGGAAAGTAACGGGCTGAGCCCTCCTCTCCATGGCCCCCCCCGCGGTGCCTGGAGACAGAAGTGTGGCCCAGCCCATTCCAGCCGCCTCACGAGAGGCTTTTGCCTTCGAAGTTAGGCTGCTGTGCCTGGAACTTCTGACAGGTCCCAGAGAGTGCCGCACACACACGGGACCTACTGCAGAAAGAGCTTTGTCACAGAAGTACTCACTTGGGGGCAGCACTTCCTGAGAGTATTGTGTCACCTCACTGCAATTCAGCTAAAGTGAAAAGAAGTCCTAACACCTCCCCGTGGTTTCCAGCCCCTCACCTTTCCTTTGTATTGATTTTCTTCTCTGTTGTACTGGGCAGAAAAGACACACACAATCGTGCAGCACCCCTCGCAGTCACACACACACCATAACAACCACACACAGTCACATGCCTCACATGATCACATGCTCAAGTTCCACATACCACACATGCACACGGAATCACACAACACACACAGTCACATGCCTCACGATACACACATACACAGTCACACACACCACAGTCACATGCTTCACATGATCACACATTCCAGAGTTACACATATCACACACACAGTCATATGCCTCACATGATCACACTCTCCAGATTGACGCACACAGTCACACACCTCACACAATCACACTCCAGAGTTCCACATACCACACACAATCACAAACAGTAACACACCAGTCACACACAATCACACAAACACAGTAACGCACCAGTCACATGCCTCACACAATCACACATGCCAGAGTTACACATACCACAGACGCAATCACACAAACAATAACACCAGTCACATGCCTCACACAATCACACATGCCAGAGTTACACATACCACAGACGCAATCACACAAACAATAACACCAGTCACATGCCTCACACAATCACACATGCCAGAGTTACACGTACCACAGACGCACCACATGCAGTCACGCACGCTGCACTTTGAGCAGATGAGCAGGGATGAGATGACCTGTTCTTCCTGAGGCGTCTGCAGGTAGTGAGCGTGTCTGTGAGCTGGAGACTCCGTCTCTGTGATGATGCCGCGTGTCCGTGATGACACCGTGTGCCCGTGATGACGCCACGTGCCCTGTGCAGTGGGACATGCTTTCACTTCACATGTGAACTGGGACAAGTCCTCATGGAACCCCTTAACTTTCATGCATGTTTTTGTCCCATGGTTCATAGCAAGCTGAGCATAGCAACTGCTTTCAATGCGCAGGAGAACCTTCGTCTTTGACACAGCCTCTTTCCTTTGTCCAGACGTTCTTGCGTCCTCAGCCTGCATCAGCACAGACGGCGGCAGCCTCCATTGTCACAACCCCAGCAGGCCTTCCGGTGTGCCTGCCCAGCAGCCACACCCTGAGCAAGAAGGGTGGCCACCCGGCACAGGAGACTTCCCCAGCCAGGTGCCCAAGCAGGTGCTGGACGTCAGCCAGGAGCTGCTGCAGTCCGGGATCGTCACCCTCCCAGGTGAGAGCACATGCCAGGCTCTCCTGTCAGGGCGGATCTCCCATCTAAGCCAACAGCACAGACCCAGCTCACCACCTTGTAGGAGTGAAGCCCTTGGCAGCTGCCCTGTCTCTGTCTCCGCAGGGACCCGAGACCGTCATGGCAGAGCAGTGGTGCAGATCCGCACCAGGAGCCCGCTCTGGACCAGGGAACACTCGTCCTGTGCTGAGCTGACCCGCCTGCTGCTGTACTTCCATAGCATCCCCAGGTGGGATGGGGGGCCAGGCCCCACCCTGCGGACCCATGGGACCCCAGCTGCATGTGTGTGGCAAAGTGGGGAGCACGGGGAGGTGCCAGCTTCCATGGCCAGACTCTGCCTCTCCTAACCTCATCTTTCAGAGCAGTCAGCACCCATGTGCTTCCAGCCTTGATTTCTACACACCATTTCTTGTCTTCTGTACACATCCTTCCCAGTGACACGCACAATTAAACACACCTGGCTACGGGGCAGACAGGGCACGCTCACTCTTTGGACCAGGATTCAGCCATCCGTGTGATGTGCGGCTTCTGCCGGCTTTGAGTCAGGATTCTCTTGTCCCTGGCTCACAAGAGTGCTATAAGATCAGTGTCCAGACACACAACTTAATTAGAATGTCAGTTACTCCTGGAGTTAGAGCTGAAGAAGTTTCTCAAAGAACACACACACACACAATTTTTTTTTTTTTTTTGAGACAGGGTCTTGCTCTGTCGCCCAGGCTAGAGCATAGTGGTGCAATCACAGCTCACTGTAGCCTCAACCTCCTGGGCTAAAGCGATCCTCCTCCCGCCTCAGCCTCGCCAGGCTGTATATTTTTTGAGACTAGTCAAGTGTAGTAGTGAGAAGGGGGGAAAGAATAGAATAAGGTGTTTGATCTGTAATGTGTGTGAACAATCAAATGAGATAACTACCTTCAGACTAGCCGAACACTAAAATTTTGCAAAATGAATATATCAACTCACCCAACCTACCATTCTCTATTAAATTTTGAACTGAAGTTTCCAATCACAATCACAGAGACCAAGCTTTTAAATTGGAGTTTTCAAAACCATGTGATGGTATTTTTAGTTTTAGAAGATGTTCTAACAGTCTTAGCTTGGCTCTGGATAAGTAAGGACCCTCCTGACTGATCTCAAGCTTCCATCTTGGGAACAGGCCGTCCACATCCCATCAGAATCACCTTCTGTGCTTATGTTAAAGCCCAGACAAATAAATGAGGGCAAGAAGGCCCTGAAGTCCTTGCTCCCTTGATGGAGCAGGGCCCATTTCGTCCATCCAGGAGCATGGGTGGGTGTTTAGGGGAAAGTAGCCCCAGCCCCACATGTCCAGAGACACTGTCTGACGTCAGTAGCAGGTTCCACGAGAGGAACAACGTCAGTGCCTCCAGCCAATGGGCCTGCACCTTCGGGAAGTGGAAGGTTGATGTGTGTAGAGAACCCCTAACTTCTAGAGCTGAAAGGAAACCAGTAACAACTAGCCTCAGAGGTGGAGAAACTCGTTCTTGTAAGAGATTTAACCTTCAGTGGTTAAGATCGGCTGTCTTTCCCTCCCCAGGAAGGAGGTCCGGGACCTGGGGCTGGTCGTCCTGGTGGATGCACGCAGGAGTCCAGCTGCCCCTGCCGTCTCCCACGCCCTTGCGGGATTGCAGGTACGGCAGGGTTGTCATGTTCCTCGGGTGTGCAGAGCATCGTAGGGCCATGTGCCGCTGGGGCTGCCCACATCATGGTTCTGGAGTAGCCAGTCCAGAGGCTTAGTGTGAAGATTCGAGACGGGAGCCCCTGTGCAGAGCCCCCTCCTTCTTGGGGTCTTCCCAGTGAGTCCAGCTCTTGCTCTCTGGGGCCAGGCACAGATACTGGGGAAGGTGGGCTTGGCCTATCCACTGGGGACTTGGGGAAGCTTCATGCTCGGGGCAACTGCAAACCTAAAATGCAAAGCCAGCCAGGCCCGGGTGGTGGGCACCTGTCCCAGGAGGGCAGTATAGCCCCATCCCTGCCCAGTGCAGCTGCCCCCACTATGCCCCTCCGTCAGGATGAAGGGCATGGCATCGCCCTTCAGACAAAGGACAGAGGCAGGAAGGGGCAGCCATAGCTCACTGCAAGGACGAACCAGGGTGGGGACGAACCTGGCAGCCCCAGACAAGGTCAGTGCCGTTGCCACAGGACCCTGCAGCCTCAAACTCCCAGGCTCAAGCCATGCTCCTGCCTCAGCCTCCGGAGTAGCTAGGACTACAGGCACATGCCACCATGCCCGGCTCATTTTTTGTATGTTTACTAGAGATGGGGTTTCGCCACATTGCCTAGGCTGGTCTTGAATTCCTGGACTCAAGCGCACCCACCTCAGCCTCCCAGAGTGCTGGGATCACAGGCATGAGCCACTGTGCATGGCCTAGGGGCCCTGCACTGAACCATAAGCAACATCCAGAGGAGATGGGAAGCGCTGGGGATGGGAAGATGCCGCTGCCTGAGCAGAGGCAGATGGGAACTCAGAGACGGGGAGAGACCAGGGACAGGAACAGGGAGGGGACGAGGACAGACCCAGGGTGCCCTCTCCCGTGCCCCACCTGCACTCCACGAAGCTAAACCCATTTCACCCTTGCTGTCCCTGCTGAAGATGGAGGCAGAGGCTCCTGTACTCACTGAGGAAACTCAAGTTTAGGGACACCAGGTGGCAGGTTGTGCCAGAAAAGACGTCAGTCAGGGACAGCACTGGCAGAGCTCACCCCACTGTGGAGTCCTCCTTCCACTCCCCCTCCATGGTCCTCACTCCTCTCCCTAATTGCAGTCCTCCCTCCTCTCTCCCAACCTGTGGTCCTCCCTCCTCTCCCCCATTCTGCAGCCCTCCCTCCTCTTCCTTCCCATGGTACTCCTTTTTCTCCCCCTCCACTGTCCTCCCTGCTTTCCACCCACACAGTCATTCCTCTTCTCCCACCCTGCCCCCTCCCTCCTCTCCCGCATGGTCCTCCATCCTCTCCCGCATGGTCCTCCCTCCTCTCCCCCTCCATGATCCTCCCTCCTCTCCACCCCCACAGTGGTTCCTCCTCTCTAACACACTGTAGCCTTCCCTCCTCCCCCCCATGGTCCTCCATCCTCTTCTCCATGGTCCTCCCTCCTCTCCCCCTCCATGGTCCTCCCTCCTCTCCCCCTCCATGGTCCTCCCTCCTCTCTAACACACTGTAGCCTTCCCTCCTCCCCCCTATGGTCCTCCCTCCTCTCCCCCTCCATGGTCCTCCCTCCTCTCCCCCTCCATGGTCCTCCCTCCTCCCCCTCCATGGTCCTCCCTCCTCCCCCCCATGGTCCTCCCTCCTCTCCCCCTCCATAGTCCTCCCTCCTCTCCACCCCCACGGTGGTTCCTCCTCTCTAACACACTGTAGCCTTCCCTCCTCTCCCCACCATGGTCCTCCCTCCTCTTCCCTAACCCTGCAGCCATCCCTCCTCTTCACCCTGCAATCTTCTCTCCTCCCTCCACACAATCCTCCCTCCTGTCCCCACTGTGGTCCTCCCTCCTCTTTCCCCTGCAGTCCTCCCTCCTCTCCTCCCCCATAGTCCTCCCTCCTCTCCCCCAACCCTGCAGTTCTCCTTCCTCTTCCCTAACTGTGGAGTCCTCCCTCATCTCCCCCCTCCTCTCCTCCCCCACAGTCCTCCCTTTTCTCTCCTAACCCTAACCCTCCCTTCCTCTCCCCCCACCCCACAGTCCTCCCTCCTCTCTCTCCACCCTGCTGCCGCAACTTCTGTCCCCCACACTTTCCCCCTTGCATCGAGCCTGCCTCCCCTCGCCTTAGAGTGAACCTGCCTCTTGTCCCCCTCCTCACTGTCAGTCCCGCCTGTGGTTTCTTCTTACTTTCGCAGTATGTGGCTCTTAGAAAATCTCAGTGTCCTACCTGAGACTTGGAGGAGACAGGCTCAGTCATGACCCCCCTTACAGAGTGGGATCCACTCAGATTGGGCCCTGCAGTGGCATCCTCCAGAACTGCCTGGCAGGGTGGCTGTGTCAGCAGAAATCGGCTGGCCTGGGAGCAAGTGACAGACCTTGGGCTGGACAAGGGGCTGAGGCGACTCCCTGAGGTCAGGAAGGAGTCACCGGGAGGAGAGAGCACAGGCTGAGGTCCAGACAAGAAATGCCATGAGTTGGGTTGCACCAGCTAGGCTAGACAGGAGTCCCCAGTGCACAGACACTGTCAGGAAAGCCTCAGGGAGGCCCGGAGCCAGAGGAGGCACTGATCAGAGAGGTTCTGAGAGATTCTCAAGGCCTCTAAGAAAGGAACATGAGGCCCTGCACCACAGCATGAGCATGAGCTGTCCCTGGTTGGGCACCTGGGTAGTGGTCTGTGCTTCACCTAGACAGAGAAATGACAGTCAAGGAACAGATGCTAGGGTAGGAAACAAAGCTGACCCAGGGGTTACCTGGGCACAAGAGGAATCTGGAAGAGCCCACACCTGCTGAGCAAACCTAAGGTAGTGACATCAGGGTCGAAAAAAGAATACATATGCTTATTGTTAGCGTTCACCAAAAAAGGTTCACAGTGCATTGCTCTAAAGCTCAGTTAGCTTCTCTAACACAAGGTAGACACAGTGTGAAGTGCCAAACTCAGTTTCCATAAAACTTTTTACAAGCATGTAAGTTCCTTATTGACTTTTTCAAAAGAAATTCACGTAGGAAATACATCCTAACTCATTCTATGATGCCAGCATTACCCTGATACTAAAGCCAGCCAAAGACACTAAAAGTAAAGAAAACTGCAGCGCAATATCCCTTATGAAGGTTGATGCAAAAATCATCAACGAAATACTAGCAAATCAAATTCAGTAGCAGGTTGAAAGGATTATACACCCTGACCAAGTACAGTTTGTTCCTGGAATGCAAGGATGGTTCAACACATGAAAACTGATCAGTGTAAACAGAATGAAGGGGGAAAAACACATGATCATCTCAATTGATGCCAAAAAAAAGGCATTTGACAAAATTCAACATCTTTCATGATGAAAGCACTCAATATACTAGAAATAGAAGGAAACTACCTCAACATAATAAAAGTTATATGAAAAATCTACAGCAAATATCATACTCAATGGCAAAAAAACTGAAATCTTCTCATCTAAAATCAGGAACAAGGCAATAATGCCCACTTCTATTCAACATATTACTGGAAGTTCTAGCTAAAGCAATTGGAAAAAGGCGGGGTGGGGGGGGAAGAGGCATCCAAACTGGAAAGGAAGAAGTAAAATTATCTCTATTCCCAGATGATGTGATCTTGTATGCAGAAAACCCTAACAGTTCCACAAAAAACAAAAAACAAACAAAAAAAAAACCAGAACCAATAAGTTAATTCAGCAAAGTAGCAGGATACAAAGTCAACACACAAAAATCAGTCACACTTCTATATGCTAACAGTGAGCAATCTGAAAAGGAAATTAAGAAAACAGTTCATTTACAATAGCATCAAAAAGAATAAAGTACTTAGGAATTAGCCAAAGAAGTGAAAGACTTTTTCATTGAAAACTACAAGACAGCTGAAATAAATTAAAGAAGACATAAATAGAAAGATATCTCATGTTCAAGGATTGTAAGACTTAATATTGTATTGAAATAGCAATACTACACAAAGTGATGTATAGATTCAGTGCAATCCCTATCAAAATTAAACTGATGTTTCTTGCTGAAATAGGAAAACCTATCCTGAAATTCATAGGGAATCTCAAAGGACTCCAAATAGCCAAAACAATTGTAAAAAATAAAAACAAAGCTGGAGGACTCACAGTTCCTGATTTCAAAACTTAACAAAGCAACAGTAATAAAAAAAGTATGGCAGTGGCATAAAAACAGACATATAGAACAGTGGAATAGAATAGAAAGCCATGAAACTAACAATCATATACATAAATGATTTTTGAAAAGGGTACCAAGACCATTCAATGGAGAAGGGACAGTCTTTTTTAACAAATGGTACTTAAAAAACTAGATATCCACATGCAAAAGAATGAAGTTAGATTCTTACCTAAACACCATATAAAAAATTAACTCAAATGGATCAAAGACCTAATTGTAAGACCTAAAACTATAAAACATTTAGAAGACAACATAGGGCAAAAGCTTTCTAACATTGAATTTGGCAATGATTTATTAGACATAACATCAGAGGCACCAGCAACAAAAGAAAAAATAGACAAATCAGACTTTTCAAAAATTAAAAAATGTGCATCAAAAGACACTACCAGCCAGATGTGGTAGCTCATTCCTATAATCTCAGCACTTTGGGAGGCTGAGGCAGGAGGATCGCTTGAGCCCAGGAGTTCAGGACCAGCCTGGGCAATATAGTAAGACTCTGTCTCTATGGAAAAAAAAAATTAGCTGAGCATGGTGGTGCATGTTTGTAGTCCCAGCTACTTAAGGGTCTGAGGTGGGAGGATCGCTTGAGCCCAGGAGGCCAAGGCTGCAGTGAGCCATGATCATGCCACTGCACTCTAGTATGGATGACAGAGAGAGATCCGTCTCAAAAAAAGTAAATAAGAAGACGCTATCAACAGAGTAAAAAGGCAGCCCACAGAATGGGGGGAAATTTTGGCAAATTATGTATCTGATAGGAGATTAATATCCAGAATATATAGAGAACTCCTAAAATTCAACAACAACAAAAACCAAACTGCCCAATTCAAAAATGAACAAAAGACTTGAATGGACGTTTCTCCAAAGAAGATATATACGTGACTAATGAGCACATGAAAAGATGCTCAATGTCATTAATGATTAGAGAAATTCAAATCAAAACCTCAATTAAATACCACTTCCCCATCCATTAGGGTGGCTATTGTGAAAAAAACAACAACAAGTGTTGGCAAAGATACGGAGAAACTGGAACCCTTGTGCACGGTTGGTGGGAACAGTAAATAGTGACTCGTTGTGGAAAACATTTTGGCAGTTCCTCAAAAAAGTAAACATAGGATTACCATATGATCCAGCAACACTGTGTCTGGGTATATACCCAAGAAATTGAAAGTAGAGTTTCAGAGAGAGATTTATACAGCTGTGTTCATAGCAGCATTATCCATAACAGCTAAAACACAGAAGCAACCTTAGTGCCCATCAACAGATGAATGGATAAGCAAAATGTGGCCTATCTTTACGATGGAATATTATCCAGCCCTAAAAAGGAAGGAAATTCTGACATATGCCATGGCATGTATGAATCTTGAGAACATCCTAAGTGAAATAAGCCAATCACAAAAACACAAACATTCCACTTCTATGAGTACTCAGAGTAGCCCAGATCCCAGAGACAGAAAGTAGAATTATGGTTGCCTGGCCTCAGGAGCAGGGGGTAATGGAGAGTTTTTCTTTTATGGGTGCAGGGTTTTGCTTTTACAAAATGAAAAGAGTTATGGAGACGAATGGTGGTGGTGGTTGCACTACATTATGAATGTACCTAAGACTGCTGAACTGTACACTGAAAAATGATGATAGTGTTTCACCACAATGAAACAATTGAAGATATACACACATCTGATAAAGGACTTGTATATAGAATATATACGGTCTCAAAACTCGGTAATAAGAAAACAACCCAATAAAATATGGGAAATGATTTGAGTACTCTTCACTGAAGATGATAAACAGATGGCAAATAAGCACATGAAAATATGCCCAACGTCATTAATCACTGGGGAAATGCAGCTGAAAACCAAAATGAAACACACAAAAACAGTAACAAAGCTTGACATAACAAATGCTTGGTATTGCTGATGGAAATGCAAAATGGTACAGCCACTCTGGAAAACACTTACTTATCACCTGAGCCAGAAATCCCACTCCTAGATATTTATCCAAGAGAAATGAAAACTTGTGTTCACACAATATTTATAGTGACTTTACCCATGATTGCCAAAAACTGGAAACAACCCAGTTATCCTTCAGCTGGTGAATGGATGAACAGATTGTGGTGAGGCATACCATGGAATACTGCTCAGCAAAACAGAGGAACAGACCCTTGATCTCCACAACAGGGACGAGTTCCTAATGCACAATGCTAAGTGAGAGAGGCCACTCCTGCCTGAGTCTGTTTATGTCTAGAAAAGGCAAGTCGGTGGAGACGAAAGCAGGTCAGTGGTTGCCAGGGGCTGGGCATAGGGGAGGGCTTGGCTACGAAGAGGCACAAGAGAATTTTGGGGTTGCTTAGCAGGTCTTTGTCTTGATGGTGGTGATGGTTACATGACTATGCTTTTGTCAAAACTTACAGAACTATTCACTAAAAAGGGTGAATTTTATTGTATGTAAATTATACCTCGATAAACCTGATTACATTAAAAATTCATAAGGGCAAATAATTTACATTTCAGGGCAAAGTCAACTATGTTTGATGCACTGTCGGCACTCTGGGAAACTATGACAGAAGTAGTACCACTCAAAATTGGGCAATTCTATTAATGAAGTTAAAAATTAGAAAGCTAATCAGTAATATTTATTTCTTATTTATTTCAGAACAACACATCTCCTATAATTCATAGTATCTTGCTGTTGGTAGATAAAGAATCTGCATTTAGGCCTGACAAGGATGCAATAATTCAGGTAATGGTTTAGACTGTGGGATCCTGAGTGATGGATAAAATTAAACATTAAGGCACCTAGATGAGATGAAACACATGAAGGAATTTAGATACGTTCTAATTGCATCCATGTGGGAGCCTGGAAACCTGCTTCCTACCCCGTAAGTTCTCACAGGAGCCCTGCAGAGTATGCCACGAAAAACTTAAAAATGTGACCTTTCTTCTCCACCTCATATGTTTTCTTTCCTTCTCTTTCTTTGTATCTTCGTCTTTCATCTGAAAACATCTTCATTTGGCCTCATTCTGAAAGGATATTTTTGTTACATCTAGAATTCTGGTTTGAGAGGAGTTCTGCTTTTCCCCTCAGCACTTTAAAGATACTGCTCGGTTGCCTTCTGGCCTCCATAATTTTAGAAGAAAAGTTCATCATAATTCAGATCATTGTTCATCTCTATGAAGTGTGTTAATTTTCCTTTGGCTGTTTCCAAGGTACTTCCTTTCTTTTGAGCAAATTGACTGCAATGCGAGCGGGCTTGGTTTTCTTCATTATCCAGTTTAGGCTTGAACTCTTAAATTTGTGAATTCATGTCTATCACCACATTTAGGACCTTTTTAGCCATTCTTTCTTTTTTTTTTTTTCCTTTCCTGAGACAGCATCTAGCTCTGTCACCCAGGCTGGAGTGTGGTTGTGCAATCAGAGCTTACTGTAATCTCAAACTCCTGGGCTCAAGAGATTCTCCCACCTCAGCCTCCTGAATAACTGGGACTGAAGGTGTGCACCCCCACACCAAGCTACTTTTTTTTTTTTAACAGACAGGGTCTTGCTATGTTGCCTAGGCTGGAATCGAAGTCCCGGCCTTAAGCAGTCCTCCCACCTCGGCCTCCCAAAGCTCTGGGATTGTAGGCATGAGCCCCTGTACCTGGCCTAGTTCTTAAAAATTTTTTTCCTGCTTTATTCTCTCTTCTCTCTTTCTAGCACTTCAATTGCGTGTGCCAATATTGTCCCGCAGATCTCTAAGAATCTGTCTTGTTTAACTTTTTTCCCCTCTAGTCTTCATATCAGGTTGTTCCCATTGATCCTGTCCTTAGGGTCACTGGCTCCTTACTCTCTCATCTCTTCAGCTGTTAAACTCACTAATGTGGCTTGGCTCTGTGTCCCCACACAAATCTCCTCTCAAATTTTAATCCCCACGTGTGGAGGGAGAGACCTGGTGGGAGGTGACTGGATCATGGAGGCAGATGCTGTTCTTCTGATAGTGAGTGAGTTCTCATGAGAGCTGATGGTTTTAAAGTGTGGCCCTTCCTTATTCTCTCTCTTGCCTGTACCATGTAAGACGTGTCTTGCTTCTCCTTTGCCTTCTGCCATGATTGTAAGTTTCCTAAGGCCTCCCCAGCCATGCAAAACTGTGAGTTGGTTAAACCTCTTTCCTTTATAAATTACCCAGCGTCAGGTAGTATCTTTACAGCAGTGTGAAAACAGACTAATACATTCACCCAGTGAATTTTTTAGTTCAAATATTGTATTTTTCAGCTGTAAGATTTCCAATGGATTTTAAAATATATTTTCTACATCTCTCCTGAGTTTTCCTCTCCCTTCATAAATTGCAAGCATTTTTCCTTTACCTCATTGAGCACAGTTTTAATGGCTGCTTTGAAGTCCTTGTCTAATAATCCCAACATCTGGGTCATCTCTGGGTCGACCTCTGCTGAGTGTCTTTCCCTGGAGAATAGGTCCCATTTTCTGATTCTTGATGTGTCACATAATTCTGGACATTGTGACTATTCTGTTGGGGAGACTGGATTCTGGTATAGACTCACAGTGTTGTTCTAGTGTGCACGTAACATGGTTAGACTCCAACCGGAAGCTCTGTGTCACCCACAGTGGGTTCAGTTAGATTCTGAGTCTTCCCCATGCATGCACGGTTCAGGGTTGGCCAGAGACTTGGGCAGAGTTTACAACATACCGCGGGGCTTCTTCCACAGCTGCCCCCTTCTGGGAATCTACTTTCACTTTCCAGTGGTGTGGTCACCCCACCCCATCCTCTGTTTCTTCTTTCTTCAGGCCAGAAAGATGCCCATTTTCTTATTGTTTTTATATTTTATTTGTGTTTTTATTTTTTGAGACAAGATCGAGCTGTATTGCTGAGACTGGAGTGCAGTGGTGTGATCACAGCTGCTTGCAGCCTTGACCTCCCCAGGCTTAGGTGATCCTCCCACTTCAGCCTCCTGAGTAGCTGGGTCTACAGGTGTGTGCTAGCACGCTCTGCTAATTTTTGTATTTTGTTTTTTACAGATGGGGGTTTTGTTCTATTGCACAGGCTGGTCTTGAACTCTTGAGCTCAAGTGATCCACCTGCCTTGGCCTCCCAAAGTGCTGGGATCACAGGTGTGAGCCACCATGCCAGCCAGGCCTCTCTCGTTTCCTTTTTTTTTTGAGACAGAGTCTCGTTCTGTGTCGCCAGGCTGGAGTGCAGTGGCATGATCTCGGCTCACAGCAACCTCCGCCTCCTGAGTTCAAGCAATTCTCCTGCCTCAGCCTCCTGAGTAGCTGGGACCGCAGGTGCACACCACCATGCCCAGCTAATTTTTGCATTTTTAGTAGAGACGGGGTTTTACCATGTTGGCCAGGATATTCTCAATCTCCTGACCTCATTATCTGCCCGCCTCGTCCTCCCAAAGTGCTTGTATTACAGGCATGAGCCACCGTGCCCAGCCCCTTTCCTTTCTTTTTCTCCTCTTTTTCTTTTTTTTTTACAAAGTCACCTGCTGTCAAAAGGATGCCTGTTTTCTGTTGGAGCTCAGCCACTCCCACACGCGGGCAGCGCGGCCCTGAGGACGGAGCCACCGTGGGAACTCGCCCCTGCTGGCCCCGCATGCATCAGGTGCCCCAACAGTGAGCCTGACTTGGCTCAGCTGCCAGGGCTTTCGGGAAATTCTCCTTCTATTTTGTCCAGAGTTTGTGGGTTTTATCTGAGAAGGGCCACCTCTGCCACACCAGAAGGAGAACAGCCTTGGCTCATTCTTTCCCTTTTCCTTCCTCCTCTTTCTCCCTTTTTTTTTTTTTTTTTTTTTTTGGTTTTTCTTCACTGAGGCCTTTCCTTCATTTCTCTCTTTGCTCCCTTCTTTCCCGTCTTCTCACTTTCATTACTGCCCCCAGACCCGTGCTGTTATCAGTGCCTCCAGCAACGCAGGGGCGATACTCCTTGAGCCAGACTTTCCATCCTCCAAACCCAGGAATGAGCCATTTACAGTGCTTGCCCCCAAGAGATGCATCTGGAGCCATGACCAACGAGTGCCTCTTCTTGGCAGTGTGAGGTCGTGAGCTCCCTGAAGGCCCTGCACAAATTTGTTGACAGCTGCCAGCTGACCGCAGACCTCGACGGCTCCTTTCCCTACAGCCATGGTGACTGGATCTGCTTCCGTCAGGTAGGTTCAACGTGCAGCTGCTGCACATGCCACAGTCTCTGGAGACTTTCTCTCATGTGGATATTTTTACTCGAATTTGAAAAGGGCATCACCATCCCTGATCTCATGCTCATTACAGTCGCCGTTCAGGTCTTCGTGTCTACACATCCATGCCATGGTGCATCCGAGAATGCCGAGCCCGGGTGGGAAGGGCACTGCTGCCCCGGAAGTGTCTGTAGATCTCAGGGATCTTCACATATGGAAGCTTCCCAACCCAAGATCGGTTTAAATGCAGGAACTGGAACTCACAGCTGCTTACTTTAGCATTTAACAGACTGTGTCCTTATAATCTCCTCCCTCTCAACTCACAACAGAGGCTGGAACACTTTGCTGCAAACTGCGAAGAAGCCATCATTTTCCTACAGAATTCATTCTGCTCCCTGAACACCCACAGAACCCCAAGAACAGCCCAGGTGAGTCCTCAGACGTGCAGGTAAGTTCATTTCGTGTGACAGGTAGGTGGGGGCATAAAGCTTTAGCCAAACTTGAAAATAAATACTTGGTTCACCATCATCTGTAGCAGAGATTTTCAAATCCTTTTTCATTTGTAGATCCCTCTTAATTCAGAAAAGGCCATTTCCTCCCCTTTGTCACCAAAAACATCCCACCCTACCCAGAAGGAAAACCGTGCCCCACAGCATTTGATGATATGCAACAGGCATGAGCAGCAACTGCTGCTCTGAATGAGTCATTCCAACAAGACACAGAGGCTTTTGACAGCCCAGCCGTCAGGTCCAGGGACCCAGGGTCTGTGAGTGAGATCTGCATGTCTGTCCCTGGTCTAAATGGCAGGTTCACCTCCTACAGCTGAGCTTTGAGCCCCCTTCTTCTCCTTCCCAGGGATCTTATCCTGGGGCCCACCCTCCCTGGGACAATCCGGACTGTCAGCTGGAGGAGTGGGTATGGTCATGCCACCAGGCCTGCAGCTTGATTTACAGAAATAGGACATTCCTGCCACTGTTGCACTTGGGAGGACCTTGCCCCTTGGAGGAGGGGGTTAAAGGCCTGTTCCTCCCCACCCCGTGCAGGAAGTCACCGAGTTAATTGACCAGCACGAGACGATGATGAAGCTTGTCCTGGAAGACCCACTGCTCGTGTCTCTCAGGCTGGAGGGGGGCACTGTCCTGGCGCGGCTGAGGAGAGAAGAGCTTGGCACAGAAGATAGCCGGTGAGTGCTCATGGGGACCACGCTGGGCCCTGGCCCATTGAGGGAGCTGCTCGGGGGAGTTTGCAGCCAGGAGACGTAGCACTCTGCTCCAAGGAGAGCCCTCTCTGCTTGGTCCAGACCTCCGTTCTGACAGCCATGCTTTGCCTGGGTCAGAGCTTTTCCACATTTACAGGCTCCAAAGATCAAGGAGCCGGCTTCTGGGGATGCTCGGCAGGAGGTGGTCAGAGTGCATCAGAATGAGCTCATTCTTGACCAGTGCTGCCTGGGGAGCTGTGCCCACCCCCAGCAGTCCCTGTCCGTCTCAGCTGCACACAGCCAGTCCCACCTAGGCTGCTCCGCATGGGTCCCCTCCAGGCACCTGCACCCCAGGCCGGCCAGGATGCTGGCAGAACGCGTGCAGCACATCTGTGTCACACCTCGGCTGTGGGCCTCCTCCTGGGGCTCCCGTTGCCTTGTGGCATGAGGGAATGGAAAGAGCAGGGTTTTTATATGGGGTTGTCACCAAGAGCAGATTCCTCAAGGGGCTGCCTGGAAGCCTGAGGACTGCCTTCTCTTCCTCAGGGACACCCTGGAGGCCTCCACAGGCCTGTACGACCGAGTGGATGAGGAGGTGCACAGGCTGGTCCTCGCCTTGAACAATCATCTCCAGCAGCTAGAGCGCCTCCGGGAGCTGGCATCGCTCCTGGAAGGGAATGACCAGGTCAGAGCTGCAGGAGGAGGGCGGCCCGGTCAGCATCCCCTCCAGGCCAGGCTGGCCAAAGCGACCCTCTCACCTTCACACTGTGTCTTTAGGGCCTTGACCTGATTTCCATTTGGAATGAAATTATGTCAGGATAGGGCATGCCTGGCTGCTTGCATAAAAAGAAATAAATTTTATTTTTTACATGAGAGATACTGGATCAGTGGAGAAAAAAATTTGTTTAATCCAGAGGAGGCCAGGGAGAAGAATAATTTCACACTGTGCCTTCTGATGCTACTGGTGTGAGTAGCTGGGTGTATCTTCGGACGCTTTCTCCACGTGCATGTACACACAGTGACCGAGAAGCTGAGGCGAAACCGACACAGGTAGAGAGAGTCTGGGCCAAGGCTGAGGACGGCAGCCTGGGAAACACCTCCAGGTGACCTCAAGAAGTGGCCCTGGAGGCCAGGGAGAGGCTTGAGGTTTTAAAGAAAAGAGGACAAATCAGGAGGGGGTGATGACAGAAGTGGCTTTTCATGAATTCTCTGGGTCACGGAAATGGCATTGGTGGGGGTTGGCCACATGCTGCTGGACTACAGGGTGTGAGTTGTGTCCAGTGTGTGGCGTGGCTGGGGTTATTGATGGCCCTTGGTGGACACACTGCAGAATCTGGGGTCCATATAGCAGTGGCTCTGAAACGATTGCGTAGCTTGTGGGGCACCAGCGAAATGATTGCTTAGCTCAGGGGCGCCGATGACGCTGCTGCCTCACTTCGATGCCCCTCTGGGCCTGACAGTTTAAGGGGTGCACACTCAGATAAAAAGTTTCTTTTCTCACATATAAACTCTTCAAAACTTGCACATTTTTATATAAATCCTTATTATTTTATCAACAACTATTGCTGCGATGAATGTGCAGGTGAAAGAGCCAGCAGCATGGAGAGGCAGCAGTGGGGTGGAGGCGTCCCCAGCCCTCCCGTCTGCTGACAAAGCTCCCCCGGCCTTCAGGTCCATGCGCGTGCCCTCACAGGGGCCTCCAGACAAAGACGTGCAGCAGGGACGCGCGGCACTGTGCACACTCCCGGCCTCCCCACGACTGACCCCAGCTCCCAGATGTTGGCCAGGGGTCCAACTGGTCCAATCCCTGGGGCAGGACCAGGAACCCCACACCAGGCAAGTGGAGTCCAGGCTGAGCTGCAGCCACCGGCCAGTCCAGGCTGTCTCCAGTCTGTGCCGTCTGTCCTGGGGGTCTCTCTATCTCCCCTCCTCCCTGTGCTCTGTCCTGGCTCCATCTCCCCTCCTCCCTCTGCCCATCCTGGGGGTCTCCTCCATCTCCCCTCCTCCCTCTGCCTGTCCTGGGAGTCTCCCCTATCTCCCCTCCTCCCTCTGCCCATCCTGGGGGTCTCCTCCATCTCCTCTCTTCCCTCTGCCTGTCCTGGGAGTCTCCCCTATCTCTCCTCCTCCCTCTGCCCATCCCAGGGGGTCTCCCCTGTCTCCCGTCCTCCCTCTGCCCGTCCTGGGGGTCTCCTCCATCTCCTCTCCTCCCTCTGCCCGTCCTGGGAGTCTCCCCTATCTCCCCATCCTCCCTCTGCCCGTCCTGGGGGTCTCCTCCATCTCCTCTCCTCCCTCTGCCCGTCCTGGGGGTCTCCTCCATCTCCCCTCCTCCCTCTGCCCGTCCTGGGGGTCTCCTCCATCTCCTCTCCTCCCTCTGCCTGTCCTGGGAGTCTCCCCTATCTCCCCTCCTCCCTCTGCCCATCCTGGAGGTCTCCTCCATCTCCCCTCCTCCCTCTGCCTGTCCTGGGAGTCTCCCCTATCTCCCCTCCTCCCTCTGCCCGTTCTGGGGGTCTCCTCCATCTCCTCTCCTCCCTCTGCCCGTCCTGGGGGTCTCCCCTATCTCCCCTCCTCCCTCTGCCCGTTCTGGGGGTCTCCTCCATCTCCCCTCCTCCCTCTGCCTGTCCTGGGAGTCTCCCCTATCTCCCCTCCTCCCTCTGCCCGTTCTGGGGGTCTCCTCCATCTCCCCTCCTCCCTCTGCCCGTCCTGGGGGTCTCCTCCATCTCCTCTCTTCCCTCTGCCTGTCCTGGGAGTCTCCCCTATCTCCCCTTCTCCCTCTGCCCGTCCTGGGGGTCTCCTCCATCTCCCCTCCTCCCTCTGCCTGTCCTGGGGGGTCTCCCCTTCATCTTCACCTCCTCATTTCTACTCCATCCTGGGGTGTCTCCCCCATCTCCCCTCCTCCCTCTGCCCATCCTGGGGGTCTCCCGTATCTCCCCTCCTCCCTCTGCCCATCCTGGGGGTCTCCTCCATCTCCTCTCCTCCCTCTGCCTGTCCTGGGAGTCTCCCCTATCTCCCCTCCTCCCTCTGCCCGTTCTGGGGGTCTCCTCCATCTCTCCTCCCACTGCCCATCTTGGGGCTCTCCCCTATCTCCCCTCCTCCCTCTGCCCATCCCAGGGGGTCTCCCCTGTGTCTCCGTCCTCCCTCTGCCTGTCCTGGGGGGTCTCCCCTTCATCTTCGCCTCCTCATTTCTACTCCATCCTGGAGGGTCTCCCCCATCTCCCCTCCTCCCACTGCCCGTTCTGGGGGTCTCCCCCATGTTCCCCTCCTCCCTCTGCCCATCCTGAAGGGTCTCCCCCATCTCCCCCTCCTCCTGTCCTGGGGGGGTCTCCTTTATCTTCCCCTCCTCGTTCTGCTCCTTCCTGGGGGGTCTCCCCCGTCTCCTCTCCTCCCTCTGCTCTTCCTGGGGTCTCCTCCGTCTCCCTCCCCACTCTGCCCCGTCCTGTGTGATCTCCTATTTCCTGTATCCAAGTCTTCCTCTTTTTTCATTTACTTTGGCGTTTTATGCAGAATAATTTCCAGGACTTCACAGAGAAAGGGATCTTGGGATGAGCATTTTTGAGGCTGTGGTATCTAAAAGCATCCCTACTCCACCTTCACGGCCGGCAGTCACTTTAGTTTCCCTTCGCCAGCTGGAAGGCCCTGCGCCTGTGCTTAGCTTCCGTCCCACTCCCGGCCTTCCGCCTGTGCCCTGCTTCTCGTTGGAAGCTGCAGACTTCCCTGTCGTCCTCAGCGCTCTGGAATCTAAGGGTCGCCCAGGTGCGCTGAGGGCAGGTGTGCCCGAGGGTCGCCCAGGTGCGCTGAGGGCAGGTGTGCCCGAGGGTCGCCCAGGTGCGCTGAGGGCAGGTGTGCCCGAGGGTCGCCCAGGTGCGCTGAGGGCAGGTGTGCCCGAGGGTCGCCCAGGTGCGCTGAGGGCAGGTGTGCTCTTTGTGTCTGCACTGCGCCCCTGTGTTCTGGGAATTCTGTGACACATCCTTTGTGGCGCTCGCGTCCCACAGCTGCGCACTTCCATCTGGTTCTGGAGTTTTCTGTCCTGTTGTCTCGATTTTCCCCACCCCTGGCTGTGTGCTGTCCTTGTAAGGTAGATTTTTCTCAGCTTTACCCTCTAACTCTATTATTGAGTTTTTTGTTTCTGCTCTTGCTTTTTAACTCCATGGGCTTGTTTCTGAACGGTCCCCTCTCCATACTAATCATGATGAGTCTGCACAGCCTGTGGCTTCTGCGGGTTTGTTCTGGCGCCAGAGGCTTTCCTGGCGACTCCTGGTTAGGAAGCCTGTGGCCCACGCATCTTTAGCATTTTCTCCCTGGCGGTCCGATTCTTTTCCTCTAATCCCGGCCTGAAGGGAGGGCCTGACCGTAGCTCAGTGTTCACCTGCCGCACTGCCTGGATCACCCCTACCAGGGAACAGACCCCGGGCCCTGTGGAGCAGGGTGCCCAGCTCCTTCCCTCCCACACTCCCTCACCCTGTCCTGTGGAGTCTCGGGACTTGGCCTCTGCTCTCCTCAGGCCCTGCCACTCCCGCCTCCTTCCCAGCCTCCGGGTTTGTGCCCTGGCTGCTCTCTGCCCACCGTGCTGAGTGTTACGCCTTGGAAGATGCTTGCAGGGCTTTAGTGGTGTCTCAAGAGGACACGTCTCACTCTGCAGTCTTCACCCAGAAACTCCAAGTTGTGACTGGACAGGCGATCCTGCTATGTATAGGTGCACG
This sequence comes from Pongo pygmaeus, assembly GCF_028885625.2. NCBI lineage: Eukaryota > Metazoa > Chordata > Mammalia > Primates > Hominidae > Pongo > Pongo pygmaeus. The sequence continues at coordinate 153,490 of NC_072377.2, forward strand.
TCTGTCTCTATATATTTAACCTAAGAAGTGCCTGCACACTATGGGAAAATTAGAAACAAATAGGTTTTTACACACGGGCTGCGGCGTGTGGCGGCCTCGGCACCCTGTGTGTGAGCGTGCGCTGCAAGCTCGGTCCCAGAGCCGTGTTCACACGGCTCCCACACTGATGGCCCTGGGCTCCTCCCCTCTCTGCTGTTAGAAGCTCCCATGTTGAACATCTCTGTGTCTCTGCTTCTTTCACAGCCTGTGGGTGTTGACTCTGGATACATTCCTAGGCTCGGATGGCTGGAGTCAGGCCGTTCGTTTTTGGAGGTTTCCACACATGGGCTGTGGCACTCCAGCCGCACCTGCCTCCCGCCGGCCACCCCATGGGGAAATGGAGCCCCTAAACAGTGTGCCCTCAGATTTTCTATGCGACAGCGGGACATTCTCTTCACACATTTATTATTATTTTTATTTCTGTAGTGAATTACTTGTTCATGCTTTAGACAGTTTTTCTAGGGTTGATCATCACTTCTGTCTATGTTATATGGATCCTTCATGTTCCGCTTGTTTTCCTAGTTTGTCATTTGTCCTCTAGCTTTGCTTATCTTTTAAATAGCCCTTTCACCTTAAGTTATAGAATTATTAGTGTATTTCATCATAGAACCTTTATGACTTGAATTTTTGTATTTAAATCTTGAGACCAATGACAGCCGATCTTTCCGCAAAGTTGGTGGCCAGGCTCCGGCTCTGCGCCACCCCCACTCAGCTATGCCAAAGCCGCACCTGCCCCTTGCCTGGCAGTTCCCAGACTCCGCCTGTGCTCCTAAGAATCAAGATGCTGTGATTTTCTTCTTGACTCTGGCTGTGTTTACAGGCAGCGTATGTGCTGGTCTGTCTCTCCTCTGCTGCATGTCTGGGGTCATTGGGTACCTTCTGATGGTCATGGATCCAGCCAGCTGTTCTCTTCTTCACAACAGGCCTCTCATCTCTGGGCATCTGACCCCTAGTTGCCCCTGGTGTTGCTGTTTAATGACAACATGAAGGGCTTACCTCTGACATTTCCACTGAATCCGGCAGTAAACGCCTCCAAAATAAGAACCTTGGTCTTGTCACCAGGGCGCATAGCCACAGGCGCTCTGTCCAGCAGGGCTCAGCCAGGGTCTCCCCCATCTTTCCCAGGCAGCCTCAAGGGGCCAAGCAGCCACTGGCCCGAAGAATATTTCTGGAATATGCTTACCATATTAACCAGTTTCAAAATGCAAAGTCCTGGATCTATTGTTCAATGATTTTAATGTCCTTTTCCAAACAATGAAAATAGTTTGGAGCTTGAGCCTCAGAGGCCTGTGACCACCTCTCATCAGTCATGTTCATTCACGGGTGGTTACGCAGCCAGGCCATCAGCCCTGCGCAGCGTGTACTCAGGACATGACCAAGACGCATCCCTCCCTCGGTCCTGCTAAATCCTAGAGTGTGACTTCTTTGCATGTTTAAATATAAAATGTTCTTCCCCTGTGTAGATCAAATCATAGTTTGGAAAAGAACTAGAGAAATTCCTCGGTCCTTTGGTGCCTGCTCTCGAGAACGAGAGGCAGCGGCAGGCAGCACTGTGGGCCGTCCGAGCCTTGGTGTCAGTGGCTACATGCAGACCCAGCCCACACCTGGAGATACGAACGTGGAATCACTGGGCTTGTACTGATGCTTTGTTCCTTGGGTACAGCAATCCTACCAGAAAGGACTACAGCTGGCGAAGGAGAACCCGCAACGTACAGAGGAAATGGTCCAGGATTTCAGAAGGGGCCTGAGCGCCGTGGTCAGCCAGGCTGAGTGCGGGGAGGGAGAGCTGGCCAGGTGGACCCACTCGTCCGAGTTGTGCGAGACGGTAAGAGACCCAGTGGGTGTGCGTCCCAGGGATCCCAGCTCCTTAGGCCGTGGACATCTAGCAAGTGCCTCCCCACACAAGCTGGAGTGGGCCAGGCTGTGGGACAGAGGCCGGGCACCTGTGATGGAGCCCCCTGGCCACTGCTCCCACAGCTCTCTGGAGAAGGCTCTGAGCTGACCTGTGAAGCATTCGATATTGTACCAAACAGACCAGCCAAACGAACACACACTTCTCTCTGTGTTTACTGGCTCAGTTAGAAAATTCCACTGATTGCCCAAAACCCCAAACAAGTGCTGCAGCAGACTGCTCGCCTGCGAGCTCCCCCCGGCCCCGGACTGCACGCCTGCGAGCTCCCCCACGACGGGGACTGCCTGCCATTAGGAGCCCAGGCCAGAGGCCTTGGAGCTCACCAGTCAGGACAGCATTCGAGGGGTCATGGGGTGGCCAGAGCAGGGTAGAGCCGTCTGCCCCGTCATACCTTTCTCAGCTCACAGGATGTGGCATAACTGATCTACACAATGTCTTCACATGGTCCTAGGACTTCCCCCATGGTGTCCTCTGGCGTGGCAAACAGACCCCGTGGGGTCAGACACAGCCCACCTGCCCTTCGGTTGAACCCGACCACAGCCCCCACTGGGTGGCGGGGCTGCCTCCTGCTCTGCTCTCTGGTCCCCTGGTCCCTGACTAGGGGACCCTAGTCCCTGCTGACCTGGGGAACAGCAGGGCCTGAGCTGGCTCCAGGGCAGCCCCTCCTCCACTGCACTGAGCAGAGCCCTCCTTGTCCCACAGGTGAGCAGCTGGATGGGGCCCCTGGACCCGGAGGCTTCTGCCTCCTCACTCCTGGCTGAGTGTTTGAGGAGCTGTCACCAGGAGGCTACCTCGGTGGCTGCAGAGGCCTTCCCCGGGGCAGGTGTGGCAGTGCTGAAGCCTCATGCCCTGGGGAGACTGTGGGCATCACAGCAAGACCTGTGGCTGCAGTACCCCCAGACCCGGCTCCGTCTGGAAGAGGCCCTTTCTAAGGCCGCCCCAGACCCCAGCTTACTGCCCCTTGCCCAGAGCCCCCCAAAGCATGAGCGTGCCCAGGCCATGAGGAGGCCCCATAAGCCACCCTCAGTCCCCAGCACAGACAGTGAGGGTGGCGCCTGGGAACCTGCCCAACCACTGTCCGGCCTCCCTGGACGAGCACTTCTGTGTGGACAGGACGGGGAGCCCCTGGGCCCAGGGCTGTGTGCTCCGTGGGACCCACTGTCCCCCCTCGGGGGCCTTCCAGGGGCAGGGGCCACCACGGCCCACCTGGAGGACAGCTCTGCCTGCTCCTCTGAGCCCATCCAGACCCTGGCCAGCCGCCCCAGGAAACATCCCCAGAAGAAAATGATAAAGAAAACGCAAAGTTTCGAGATACCTCAGCCCGACAGTGGCCCCAGGGACTCCTGCCAGCCAGACCATACCGGTGTCTTCAGCAAGGGCCTGGAGGTAACCAGCACTGTAGCCACAGAGAAGAAGCTCCTGCTGCGGCAGCGTGCCAGGAGCCCCCCGGTCACTCGGAGCCGGAGTCTGTCCTCCCCCTCGGGTCTCCACCCTGCTGAGGAGGATGGGAGGCAGCAGGTGAGCAGGTGAGGTGGACGTCCCCCTCCTCTCGTCCTAGCAGTCCTTGGGGATCTAGAAACCCAAAGCCATTTCGGCATTAAACTCTCTTCTGCAAAGTAGAAAGTAAATCCACAGACATCCCTCTTGGTCCACCTGCCCGGTCCAAGAAGAAACACAATTTTAAACTAGATATGAGTTACCTGCCCCCATGTTTGGAAGGGACCACTGAAAACTGCCTGGATGGTGTGTGGTAACCTGCACACACTCACTCTGATGGTTAAGTAACTGTGCGACCAACTCTAGTTATTCTCAGCCCACTTACAGAAAATTACAAGCAGCAAATCAACCCCCAATACCAAGAAGAGTTACCTTAAAAATAACTTTTAAAAAGTCTCTAAGTGTTAGGGGTAAGAAGGTGCACCCATGTGTCATTGCCCCACTGAAGAGGACCCCTTCTCACTTGTCGAGCCTGCAAAGGACACGTCCACTCATTGGTAAGGGTGGGTGCACTCGGCCCCTGCCTAGGCCGGATGCCGTCTGAACCTCCATCTTCCACCCATGTGGTACTGGTCGTGAGGTCTAGAGGTGGAGAATTTCGTGAGATGCTTTGCTCATTTGGTTGGCTTCTGTGTCTTGGGCCAGCAATCCCCAACCTTTCTGCCACCAGGGACAGGATTCATGGAAGACAATTTTTCCACAGACCACAGGGCTTGGGGGGATGGTTTTGGGATGAAACTGCTCCACTTCAGCTCACCAGGCATTAGTTAGATTCTCATAAGGAGCATGAAACCTAGATCCCTCGCATGTGCAGTAGTGTTTGTGCTTCTCCAAGACTCTAATGCTGCCACTGATCTGACAGGAGGCGGAGCTCACACAGTAATGCTGTGACGGGGGCGGAGCTCACACAGTAATGCTCTGACGGGGGCGGAGCTCACACAGTAATGCTCTGATGGGGGCGGAGCTCACAGTAATGATGTGACAGGAGGCGGAGCTCACATAGTAATGCTCTGACGGGGGCGGAGCTCACACAGTAATGATGTGACAGGAGGCGGAGCTCACATAGAAATGCTCTGACGGGGGCGGAGCTCACAGTAATGCTCTGACGGGCGGAGCTCACTAATGTGACGGGGCGGAGCTCACACTAATGCTGTGACAGGAGGTGGAGTTCACACAGTAATGCTCTGACGGGGACGGAGCTCACACAGTAATGCTCTGACAGGAGGCGGAGCTCACACAGTAATGCTCTGGCAGGAGGCGGAGCTCACACAGTAATGCTCGGACAGGAGGCGGAGCTCACACAGTAATGCTCTGACGGGGCGGAGCTCACACAGTAATGCTCTGATGGGGCGGAGCTCACACAGTAATGCTCTGACGGGGCGGAGCTCACACTGTAATGCTCTGGCAGGGGGCGGAGCTCACACGGTACTGCTCTGGCAGGGGGCGGAGCTCACACGGTAATGCTCTGACAGGAGGCGGAGCTCACACGGTAATGCTCTGACAGGAGGCGGAGCTCACAGGGTAATGCTCTGACAGGAGGCGGAGCTCACAGAGTAATGCTCTGACAGGAGGCGGAGCTCACAGAGTAATGCTCTGACAGGAGGCGGAGCTCACAGAGTAATGCTCTGACAGGAGGCGGAGCTCACAGAGTAATGCTCTGACAGGAGGTGGAGCTCACAGAGTAATGCTCTGACAGGAGGCGGAGCTCACAGAGTAATGCTCTGACAGGAGGCGGAGCTCACACAGTAATGCTCTGGCAGGGGGCGGAGCTCACACAGTAATGCTCTGGCAGGGGGCGGAGCTCACAGAGTAGTGCTCTGACAGGGGGCGGAGCTCACAGAGTAGTGCTCTGACGGGGCGGAGCTCACAGAGTAGTGCTCTGGCAGGAGGCGGAGCTCACACAGTAGTGCTCTGGCAGGAGGCGGAGCTCACACAGTAGTGCTCTGGCAGGAGGCGGAGCTCACACAGTAGTGCTCTGGCAGGAGGCGGAGCTCACAGTAGTGCTCTGGCAGGGGGCGGAGCTCACACAGTAATGCTCTGACAGGGGGCGGAGCTCACACAGTAATGCTCTGACGGGGCGGAGCTCACACTGTAATGCTCTGGCAGGGGGCGGAGCTCACACAGTAATGCTCTGACGGGGCGGAGCTCACACAGTAATGCTCTGGCAGGAGGCGGAGCTCACACAGTAATGCTCTGGCAGGGGGCGGAGCTCACACAGTAATGCTCTGACAGGGGGCGGAGCTCACACTGTAATGCTCTGACAGGGGGCGGAGCTCACACAGTAATGCTCTCACAGGAGGCGGAGCTCACACAGTAATGCTCTCACAGGAGGCGGAGCTCACACAGTAATGCTCTGACAGGAGGCAGAGCTCACACAGTAATGCTCTGACAGGAGGCGGAGCTCACACAGTAATGCTCTGACGGGGCGGAGCTCACAGTAATGCTCTGACGGGCGGAGCTCACTAATGTGACAGGGGGCGGAGCTCACACTAATGCTGTGACAGGAGGTGGAGTTCACACAGTAATGCTCTGACGGGGGCGGAGCTCACACAGTAATGCTCTGACAGGAGGCGGAGCTCACACAGTAATGCTCTGGCAGGAGGCGGAGCTCACACAGTAATGCTCGGACAGGAGGCGGAGCTCACACAGTAATGCTCTGACGGGGCGGAGCTCACACAGTAATGCTCTGACGGGGCGGAGCTCACACAGTAATGCTCTGACAGGGGGCGGAGCTCACACTGTAATGCTCTGGCAGGGGGCGGAGCTCACACGGTACTGCTCTGGCAGGGGGCGGAGCTCACACGGTAATGCTCTGACAGGAGGCGGAGCTCACACGGTAATGCTCTGACAGGAGGCGGAGCTCACAGAGTAATGCTCTGACAGGAGGCGGAGCTCACAGAGTAATGCTCTGACAGGAGGCGGAGCTCACAGAGTAATGCTCTGACAGGAGGCGGAGCTCACAGAGTAATGCTCTGACAGGAGGCGGAGCTCACACTGTAATGCTCTGACAGGAGGCGGAGCTCACAGTAATGCTCTGACAGGGGGCGGAGCTCACAGAGTAATGCTCTGACAGGAGGCGGAGCTCACAGTAATGCTCTGACAGGAGGCGGAGCTCACAGAGTAATGCTCTGACAGGAGGCGGAGCTCACAGAGTAATGCTCTGACAGGAGGCGGAGCTCACAGAGTAATGCTCTGACAGGAGGCGGAGCTCACACAGTGCTCTGACAGGGGGCGGAGCTCACAGAGTAGTGCTCTGACAGGGGGCGGAGCTCACAGAGTAGTGCTCTGGCAGGAGGCGGAGCTCACAGAGTAGTGCTCTGGCAGGAGGCGGAGCTCACACAGTAGTGCTCTGGCAGGAGGCGGAGCTCACACAGTAGTGCTCTGGCAGGAGGCGGAGCTCACACAGTAGTGCTCTGGCAGGAGGCGGAGCTCACAGTAATGCTCTGGCAGGGGGCGGAGCTCACACAGTAATGCTCTGACAGGGGGCGGAGCTCACACAGTAATGCTCTGATGGGGCGGAGCTCACACTGTAATGCTCTGGCAGGGGGCGGAGCTCACACAGTAATGCTCTGACGGGGCGGAGCTCACACAGTAATGCTCTGGCAGGAGGCGGAGCTCACACAGTAATGCTCTGGCAGGGGGCGGAGCTCACACAGTAATGCTCTGACAGGGGGCGGAGCTCACACTGTAATGCTCTGACAGGGGGCGGAGCTCACACAGTAATGCTCTCACAGGAGGCGGAGCTCACACAGTAATGCTCTCACAGGAGGCGGAGCTCACACAGTAATGCTCTGACAGGAGGCGGAGCTCACACAGTAATGCTCTGACGGGGCGGAGCTCACACAGTAATGCTCTGGCAGGGGGCGGAGCTCACAGAGTAGTGCTCTGACAGGAGGCGGAGCTCACAGAGTAGTGCTCTGACAGGAGGCGGAGCTCACAGAGTAGTGCTCTGACAGGAGGCGGAGCTCACAGAGTAGTGCTCTGACAGGAGGCGGAGCTCACAGAGTAGTGCTCTGACAGGAGGCGGAGCTCACAGAGTAGTGCTCTGACAGGAGGCGGAGCTCACAGAGTAATGCTCTGACAGGAGGCGGAGCTCACAGTAATGCTCTGACAGGGGGCGGAGCTCACAGAGTAATGCTCTGACGGGGCGGAGCTCACAGAGTAATGCTCTGACGGGGCGGAGCTCACAGAGTAATGCTCTGACAGGAGGCGGAGCTCACAGAGTAATGCTCTGACAGGAGGCGGAGCTCACAGAGTAATGCTCTGACAGGAGGCGGAGCTCACACAGTAATGCTCTGACAGGAGGCGGAGCTCACAGAGTAGTGCTCTGACAGGGGGCGGAGCTCACAGAGTAGTGCTCTGACGGGGCGGAGCTCACAGAGTAGTGCTCTGACAGGGGGCGGAGCTCACAGAGTAGTGCTCTGACAGGGGGCGGAGCTCACAGAGTAGTGCTCTGACAGGAGGCGGAGCTCACAGAGTAATGCTCTGACAGGAGGCGGAGCTCACACAGTAATGCTCTGGCAGGGGGCGGAGCTCACACAGTAATGCTCTGACAGGAGGCGGAGCTCACACAGTAATGCTCTGACGGGGCGGAGCTCACACAGTAATGCTCTGACAGGAGGCGGAGCTCACACAGTAATGCTCTGACAGGAGGCGGAGCTCACACAGTAATGCTCTGACGGGGCGGAGCTCACACTGTAATGCTCTGGCAGGGGGCGGAGCTCACACAGTAATGCTCTGACGGGGCGGAGCTCACACAGTAATGCTCTGACGGGGCGGAGCTCACACAGTAATGCTCTGACGGGGCGGAGCTCACACAGTAATGCTCTGACAGGGGGCGGAGCTCACACAGTAATGCTCTGACAGGGGGCGGAGCTCACACAGTAATGCTCTGACGGGGCGGAGCTCACACAGTAATGCTCTGACAGGGGGCGGAGCTCACACAGTAATGCTCTGACAGGAGGCGGAGCTCACACAGTAATGCTCTGACGAGGCGGAGCTCACACAGTAATGCTCTGACAGGAGGCGGAGCTCACACAGTAATGCTCTGACGGGGCGGAGTTCACACTGTAATGCTCTGGCAGGGGGTAGAGCTCACACAGTAATGCTCTGACAGGAGGCGGAGCTCACAGAGTAGTGCTCTGACAGGAGGCGGAGCTCACAGAGTAGTGCTCTGACAGGAGGCGCAGCTCACACAGTAATGCTCTGACAGGAGGCGGAGCTCACAGTAATGCTCTGACAGGAGGCGGAGCTCACACAGTAATGCTCTGACAGGAGGCGGAGCTCACACAGTAATGCTCTGACAGGAGGCGGAGCTCACACAGTAATGATCTGACAGGAGGCGGAGCTCACACAGTAATGCTCTGACGGGGCGGAGCTCACACAGTAATGCTCTGACGGGGTGGAGCTCACACAGTAATGCTCTGGCAGGAGGCGGAGCTCACACAGTAATGCTCTGGCAGGGGGCGGAGCTCACACAGTAATGCTCTGGCAGGGGGCGGAGCTCACAGTAATGCTCTGACAGGGGGCGGAGCTCACACTGTAATGCTCTGACAGGGGGCGGAGCTCACACTGTAATGCTCTGACAGGGGGCGGAGCTCACACAGTAATGCTCTGACAGGAGGCGGAGCTCACACAGTAATGCTCTGACAGGAGGCGGAGCTCACACTGTAATGCTCTGACGGGGCGGAGTTCACACTGTAATGCTCTGACGGGGTGGAGTTCACACTGTAATGCTCTGACAGGAGGCGGAGCTCACACAGTAATGCTCTGACAGGAGGCGGAGCTCACACAGTAATGCTCTGACAGGAGGCGGAGCTCACACAGTAATGCTCTGACGGGGCGGAGCTCACAGAGTAATGCTCTGACAGGAGGCGGAGCTCACAGAGTAATGCTCTGACAGGAGGCGGAGCTCACAGAGTAGTGCTCTGACAGGAGGCGGAGCTCACAGAGTAGTGCTCTGGCAGGAGGCGGAGCTCACAGAGTAATGATCTGACAGGAGGCGGAGCTCACACAGTAATGCTCTGACAGGAGGCGGAGCTCACACAGTAATGCTCTGACAGGAGGCGGAGCTCACACAGTAATGCTCTGACAGGAGGCGGAGCTCACACAGTAATGTTCTGACAGGAGGCGGAGCTCACAGAGTAATGATCTGACAGGAGGCGGAGCTCACACAGTAATGCTCTGACAGGAGGCGGAGCTCACACAGTAATGCTCTGACAGGAGGCGGAGCTCACACAGTAATGCTCTGACAGGAGGCGGAGCTCACACAGTAATGCTCTGACAGGAGGCGGAGCTCACACAGTAATGCTCTGGCAGGGGGCGGAGCTCACACAGTAATGCTCTGACAGGAGGCGGAGCTCACACAGTAATGCTCTGACAGGAGGCGGAGCTCACACAGTAATGCTCTGACAGGAGGCGGAGCTCACACAGTAATGCTCTGACAGGAGGCGGAGCTCACACAGTAATGCTCTGGCAGGGGGCGGAGCTCACAGAGTAATGCTCTGACAGGAGGCGGAGCTCACACTGTAATGCTGTGATAGGAGGCGGAGCTCGCACAGTAATGCTCTGACAGGAGGCGGAGCTCACACAGTAATGCTCTGACAGGAGGCGGAGCTCACACAGTAATGCTCTGACAGGAGGCGGAGCTCACACAGTAATGCTCTGGCAGGGGGCGGAGCTCACAGAGTAATGCTCTGACAGGAGGCGGAGCTCACACTGTAATGCTGTGATAGGAGGCGGAGCTCGCACAGTAATGCTCTGACAGGAGGCGGAGCTCACACTGTAATGCTCTGGCAGGAGGCGGAGCTCACACTGTAATGCTGTGACAGGAGGCGGAGCTCGCACAGTAATGCTGTGACAGGAGGCGGAGTGCACACTGTAATGCTGTGACAGGAGGCGGAGCTCACACTGTAATGGTGTGACAGGAGGCGGAGCTCACAGTAATGCTCTGGCAGGAGGCGGAGCTCAGGTGGTAATGCTCCCTCGCCTGCCGTTCACCTCCTGCTGGGCGGCCTGGTTCCTAATAGGCCACAGATCGGTACCAGTCAGTGGCCCCGGGGGTTGGAGGCCTCTGCCTTAAGCTCCATAGAAGGGGTTTCCTTCCCACACCCTGATCATAGGTTTAATCTGAACGGAGAAGGCCCCAGAACACTCTTCTGAAACACACCTTTAGGTTGCCAAACCTCAGTGTTTACCTTGTTAAAGGCAAAGCTGCAGGTAGAACATTAAGTTCTGGTTTTTACCATTGGTGTGAGTGATCCAGGGTGTGTCTGCCAGCTGAGTCCTTCCAAATCTGTAAGAGGAATGCCAAGCGCTGTCCCTGAGTCTCAGCAAGTGGCTGCACTGACGTTTCTGTCTCCACTGAGCCCATGTTTCAGGTTTGGGGGACAGCAGAACACAGGAGGGGGGGACCCCCGCCGACCTCCGTGTGATTTCCAGCCATTGCTTCCTAGTGAGTACATTGTCCATTTTGATCAAGACCAAATCAAGACCGTCCTCATTCTGATTTTGTTTCTGGATATTTACTGAGGAGGCCTTTGTGTGGGTCGTGACATCGGGCCTCGGCCTTCCCGCCAGTGCTGTGAGGGCTAGCTCCTGACCAGCCAGGAGATGCTGTGTTCGCAGAAACAGTGAGAATCTGTCAAATCTGTTATGCAGGAGTGAAGGGGACACGTTCTGCAGCTCTGCTGTGAATGGGATGTGCGTTCAGCAGCATTTCTGCCCACAGCTGTGCTTCCCATCATTAGCTGCTTTTTAGTTTTTCCAACTTGAAAAACAAGTAAATACAAACAATGGTAGAAAAAAGATCTGCCAACTCCCATTGGTATCATTAGGGTCAAGTTATTTAAGGAGGTTGGGGGTAAGATGCCATCAAGTAGAGGAGAAAAGCAACGTACCTCACTGTTCATTAGGGCAGGGCCCCCGGGTCACCATGGCCCTGGGAAATCTCCTTTGAAAGTGCAATGGATGGGGCTGTCTGAGGTGCAGAGCTGTGGGACATGCCCAGACCCCACCCCAGCAGAACGCAGATAACCTTCTCCCGGGGAGTCCCGCGGCCCAGGCCAGGCTTTGGTGGTTCATGCCGCCGGAGTGTGGGCCCTGCCCTCCAGGCTCACATGCTGGCCCCCTGCTCAGTTGCTGAGAGTGACCAGGTGGCCCCACTCCAGCTAGCTCATGAAACCGAGCCACCAGCCTAAGCGTCCTGCATTTGTTTATGGTGAATGTAAAAGTGCTTTTGGATGCTTAGCATGTTTTTTAATGGTAATAAAAAAATAAAATAATACCACCTGATTTGGGAAGCCCAGTTTGGGCCTCTATGATCACAGCACCGCACCGCACTTTTGCACAGGAGGTACCATCCGGCCAAGCTGACCACACTGGCCAGTCCACCTCTCCACTCTCTCAGGGCAACACGAGTGGATCCTCCGGGTCCTGCCCTGCCCTGGGGTTACAGAGGTAGTGAGACTCCGGGCAGCCACAGAGGAGCCCACATCTCCTGCAGATGTGTGTGTTGTCAGGAAGGGCTCTTCAAAGACTCAGAAGTGCATCAGAGGCTCACCCCTCACGGGAACAGTGCTCCTACAAATCCTGCTCGGCAGCCCCTCCTCAGGACCCTCATTCAAGGCAGGGAGACCCCAGCCGAGGGTGGGGCTGAGGGTTCCGTGGAGGGCCATCCCTGGGGCCTAGCCTGCTGTTGTCCACCTCTGGGCCGTCCTGCACCCCCAGCCTTGCTCTCTGGCCGCTGCAGCCCCCGAGTCCCCCTGAAGCTGCTGCTTAAGGTGCTGAGCCCCTTGGGTCAGGAGTAACTACCGTGGAAACTGACTCTTGAGAAAACCTCCTGGTCGGTCAGCAGTGGGCATGGATCCGAAAGCCGTTTTCTCACGAAATTTCCACCACAGCCTTCCTTAGCAGAAGCGTCGCTGCTGGAAGTGTGTGAGTCATCTTACCACTAGAATGAAACCAGCTGGGAACGAGAAACCTTATGTTCAGAGTTTCAGTTAGGAAGCCTGGGAATCTGTCTGTCTTGGTTTCCAAAGGGATCTTTCCTCTGAAAAGGCCATGATCAATAATATGGAAATGTTTCACCTGACAAGTTTCTTTTTGAAATATAGTCCTTATTTTTTCAAGTTACTGTGTATCAAGAGAGCAGCTCCAGGTAACAGGGAGAGAATGAGTGGAGGTGCAGGTGAGTCGCTTCCTGCTGAGGATGTGCAGTCGACTGGAAGATTCTTCTTTTTTTTTTTTTTTTTTTTTTGAGATGGAGTTTCACTCTGTCACCAGGGTGGAGTGCAGTGGCGTGATCTCGCCTCACTGCAGCATCTGTCTCCCAGGTTCAAGTGATTCTCCTGCCTCAGCTTCCCAAGTGGCTGGGACTACAGATGCCTGCCACCACCCCCAGCTAATCTTTGTATTTTGAGTAGAGATGAGGTTTCACCATGTTGGCCAGGCTGGTCTCGATCTCTTGACCTCGTGATCTACCCGTCTCAGCCTCCCAAAGTCCTGGGATTACAGGCATGAGCCCCCACGCCTGGCCGGAAGCTTTTTTATCGTGCATCCCACATGTGCCCATGTGCCTCCAGTCCACGTGTGACCCTGCTCATCCCTCCGGGTTTTCATGTGTTTCTGTCTCAGGCATGAATTGCTTTTAATGACGTGTCCGTGGGGGGCCGTGTGCCCCCCGGGATCTCTGTGTCTTCCAGCAGCCGACTGAGGCACATCATGGCTGAGATGATCGCCACAGAGAGGGAGTACGTTCGGTGCTTAGGATACGTCATCGACAACTATTTCCCAGAAATGAAAAGAATGGACTTGCCCCAGGGCCTTCGAGGGAAGCACCACGTTATTTTCGGCAACTTGGAGAAGCTCCACGACTTCCACCAGCAGCACTTCCTCCGGGAGCTGGAGCGCTGCCGGCACTGCCCCTTGGCCGTGGGCCGCAGTTTCCTAAGACACGTAAGTGCAGGCCATGGCGTGGGTGCCGGCAACGTGGTGGGTGAAGCCGGTGTCAGAGAGGTGGGGCCTACAGGGCCCACGTGTCAGGCGGTTGGAATAGCTTCAGTCCAGGTCTAGGAGCTGGTCCTGACAGGATGTTAAGACCAGCCGAAAAACAGACGCCCCACACGGATAACCTGTGGGTCTCCAGTGCCCGGTGCTTTGTGCGTGGTGTGACTGTGTCCCTGCTGCCCCTGGAGGCGGAGGCTCACGGACACCATCACACCCGTTCTGCCAGCAGCCCTGCTCTTTTACCACTTCCAGCTGATAGGCCAGAAGCAGTTCCCAGAATCACCTTCTGGGGAGGGGCCAGGCCTCACCTCTTCGCATGCCCCCTGCCCCTGGGTGCCCCATTACCTGCCAGAGGGACCAGTCTGTCCCGTTCTGAGAATTCCCTGTGAGGCTTTCAGCTGGAAGCACGTTGAATGTACAGACTCAGTGGTCTCTTCTCGTAAGTTGCTTCTCAGTGATGAATGTGGAATCTCTGTGTATGAGAGTCTTTAATAAGTTTTTAATTTACTCTGGAAAGACACTGACAGGCTTTCAACAGGCATTCACTGAGTGCTATGGGCAGATGGGATGTGTGTCCCAGACCACTGAGCACAAATTATCATAACGAAAACAGCCGTGGACAAAAGAAGCGCATGTTACATCTTTTCAGTGTTTTATTTCCTTTTTTTTTTTCTTTGAGACGAAGTCTCGCTCTGTTGCCCAGACTGGAGTGCAGTGGCACAATCACAGCTCATGGCAGCCTCTGCCTCCCAAGTTCAAGTGATTCTCCTGCCTCAGCCTCTTGAGTCGCTGGGACTACAGGCGCTGCCACCATGCCTGGCTAATTTTTGTATTTTTAGTAGAGATGGGGTTTCACCATGCTGGCCAGGCTGGTCTCGAATTCCCGACCTCCTGATCCACCTGCCTCAGCTTCCCAAAGTGCTGGGATTACAGGCGTGAGCCACTGTGCCTGGCCTCAGCGTTTTCTTAAAAGGTGCTTTTAGACATAAAGTGCAGATTCATATTGACCGTGATTGTGGCAATTTTAAATGTCTTGACAGCTTTAGCTCTTGGCCATGGACCAGATCGTTCCAGTGCCCCCCACACCCTCCCAGGCCTACTGCCAGCTGCATCTTCTTCCCCCCTCAACCCCCTGGAGTCTGTGTTTTAAAGACAAATTACAAAATTCTCAGCATTGAGGCTGCAGCTGGTAAACTGGTCACCCCTGGAGCCCCTGTGTTGGGGACACTCTGATAGTCTTTAATGAAGGGCCAAGTCTCCCTTTCACCTGATCATGGTACAAGCTGCACCTGGAGGGTCTTGGGACGTGAGCAGTTCCAAGTCTGACCCGGGCTGCAGGAGCCTGCCGTCTCTGGGCCTGTCACTCCCACAGCCAAGCAGTCACCTCCGCTTTTCCAGGAAGAGCAATTTGGGATGTACGTGATCTACAGCAAAAACAAGCCGCAGTCGGATGCCCTGCTCAGCAGCCACGGCAACGCCTTCTTCAAGGTCATCCCCCTCGGCCCGCCCCCCACAGCCTGCCCGGCCCTCAGCCAGGCCGGAGCTGACCCTCTCACCCGGCCCTTGCAGGACAAGCAGCGGGAGCTGGGTGACAAGATGGACCTGGCCTCCTACCTGCTGCGGCCCGTGCAGCGTGTGGCCAAGTACGCGCTGCTACTCCAGGACCTGCTCAAGGAGGCCAGCTGCAGCCTGGCCCAGGGGCAGGAGCTGGGCGAGCTCCGAGCCGCTGAGGTCATGGTCTGCTTCCAGCTGCGTCACGGCAATGACCTGCTGGCCATGGACGCCATCCGCGGCTGTGACGTAAGTGCCCCAGACGCTGGCAGCTCAGGCAAGCTGGGGGAATTTGAGGCTGCTGGTGAGAAAGTCTTGGCCCCAGCAGCACAGTTTTCTTGGTGATGTGCTGGCAGATTTCCCCCGGAGAAGTCCCTCAAAGCACAGCCTTCTGAAGGCTGCAGTGGGGGCCACCGGGAGGAGGGTCTTACGGTCTGGGCAATGTCAGGGAGCAGCCAGGCTCGAGGCCCCCGGAGCCCTGGGGTTTGACAATGGCTGGTAGATGTTGGCTGCAGTTCCACAGTACATGCAAAGCAGGCTGGCTCTGAATGACTGGAAGTCTGCTTACCTGGGCTGTATTTAAAACAGGTGGACGTGGGCGCTGCACCCCAGCCCTCTGTGAGAAGGCACTGGAGCCAAGGCGTGGGGCTGGCCTTGGCTCGTTCATACGGGCCCACGGCAGCTCACCCATACGCTGCTGCCTGCGACTGGCCGCATGGGTCTTACCAGGCCCCTCTGCGGGGGTTGTACAGCTCAGTGAAGTGAGGGCTGCCCTGGCTGCCCCAAACCCCACACGCCCAAAAGGCCACGGGTGAGCTGAGAAATGGCCGGTGCGTGGGGGCGCTGGCTCCACTCTGGCCTGGGATGGGCCACACCCCAATGGCAGAGCAGGGCCGTGGAGGGTGGGACCCCACATGAGCTGGAGAAGGCAGGCCCATCTCGGGCCCCCAACACCGATGGAATCGGGGCTGCTTCTAGGAAGTGGTACAGTCAGTCTTCCTGGTCACTTGTGTGGAGGCGCCTCGGGCTGTCCCAGCATCCTCAGCCAAGGAGCCCCAGGGGCGTCGGTGGGATGGGGGTCACGGGACAGGCTCTGCCAACCATTCCCATTATGCGGGTAAATTCCACTAGGGGAGGGACAGCCTGGTGGGCACGGCGGCTCCATCTCTGGGGGCTGCTGTCTCCCCTGACCCAGCTTGAAGGGATTTCTGTGGGGATGAGGAAGGAGCAGTCGGATTCCCAGGGGCTATTTGGTGAGGGGGCTTTAGCACCACCTCAGCAGGGGGTTCAATCAAAATGGATGCAAGGGCTTTGAAGTAGAAAGTTCCGTAAATCACAGCAAGGTTTTCCCTGAGATCTCTGCATGTATGACCCGGGAACGGGAGCCGGGGTGGGGGTGTGGGACGATCGCCCCCTGAGCAGGGCTCCTCCCCTGTGTGTGGGCCCAGAGGGTGAAACGGGAGGGCTGGGGGGAACTGGGTGAGTGCCTGAGCTTTTAGATGTGATGCTGCAGTTTCTATCCTGATGCTCTTTAAAACCTTTAACAGCTAACATTAAGGCGGATTTGCCAGATTTTATGGCAGTTTGGCTGCTGTTCCGTCTTGTCACAAAGCTAACACACTTAGACGGGGACAGTGACTTGTGCCACCACAGATGCCGGATTTTCTTGGATGAAATCCACCTGTGTGTTCCTCTGCAGGTGAATTTGAAGGAACAGGGGCAGCTGAGATGCCGGGATGAGTTTATCGTTTGCTGCGGGAGGAAGAAGTATCTGAGGCATGTGTTCCTCTTTGAAGACCTCATCCTGTTTAGCAAGACCCAGAAGGTGGAGGGCAGCCACGACGTCTACCTGTACAAGCAGTCCTTCAAGGTAGCGCCCGCCCGGTCCGATCGGGTGCAGGCCGAGCCAGGCCCTCCAAGGGGGTCTCGGACCCTTGTCTCACCTGAGGCGAGCAGAGGAACTGGGAGGGAGTGAAGCTGGGAGGAGCCGCACCGCGATGTTTGTTTTCTGCGGTTCTTGGGTAAATTCTTGAAAACATTAGCCTTCCAAAAGCTGCAAGGAGAAGTGTGTCTTCTCCAGTCCCATGTCCAGTCCAGGGGCTGAGAAACAAGTGCGTACTCAGTCAGTAACTGCATTTTGTATCCTGTATGAGGTAAACACAGAGACAGACCTTCCCGTGGCTCTCAGAGGTGCACAGGGAGGGCTTTGCTGATGCGCCACAGTGGGCAGGTTCCCACTTGTGACTCAGCTGTGCTGAGGGAGGGGAGGTCCCTCCCTTCTTGACAGAAGCCATGAGGGTGCATGGGCTCACACACAAGCAGCCTCACAGACTTGTGCATAGCCTTGCACACTCATGGACGGCTGTCCTTCACATTCAAGCACTCTCCCTTGCACACTCATAAGCAGCCTCACACACCCATGAGCAGCGTTGCACACAGGGACAGTCCTGTACACTCTCCTTTGCACGCTCACAAGCAGTCACTCACGAGCAGCCTCGCACACACAGACAGCGATCCTGCACACAAGCACTCTCCGTGGCACGGTCACAAGCAGCCTCACACACTCGCGAGCAGTGTGGTCTCGCTCACCCTGACCCATCCCACACATTTGTCATTTGGTGTCTGGGTGAAGTGACCTCCATCACTGAGGAATTTGGGTAGCCAGTTACTCAGAGATCTGTGTTCCTGATGATGCTGCAACGGGTGTTTGCTGACTGCAGACGGCCGAGATCGGGATGACAGAGAACGTCGGGGACAGTGGCTTGAGGTTTGAGATTTGGTTTCGCAGGCGGCAGAAATCTCAGGACACCTACATTCTCCAAGCAAGCTCGGCAGAGGTCAAGAGTGCATGGACCGATGTCATAGGGAGGATCCTGTGGCGGCAGGCACTAAAGAGCAGAGGTGGGAAAATGGGGGCCGCAGGGCCTGCCAGGCTCAGGGGCACAGCTAGGGCGGGGGTCAGGGCTGGGGCTGGGGTGAGAGCCAGGGGCTGAGGCCAGGGGGCCGGGGGCCAGGGGCCAGGGCTGGGGCTGGGGCTGGGGCTGGGGCTGTGGTTGGGGACTGAGTCCAGGGGCTGGGGGGTGGGGGCTGGAGACTGAATCCAGGGGCTGGGGGGCCAGTGGGGCTGGGGTGGGGGCTGGAGACTGAGTCCAGGGGCCAGAGGCCAAGGCTAGGAGTGGGGCTGGGGTGGAGGCGTGGGTTGGGAGCTGGGCTATCACCCTTAATGCTGAGATTCAGGCGGTTGATTAAATATTGAGTTCACTTGAGCACAAAGTCTGAGGATGGCCAACTGGGAGAACACAGACTTCAAAGGGATGTGGTCATTGCCCCGAAGTGGGGAGGTTTAAAGGCCATTTGTATAGGCATGGTCTGGGGAAACTTAACAGGATCACATCATTTCCTATACAGGGTTGGTGCACAGTTATAGCAGTCTGGTTGGCTACAGTCAGCGTTTCTTTTTTGGTAAGGGTGAGGGTGTATTTTGCATTCCACGTTAGGGACAGAATAGCCAAGAGTCTTCTGTCTCAGGGCTCTCTGGTCTGAGCCAGGAACAGGGAGGCAAGGAGACAAGGAAATCTCTAACAAAAGGTCAGAAATGAAGGGGCTGAGCTCCGTGACTCGATCTCCAAAGTCAGCCTCTCTAAGGGCCTAATCACTCTGAGGAGCCTCCAGTAGCCGGACTGTCCATTTTCTTCCTCATGGGCACCCAAGAGGCCCACCCTGTCTGGGGCACCTGGGGGCCCTTGGTCAGCACTTGACAAGAAAGTTCTTGGATTGGACCCGACAGCACTCACACACGTGTCTCTCATGTCCACAAGCAACATAAGGCACTGTGGCAACCCAAGAGAGTCCCCCGAAGCTCTGGCTCCAGATTTAACCCTCTGGTTGACTTCCTGCCCCTGCCCTGCTGGTCTGGCCCCCGTGGCCCTGGGAGGCTGAGCTCATGGTCAGCCCTCAGTCTTCCTGCAGGTGAGAGGGCCCTCCCCAGGGCACTCATTCCCCACCCTAGGATCCCTCCCCCAGGCCTCCTCCCTCAATGTCCACCCTCGTTGGCTCCCCTCACTGACTTCTTCACTGAGGGTGCCTCTCTGTGCTTATTCCTCCAGCCTGGCGGCTGCAAACACCACCTTCACAGCAACCACCCCCCACCCCAGACCTTCTCCCACAGAGCTCCAACTCCAGGGCCTGCCCCAGCACCTCACTGATAGCCAAAGCCACTGTAAACCCAGCTGTCCCTCTCTACCCTACAAGCCCAACCCGGCAGCTCTGGCCTCTCAGACCTAAAACCCAGGCACCCAAGCTACAGACACGACCAGGGCTCCTGCACGGCTGCACCCCACCTGAGCCCTGACCCCCTCCAGGTGAAGCCACCACCTCCCCACCGGCCCCCGAAACACTCCGGAGCCAGCTCTGTCAGGCACAGGGGGCCCCATGGCGTCGCCGCAGGCTCCCCCTCTGGCCCCCAGCCTCCTGGCTACTCCACACCCCCGTGGGCTTCACCCCTGTGCAGCCCCCAACAGCAGTTACTTGGCCAGAGGCCTCACCTCCGAGATGCCACCATCCTGAAGAGCCTTCCTGGCCTTTTTCCTTCCTTTGTAACCCACTGGTCCTGATTCCTGTTTGGGGTCTGCCTGACTGTAGTGCATAAAGCCTCCCTGGGGTTGATCTGTCCATTTCAACCTCTCCTGTGTTCCAAGCACCTGGAGCCTGCAGGAAATAGGCCCTGCCAGCCTTGAATAATCAGATTCAGAAAATAGAACTAAGTTGATTCAAGCGCAAAGCATGAGAATGGCCACCCCAGAATGCAGACTCCAAAGGGACGGGGTCCATGCTCCCAAGTGGGGAAGCTGAGGCTTCACTTACAGAGACAGAAGTGGTTGCAGCCAACTTGACAGCAACTTGATTAGTACAGGTTGCTGCATTCCAAGGAAAATTGCTTTAACATTCTGAGAGGAGGCAGAGGCTTGTTCTGAGAGATTCTTATCTCTGGTGCTTCCTGGTCATCCCTGACCATTTACCGGAAAAAGCAGAAGGAGCAGCTGATGCTCAGAGACTCAGGGCATTGCTGGGTTCCTCTCAGGGTTCAGAATAACTTACAGTTCCCACAGCATTTAGTTCAAATTATTTAGTTTCACAGCCTTCCTCAAACAGGGTCAGGTGGGCAGCTGAGCACAGGGTATGCACACAGGACTCTGCCTCGGCCTGGGGCTGTGGGGCCTGAGCCACAGAGCTGTCCACCCTCTGCAGGTACAGCTGGGTCACCTGGCCTGGGGGTGTGGGGCCTGAGCCACAGAGCTGTCCACCCTCTGCAGGTACAGCTGGGTCACCTGGGCCTGGGGCTGTGGGGCCTGAGCCACAGAGCTGTCCGACCTCTGCGGGTACAGCTGGGTCACCTGGGCCTGGGGCTGTGGGGCCTGAGCCACAGAGCTGTCCGACCTCTGCGGGTACAGCTGGGTCACCTGGGCCTGGGGCTGTGGGGCCTGAGCCACAGAGCTGTCCGACCTCTGCGGGTACAGCTGGGTCATCTGGAAAGTGGAGCCTAATGCTTTTCAGGTGTGTCTAGGACCTGGCACCCCCTCCCCATTGCCTCATTGGTCACTTGAGGCCTCTCTTGACTTCTCCAGTTTTGCCAGGGATTTACCAAATTAGTCTTCTCAGAAAACAGAATTTTGGTTTAATTATCTACACACTTATTTTCTATTTAATTAATTTCTACTCTTTGTTATTTTCTTGTGTCTACCTTTTTCAGTGTTTCATTTGCTTTTCCTTTCTACCTAACTTCTTGAGGTGGATGCTTAGATCATTGATTTGAGCCTTTGTTTTGTTCTAGTTTTTGTGCCGTATTTAGGACTACAGACTTTCCCCTAAGCCTGGCTTTAGCTGCATCCCAGAAGTTTATGTATGTCATGTGTCTATTCACAGTCAGTTCAGTTTATTTTCTAACTTCCACTTTAATTTCTTCTCGGACTCATCATGGGTTATTTAGAAATGCATCACCTAATTTCCAAGATTTTCTAGTTAACTTTGTGATACCAGTTTTGAGTTTAAGACCACTTTGGTCAAATAATATACACTAGAGTTCATTGCCTGTGGAAGGTATCCGAGTGACCGGCAGCGAATCTGTACAGGTCTGCAGCAACCTCGATTCTTATCTCCTTGGAAGAAAGAATTTGACTGAGGGACGTAAGGCAGAAAAAGAGACCCAGGCAAGTTTCAGAGCAGGAGTGGAAGTTTATTTGAAAAGGCTTTTAGAGCGGGAAAGAAACGAAAGCACACTTGGAAGAGAACCAAGCAGGCACCGAGATCAAGTGCACCATTTATCCTTGATCCTAAGACTTTCTGGGCCGGCGGCCCCTTTCCCAAGATTCTCCCCTTTGTCTGGGCTGCCCGCATGCACAGTGCACACCTTTCCCTTGGGATGTGAGGATGCGCCGTGTGCTCAGGAAATTGTACACATCCCCATCTGAGGCTTTCTTCCCTTTTCTGGTGGGGGGACGTGAGGATGCGCCGTGTGCTCAGGAAATTGTACGCATCCCCATCTGAGGCTTTCTTCCTTTTTCTGTTGGGGGATGTGAGGATGCGCTGTGTGCTCAGGAAATTGTACGCATCCCCATCTGAGGCTTTCTTCCCTTTTCTGGTGGGGGATGTGAGGATGCGCTGTGTGCTCAGGAAATTGTACGCATCCCCATCTGAGGCTTTCTTCCCTTTTCTGGTGGGACGTGAGGATGCGCTGTGTGCTCAGGAAATTGTACGCATCCCCATCTGAGGCTTTCTTCCCTTTTCTGGTGGGACGTGAGGATGTGCTGTGTGCTTAGAAAATTGTACGCATCCCCATCTGAGGCTTTCTTCCCTTTTCTGGTGGGGGGACGTGAGGATGCGCCGTGTGCTTGGGAAATTGTACACATCCCCATCTGAGGCTTTCTTCCCTTTTCTGGTGGGGGACGTGAGGATGCGCCGTGTGCTTGGGAAATTGTACACATCCCCATCTGAGGCTTTCTTCCCTTTTCTGGTGGGGGGACGTGAGGATACGCCGTGTGCTCAGGAAATTGTACGCATCCCCATCTGAGGCTTTCTTCCCTTTTCTGGTGGGGTGCCTCCAAAAGGTCACATTCTACCAGTTTGTCTCTTAATGCACAAAGTTGCTTCTCCTGGCACCTGCCTTCAATTAACACTTTAGTGCAGCAGGTGTGGACCATCAGGAAACGCCCTCTCCCTGGCACTGGCTCCCAAGGTACCACTTTTAGAGAGGCAGTGCGAATAGGCCAAGCCATCACCCAACATTCCCAGTGGGTGAGGGAGCCTCTCCTGCCCTGCTCATGCCTGTCTAACTACCTGTAACAGCTTCGATTATTTGAAATGTTGTATATCCTAGCATTTTGGTAAATTTTCCATGTGCACGTGAAGAGAAAGTGTGCTTTGTAGTTGTTATTGCAGAGTTCTGATCATGTTTTGAAAATTGTGTTGTTCAGATTTTTTATATCCTTATTGGCTTTTTGGCTGCTTATCACTTACTAGGAAAATTATGTGAAAATCTCCCATGATGATGTAAATTTGAATTTGTCTATTTTTCTTTTTGTTTTGTCAATTTTTGCTTCCTATGTTTTGAAGCTAAATTATTAGGTGCATAGTAATATAGAATTGCTATATCTTCCTAGAAACAGAGCCTCTTTTATCATAATGAAATGCATCTCTTTATTTTTAGTAATGCCTTTTGCCTTAGATCTACAGTTGTCCCTCTATGTCCATGGGGATGCGGTCCAGGACTCCCCCACAGATACCCAAATCTGCAGTTGTTCAAGTCGCTGATATAAAATGGAACAGTACTTGCATAGAACCTACACACATGCTCCTGTATACTTTAAATCATCTGTAGATTACTTACAATCCATAATACAATGAAAATGCTTATAAATAGCTGTTATATTGGTTTTTTATTTGTATTTTTAACTTTTATTGTTAATTGCTTTTTGTTCAAATATTTTTGACCCTTGGTGGAACCTGTGGATATGGAACCCACAGATACAGAAGGCCAACTGTGCTTCCTATTAATATCGCTATTCCAGTTTCCTTTTGCAAAGTTAGTGTTTACACAACACATACTTTTCCATCTTCTTACTTGGAACTTTTGGTGTTCTTATGTTTGAGATATGTCTCTTGTAAAAGGCATATGTTTGATTTCACTTTTATCTTTTTATCTAGTTTGACTATCCTTGTCTTTAAATTGGAGTAGCGTGTTTACATTTAATGTAATTTGGGTATAAATCGAGCATCTTACTCTTTGTTTTCTACCTGTTTGGTGAGAACAGGGGCGTGAGAGAGGAGGGGAAGGCCATGGAGGGTGATTGATAGGCAGGTCCTTGCACACCCCTCTGGAAGACAGGCACACTGAGGCACTGTCCCACATGCTGAGGGGCCCCCACATACTGAGAGACCTGGGTGTTTTTCTGCCAACTCCTGTCCCTCATTGTTGAGGCTCCTCCTGGTGTGTGAACCACCTGATGCTTCTGTCCCATCCACAGGAAGGTGGGGAACACCCCCCAGGCAGAGAGACCTGGACAGCTACCGCCGTGAATGAGAGCTCTCTGGCTGCCCCCCGGCCAGCTATGCTCTGACGGCCAAGCATGGCAGTCCTTGCCTGTGTCCCAGCGTGGGGTTAGTTCTGGAACATTTGATCACTTCTCCTGCTCCACTCTCTGCACTCCACCTGGAACTCCCGATTACACGTATGACCTTTTTACATGTTCCTATGTTTCTCGTGTGATTTCTGTGTTTCAATCACGTCTTCCCTGCTTCTGTCTGTGTGTTTTCCACTCATCTTAAAGTTCATTGATCTGCTTTGCTATTAAACCCACTTATTTCATTATTGGTTTATTTTTGATATGTAGGTTTGTATTTTATTCCTTTTATTTGATGGATTTTGGTTTCCTTTTGAGACTCTCTGTTCTGTGATCTGCTTCCTGCCACATTAATCCTGGTTACCTCCACGGCCTGTCTGAGACGTCCAAACCTTTATCTCGTGGATGTTTAATTATCTGGGGTTTTCCTCGGCCTTTCCTCATTTTGTCCTTTCTCCTGGTGTGCCTGATAATTTTTTTATTAAGTAGTAGATATGATGTAGGAAATGTGTAAGGATCATCTGAGGCCAGGCTGGTGTCTTCACCTCCAGAGGATTTATTTTTGTGGGAAGAGCAGGGGTGGGTCATCTGAACGCACTCCGGGGAGGGGCTGCATGAAGTCTGCCTCAGACCTTTCGGCAGCTGATCCAGCTTCCGTTTGTCCCACTCCTGGCAAAGTCCATGCTCCCTTTTCAGGTCCCCACTGAAGTCTGGGAGTTTCCCAGGCCCTTCCTCCCGGTGGTCCTTGAATTCCAGATTTTATCTCCCCATCCTGTGCGTTTTCAGAAGCTCTCAGCCTCCAAGCTCCAAGATGAGCTCTCTGCTCATCGGCCACCAGCAGTGCCCTGAGGGGTAGAAAGGTGTCAAGTGTCCAGTGGCCTGTGAGCTCCACATCTGCCCAGGACATTGGCCCTTTGAGGCTAGATTGCCTTGTCACCTCCAAAAAACCTTCAAAAAGTGTGTCCGGCTTTTCTGGTTGTTGTCGGCCACGGGCTTGGATGTAAGGTACATGAGCAAACCCACTGCAGCCAGAGGAGGAAGCTGTCCCACGTCCACGCACACAGCTCTAACCCTAAAATAGCGCTTCGGAGTTAGGGGAAGAGCAACGTCCTGTTCGCTGCCCAGCTCCAAGCCCTGTGTCCCGGGCAGCCACACTCGGCCCCTTCCCTGCAAGCAGGGACACTCGCTCTTGATTAACCAGCTTTGCACGTTACCTATTGGTGAAGACGATCAATAACTCTGTGACTGTAGCACACACACACCGCACTTCTTCCTGTTCTCCCAAGACCTGTGGAAAACAATTCTTACTATAATATTTTTCAGCATAGGCATTAGGACTACATACATGCAATTATGTTTTCTATCCTCATACATTTTCCTTACAATTAAAATCATCTTTTTTCTTTGCTTAATTTGACCAAGAATAAGTTCATTCCCAAACTCTCACCTGATGCTTAGCTCTCCTCTCAATATTCAAACTCCTAGAAACCTGTTGCTTTTGTCTTTTCCATGGACACGGCTCCCAGGCCTCTGACCCCTGCTCTAATTGGGACCTGCTGTGTGGCCCTCCCCTGCTTACCAGCTGACAGGGACCCTTCCTCACCCCCAGGATGGACACGCCGTTTCCAAGGCCTCATGGCTTCCTTTTTCTTGGTTACTGCCTTGGGCTCCCTGGGAAAGATCTCTTTGGTGCCGAAAACCGGAACGGGAAGCCTCAGTACCATGGGGCAGGGTGGGTACACCCTGTACATCCTCCTAGTTTGGGCTGAGGGTATTAGGGGTACCGGGTGTCTTTGGGGTGGCATTAGCCCCCGAGTTGCTTTGGAAACTGTCATACTTTCTTCTGTCTTAGAGCTCAGAATCCAAGAAATGGCATCCATGGGGATAGGCAACCAGCCATTCATGGACATCAAGCCCAGAGACCGGGCCCGTGACTGTGCAGTGATAAGCGACCGGGCTCCCAAATGTGCAGTGATGAGCAACCGGGTCCCCGACAGCATCGTCAAGGGCACAGGTACGGTGGCCTCGGCCCCGCCCTCACTCGCCCTGCAGAGGGCACTGGGCCTGTCGTCAAGGGCACGGGTACAGTGGCCTCAGCCCCGCCCTCACTCGTCCTGCAGAGGGCACTGGGCCAGTGGCCAACATGGTGGGTTGGATGGGCATGACGGCAGTGGCAAAGCCTGGTCGGCCTTTTGGACGGCTCTGATCCCATTCCTAAACCTGGGCTGCACTTCTGGAGCGGAGGCCAGCCCGACCTGCTTTCTGTCCCTTTTCAGAGTCACAAATGAGAGGGTCCACAGCGGTGTCCTCCTCTGATCATGCCACCCCCTTCAAGCGACCACACTCCACCATCTCGGACAGCAGCACCTCCTCTTCTAGCAGCCAGTCCTCCTCCATCCTGGTGTCACTGGGCCTGCTTGTGTCCTCCAGCCCAGCCCACCCGGGCCTGTGGAGCCCTGCCCACAGCCCCTGGTCATCTGACATCAGAGCCTGCGTCGAGGAAGATGAGCCAGAGCCAGAACTGGAGACGGGCACCCAGGCTGCGGTGCATGAGGGGGCTCCTGCTGTGCTGCTGAGCCGCACACGCCAGGCCTGATGACTCTGGGGGTGGCAGTGCCCATCGCGTAGCTGGAATGATACATAGGGAGCAGCACGCCAGGCCTGATGACTCTGGGGGTGGCGGTGCCCATCGCGTGGCTGGAACGATCCAGAGGGAGTAGCACAGCAGGTGTCCAGGTATTTCTCTGGATTTTAGACACTCCCTAACATTTTCAAACAAATTTAAAATTTTGTCTGATTTAAAAAACAAACCTTCCACTTCCACCCAAGAGAACAGCATAGGAAACAGACCTAAAACAAGACAAAAAAAGACTAAACATGAAACAAAAGATGTCAAGACACAAGACATTTGGCAACAAAGGACTGTGATCCCTGAGAGACAGGAAAACGGGAGGTGAGCCCGGTGATGGCCTCAGACCTCCCTCCACCTTGAGAGTTTGCCGGCCTCAGTGCAGGGAGGGGCCCAGGAAGAGCCCAGCAGCCTCCGTGAGTTGAAGAGACCAAGTCAGCAGGAGTTTGCAGGTCAGAGTGCCAGAGAGAGATGCTTGCATGGGGAAGGACTCACCAGATCAGCCCCTCCAGCACCCAGTGGGGTGCTACCCATTCACACACTCAAACAGGGAGGCTACCAAGGCTGGGAGCAACCTTTGAAAAGACCAAAGATGAATTCCTGGTACTCATGTGGGCTGGGGACAGGACCCACTCCCACCAGCCAGACTGGGAAAACTCCCAATAGATCAATTCCTGATACTCATGGGGGCTGGGGACAGGACCCGCTCCCACCAGCCAGACTAGGAAAACTCTCAATAGATCAATTCCTGATACTCATGTGAGCTGGGGACAGGACCCACTCCCACCAACCGGACTAGGAAAACTCTCAATAGATCAATTCCTGATACTTGTGGGCTGGGGACAGGACCCACTCCCACCAGCCAGACTAGGGAAACTCAGTAGATCAATTCCTGATACTCTTGTGGGCTGGGGACAGGACTCACTCCCACCAGCCAGACTAGGAAAACTCCTAATAGATCAATTCCTGGTATTCATGTGGGCTGGGGACAGGACCCACTCCCACCAGCCAGACTAGGGAAACTCTCAATAGATCAATTCCTGATACTTGTGGGCTGGGGACAGGACCCACTCCCAGCAGCCAGACTAGGAAAACTCTCAATAGATCAATTCCTGATACTTGTAGGCTGGGGACAGGACCCACTCCCACCAGCCAGACTAGGAAAACTCTCAATAGATCAATTCCTGGTATTCATGTGGGCTGGGGACAGGACCCACTCCCACCAGCCAGACTAGGGAAACTCTCAATAGATCAATTCCTGATACTTGTGGGCTGGGGACAGGACCCACTCCCACCAGCCAGACTAGGAAAACTCTCAATAGATCAATTCCTGATACTTGTGGGCTGGGGACAGGACCCACTCCCACCAGCCAGACTAGGAAAACTCCCAATCTGTGAGCATTAGGTGAAGTTCTCAGAAAATCTTGCCTCAGGAGTGGGGATAATTAGCCCTAGACTGAGCCCTGCTCCTGACTCACCTACAAAATCATAAAAGCAAGACCTAAAATGATGAAACCATTCCCAGATAATTCACTCCATCCCAGAACAAAGCTCCAGATGATCTAGGGGTTACCAAAGTGTCTGCACCCTGCAAGGTAAACTCACAGTGCCTGACCTCGGGAGTGCCAGGCATGCAGAGGAGCAGCCAAGGGCAAACACGCCAAGGAGAGTCACCTGGAAAAGCCAACCACCCAGAGCTGGCGTCTGTGTTAGAATCACAGAACTCAAACTGTGGCTGAAACCGTGGCCCAGGCGTCCAGAAAGTTAAAGTTAAGAACCTGTAATCCCAGCACTTTGGGAGGCTGAGGCAGGCGGATCATGAGGTCAGGAGATTGAGACCATCCTGGCTAACATGGTGAAACCCTGTCTACTAAAAATACAAAAAATTGGCCGGGCATGGTGGTGGCCGCCTGTAGTCCCAGCTACTCGGGAGGCTGAGGCAGGAGAATGGCGTGAACCCAGGAGGTGGAGCTTGCAGTGAGCCGAGATCACGCCACTGCACTCCAGCCTGGGCAACAGAGCAAGACTGTCTCAAAAAAAAAGTTAAGAAATGACTTAATGGAAGAGGTTCAGAAGACCCAGACCAACCTTACAGGGATGAGAAACTACAATATTGACAGTGAAAACTATCCTGAATGGGGTAA
Organism: Pongo pygmaeus; assembly: GCF_028885625.2. Classification (NCBI taxonomy): domain Eukaryota; kingdom Metazoa; phylum Chordata; class Mammalia; order Primates; family Hominidae; genus Pongo; species Pongo pygmaeus. The sequence continues at coordinate 181,882 of NC_072377.2, forward strand.
CAGATTGGATTTCACAGAAGAGACCATGAGGCACCTTGAAGACGCATCAGTGGAAACTATTTGCATTAGTTGGGCCTCCAGAGAGACAGAACCAATAGGAGATAGCTAGATATATATACAGACAGATAGATAGATAGACTGACAGACAGCTGAGAGGGGCCTTAGGGGCACTGGCTGACACAATTTTGGCAGGTCAAGAGCCCCACAACAGGCCATCCACAAGCTGGAGACCCAAGGAAGCTGCTAGTGTGGCCCAGTCCAAGTCCTAAAGCATCAGAGCCAGGGAAGCCAGTGGTGTAATTCTCAGAGGCCAAAGGCCTGAGAACCTGGGGGCCACTGGTATAAGTCTGGAGTCCATAGACCCAGTGAATTCCAAACACGAGAGATGAGTGCACGTCATAATCAAATTGCATATAACCAGTGATAAACAGAAAATCCTAAAACCAGTCAGAGGACAAGGGCATGTTCTGTTGGGAGGCACAAAGCTGATGAGAATAGCTGACTCAGGAGCAGCATGGGTGAGAGGCAGTCGAATGTACTAAGGAGAAAACTGCCAAATTCACATTCTGTACCTGACAAAATCTTTCCGAAACAATGGTGACATAAAGACATTTTCATACACACAGAAACTAACGGTTTTGTCACCTGCAGACCTGCACTACAAGAAATGTTAAATGATGTGCTTCAGGGAAAAGAAAAATGAAGAGCATGTACACCATTCAAGATTTTCCTCTTGTTATTTAAATCCCTTTAGCCCATCTCCCATTTGCCCCAAGAAATGAGTGCTGGCAGTGAGCTGCACTTTTTTTTTTCTAAACGCGAAATGGGTTAAAAGATGAATGGCTTGGCCGGGTGCGGTGGCTCACGTCTCTAATCCCAGCACTTTGGGAGGCTGAGGCCAGAGGATCACTTGAGCCCAGGAATTGGGGGTCATCCTGGGAAACATGGCAAGACCGCATCTCTATTAAAAATAAATAAAAGTTAATTGACTGTTTAAACAAAAGTATTAACGTATCTGTGGTTTGTACTATACGCATAGGTGAACTGTGTGACCACAGCAGCATGATGTCTGGGAGACATTGGATGTGATACGTGAAGTGAAGTGTATCACTTGAAGGTAGATTGTGGTAAGCTAAAGATGTACTTATAAACTCTTGAAACACCCACTAACAAAGAATTACAGCTAATAGACCAACAGAAGAGATAAAATGGAACTTTTAAAAGTCCAGTCCAAAAATACGTAGAGAAAGAGGAAAAGGGAAGAATGGACTTGGGGGCGACACAGAAAACAATTGGAGAGAGACTGAAGCAGCCGCCGGCCATCGCAGCAAACGCGAGCGGGACGCAGGACGCCGGCGAGCCACAGACAGCCCTGCTCTCTGGATTGGTGACCACATGAGTAACTTCACAGGTCTGTTCTATGTCCAGAGTTGTCAAACTGCATGCTTTAAAGATGTGCAGTGGATCGTATGTCGCTTAAATCCCAACAAAGCAGTATTTTTTTAAAGTACAATCATGCGCACAGCACTTCTCCTGGGAGGCAGGGGCTGTGCCCACAGAAGTCGTTACCTCTGCGTCCTGAGTATGGACAGCCACCATCACACAGCCCCAGAGGCCGCCCAGGCTCTAGCCACACTCTGGCACTGCCTGGGACAGGTGCCCTCAGGAACCCAAATGCCACTGCCCCCGTGAAAGCCACTTCAAGAGTGTTGCCTCAAATCAGAAGGCATCTACGCCTGTGGAAGAGGAGGCTGCTGGGGGCCCAGGTATGCAGGGGGCTGGGCCAGGCGCAGGGGCACAGCTTATGCCCGTGGCCAACCCACTGGGGAGCAAGGCTGGGGATATGCCCAGGCCAGCAGGGCCAGCAGGAGTGACTGTGCCATCCTGAACATGTCCTTGGGCCTCCCAGGACCTTGGTGCCTCCCATCTGGGCTGGCATAAGCCTCCAGTCAAAAGATGGGTCTCTCTCTCCTGATGGCATGGAGCCTGGATGTGGGAATGGAGCCACACCAGCCCCAGGGGAGCCCCGTGACCCATCGGGCTGTGGGATGCATCCCCACGGCCGGGACCCCTCAGCCTGTGGCTTGGTCTGGGCAGATGCAAAGGCCACCCTGCAGGGCTGAGGTGTCTGTGGGGAAGGAGGTGCCCAGCCCTGGGAGGCCATCTTGCTCCTGCTTTTTATTTAACCCATGGGGCTCTTTGGCCTCATTTTCTGTTTTTTGAGTTTCTCGTGCACGTCCAAACTGTCCTGGAGCCAGCCCTGGTGTGAAACGGAGGCTTCCTGCTGGCAAAAGAGGCCCGCTGAGTTATGTCCACACCAGCTGGACCTCAGCACCTCTCTCTCTGGCCTTCTGTCCACACTGGGATTTGGCTCTGATTTCCAGAAGGCAGGGTTAGGAAACACCTGCTTCCAGGCAGAGTCATGCTTCTGTCTGAATCAGGCTTCATGGGCTTCACCAACAGACACGAAGGTTTCATTTAGATGGAGAACACGTGTTCTCATTTCTCCAGGGTTCCGGGCCCATGAGCTGAAGCAGGTGCTGAGAAGTGGGAGAGGCAGCCACTGTGTCCCTCAGGGTCACTCGCCCCACCACGTGAGGCCACTTCCGCCCAGCACTGGGGGTGCTGGGAGCTGAGGGGCCCACAGGGGACGTGGGAGACAGCCCCGATGCATCCCCATCCGCAGTGACGCCAGCCCAGAGTCATCGCCAAGCACGTGGAGGGACAGCCCTGGAGCCCTGGCCTGGCTCAGCTTCTCCCAGAGTCACTTCCTGATGCCTCCCCAGCCCTGCCCAGGAAGGGCTTGCGGCCACAGCCCCACAGTGGCCCCCTCGCCTCGACCACCAGTGCCTCCTTCCAAGCTGCCTGAGCAATCCTGGGTGGTGAGCTCCACGGCTCCCACCCACGCCTCAGCACTGGGACCCCCCAGGGAGGGTGTGGATCCTCCCTGCCCGCCGTCCACGCCTCAGCACTGGGACCCCCCAGGGACGGTGTGGGGATTCCTGCCCCCTGTGCACGCCTCAGCACTGGGAGCTGGGAAGGTGTGTGATTTCCTCCCCCACCTCAGTACTGGGACCCCCAGGAAGAGTGTGGGCCCCACCATCCTGAGTGCTCAGGGCTGGTGGTCAGCGAGGTGGTTTCTAAACCAAGCCCTGGGAGGAGCCATCCTGGGACTGTGCTGTGGACAAGGTTGGGGCTCCCACAGTGAGCTCTAGCCCTCCCCAGGACCCTCCCACGGCCCCAGGGTGCCGGCCTTCAGATTGACCCCATTCATGGATGAGTCTACAAGGCTCCCCAGTGCCCAGCAAGTGTTTTTACATTCAGAGGTGAGGAAGGGGTGCCAGCATCTGCCCCAGACACAACCAGGCAGGTACAGATGTCATCCCCTTGAGGACAGCAGGGAGGCGACTCAGGAGAGGCTGATCAGACAGGAGCCGCGTCCCCATCACCTTCCAGAGAGACCTCCTCTTTTGCCAGGTGTCGTGAGGGCTGTGGCTTAGCTGGGCCTGCGTCCATCCCCGGTTCTGGGGAGACGCCTGGGCCACTCCTGGGTGGCAGCAGCAGTGGAGGTTTGGGTTTTGAGGGAGCCCTAAGAACCTGAGAGACTTAGATGGAGCATGGCATGCCCTGGAGAGTCCACGTCCCCAGACCCCTCGTGCCAACACCATTCCAGCCAGCAGTTTCTTCCCTGTGGTCAGAACAAAACCCCCAAGCCTCAGGCCTCAGGCTGGTTTTCCTAACAGGCAAAATGCTCCTTACATAAGGAAAGACCTTTCCTTGGCTGACCCTAAAGTAGCCAAGGGGAGCTCACATCGCCTGGCCTGCCGCCACCACCAGGCTGCCTGACCAGCTCACCGCTCGCCTGACCCCACCCCCATCAAGCGTCTGCTGGGCAGCCTCACTCCCCGGCCCACCTGTAGCTCCCGAAGGTCTCAAGCCTCAACACCCTGGTAACCAAGTGCACCCAGAAGGCTGGCAGGGTCACGTGGCGGCAGGGGGCCCTTGGCCCCAGGACCCAGGAGGCCCACCTGCCAGGTCAGAGGGCAGCAGGAGGCCACCCCACCTCCCCAGGTTCCCTCGAGCATTCCTCTGTCAGGAGCAGCTCCCCCAGGATTCAGGCATCCCTGGCACCCCCTGCCCCCGCCCTGCTCTCAGGAGCCCCCTGCCAGGTGCTCTGACCACAGGAAACAGGAGCCCTCAGGGCCACTGCCAGAGGACAGATTCTGCTGTCAACCAGAGGTCCTGGGGCCCCCATAAGGAGAAAGCTCTAGCCTCCCGTTCAGACAAGGCTCCGTCCTGGGGACGCCCCTCTCCCAAGGTCACCCACGTGGGGGCTTTGTTACTCATGCTTCCCAGACTGCATGCTGTGTCAGAGTTTTCACACCTGCCTGATGTCCTGGGGGGGGGCTCACAGAGGACCGACCCTGCAGGGAGATGCTGACCCACCCTGAGACCCAGGAGAAGAAAACGGCCAGGGTCCAGGCTGCTCCCACCATCCCTGGGGGATCAGCACCTTGGCTGAGCCTGAATTGACCACCTGGGGCATAGGTCCAAGATTTAATTACAAAACGATGGGTGGATGTGGGTTCTGTGTGCCTGTGACATAGAGAATGTTTTCCACACCGCGTGTGAAATGACGAGAGCTTTTGTGTCACACGTGTAGCTGCTACGAGACAGATGCTCTTGTTCCGGATCAGAGCAGCAGACAGAACTGGCACTTTTAGGGTCCAAACCCTGTTGCCCACGGAACGCCCATGACACCAGCTGGGTGGTGCTGCCGCCTCGTCCACGCCCCGTCTGGCTGGGACCTGGAGCTCCCCTCAAGCTGCAGATCTGCCCTGCACCACAAGGTGGCCTTGCAGAGGAGCCTCCCAAGCTTTGGAACCAGAGGCAGGCTCAGCGATGCTCTCCATCTGGCCTGGCCCCACCGTGTGTATCAGGTGTCAGAGGCCTTGCTGGGTGCCAGGCCGCGTCTGTGCTGTCACAGCTTTGAGGGGCCTGCGGGTCCTAGGGAGAGGCCCGTGCAACGTGAGTAACAGCAGTTTTTCTTCTGACAGCTGGGATGAAGGTGGGTCCTCCAGGGAGTGCCCTGGTCCTCGAGAGCCAGACTTGAGCACGGGCCTGGAAATGAAGGTCTCAGGCAGGGGCTGCGCACACCAATGGTCAGCACTGCCGCTCGGGGCCTGCAGTCGCCCATAATGGGCCCTGCCCCCTAGGCCTGGCCTCTTTTGCTTCCCTCCTGGATGGTTCCTCTACCCCTGGTCCAGCAGGGACTCAGCAGTGCCTGCCAGCTGCAGACCCCATGCTCCTGCAGCCTGGAACTCTCCTGCCCTCCAAAGGTCACGGGGTGACCCAGGGTGGGAACACCAGACCCCCTCACCCCCTGTCCACCACCCATGGCCGGGGTCACAGTGTCTCAGAGCCGGGGCGAGCCATCCTAGAACCAGTGTACCCCACAACCTTAAAGACCAGTGAAGGCCAGTGGGCGGGGTGGTCCAGGCATGTCCCCCACGCAGGTCCGGCCATCTCTGCACAGAACTGGAATCTTGGTTCATTTCGGTTTTAGCAGGTCCCGCATAGTTAGCAGGACAGCACTTGAGTTAGGTCTGAGAAAGAATGCCCGTTTGTCATGGCATTTCCTGTAAGGAGCCTAGAGCCGTGGCCCCAGGTTGGGTCGGCGGCACCAGAGCTGGGCCTGAGTCTGACCCAACCTGTGTTGGGTGGTCCTGCTGGAATGGGAACCCCAAGAGGACCACCCCTCTCCAAAAGAAGGGAAAACAGTAAGAGAGAGGGAGGCTGCAGGGGCTCAGACCTTGGCCGACCTTCCCAGCCATGGCCTCCACCCTCTAAGACCCAGGGGCCCCACAGTGACACCAGGGTGTTGGGCCACACAGAGCCCGAGTAGGTAAAGGAAGGTTCTGGAAACCACTTTTCAGAACCCAAAAGGTGTCTGGGAAATGGTGTTACCTGCCACTGTTGTAAAGTGTTTACTTTGTATCAATACTGAATTGTTAAATTTTAATCATAAAAATCAATGGAACATGTTTTTCTACTGTGTCCTTCCAGATTCTCTTATCTGGTCCTGGAAAGGGCCCTGTGTCTGGGGAAACCTCTTGTGCACCTCATGAGGGGAGCCCGGGGGCCCACATCAGCTGGCCGAGGGCAGCCACCGCTGAAGGATGGGGTCGGGGCCCACCCACCTCTTCACGCACACGTCCGCCTGCTGGACAGTGCCTGGGGCCCCACCCCAGAGCACAGTCCCTTCCTCATGGGTCGCCTCCCGGGGAGAGGCATTGCTCAGGCTCAGGGAACAAATTGGGGAGGGTCAGACAGGGAGGCTGATGGGGCACTCATGACCAGCACCCTCCAGGCTTGCTCAGCAGCCTTCCCCCTCCCACTGCTGTTTCTCTTTCTGTCTCCCCCTGTCTGTCTGTCTTTCTCAGTCTCTGTCTCTGCCTACCAGTCTCTCTCTCTCTTAGTCTCTGTCTCTCCCTCTCTGTCTCTCTCTGTCTCTTTTTGTTTCCCTTTCTCTCTCCCTCTCAGTCTCTGTCTCTCTCCCTCTCAGTTTCTGTCCCTCTGTCTCAGTCTCAGTCTCCCTCAGCCTCTGTCCCTCATGGCCGTGATCCTCCGTGGTGCCCTGTAGCGATGTGTGCAATGATGTGTGCAGCGATGTGCACTGACCCTGCCCTGAGTGTCACGGGGAGAGGTGAGTGCAGCACCCAACAGCGGCCCAACACGGTCAGTGCTGGGAGTGAACCATGGAAAGTACGGAAGCCACCCCCGCCGGGTCCTTGCGGAGAAGGAAAGGCACAGGGAAGGGGCAAAGCAGCAGCTTCATTCCTGGCCACTCGTCTCACCCCAGATGCAAGGCAAAGTGTGGGAGCGGCCCCAGAGGCCACTGTGGAAAGGGAACTGGTTACCGAGTGAGGCGCAGGGGCCTGGCCTGTTCTCTGCCCCGCTGACTGGTTGGGGGGCCCAGGGCTGGGCAGTAGCCCCGCTTGGATGGTAAACAGGACCTGCCCGCTGGTCTCACTGGCCGCCAGCACGAACGCCTGCCAAGACTGGCTTTTTGCAGCATGGAGCACAAGCTTCTCTGCCCAGCCCTGCCATGGGCACAGGCTGCCCTTCTGTGTCGGCTGGGTGCCTGAGCCAAGCAACTCCCAGCGGCTGGGTGCCCCAAGGCTGGGCAGATGCAGGCGTCCCAGGACCAAAATAGCAGTCAGATGATCACAAGGCCCCGTGGCAGGGCCCCCAGGGCAGGCTGCTCACAGCTGCTGCAGCTAAAGATAGGCGTGAAGGGCACACGCCTTGGGGAAAGTCGTGGGGAGCGGTCCTGTCTCGGGCCACGGGCACAATGAGGTCACTCCGCTTCATTTCTGCAGAAGCCCTGGTGTCCCACCCCCAGGTGGCCCGGCAGAGCCTGGACAGCGTGGCCCACAACCTCTACCCATGCCTGTTCAAAGCCAGCTACCTGCTGGAGCAGGCGGAGGTGACGCGCGCGGTGCTGGGGCGCTGGCCCCTGGAGGAGTTCCGGCTGGGAGCGCTGCTGGGTCCTAGTGCCGACCACCCCCAGGACCTGCGCGACAGAACCTGCAGGGCCTGCCTGGAGGCGCTGGTGCGCGGCCTCGCGGACCACGTGCTGCAGGACCGGAGCCGCCGGCGGCTGCGGGTGGCTGACCTCACGGGCATCCGAGATGTGCAGGTGCAGCGGTGCCCATGCGGGAGGGCGCTGGGCAGGTGGGGCCGCACCCAGCTGCTGGCCAGGACCTGCTGTGAGCTGCAGGCAGAGCCCCTCGCAGCCGGGCGCCCCGTCGAGGTCCTCGCCGACCTCTTCGTCACTGACGGCAACTTCGAGGCGGTGGTGCAGGCTCTGAGGCCAGCGGGCCCGGCCCCGCTGCGGGTGCACTGCCCCTCGTTCCGGGCGGACAGCCTGAGCCCCAGCCAGCTCCTGCACGTGCTGCGTCTGGCTGGCCCGGGTGCCCTGCGCAAGCTGGAGGTGGTGCACAACGTGCGGCTGCATGCGGGCCACGTACAGCAGCTGCTGGCCCAGGTGGGCTTCCCCCGGCTGGCCTCGCTCACCCTGCCCACCAAGGCCTTTGATGCACCCCCCACCTGTGCCTCCACTCCCGACGGCGAGGACCCCCTCCTCGCCTCCATCGCCCGGGAGCTCAGCAAGATGACGCAGCTCACCGAGCTCAGTGTGGCCTTCTCCACGCTGACCGGGAAGATCCCGACGCTGCTTGGGTGAGTCTCAGGGACGGGACTGAGGGCGGGCTGGTGGCTGCAGAGGCAAGGAGAGATAGTCCAGGGGCCTGCTACACGGCCTCCAGCTTCTCACTCCGGGTGTGGCCAGAGCAACAGGACAGAGGCCCCGCCAAGGGGCAAGGGCACTGAAAGTCAGAGCCGCCAGGAAAGAACAGGGGTGCCGTGTGTGACTTAGGGATGTGGAGAGAACGCCAGTTAAAAAAAGAGAATACGGAAATTACCAAACAGACGAAACAGAAGTCCCTACATGGTGTGGGGAGTTGTCTATTGTTGATGAATGAGTCACCCCAACACTTGGGGGCTTCAAACAGCAAACACGATTTCAGCTCAGAAATCTGAGCCTGTCGATGCCTTTGGCTCAGGGCGGCTGTTGGCCAAGGGTGCCACCTCATGCGAAGGCCTGACAGGGCGGGATCCTCCCAGTCTCCCTCGAGGGAGGCCTGGGCTCCATGCTGCATGGACCTCCCCACGGTGGGACAGGAGGCTCATGCAGGATCCTCAGCAGATCTGCGTGAAGCGGGCAGAGAGGGCAGCAGCCAAGAAGGGGCCAGGCCAAGGCAGCCTCAGGCAGTGGTGAGGGGGATGCCCGGCCGTGGGTCCAAGGGGGGTGCCCAGCAGTGGGTCCTGGAGGGGGAGTGCCTAGCGGTGGGTCCAAGGGGGGTGCCCAGTGGTGGGTCCTGGGGAACGGGGTGCCTGGCAATGGGTGCTGGGAGGGAGCCTGGTGGTGGGTCCTAAAGGAGGGGCAGCTGGCGGTGGGTATTGGGGGGGTCGCCGGGTGATGGGTCCTGCTGGGGCAACCTAGCGGTGGGTCTGGGGGGCACCCAGTTTTGGGTCCTGGGGGTGGGACCTGGCAGTGGGTCTAGGGGGAAGGGGTGCCTGGTAGGTACTGGGGAAGCACCTAGAGGTGGGTCCTCAGTTGCTGGGGGGTGCCTGGCGGTGGGTTCTGGGGGCTGGGGGCACCTGGCAGTGGGTCCTGGTGGGGTGCTTGGCAGTGGGTTTTGGGGGGAAGTGCCTGGCGGTGGTGGGGGTGCCTGGTGGTGGGTCCTGAAGTGGGGGCACCTGGTGGTGAGTCCTGGGGTGGGGGTGGCTGGCTGTGGGTCCTGGGGTGGCACCAGGTGGCAGATCCTGGTGGGGGATGCCTGGCGGTGGGTCTTGAGGGATGGGGGTGCCCTGCGGTGGGTCTTGAGGGATAGGGGTGCCCTGCGGTGGGACCTCGGGCAGGGGGCGTGCCTGGCGGTGGTTTCTCAGGTGGGACAGGGGCACCTGGCAGTGGGTCCCAGTCCTGGGTGGGGAGGGACATGTCCTGGGCAAGACATACAGGTGGGTGCAGGTGCAGGTGGGTGGAGAGTGAGGCAGCCTCCTAAGGAGAGGGTGGGGATGGGGCAGACCCCAGCTGTGTCCCCCGGCTCAGCAAGGACAGTGAGGCCATGTCCCGATGCAGTTCTGCTCTGGAGATCTCCCTTAGAGAGCTCGGGACCAGAGCAAGTCTCACTCCAACTGCCCCTGTATTAGAGCTAGGCTGCCCTACACCAACCAAGTCAGAATATGGGATGTGGGGCAAGCTGGGGGGTCTTTAGGGTTCCCAGGTGAGTCAAAGGCTGTACTGGAAGCCTCCATGGCCCTTCCCAGCTGTGAAACTGTGTGGGATTCATCTTTGTCAGAGTGGAGTGGCGCTGTTCTGCGGTCTCACTACCCCCCCGTCTGCTTTCTGACATTCTCATGGCCACATGCATCACTTTTCTCAGACAACACAAAAGCAGCTGTTGACAAAACAAACTTACCATTTAGGTGCTGAGGACAAAAGCCAGACCTCTGGGTCCAGCTGACTTCACCACGTGGCGGCCGGCAGTCACGGCCAACACGAAGCGAACGCACGTGGTTGTGCTCTCGTAAAATGTTATTTATGGACACCAAGTTTGAATATCATGTAACTTTTCATGTTTCACAAACTATTATATAAATATAACAACCACTCCTAGCTCATAGGCTGTATGAAATTAGGCGGTGGTTGGACGTGACTGTGTGTTGACCCCATGATGGACAAATGGGTTGTTCCCATTCGCCTGAGCCCTCAGCAACTTCCTGGGACCCTCCTCTCACCTGTGCTCTTTCCCCCGTGTCCTGCAGCCCCCTACAGACCCCGCTGCGAGTGCTGGACCTGGCCAACTGTGCCCTGAACCACACGGACATGGCCTTCTTGGCAGACTGTACCCACGCTGCCCACCTGGAGGTGCTGGACCTCAGTGGACACAACCTGGTCAGCCTGTACCCCTCAACCTTCTTCAGGCTGCTCGGCCAGGCTTCCCGGACGCTGAGGATCCTGACACTGGAGGAGTGTGGCATCGTAGACAGCCACGTTGGCATGCTGATCCTGGGCCTGAGCCCCTGCCACCGGCTGCGCCAGCTCAAGTTCCTTGGGAACCCGCTGTCGGCCCGCGCCCTCCGGCGCCTCTTCACCGCACTCTGTGAGCTCCCCGAGCTGCGCTGCATTGAGTTCCCGGTGCCCAAGGACTGCTACCCCGAGGGTGCCTCCTATCCCCAGGACGATCTGGCCATGTCCAAGTTCGACCAGCAGAAATATGATGAGATCGCCGAGGAGCTGCGTGCCGTGCTGCTGCGGGCCGACCGAGAGGACATCCAGGTCTCCACACCTCTCTTTGGAAGTTTCGACCCGGATATTCAAGAAACAAGCAATGAGCTTGGCGCTTTCTTGCTGCAAGCTTTCAAAACTGCTCTAGAAAACTTCTCCAGAGCACTCAAACAAATAGAGTAGTTCCTCCACTCACACCAGTGACAGGTCTTGCATTTCAGCCTGCAGGTGCCCCAGGCTTCAGTCCTGGATCTGAGGCTTGGGCCTGGCATTCATCCCCACCACCACCACCACCAAAAGCAGTTCTTAGTGGAAATTGTAGGCGAGCCTGTTAAGCGCTGTAGAAGAGGAAGCCTTCCAGGAGAGGTGCCATGTGGTGCCCTTTAGTGGCAGCACGGCAAGGTTCTGGAGGCGAGGGAAGCCACCAAGAGACAGTGACTGAGGGTCAGCAGGGGCAGACGCCACATGGCAAGGAGGAGAGAAGCCCGGGAGGTGTGAGGAGCGGCTGACCTGGCCTCGGCGCATCCAGGCACTGGGCACAAGATGAAGCTTCAGGGGGCAGATGTGACTGGGCTCCACAGCAGGGAGGAGGAGGGGAAGAGAGAATGCATCACAGAAACTGCACAAAATAAGCAGCCCATGAAAAACAACTGAGAAAAAGAGTCGAAAAATGAACAGCAAACCGGACCCTGCTTCCCCCAGCAGGAGGCTCCCACACGCTGCTGGTCACATCCCGCTGTCTGCACCACAGAAACTGCACAAAATAAGCAGCCCATGAAAAACAACTGAGAAAAAAGTCGAAAAATGAACAGCAAACCGGACCCTGCTTCCTCCAGCAGGAGGCTCCCACACGCTGCTGGTCACATCCCGCTGTCTGCACCTGCCACTTACGGGATGAGGTGGGCCTGCAGGGAACGCGCGGCTTTTGGTTGCTGTTAGTGGCGGCTTTTCTTCTCACTTTGTGTAGCCCCCAGAACCGTAAGGGGCATCCAAGTGGGTGAGCACAGGCGTCCGCTGAAGAGCCACCTGGACCAGGGCGGTCAGCGCTGTGGGGAGGCCTTCGCCCGACCGCTCCACTGTTTCTCACCAACATTCACTGTGTCCCGCGGGGCTCGAGGCTCAGACTGACGGGAGCTATTCTAGGTGTTTAATTGAAGGCCTAGCACTTGACCAGCCCCTGGAGAAGCTGACAACCACCTAAGACACATTTGGACTTGGTGTCCACCAAGAATGACTTTGTGCAAAGAAATGGCTGAGCACTAGAAAAACTAAATGCAAATAAAATGCATCTTTCAGTGCAGTTCAGACAGGTGAGTGCTTGGTGTGGTTAAGTCGTTCTCAGACCCAAAACCAGGGATCTGAGTCACTGTGTGTCCATGGGTCCGCTCAAGTCACACCCCATGACAGCGCCCACCACGGGTGTGTCCCCACCCCAGGGGCCCCATGTCATCCCCTCCTCAGGTGTCACCCCCTCCCTGAGTGTGTCCCCACTCCAGGGGCCCCCATGTCACCCCCTCCCCGAGTGTGTCCCCACCCCAGGGGCCCCCGTGTCACCCCTTCCCCAGGTGTGCCCCCACCCCTGCTGCCCCCCGTCAACCCCTCCCAGAGTATGTCCCTACCCCAATGGCCCCTGTGTCACCCCCTCCCTGAGTGTGTCCCCACCCTAGGGGCCCCCATGTCACCCCACTCCAGGTGTGTCCCCACCCCCACTGTGAAGGGGTGGCCTGCCCCTCCACACCTGTGGGTATTTCTAGTTGGGTGGGACAGGAGACTGAGAAAAGAAATAAGACACAGAGACAAAGTATAGAGAAACAATAGTGGGCCCAAGGGACCAGCACTCAGCATACCAAGGACCTGCACTGGCACCGGCCTCTGAGTTCCCTCAGTTTTTATTGATTATTATTTTCATTATTTCAGCAAAAAGGAATATAGTAGGAGAGCAGGGTGATAATAAGGAGAAGGTCAGCAAAAAACATGTGAGCAAAAGAATCTATATCATGATTAAGTTCAAGGGAAGGTACTATGCCTGGACATGCACGTAAGCCAGATTTATGTGTCTCTCCACCCAAACGTCTCAGCAGAGTAAAGAATAACAAGGCAGCATTACTGCAAACATGTCTCACCTCCCGCCACAGGGCAGCTTTTCTCCTGTCTCAGAGTTGAACAAATGTACAATTGGGTTTTACACCGAGACATTCAGTTCCCAGGGGCAAGCAGGAGACAGTGGCCTTCCTCTATCTCAACTGCAAGAGGCTTTCGTCTTTTACTAATCCACCTCAGCACAGACCCTTTACGGGTGTCGGGCTGGGGGACAGTTAGGTCTTTCTCATCCCACAAGGCCATATTTCAGACTATCCCATGGGGAGAAACTGTGGACAATACCCGGCTTTCAAGGGCAGAGGTCCCTGCGGCTTTTCGCAGTGCATTGTGCCCCTGGTTTATTGAGACTAGAGAATAGCGATGACTTTTACCAAGTATACTGTTTATAAACATTTTGTTAACAAGGCACGTCCTGCACAGCCCTAGATCCCTTAAACTTTGATTTCATACAACACGTTTTTGTGAGCTCCAGGTTGGGTCAAAGTGGCTGGGGCAAAGCTACACATTAACAACATCTCAGCAAAGCAATTATTTAAAGTACAGGTCTTTTTCAAAATGGAGTCTCTTATGTCTTCCCTTTCTACATAGACACAGTGACAGTCTGATCTCTCTTTCTTTTCCCTACACCGCTGCCCCGTGTCACCCCCTCCCGGAGTGTGTCCCCACCCCAGTGGCCCCTGTGTCACCCCCTCCCCGAGTGTGTCCCCACCCCAGGGGCCCCCATGTCATCCCACTCCAGGTGTGCCCCCACCCCTGCTGCCCCGTGTCACCCCCTCCTGGAGTGTGTCCCCACCCCAATGGCCCCCGTGTCACCCCACCCCAGCTGCCCCCAGGTCACCCCCACCCAGGTTTGTCTCCATCCCCTTTCTCCTTCTGCCCCTGGTGTGTCCAGGCCCTTCTCTGCCCAGGGCAGGGGTTTGCCTAGGGGTTGGGTACCCAGCATGAGTGCCGTACAGGAGCCTGCCTCCCGGGGGCGTCTCAGGAATGGACGGCCTCCTGCCAAGTGGGCAGATATGGTGACTTCCACCTCCCCACATTCGTCTCTGCCTGCTCTGCAACCACCTAAGTGCTCTCTGCACACTGCAGGCAGTGCCTTACTGGAGCCTCGTCCAGGGACATGAGCGTGATATTGCGGCCAGCTTTTGGAAGCAGGCGGGGAAGGTGCTGGGCCAACATTTTTAATGATTTACTTCTAACTCTAAAGCACAGAGTGGCTGCCACTGCTTTGTGTCTGATTTTTATTGTAAGACTCAGCCGCTGGGCGGCATGGTGACCAACCTTACGGCCCGTGGCAGTGGAGAAGGGCCCAGGGTGCTGGGTGTCCTGAGGCCTGGGATTGGGTGGGGCACACAGGAGCTCACTGGTGTCAGTGGGCGGTGCTGAGGGCACAAGTTCCCAACATCTCCGGCTCCACAGATGCCCAGGGGCTTCCCAAGGAACAGCCCATTCTGATAAGGCCAGCAGAGGCTGGGGAGCAGCACGGGCGGGATCAAGGCCTCCCTCGCCCGTCCTGTGCAGGTCTCGCACTTGCTCCCACTGAACTGATCGGCCCCATCCTGCACGGCCGTTCAGCATTCGCTGGGTCTTTGTCCTCGCCCAGTCTTGTGACTCCAGTCCTGGGTCACATGGCGTCTGTGGCCACACATCCGGCGTCTGCCGGGCCCAGGAGCACACCTGCTGGGTTTTTACGGAGAGCACTTCTGTACCGCAGAAAACACGGCCTCCCACACAAGGCAAGCTAGTGGGAATCAGGCAAAACCATTCAGCAGATGAGAGTGCTGATCCAACCCAGCAAACATCCATGGCGGCTGTAGCTGGGGCTGCTCCTGGCGGAGCCTCAGGGTTCACCTGCTCGGGTCCACCCCGGCTTTCCAGGGCCAGTGGGTGAAGTGAGCATGGTCCCAATGGGGGCCGCCATCTGGAGCCACCGTCTCTGCCTCCCTTGGGTCTTCCACAGCAGCACGGGCTGGTGCAGCTCCTTCAGAACACGGCACTGCTTCCTGTCCACCATCCTGGCAAGGAGTGGGGGCCATTTTAGGGGCTCCAACTCAAGTCCCTCCTGGCTCAATGACTTGTTCCACAGGTGAGGAAATGATACCCTCACAGGCCAAGGAGATATACGCAGGCCCAGTGGCCCCGTGTGGTGGACGTGGCCCCTCTGTGTGGTGGATGTGGCCCCACTGTGTGGTGGACGTGACCCCTCTGTGTGGTGGACGTGGCCCCTCTGTGTGGTGGACGTGGCCAAGGGCCCTGGAACATCAGGGTTGCTCTCGTCCACCAGCGCTCTCCTGCTCTTCCTCTTCTGAGTTGAGCAAGGCTCCATCATCTGCTGCATGCTGGAGTCACACTATCCATCAGCCCCACACAGCCCCGTGGGTGGGGGCACCGTGCCTGTCCCCCCCCCCATCTCGATGCCTGCAGTCACCCCCCGCCCCACCTCTGCCAGCCCAGAGCCCCTCAGCCCAGATCCCGTTCTCTGGCACCACCAGCCCTGACCGTGGGGAGCAGCCACCTCGGAGCTATGGCACAGTGCTGTCAAGAGCAGGACCCCAGCACCCCCACCTCCCGAGGAGGCGCCAGCATCCCACTCCCTGCCTGTCAGTCACCAACCAGCTTCGAGAAGCTCTCCCAGCAGGGATGGGCTCGGTCTCAGTGTCCCTGCTGGAATATTAAACAGAGCCACCTGAGTGCCCCAATGTGGCATTTTCTGCCCATCTGCCTTTCTTTGTTACTCCTCCGTCCTCACCCCACTCTCGGCACCCAGGCCAGGCCCTGCACCTGCTCCTGGAGCAGGACTTGACTCCTCCACCTGGACCAGGCAGGTCATGAAAGTCGGGGCACTGCCTGAGGTCTCTGCCAGATTCCCAGGTGAGGGAGATCTGCTTTCCCCATGGGGTTGGGGTGGCCGTGCTGGCACAAACAGCTCCAGTGAATCTGGAGCTCACCCAGCAGACATCCATGCGGCGGCAGCAGCTCTCAAGGTGCGCTTGTCCTGTGAGCCACAGAGCTACATTCAGGCTCGTCTGGTCCCGCTACCCGACAGCAAGACCCTCGGCCTGCCAGGGGGTCCGCAGCAGATGAGAGGCCTGCGAAGCTGCCACAGAAGCCCTCCGGCTTCCACCACATGCCTGCTGTCCATGGTTGGCTTACTGAAGCCCTTCGTTTTCTCTTTTCAAGATTTCCCATGAAGCTAGCAAAGGCCACAGGCTCGGCAACCCTGATCTTCACTGTTCCCACTCCTTTAGAGACCACGGTATGGTGGAGCCCAGCGCTTCCCTAACTCGGCCGCCCGCTGGAGCAGGCCAGGCAGGGGGCAGGCTCAGGAGCTGTGGGAACCACCCTGTCCCACCGCGTGGCCAGAGAAGCTGGTTTGGGGATTGGCGCGGCTATGCAGAGATATGACACAGAGTGACAAGTACTCCGAGGCCCCTGAGAGTCCCTTATTTGTCTTTCTGGTTCTTCTCTGACATCTAACCTGTGTTCTCCATTCTTGACCTGAAGTTTCATGAGACAGCCTTAAATCCCTCTTTAAGTTTCTAGGCTAGCACGAATCCATCTCTGCTGCTTGCAAACAGAATCCTAAATTAATAGAGAAATACAGCAACTGTTTTGTCAAACCCACCATAAAGAGAGGAGCCTTTTCAGCCTCAACCTATAAAACCCAGCGCAGTTACTCACACAGGTCAAGGCAGACGGAGCAAGCCCAGCACTTTCTACACAGCAGGCTGCCCCCATCACAGCCAGCCAGTGTCTACACAGCAGGCTGCCCCCATCACAGCCAGCCAGTGTCTAGGGCAGCTGCCTCCCCAAACACCCTGGCTCCTCCCAACATCGCACGGGCTGTTCTCATGCTGGAACAAGACACCTCGAGGAGGAAGCAGCTGCCACTCATGGCTGCACACACTGCAGTTTGGTCTCTGCAATGTCAAAGGAGCAGTCTTCAGACCTGCTTTTATGTAGCGAACCTAATATGTGAAAGTAACTAGAAAGCCGTTTCTCCCTTCTCCTTAAAGAGATGATCTTAGTACACTATGAAGCAATCACTTTTTAAACAATCCAACATAGAAATAGTCTGTTACACATTTTAATTAGACATAACTTCTCTTTGAACGAACACACAGATCATTTGGTGAAGTTTTTCCGTTGAAACGCCCCATAATTGGTGCAAGGTTTGCAGAACAATTTTGTCCTTATGAAATTAACACCTGCCAGTTCACACATACACACACATATGCACACATATGAAATATATATGCGAATTATATATCCTTATGGATGAATGTTAACAAAGGAGGAAAAAGCGCATCTACCAAATGAGCTGACCGGACTACGGAAGAGAAACGCTGCCTCTTCAGTTTTGTTTTTGGAATGTCCAGGTCAATTGTGATGCCTTCGAACTTCATTCCAAAGTCAAGTGTGAAGCAAGCGAAATTAGAAAGTACAATCTCAACGCCTCCCCACAAAAGTCCTTCCTTTTTAAGCCACTGCAACCTCATATACAATGTTCACTACAGACAAGGACTACAGTGGCTGCCCCTCCTCCGCCCTGCAGCAAGCCCTCCTCTCCCCAAGGAAACTGGAACTGCTTGCAAAACCTAGGATCTCCCAGAGCTCCACTCCTTACCCCAAAGGGTCCTCTCTGCCTTGCTGGCTCACGGTTTTACAGTGACTGTGACCTCCAAGAAAACAGCAGGACAAATAATGCTTGACTCTGTCGCTACAAATTCAGCACACACACCAAGCAGCACAATTACCCTTTTTTGCAACTTTAAACCACTTCAGTTGAGGAGCGTTCCGCTGTGAGCTCACCTTTCGGTACATGTGTGGAGTTACCAAATGGCACAGCACTGTGTAACTATCCCAAATCGACCACAATCCATTTCAAAAGAGGGTGGTGTCACATCAACACTCAAACTTGCTGATGGAAGGCAGCCAGGCCACACAAACACGAACTAATATCAACCCTATGGAAAGAGCATCTTCTGGCCAGGTGTGGAGGCTCACGCCCGTAATCCCAGCACTTTGGGAGGCTGAGGCAGGTGGATCACCTGAGATCAGAAGTTTGAGGCCATCCTGGCCAACATGGTGAAACCCTGTCTCTACTAAACATACAAAAATTAGCCCGGCATGGTGGCAGGCGCCTGTAGTCCCAGCTACTCGGGAGGCTGAGGCAGGCGAATTACTCGAACCTGGGAGGTGGAGCTTGCAGTGAGGCGAGATTGTGCCACTGCACTCCAGCCTGGTGACAGAACGAGACTCTGTCTCAGAAAAAAAAAAATGCTCGTCTTCCTAACTCTGCAGGACCGGGTCAGTGGGTCAGTGTCCACACCAGCTTGAAGGCTCTGAACATATCTATCTCACTATAGAAGGAAGCCAGGCTGACAGCACACTGGACATTAGAAACAGGATGAAGATTAACAATTTGCCTCAAAAATCATTCACCTACAAAGCAGGTGACTGTATTTTCTTCATTTAAAGACAAACACGGAGTGATTCACACAGGGACACCCAGCAGACTGGATTGCCGCAGGAATGGAGCCTGCACCGCTCTTTAGGCAGGGGTCTGACGCATCAGGAAGTATAAACAACGAGAGGAAGAGTTTCGTCCAGATTTACTGAAAAAATGACTTTTTAGGGGCCGGGTGCAGTGGCCCACGCCTGTAATCCCAGCGCTGTGGGAGGCCGAGGCGGGGGCGGTGGATCACCTGAGGTCAGGAGTTCGAGACCAGCCTGGCCAACATAGTGAAACCCCGTCTCTACTAACAAAACAAAAATTAGCTGGGTGTGGTAGCGCACGCCTGTAATCCCAGCTACTCAGGAGGCTGAGGCAGGAGAATCGCTTGAACCCAGGAGGCGGAGGCTGTAGTGAGCTGAGATCGCGCCATTGCACTCCTGCCTGGGTGACAGAGATTCCCTCTCAAAAAATAAAAAATGAAAATAAAAATGACTTTTTCTCAGATAAAGCAATGGTGGTAGAGCAGAAAGGCATGCTAGCAGCCATTGAAGAAGAGAAGCATCTGAGCACCCTTAGCAGGGGTGAGCGCCGAGAGCAGAGCATGGCAGGAGGCCCGTGTCTGTTGCAGGCATCACATGTTGGCTCTGAGCCCGCCTCTGCCGCGCTCAAGGGGTTCCAAGGATTTCAAACAACGCATGAGGGTAAAGCGTGTACAGCTCAGGGTGTAACATGCACTCCATGAATAGTGGCTCTCATATTGCCACGTGGGCTCTATAAGCTTTAGGATTTTTAACAGTTTCTCGTATTCCTGTACAGACAAGCAGGAGGGGAGAACACGGCCCTTGAAAGCAGATGGACAACCTGCTCCCGCTCCTGCCTGGCCACCCACTATCAAATCACTGCACACAGACGGCCCTTGAAAGCAGATGGACAACCTGCTCCCGCTCCTGCCTGGCCACCCACTATCAAATCACTGCACACAGACGGCCCATGAAAGCAGATGGACAACCTGCTCCCGCTCCTGCCTGGCCACCCACTATCAAATCACTGCACACAGACGGCCCTTGAAAGCAGATGGACAACCTGCTCCCGCTCCTGCCTGGCCACCCACTATCAAATCACTGCACACAGACGGCCCTTGAAAGCAGATGGACAACCTGCTCCCGCTCCTGCCTGGCCACCCACTATCAAATCACTGCACACAGACGGCCCTTGAAAGCAGATGGACAACCTGCTCCCGCTCCTGCCTCGCCACCCACTATCAAATCACTGCACACAGACGGCCCTTGAAAGCAGATGGACAACCTGCTCCCGCTCCTGCCTGGCCACCCACTATCAAATCACTGCACACAGACGGCCCTTGAAAGCAGATGGACAACCTGCTCCCGCTCCTGCCTCGCCACCCACTATCAAATCACTGCACACAGGTTACTCACGGTTCTGGAGAAAAGGTATCTGGGCTCAGACTGGCTCCAACACTATTACCTGCGTGACCTCAGGCAGGTTAGCTCTTCCACATCTCTGTAAAGTGAGGTGTGTGGGGACAAATTCACACAGCAGGCCCAAGACTGTGTCCTACCAGGGCCTGTGTGCAAGGCTGGCCCTTGACTGACATCTGGGAACTCGGATTCTGGGAGACTTCCCAGCACCATTAACTCCTATGAGTGGCTCTGTGACCACAGTGCTTGTGCACACGGTACAGACCACGCCAAACCCACCCTCCTTCTGGACAAGTCGGGAATTCCCACACAGGCCAGGCAGAGGGTACCACATTACCAGCCCTTAGCAGAAGCCCCGGGTGCTGAGTTTCCAGTGAGCTTATTCTTAGTTAGGTGTGTTCTGTATGACTCCAGGGAGTGGATCCTGGGGCGTCCACACGTGGCTCCTCTGAGCGCCACCCACACCCCCTCTCCCTTTGCTGATTCTGCTTTGTGCTGAGTACAACCCTGTGCTGAGTCCTGTGAGATCTCTCAGCAGGTCACGCAACTGGGGGCTGGCCTTGGGGCACCTCCGCAAAGAATAATAGTAATACTCACTTCACAGGATTCGACTGAGGATTCCATGAGTGAATAGGTATACAGGCTCAATTCCCAGTAGCTATGTGTGACACGGGGTGTTAAGTGCCTGTCTACCTTGTTGGCTGCAGTAAACAATGAAATAATACATATAAAAATATTTTGTAAAGAGTGAAGAATTACACAAATAAAAAGTAGCATTATTACTTATAAATAGCAAGTATTTTGAGTATATATTATTGCTAATAAATATCTGCTTGCTGAAACAGACACAAGCCAAATTCCAAACACACATTAGGTAACAACTGGATACAACAAACACACATTAGGTAACAACTGGATACAACAAACACACATTAGGTAACAACTGGATACAAGAAACACTTGGTATTTCCCCTTTATGGAGTGAGAGAGATCTTTAAAATATAAACCCTTGATAATATAATATTACTACTTTCTATTATCTGTTATGCAGTTCTATACATTATCTGACAAATTCTTAACGTAATCTGGTAACAGAGAAAAATAATTTGAGGAGAAAGTATTTAGGGAGTGATGAAACAGACAGAAAATTACTTGTGGTAAGGACGAGTATTGTATTTGACTTTTTAAAAAACCATTTTTACCCTGGAGCTAAAATACGAGGTTACACTGTTCTGCTTAATACAATACTGGCAGCCTAAAAATGCTTCAAGAAACCATATCCCCAACAGTGGCAGAGCATCAGGAGGAGACCCTCTATCTCTGAGGCTTCGGTGCACTTCTGCTCAGAGGGTGGCAGGAGTGGAGGTTGCTGCTGAAGGGTGATGGTGTGGCCATGACACGGGCAGCACGGGAACGGAAGACGCCGGACACCCAGAAGGCGCATGACTGCCTGGCCTCGAGTCACTAAAAGCAGTTTGATTTCACTCTTGTCTTACTTTTCTAGTATGGCTTCCTCTACTCTCTTAAACTTCTTCAGTTCGACAACTAGTTCCCAGTATTTGAGATAGAGCCACATGAGTCTGCCATTCTGGCGTTTGTTGGTGTTCCAGACATCACCACAGTATGTATCATGCTGAAATATGTCGGTGAGACCGGCTGCCATCTCTAGGTCAGCAGCGACGGGGTCGACGGACGCTCGCACCAATAAGCTCTTCTCTATCTCCAGCCGCTTGCTGCGAGGAAGAAACAGACTGCAGTAGATACTCTGTCTTTCTGTGAGAACAGCTTCAAATTCTTTCAGCAAAAGCCTGGCTCTTCTTTGCCAGTTTTCTTCCTTTTGCACGCAGCTCAAATACGCACTTCTCAAAGGCTGCACCTGTCTTTTCTCTTGCATCACCTGGGCCCGTTCCTGTTCCAGAAGCTTCTTTTCTTCTACCAACTTGCGTCCCTGAGAAATAAGGGCTTCTCGGTAACTAGCGGTTCTGTTTCGTTCCTTTTCGAGTTCCAAGGACAACTGAGCGACAGCACGCCGATTTTCTGAGATCATGGCGTGGTACTTGGCTTCCAGATCCTGTTGAAAAGCAGCAGTTCTCTGACGGTAGGCTTCTCTCTCTTTTTCTACTTCTTTCTGGGACTCCCTAGACCAAATCCAACCTGACATG
The DNA here is from genome assembly GCF_028885625.2 of Pongo pygmaeus. Taxonomy (NCBI): domain Eukaryota; kingdom Metazoa; phylum Chordata; class Mammalia; order Primates; family Hominidae; genus Pongo; species Pongo pygmaeus. The sequence goes on from NC_072377.2 coordinate 203,893, forward strand.
AATGGAGAAAAATACACGTAATGAAAAAGTTAGGGCTGAAGTTCTATAATCCTCACTTAAATCATGAGGCAGCTAAGGATAGTGTTTCAGTAAAAGCTTAAGACCTCAGCCGTACCAAGAAGATCACTTCTATGTGAAAATGTGTAAAAGGCCAAGTTCTTATCTTAAAACCAGGTAAGGGCTGGGTGACCAAAAGACCCTAACCCTAACCCTTTCCGTCTTCTAATTGTTGCTAAGAAGATCTACCACTGCTTTTTTTCTCCTCTCAAACCCACCACCATTTGCCTGCTCTGGCTCCAGTACAATTGGCAAAGTTTAAAATATTTGGGTCGGCTTCAACTACCGTTGGCCAGGTTCTTATAAAAGTTGTATTTAGCTTTGCCTGGTGGCGACTAGTAAACGGCCTGAGTTTGAGACACTGCTTATGTTCTGATAAGGACACATAAAAACAAAGTGGGTTAAGAAGTTCAGCCTCAAGACACAGTGGGCCTCTTTCCTCAAACTGGAGACTGCTGGAATCTTACAAAAACGGGACGGGGATTGCTGGGAGGCTGGAGAGGGCACTGTCTGGCTCTGCCCCCGACACCAAGGAGCAGCAGGGCTGGCCTGCGCTGCAGAGAAATCCAGTGCCTCTAAGACCTGATGACCCACAGAGCCTGCTGGCCAGCAGGCACCTGGCTCCGGATGGAGTCACCAACTCTTTGTCCATCCCACAAGTTAAGAGTTGGGTGTGTTTCAACAATAAAAAAAAAGACCGTGTGATAACAGTTCCATCCACATTCCGAACTGATGCTATTGCTCAATAATTTCATACATGTTGGAGCAACTACATGCTACGAATTTGTTTTTCCAAACAGCGATGTGTTCTGCTTGTACATTCTAAAAGCAGCACAGAGTTGAGTCTTCTGGAAAACAGGATTGTTTGGCAAATTTTCAAAGCCCAAGGCCCCAAAAGCCACTGAGAGCAGCAGTCTGGGTTCCCTTGTGTGCTTCTATCCTGTAACCCCTCCCCCACGAACTGTGGGACTCCCTCGTCTGCAGCCCCTTCTAGAACCACTGGAGTTTCTATCAACTTTAATGGTTCTCTTCCTCCTTCCGCTGCCTCCCCCAACCCAGGTGGTGTCCCTGACATTCAATTCTTTTCTTCCGGGTCACTAATGGTCACCTTTTTCTTCCAGGTCATTAATGGTCACCTTTGTTTTTCTCCCGGGTCATGAATGACCTTTGTGGGAGCAATTCCATAACAGCAAGATTTCCATTAGCCTGAAAGCCAGTCTCCCTTGGATATGCTGTTGACACTTCACTGCATAAGCACAAAACCAAACTCATCTTTCCTCAACCAAAAATAGCTGCTAGTCCTACTTCAGATGACAACTCAAACTCACGTCACCTTTATCTCCTCCCTTTGACGAGAGCTCACTGGCAGGGGCCTGACCAGGAAAGAAGCTGTTACAACGTCACTTGATAAGCACTGAGGGGTTTGCAAAGGTATGTGAGGAGAGAGAAGGGAAGGCTCATCTGGTTTTGGTGAAGTCAAGAACGGCTTCCTAAAAAGGTGAATGAACAAAGTCTAGAAGGCTGAAGGCTGAGCAGAAGCTGCAAGGAAAAGTCACCCAAAATTAAACGAGCAAGGCAGGCGAGAGCATCGGAGAGCGAGAACTTCCAGGAGCCAGATGTACCTGGGGACAGGGCTTATGTCAATGACAAGCTAGAGCTGCCTCTGGAAAGTCACAGGTGCCAAATGCGAGGGGCCTCCAGGAGACCCGGACAAGGAGCACGGGATATGCTCTGCAGCCACAAGGAGTCAAAGGAATTAATGTGACTTAAGAGCATCCAGGAGGTGTGGAGGGCTGAAGGTGTGGAGGGCTGGAGGTGGGGCTGGGAGGGATGGGTCTGGGAGGGGTGGGGCCGAATCAAGAGGAGACAGGGAGCTGCTCCCTGATACAATCTGGGGGCGATCTCAGTCGAGTCACATCATCGACACATCAAACCACTGGAAAACTAACACAGACAATGACGCACACGATTAAACGTCAGACCCCTACCATACAGGCTGTGGTTACTGGGAAGTTTTTGGCTGGACGGGGAGCCAGGCAGGGGAGGCTACAGGCAGCTTTGCAGAGGAAAGTGTGGCAGGACAGGCTGGGTGTCAGGAAAACCTGAATTCCGAGTCTGACCTGACAGACTGTGGGCACATGCAACTTTTCAAAGCCTGTTTCCGGTGAGACTCCTGCTTCTGGGAAGACGGAGTAGACGTCCTCCCTATTCTTCTTCTAAGTAAACTAAAAATCCTGGACATCATCTGTAAAACAAGATGACTCTGAAAGGTGGAGAGAAGGCAGACTAGCTTGCGTCCTTGGGACCCCAGGAACAACACGGGGGCAAGTCCTCTAGATTTTCATTTTGCCTCATAGATCCCAGACTTGGAGCTGAAGACACAGTCAATTGGAAATCTCAACGGATGCAGACAAAAAAAGAAACTCCAACAAAGCTTGCTGTCTCTGCCCAAAGGACCACGATAGAGGCCTGGCAAGAGAGAAAATGTGCCGACAGTAATCACTCTACATCAGCCAAATAACACAGAAAAAACTGCACCCCCACCTCCACCCACATGAGCAAAGGCTGGATGGAGCTGAGGCTCCCACTCCCACCCAGCGGCAAACACAGGGAGAGGCTGACTGTGTTCTCTCTCAGGTCAGGGACTGTCCAACAGAGTCCCAGAAGCTCCAGCTAGTGCCGGAAGGCAAGACAAGAAATCAAAGGCAAACAGGCTGGAAAGAAGAAATACAACTAAAGTCTTATTCCTTATTAACAAAATTAACTCAAATGGGTAACGGCTTAAATGTAAAATGTAAAACTAAAACTTTAGGGAGAAAAAACCTTCAGGATCTAGGGCTAGGCAGAATTCTTAGACTTTCCACAAAAAGCATGGTTCCTAAAAAGAAACAATGATAAGCTGCCCTTCATCAAAATTACAACTTTCACACTGCAAATGCCCCTATGAAGAGAATGAAAAGACAGGCTACAGACTGGGAGAGGATACTTGCAAGCCACATATGCAACTAAGGACTAGAATATAAGACATATTAACAATTCTCAAAACTCAACATTAAAAAACAAACAGTCCTATTAGGAAATGGCTTAAAGGCAAGAATACTAATTTCATCAGGAGGACACGCGGATGGCAATGAGCACGTGAAGAGGTGCTCGACATCACACCCTCGGGCCACGATGAGAAAAGATGCTCAACACTGCACACTGGAGCCGCAACGAGACAGCACTGCACACCCATCAGGATGGGGCAGACGGGACAGCAGTGTGAGCACGCGGAGATGCTCGACGTCGCACACTGGAAGCACAACGAGACAGCACCGCACACCCATCAGGATGGGGCAGACAGGACAGCAGTGTGAGCACGCGGAGATGCTCGACGTCGCACACTGGAGCCACAACGAGACAGCACCGCACACCCATCAGGATGGGCAGACAGGACAGCAGTGTGAGCACGCGGAGATGCTCGACGTCGCACACTGGAGCCACAACGAGACAGCACCGCACACCCATCAGGATGGGCAGACAGGACAGCAGTGTGAGCACGCGGAGATGCTCGACGTCGCACACTGGAAGCACAACGAGACAGCACTGCACACCCATCAGGATGGGCAGACGGGACAGCAGTGTGAGCACGCGGAGAAGCTCGACGTCGCACACTGGAAGCACAACGAGACAGCACCACACACCCATCAGGATGGGCAGACAGGACAGCAGTGTGAGCACGCGGAGATGCTCGACGTCGCACACTGGAGCCGCAACGAGACAGCACTGCACACCCATCAGGATGGGGCAGACGGGACAGCAGTGTGAGCACGCGGAGATGCTCGACGTCGCACACTGGAAGCACAACGAGACAGCACCGCACACCCATCAGGATGGGGCAGACAGGACAGCAGTGTGAGCACGCGGAGATGCTCGACGTTGCACACTGGAAGCACAACGAGACAGCACCGCACACCCATCAGGATGGGCAGACGGGACAGCAGTGTGAGCACGCGGAGATGCTCGACATCACACACTGGAGCCGCAACGAGACAGCATCACACACCCATCAGGATGGGCAGACGGGACAGCAGTGTGAGCACGCGGAGATGCTCGACGTCGCACACTGGAAGCACAACGAGACAGCACCGCACACCCATCAGGATGGGCAGACGGGACAGCAGTGTGAGCACGCGGAGAAGCTCGACATCACACACTGGAGCCGCAACGAGACAGCACCGCACACCCATCAGGATGGGCAGACGGGACAGCAGTGTGAGCACGCGGAGAAGCTCGACGTCGCACACTGGAAGCACAACGAGACAGCACCACACACCCATCAGGATGGGCAGACGGGACAGCAGTGTGAGCACGCGGAGAAGCTCGACGTCGCACACTGGAAGCACAACGAGACAGCACCACACACCCATCAGGATGGGCAGACGGGACAGCAGTGAAACACCAAATACTGACCAGGCGGAGAAACCAATCGACTCTGCATTGCTGGTGAGAACCTAAAACGGTGCAGCCACTTGGGAAACATTTCAGCCCTTTCTTAAAAAACTAAACGTGCAACCTCCATAAAACCCAGTAATTTCACTTCCGGCCCTTTATCCCAGAGAAATGAAAACTTACATCGACACAAAAACCTACACAAGAATGTTTATGAGAGCTTTATTCATAACAGCTGAAAACCAGAAAGGACCCAGATGTCTTTCAGTGGTTAAACACACTGTGGTACGTCCATGTCATAAAACACGACTCAGCAATGAAACTATCTATGAACTACTGATACAGCAACAATCTGCATGGACCTCAGGGGGTTATGCTGAATGAAAAAAGTCAACCCGAAAGGTTATATACTGTTTGATTCCATTTACATAACATTGTTGAAATGACAAAGTTCTGGAGATGAAGAACAGATCAGTAGCTGCCGGGGGCTGTGGAGGGAGGGGCGGTACACAGGGCAGCACGTGAGGCCCCGGGGATTGGGGTATCTTGACCGCATCCTGGCAGATGTCTTGGCTGTGACACTGCAGTATCGTTTTGCAGATGCTTCCACTGGGGAAAGCTGGGTAGAGGGGACATGGGCTCTCTGCATTACTGATGACAACTGCATGTGATTTACATGACACCAAAATAAAATGTTTAATTAAAAGAAACTGAGTTGGGCTCAGTGAACTCAACCAGTCCCTTTCAGCTCTAAGACTATGTTTTCTAGGTCAGGGGAGGAAACAGGAAGTACAGGAACGCTAGAGGGGAGAAAGCACGGAGAGATAGGAAAAGCACGGAGAGAGAGATGGGGAAAGGGGAATCAGGAAGACCGAGAGAAAAGGGAAAGCAGAATGACAGAGGAGGTGTGAAGAGAGAGAAGCCCGCTGGAGCGCTGAAATACTGAATATTCTCCCTGGGGAGCTACTCAGGGTAAGAATTTCTCCAGGGACTGCTCTTTCAGACAAGCACAATTACATACATTTCTATGTTATGTTAAGTAAAAATCTAGTAACTGGGCTGGGCACGGTGGCTCACACCTGTAATCCCAGCACTTTGGGAGGCCAAGGCGGGCAGATCACGAGGTCAGGAGATCGAGACTGTCCTGGCCAATATGGTGAAATCCCATCTCTACTAAAAATACACAAATTAGCTGGGCGTGGTGGTGGGTGCCTGTAATCCCAGCTACTCAAGAGGCTGAGGCAGGAGAATCACTCAAACCAGGGAGCTGGAGGTTGCAGCAAGCCGAGATCGCGCCCTTGCACTCCAGCCTGGCGGCAGAGCAAGACTCCATCTCAAAAAAAAAAAAAAATTCTAGTAAATGAAGCAAGTGATCAGGACAAAACTAGCCTCTCATCAATAAATCAATCAATAGCGCTTATCAAGTATTCATATGTCTGTTTCTTCTTCTAGACTACACTAGGGGCTGGTTAATGCTCTTATGTGCAATAGAACCTCAAACACTTCGTAACACACCTTTGGAGAATCCTTACAAGAACGCCAAGTTAACAATTATCTCTGACCACACTACCTCAGCAAAAAACCAGGAAGAAAAAATAAAATATTCTTCAACCCTTTTCAGGGACAGAAAGCATCATTTCAAAAGTCCAAGAAGGGAAGGTAAGAATTTCAAAAGTGAAAGTTATCATGAAAGGCTATAAAAGCTGGAGGTGAGTCTGAAAAACAAATGGAAAATGAGTCACTTCAGGGCCTCTCCCAGCCTCAAAGCCAATTAATTATTACATTAGTAAGAGTAATTTTAAGCCTTCCAATCCACTCACCCTAGCCACAGGCAACAGTAGCCTCTCCAAGTGTTAAGTGTTTTTTTCCCAAGCCTGCAGGCGGATGAGCTTTTTACATGGCAGCCCCTTAGGATTGGATGTGGACCTGCCCTGTCTTTCACCAAGAAGCAAGCACTGTGCAGATCACTGAATCATAAAAACCACCTGCTCTTACCAGCCTCCTCTTCTTCTACAGCAAAACTTCTGACCTGAGGCATCGAAGCAGATAAAAAGCCACTATATAAAATGTATCGCTACAACTAGAGGGCAGTTTTGCCTTTCTTCCATTCAATTATTCAGTTTCTCATGCTCCTAAGTGCCAGCCCAGAACTATGGAATGTGAAGAGACACAAAACCCACCCCTCTGCATTAGTGAATTCCTTGTGTGGTGGGGATGTGAAGTCTGCATGTGACTGACAGTTCCCCAAAGTGGTGCCAAGTCGATCTAAACTAGAGAGAATTTCTGGCCAGGCCAAGCAGAGATTTCATGGATGAAGTCTCCCAAAGACTGATTTCCTAAACATTAAACATCACTTTTTTCTCTTTTTCTTTTTTTTTTTTTTTTTAAACCCTGTTGCTCAGGCTGGAGGGCAAGCGGTGCCATCTCCACTCACTGCAGCCTCGACCTCCCAGGCTCCACTGATCTTCCTACCTCAGCCTCCTGAGTAGCTGGGACTACAGGTGTGCACCGCCACGACTGGCTATTTTTTGTAGAGATGGGGTTTTGCTGTGTTGCTCAGGCTGGTCATGCGATCTGCCCACCTGGGCCTCGCAGAGTGCTGGGATTACAGGTGTGAGCCACCACGCCCAGCCCACTGGTTTCCTTTACACCCATTTTGTTCCCCCAGCAGTCCTTATGAGGGCACCTGAAACAAGGATCCAACTCCCCCAACTTGAGAGCAGCAAAGCCTTGAGAGGGAACTAAGTTATTAAAACCCACCCCACACAAAATGCTTCTAAATGCCTTGGCTGACTTAATCCTTGCAATGTGCTGAGGTTAAGTATGATTATCCATCTCCTGTGAACAGGAAGACTGAGGCTCAGAGGTTAAGTGATTTGCCCACGGTTCACTGCAGGGGATAAAACTCGGCTGTCCCTGGCAGGTCGCAAAGTCACGGCCTTCAGGCTCCCACACCATGCTGCCTCCCTCACCGGGGCTCCACACTCTCAGCCTGGAAAACACGAATTTTAGGAAAATCATGACTTACGAAAAGCAGCCAATCCCAGCATTGGAACCAACAGGGCATAATTCCACCTGCTTCCATCACCACCATCCGCCCTGGAATTAGGCCGGATATTCCAATTTGGGGGATCATTTAGGTTATTCATGAAGATATACCTTGAAGTAAAGAATAAAAACGTTAACTACTTTTATTCAAGAAATTTTTTTTCAGTTTTAACTATGTGCTGCACAGCACTGAGGCCCTACGGGATTCAAAGAAAAAAACAAAACCAGGGCCGGTCGTGGTGTCGCGCACCTGTAGTCCCAGCTACTCGGGAGGCTGAGGCAGAAGAATCGCTTGAACCCAGGAGGCAGAGGTTGCAGTGAGCTGAGGTCGCGCCACTGCACTCCAGCCTGGCGATAGAACGAAACTCCGTCTCAAAAAAAAAAAAAAGAAAAAGAAAAAGGAAAAAAAAAACAACAAGAACTTAGATGAAAGCGACTCACAATCTGGTTGGGGAAAGTGGAGAAAACAGACATGTCTTAAGCATCTGAAGTGCAGGTAGAATCAGGTAAGTTCTCTGGTACAAATATGTTTAAATGTATGGCTGCTGCGATGGTTAATTTTGTATGTCAACTTGACGGTACCATGAGGTGCTCAGATACATGGTTAAGCATTATTTCTGGGTGTGTCTGTAAGGGTGTTTTTGGATGAGATTAGCATTTGAACCTTTAAACCAATTCCTCACATCGCTCCCTTCTATTGGTTGTTTCTCTGGGGAGCCCTCATACAGTTGTATCAAAGATACAGAATCAACTCGATAAAAGTGGGCTGACACCGGACACTTTCATATGAGCTAGGGTTTGAAGACTGAGCAGCATTTTGACAGACAGAGAAAGAAAGGGTCTTCTGATCAGAAGGAAGACTGTGAGGAAGGCAGGGAGGGGTGATGTGGGGAAGGTGCAAACAGTGCTACAAGCTTCTCAGGCCTCCTCGTGGTGGTGATGAATGCGGAGATTACAGAGCTCTCTGCTCCGGGCTCAGCATGCACCCTCCATAGCTAGGCTGGGGGCTAACGTTAGTAAGAATTTACTAATTGAGTACCTACACGAGGTTGCACGTTTTCACAAAGTAGAGTCACTTTAAGTTTGTTTACCTGTGACCTCCACAAACACACACGATTACAAAATAATCAAGGGATGTATAATAAACAAGAGGCCGGAGGCCCCGGGCCGCTCTAGCCCACCTCCGCGGACGAGCGCCGCCCCTCCGACCCCATTCCCCGCGGTCTGGACGTTCAGGCCCTTCGCTCTGGGCGATCCCGGAGAACCACCCACGGGGCTTTAAAAATGTTGGTGCCCAACACCTCCCTGGAACAGGGCCCGCTCTACCTCGGTCGGGGAGCGCGGGACCTCGGTGTTCACCCTAACGCCACCGTCCGCGGGTCCGCTTTGCGCAGGCGCGGCGCCCCCACTCAGCCCCCGCCCCGGGCGTGGCATGGTGCGCAGGCGCGATGTCCCCCACTGCAGCCCCGCTCGACCCCGGCGTGGTGCGCAGGCGCCGTATCCCCCCCCAACCCCCCCCGCACCGCTCGACCCCGGTGTGATGCGCAGGCGCAGTCTGCGCAGAGATTGGCGGGACTGCGCGGCGGCGACAACAGACATGTCGGGGGTCAGGGGCCTGTCGCGGCTGCTGAGCGCTCGGCGCCTGGCGCTGGCCAAGGCGGTGAGTCTGTGCCGCGGACCAGGGCGGGGCAGGCGGGGGCCGAGGCGGCGGTAGGAGCGGGACGGTTCCCAGCGGGTCCGAGTGGAGCGGGCCCCGGGTCCCCGCGCCCCCTGTCCCGGGATCGGGAAGGGGCTGAGAGAGCCCTGGGCCGGTGCGAGGGGGAGCCGCGGGGCGGACTCGGGGGCCCGGGGAGCTCGGTCCTTAGTAGGTAGTCCGCGTCCCGGTGAAGGTCACAACCCCACGGGCTTGCTGGGCGTCCCCTCCGCCGCCTTGGTCCGGGCCTGGGGTCCGGCGACCTCGCGGGCTGAGGTAGCCCCTCGCCTCAGTGCCTGGCAGGTGGACTCGGGGAGGAGTCGTGTCTGCCCAAGGTCACCCGGGCGGATAGTGGCCGGTGGCCGCCCTGGTTGGGCCGGGCCTCTGCCGCCCTCTGTGCGGGTTGTCCTGAGGGGCAGCCCGCAGCCCGTGGGTGGGGCCCGCGGGGCGGGTGAAACCGCCTGGGTGGGTGCGAGGAGTGGCCGGGCTCGGCCGGTTGGGCGTCCGGTGGGAAGCGTGGCGCGCCCGAGCTTGGGCTTGCAGTTCCCCTTTCCAGAAAGCGCAAATCTGTGTATGTCCACTTCGAGACCTTGTAAGTTAAGGTCGTGTTTGGTGGTCCTTGTGCCACGAAAAATGTGCCAGTGTTTAAAAGCAGCTGTGCCGGTTTTTAAAACTCAGGCGGAGAGCTCAGCGCACTGACCGGGCGAGGACTCCAGGACCTGCTTGCCTGTGCGCTGAGTGCCTGGAGGGCCGGGCTCGGCTTAGTCCAGGATGGTGGTCAGGGTTATACTTCCCTGAGCCCTTGCTCTCTGAGTTTGTCTGAATGTGCCCTCTACGATTGCATCTTCAGAATCGGCCTTCTAGGGTTTTATTTAATCAAGCTAAATTGGATAGGTTTAGTTGTTTGGTTCTTTTAAATGAACTTACCCACCCACCTCCTTAATTACAAAGTAATTTTAAATTGCAGAGTAAAAATTTCAATAGGAACCAAGGCATTCAGCAATATTGATTTGAATTATGCCTGTAATTGTGCAATTTTCTCCTTTTTGAAATAATTATTAAAAATCTCTGAATTAAATGTGAGGATTAGTCATACAGCCATCCTGTCAACATCAGAAAGCATGTAAACGTTCTAGTGTGTTGCTGTGGTTGGTGCTGACTGAGCAGAGACCCCTGCCACATCTTGGGCTTTTAAGAGCTGCTAGGAGGGCGTCCACAAGCAGGAAGGAAAGCCCATGGTCAGTGGGGCTTTTTAGGGGAAATGGTAGCTTGTGATTGGAGAAAAGCTAGAGCTAGTGCCTTTGTCCTCAACCCAGATGGTGCCCGGTGTTCCTTCTGCAGACTAAGACCCTGCCAGCGGCGGAGGCACCTCAGACAACATGGCAAGATAGCAAAATTGAACCAAAATTTAGTCTTGGGTTTTGTAAAAGTCTTTTTATCTTGATGAAGTTAGCTTTTCCTACAGAAATTCTGCCTGCAAGCAGCATATTTATCGGCATTTCAGATAGGCTTTTTTTCCTAAAGAATTGGAGTTTACAAAGGAACAGCATAATCAAAAAATTAGCAGAAAAAAGAAGGAAATTCGTGATAGCCAACTGAGAAATGTGTTTGGAAAACAGATGCTGAGGATAATTTCAGTAAAGTCCAGAGAGAATTTTTTAATCTCATTTTGGCCAGTTCTGTGGTGTTTTGATCATTCTGTATTTACAACTGCTTTCAAGTGACAAACTCATCAGACTTATTTTGCTTTTGGTTTCTTTTTATGGCCCAGTGCACTGACACAGCTTGCAAGCTGTTCAAAAGCAGTTTAATCAGAGAAAAAAGAAAACCAAGAAACTTCAATAGTTACCGAGTTAACTGCTTACTTCAGGTGAAGTTTTTCAAATCCCTTAACATGAACATCCAATATATTGTTCTAGGACAAATTGATTTATTTTCTTTGAATGGATTGTTCTGAATATGTTTAATGGTGTTCTAGAAATACATTATTTAGGCCATTATAGTAGTAAGCTTTTGCTTTGCTTCTTGGGATAATTGTAACAACAATGGCATTCCATTCTGCATTCTTCATGATGTTTTTCCTGATTTATTTGAAAAATTGTGACTTGGTTTTGATATGAAACCTGGATATTAATATTAGTTGGGAGTCTCAGAGATTTTTCCCAAGGGTCTTTAGATAGGGGCAAGTCCAGGATCTAGTGCCAGCCTGCCGACTTGAATCCTCTCTGAGCTTCCATCTTTCCGTGGGGTTAGCAAGGATTCTGTGGGTAATGTTTGAAACCTTTGGTGATGCTCTTGTGAACCAGGGCTCACAGCCTATGCACAGTAACCATGTGTGAACTGAATTTTTTTTTTTTTTTTTTTTTTTTTTTGAGACGGAGTCTCACTCTGTCACCCAGGCTGGAGTGCAGTGGCGCGATCTCGGCTCACTGCAAGCTCTGCCTCCCGGGTTCACGCCATTGTCCTGCCTCAGCCTCCTGAGTAGCTGGGACTACAGGCACCCGCCATCATGCGCGGCTAATTTTTTTGTATTTTTAGTAGAGGTGGGATTTCACTGTGTTAGCCAGAATGGTCTCCATCTCCTGACCTCGTGATCCGCCCGCCTCGGTCTCCCAAAGGGCTGGGATTACAGGCGTGAGCCACCACACCCGGCCGAACTGTATTTTAAGTATCCCTGTTTTTAAAATAATAAACACTAAAATTCTAGTGAGAATAATTACACGCAGTTGTAAAAGAATCAATGAGTACACCCTCCCTCACCCAGTTCATTTTCCCTGAAAGCAATTCCTGTTTCTGTTACTGACTCCTGGTATTTGTAATACCTCTGTTTCTTTAGCGGATATGCAGGTGCATTTTTATCAGTTTTAGACTTCTTGCCTGGAGAGGGGATTTAGTTCACTTAAACTACCCTGCTTCCGCTTCTTCGTGATACAGTCGTGCATTTTTAGGTTCTTCGTTGGCTGCTTTTGTAATTGTGTAGGTTGTACATGCAGATTAGTTTCTTGCTCATGATTTATAGGTGCGTTTTATTAGATGAGGACCCCTTACTTTGCTAGATTTCGGATATTAAAGTCTCTGCACTTTTACTTTCCCCCTCCACCTCCTAATTCAGTCTTCTGAAATTCTGTATTGTTAAGCAAGGTCTGAGTATTCCTTTTAGTTATATGTTCCCCAATTGTTTTCTTAGAGGAAATGTTTGATAGTTTCTCCTAAAAAAATTAATAATTGGCACAAAAGACTAGTTTTGTGTCAAAACTAGTTTTGAGTTTTATCTAAAGACTGAAATTGGCTTAAAGTTGGGCTTTTCAAATTCAAAAATCTGCCCCAGATTAGATTTAGATTCAGAGGGTTAGTGTCCTTTTCCCCAGGGGGATGGCATGATAATTTGTTCAAGATTGTGTTATAGTAGCTGCCCCTTTTAAGCCAGCTCTGTGTGTGTGTGGTGGGGGGTAGGCAGTGGGTATTCCACATCAACATCCTAGAAAGAACGAATAAACATTGAGTGATCTCACTGTTTCTACTTACATTTGGTATAATATACTGTTCTTATTGGTGCTATTACCTATGTTAATAGGGCACTTTACAACATTTTCGAGAACATTTGTATTAAAATTATTTCAAAGACTTCTTTCTTAAAATATGATTTTACCATGCAAAAAATTATGCTAAGGTAGAAGAATATTTGTTCTTTCTCATTCATTTTCTGAAAAAAGAAAAAAGCTGAATTAGCTTATGCCAATAAAAACAGACTAGAAATTGGAGAAATGAAGAAGAATTTTTTATCCCACATAAGAAGTAATTTCTGAATTGCAAGTATTTCTAAATGCTTGAAGACATCCCTCACATCCCCTCTTCTGATTGTATTTATTTCCTAAAGCTTTTTTTTCTTTTCTTTTTTTGGAGACATTGTCTCGCTCTGTTGCCAAGGCCGGTGTGCAGTGGCACAGTCTAGGCTCACTGCAACCTCTGCCTCCTGGGTTCAAGCGATTCTCCTGCCTCAGCCTCCCAAGTAGCTGGGATTACAGGTGCCCGCCACGACACCCAGCTAATTGTTAGTAGAGACGGGGTTTTGCCATGTTGGCCAGACTGGTCTTGAACTCCTGACTTCAGGTGATCCACCCACCTTGGCTTCCCAAAATGCTGGGATTACAGGCATGAGCCACCGTGCCCAGCCCCTAAAACTATTCTTTATGATATTTCTGAGACTATTCAGTGGTCTTCTAAAATGTAGCCAGCAGAATGGAAAACGTATCCCCTAAATGGCTGGCCAACCTTAGCATATGGACAGTGTCACCTCTCACACAGAGCCACTGAAAACTAAACACCAAAACCAGTTTTCTTGGGCAAAAGTTCTAAGATGGAAAATTTAAGCAGCAAGATGTGTCAAGTTGTAGATGTTGGCCAGAAAAAAGCCAGGAGCAGCCAGGCAGGGGAGAGTGTGCATCCGACATCCTCCTGTGTGATGAAGGGATGACACCTCGTCCCTCTGGGCTGTCAGCTTTTACTGTTCCAGGATACAGATCTCCTGATTCAGTGTCCAGTGCCTTTTGAACTGACTGCAAGCCCTCATGGACGATTGGAACTGTAATGTGGAAAGGGCTGTGATGGAGCCAGTTAAAATGCTTCATTATTTGCAAAATACCACATACGGTAATACAATATACATGTCTTTCCCCTTCTCCACTAAGTAGCATAAATTTAGACTTTACAGAGGAAGTGTGCCTTTTTCATTTCTTATCTGAGTCAGTGAGTATCCTTTTCGGAAACAAGCTTCATCCTGGTTTTCTAGAGTGCCAAGTCAGGGTGGAAACGAGGACCTGGGGGCTCAGTTGTTCCTTGCCCCTTGGGCTGCCTTCAGGGTTAAGTAGAGGGTCCCAGCTGAGCTCTCTGGATGCACAGGAGCACCTGGGTACATAAGAAGGTGAACGGTTTGCAAGGGGAAATTACTATCCCCCACAGCATTTGTTCCTTCAGGACACTAACCCTCTGGATCTATGTCTTCTGTGTCTCCAGTGGCCAACAGTGTTGCAAACAGGAGCCCGAGGTTTTCACTTCACTGTTGATGGGAACAAGAGGGCATCCGCTAAAGTTTCAGATTCCGTAAGTTCATGCTTTTTGTTCCATTATAAATGATTTTTTTGGCTTAGGGGGTAAGGATCTATACCAGTTTGTTTTCATATGAGTCATAGATATAAGAGAAAAATTTTTCATAGGTATCTAATGCATGCTGAAATTATTTTCAGTGTAATAATACTTAATTGCAAGTACGAATATAAAAATAAATGTTTACATTTTTACTTGTATCTCTTATGTATCTATAAACTAGATTTAAATTTAGATCAAGTAAAGCAATAAATTAAAATGAACAGTATCTGCTGTGATAGATGATAAAATTCCTACTGAAAATAGGATGGTGGGGCCAGTGAACAGTATCTGCTGTGATAGATGATAAAATCCTACTGAAAATAGGACGGTGGGGCCCCTCAGGTGTGGGTTGCTTTGTATTTAGTGTGCCTATTCTCTGTTGAAAAACTGAAACTTGCTGAGAAGTTGTTTTCTTATAAGCTCACAATAGCGACTGAATGCTCCTTGGCACCTTCTCAGGCATAAGCATAGGCACGGCCGTGAAGTAGAGTTGTGGTCCTCAGTCTGATCCCATGGAATAGACCCTCTACCATTCATAGAATCTGATTGTCAGTCCCTTCTCCAGGTGCGAATGTGCCCACCTCTCCCCGCACTGTTCAGGGCTCAGCCCCAGGACAGGATGGAGGCCCTGTGTGCCCAGCAGTTGCTCGTTTTATCTTTGTCAAGCTCTTTCACTGTCACAGGAGTCTTCATGTTTGGCATGGTGGGACATGTGATTGACAGGTGCATTTTTCTTTTCCAGATTTCTGCTCAGTATCCAGTAGTGGATCATGAATTTGATGCAGTGGTGGTAGGCGCTGGAGGGGCAGGCTTGCGAGCTGCATTTGGCCTTTCCGAGGCAGGGTTTAATACAGCATGTGTTACCAAGCTGTTTCCTACCAGGTCACACACTGTTGCAGCGCAGGTAAGAGAAAGGTGCCCCACTGTGCTCCGAGTCCGTGCAGGTCCTGCACAGCCTCACACTTTCTACCTGGGCAGCCTCCTCCTCCTCCCCGTGCTCCAGCCATATGGCCTCTTGCTGTGCCTTGCTCACTCAGCTCACCCTCTCAGGGGTCTCTCCCTGGAGCCTCTTCCCTGAAGACTTTGAACGGTGGGAGCCTTGTTGTCACTCCTAATTCAGACTCCAGTCACACTTGGGTTTTCTCTGACCATCTCGCCTACTGCCCTCCCCACCCACCCCCGCCGCCCCAACACCTTAAGAAAAGGAGATCACCTAAAGAGGAGGAATCAGAATTTAGGTTGGGGAAGAAAAGGGCAAGGGTTTCATTTGTCCCTGTGCTGCTGTCTTCTGGGACTCTCTGAGGGGTAAGACGGCGGTGGGCACACACAGCCAAAGGAAGCAGGGGTACAGGGGAGTGCGACTCTGAGTATGGAGTTTATTACTTGGCAGGAAGCACTTCTAGTCTTTAACACATGCCTGTAAATGCCATTGGGAAGATTTGTTAATAAAATTATCTGGAAAGATTTGTTGAGTACCTTTTCTGTGCCAGATAGGTTAGGTTATAAGCATATTACAGGTAGCCTTTCACTCACTGCTCCAGTCAGCCCTTCCTGGAGTTCCCTGTGTCTCCACCACACAGATGAGGAGACTGAGGCTAAGGGATGGAATCACTGGGCGAGTCAGGGAGGGGTTGCGATCTGGAATCTGTCAGGTCTTGCTGCTCCTCTGCTGAGGTCCGCCCTCACTGGGAGTCACCGCGTGAGTAGTTGGCTTTCTCTGAATCCCCCAGTGGGTGGATTTGGGCCTGGAAGACAAAGTTGGGGCTCCTGTTTGTGGCTTGTAAGGAGTGGTTGGTGTTTCCAGGGAGGAATCAATGCTGCTCTGGGGAACATGGAGGAGGACAACTGGAGGTGGCATTTCTACGACACCGTGAAGGGCTCCGACTGGCTGGGGGACCAGGATGCCATCCACTACATGACGGAGCAGGCCCCTGCTGCCGTGGTCGAGGTGATGGGCGGGAGGCTCTGGGTGCTCTCGTGGTCTGTTTCTAGTACAAAAGAGTCTTAGAAAAAAATGTAAGCAATTGAGGCGGATGTGGCAGCTGAAAGAATGGTGATGAGCAAAGCTCACAAGAAGACTCTTTTTCCATCATGAACTATGCATTATATGTAACAAGAAAACTTCTATTTGATGAAATGTTGACATTTTCGTAAAATAGGTTACTTTGGGTTTGCAGATTTGTATTAAAGTTGTTTAGTGTAGATTAGCTGTGAATATCTTGACTCCTTTAAGGTAATAAGGTTTTTGTTTGTTTTTATCTTTCACAGCTAGAAAATTATGGCATGCCGTTTAGCAGAACTGAAGATGGGAAGATTTATCAGCGTGCATTTGGTGGACAGAGCCTCAAGTTTGGAAAGGGCGGGCAGGCCCATCGGTGCTGCTGTGTGGCTGATCGGACTGGCCACTCACTATTGCACACCTTATATGGAAGGGTAAGGCCACCTCCGGTCCACCTGAGACAGGACACGTAGTGCTGGGGCTTATGGTGACAGCGGGGAATGGGTTAGCGTGCCCAGTGAGTCAGCCAGAGATTGCGTAAAAAGCAACAGAGAACAGCGGTGTGGGACACATGCAGCGACTGTTGATGTGACAAGACCAGACATGTGCCTTGAGGAGCTGCCCCTAAGGCAATGTGTGACTTCTTGTATCTATTTTGGAAAGTTGAATTGATAATCTTATATACTAGGTTTTAACTTGGGATATGTGACACTCAACATACAAGAACAGAGCAAGCAGGCCAGGCACAGTGGCTCAGGTCTGTAATCCCAACATTTTAGGAGGCCAAGGCAGGAGGATCACTTGAGACCAGAAGTTTGAGACCAGCCTGGACAACATAGCGAGACCCTGTCTCTACAAAAAGTTTAAAAATTAGCTGGGCATGGTGGTAGATGCCTGTAATCCCAGTTACTCAGGAGGCTGAGGCTCCTGGATCACTTGAGACCAGGAGGTTGAGGCTACAGTGAGCCATGTTCGTACCACTGCACTCCAGCCTGGGCAACAGGAGACCCTGTCTCAAAAAAAGAAAAAGAACAGGCCAGGCGTGGTGGCTCACGCCTGTAATCCCAGCACTTTGCGAGGCCGAGGTGGGCAGATCACAAGATCAGGAGTTCGAGGCCATCTTGCCTAACACTGTGAAACCCCGTCTCTACTAAAAATACAAAAAAATTAGCCAGGCATGGTGGCAGGCACCTGTAGTCCCAGCTGCTTGGGAGGCTGAGGCAGGAGAACTGCTGAGGCAGGAGAATGGCGTGAACCCAGGAGGCGGAGCTTGCAGTGAGCCGAGATCGCGCCCCTGCACTCCAGCCTGGGCGACAGAACGAGACTCCATCTCAAAAAAAAAGAAAAAAAAAAAAAACGAAAAAGAACAAGTATTTTAAGTCTCTTTTACCACCTCTGAGTTCCTGAATGGATTGGTTTTGTTTGTTTGTTTTGTTTTGTTTTGTTTTTGAGACGGAGTCTCACTTTGTCACCCAGGCTGGAGTGCAGTAGTGCGATCTCGGCTCACTGCAACCTCCACCTCCCGGATTCAAGTGAGTCTCCTGCCTCAGCCTCCCGAGTAGCTGGGACTACAGGCACACGCTGCCATGCCTGGCTAATTTTTTGTATTTTAGTAGAGACAGGGTTTCCCATGTTGCCCAGGCTGGTCCCGAACTGAGCTCAGGCAGTCCACCCGCCTTGGCCTCCCAAAGTGCTGGGATTGCAGGCGTGAGCCACCGCACCCGGCCATGGATAATGTTTTAATATTAACTGTTAACACTGAACAAAGACTTGAGGTGACAATAGTTACTGGGTAATCGGGGTCAACTTTGGCATGGCCAAATAATATTTTGAACAGTATTGATTCAGAGTAATCAATATTCTGAACTTTGTTGTTTGATGAATGGGGACGGATTGTTAATTTGCAGGTTGTTAGAACACCAGTGACTTCTCTGTGGCTGAGTGCATCGACAAGTGTGTGGTGGGAGGAGACAGCGGCTCCGTCCGGAGCAGGAGCTGTCATGTGGGGAGCTGGCCCAGGCTTAAGAGAGCTACTTGCGCTGGCTGAGGGAACAGCAGGTCCAGGTGGGCAGCGCTATCCGGTGCCTACCTTTCTGTGGCGCCGGAATCGGCTCGTCTGCAACCGTCCGCTTTGGTAGCTGCCAGCCACATGGGGCTGTTGCTAGTGTGGCTGGTGTAGCTGAAGAGCTGAACGTTTTGATTAATTAATTAAGTGGTTATATGTTGCCAGCAGCTCCCATCTGGGCTGTGACTGCGTGGTCTGTGGACCTCACTCTGGCACCAAACTGAGCGGAGCTGCACGTGGCCACCAGACAGTGTGGAGTGCCTCTTTGGGTTGCGTAGAAATAGGAAATGGGTCACCAAAATAGGAGCTGTTGCTGCTGCGTTCTCTAGCACACCTGCCTTGTTTGTACTGCTCAGCGTGGAATGCCTCTTGGGCTCCAACAGTGTCACTGACACTGTTGCTGATCTCCTTGGATTCACCTGGTCCATTTGGATCAAGTTATTTCACCTGTTCACATGAGCAGATACCACGTTAAAACCTTAAAGGTTGGCTTAACATTTCTTGCCCTTTTTTTTCTTTCTTTTAGTCTCTGCGATATGATACCAGCTATTTTGTGGAGTATTTTGCCTTGGATCTCCTGATGGAGAATGGGGAGTGCCGTGGTGTCATCGCACTGTGCATAGAGGACGGCTCCATCCATCGCATAAGAGCAAAGAACACTGTTGTTGCCACAGGGTAGGAATCTCATTTCTACTTTATTTCATTTATAAAAATGAATAAATTTCATTTAGAGTTTCTTTATTTTAATGAAAATAGAGGTATTGTAGAATAACCGTTCAGTCACAGGCCTTGATATAACCGTGTGAGGGTGATGGCCTTTCCCAGCCGTGATTCCTCACCTGTAAAGGGTGAGGACAGCAGCACCTGCTTCGGGGTGAGAAAGCATGGCCCTCAGTAGTCGGTAGTGGCTGCCATCAGGTTCACAGCTTACCTGTCCCGATTTTAGGTGAGGAAACTGCGGCCCAAAGGGTCACATGGGGTTTTTGTGGCAAAATCTCTCTTGTTTTAGTGGGTTCTGTGTTGATACTGATTCCTGGGGTGGATAAGTCCTTCTTCTCCACATAATGAAAATAAGTAACTTTAATTTTATACACTGTCAGTTACTTTAACCATTTTAAAAGTTAAAAAGTGTCAGTACAGCCAAAGTAAAAATCAGCACAACTACAAGTTGGGAAAAAATATTTTCCAAACCATGTGTGTAATAATATCTTACTATCTAAAATAGCAAAAAAAAAAAACCCTACTAAAAACAACCTACTAAACCCTACTAAAAAACAACCCTACTAAAAATGGGCAAAGAACTTGAATAGATATTTTTCTAGAGAAGACATACAAATGGCCAATTGATGTATGAAAAAATGCTCAACGTCACTAAGCACCAGAGAAATGCAAATTAAAACCCCAATGAATATCATCTCATCTCACTCCAGTTAGAATGACTGTTACCAAGAGGACAAAAGACAGCAAGTGTTGGTGAGGATGTGGAGAAAAGGGAACCCTGTGTGCTGTTGGTGGGAACGTAAATTAGTACAACTATTACAGAAAACTCTGGAGGTTCCTCAAAATTCACAGGACTACCATGTGCTCCAGCAACCACATTTCTGGGTGTATATCCAAAGGGCATGAAATCAGAGCTCAAAGAGACACCTGGACCCCACGTTCATTGCAGCATTATTCACAATACCCGAGATATGGAAACAGCCTAAATATGTGTTGGTGTTTAGTGACAATGTGTGTATACACAACTGAATATTATTCAGCTATGAAAACAAAGGAAATCCTGTCATGTGTGACAATGTGGATGAACCCAAAGTCATTATGTTAAGCGAAACAAGCCAGGCACAAAAAGACAGATACTGCATGTCACTCATATGTGGATCTAAAACAGTCACAACTCATTGAAACAGAGTAGGACAGTGGTTGCCAGGGGCTGGGGGAATGCAGACTGTGGCGATGCTGATTAAAGGTGTAACTTCCCGTTACAAGATGAAGTTCTGAAGGTCTAATATACAACATGGTGGCTAGAGTTAATATTATACAGCACGGTGGCTATCGTTAATATTATAACTTGAAATTTGCGAAGATAGTAGACCTTAGGTGTCTGTATCTCCAAAAAAAGGATAATTGTATGAGGTGATAGATGTGTATTAACTTGTGTCATCATTTCACAAAACATATGAAATCATCACGCTGTACACCTTAAATATATACGGTTTTGTTTTGTTTTTGTTTTAATTCGTCAATCATACCTCAGTAAATCTGGGGGAGAAAAAATCCATAAAAATTTTAAAATTTCCATTATAAAAGTAATATATGCTTATTGGGGAAACCTTTTGAACAGCACAAAGCTAAAATACAAATAGGGCCAGGTGCGCAGTGGCTCATGCCTGTAATCCCAGCACTTTGGGAGGCCGAAGTGGGAGGATCAGTTGAGGTCAGGAGTTCGAGACCAGCCTGGCCAACATGGCGAAACCCCATCTCTACTAAAAATACAAAAATTAACTGGGCATGGTGGTGCACACGGTAATCCCAGCTACTCGGGAGGCTGAGGCGGAAGAATCACTTAAACCTGGGGAGCCGGAGGTTGCTCTGAGCCGAGATCGCACCACTGTACTCCAGCTTGGGCAACAGAGTTAGATCCTATCTCAAAATAAATAAATAAAATAAAATACAAATGGAAGTCCTTTCTCTGATCCCAGGCTTCTATCCTACCTGCGAAGGGTGGCAGCACCACTGGCGTGGCCCCCAGTGATGTGTGTGGGGTGTGCGTGAGTAGGGGGTTGAGTGCATACAGCACTGAGAAGACGGTGCTGGGGGCTGCCGTGTCGATTTTGTGATCTCAGCAGACAGGAGGTCCGGACGTGGGCCGCTGTGTGCAGTCACTGCTCTCTGTCGTTTCCAGAGGCTACGGGCGCACCTACTTCAGCTGCACGTCTGCCCACACCAGCACTGGCGATGGCACGGCCATGATCACCAGGGCAGGCCTCCCTTGCCAGGACCTAGAGTTTGTTCAGTTCCACCCCACAGGTAGGGCAGGACGCCTTGCCCGGCAGGCGTTTGGCTCGTGTGTGTCTTGTAAGCATGTGATGCCTACTCATTGCTCTTCCATAGTTTTATGTAATAACATGGTTTTGAAGATCAGCTGCCTCAGCTCTCAGGTCCTAACTTCAATGTCATTTCCTTAAGGAGACTTTCTTTTCCCACACTCCCCTTTCCCTAAGGCAGTTTGGGCCACCGTCTTATGCATTTCTCAAGATCACTAAACCCTGCCTTGGTGATGCTTAAGCCAGCAGTAAAGCAGGGATTGAGGCCGAGCACGGTGGCTCACGCCTGTAATCCCAGCACTTCAGGAGGCCAAGGCAGGAGGATCACCTGAGGTCAGAAGTTCGAGACCAGCCTGACCAACATGGTGACACCTCATCTCTACTAAAAATACAAAAATCATCTGGGTGTGGTAGTATGTACCTGTAATCCCAGGTACTTGGGAGGCTGAGGTGGGAGGAATGCTTGAACCTGGGAGGCAGAGGTTGCAGTGAGCTGAGATCGCGCCACTGCACTCCAGCCTGGGCAATAGAGTAAGACTCCGTCTCAAAAAAAAAAAAAGTAAAGCAGGAATTGTTCAGTGTCCCTCTTTGCAACGAGGTCGTCAGCTCCTCAGGCAGGCAGGTCTTCTCATTAGCTGTGGTGCTCTATGCCCAGCACATGGTAGGGTCTCCATCAGGGTTTACTGAGTCAGCATTCTGAGAGCTGGGAGAATGCCATGGAACCGAGAAGCAGCACAGGCAGACTTCAGCTTTGTAGGAGAACATGGAGCTTCCGTGATAATGGGATGCAAAGTTAGGACGCAGCCGTGACAGAACCCCATGTGACATTGGGCACTGGGCTCAGCCCACATGACCACTGAGGGAGCTTGTCGTGGGGAAGATGAACTCGTCTTGGGGATGTCTGACGGTTGAGGTTACAAATGTGCAATTCGGAGACATTAACACAGAAATGACAGTTAAAGTCTTGAGTTTGGGGGAAGTTCTTCAAAATGAGTCAGAGAGAGACACACACACATCTGCCTCTTGTTTGAGGTGACTCGTCCTGGACTTTCCTGGGTTGCTTTTCTGACGTGTGGATGATGGAGACCCCTGAAGTGGTGCCAAAGAACCAGACCTGTGTCTTCTCTTTCTCTGTCAGTGTCAGCTTTCTGCTCCTTGGAAGGGATGAAAATAAGAAATGAATTTGTTGTAGGTTTTTTTTTTTAAATTTGTTTGGAGACAGGGTCTTGCTCTGTTGCCCAGGCTGGAGTGCAGTGGAGCAATCTTGACTCACTGCAGCTTTTGTCTCCCAGGCTCAAACGATCCTTCCGCCTCAGCCTGCCAAACAGCTGGGACTACGGGCATGTGTTACCATGCCCAGATAATTTTTGAAGGTTTTTTCGTTTTTGGTAGAGACGGGATGTCACCATTTTGCCCAGGCTGGTCTCAGACTCCAGGGCTTAGGCGATCCTCCTGCCTCGGCCCCTCAGGGTCCTGGGATTATAGCCATGAGCCACTGCACCTGGCCTGTTGTATTTTTTATTACTGTTTTTAATCAATAAAATGTCACTGAGCCCCTGAATTCCCTCTGTAATTTGCTTAGAGCTCCACTTCTCGTGCTTTGTCTTCAATATGTGAGAAGTAACCACAGAAAAAAGAGCATTGAAACTTAGAAAATCAAAAGACAGGCAAGAATCACATTCTTTTTTTAAAAGCAAGATTGCCCTTTTTGTATACTAATAAAAATTGTAGCTTTTGAAATACATTTAGTTTAGGGTTTTTGATCTCCTTTGTTAAAATTCGAAAGCTTGGCATGCCCTGTTTCTCATCGCACTGAGGAGTCACAGAGCCGCTGTTTGGAGCACAGACCGCCGGACTGCCCAAGTTTGGGTTTGAGCTCTGTCCTCAGCTGCATGACTGGATGTTACCAAGCGTTAATTTGCTTGTCACTGAGAAAGGGGGTCGTACTACCCAGAGTTGTTGTAAGACTTAAACGAGTTAATATGGGGAAAGCAGCTAGAACTGCCCATAGCAAGTGCAGTGTAAATGTTATCTAAAATAATCATTATTACTGTCCTTGCCACTGTTTGGATAATTTAGATATGAATTCTCCAAGCTAGTATTCTTAACTAGTCACCACAGTATCATAGTACAAAAGAATGTTCAAAAATTAAAACAAAATTTGAGGCATCCAGTGTACACTGGGCTGTAATCAGAGTATTGGCCAGAGGTCTGTGGGCTGGCCTTTCTCCTCGCTGGGGACGCCGCTCTGCCCCAGCCTCTGCTGCAGCTGTCAGCCTTGTCAGTGCTTTTTGTTATCCAGACTTTCTACTACTGTATGTTAACTGTCTTTCTGTGCAGTTTTGCATATAATGCCTTCTGCATATCTTTTTCCTCTTTCCCCCACAAAAAATCTTGAAAAAAATAATGCATTTGAAATAGAAACCTAGCAATTGTTAGGTGATAAATATGTGTGGTTTTTTTGCAGGCATATATGGTGCTGGTTGTCTCATTACGGAAGGATGTCGTGGAGAGGGAGGCATTCTCATTAACAGTCAAGGTGAAAGGTTTATGGAGCGATACGCCCCCGTCGCGAAGGACCTGGCGTCTAGAGATGTGGTGTCTCGTTCGATGACTCTGGAGATCCGAGAAGGAAGGTGCGTGTGATTTACCACCAGCACTGTCTGAGCGGGAACACGGGCCGGGATTGCTTCTGTGAGTTTCAGCACTGCTCGCCCTCACCTTCGTGTGCAGGCACACGTGTACAGCCACCTCTCTCAGCTGCGGGCAGGCGTCTGTTAGTCTGTGATATTTTTCTAAAGACCTACATTTTGAAAATTTTAGCCAGTTTCTTTCTCAAATCTGTGGAACAGAGTTTCTCTTAGTGTGTGTGAGTATGTGACGGAGTATGGGAGAGAGAGACACACACCCAACCTGAAGTCGGCACGTGAGCCTTGGGTGTTGTGTCTGATACCCACAGATGTTTTTCAGCAGCTTTCAAAGTGTGTGGGTTATTTGGCTTTCAGCAAAACAATTTACAGCTCTTTCATTGCCTCACCCTATTCTTTAATGTAATGACACTTGCTAAATATCTGCTGGTATGGCCTTTAGAGGTTTTACATTTTTATATTTAAAAAAACAGAAGTCAGGCAGGGCGCAGTGGCTCACACCTGTAATCCCAGCACTTTGGAAGGCTGAAGCAGGCGGATCAGGAGGTCAGGAGATTGAGACCATCCTGGCTAACACGGTGAAACCCTGTCTCTACTAAAAATACAAAAAATTAGCCGGGCATGGTGGCGGGCGCCTGTAGTCCCAGCTACTCGGGAGGCTGAGGCAGGAGAGTAGTGTGAACCTGGGAGGCGGAGCTTGCAGTGAGCTGAGATCACACCACTGCACTCCAGCCTGGGCGACAGAGCAAGACTTCGTCTCAAAAAAAAAAAAAAAAAAAAAAAAAACAGAGAAGTCAAATGGTTTTTTGGAATATGGTAGCCCTCCGTACCCATCGGTTCCACATGTGTGGTTTCAACCAACTATGTATTGAAAATAAAATTGCATCCTTACAAATATGCAGACTTATTTTCCTTGTCATTGTTCCCTTAACAATACAGTGTAACAGCTATTTACGTAACATTTACATTGTATTAGGTACTATGAGTAATCCTGGAGTTGCTGTAAAACTTAAATGTAAAACTGTAAATGAGGATGATTTAAAGTATAGAGGAGGATGTGCATAGGTTATATGCAAATACTCTCCCATTTTATATTAGGGACTTGAGCATCCACGGATTTTGGTATCCGTGGGGTTCCTGGACCCAACCTGCCACGGATACGCAGGGACGACTGTATTTGGCATAGAGGCCTTTCTAATGCACTTACCAAGGACAGCCGCAGCAGGCTGTGATCCCTGAGACAAGTGTGAGTTTAGTGAGGGTAGAGTTTTTGTTCTGGTTCTCAGCTGTGTCCCAGCACCTAGGATTGTCCCTGGCACACAGTAGATGCTTAGAAAAGATTTGATGAGAGGGTGACCATACATGAGGGGAAATTTTCTTCAGTTTCAAAACATGTTGAAACTCACACACTTCCAAGATGATGTATTCTCAGGTCTCCTGCCATTGCCGTTCTCTGCCTTATGTGATGGTGTTCTGTCTTACCAGAGGCTGTGGCCCTGAGAAAGATCATGTCTACCTGCAGCTGCACCACCTACCTCCAGAGCAGCTGGCCACACGCCTGCCTGGCATTTCAGAGACAGCCATGATCTTCGCTGGCGTGGATGTCACGAAGGAGCCGATCCCTGTCCTCCCCACCGTGCATTATAACATGGGCGGTATTCCCACCAACTACAAGGGGCAGGTGATGGTGCTGACTCCTCTCCCACAGCTGGAAAGAAGGCTGGGACGACGGGGCCCACCTCGCAGTTGTCTCTTTAGATCTTACAGGAAAAGACATGTTTCCTTCAAGAAAGTACTGTGTTGTTTTCTAGATCGCACTTTAAATTTCTATTACTGGAGGATGGAGGGGGCTTGATAATTTATTCCTCCTTAGTAAATTGTCAGAGATACATCATTTGCAGCTTTTTCCATTTTGTAGTTACTTTCCTATATGATCCTGTGTTATTTCTAATGATCTTGTACATCGAGGGATCTTTATAATTCATTCCTTTGAGTGGTTTGCGGTTCACACAGAGCTTGTCAGTCACTTAGGCTCCTTGTTGGGCGAGGTGGGTGGAAGCTGTTGCTTTCCCTGCGTAGACGAAGAGGTGAACGGGGTAGAAGAGTCTGGAACATCAGTCTCCCCTGCTGATCTTCCTCCACCTGCCGTGCTCCTGGGTCTGAGCCAGAGCACAGGTGGTGAGGGCCCCGGGAACATGGGACACGGGGGACAGTCGCAGATGCTGACATTGGAGGTCCTCTGACCTGCTTATAACAGCAGGTGCTCAGGGGCAGAGGGGAAACTAGGGGATACCTTCGGAAGCTTCCCTCTGAAGAAGAGTAGCTATGGTCCTTACTTCCCTCTTAGATACGGTATTTACTTCCCTCTCTTTTTTTTCTTGGAGTTGCAGTCTCACTGTGTTGCTTCGGCTGGAGAGCAGTGGCACAATCTCGGCTCACTGCAACCTCCGCCTCCCAGGTTCAAGTGATTTTTCCACCTCAGCCTCCCTAGTAGCTGGGATTACAGGCACCCGCTATCATGCCCCGCTAATTTTTGTATTTTTAATAGAGATGGGCTTTCACTGTGTTAGCCAGACAGGTCTTGAATCCCTGAACTCAGGTGATCCACCCACCTCAGCCTCCCAAAGTGCTAGGATTACAGGTGTGAGCCACCACGCCTGGCCTACTTCCCTCTCTTTCTCTGACCTGCAGCACAGACACCCTGTTGAGGGAGGTGGACTTATGGAGGCATGGGCACCTTGACATTTCACCTGAAATCTTCCTTTCCACAGGTCCTGAGGCACGTGAATGGCCAGGATCAGATTGTGCCCGGCCTGTACGCCTGTGGGGAGGCCGCCTGTGCCTCGGTACATGGTGCCAACCGCCTCGGGGCAAACTCGCTCTTGGACCTGGTTGTCTTTGGTCGGGCATGTGCCCTGAGCATTGAAGAGTCATGCAGACCTGGTAAGTGTTTTCTTCAGGAGCCACACTATTTGAGAAGGCGCAGGAAGTTACAAAGTTTTTTTTCTTTTTTTTGGAGAAAGGATCAGCCCAGGCTGGAGTGCAGTGGCACAGTCATAGCAGCTGCAACCTCCCAGGCTCAAGCAGTCCTCAACACCTCAACCTTCAGAGTCCCAAGTAGCTGGGACTACAGATGTGCACCACCACACCTGGCTAATTTTTAAAAAATTTATTTTGTAGAGACAGGGTCTCACAATATTGCCCAGGCTGGTCTTGAACTCCTAGACTCAAACAGTCCTTCTGCCTCAGCTTCCCAAAGTATTGGGATTAAAGGCATGAGCCACTGCACCCAGCTGGGTTACAAAGCCTTGACTTGTTACTGGAAATCTGCTTAGTGATCATATAGAGGTAGTCTGGGTTTTTCCCCCTAGAAGTGATTAAACTGAGAAATCCAGAAATTATATAGTGGTAATGTTGGGACTAGATAGAGGCTGGTTGGGGATCTTAACAGTTAAGGTGACATTTTTGGGGTTATGTTTTTTTAAAAAATTATTTTGCAGTCATTATGTTCTGCTTAGAAAAAGCACTATTAGGAAGTTGTTATTTTTAGGAGAATCATTACGTATTACTTGCCTGATAGAAATCACTTATTTGCAATGAAATATTTTAAATAGTTGGCATGAATGAATATGTAACTTCTTGGTACTTAGAAAAATAATTTAGGCCATTCTAGAAACAAAGTACAACTAACCTCTATTAGAGGAGAAGGGATGACTTACAATGAACAGGATTCCCACCCTCTACGGACAGATTGGATTTCACTTGCTGGTTTTCTTTTCATGGTAGCATCAAATAATGTGCAGGAAAAGAAATGCCGTGTGTGGGAGTGTGAGTCTTATGTGCACTAAGAACAGGACAGTTAGCATCACTCCCACCTCCAGAGATCTTCACAGTGGTTATCCAGCCTCGTGTGCTCAGAACAGTGTGAGGTGGATGAGGCACTGGTGGGTGTTTGTGTGGCAAGGATGGTGGGACCCCAGGCCCGTGTTCTTCCCATTACCTTTCTCTGGTGTTAACTGTTTAGCATCATTTCTGCTGTTTTTATACAACAGGTGCTTTTTGCTTTTTGTATGGACTCAAATGAAATAAAAACAAGCACTGCCGTAACTTATAAACATGTGCCCTTTTATATCTGTAGTTAGAAAGGTACAGATAGTATTCAAAGGGTAGCTTACTTCAGACACTCTGTCTCTGTGGATCTGACCACAGCTCCGGAGGCCAGCACACGCAAACCTGGCGTCTTAGCCCAAGCCATTGCTGATCATCGGCGAAGGTGGAGTTCAGGTCCATCATTCCTGATGCCACAGGTAGTGCTTGTCTCACTGCATAGCCCTGCAGTTTGTAGCAGTAAGGACTGATACCATTTCTCTCAGAGCAATGTAGAAATTTTGAGCTGCTCTTTCTTTGAAAATGCAAAAAAGAACATTTTGTAAGAATACCCTATACTTTACATCTGAGAAACTGCTCACGCATGCAGCATCTCAGGCAGAATGCTGTGGAGTCAGACTCAAAAGGCTGCACACCTGTGGTTCTGTTGATACGACATTTTGGAAAAGGCACATCTAGGGAAGAAAAGGGATTGGTGGTTGCCAGAGGCTGTTTCCTGAATGTGGTGATACTTACAGACACAACTCTGTGTGTGTCAAAATTTGAAAAACCCTACACTAAACATGATGAGTTTATTTTACTGTATCTTTATGCTTTAATTTTCAAAAATGAAAAGGAAAGAAAAAATGCTTGTAGCATCACTACTTCTCCCCCAACCCCCCCGACAAAAAAAATACATATATATATATGTATTTATATATATATATATTTTTATATAGATATATATATATCTATATATATATGTTTTTTTTTTTTTAAGAGATAGTCTCCCTCTGTCGCCCAAGCTGGAGTGCAGTGGTATGATCAGGTGCACGCCACCACACCTGGCTAATTTTTAAAAATGTTTTGTAGGGACAGGGTCTCCCTGTGTTGCCCAGGATGGGCTTGAACTCCTGACCTCAAGTGATCCTCCTGTCTCAGCCTCCCGAAGTGGTTACATGCACCTATACATGTGTTAAAATTGGTAGAACTGAGGTTGGGTGCGGTGGCTCACGCCTATAATCCCACCACTTTGGGAGGCTGAGGTAGGCAGATTGCTTGAGCTCAGCAGTTCGAGACCAGCTTGGGCAACGTGGTGAAACCGCGTCTCTACCAAAAATACAAAAATTAGCTGGGCATGGTGGCTCACACCTGTGTAGTCCCAGCTACTTGGGAGGCTAAGGTGGGAGGATTGTTGGAGCCTGGAAGGCGGAGGTTGCAGTGAGCCGAGATCACACCACTGTACTCCAGCCTGGGCAAGAGAGGGAGGAGACACTGTCTCAAAAAAAAGAAAAAATAAATTGTAGAACTGTCCACCGAAAGAAAAAAGTCAATTTTACTGAATGATCAATTTTTAAAGCATTATTATCCAAAGGAAAAGAAACACCAGCAAGCCTAGAAGCATTTGAGCAGACCCTCAAGAGACCCATAGCCTGGTCCCGTGGAGAGGTGGTGGGCGGGGCGGGGCCTGTTTGACTCCTACATTTCATACCTCCTGCATGTATTACCTGTTGAAGAAAATATATATAATATTATAAAAAAAAAAACTTAAAAACTTTTTTCAAGACATCTTGGAAATACAAGAGTTGCAAATCTTGGCTGTGTGCAGTGGCTCACACATGTGATCCCAGCACTTTGGGAAGCCAAGGCAGGTGGCTCACCTGAGGTCAGGAGTTCGAGACCAGCCTGGCCAACATGGTGAAACCCATCTCTACTGAAAATACAAAAATTAGCCAGGTATGGTGGCATATTCCTGTAGTCCCAGCTACTCTGGAGGCTGAGGCAGGAGGATTGCTTGAACCAGGAGGTGGAGGTTGCAGTGAGCTGAGATGGTGCCACTGACTGCACTCCAGCCTGGGCTACAGAGCAAAATTACATCTCAAAAAAAAAAAATTGCTAATTTTGAAGTATAGGTGAGAGCACATAAGAGTCCAAATCAACAGGTGACTTTCAAGCACACAGCAGCCACCTTCCCCCCGCTGATGTGAAGGACAGTAGGGTGGCCGGCCCCTTGGGACCACCATCGGGAAGATGTCTCTTTTTTCCCTTAGTGGAGTGACATTTATATACACTTAATGTATATAAATTTGTATAATTTAATTTTTTTTTTTTTAAGACAGGGTCTCGCTCTGTTGCCCAGGCCGGAGTGCAGTGGTGCAATCTCGGCTCACTGCAACCTCCACCTTTCGGGTTCAAGCAGTTCTCGTGCCTCAGCCTCCCAAGTAGCTGGGATTATAGGCGCGTGCCACCATACCCAGATAATTTTTGTGTTTTTAGTAGAAACGAGGTTTTGCCACGTTGGCCAGGCTGCTCTTGAATTCCTGACCTCAAGTGATCCACCTACCTTGGCCTCGTAAAGTGCTGGGATTACAGGCGTGAGCCACCGCACCCGGCCTGCATTTAATTTTTTAATTTTAGAGATGATTTCTAGTTTATTCACTCTAAGATCACTTAATGGATATCTACTGTGTGCCAACAATTTTGCCTTTATGTTCTTTAAAATTGGCCCCAACTCAACAGATGGCCTCAGATGTAGGGTGGGCTGGCAGTGTGTTAGCTCAGGAGACTTACCCAGTTTCCAAGCTCCTTGAGCGGCTGTGCTACATATTTATGTGTCATTCTAAATCCATTTGGTTTTTTAAGACGGTTTTCAAAAGTTAAATTCTAGCTTTTTTTTGTTTTAGGAGATAAAGTCCCTCCAATTAAACCAAACGCTGGGGAAGAATCTGTCATGAATCTTGACAAATTGAGATTTGCTGATGGAAGCATAAGAACATCGGAACTGCGACTCAGCATGCAGAAGGTGAGAGCCTGGACTTGCTCTGGAGTGAGCAGGCTGGCTGCATACCTGGTCCTGCACTGGTTTTGTTTTTTTAAAAATAGATCTAGGGGGATGCAGGTGCAGTTTTGTGTGGATGTACTGTGAGGTGGTGGAGTCTCGGCTTTTCATGTACCCATCACCCAAGTCGTGTATGTTGTACCCAGCAGGTAATTGCTCATCCCCACCCCTCCCGCTTTTTGGAGCCCCCAGTCTCTGTTAGTGCGCTCCGTGTGTCCATGTGTACTCACCGTTCAGCTCCCACTTCCAAGTGAGAACGTGTGACACTTGACCTTCTGAGTCACTTCACTTAGGATAGTGACCTCCTGTTCCATCTGTGTAGCTGCAGAAGACATGGTTGTATTCTTTTTTTATGGCTGAGTAGTGTTTCATGGTATATATGTACCACATTTTCTTCATCTGGTCGTCCGTTGATGGGCTCTTAGGTTGATTCCATGACTTTGCTGTTGTGACTAGTGCTGCGATAAATACACGAGGCTGCACCAGTATCTGGAGCTAAACAGCGGTAGGACGTACTCCTCACCATATCAAGAATGTGAAAGAGACCAGGAGGCCTGAACTACACAGAAGTGCACTCATTTTCCACGTAGAAGGTCAGCAGGCTAGGGCAGAATTCGTGACTGCTTAGCATCCAGGACAGCCTTCCGTGGTTCACTCGTGTGTGCTTGGGCGTGACCTCCGTGCCCTGACCGTCGCTGCCTGTCATGGATGAGTCACAGCGTGGAGGAGAGGGAGCTGCAGGACCACCGGAGAAGCTCAGTCCCCAGCAGGGCCGCTTTCTCTTAGCGGGTTTCCTGGAGTTCAACACAACACTGGTGCTTACATCTCAGGCCCAGATACTGATCATGTCATCATGCCTGGCTTCCAGCAGCTTGGAAATGTCTTTAAGCTGGGCCTGTTGCTGGCCCTAAATATACTCGGAAGAGAGGGAGAGTGGGTGGCAGGTGGAAACTGATCTGTGCGGCCTGTGCTGCTGGGAGTTGGTCCAGTAGGACCGTCTGTGATGATGGAAATGTTGAGTGCCGTCCAGTATGGCAGCCATTAGCCACAGGGGGCTGTGGAGAACCTGATACATAGTCAGTCTAAGAAACTGAATTCCTCTAATAACAAGGATTCTTGTCCATGAATGAGATCTCTTGCCTACTATTTGCAAGAATTTCTGTGTATTTTCTAAAATGAAATCCATTGCTTTAGTCCCATTCTGAAATAGGTGTCTAACACCTATTTGGTGTTACTCATAGGAGAACAGGTTGCCTGCTGACATCTTCAGAGGCCTGTGCCCTTCAGTCTTCAGGTGAGGCTGGGCTTGAGGGAGGCTTTGTGGAACGGTGAGAAGAACAGCGTGACTAAGGCACAGAAGGCTGAGTGATGCCCTGCAGTGCTTTGTGGAACGGTGAGAAGAACAGCGTGACTAAGGCACGGAAGGCTGAGTGATGCCCTGCAGTGCTTTGTGGAACGGTGAGAAGAACAGCGTGACTAAGGCACGGAAGGCTGAGTGATGCCCTGCAGTGCTTTGTGGAATGGTGAGAAGAACAGCGTGACTAAGGCACGGAAGGCTGAGTGATGCCCTGCAGTGCTTTGTGGATCGGTGAGAAGAACAGCGTGACTAAGGCACGGAAGGCTGAGTGATGCCCTGCAGTGCTTTGTGGAACGGTGAGAAGAACAGCGTGACTAAGGCACGGAAGGCTGAGTGATGCCCTGGGGTGCTTTGTGGATCGGTGAGAAGAACAGCGTGACTAAGGCACGGAAGGCTGAGTGATGCCCTGCAGTGCTTTGTGGATCCGTGAGAAGAACAGCGTGACTAAGGCACGGAAGGCTGAGTGATGCCCTGCAGTGCTTTTGTAGGGTTGGAGGGCAGCTGGGAAAGAAGGAACCAGTGCATTAGAGAATGGGAACGCGCCTTCAGATACAGAAATGGCAAATCCATGAGATAGCTTGAAGTGAGAATACTAGAAGCATTAACCACCAAACAAGGTGCGTCGTGGTGCCTGCCGTATCCCGGGCTCCGTGAGATGCTGGAGTCGGCACTGAACAAACAGAGCTTCCTGTGCTCGTGGAAATGGGTTTCGTTGGGGAAGGGATTTTTCTGCTGACTCTGGCTATTAATAGTAAGAAGCAAAAAAGAAATGAGGTAAATTTTTGGGAACAGGCCCCCAAATGTGGCCCAAAGCTGGCCATAAACAGAATCTCTGCAGCACTGTGACATGCTCGTGATGGCCATGAGGCCCGCACTGGAAGGTTGTCGGTTTACGGGAATGAGGGTAAGGAACACCTGGCCCACCCAGGGCGGAAAACCGCTTAAGGCGTTCTTAAACCACAAACAGTAGCGTGAGCAATCTGTGCCTTAAGGACATGCTCCTTCTGCAGATAACTGGCCAGAGTCCATCCTGTTTCCCCTAAGGAATACTTTTAGTAAATCTTTTGACTGGCTTGCTCTCAATAAATACATGGGTAAATCTCTGTTCGAGGCTCTCAGCTCTGAAGGCCGTGAGATCCCTGATTTCCCCCTCCACACGCTATATTTCTGTGTGTGTGTCTTTAATTCCTCTAGCACTGCTGTCTTAGGGTCTTCACACCTGAGCTGGTCTCAGCAGTAAATACTGAAAAGGAATAGATACAATTGCCGTTACTTACAGATAGAATTTCCAAAAAATTCCCAGGGAATAAACTGAAAAACTAACAGAAACAAAACAAGAATGTAGTAAGGTGTCTGGACAAGAGATTTGTATCTAAAAATCAGTAGCTTTACAATGTGCCAGCAGTAATCTGCTCAGACATCAGTAAATATCTCATTCACATTTCAAAAAAAAATTGAAAATGCCCTGAAATAATGTAACCAGAAATACGAAAAAAAGAATATGAAAACATGTGGCTGCTAATGGACATGAAAGAATGTAATACTAGATTCTGAGATGCAATGTTTTTCATTTGTTCTTCCTGAGAAACCATTAGGTTGATGTGCATTACAGTGTTACGATTATGTATGAGTCTAAGGAAAATCAGATGAAATGTCCAAATTAAACCACGAAGGTGCATAGGTAGAGGAAGAGACAATTAGGGTCAGTGGAGCAAGGCACAGTTAGAGGGAGAAGCAAGGAGGAGGAGGGATCACGGAGGTGGTGCCTGTCTGTCCCACAGGAAGCAAAAGCTGACGCCCAGTTCCCAGCATACCTACAGTAAACTTCAGGTCCACTGCATAGCACGTTTCTCACCACAGTAAAACTATGAAGGAACTCAGTGTACAAGGAGCTTCTACAAGATAGGCAGAAGACAGTAGCTAGATGGGCCAAGGGCCGCAGCCACCCATGCCCCTCCCTCTCCTTGAAGACCTTCCGCTCCAACACCACCATCACCAGGGCTCTGCTCAGCTCCTCCTAGTGTGTATCACCACAGGGCTGCTGGCTTGTGTCACGTTCACCACCAGACCCCGTGTCAGGAGTCCCGCCAGGGGTGTGGGGAGGCAGCGCTGCCTGGTTGGCCGTGGAGCCGTATGGAACATGGTGCCTCACAGGCAGTCTGCTCAGAGTCCTGGACCCAGGCTGTATCCTGCTGGAAAGGATGTGTGTGAGTCTAAGATGTGTATGTAATAGAAACATTTATTTATTCAGAAGCTTTAGTCAAAACTTCATTTTTAAGTTTGGAGTAATAAACTCACAGTCTGAATTTCCTAATTTTTCTGTTTAATTTATGTAACTTTTAAATGAAATGCAAAACAACAGGTCTAAAAGTTAAGCAGTTCTTGGTATGGCGGCTTCTATGGATTAAAAGTTTACAAATAATATTTTGTGCCACAGTCAATGCAAAATCATGCTGCCGTGTTCCGTGTGGGAAGCGTGTTGCAGGAAGGTTGTGGGAAAATCAGCAAGCTCTATGGAGACCTAAAGCACCTGAAGACGTTCGACCGGGGTGAGCAGACAGTGGGCTCTGTGCACACTGTTGCGCCTGCCTTCTGCAGGGTGGGCTGGTGTCTGTACCGTCAGTGCTGACTTAGTTCCGTGCTTGCTGTCTGGATGGGTCCTGGCCCACAGCTATTAAGCCACAACCAGTGATTCCATGGACTAGCAGGCCCAGGCTGGCAGCTCGGAGGGCCCATGTGACTGGGTCCCGCCTGCCCCTGATGGAACTTTTTGTGTCCCCAGGAATGGTCTGGAACACGGACCTGGTGGAGACCCTGGAGCTGCAGAACCTGATGCTGTGTGCACTGCAGACCATCTATGGAGCAGAGGCGCGGAAGGAGTCACGGGGTGCGCACGCCAGGGAAGACTACAAGGTGGGCCTTCTCACCACGCCCACCTGCACCTGCCTTTTCCTGCCACCTGGTGGGACTCAACCACACCCATGCATTTTCTCTGCATTTTATTTCGTTTCCCCAAAAGTAAATCCAAAAAATGCCCTTTTCCCCCTGGTAACTTCGATCCCTGGGTTCTCGCCATCTTCTGGATCACTGTGACCTTTTCCTTGCTTTGGGTCAGCGTCCACTGATGCCAGCAGTGGCATCTCCAAGCCAACGTGCTTTGCTGTTAGAAGGCCACGGTTAGAAGTGCAGCCAGAGTGGCATGACCAGGAAATAAATGCCAGTTTATTAAATAACGAGTAAGCCACCGTTTCAAACCTGCCCTGTGGAGGAAATGCCAGTTTATTAACGAGTAAGTCACCGTTTCAGACCTGCCCTATGGAGGAAATGCGAGTTTATTAAATAATGAGTAAGCCACCGTTTCAGACCTGTCCTGTGGTTTGGAAAAGGTATTATAGAGCCTGCCCTGTGGTCACTTGTTCTTCAGATGAACTGATTTTTGTGCAGAGCACACGTGTTGGATTCTGCCAGGTAAGAGTTTTTCACATATGATAGCAAAAAACGACAGAAAGGGAAGCTTGGGGTGCAAATGCAAGTTCAAGATAAACCACATCAGCAAAAGGACAAAGGCTTCACAAGGCAGGCACACAGGCTGGTTCAGGACCGTGTGTAGGCGGCTGGTGGCAGCCTTTCCAGTCAGCTGAACATGGTGAATGGGAAAATCATTTTTATTCACCATGAAATTTTACTGATTTACCCTCCACTAGAATATGCTGATGGCTGTGATCACTGCTCAGAACTTGCTCTTGTCTCCTTGTACATATTAAGAGTTTCCTGCAAAGCATGTGAATCCGTTTGCCAGAATACAGAATAATAGTAAATTTATTATTTTTATTTTTATTTTTTTGAGATGGAGTCTCACTGTCCCCCAGGCTGGAGTGCAGTGGCGCGATCTCAGCTCACTGCAACCTCTGCCTGCCGGGTTCAAGTGATTCTCCTGCCTCAGCCTCCCAAGCAGCTGGGATTACAGACACATGCCACCATGCCTAATTTTGTATTTTCAGTAGAGACGGGGTTTCACCATGTTGGCCAGGCTGGTGTCGAACTCCTGACCTCAAGTGAACCACCCACTTCGGCCTCCCAAAGTGCTAGGATTACAGGCATGAGCCACTGTGTCTGGCCAGTGCATAAATTTAGTTGGTCACAGTGAGTTTTAATTAGAATAGAAGCCAGGTGCAGTGCCTTACACCTGTAATCCCAGCATTTGGGAGGCTGAGGCAGGCAGATCACTTGAGCCCCAGAGTTCTAGACCAGCCTGGGCAACATGGCGAAACGTGTCTCTACAAAAACATAAAAAATGAGCCAAGCGTGGTGGTATGCGCAGGAGGCTGAGGCAGGAGGATTGATTGAGCCTGGGAAGTCAAGGCTCCGGCGAGCTGTGATCACATCACTGCACTCCAGCTCAGGTGACATAGCGAGACCCTGTCTCAAAAAAAAGATTTTTTTTTAATAAAAACAGGCTGAAAGAAAAGATTGAGGTGGTCTCCCAGCACATGGAGCAAAAAGACAAAGTATATGATAAACTCTTAGGTACATAAAGGATGTCTAAGGGAACATGCGGACATGGATTACTCTGGACTCACTGCTGGCTGCACACCCCTGGCCAGCCATGTGGCCTCCGTGGGTTCTGAACGTGTTAATGGTGCCAACCTCCTGGGCTGAAGTGGAAATGGAATGAGTTCTAGGGCATCTGTCTCTTGGATCATTTTAATGTTTGCTGTGTTTTTTCTGTATTGCTCTGTTTGAGTAATAAGAAATGTGATGGTGTTTCCGGCCTCAGGTGCGGATTGATGAGTACGATTACTCCAAGCCCATCCAGGGGCAACAGAAGAAGCCCTTTGAGGAGCACTGGAGGAAGCACACCCTGTCCTATGTGGACGTCAGCACTGGGAAGGTCAGTGTGGAGCTTGTTCTCACCACAGCCCAGCACCCACACGGCCCCGCCCAGGTCTGCGGGTTGGCCTTGCTGATGGTGAACCGGGAGGAGCAGGCCAGATTTAAATCAGCTCCTGACAGATTTGAGGCACCACTGAAAAAGGCACTCTGACAGCAGTCAGGCTTTGGACTGGAAACAGAATCCAGTGCCTGCAGGTGGTTCAGAGGAGCCTTAAGGAAGGGTTGCTCCATGGTGTGGGCCAGATGGAAGTCACTGGGCAGGAGCAAGTGTCCAAGGCCTGGTGGCAGGGGAGGAGATGATTGTGGACCTAGCGATAAAGTCAGCATCTGTGGGGTGGGGACACACAGCCATTACCAGAAACCAGTCCCAAGCCAAGGGAGCCCAGAAGAGACCCCTCCCCTCTCCTCCCATGGGCTGGGCCAACTGGAAGCATCTGCAGGGGAGCTGAGGGGATGTGGTGCAGCCCTTAGCATCCCCTGGGCACTGAGCAAGCAGAGAAGGGCAGATATGGAGGTGGGGTTGGGGGTGAGCCACATCCTGGGAACAGCCAGCCGAGAGTGTGGTAGGGGGTCACAGCCTTGTTCCACACAAGCACAGCGTCCTGGGAACAGCCAGCTGAGGGTGTGGTAGGGGGTTGTAGCCTTGTTCCACACAAGCACAGCGTCCTGGGAACAGCTAGCCGAGGGTGTGGTAGGGGGTTGTAGCCTTGTTCCACACAAGCACAGCGTCCTGGGAACAGCCAGCTGAGGGTGTGGTAGGGGGTCGCAGCCGTGTTCCACACATGGTGAGCAGCGTCCTGGGAACAGCCAGCTGAGGGTGTGGTAGGGGGTCGCAGCCGTGTTCCACACATGGTGAGCAGCGTCCTGGGAACAGCCAGCCGAGGGTGTGGTAGGGGGGTCACAACCTTGTTCCACACAAGCACAGCATCCTGGGAACAGCCAGCCGAGGGTATGGTAGGAGGGTTGCAGGTTGTTCCACACAAGCACAATTCACCCGTGTGGCATTTCCGCTGGGCATTAAGATTCAGAAATAATGAAGATAGAAAGCTTTTACCCTTAAACTTTTCATAGCTTGTAAGAGTCGTATAATCACTTAGCTGTGTCTGTGGAAGTTACCTTTGGACTCTCACTATCATCTAGTGTGTCTGTGATTCAGGCAGTACATCATTTTTAGGATTTATCATGAAGGCCATTTCCTGAGAGTGTATAGAAATCACACTTCACTTGCTTAGCACTAGTCTGTTTTTAATGTTTCCGGGTTCGGGTTTTTTGTTTTGTTTTTG
Source organism: Pongo pygmaeus (assembly GCF_028885625.2). Classification (NCBI taxonomy): domain Eukaryota; kingdom Metazoa; phylum Chordata; class Mammalia; order Primates; family Hominidae; genus Pongo; species Pongo pygmaeus. The sequence continues at coordinate 242,481 of NC_072377.2, forward strand.
TTTTTCTGAGATAGAGTCTCATCTCTGCTGCCCAGGCTGAAATGTGGTGGCTCGATCTCGTCTCACTGCAGCCTCAACCTCCCCTGGGCTCAGGTGATCCTCCCACCTCAGCCTCCCGGGCACATGCCACCATGCCTGGCTAATTTTTATGTGTTTTGTAGAGATGGGGTTTCTCCACATTGCCCAGGCTAGTCTTGAACTCCTGAGCTCAAGTGATCCACCTGTCTTGGCCTCCCCAACAGGCATGAACCAATACCCCCAGCCAGTTTTAGTGATTTTTCAAGAAATACATACTCATTTTAGAAAGTACAAAGAGATTGAAATAAGAGCTCACTAACCAGAGACGACCCATTATGGTTGAAATTTCTTTGTATATGTGCCTACCTTTTCCTGTGTGTGCATATTTAATACACAGCTTGAGTATTCCTTCTCTGAAATCCTTGGGACCAGAAGTGTTTTGGATTTCAGGCTTGTTCAGACTTTGGAATATTTGCATTATACTTACTGTCTGAGCATCCCTAATCAGAAGATCTGACTCCATAGCACATTTCTTTTGAATGTCTTGCTGGTGCTCAGAAAGTTTCAGATTTTGGAGAATTTCAGATTTTTGGATTAGGGGTGTTCAACCTATATAAATATTTACTTTGAAGTAGAAAAACTGGAAGTAGATAGTTTAAACATTAAGTGTCTTGGTATAGACAAGGGTTCTACCACTTCTCATGACGGGAGAATTTTTATAAAGCACTGAGAATCTGGTACAGTGTCATTTTCTTTGCTCTGTTCCACTCTGTGGATCTGCCGTCATTTACAGTCCCCTGTTGCGCATGTAGATCATTTTTGAATTTGTTATTGGAAAATACTGCAGCAAATACCTTTAAGTTCCCATGCCGTAAATCTACTTTTATAGTTAAAATTTTTCAAAAGGAACACAAGAGATGGCTTTTTGTACATTTTTGTGCTTAACTTACCACTGACTTCTTTTCAAGGTCACCCTGGAATATAGACCCGTAATCGACAAAACTTTGAACGAGGCTGACTGTGCCACCGTCCCCCCAGCCATTCGCTCCTACTGATGAGACAAGATGCGGTGATGACAGAATCAGCTTTTGTAATTATGTATAATAGCTCATGCATGTGTCCGTGTCATAACTGTCTTCATACGCTTCTGCACTCCGGGGAAGGAGGAGTACATTGAAGGGAGATTGGCACCCAGGCTGGGAGCTTGCCAGGAACCCAGTGGCCAGGGAGTGTGGCACTTACCTTTGTCCCTTGCTTCATTCTTGTGAGATGATAAAATTGGGCGCAGCTCTTAAATAAAATATAAATGAACAAACTTTCTTTTATTTCCAAATCCATTTAAAATATTTTACTGTTGTGACTTTAGTCATATTTGTTGACCTAAAAATCAAATGTAATAATCTTTGTATTCTGTTACATCAAAATCCAGATGTTTTGTTGCAGTTTCTTTTTTCTTTTTCTTTTTTTTTTTTTTGAGACAGGATCGGTGCAGTGGTACAATCTCAGCTCACTGCAGCCTCAAACTCCTGGGCAGCTCAGGTGATCTTCCTGACTCAGCCTTCTGAGTAGTTGGGGCTACAGGTGTGCACCACCACGCCCAGCTCATTTATTTTGTAATTGTAGGGACAGGGTCTCACTGTCTTGCCTAGGCTGGTCTCAAACTCCTGGGCTCAAGTGATCCTCCCTCCTTGGCCTCCCGAAGTGCTGGAATTATAGGTGTGAACCACCATGCCTGGCCTTGTAGTTTATTTCTAAGTTCAAATTAATGTTGGTGCCTGAGAACAAATGGAGAAAACTAACAGTTCCTCTTTTTTCTTGGCAGATGGTTTACTAGGTGAGTGTGTCCTCGATTATTCAAATCAGGGGTCCCCAATCCCCAGGCCACAGATTGTTACCAGTCCATGGCCTGTTAAGAACCCGGCCGCACAGTAGGAGGTGAGCAGTGGGCCAGTGAGCTACTGTGTGAGCTCCGCCTCCTGCCAGAGCATTACTGTGTGAGCTCCGCCCCCTGCCAGAGCATTACCATGTGAACTCCGCCCCCTGCCAGAGCATTACCATGTGAACTCCGCCCCCTGCCAGAGCATTACCATGTGAACTCCGCCCCCTGCCAGAGCATTACCGTGTGAACTCCGCCCCCTGCCAGAGCATTACCGTGTGAGCTCCGCCCCCTGCCAGAGCATTACCGTGTGAACTCCGCCCCCTGCCAGAGCATTACCGTGTGAGCTCCGCCCCCTGCCAGAGCATTACTGTGTGAACTCCGCCTCCTGTCAGAGCGTTACTGTGTGAGCTCCGCCTCCTATCAGAGCATTACTGTGTGAGCTCCGCCCCCTGCCAGAGCATTACTCTGTGAGCTCCGCCTCCTGTCAGAGCATTACTGTGTGAGCTCCGCCTCCTGTCAGAGCATTACTGTGTGAGCTCCGCCTCCTGTCAGAGCATTACTGTGTGAGCTCCGCCTCCTGTCAGAGCATTACTCTGTGAGCTCCGCCCCCTGTCAGCATTACCGTGTGAGCTCCGCCCCCTGCCAGCATTACCGTGTGAGCTCTGCCCCCTGCCAGAGCATTACCATGTGTGCCCTGCCCCCTGCCAGAGCATTACCGTGTGAGCTCCGCCTCCTGTCAGAGCATTACTGTGTGAGCTCCGCCTCCTGTCAGAGCATTACTGTGTGAGCTCCGCCCCCTGCCAGAGCATTACTCTATGAGCTCTGCCTCCTGTCAGAGCATTACTCTGTGAGCTCCGCCTCCTGTCAGAGCATTACTCTGTGAGCTCTGCCTCCTGTCAGAGCATTACTGTGTGTGCTCCGCCCCCGTCAGAGCATTACTGTGAGCTCCGCCTCCTGTCAGAGCATTACTGTGTGAGCTCCGCCCCCTGCCAGAGCATTACTGTGTGAGCTCCGCCTCCTGTCAGAGCATTACTGTGTGAGCTCCGCCTCCTGTCAGAGCATTACAGTGTGAGCTCCGCCTCCTGTCAGAGCATTACAGTGTGAGCTCCACCCCCTGCCAGAGCATTACAGTGTGAGCTCCGCCCCCTGCCAGAGCATTACTGTGTGAGCTCTGCCCCGTCAGAGCATTACAGTGTGAGCTCCGCCCCCTGCCAGAGCATTACTGTGTGAGCTCCGCCCCCTGTCAGAGCATTACTGTGAGAGCTCCGCCCCCTGCCAGAGCATTACTGTGTGAGCTCTGCCTCCTGTCAGAGCATTACTGTGTGAGCTCCGCCTCCTGTCACAGCAGTACAGTGTGAGCTCCGCCTCCTGTCAGAGCATTACTGTGTGAGCTCCGCCTCCTGTCAGATCAGTGGTGGCATTAGATTCTCATAGGAGTGGAACCCTGTTGTGAACTGCGCAAGCGAAGGATCTCGGTTATGCGCCGCTTATGAAAATCTAATGCTGATGATCTGAGGTGGAACCGTTTCATCTCCAAACCATCCCCACCATCCCCACACTTGTCCGTGGAAAAAGTGTCTTCCATGAAACCAGTCCCTGGTGCCAACAAGGTTAGGGACCACCAATTTAAATAACCAAATACCAAAAGAACTGGCATAAAAGTAAATGGGCTGCTTCTTTATTTTTAGACTGTTCTTTTTAGAGAACAATGACAATTATTTCCAAGTTTGTCATTAGAAAATAATATTAGGTTGGTGCAAAAGTAATTGCGGCTTTTGCCATTACTTTCAATGGTAAAAGCCACGATTACTTTTGCTCCAACTTAATATGATAAATTTGTTCCTTAAAGTGTATTTTTGGTAAGAAAAACCTTTTGTTTTTCCTTCTATTAATTTTTTGTTTTTTTCTTGGTAGAGACAGAGTCTTGCTGTGCTGCCCAGGCTGGAGTGCAGTGCTGTGATCTCAGCTCACTGCAACCTCCACCTCCCAGGCTCCAGCAATCCTCCCACCTCAGCCTCCCAAGGAGCTGAGACTACAGACGTGAGCCACCATGCCTGGCTAATTTTTATATTTTTTACAGAGACGGAGTTTCACCATCTTGCCCATGCTGGTCTCAAACTCCAGGGCTCAAGCAGTCCTCGTGCCTCACCCTTCCAGAGTATTGGGATTATAGGTGTGAGCCACTGCCAGAAAAACTTTTCCTAAGGCAAGGCAGGTTTTACATTATATTTAGATTTTCTTTTTAATGATGTCTTTTTTGGCAGTGCACAGCCAGAGAACAACACATCACACACAGGAAACAGTTGTGCTCATGTGATGGGGGCCTCAGCACTAGGAAGGAGTGGACTATTGGCACACACAGCAGCTTGTATAAATCTGAAAGTCACTACACTGCATAAGAGAAGCCAAATTTAAAAAGTGCATGCTGTGTAAGAGGGTGTCGAGAATGCCTCCTACATGACAGCAGATCCGTGGTTCCCTGCAGACTGGCAGGAGCAGATTCCAAAGGCACAGGAAGAAGCTTGTGGGTAGAGTGTGTTCATTACCTTCTGCGCATTACACCATAAAAAAGCTGGTAATAAAAATGTGAACCAAAAACAAAGGTGAAACTAGGATAAAATTTCTCACCTGTGTGATTGGTAAATGTGCAGGTTTGCCGTCATGCTTTGTTTGTGAAGCTGTGGGATACAGGGACTCTCATACGTCACTGTGGAATGCAGAACGTTGCAGCCTCATGGAAGAGGATTTGGCAGCATCTAACAAAACTACGTGGCATTTGCCCTTTGACTCAGCAATTCTAGAACCTGCCTCAAAAAAACTCTGGCAAAGAAATGAAAGGACTTTAGGCACAGAGTTCTTTTCACAGCCTGAATGTGTTTGCAACCAAGTTCTTCACTGTGGCATTTGTAAAACTGGAAACAATCAAAATGTCCTTCAGTAGGGGATTAGGAACATTAATTCCTGCAGTGGGGAACTCAGTACCAGAAGGAGGAATGAGGAAGGCCTATGGATAAGGGGCAGAGTACATATCATATAATGCAAATATATATTTGCTTTTTCTTAAAACAGTACAAAGATAAAAATCTAAAGTGGTTGCTGTGGAGGACAGGGGTCAGTGGTGGAAGTGAGACCGAAATAGACTCTGAAGTAATATCTGGACTTTGAAATTGTAAGTGTTTTACATATTACCAAACTAAGTTTTAAGATAGTCCCTAAAATTGAAAGAATAGTATCTGAAATGAATGAATCTAAATTCCTTGGATTGCATTCTGCAGGCACCAATCCTGAGACCACAATTTGGAAGGTGGCCCTGAGCAGCAGCTGAAGGGAAGTGGGAGGTGAGACAGGAAAGAGGCGGCAGCACGGGGCGTCCGGGAGCCAGGTCCCACGTGGGCAGCTGGGCCCGTGCTCACTGTGAGAGCTGGTGCATTCCTTCACCAGCCCACGCTCCATAGGCTCAGGATGGTCAATTCTGGGCATCCCCGGTCTAATCCAGGACGTGCTCCTGCCACCAGAGAAAGCCCCTAGGCAGCGTCCCGGGTGCTGGTGGTGTCAGAATCAAGTTTGAGTCTGAGGAGTGACCTGTGGCTGGCTGGGCTAGGCAGCATCACAGGGTTCTGCAGCCCAACTGCACATCAGGCTGGTGACAGTCACACAGCCTATTACTTCATGTGTCATCAGAGCATCGCCAGAACGCAGCACTTCAAGTATGCAGATTTAGTGAGCCATAGTTTAAAGACAAATAGAGCCACTGAAATCCTAAATTTCAATCAGTCATCTCGTTACTTGTCTTATTGGTATTAAGTCTTTGAAATTATCTGGGGTGGGAGTTAAAACTAATAACTAATTATGTTAATGCTAAAACTAAGATTTTTCTGGCCAGGTGCGGTGGCTCACGCCTGTAATCCCAGCACTTTGGGAGGCCGAGGCGGGCAGATCACCGAGGCCAGGAGTTCAAGACCAGCCTGGCCAACATGGTGAAACCCCATCTCTACTAAAATTCAAAAATTAGCTGGCATGGTGGCAGGTGCCTGTAATCCCAGCTATTCAGGAGGCTGAGGCAGGAGAATCGCTTGAACCAGGAGGCGGAGGTTGCAGTGAGCCTAGACTGTGCCACTGCACTCCAGCCTGGGCAACAGGAACAAAACTCCATCTCAAAAATTAAAAAAAGATTTTCCTGAGAAAAAGATGTAAAACCATATACTAAATTTGAAATAGAAATATAAGCATGAACTCTGTTGTTCCTTTCACATAGACACATTTCCTAACTCTGCCCCAGGAGCAGTAGACACATCAAGCACCCAGACTTGGTCTCTAATACATGAAAACCATGAATTCATAGTGATGGCTTCAAAGCCAAAACCAACCAAACAAACACATGTAATTGGTCACTCTTGGAGGTACCCAGGGCACTAACTCCTAACACTGGGAGTGGACACTTGGGGGAAGATCAGCGATTATCCTGCCTTGTTTCTACAAATTGCGATTCAGGGAAACCTTGTTGATTAGGAAAAGTTCTTTACAGAAGAATTCCTGCAAATAAGTGAGTAAAGAATGACAGTTTAAGAATTGTCCCAGCCTAGCCAACATAGTGAAACCCTATCTCTAAAAATACAAAAAATTAGCCAGGCATGATGGTGGGTGCATGTAATCCCAGTTACTCGGGAGGCTGAGGCAGGAATGTTGCTTGAACCCGGGAGGCAGAGGTAGCAGTGAGCCGAGAGTGCGCCATTGCATTCCAGCCTGGGCAACAAGAGCAAGATTCTGTCTCAAAAAAAAAAAAAAAAATTGTCAAATTGCCACCCCTAATGCCGTGGTTCTCTAACCTGTGTAACAGGATCACCTGGAGGGACCCTACCCCAGATCTTCCGATTCAGTCCTGGGGGGACCCTACCCCAAATCTTCCGATTCAGTCCTGGGGGGACCCTACCCCAGATCTTCCGATTGAGTCCTGGGGGGACCCCACCCCAGACCTTCCGGTTCAGTCCTGGAGGGACCCTACCCCAGATCTTCCGATTGAGTCCTGGGGGGACCCCACCCCAGACCTTCCGGTTCAGTCCTGGAGGGACCCTACCCCAGATCTTCTGATTCAGTCCTGGGGGGACCCCACCCCAGAGCTTCCAGTTCAGTCTTGGAGGGACCCTATCCCAGATCTTCCAATTCAGTCCTGGTTCGGCCTGAGAATTTGCATTTCTAACATGTCCAGGGACCACGGTTTGAAAACCTCCATGGCTGACATGTAATGGGATGACATGGTCCAATAAATGAAGGAAAAGTAACAGGTGGCAACCTCAGGCAGCTTCATCCCAACCAGTAAGAAAGTAAATTCTTTTGTAAACTAAGAGGAAGTATTAATATGGGTGTTTGAGCAAACATTTAAGTGTTAGGACAAAGAATTAAAAACTAGCACAGGCACCCCTGAAGCATGATAGGATGGCAACATAAGGGCTGATTTAGTTTCCAAGAAATAACTGACAGGGTTGTGTGTGTGTCTACTACTTAGGAACCCAAAACAAACCTTCAGACCATTTTCATGAGTACTGAGACCAAGAAAACCACTGGGCAGTGGGTGGTCTGGAAATGTAAATGTTTATAGTACTCCACTAATGAGTCATGGAACGATGTTTCATATTGAAAATGTTTTGTAAATGTGGGTTTCAAGGTTTTAAAGTGAACCCATGTGTGTTAAGAGAAAGGACACACCAAAGAAGTAAAATAATTGGGTCAATATAAAAAGAAAGTAGAATATTGCCCAGAGAGAAGATGTGGATAATTCCTAACATGGATCAAAGGCACCAAAAGTGAGCTGTGTCTAAGACAGTCAGACCTGCACCATCCCGTGCAGTAGACACAGTGGCCGCTGCATCTAAGATATTCAGACCTGCGCCATCCCGTGCAGTAGACACGGTGGCCGCTGCGTGTAAGATATTCAGACCCACGCCGTCCCGTGAAGTAGACACGGTGGCCGCTGCGTGTAAGATATTCAGACCCGCGCCGTCCCATGCAGTAGACACGGTGGCCTCTGTGTCTAAGATATTCAGACCCGCGCTGTCCCGTGCAGTAGACACGGTGGCTGCTGTGTCTAAGATATTCAGACCTGCACCATCCTGAGCAGTAGACAGTGGCAAGTAGCCTCTGCACTGGACAGTGCAGCTACAGAACGATGCTATCACTAGAAAGTTCCATCAGCCAGCACTGATGCAGACCTTTGCAAATGCCCCCTTACACTGAATAGCACCTAGTTGATAGATTGTCCACTACTCAGTGAAAAGCCTGTGTTAAAAGCAGTATTTGGTAGAAAAGCAAAAAAGGGGAAAAAAATTAAAAGTGGTAAGTCATTGTCTTCCTTACTGAATTCTGGCAGAAGAATGTTGGAAGGAAGATGGGAGTCACGGGAGAAAGTTATCATTGTCCCAAGACAGGAGGGGGTGCCAGGCACGGTTGGCTCTGTCCCTGGAATTCTATGGCCGGAATCTGGAAAAAGAAAAAGTGACTGGAGAAGGAAAGATTCTGTGTGCAAATGTCGTGATGCAGCTGTCAGTCATCCTGAGAAAATAAGTGAGCAAAGTGGCTTCAGATGGACGCTGTTGGACACATGTACAGATACAATGTACACTTGTGTGTGCTGGTTCACACAAAGGACAGCATGGTTATCTGTTCATTTAACAAATACTTGTCGAGGGCCTGTATGTGCCAAAGACATCAGATGCACAAGAGGGTGCACTGTGGAAAGCCTCAGGAACACAAGTGCCCAGAAACATTTAGAAAAATTCTAAGGAAAACAGAAAAGGCATTTTCAAATTAGCTCAGAGAAATGAGACCAAAGGAGAGACTGATCCAGTATTTGGATACATTATGTGATGAACCTTAACACAGGGAGGAAAGTGTTATCTTTCAGTTAATTTCTCAACTTCTGGAAAGCTTAGAACAGACCTGGCTAGGAGGAAATTGAATCCGAGGCAGGTGAGGACATAGCGGTGCCTCGATGCTTCCAGTGATTGGGTCAGCAGAACCAGGGGTGGGAGATGATCTCTCTTTTTGTTGGCAGATGGTGGTCTCCACTGTAGCTTTGTCCCCTGGTGACGGGACTCAGGCAGCATCCCCCATCAATGGCAATACCCCCACCTCTAAAAATGTGGAGAGGACTTGTGAAGACAATGTTGTCCCAAGCAGCACAGCCCAGGTGCTGACAGGATTCAGAGCTAGAGGTTTCTTAGAGGTCGGGGTTGTGGAAGAAGCAGGGACTGCAGCTGCAGAGTTTGTGTATGTAACAGGCCAGTATCTCTTATTCTAGACTCATCCATTTTTACATTCATATGAGTACGCACGCAGGGTGTTTTCTCTTTCTTTTTTTTTTTTGAGATGGGGTCTTGCTCTGTTGCCCAGGCTGGAGTGCCTGGTGCGATCTCGGCTCACTGTAAGCTCCGCCTTCCGGGTTCACGCCATTCCCCTGCCTCAGCCTCCCGAGTAGCTGGGATTACAGCACCTGCCACCACGTTCGGCTAAGTTTTTGTATTTTTAGTAGAGATGGGGTTTCACCATGTTAGCCAGGATGGTCTCGATCTGCCCGCCTCGGCCTCCCAAAGTGCTGGAATTACAAGCGTGAGCCACCGCACCCGGCCAGGGTGTTTTTTCTTTAAACCTTAATTTCATAGTAATTAACCTCCCTTTCAAGAGTCAGCCTTGCTGCCCCTGAGATGATGCAGAAAAAGCACAAAAGAATCTGGGCTTGAATCTCCTCTTACTGCCTGCTTGGCTTTAGGCAAGTTACCTTCTCTGAACTCTAGTATTCTCTTCAGTAAAATGTGGATGTGGTGCCTTGGCATGGGGAGGATTAAACAAAGTCACATATTTAAATATTATAAGGGTGGATTATATTTAAGTATTAAAAGGGTGGATTCTAGCCGGTTGCATTCATTAAGTGCGTCCTCTCTTGAATGAAGGCATTTTCTACCCCTGGAACTAAAGGGAAAGCATCACGGAGCACTCCTGGGTGCCATGGGTGATGATGGCTGTGGTACTCCAGGTTGGAGACTCGGCCAACAGTTGGTAGAGCCCAACTAACTGTTGGGAGTGGAGGCTGAGGCCTGCTGCAGTCACTGAGATGCTCCCCCTTTTTAAAAAATTTAAAATAGCCCAAGCTAGTCTTGAAGTTCTGGCCTCAAGCAATCCTCCCACCTCAGCCTCCCAAAGTAATGTGATTCTAGACATGAGCCACTGCGTCCAGCACTGAGCTGTTTCTTGCCGAGGTTTCCCTGTAAGAAGAACTTCCAAATTGTGTCACAAAATCATAGTTGTTAGTATTTTCAGAGTTCTGGAGAACAAAACAGGAGCCAGTGATGGGACGGAGAATAAAGATGGACTTCAGAAACTACAGATCAAAGAGCTGTGGAAGATTCTAGAAATGATTCTTCAACAAGTGATATGAATACTTTGTCAATGAAAAGACTGAAACTCTGTGAAATACTCGAAGAGATTTATTTTGAGCCAAATAGAGTGGCCATGCCCATGACACAGACCTCAGGAGGTGGCTGGGGTGCAACTTGGTTTTACGCATTTTAGAGGGTCATGAGACATCAATCAAATCTATTTAGGATATACATTGGTTCAGTCCAGAAAGGCAGGACAACTCGAAGTGGGGGCTTCTGGGTTATAGGTAGATTTAAAAATGTTCTGATTGGCAATTAGTTGAGAGTTATTACCAATAGAAAGGAATGTCTGGGTTGTAAGAGGTTGTGGAGACCAAAGTTTTATCAGTAGAAGAAGCCTTGGGGTAGCAGGGTTCAGAGAAAATAGATGGTGTTTCTCATTAGACTTAAGGTCTGTGTTGGCTTTCCCTGAATTCCAAAAGGGAGGAGGGCATAGTCAGCCATGTCCCACCCGCCCCCACTTCATGTCGTGGCCTGAACGGTTTTCAGGTTAATTTGGAGTGCCCTGGCCCAGAGAAGGGGTCCATTCAGATGGGGTGGGGCCTTAGAATTTTATTTTCCATTTACAACTTTATGAAGAGAACACTAGAAACCACTTGAATTCACATCATGAAAAAAAAACCTACATTGTAGAAAAGGTTTGTAGATTAACACATTAGGTGAATGCCAACGCCACAGAATATCTAAATTTCTTTGAGGAATTTGAAAACTCTCAGGTATATGCCTTGTGGACAAGAGGGACAGACAAATGGGACAGAGGATGAGATAGTTTGGAGAATGGATAGCTGATCAGATCTGTAGCTGTGCCCAGAGTGCTGAATAATGGATTTGCGTCCACAGGGAAGAAAGTCTCAGGTGCCACTGATAAAAGAACACGTCCTTGGCTCTGGGTCCATTCAACATCTTGGTAGACAACTGGGTGAAAATTCAGAGACAACCCTAGGAACTATGAGGATGAAAGAAGCATTCATGGAATGAGGCACTGAAGAACCTGAAAAGCTGAAACAACCTCATGAAATAATGAGAATAATTGTAGTATCCTGAACCGGGGCACAGGACACAGGACCGGGGTGGAAGGCGGCAAGAGACTAGGCGCGCCGGAAAGACCCAGGGATCACAGTGGCCCAAAGCTGGGCACTTCCCAATTCCGGGATTTGTGCTACAGGCACTCCAGGCTCCACCTTAGAACTGTGTCCAGCACGAAGGCAGTGCTGTCTCGGGGAAGGCACGGCTGCACCACCACCGGGGTGTGAAGGGGCCCGGCAGGGAGGCGCCCAGGGTTTCCAGCTGCACAGGGTCGGGGGCGGCGCTGATGCAGAGCGCGGTGCACAGGTTAAACCTAAAGGAGGGAAGCTTTTGGGGGCGGAACAGACAACCGAGAACGCTGCACACTGCCCTTCCCACCCGAATTGTGTTTTGCCTTTTTTTTTTTTTTGAGACGGAGTTTTGCACTTGTTGCCCAGGCCTGGAGTGCAATGGCCCGATCTCGGCTCACTGCAACCTCCTCCTCCCGGGTTCAAGCAATTCTCCTGCCTCAGCCTCCCGAGTAGCTGGGATTACAGGCGTGCACCATCACGCCCAGCTAATTTTGTATTCTTAGTAGATACGGGGTGTCTCCAAATTGGCCAAGGCTGGGCTCGAACTCCCGACTTCAGGTAATCCACTGGCCTCGGCCCCCCAAAGGGCTGGGATTACAGGCATGAGCCACCGAGCCCGGCCTGCTTTTGCTTTTTTTTCTTTTTTGGCAGAGTCTCGCTGTCCAACCCTGTAGTGCAGTGAGCTCGGCTCCCTGCGGCCTCGACCTCCCGGGCTCAGGCGATCCTCCCGCCTCAGTCTAGGTAGTAGATGGGACCACAGGAGCCCGCCACCATGCCCGACTACTTTTCGTAATTTTTGTAAGGATGGGGTGTAGCCATGCTGCCCAAGCTGGTCGGAACCCGCTGGGCTCAAGAGCTCCGCCCGCCTCCGCCTCCCAAAGCGCAGGGATCACAGGTGTGAGCTACCACGCCCCGCCCAGAGTTTCCGACTGTTAGCGAATCACATTCACCTCAAAACTTTTTATACAAGAACTGAAAGGCAAACTAAGTCCCTGCTCCATCATTTCCTGTCCCAGGTCGCGGGCCGGACATTTTCTCCAAGCGCCTTCCTGGCACAGCGCGCAGGCGGCCTGCACCGAAGCTCTTGCTTCCTCCAGACGCTCAGACCCCGCCCGCCCCGCAGGCGCCAGGGCGTTGCCTAGCAACTTAGCTGCGAGGTGATTGGCCGCGCGGGACCCCGTGACCATCCCGGAGAACACGCATTTCCTGCGCCCCCGGAAGTGGTGGTAATGCCAGGCCCTGCCCCCGGCAGAGGCGGAAGCAGAGTCTCCCTGAGAGGTCTCCCGTCGCTGCAGGCGCCTCAGCCCAGCCGCGCGCCTTGGCCCATGGCTGCCTACTCCTACCGCCCCGGCCCTGGGGCCGGCCCTGGGCCTGCTGCGGGCGCGGCACTGCCGGACCAGAGCTTCCTGTGGAACGTTTTCCAGAGGTGCGGCCTGGCACCGCCCGGGCACCTCCCTCCTCCGCGGCGGCCGACCCCGACCCCTGCCCCGACCAACCCCGTTCCCTGCCGGTTCTCCCGCGGCCTCCTCCGTCCCCCGTCGGGTCCCCCGCGGCCTCCCCTGTCCCCTGCCGCCGTCCCCGACCCCTGCCCCGACCGACGGACAGGGCCGCCCCCGTCCCCTGGCGGGTCCCCCGCGGTCTCCACCTTCCCCTGCCCAGTCCCCTGTGGCCGCCCCTGCCTCCTGCCCGGTCCCTGTCCTGTGCGTCGGGCCCTTCCCAAGGTGCAGAGTGCGCCACTGCAGACCCGAGGTCGCGGCCACCGGCTCCTGGGCTACGCCCTTTTTCTCGCCTCAAGAGCCGCCAGGTGGAGGGTCTCCAGGGTGCTTGTTTGGGGAAAGTGGAAACAGACTGCGTGGGCCGCTGTTAAAATGTCAGCAGCCAAGGAAGCAGCAGCGACCTGGCGTCTGCTCGGGCCAGGTGACCTTTATGGCGGCGCCTTCTGTTCCTGGTCGCTTTTCCAATGAATGAATGACCGAAACTGTAGTAACTCATGGCCAGGGAATGGCTTAGTTATCTGAGGGAATCTTTTCTTGTTTGTGAAAAAGGGAAACTGGTGCAAATGGGAATTCAGACAGGCCAGGAGAGGAAGGAAGGGAAGGATTGAGGTGGGAAAAGAGAGGGAAAGATGATTGTCCTCTTAGGGAAAGACCACACTGGACGTCGGCTGCTGGGGCACTTCCTTGATTCCCCTGTACTCTTCAGGGGGATGGGAGAGGCGGAGGTTCCAGGAGGGAGCCTTCCAGAGTCGGTGCAGGGTTGACAGGAGACGTTTGTTTTGCTTTTCCTGAACTTTCGATCGCCAGCTTATTTGCTCCTCTTGATGTTGTAGGGTTGATAAAGACAGGAGTGGAGTGATATCGGACACCGAGCTTCAGCAAGCTCTCTCCAACGGTGAGTGGGCCAGTGGGACCTGGGTCTCCGGACCAAGAAGCCGCGAGCCTGCCCTGCTCACAGTGGATAACCTTCTTTCTGAAGTTGATTTTCCAAGGACAAAGGAATCATTAGGACAAATTGTTATTACTGCTTCATGGTGGAGATGCTTCTGGTTTATTTTGTGGCTACCGCTGTTACTGCTTGGAGTGTCTCACCGAGCCAGCTAACAACTGCGTGCGTGAGCACAGGGAAAGGCTTCTCGAGAAATGAAAACTAGGTTGTAGGTTTAGGAGGGGAATAGGAAGGTTACCAAAAGCTGAAAGCCTTTTGGTAAGTTGGAGGTCCTTGAATTTCCTCGGTGACTGCATCTTTGTGACTTCTCTGAATAGACCTTCGAGGCACTGGGGGGTGATTGTTGGAGGTCTTGGGGAGCTCAGGCAGCACTTGTGTGGGAATGTGGCTGTTACAGGAACTGCAGAAACTGGGACTGGATTCCTGGGGAAAGGATTGGGGGTGTTGGAGGCGCTGGCCAGGGGATTATGGGGAGGCGTTCTTATCAGTGTGCGAATACTGGGCGTTCAGGCAGCGGGAAATCCGGTTCCTTGCCTATTGTGAGCTCCCTGGAGTGAAGTTCTTGCCAGTTTCAGCTCAACTGATCCCCCTCCCCTGCGCTATCATTGGACACATTTTACTTCATTGAACACCTGACTGCCGCTTTTTCTGTAATCCCTCAGGGGCAGTCATCTTTTCTGATTCTGTGTATAGTTTGCTTTTCCAGATCCGTGCCATTTAAGCTAGAAAAGGGGTCAGTTTTGAGATGTTGTGAAAATGTTGAAAGGCTTTTCGTTATTAGTGGGAAGTATCTGAAGTTGCCAGAGACTGGACTGGGGTGCGGGGAGCACTACGGCTGCTAGACACTGCCTCACTGCGCTGTGGGTGGGGGGTGCTGGATTCAGCCTTACTGCCTAATGATTTGTGAGGTTTGTGTTTTCAGAGTAACATTTTTACCTTATATTCTGACATCCGTTCCTGATATGTGACGTGTGGGCCACAGATGCTGGTGTATTATTTCACATGCATTTATATAGATTGTTTTCAGGGAATTCAGAAATGCTATTATCTCTACACTAGTGATTATGCTTTCTTGGTTTTTCTCTTTTCAGTATTCTTAAATCCTCCTTTTTTTTATTTGCATCTCAGTTCGTTTATACTCGGGAAGTGTAAGACGTGGCTACTAGAAAGAGATGTCAAGAGAACCTGGAATCCAGTAGGCTACAGTTTGGCAAATCTCAGCTTAAAACTTCCTAAATGTTGACCACAGTGGATGCAAATGGCTCTGTGCGTCACCTGTTAAATATGGTCAGATGACCACCCAGGTGCAAGTGGTTTGTCACCAGGGTGATACGAGCCACACGGAGTGCCCTCCTCAGAGGCCGTGTCTCAGAGATATTTGAGTGGTTTTCCAGTGAGTGATGCAAGATTTATGATCCACTTTAACAGCCTGCTTTTTATGCATTTGCTCAAATTTTTAGATTTTAGGTTTAGTTTTAGGTTTTCTGTTAAACTTGCTGAACTAGGAGTGGTGGTCAAATACTGGACCTCATTAGCATGGTAGACTCCGCCCACCTTGGCAGGCTCCACTGGAGTGCTTTGGGGCCTGCCTGGATTCCAGTCCTGGCTCTACCAGTTTTGTGTCCTCGCCGTTACTGGGAGGGAGTATTGAGGAAATGCATGCGAGTTGCTTCCCGTGATTCCTGGCACGGAGCAAGTGCTCAGTAATTGTCAGCTGTGAGTATTAGTAGTAGCTAATACACTACGATTATTCTTGGCTAACAAGTCAGCTCAAACTTTGATGGTTTTCCATTACCTGATGACGGTGGTGATGGTTTCCACTTACTGAACACTCACACGCTGGGCTAGGCACTTAACCCAAATCCAAGGTCAGCGTTATTGTTTGGGGGTGGGGGAGACACCTCCTGCTCTGACTTGTGTGTTTGGGTTCCCGTATTTTCACCAGAGGGCGTTAGTCCTGCCCCAGTTCAGCTGGTCCTCAAAGCATATATAGCTCTTTAACCATCGGCAAGTGTCAGTCAGAACATAATCTTGATTTCAGCTGCTACTAAATATCTACCAGGAGCCTGCTTGAGAGAGAGAATTGCCTATTGGGTGCTGAGTCCACCATTCCTGAGATACTTTGAAATCAGTGGGTTAACCCAAGCTGTGTATCGGGACCCTCTCACCGTGGTCCCAGTGGAGTCACTTTTCTTAGGCGCTCCCCTTTACCTTGGGCTCTGAGCTTCCCTGCCTTTCATCTCTGTGGGATGAAGCCCCACCTGCCCTTCAGGATGCAAAGCACTCTTCTCTAATGTGAGTGCGGGGCCAGGTGCAGTGGCTCACATCTGACCTCCCAACACTTTGGGAGGCCGAGGCAAGGGGATCCCTTGAGCCCAGGAGTTTGAGACCAGCCTGGGCAACATTGTGAGACCCTGTTGCCTGAATTGCCCTGGGAGATTTCCTCAGCTTGTGCTGGGGGCATGTGGCCCCATGAAGCCCGTAGTCACTGTTCACCCTGAAGAGATGCTGGCTTTGGGGCTCACGCGCCTGCTGCGGGGCAGCCCCAGGAGGTGGCCACCCCGTTTCTCCCTGGAGCTGGAGCTGCGCGTGTTCTCAGAAACTGTGGTGGCTGTTCTGTTTTGTTTGCATCTTATAAACCTTTACCTGATTACATTTTCCTCTTCAATTTAGCTGCTGGAAAACTTAAAGTCAGATTGGTGGCTCACCAGTAATGAGTTTAGAGTAGAGGTAAACTTTATGACGTAGTCTTAGACTCTTCACTTTCTCCTCAGCCAACATGATTCACATTTACTTTATTTTGCTGTACTGTAAGTGTCTTTGTGTTTCCTGAATTCCTTCTGGAATAAGGCAGGTTGTTAGTAAGCACAGGTTTCTGGTCCATCACATAGCCTCAGGCAGTGGGCGGTGCTGTCCGTGCTCCCTTTCTGGGTTACCTGTGGTAGCTCTCAAGTTGCAGGGCTGCGATTTGAAGCCTGATTTAGTACACCGTGTTTCTGTCATGTTCTGCGGTGGTTTGCTCCTCACATGTGAGCATTCACCCTGTGGCCCTGTGTTTTCCCACCACACCTCTGCCTGGTGGCATCCTACTGGATGTCTCAGCCGAGCCACTCTGTTCTGAAGACGCCCTTGTCCTCCACCCCTTTGCTTTGGGCTCTGAGCTTCTTCTGCCTTTCATCTCTGTAGGATGAAGCCCCACCCGCCCTTCAGAATGCCAGCCTTGGCAACATTGTGAGACCCTGTTTCTACAAAAAGTAAACAAGTGTAGTGGTGCACGCCTGTAGTCCCAGCTACTTGGGTGGCTGAGATGGGAAGATCACTTGAGCCTGGGAGGTTGAGGCTTCATTGAGCTGAGATCAAGCCACTGCACTCCAGCCTGGGAGACAGAGCGAAACCCCATCTCAAAAAAAACAAAGTGGATGCGCGCTGCTCCTGCCATTGGATCATCGCAGCATTTTTCTTTTCTCTGATGCGCGCCTTTTTCCTCACCGTGGGGGCTCATGTTTTCATAGTTTCCTCTCGCTACTAGATTGTGAGCTGCGTGAAGGAAGGTTCATAGTTGTGTTGTATGTACAGGCACACAAAATTTGTCCTTGGATAGACACATATCAGTCCACTTCCTTCTCCTCTCTGAATTTCTTTATTTAAAAAAAAAATTAGTGATGGAGTCTCACTGTCTTGCTCAGGCTGGTCTCAAACTCCTAGGCTCAAGCGATCCTCCTGCCTTAGCCTATACTAATATGAATTCCTGTACTAATATGATTGAAATTAGTTTGACTTCTATAATAATTGTGCTCCCAGATTGTGCTTCTGTTTTGATAGTAGAACTAAATTATTAGGCTATTTCAAGAAATTAATACATTACTGGTAGAAAAACTGAAGCTACAAAATGGCCTGGTTTCTCACTTCAGTTAAATTTGTGCTTCTGAGTGCTTGTATTCTAGGTGAAACCACACTGAGAAGGTATTTGTGGCCCGTACACTGATTCCTTCATGAGACTTGTTTGCACAGGAGAGCTGCTAAAAATTACTGCTCTCAGGGAGGTCTGTGGTGAACAGGTATGAAGAAGAAGACTGTTCTCTGCCCTTCTTTTTGCAATAAAATGTTCCAAACTGTCTTGAGTTTGATCCCTTTTCGGGTGTTTTGTTTTTTTTTTTTTTAAACATTCACATATTTCTTGGAATTATAAGAAATTAACTTTGTGCTTCTGAAGTAGGTTTGCCTTAATATAACACTTATGTATTTGTAAAGGGCATTTTTAAAGCTGTACTTTAAAAAATAATAATTCTTACATTCGTTTGAAGGTTTTTTTTGTTTGTTTTTGAGACAGAGGCTCGCTCTGTCGCCCAGGCTGGAGTGCAGTGGCGTGATCTTGGCTCATTACAACCTCCGCATCTGGGGTTCAAGCGATTCTCCTGCCTCAGCCTCCTGAGTAGCTGGGACTACAGGCGCCCACCACCACGCCCAGCTAATTTTTTTTTTTTTTTTTTTTTTTATTTGAGGCAGAGTCTCGCTCTGTCGCCCAGGCTGGGCGGTGGCGCTGTCTTGGCTCACTGCAAGCTCCGCCTCCCGGGTTCACGCCATTCTCCTGCCTCAGCCTCCTGAGTAGCTGAGACTACAGGCGTCCACCACCACGCCCGGCTAATTTTTTGTCTTTTTAGTAGAGACGGGGTTTCACCGTGTTAGCCAGGATGGTCTCAATCTCCTGACCTCTTGATCTGCCTTCCTCAGCCTCCCAAAGTGCTGGGATTACAGGCATGAGCCAGGGGGCCAACATGGTGAAACCCCATCTCTACTAAAAATACAAAATTAGCTGGGAATGGTGGTGTGTGCCTGTAATCCCAGCTACTCGGGAGGCTGAGGCGTGAGAATCACTTGAACCTGGGAGGCAGAGGTTGCAGTGAGCTGAGATTGCGCCACTGTGCTCCAGCCTAGGGGACAGTGAGACTCCATCTCAAAAAAAAAAAAAAAAAAAAAAAGAATGGAATAACCCTTGTTTAGGTGTTACAAAATCCAAGCCAGACAAATCTAAACTTTAATCTCACACCCGGTTCCTAGAGTAGTCCCTTCTCCAGCTCAGGTTTGGCCTAAGTCTCAGGGGTCCTTGCTTGGTGGGCACCACCCGCTCCCTTCCCCACCTTTGTTCCTGTTTTTCCTCTGCTGGCTCCTCCGGGGTTGGGTGTGTTCAGAGGCGGAGACAGGCTAAAGGTCTTTGGCTTTTAGGTTCTATTGATGGGTGAGTTCCAAATACTAGCTTTCTCTTGTAGGATATTTCATTTATTTATTAAAAATATTTATTTAGAACACACCATTTATGTGCCAGACCCTATTCCAGGCACTGGGGATAGGGTGATAAATGAGATAAACAAAAACACCTGCTC
Organism: Pongo pygmaeus; assembly: GCF_028885625.2. NCBI lineage: Eukaryota > Metazoa > Chordata > Mammalia > Primates > Hominidae > Pongo > Pongo pygmaeus. The sequence goes on from NC_072377.2 coordinate 261,730, forward strand.
ACGTTAAGCTCCTGTTCTAGGGAAGACAAAAAAGAAAGAAAATACACGTGTCCTTAGTACATTAGAAGATTCCAAGTACTGTAGAGAAAAATAAAGCAGGCTGGACTCGGTGGCTCGTGCCTGTAATCCCAGCACTTTGGGAGGCTGAGGTGGGAGGATTACTTGAGCTCAGGAATTTGAGACCAGCCTGAGCAACATGGAAGATCCTGTCTCTACCAAAAAAAAAAAAAAAAAATTTTAGCTGGGTGTGGTGGCGTGCATCTGTAGTCCCAGCCACTGGGAAGGCTGAGGAGGGAGAATTGCTTCAGCCCAGGAGGTGAAAGTTGCAGTAAGCCGAGATCGTGCCATTGCACTCCAGCCTGGGTGACAGAGCCAGACCCTGTCTCAAATAAAACGAAAGAAAGAAAATGAAAAAAAGAAAGCAGAGATGGGGCAAGCAGGGGAGAGGGCTGGGGACGTAGGGGAGAGGGCTGGGGGCATAGGGGAGGGTGCTGGGGACACGGGAGGGTGCTGGGGACACAGTGGAGGGTGCTGGGGACGCAGGGGAGGGTGCTGGGGACACGGGAGGGGCTGGGGACGCAAGCTTTGCTGAGTTCCCACAGTTCTCTGCTCCTCTCCTGTCTCACGGGGCGTGGGCCACCTGCGGCTTGCGGTTGTTTTGCGCCAAGCTAATATCTTATTCTTCCCAACAGACAGAGGCCCGTTGAGGCTTCTCTGTCCTCCACGGGGAACAGCATTGGCCTAAACCTGCAGACACCATTGCAAAGGGAAGTCAGCTCAGGCAAACCTGCTGGTGAAGAATAATTCCAGTGTGGGGACACAGAGGCTAACATTTCTTGCCGTGGGTGATTTAATGTTGGGCCTCAATTTTTCACTGCCCCCGTAAGAGTATGACACAGCCGCATCCTTGCCAGGGCCTGAGGGAGGGTGGATGGACTTATCCATCCCATAGGTGTTGCTCGTGGCTGGGTGATTTGCTTCTGCCAATGAGATTTTCACAGACATGGCACAAGCAGAAACCTGGAATGTGTGGGCGCACTGCCAGGCCTGCCTCCTAAGGCTCTTGATTTTCCCCACGAGATGCGCGTGCCCCAGGGAACGGCGGCTCTGGCTGCAGGATGAGAGGCGTGTGGAGCAGGCATGGTTCCCATCCTCAGCCTGGAGTCAAGCCCAGACTAGATCAGCCTAAGCCCAGCCACGCCACGGGTGCAGCAGTGAAGAGCAAATGCCAACTGTCCATGACAGTGACTTTCAAAGGGGCGTGTCATGTGCCTCATCCCAGCAACAGTGAAGGCATTTCTCTGTCAGTCAGTTGGTAAATGATTATTGACAAACAATGTACTGGGAAGGTGGAGTGATTTGAGTAGATCTGGCCTCTGTTCTCATGGAGCTTCCTTTCTAGAGGGGAAGACAGATGATGGATGAATAAATATAAATGATTCTAATAGGTTGGTGCAGCAATCATTAAAAGTAATAGCAAAAAAAAAAAGTGGGGAGGAGCCAGTGCTGCAGTTCATTAATAGTAAACCGCGATGACTTGTGCACCAAGCTAACACAGTAATCACGGGTGTGCAAAATGTGGCGATGGGCAGGTTCCGAGTGCTAGGAGAGCATCTAGCTTCCGGAGTCAGGAGACGGGGGTTGGCAACCTAACCAAGGTGAAGCCCAAGGGAGGGGTGTGGGCCGGGAGCGATATTTCAGTGGAGACTCCAAGGATGAATGGTATGTAGAGAGTAGAGGGTGTGTGTCTGGCACAGAGAAGAGCTTGTGCAAAAGCTGGCGGGGCGAGAGGACACCGTGTGTTCATCCACCTGAGGGGCGACCAGCAGGCTGGAGCTCAGCGGGTTGAGAGGAGGATGCAGAGCCCGGGAAAGGCACCCTAGGCAGAGGGCACAGCAGGGCAAAGGCCTGGAGTCAGGCCTGAGCCTGTGTGGTTTGAGGAACGGACAGAGGCCTGTCCCGCAGTAAGGGAACGGCACAGGGGAGAGACCTTAGGCCAGAGCAGAGGGCAGGGCTGTGCTGGGCACTTTGGGCTGTGGATGGAGCTGGCATTTAAGAGGGGAGACCATAGACCAGGGCAGAGGGGTGGGGAGGGCTGGCCCGGGCACCAGAGAGGAGACCATAGGCCAGGGCAGAGGGCAGGGCTGTGCTGGGCACTTTGGGCTGTGGATGGAGCTGGCATTTAAGAGGGGAGTCCATAGACCAGGGCAGAGGGCAGGGCTGTGCTGGGCACTTTGGGCTGTGGATGGAGCTGGCATTTAAGAGGGGAGTCCATAGACCAGGGCAGAGGGCAGGGCTGTGCTGGGCACTTTGGGCTGTGGATGGAGCTGGCATTTAAGAGGGGAGTCCATAGACCAGGGCAGAGGGCAGGGCTGTGCTGGGCACTGTGGGCTGTGGATGGAGCTGGCATTTAAGAGGGGAGACCATAAGCCAGGGCAGAGGGGTGGGGAGGGCTGGGCTGGGCACCAGAGAGGAGTCCATAGACCAGAGCAGAGGGCAGGGCCGTGCTGGGCACTTTGGGCTGTGAATGGGAGCTGGCATTTAAGAGGGGAGTCCATAGACCAGGGCAGAGGGCAGGGCCATACTGGGCACTTTGGGCTGTGAATGGGAGCTGGCATTTATGCTCGGGTGATGGGAACATTTTAAAAGATTTTAAGGAGGAGAGTAACATTTGGGATTAATGTGTATTCTGGGAATCTCAACAAAGTAAATTCATAGTTCGAATTTTCATAACATCTGCACAGGCAGAGAGAAATAAGATTGCGTTTACAGCTGTGTGATGATTTTATTTAAAAATACTACTAAGTTTTTAAACGTGATTTCAAATGGTGTGTTTCTGTTTCACATTGGACATAAGTAGATTGCAAGGCTAATGGAAAGTAGAAAAGTTAACTCATGAACGTAAAAGAGACATCGATTTGAAAACAAAACATTTATTCATTTACTTCTGCTGCAGTTTTCTTGGCTGCTGAATTTCATAAGAAGGGATTGTTCAGGGAGGGTCATGGGGCTGAAGACCTGGAGAGGAGCTGGTGCTATTGCTGTTCAAATCTGAAGGGGTGGAGATGGAGCCTTGGGGAGGAGCCGGTGCTGCCTTTTAAGTCTATGAGAGTCATTGAGCTGGAGGTCCAGGGAAGAGCTGGTGCTGCCACTGATGTCTTAGGTTGTGGAGCTGAAGACAATGAAGGAGTCGGTTTGGCTGTTCTGTGAGGGTCGTGGAGCTGGAGATCCAGGTGGGAGAGATGTTCTAGTTTGAGGGTCATACAGATAGAGATCCGTGAGGAACTGATGTTATTTTAATTGGAGGGTCGTAGAGCTGGAGACCCAGGGAGTAACTGGTGTGGTTCTAGTTTGAGGGTTGTGGAGCTGGAGACACAGGGAGGAGCTGAGGTTCTAGTTTGATGGTTGTGCAGCTGAAGACTTGGGGAGGGGCTGAGGTTCTAGTCTGAGGGCCCTACAGCTGGAGATCCGGAGAGGAGCTGATGTTCTAGATTGAGGGTCTTGCAGCTGGAGAACCGGACAGGAGCTGATGTTATAGATTGAGCATTGTGCAGCTGAAGACTCGGGGAGGAGCTGATGTTCTAGTTTGAGGGTCTTGCAGCTGAAGACTCGGGGAGGAGCTGATGTTGTTCGCATTGAGGGTCTTTCAGCTGGATACTCAGGAGCTGATGTTCTAGATTGAGGGTCATACAGCTGAAGACTCAGGGAGGAGCTGATGTTCTAGTTTTGAGTGTTTTGCAGCTGCAAACCTGTAGAGGAGCTGATGTTCTAGATTGAGGGTCATACAGCTGAAGACTCAGGGAGGAGCTGATGTTCTAGTTTGAGTGTCTTGCAGCTGCAAACCTGTAGAGGAGCTGATGTTCTAGATTGAGGGTCATACAGCTGAAGACTCGGGGAGGAGCTGATGTTCTAGTTTGAGGGTCGTACAGCTGAAGTCTCGGGGAGGAGCTGATGTTCTAGATTGAGGGCCCTACAGCAGGAGATTCGGAGAGGAGCTGATGTTCTAGTTTGAGGGTCGTACAGCTGAAGACTCGGGGAGGAGCTGATATTCTAGTTTCAGGGCCCTACAGCTGGAGACCAGGAGAGGCGTTGATGTTCTAGATTGAGGGTCGTGCAGCTGAAGACTAGGAGAGGAGCTGATGTTCTAGTTTGAGGGCCCTACAGCTGGAGACGTGGAGAGGAGCTGATGTTTTAGTTTGAGGGTCGTGCAGCTGAAGACTTGGGGAAGAGCTGATGTTGTTTGCGTTGAGGGTCTTTCAGTTGGAGACTCGGAGGAGCTGATGTTCTAGATTGAGTGTCATGGAACTGGAGATCTGGAGAGGAGTTGATGTTCTAGTTTGAGGGTCGTGCAGCTGAAGACTCAGGGAGGAGCTGTAATTTGAGAGTCTTGCAACTACAGACTCGGGGAGGAGCTGATGTTCTAGTTTGAGGGTTGTGCAACTGAAGACTTGGGGAGGAGCTGATGTTGTTCACATTGAGGGTCTTTCAGTTGGAGACTCAGGGAGGAGCTGATGTTCTAGATTTAGGGTCACGGAACTGGAGACCTGGAGAGAAGCCGATGTTCTAGTTTGAGGGTCTTGCAGCTGCAGACCCGGAGAGGAGCTGATGTTCTAGTTTGAGGGTCGTGCAGCTGAAGTCTCAGGGAGGAGCTGAGGTTCTAATTTGAGGGTCGTGCAGCAGAAGACTCAGGGAGGAGCTGAAGTTCTAGTTTGAGGTTCGTACAGCTGGAGAACCGGACAGGAGCTGATGTTCTAGATGGAGTGTCATGCAGCTGAAGACTCAGGGAGGAGCTGATGTTCACTTTGAGGGTCTTTCAACTGGAGACTCAGGGAGGTGCTGATGTTCTAGATTGAGGGTCATGGAGGTGAAAACCCAGAGAGGAGCTGATGTTCTAGTTTGAGGGTCTTGCAGCTGCAGACCCGGAGAGGAGCTGATGTTCTAGTTTGAGAGTCTTGTAGCTGCAGACCGGGAGAGGAGCTGATGTTCTAGTTTGAGGGTCGTGCAGCTGAAGACTCGGGAAGAAGCTGATGTTCTATTTTGAGGGCGCTACAGCTGGAGACCTGGAGAGCAGTTGATGTTCTAGATTGAGGGTCATGCAGCTGAAGACTCAGAGAGGAACTGATGTTCTAGTCTGAGGGCCCTACTGCTGGAGACCTGGAGAGGAGCTGATGTTCTAGTTTGAGGGTCGTGCAGCTGGAGACCTGGGAGGAGCTGATGTTCTAGTTTGAGGGTCGTGCAGCTGGAGACCTGGGGAGGAGCTGATGTTGTTCTAGTTTGCGGGTTGTGCAGCTGGAGACCTGGGAGGAGCTGATGTTCTAGTTTGAGGGTCGTGCAGCTGGAGACCTGGGAGGAGCTGATGTTCTAGTTTGCGGGTCGTGCAGCTGGAGACCTGGGGAGGAGCTGATGTTGTTCTAGTTTGCAGGTTGTGCAGCTGGAGACCTGGGAGGAGCTGATGTTGTTCTAGTTTGCGGGTCGTGCAGCTGGAGACCCGGGGAGGAGCTGATGTTCTAGTTTGAGGGTCGTGCAGCTGGAGACCTGGGAGGAGCTGATGTTCTAGTTTATGGGTTATGCAGCTGGAGACCCGGACAGGAGTTGATGTTGTTCTAGTTTGAGGCTCCTGCATCTGGAGACTCAGGTAGTGGTTCATGTTTTTCTGATCAAAAGGTCATGGAGCTGGAGACACAGGGAGGAACTGATTTTGTTCTAGTTTGAGGTTGTTGGAGCTGGAAATCCAGGGAGGAGCTGCTGATGTTCTAGTTTGCGGGTTGTGGAGCTGGAGACCCAGGGAGGAGCTGATGTTGTTCTAGTTTGAGGTTGTTGGAGCTGGAAATCCAGGGAGGAGCTGCTGCTGTTCTAGTTTGCAGGTTGTGGAGCTGGAGACCCGGGGAGGAGCTGATGTTGTTCTAATTGAGAGTCATGCAGCTGGAGACTCGGGGAGGAGCTGATGTTCTAGTTTGAGGGTCCAGCAGCTGGAGACCTGGAGAGAAGCCAATGTTGTTCTAGGTTGAGGGTTGTGCAGCTCGAGACCCAGGGAAGAGCTGATGTTATTCTAGTTTGAGGCTCCTGCAGCTGAAGACCCACATAGGAGCTGATGTTTTTCTGATCAGAGGGTCCTGCGGCTGGAGACACCGGGAGGAGCTGATGTTTTCCTAGTTTGAGGGTCGTGGAGCTGGAGACCCGGGGAGGAGGTGCTGATGTTGTAGTTTGTAGGTTGTGGAGCCAGAGATCTGGGGAGGAGCTGGTGTTTTTCTTGTGTGAGGTTTGTGAAGCTGGATACCCAGTGGGGAGCTGGTGTTTTTCTAGTTTGAGGGTCATGCAGCTGATCCTCAAATGACCTCAAACTAGAAAAACACTGCTCCCCGCTGGGTGTCCAGCTCCACGACCCTCAAACTAGAAAAACACCAGCTCCTCCCTGGGTGTCCAGCTCCACGACCCTCAAACTAGAGAAACACCAGCTCCTCCCTGGGTGTCCAGCTCCACGACGTTCAAACTAGATTAAAGTCAGCTCCTTCCCGGGTGTCCAGCTCCACGACCCTCAAACTAGAAAAACACCAGCTCCTCCCTGGGTATCCAGCTCCACGACCCTCAAACTAGAAAAACACCAGCTCCTCCCTGGGTGTCCAGCTCCACGACGTTCAAACTAGATTAAAGTCAGCTCCTTCCCAAGTGTCCAGCTCCACGACCCTCAAACTAGAAAAACACCAGCTCCTCCCTGGGTGTCCAGCTCCACGACGTTCAAACTAGATTAAAATCAGCTCCTTCCCGGGTGTCCAGCTGCACGATCCTCAAACTAGAAAAACCCGGGGAGTTTTTTCAGTTTGCTGCTGTTTTTCTAGTTTGAGGGTTGTGCAGTTGGAGACCTGAGGAGGAGCTGATGTTCCAGATTGAGGGTCGTGGAGCTGGAGACCCGGGGAGGAGCTGGTGTTTTTCTAGTTTGAGGGTCGTGCAGCTGGAGACCTGAGGAGGAGCTGATGTTCCAGATTGAGGGTCGTGGAGCTGGAGACCCGGGGAGGAGCTGGTGTGTTTCTAGTTGAGGGTCGTGGATTTGGAGATACAGCAGGTAGTGGTGGTGTTGTAGTTTGTGAGTCGTGGAGCTGGAGACTCAGGGCGGAGCTGGTGTGTTTCTAGTTGAGAGTCATGGAGCTGGAGACCCAGGGAGGAACTGGTTGTTCTGTTGTTTAAGTCTGAGGGTCATGGAGCTGGAGATCCAGGGAAGAGCTAGTGCTGTGGTTCAAGTCTGAGGGTCTCGCAGCTTGAGGCCCCGGGAGGAGCTGGTGCTGCCACTAATGTCTTAGGTTGTAAAGCTGGAGACCCGCGGAGGAGCTGGTGTTGCTGTTCTAGTGTGAGGTTTGTGGAGCTGGAGAGCCACGGAGGAGCTGGTGTGTTTCTAGTTGGAGGGTCACGCAGTTGGAGACCCGGGGAGGAGCTGATGTTGTTCTAGTTTGAGGGTGGTGGAGCTAGAGACCCACAGATGAGCTGGTGCTGCTGTTGTTTAAGTCTGAGGGTGGTGGAGCTGGAGATCCGGGGAAGAGCTGGTGCTGCGGTTCAAGTCTGAGGGTCTCGGAGCTGGAGCCCCCGGGAGGAGTAGGTACTGCCACTGATGTCTTAGGTTTTGGAGCTGGAGACCTGCGGACAAGCCAGGCTGGTGTTCTAGTTTGAGGTTCGTGGAGCTGGAATCCTGGTCAGGAGCCAGTGATGCTGTTTAAGTCTGAAGTTCGTGGAGCTAAACATGGAGCTGATGTTGGGGAAGTAGAGAGAGAGAGAGTTACAGGACGCCACTGGAGGAGCCGATGTTGGGGAAGTAGAGAGCGTTTCAGGACGCCACTTGAAACAGTACATGTGGCTGAATCCCAAGCAAGTTAAGCCTGGGAGCTTCTCAGTCCTCGGGATCAATGCATTCCTTTTTCTCTTACACAGTTTGGATTTGTTTTCTGTCTCATGAGACAGAAAGACCCTGATTAATACCCTCAGGAATTGAAAAGCTTAAAAAAACTAAATTATATTGGTATAATAATAATAGAAATTCAGCTATGATTATCCTGACAGACAAAATCACATACCACACACAATATATATTTTTTCAATCAGTAAAATAAAATATAAATTGAAACATAGACCCATGCAAAGCCATAAAAAGTTATTTCTTGGAGAAGCGATGGATGACAGAGATTAATCTGAAAGTTACTATTAATGGAGAAACTTAGAACTTACCATTTTTCCTGTGAGGTTTCGGTGCTGATACTGATATTTTGTGAGTTCTGACAATTGAGTCCGTTCACACAGCCTGGTGATGCAGCAGTTTGCACAGAAGGACCCTGTGCCAGCTGGTCCTGCTCCACTGCTATGATGGTGTGGCCTCTGATCTCTGACCGTGTCTTGAGACCAGGCCCTTGATCACAAGCGTATCCATGGTGAGGTTGCATGGATGGAACCTCATGGATGTTCCTGATGTTCCTTCCTGATATTCATCTGCCACCTTGCTATTTAATGCGTCTTGTTTATAACTGCCTTCTAAATATTGAATAGAAATAAAGCATTTGTACAGTATGGGTAAGGTATAAAGAACATTGGACACAGAGGACCTCCACCAAGTTTAGGGAGTAGAATCTGAAGAGACATAACTTTGGATACTCCCTGGAGGCCCTGCCTGAGTCCCAGTCCCTTCTCTTCTCCTACGGAGGGAATCACTTCCTGCTTTAGTCTTTATTATTCCCACACTTTCCTTCATAGTACGTTTCTTTCACCGTGTGTGTACATCCCTAAAAAATATGCCATTTAGTTTTTGAACTTTGTTTTCTTTTTGAGGCAGGGTCTTGCTCTGTTGCCTCGGCTGTAGTTTTGAACTTTGATGTGAGGAAATTCTCCTGCGTGGCTGCTCCTGTGCTGCATGGCTCTGAGCATCTGCTCTATGTCTATTTCTGTCCTCCATTCTCTCCCTGAGACCCACCCACACTGACATGGTTCATTTTCATTGCTGCCTGATCTCCCATCGTCTGATGGGAACATGGGAAATGTCTTCATCTTCCTGTGGGTGAGTGTTTGGCTAGGTTGGGGCCCTGAGGACTGTGTTTTGTTGGGAACGTTCTTGGGCGTTTCTTTTGTACACAAATGCAAGTTTCTTCTGGTCAGTAGCTTTCAAGTTTTAAAATTTCATCCCAGGTAAGAAATGTAATTTTCCTCATAACCCACAACACACACTCTTTCATATACAAGCATAACAGAAATATACTTCACAACCGTTCTTAGCAGGGCCTGGTGTTCCTGCTTCTCTCCATTCTCCCCAACACTGGCATGGATTGGGTTGTGGGTGGTGGGATTTTTGCCCGTCTGGTGGGTGTCACGTGATATCTCCCCCTGTTAGGCTGAGCCCCTCTTCATGTTTTCTTTAGCCATTCCTCCACATTTCCTCTTCTGTGGAGGGCCGGTTCAGCTCTTTTCCTCAGTTTCTGTTAAGTTGTTTGAGTTTTTGCACTTTTCTTTTATTATTCGTATTGTTATGTTTTTGAGACAGAGTCTCACTCTGTTGCCCAGGCTGGAATGCAGTGGCGCGATCTCAGCTCACTGTAACCTCCACCTTCTGGGTTCAAGTGATTCTCCTGCCTCAGCTTCCCGAGTAGCTGGGATTACAGGCGCCTACCACCACCCCTGGCCAATTTTTGTATTTTTACTAGAGATGGGGTTTCACCATGTTGTCCAGGCTGGTCTGAGACTCCTGACCTCAGGTGATTCTCCCACCTCAGCCTCCCAAAGTGCTGGGATTACAGGCATGAGCCACCATGCCTGGCCTGCCTTTTTCTTTTTCAAAAGGACTCTTTATACCTGTTCATTCCAGTGACTATCTGTGTGGCAAAGATGGGTTTGAATCCACCAGGATAAATGTGCAGGATCTCCTCTCTGGTGGGAGAAGAGACAGGGATAGAAGGGTACGGAGAATCAGAGCTGAGAGGAGGCCGAGTCAGGCAGGGGTGGCAGGCTGCTGTGAGGACTTGGCTCCTTCTCTGAGTGGGGTGGGATTAGCAGAGGATTTAAACAGAGGAACCATGGCATCTCCCTTATGCATTTCTGCCATGGTTGGCTCAGCTGAACGCCCCTCTTGAACAAGACTTGGCCTTGGACATCCAGAGGCCGTTGGTTGGGGGTTTACCTCCTGGCATGGCCACTGACACATCCACGTTTGGCTCCCACACGGCTGGGCGGCCCCGAGACCTGCTCTGCCTGGGCTTCTTCTTGGTGGCATTTCTCAAGTTTGTCCCCTCTCAAGTCTGCACCATCCGGAAAACCAAACACCTCTCTCTCCTACATGGAAACCCCCATCAGCACCTCCCCCTGACTCACAGGGCATCCCGTCAACATCACAGTCCTGACTTTCCCACACGGATAAGCCCACGGGACCCCCTGACGGACCAGGACAGCTCCAGCACTAAGACGTGCCCTGAAACTCACAGGAAGAGCGGACCAAGAAGACGGGACCAGCACGGGGCACCGGGAGCTGCAAATGCCTACGATACCGTGAGAGATGGAGAAAGGTATGGCCATGGCTGACACAAAATGTTACTCAACATTTATCACAGGCCTAAATGGAGAACATAACGCTATCAAACCCTTAGGTAAAAACACGGGAAAATTTGTATGGCCTGGGGTTAGGCAAAAAGTTCTTAGGCATGACACCAAAAGCATGATTCATAAAAGATTGACAAATTAAATTTAGTCATAAATTTAAAATTATAATTCTATAAAGCAATGTAAAAATCTAAGGAGAATGAAACACAAACCACGGTCTAGAAAAAAATATTTGTGAATCACACATCTCACAACGTACTGGCACGCAGAATATATGAAGAACCATCAAAACTTAACCATAAGAAAGTAAAAACCCCAGTATTAAAGAGAGGGCAAATATTTGAATGGAGGCCTCATCAAAGAAGGTATAAGGAGGGCATATTGCCCGAGAAAGAGGCTCAACATCATAGAGATGCTGGAGAAATGCCAGTCAACAGTACCTCTGCAAATCTATTAAAATGGCTAAAAACAGACAAAAACCACAGGCCGACCCAGGTCCTAGTGATGATGCAGAGGAACTGGGACCCTCATAAGCTGCAGTGGGAATGGGAGGGGTCCCGCCATGCTGGAAAGTGGTCCGGGAGTTTCTTATGAAGTTAAGCACATCCTTACCACATCATCCAGCAACCCCGCTCCTGAAATGTCCAAGAGCAAACTTAAACGTGCACACACAAACCTGCACACAAGTGTTTAGGCCTCATTCCTCATTGCCAATAACTGGAAGAAAACAAAATGTCCATCGGCAGGAGGAGGTGGGAACCAACATGGATGCTTCCACACAGGGGGCACCAACCAGCAGTGGAAAGATGCACCCAAATGCCCCAGGTCTCCCAGGCCACATGCCCGGTGAAGGAAGCTAGTTTTGGTGGGCACAGGCCGAAGGATGCTGCCACGTGACATCTTGGAGAAGACAGTGCTACCGTGTCGGGGAGCAGGGCAGTGGTTTCAAGGGGCTACGGGTGGAGGGGCGAATGGAGGAGCTCTCTGGGGCGATGGCGTGAGCACCTGCACATCACTGTCGGCTGCTGTGGCTGAGAGGCTGTACAGCAAACACTGGCTTCAGTACACGCAGACTGAAGGAGGAAGGCTCCCACAACTCAAAGACAGAGGGTGTCACCTCCATGAAACAAAAACATATTTAAACTCTTAAAATTAAGAAAACCACAAAAAGTATTTCATAAGCCTGTTGGACTTTGAGTTGAAATAATCTACCTGGGAGCATGGAACTGAAACCACAGGCTTGGCAATCCTGGAGGGAGAGAGTGGAGGGTTTAGACCTCAATTGAAGGGCTCAGTACCTGGCTATAGGAAATAACAGATTTAAAAAGTGTCAGGGAGGAAATAATTTCTGCTGATGAGGTTGCATTTCTCCAGAGAGCCAGCAGAGTAAATTAAAGCAATACAGTAAAACAATGCACATCTTGATGGAAACTCAGGATCACAAGGTTGTGGTAAAGGAGATTTGGAGATGTCCAGGAAAGAAAGACAAATGAGATGAATCTTGCAGCTGCCCTTCAAGGGGGCATGGGCCGGGTGGCCGCGATTCTCCGTGACGTTGCAGGAATTCTGGCTGGGTCCTCAGGAGCCTTTTTTCTCTTGTCCTCATTCACCTTCGGGGGCTGGTGTGGGTCCTTGGTGGTCATGACCACACTCAGGGCCGGGGGCCTGCTGAGGCTGCTCTCCCTGTTCCCGGAATGCAGGGGTTTGTTCCAGATCCCGCTGCTCACCGCACAGAAAGCCAGTCACTGAGACGATGGTTACTGCCAATGAAGAAGGCGTGCATCAGAAGCTGCAGGCCAGGACATGGGAGGTTAGCCTCAAATCCATCTTCCCGACTGACTATATAGCAGGGAAGAAATGTGACTGTGTGTAAGGAAAACAGGAATTAGGGAGAGTGAGGAAGAGGAGTTGGTCAGGAGGAGGCAGGTGGCTGGTCAGGCACTCATGATGGGTGAGGGGTTTGGCGTCACACTGTCCAGATGCCGTGATCTGGTGAGTCTCTCTTCCTTCACACTACCCGGGAGGCCTGATGGTCAGTTTCCTGAGAAAGGAACTCAAATAAGACAAATGTCACTTTCTCAAGTTTCAGGACCACAAGGATACATTTCTATGTTATTCAGAGAAACCATGAACATCAATTCTCTGGGATAATCAGGCCAGTTCAACACCAGATCTGATCTGCCACAACACCTGTTGCTCGGCCCTCAGACAAGGCCCAGAATCCAGTGTCCTCTCCCCAACCCCAGCCTGGCCCCACACCCACACCTCCCCACTTCACCTTGGGCCTCAGTGCTCTCCTGCCACAGAGGGGTCAGAGAGCTGCACACACGCCCCACGTGCACCTGGGCACGTGGTGTATTTCAGATGCACCTGGTGTCACTGTTCGCACAAACCCGAGTGGGAAAAGATCCAAATGCTTGTTCACTGCAGATGGATGAGGATGTCCCAGCAAGTCCCTCAGTGGAGTCAGCCAGCACAAGGCGAGTGAGGGACCTCCGGAGACATGAATGGGTCTCAGATAGTGTGTGAGTGGATGAAGCAGCAAGAACACACGCTGCTAATTAATTCTGTTATGTTGAGCTCAAAGTAGTCCACATCAAAAAGACTGTCTGGGGCTGCAGGAATTCAGTGGATAAGTGCAGACAAGGCAAGGGAAGGTGGACCAGAAAGGTGAGGAGGACGCTCCCTTCAGGGGCAGAGGGAGTAAGACCCGGCATTGCACATGGGTGGGGGGGCCCGTCAAGGCCCCTCTTTGCTTCTGAGAGTCTGTTTTCATGGACAATCTTCTACTAAATGTACATAGCAGCTTTTCAGGGCAAGGGTCACCGGGATTCGTCTTTATGCCTCCCCAGCCTGGGAGCCACCACCTCCACCAGACCCATCCACACAGTTGAATCTCATCTCAAGTTTTCTGGTGCCCGACCCCCCACGCACACCCTCCTGGTCTGGGCATCTCACCTGCCTCCACACAAGTGCCTCAGGAGGGTGGAGTGTCTGGTGCTCGGCGCTGGAGGCTCAGCCCGCACTCTGCCGGGCAGTCGCAGGCCTCCCAGATGAATGAAGCATGAATGAATCCCGATCCTGTTATCACAGCTTCTCCCCACACATCCCAGGCAGAATGTTGTGCAAAAACCACACCAGGATTTGTACATGCCAGAGGACTGAACTTTTGTGTGTTGAAGATAATTCATCTTCCTGAATCACTGCAGATCTACCATGTGGTTAACCACAGAATAAACATGGGGGAGAGTGTAAGCACTGCCCTAACAGAACCTTATGCTTCTTCCGTTACCCTTTGAAAGTAAAGGGTACTGATTTCATAATTGTGTTTCTCTTGTAAATGAGACTCTCATGGAAAAATCAGCCATGTAGGTGATAGATTTGTAAACCTTTAGATTAAAATGTCACTTCGATTATTTCAAGTGTAAAAGTGTTTCAGCTTTTTTGAGGTATAATTGCTACACAAAGAGCTGCACACATTTAATGTGTGCACTTTGGTGAGACTTGACCTGAGCAAACACCCATGAAACCATCACCAAATCAAAGCAATCGAGGAATTCTGCACCTCCTGGGGGCTTCCTTGCGCCTGTGCCCATGGTGAGAACGCAGGACGAGATCTTCCCTCTTAGCCAATCGCAAACGGCCAACAAGAAAATGACACCAGGCCTCCTGGTGAACACATACCCTGTGATTTAATTGTTGATCTTTTTAACCTGGGGCTCACATTCTTCATTCAGAATATGGCAAAGACTTTAGAAGTCATCCAAAGTATCAGTAATTTGAAGTCCTTTAATACAAAAAGTATAGAATATTACCTTTTGTCACACAGCAATAGAGAAATGAAAAAAGAAAATCGACTTATGTTCTTTAATGGCTAGGAAAATATTCTTAAAAAGATAATCTCAAGCGCAGGTGGATCTAACAAATGACAAATTTCTTTCTTTACATAGATAAATATAAGGTTAGATCCATGTAAATACATGAAACCATTAAGGGTAGAGTCCCGGAGACCACAGCATCCAGCTCTGCTATCGATATCAGGGAGTAATTTCCAGGCACACAGAACTGACCCAGCATCCAGCTCTGCTCACGATTTCAGGGAGTAATTCCCAGGCACTGGTCGAGCTGGAGAAGGTGGGGGCCCTCGTAGCCCCACTGTTCTTCCTGCCTCATGGGGTCTCTGAGGGGTGCCTGGAACATTTCCTCTTGGGCTTTAAAGATCATTTCACTTAAACGCGACATTTCCCAGGTGCCATGGACCTGAACCCAGAAACTTCACTGTACCAGGACCACCTGAGAGCTCCCGAGACCAGGACCACCTGAGACAGTGGCTCCCCAGGAGTGAGCACCAGGCACTGTCAGGGGTTCTCTCCCCATCACATTTACAAGGACTTGATGGGTTCTTCTTCCTTCAGAAGTAATCCCAGTGGGAAGAAGGGAGGGGACGGGAGGCCTGGCAAACACTCCTCCCCAGCTCTGTTCCAAGCTCTATGGGGCTCTGGCAGGCCCCGTGTCATGTGCAGATGAGGGATTAGGGTTCCTCCCCGGCCTGGCTGCTCTCAGGCCCTCATGGGCTCCTCTCCCCACCCCTGTGCAGCCGGTGGACCCTGCTCCCACCCAGCTGCTCCCCCCTAGCTGCTCCCCCCAGCTGCTCCCACTCAGCTGCTCCCCCCTAGCTGCTCCCCCTAGCTGCTCCCCCCAGCTGCTCCCACCCAGCTGCTCCCCCCCAGCTGCTACCCTCCAGCTGCTCCCCCCTAACTGCTCCCCCCTAGCTGCTCCCACTCAGCTGCTCCCACCCAGCTGCTCCCCCTAGCTGCTCCCCCCTAGCTGCTCCCCCCCAGCTGCTCCCCCCCAGCTGCTCCCCCCCAGCTGCTACCCTCCAGCTGCTCCCCCCAGCTGCTCCCCACTAGCTGCTCCCCACTAGCTGCTCCCACTCAGCTGCTCCCACCCAGCTGCTCCCCCTAGCTGCTCCCCCCTAGCTGCTCCCCCCTAGCTGCTCCCCCCCAGCTGCTCCCCCCCAGCTGCTACCCTCCAGCTGCTCCCCCCTAGCTGCTCCCCCCTAGCTGCTCCCCACTAGCTGCTCCCACTCAGCTGCTCCCACCCAGCTGCTCCCCCTAGCTGCTCCCCCCTAGCTGCTCCCCCCTAGCTGCTCCCACCCAGCTGCTCCCCCCTAGCTGCTCCCACTCAGCTGTTCCACCCCAGCTGCTCCCCCCGAGCTGCTCCCCCCCAGCTCCCCCCCAGCTGCTCCCCCCCAGCTGCTCCCCCAGCTGCTCCCCCCCAGCTGCTCCCCCCCAGCTGCTACCCTCCAGCTGCTCCCCCCTAGCTGCTCCCCACTAGCTGCTCCCACTCAGCTGCTCCCACCCAGCTGCTCCCCCTAGCTGCTCCCCCCTAGCTGCTCCTCCCTAGCTGCTCCCACCCAGCTGCTCCCCCCTAGCTGCTCCCACTCAGCTGTTCCACCCCAGCTGCTCCCCCCGAGCTGCTCCCCCCCAGCTCCCCCCCAGCTGCTCCCCCCTAGCTGCTCCCCCAGCTGCTCCCCCAGCTGCTCCCCCCCAGCTGCTCCCCCAGCTGCTCCCCCCAGCTGCTCCCATCTAGCTGTTCCCCCCAGCTGCTCCCCACCCCGCTGTTCCCCCTAGCTGCTCCCCCCAGCTGTTCCCCCAGCTGCTCCCCCCCAGCTGTTCCCCCAGCTGCTCCCCCCCAGCTGCTCCCCCCCAGCTGTTCCCCCAGCTGCTCCCCCCCAGCTGTTCCCCCAGCTGCTCCCCCCCAGCTGCTCCCATCTAGCTGTTCTCAGGTTTCTCATCCTTCCTGGACAGCGCCCTACCTGGGGCACCCGTTCCTGTGGCATCCCCAGTCCTGCACTGCAGCGCTCACCCCGTCACCTCCATGGCGAGACCATCCTGGAGCGGTGATCAGCCCATCGGTTTCATCCATTATCCTCCTAGCCCATTTTCTGTGCTTATTTCTCATTCCCAAAACATCTTGGAATTTCAAGAAATTAACTTTTTTCAAGTCTCTGTGCTTCTGAAGTAGGTTTACCTTAATATAACATTGATGTATTTTTAAGGGGCATTTTTAAAGCTGTACTTTAAGAAATAATTCTTACGTTCTTTTGAAGGTTTTTTTTCTTTAAGATGGAGTCTCACTTTGTTGCCCAGGCAGGAGTCCAATGGCGTGATCTCAGCTCACTGCAAGCTCCACCTCCCGGGTTCACGCCATTCTCCTGCCTCAGCCCCCCGAGTAGCTGGGACTACAGGCACATGCCGCCATGCCCAGCTAGCTTTTTGTATTTTTAGTAGAGACGGGGTTTCACCGTGTTAGCCAGGATGGTCTCGATCTCCTGACCTGGTGATCCGCCCGCCTTGGCCTCCCAAAGTGCTGGGATTACAGGAATTTTTGTATTTTTAGTAGAGACGGGATTTCACCATGTTGGTCAGGCTAGTCTCGAACTCCTGACCTCATGATCCGCCTGCCTTGGTCTCCCAAAGTGCTGGGATTACAGGCGTGAGCCACCGCGCCCGGCCAGTATTTTTTTTTTTTTTTTAATCAAATACGATTGAGGCTCTCTTGGAGATCCCATATTAAAAAGAACTGAGAAAAATAAGACTAGACCTCAGAAGTGGGACATGTCCAGTCCCATCACTGTCCTTCTCTCACATGGGCCCAGGGATGTGGGTGATGGTATTTGTTGCCCCTGAGGATGGAGCAGATTTGATCTGCCTCTGTGGGAAGGGGTTAACTCAGCGGGCCTGGATTGCTCAAACCCTGCACATTCCCAGGAGGGGCCCTTGGCTGGCTCCTGGGAACTGAGCTCTTGCAGTGTTCTGACTGATGAGAGAGACTTGAGCCATGTTGCACTCCTTTGCCTAGGTAGTTGACCAATGAGGTGATGGATGGCAAACACCTGCTTTCCCTGTGGATGGCTGGAACTTCCCTGACTGACCCCCAGGTTCAGGAGAGCCTCCCTAGTCCAAACCACGGCACTAGCTGTCCCAGCTTCTTGCTGGAGGAACCGGCACACCCTGTGCGACTCCACTGGGAGGGGCTCTGGAAGCGCCTGGCTTCCCCAGCAGCCCTTTCCCTTGGCTGGTTTACTCTGTACCCTTTCAAGTTGGAGGGTAGTCTCAGGGACCCCCATGCAGTCTTTCATGCTTTCACCAGAAACTCACCTTGGCAGGGCTTCAGGGGAAGGCTTGGGATTTGGTGACAAGTGACTCCATGGCCTTGGGCCAAGCACAGCATCTACTTAGGTTTTCAGGCGGATGCCCAGGTATGTCTAGCACCTAATGTAACTGAGGCATGAAATGTCTGTGCGCCACGGTGCTACAGCTCGTTACGGGCCGTTAGGCCTTGTGGTGGTTCTCGGTTTCTGTGGAGAAGCCAGACCCCGCTGTGGTTGGTAAGGAAGGCGAGTGGAGACAGCAGGAGTGTCCATCTCTCGGCGGCCCTTTCTAGTGGGGCGGCTGCCTCTCTCTGATTCTTGATTAATCCCGGGACAACCTCTGCTCTCCTGGGCAATCCTTAGAATACTCCGGAAGACCCCAGTATGGCCGTCCGGTTCCTCCTGGGCCCCAACTCTCAGGAATGCGCCATCTCTGCACACTCCATGCGCACCCGTCCAGACGGCACCTGAGCTTCCCTGTACCTGTGCTGCAGCGTTAACATCTCGCTTGTGTTTAACCTGTGTTGCTTTGGTTTAAAACTTGTTTGGCCGTGTTATTTGCTGAAATGGCCCAGAGAAGCTTCTACTTACGATCAGGACACCTCACAGTGCAGCCTTCACTTGAGGACTTAGGTCTCATCCAGCTCCACACAGTCAGTCCAGGGCCACGGACGCAGAAGACAGAGGAGAAGAAGCTCATGGCATGAAGACAGAGGATTGATTGCCCAGGAGGCTTGCAGGGACTTTGGCTCCTGGGGCTTCTTGTCAGCGCTGGGTCAGAGCAGGTCACCCTTGTGTGCAGACACTAGGTTGCTGCACACAGTGGTGAAGAATGGGGGAGACCAGATGGAATTGGGTGAGGCAGGGATGCTCCTTGGTGTTTAGAGTTTTCCTATTTCTTTGCCTTGTGGGTTTTCTGTAGCCTATCTTTGTTTTTGTAACACTAGTTTTCAGTAATTCTGACCTTTCCGAATACCTCTATATACATATGCCTGCCTACTGTTCCTCCAGATACCTGTAAAGCCTACAGAAAGGTATTCCTGCAGATTATCACTCTATTCAGCTTGACACATGCTCATGGAGTGCTGCTGTGTGTGTGCCTCGGGTTCAGATGCACCTGCCTTTGTGGGGAGAGCACAGCTTCCCTGCATAACTGCTGGAGGGCGGGTCATCGAGTGCTGCTGTGTGTGTGCCACAGGTTCAGGTGCACCTGCCTTTGTGGGAAGAGCACAACTTCCCTGCATAACTGCTGGAGGGTGGGATCTTCCCAAGGGGAAGTTGGGAGGTGCTCAGGCAGAGCAAATGGATTTAACTTCTGGGCTGGGAGAATGTGGTACCCCCATGGAAGGCTCCCTGAGGAAGGAAAGGAAGGAGCTGGAGGGAGGGTATGTGTGTCTTTGGAGGGGACGCACTTCAGGTGAAAGCGGGCATGGCACTAGGAGGAGCCCCAAGAGCCCAGAGTGATGGCACGTAGAGGCCTAAGGGACCGTGCCAGCAGACCCCACCACCCGTGCTCCACCGGGAGCCTGACATTGTTGTCTGGGATCAGGGGGCTGTCTCTGTGTGCTGCCCAGAACTGTGGCATTTTTGTGTATATATATATAAAAAAAAAAACTGTGTGTCTAATACAGATGGGGTATGAGGAGAGCCACTGGTCTCTCCTGACCTTAAAATATTTTTTTAGTTCATTTTTAGTGAGTATGGAAATTATTGAAGGTACAAATCACTCTGAAGATAGGTTCTTGTGTGTGAAGGTTATCAGTGAATCTTCATCCTCATAATTGATAAATGGTTGTGAGCACTCAAGGGTATCAGATTCAACAATGAGTCTGAGGATAGTACAGCTTTCCTATTCAGTTTCAAGGAAAATCGTATAAAGCCCAGACTGTAATTTGTCAGGAATGTTTGAAGTGTGGTGTGATGGATGTCTTCACCGTGCTTCAGGATGATTACTGAGGGAGAACGGAAGGAAGGGGTCTGGTACTTGCACCTTTCAGTAGAATTAGTGTGAATGCCACAGCGACCGAGCTATGCTCAGGTGTCTGCAGGCAGTGGTGGCCTTGATAATGGATTTTCTGAAATGGGAATTCGTGAAGTTCTCTAACAAAGCTAAGTGCGAACTTCTCAACTTAGCTGGTGACTGCATCCTTGAAAAATTCCTTGTGTAAAATGATACAGAACCATTTCTTGGTTATCTGTTAAATAAGAGTGCGCATCCAGCCGCGATGACTGGACGGCCTTGGAGGTCTGGGAGGCCACGAAGGACTCCCACACACAGCAGGGCGTGACCCCACCAGGCAGTGCTTTGGCCCCCTCCCAGGAGTCATGGCAGCCGACACATCACCTGGAGTGTCTAGAAAACCACTACCTTAGAGCCCCCACTGCTTTTCCTGGGGCCTCCAGGTATAGATCAGAAACTCTGTCCCAAAAAGGTTTTCCTTTTACTTTAACTCTTGTTGTTGTTTGTTTTCAGGCACGTGGACTCCCTTTAATCCAGTGACTGTCAGGTCGATCATATGTAAGTATCAGCAGACGGACCAGCCTGGGCTGCTTTGTGTCCGACCCGCTTGGGTACCCGCTTGTGTTTCCTTTGTCTGTGGGTCCATATCACTTTGCTCCCTTCTGGAATTCCACTTAGATGAGCGTGTGCCCTTTCATCCCTCTCGCCCCGTCTCTGTACCTTTTCACGTCTCTCCGTGTATGTTTGCTCTATTTTTTATTTTGTGTATTTTTAATGTACTGTTTAAACTGTCCTTTCAGTTTCTAATTCTAAAGATGACATATATTTAAAATTTCTAAATTATTAGTTACTTTCACATCTTATCTGGGTGTTTTTGATAGACATTGCTTATTTATTTTTGTGATTCCATCCTTTATTCAAATATTTCACATGATAGTCTTCAGTTTTAAGAACATGCTTTTGAAAAGCGCTAGATATTTGTGACGTGGAGCTCCTTGACAGTGTGTTTGAAGTCTTTGGGAGGGTGGTCTACAGCCAATTATCTTTCCTGCTCAAGCCCACACAGAGTGAACAACTTCCTTGATATTTGTGTAATTTTTGTTTTGTGGGTTCATGTGTAGCCTTAATGTGAGGGTCTGCATCATTTCTTTGGGTCCAGGATCTCCCCAGCTGTACAGGTAGCCGGGCTTTTGTTTGTTTCTTTTGAGAGACGGGGTGTCCCTGTGTTGCCCAGGCCTGGTCTGGAATTCCTGGGCTCACGCAATCCTCCTGCCTCAGCCTCCCAAAGAGTGGGGATTACAGGTGTGCACCCCCATGCCCAGACGGTAGCTGGGGTGTGAGCTGCAGCTCCAGGCGTAGGCAGGTGTTCAGGAGAGTCGTGCTGTGTCTCCATCCCCCGTAGCCAGGTGGGAGCTGCAGCTCCAGGGGCAGGTAGGCCTGGGATGCAGGTGTTCAGGAGAGTCGTGTTTCCATCCCCACCCCACTTGATTTCTGGAAGGTTCCCTTTGCTGGGAGGTGCAGCCCCCTTCAGACCTCTTTAATATGGAATCCCAGGTTCAGTTCTGCCTCACGGGGACCACGGCATTGTGTCTCGAGGTTTCCCAGAGCGGCCTGGGGCTCATTCCCTCGCATCCCATCCATGCACGTGTTTTAGTCTTGTGAGGATTCCCTGAGTTCCTTGCGGAGGCCGTGTGTGGTGAGGTGTCTGAGTCCTAGTGCGGGTGTAGCTGGGGGCTTTTCCAGATGATTGTGTCCTGCCCTGAGTTCCTTGCGGAGCCCGTGTGTGGTGAGGTGTCTGAGTCCTAGTGCCGGTGTAGCTGGGGGGCTTTCCGAGATGATCGTGTCCTGCCCTGAGTTCCTTGCGGAGCCCGTGTGTGGTGAGGTGTCTGAGTCCTATTGCGGGTGTAGCTGGGGGCTTTTCCAGATAACTGTGCCCTGCTGGTCGTGCATATGTCGCCACGTCACACTGATGGAGGGAGAGAAAACTTGGAAGCGTAATAGTGGCAGGGCTCAGCCTTTAGTGCTAGAAAAGGTGTTGATACATGGGTAGCTACCTCCCCACCGGAGAGGAACGGCCTGGGAGCCACTCCTCTGCGGAGCCTTTACGCTGGGGTGCAGCTCACCCAGCATCCTTCCCTGCTGGTGTGTGGTGTGCAGTGGGTCCTGCCCGCACCAGCATCGTCCACACACACTGCACACATCGTGGAACGGTCGTATGAAAAACAGCCCCTGGTTGCACACAGGGTTGTGGACTGTTGGGAAGAAATATCGATGCTGTTTCTCACATGATTTTTCATCCTGTGGATTTTCATTTAATTGTAACATATTTCTGATCAAACCAGGAGTAGTCTTATTGCAGTCCTATATTAACCTCTGTTCTTGAAAAGAGACCACGTGATTTATTGTTTTCTCTGCAGCAGTAATTCACACTGAATTTTTCTATGTTTTTTAGCCATATTGCAACTACATACAAAGGTAGTTGTAGATTCTTTTGTATTTGGACCTGGAGTTAGACTGAAAGCAAATAGGACATAGGCGAGGGTCTGTTTCTGATTAAAGCAGGTTTTCCTGACAGGGCTGTTCCAAGCCTCCACCAGTGCTGTGGGCCCTGGAGAGTCGGAGGGTCAACTCTGGGAATTAGATTCGTGTTCTAGGCCGAGACCCAGGAGCCAGAGGAGCTGGGGCCGCTTACCTTCCCTGCGCCTCGGAAGCTGAGTGTGAAGCTCTGCTCTTCTTTCCATCATGGCTGCGGCCAGATTTCCTCACACATCCCATTGCACGGCCTGCCTCACAGCTGCAAGTGCACTTTCTCATGGGACTTAGGGGGCCAGGGCTGGGGGACAATCCCCCACACCTCCACCTAGGGCGAAGGTGACAAGACTTTGAGGGATTTCACCCCATTCAGACAGGCATGCATTGCCCAGCCCCTGGTTAGTGGTCAGCAGTGGGGCCCCGCCAGGCTCGAGGGCTGAGGTCTGGTGGGAAGTCTCTGAGGGATGAGGTCTGGTGGGACGTCTCAAGTGAGTTTGCTGTGACTGATCTTTTGCTGCTTGACTGTTCCTCTCTGTCTCAGCCATGTTTGACCGTGAGAACAAGGCCGGCGTGAACTTCAGCGAGTTCACAGGTGTGTGGAAGTACATCACAGACTGGCAGAACGTCTTCCGCACATACGACCGGGACAACTCCGGGATGATCGATAAGAACGAGCTGAAGCAGGCCCTCTCAGGTTTCGGTAACTCACTCACTCTGGCTTGTGTAGCGTGTTTCATTTTGGAACCTTGGAGCCGTTGAAGTTTTTTAAACCTTGTTGAACTTAACTGATTGTCTAACCAGGCTATGTAAAGTTTTTATTGACATCATGCAGGTTCATATTTGATATTGCTCATATCGGAAGGCGATCCTTGACATGGATGCGTTTATTCAGTTTTTTATCCAAAATGAGATAAGGGCTATGCAAGCCGTTCATCTTTTGTGAAGTGGAATGATGTCGTGAGCAAAACTGAGAATGTGGCTTTTGAAATCATTTAAAAGTGGATCCGTGAAAATACCGTGGGGCAGGCAGCTTATATTTCATGATAGATCAAAGCATGTTGAAAAGGCAACAGTCACCTAAGAAACAGCTGTCAGTCACCAGGTCCAAACCGTGTGCCTCAGAAGGGGCGTTAGGCAGAACGCGTGCCCATTCTCAGGTGTGCTCGGCGTGTGTGCGCACACGTGTGCCGTGCACCTCAGAACAGCAGCAGAGAGGCGGAGCACGTGCTCATTCTCAAGTGTGTTCCGCATGTGCATACTCTGTGCATGTGTGTGCTCGACGCGTGTGCACACACACGTGACGGTGTGCCGTGGGTCTAGGAGTGTTCACAGTGCCTGTCCAGAGTGCGTCCATAGGGCCTGTCCATGGGGCTTCCCGTGCTGGTCTCAGGTCTGAGAGGAAGCAGGGGTTTTATTTACAGAGGAACAACGGGCATGTTTGGGGCCAGCCTGAGGCTCTTGGTGGCTGCACTGAGATTCTAATCTAGGCGGATCTCATCTGGCCCCTGTTATGAAGCCGCTTTCGTGATTTACTTAAAAGGCTCCTTAGAAACAGTGAGGAAAATTCGATTCTACTTGAGTACCTCCGAGATCCCTGGAGTCTCACTTATCTAAGCACATCGCCTCTCCTCGTGTTTCCTCCCAGCATGCACTTTATGGCTGCCTTTCTTTCTCTTTTCTTTCTCACCTTACGAGCTTGTCCACAGGGCCTCCTCAAGAAGCAGTTCTGAGCTGACCAGCTGCGAGCCAGGATTTGGGCTGGATGGCTCTGAATTGGCACTTGGAATGCAGCTGACCTTGCTGTGCCCTTGGGTGGGGGAACTGGAGGGAACGCTGGCCGGCTCCTCTTCCCTGGGGCAGGTACGGAAGGGCTGGGAGGGAAGGATGCCACCCTCCACAGAGAGCAGTCCTGGGGGCCAGGGAGGCCAGTGCGGCCGAGTGTGGCCAGGGCCACGTGGACTTCAGGACCAGCCTGAAGTTATTTTTAGATAAGCGACCTCTGGTGCCACGGACATCTTTTCCTAACCTTGTCAGGCCCTGGAGCTCCCTTTGCCCATGCCAGTGACCATCGGTCCTCAGAACGCGCAGCGGAAGTTGCTGTGGACAGTGCTCCCTGGTCTCTGAGGCCCTCTTCGTCCTGGTCTGGCCAAGGACTTCCCAGAAAACTGTGCTTAGCTGTGGCGGGAGGCACGGCCGGTCGCGCAGCCTTCCTCGCGCCCTGGAGTGGGCAGGCCTGCTTGTGTTGTGCAGCGGCAGAACCCTGCCTGACTTCCAGGCTTTTCCTGGGGTGCGGTATCCCATCGCAGCGTTTTCTCTGGTTACCCTAACGAGTTTCCTCCTGCATTTGGTTCTTGATCTCCAGGGCCATCTCCCACGTCTTCTGTGGAAAGGGGCATTGTCATCCTTTTTGTATTTTGATGATTTTGAAAGATTTCCCATAGTAACTGTTAGGAAGTTGGCCTCAGAAGCAAAAATTCTTCTTTTGTCTTGGCCCCTATGAACAAGTGTTCTGCTCTCAGATGAAGCAGGGAGGCTGCACTTGAGCTCAGTGGCCGGCAGGAGGGAATCACCAGGGTGGTGGAGCCTGCGAGATTTCTCCCCAGGTGTCTCTGATGGGGCCACATGGTGGATTTCATAATCCAGCGATTCGTTTTTGTAAGACTTTATCGTTAACATCAACTGTGTGCCATGCTCAGAGACCTGAAGTGAAAAGGTGAGAAGGCATCCTCACATCCCAGCACTCATCACCCGGCACCGGGCCAGCTGACTCAGCACGTGCCGTTTAGGTTGCTGTAAACAGCCAGTGAGATTCTCCCCTCTGGTGGGCAGTGCGTGTCTGACACAGGCAGTCGGGCGGAGAACAGTTCCTCTGCTGTGGATCTTTGCCACTGTGCCAGGTCCCCAAGAGCTGGAGGGAGCCCCAGGGAGCCTCAGCCTGTTGAGTGGGGGCAGCTGGTTTGTCCTCCGAGGTGGAACAGGTGATTTCTGAGGAGGTCACGCTCCGCTTGGCTCGTTGACAGCATTTCAGAGAGTCCGAAAGAGGAGAAAGACCTTGGCAAGGGGTGTGTCGGGGGTGGGCCCAAGGACGCTGGTGGCCTCACATGGACTAACTTTCATGAACAGAAACTCAGAAACAGTTGCTGCTGGGTTTTGGCTTCTCAGATAAACATTCTTTTTATAGTTCGTTTGTTCATCCCTCATTTTACTGTCTGACTTTGCCTTTGTTTTCCCTTCACTATTACTGATGACCAAGGAAACTGGAAGTTAATTCCAGAGGCAGTGGGGTTGCTCCTGTTGTCTGTGCAGCCTGGAGTTCCTGTGCCTCTGTCAGCATCTCCTCTGTCCTTCTCCAGCCTTGGCAGGAGACCAGTAATGACCTCTGTCCCCTGTGCACCCCAGTGATGGCCGCCGTCCCCGTGCACCCACGTGATGGCCGCCGTCCCCGTGCACCCCAGTGATGGCCTCTGTTCCCCGTGTACACCAGTAATGACCTCTGTCCCCGTGCACTCCCAGACAGGCAGTGTCCCTGTGGGCGTGTCCCAGGCTCTGTTCTCAGCAGGCTGGGCTCAGCCCTGGTGCAGGGAGTGAGGAGGTGGGAATAGTAGGGACCAGAAAAAGTGGCAGCTGTTGACAACTCTGCCATCTCTTTCTGAATGTAATGGGAGGTCCTGTCTTCTCAGCTTGCAGGGAAGGGGGGTCCAAGGCAACTCTGCTGTTGCACATTTAGGGACCCCTGAACTTAAATGACAGAATGCCCTGACCACTCTGGAAGGCACTGTGTTCATGTTTGTGTGCTTGACTCTTGATCTGTAAAATGGCTAAGTGTTTGTGCAGGTGATTAACTGTGAGATTCAGACAGTAGGTGCACACGTCCCTGCAGAGATTCCAGCAGGACTGAAAACCAGTAGAAATATATCAGCACCTGGATCTTGCCTCCTGAGTCAGTAAGGATATGCCACAGTCACGAAGGCAGTGGGATTTCAAGGGAGGGAAGGGAAGGCAGCAGGCGGGGCGTGCCCTCCGGGGTGCCCAAACACACCTGCTGCATCCACACGTCTTCAGAGCCCTCTCCCTGTGGGAGGCCTTTTTCAGGACAGCCTCGGTGAACTGGAAACGGAATCCTAGCCCTTGGTGGCCCTGCAGTGACTTGGACCTTTCCGAGGTCACCCTGCCACTGTGTGCCCTTCAGTCCCTCCTGGCAGGTGGGGGCACATCCCCCAGCCGCTCCTATTTCCTGACATTGACACTTTGTATAACTGGAAGCCTTCTGTGAAATTTTAGTTTTCAAAGCGTCATCTGGTGATGGGCAACCCAGGGCAGAGAATCATTCAGAATTTTCTTATCTAGGCTAATAAACATAATAAAATCAATAAGGACTTTGAAAGTAACTCCACTGGGTTCAGGAAACTGAGCGTGGCCACCCTGTGGGGTGGTGTTTGGTGAGTGCTTCCTGGAGGTGAGTAGTTAATTCACAAGAGTGACTAATGGCAGTGTCCCACTCACTCCTCCTTCTGGGGTCATGGTCTCAAGGGGTCACTCCATGCACTGGGGATGTCAGCTCATTACAGAACGATGTATTCGGGAAGTGTCTCGGTTCTGAGTGCCTTTGAGGGAATTTGCACTTCGTTCCCACACTGCCTTGCATCGTGTGTGTTAGAGGCTATGGGCCTTGGGCGGGAGGGATGGGCTCCCGTCTCTCCCAGCCTTCTCTGACTCCGACTTTCCCTCTTCAAGGCTACCGGCTCTCTGACCAGTTCCACGACATCCTCATTCGAAAGTTCGACAGGCAGGGACGGGGGCAGATCGCCTTCGACGACTTCATCCAGGGCTGCATCGTCCTGCAGGTGACGGAGTGGCTTCACGTGGGTTTGTTGTGGTTGTGGGAGGGGCTTGCTTGCCAGCGTGATGCACCTGACCTTCAATCTGAGGAGTCGGGCGTATGTAGAATTAGTTTTTGGAGCTTGTAAAAGTGAGTCTCATCTTTGGAGAAGTAGCTGGTTAGTGAAGTGTGGACAAACATGTTTTCCTCCCCTTGGAAATGGCACAGAGCAGCCCATCTGCAAGACGCGGTTTTTCAGTATCCGGCGGGTTATTGACACATATGTTCTGGCGTTGTGTTTTTTTGTTTGTTTGTTTGTTTGTTTTTGAGACCGAGTCTCACTCTGTCACCCAGACGGGAGTGCAGTGGCACGATCCCGGCTCACTCCAACCTCTGCCTCCCGGGTTTAAGCGATTCTCCTGCCTCAGCCTCCCCAGTAGCTGGGATGACAGGTGACACCTAGCTAATTTTTGTATTTTTAGTAGAGACGAGATTTTGCCATGTTGGCCAGGCTGATCTCAAACTCCTGACCTCAAGTAATCCGCCCACCTTAGCCTCCCAAAGTGCTAGGATTACAGACATGAGCCACCATGCCTGGCCAACTATGGTGTATTTTTACAAAAACTTTTATTCTGAGAAAACAGGCACGTTTTCTGTTGTGGTCATCACTGTGTCCTGCCGTCTGTGTGTGAGGTCAGCTGTGAAGCCTGTGGTCGCTCGGGCCGCCCTCGGTGGGATCTCCGATGCCGTGTGTGTGTGAGGTCAGCTGTGGAGCCTGTGGTCGCTCGGGCCGCCCTCGGTGGGATCTCCGATGCCGTCTGTGTGTGAGGTCAGCTGTGGAGCCTGTGGGCACTCAGGCCGCCCTCACTGGGGTCTCCGAGCTCTTCCTGTGCACACCAGTGTCTGCAGTAGCTCGTACTGCACCCTGACCTGCAAGGCAAGCTCCTTGGTGGTGTCTCTCCTGCTGGGCTCTCTTTGAGACTCACGGGAGATGGAGAGCAGGGCTCAGGGGACCCGCCTGGGAGCTCCACACAGACCTCTGCTGCTGTTTGCAGGTGGTGATCCAGGTCTCTACCCAGGTTCCTCAAGGTCCTGTCTTGTTGGCCTTGGAATTCAGTGAGAGATAGGAACAGCATGGGGTTTTTAGAAATAATGTGGAAATTTAGAAAACATTCCCAAATTGTTTATTCTGTATAATAATTAAGATGCTAGATCTGTAAAAGTGAGTTTCCTCTGATTTGGCATGGATGCATCAGTCTCTGTTCTTGAGGGATTTGTTGGAGAACCAGGTCTGTGAACATGGAAGCTTCAAAACTCAACGGTTGGGGAGCCTTTCCTGCCCCTGCCTCTCGGGGTTCCTGCCAGGTTGGATGACATTTTTACAATGTTCTCTGACCACTTCCAAAAAAGTGTAGGCTTGGCCTGGTGTTGCATGCCTGTAGTCCCAGCTACTCAGGAGGCTGAGGCAGGAGAATCACTTGAACCCGGGAGGTGGAGGTTGCATGAGCCAAGATCACACCACTGCACTCCAGCCTGGGTGACAGAGCCAGAACCTGTCTCAAAAAAAAAAAAAAAAAAAAAGGGAAAAGATGCAGTGTAAAATCTCATTATGTGTCTGAATTGCCATAGGATTCAGATCTTCATTTTAGATTATGTTCTATAAGTTAACGTTGATCTTGTGTGAGCTTTCGGTAGCTGGAGTAACACAGGCAGCCTCACAGCGACTTCTCCAGCACCTTCCAAGGCACATCTGCAGCTAGCATAGCTCCTCCTGGGAGATGCTGCCTCCTCAAGGCCCTGCTCCAGACCATGTGGGGAGGGCCTGACAGCCAATTCCCAGGCTGTCCCCACCCTTGGAGAGTGACCCTAAACGCTAGACAGATGGGGAATGGGGAAGAAAAGAAAGCTGCAGACCGCAAGTTAAAATTCCCTCAAAAACGTTTTTATTCATCCGCTTTTTCCGAAAGGATAAAGGCTTTTTGAAAATTATTTTCTAACAAATAACATGAACACTTTTAGAAACCCTAGAAAAACACAAAGTATTCAAAATAGAAAGAAAAATTACCCATTACTCTTTAAGCCAGCATTATCTATTGCTGCGCTTTTGGAGTTTGGTGAGGCCGTAGCCTCTGCCAAGTCAAGGAGCCTGGTGGTGGCTGTGGCGTTCCTGCAGGGTTGTTTTTTTTTTTCTTTGAGATGGAGTCTCGCTCTTGTCACCCCCGCTGGAATGTGGTGGTATAAACAGCTCACTGCAGCCTCGAGCCTGAGGCTCAAGCGATCCTTCTGCCTTGGCCTCCTGAGTAGCTGGGATCCCAGGCGGGAGTCACCACACCCTGTCCACGTTCCTGCAGGTCTTGATATGCGAGGACTGCTGTGTCTTCCCTTGCCACATTTTCTTCTTCTTTTTTGAGAGAGACCCTTGCTCTGTCACCCAGGCCAGAGTGTGGTGGTGCAAACACGGCTCACTGCAGCCTCTACCCTCAGGCTCAAGTGATCCTCATGCCTTGGACCCCCAAAGTGCTGGGATCCCAGGCGAGAGTCACCGTGCTGGCCAGAATCTTCAGGGCATTTTACGGTTGCCCCAAGTCCATCATCTGGAAGTGCCACTTACTTAACCATCCCTGTTACGAGAGTGTAGGTGGTCACCCTGTCTCTGCCGCTGACCTGGCCTGGACCCTCGGCTGTTAGAGGGAGGGGTGGGCTGGGCTGGAGGAACCTGAAGCCCTCGTGATGTCACAAGCCCGTCTGGCTGGGCATCCCCTGCTGTGTCCTGAGCTGCACATGGCCCAGGTAGCCCCCACAGCAGAGGCGGGCCACTGGAGGGTGGAGGCTTCCACGGGACGGTCTTCAGGGGGCGAAGGAAGGGCCCAGGCCCCCAGGAGACTCAGGAGACCAGGGCCTGGGGTCAGGGGCACAGTCAGGGGCTCAGCCAGGGCTGGATGTAGCGGAGCCAGCCCTGCAGTCCTGTGTTCTTCATTCTTCGCGCTCCCACTGTCCGTGTGAACAGCTCCAGCCCCACCTGTGCCTCCCTGTGCTGGGCTCCATCAGGAGGTGACGTGTGTGCTTCTGAAATTGGGTCCCTACATGCCTTTGTCCCAGTGCACCTTGCTCCTTCTGTTTACTATCGAGATTTAAACGCCTGTTTTCTTCCCAGAGGTTGACGGATATATTCAGACGTTACGACACGGATCAGGACGGCTGGATTCAGGTGTCGTACGAACAGTACCTGTCCATGGTCTTCAGTATCGTATGACCCTGGCCTCTCGTGAAGAGCAGCACGACATGGAAAGAGCCAAAATGCCAAAGTTCCTATCTGTGAGGGAATGGAGCACAGGTGCAGTTAGATGCTGTTCTTCCTTTAGATTTTGTCACGTGGGGACCCAGCTGTACATATGTGGATAAGCTGATTAATGGTTTTGCAACTGTAATAGTAGCTGTATCGTTCTAATGCAGACATTGGATTTGGTGACTGTCTGATTGTGCCATGACGTAAATGTAATGTTTCAGGCATTCTGCTTGCAAAAAAATCTATCATGTGCTTTTCTAGATGTCTCTGGTTCTATAGTGGAAATGCTTTTATTAGCCAATAGGAATTTTAAAATAATATGGAACTTACACAAAAGGCTTTTCATGTGCCTTACTTTTTTAAAAAGGAGTTTATTGTATTCATTGGAATATGTGACGTAAGCAATAAAGGGAATGTTAGATGTGTGGTCTGCCTTCAGCTTTTCAAATCAAATAGGTCCAAGAACCAGGCCCCATGCCCTGGTCCTCCAGACAGTCAGTGTCAGATGCACTGGCTCGCCTGGGACCTCCCAGGGTACTGGGCACCTTCTGGAACATTGTCCAGCCCAGCATGCACAGCTCTGCTTGTGAAAATCCAGAGGGACTGCCTCACCCTCTGTTCAGGAGGTTAAATTTCATAAAACTGCTCCTTTTGGATGAAGAAATCCAATTTGGTATAGCAGGTTGTGCATTTCCATCATTAATGATTTAGCCATGCTGTGCCCTGCAGTCTCTGCACGGGCCTGCAGCATGTGGCCACCCAGCGCATCCGGCTCACCTCGGTCCACTGCCAGTGCTGCCCGGTCCGCCTCCCCGCCTCCCAGGAGGCTGGGTTGACATTCCTGAGCTCCAGCCTCATTCTCGGGACGCTTCCCTTCCACAGTGATGCATCTGGTTTCGGGGCTGCAGCCTCTGGTCTCAGAAAGCCTGCTCCTTCCACACAGTTGTGCACGACTTTTCTCTGTTCATTTTGGTCTCTTGGGATCTTCTACCTGTTCAGACCCCTGCTCGGTGTGTTGAGGGGTGAGCGGCAGGGAGCATGGTTTCCTGGAAAAAGCCCCCAGTCTCAAGCTGGGCAGGTGTGCTGTGGGGGGTGGGGACTGGGGCTGCTTCTGTGCTCCAGATGAGACCTCCCCCACTGCCCACCTGCACTTGGCCTGGGGCCCTCTGGATACGAATCCCTCTGGAGCAGGCACTCCGGGCTCCCTGGGGATGGGAGGGGGAGGGATGTGGGCTTGGGGGTCTGGCTGCTCCCTCTGACTACACTGCCGATCTGTGCTGGCCCTTTCTCAGGTGCCCAGGCCCTGTGTGGCCCCCGGGTTGGCGTGGGGCCTGCACTGTGCTGTCCTCATCTGCTCCTAGTTGGCTACTCTGCTGGTCGCACCACCTGCCAGGCTGCAGGGAGTCCTTGCCCACAGCCGTCTGTGCGGCCTGTGGCCGTGTGGGTCTGTCCTGCGGTCCTGGTTGGTGTGTTTGTCCCCTGGCAGCACCTGCAGCCTCGCTCACCGCATCCTCTTGCAACCCCCACCCCTCGCGCTGGCACGTGGCCTCCCCTAGAACCTGCTGAAGCCAGAGCTTGTGTGGAAGAAGTGGATGGGGTATTCAGATTTCAGATTTGGGTTCTGGGGGGTGTCACTGATAAGAAATTGGGGGTCTGTTGGCCTGTGCTGGCCACGGGTGGGGCCTGGCACCGTGGGTTTCCCATCTGTGGTGCCCGTGGTTAGTGGCTTAGAATATCACTGGACGGGAGGCCTGGGTGTGGCAGGGTCAGACCCAAGGTGCGTGGGGCTGGGACTGACCTCATGACCTCAGTCATGGAGATCCCAGGGCAGTCTCTGAGGATCCCCAGCAATCCACGCTGGGTGCCTCCCTAGACCTTGACACCCCCATGACTCTGCAGCAGATGACCCCAAGCTCCACTCCGTGAGGTCAACTTCCTTGTCCAGGCCCCAAGCTCCCGATTCCATGAGGCCTTCCTCATCCAGGCCTCCACGGCCAGGCGCCCAGTGACTTCTCCCTTGCCTCATGGGCACCTGGACTCAGTGTCCAGTAGCTGCACCCACCTCACCCTGGGAGCTGCCCTCACTCCTCCTTCAGCCTTAGGCCTGTGAGGTCTCTGTGTTTGGGGTGAGGGCAGCTGCTGCGGCCACCCTGCAGCCCTCCCAGCCACGTCTCCAGGCCCTTGCCCGTGCTGTCTCCTGTGCAGTGGGCAACCCCCACCCCACACCTGCAGCTTCTCTGGCCTCTGGATTCCTACCTGGGTCAGGGAAGCCTGCTACTCTGGAGGAGCTGTCAGCCCTGGTGAGACACCTGCCCCCAGGCACATGATCAAGGTTTGTCCTCCATGGATGATACGGGCCAACAGTTGATACCGAGGCCGATGTGCTCATCCTGTGTATCAGCTGCCAGGAAAGGAATGTTGTGTGTGTGCGGTTAGCTCCAGACTCCTAGGAAGCAGGTGAAGGCCAGGTGAGACGGAGACGTTCACAGAGAAAAGGTCAGATTGTGGATGAAGTTTCCTTCCTTTTCACAGCAATGAGATGTTCCTCTGATGAAGATAAAGTGTGTTTCTCAGCATCTCACTTGTGTGTGGGACAGATGCACAGGTCTGTGGTATGCTCAGGTGTGTGGCAGGTTCACAGGTGTGAGGTACACTCAGGTGTGTGGTGTAGGTACCCTCAGGTACTCTGCACATGGCTGCCATGGGGGCTCCTGTTTGCAGGCAGACTCGGGGAGGCTGCCTTGGAGAGGGGCCTCCATGAAGACTCACAAGAACAAAAGCCGCTGAAAATTCCGGAGCAGAGGTTCTTTAGCAGAAGGTGAGGAGGGCAGTGGGGGCCGCTGCACCGCACGCTCGGAGGACCAGCAGGGGTAGAGCGCTGGACAAACGTCGTGTCAGGCCGGCCTGCTGGCAAAGGAATCCCTGGATGCAGAGAGCCTGTCGGGCTGGTGGGCTGTGGCTGTTGGGAGGGACATTTCCCCGGGAGCTCTCAGCCACCAGGAGTCAAGGCAGGCGGTGAGGAGCCTCTCGAAGCTGGAGGTGTGGAGGGGGGACTCCCCTGCTCTCCTGGTGGGAGTCACTGATACAAAACTGGGGGTCCCTGGAGGGCAGTGAGCTCACGAGTTGCGGAGGATTCTCTGTGGAGGGGGTGCCAACCCGCAGGGAAGCAGGGCTGCCGTGCCCCCTGCCCAGCCACACTGCCAGCACAGACCCCATCCTCAGGCGCCTGCAGGGAGGCCACCCACACCTTCCTGGGTGAGGGAAGCCCCTGAGCCAAACCTCAGTGCACTCTGTGAGGCCCCAAGGGCCAGGCAGCTGCACACAGCCTGGGCCACGTGGGGGCAGTGCGGCTGCACCACGGAGCTCTCGGGAGCGGCTGACTGACCCGGAGGACCTGCCAGACACAGCCATGGGATTTATAGCCGCAGAGAGAAGACCACAGAGAGACGAGCCTTCACCCTTTCAGCTCTCCCTTGTCAGGCAGGCCGTGCCCTGTGACCCTTCAGAGCCTGGGTTTGGGGGTGGAGGGGGTGGACAGCTGACCAGGTGCCTGGCGCAGGCCCAGCGTGGTGAGGCTGGGTCGGGGAGGCCAGGCCAGGCCAGCGGCCACGACCACCCACCAGGGACCCTCAGCGTCACTTGACCCCTGGTCCCAAGACCCAAGTCAGCAGGACATGGGGGCACAGCCATCTCTGGGGGCCTCTCCCTCCCCCTGCTCTGGGTCCTCAGTCATCAGTGCAGACACGGAGGTGCAGGTGCACGCCGTCCACCCTCACCTGGGGCCCCTGGCCCATGCCTCCCCACCCTCCCTACCCTGCACCTCCCCCCACAACCTTGCACCTCCCCCCACAGCCACCCTGTACCTCCCCCCACAGCCACCCTGCACCTCCCCCACAGCCACCCTGCACCTCCCCCACAGCCACCCTGTACCTCCCCCCACAGCCACCCTGTACCTCCCCCCACAGCCACCCTGTACCTCCGCCCACAGCCACCCTGCACCTCCCCCACAGCCACCCTGCACCTCCCCCCACAGCCCTGCACCTCCCCCCACAGCCACCCTGTACCTCCCCTCACAGCCACCCTGTACCTCCCCCCACAGCCACCCTGCACCTCCCCCACAGCCACCCTGCACCTCCCCCCACAGCCACCCTGCACCTCCCCTCACAGCCACCCTGTACCTCCCCCCACAGCCCTGCACCTCCCCCAGCAACCCTTCAACTCCCCTCTCACCTTGCACCTGCCCCTCACCCTGCACCTCCCCCCATCCTGTACCTCCCCCCTTCACCCTCCACCTACCCCCAACCCTGTACCTCCCCCCAACCCTGCATCTCCCCACATCCTTCACCTCCTTCCTCACCTGGCACCTTCCCCCATCCTTTACCTCCCCCCTCACCCTGCACCTCCCCCTCACCCTCCACCTCCCCCTCACCTCCCCCACTCAGCCTCCACCTCCCCCCACCTCCCCCCCACCTCCCCCTCACCTCCTCCCTCACCCTCCACCTCCCCCCCACCCTCCACCTCCCCCCTCACCCTGCACCTCCCCCCATCCTTCACCTCCCCACTCACCCTCCCCCTCCCCCCCACACCCTGCACCTCCCCCTCCCCCTGCACCTCCCCCATCCTTCACCTCCCCACTCACCCTCCCCCTCCCCCCCATCCTGTGCCTCCCCCCCCCTCCCCTTCCCCTCCCCCCCTCACCCTGCGGCAGGCAAGAGAGCTGACTCCAGCACAGTGAACTTGGAATGAGGAATGCACCCTGGAAGCAAGAACTCTGACTGTGCCCAGCAGGGAGCTCCCTGGTGGTTTTTAACAAAAGACAAAATTCCCCAGGTCCTTCTCTGTCCTCCAGGAGAAACTCGTGTGGGAGAAGGAACTCAGGCGTGACTAGGGCTGCCCAAGCGGCTCCCTGTGAGGCATCAACGCTGGAACCACAGCTGTCATGGGGAACCCGGGAAACCCAGCCGCCATCAGAGAGCCAGAGAGCCGCAGGCGCCTGCGCTGGGTCCTGGCCTGGCCCGGAGGGGTCAGCACACCCCTGTCTGCCTCTGAGGTCAGGGCCCTGGGGGCTCCTGGCCTGGCCTGCCTGTGGGAGGCAAAGGTGTGGCCAGGAGAGGACAGGAGGGGGCAGTCACAGTCACCACTCCTGGAGGCCCATGAAGAGCAGTTTTGCCCCCACACTTCTGGGAAGCCAACTTGGGCCTGTTTGGGAGGGGCCTGGCGCCGCAGGCGGCCGTGGTCACCTGCCATGTGGCCGTCCCCTGGGGGCCGAGTCCAGCTCATATGGCTCTGGGGACCCACCACACCAGACTCCAGTGTGGGAGTACCCAGAGCTGGGGGTGGGTCCTCAGAGGCTTCTAGTCCTGCCCCAGCTGCCATCCCTGCCAGGTGTTAGCGCTTCTGGTTCAGAGTCCTGGGAGGACCAGTGGCCCAGGAGAAAGGGGTGTGTCTCCAGCTGCTGGGAGCGTGGGTGGGAGCCAGAAGGTTCAATGACAGTGGGGACGGCAAGTCCTGACTGGAGGGAGGAGACCTCCTGAACAAGGTCCCCAGCACAGAGGCAGAAAGGAGACTCTGTGTGGGGTGTCAGCTGCATCTGGACCTTTGTGGTGGGGAGGGAGGCACGTCCAATAGCCTGTCTGAACAGGAGGTGGCTCAGGGATCCCCCATTGTGATGGTGGGGTGCCCAGAGACTCCAGGACTCCACGTGGGGCTCTGCCTGCTAGATCCTGAGACTTTAGGGGCAGTGCCTCCCACAGCAGGGTCATCCTTTTTCTGCACAGTCCCACTGGCTGCCCCAGGTCCTGCAGAGACCTGAGACTTTGGGGACAAGCACAGGGGACAGGTGGGCATGGATGGCCTGTGCCGGTCGAGGGCAGTGGGAAGGAAGGAGGAGCCGTTTCCTTCTGTACCCAGGAAATAGAGTAACAAAGTGTCTCCTTCCAGTTGGTTCTGGTGGGACAGGGTAGGTGGAAGGGAACCCGTGCTTGCCCTGAGACATGGGGGCGCTGTCTTCCCATGCAGGGGGAGTGCGGCTCACCACCATCACATTCTACCCACAGGTTCTTATTTTAACAGATCACAAGGGTACTATGTGCTTCTTGCAAAAATTTACAGGAATTGTAGACTTTTCAAAAAGTAAAAAGAAATTAAAGTTCACCTGTAACCTCAGAGTTATCCAGCTACACATTTCCTGTGCATAATTCACTTTACAAAAATTGGATCAAGATACAACTAATGATTTTTAAAAATACAGCAATATAGTTGCACACTGTTCCATATCAAAAAATAAATGTGTGCACCTAGGGCTCCTGGCTGTCGCGGTGGCACAGTGGCTCATGCCTGTAATCCCAACACTTTGGCAAGCCGAGGTGGGTGGATAACCTGAGGTCAGGAGTTCGAGACCAGCCTGGCCAAGATGGCAAAACCACTATCTACCAAAAAAAAAAAAATTAGCCGGGTGTGGTGGCGCGTGACTGTAATCCCAGCTACTTGGGAGGCTGAGGCACGAGAATCGCTTGAGCCCTGGAGGCAGAGGCTGCAGTGAACTGAGATCGCACCACTGCTCTCAGGCCTGGGTGACAGAGCAAGACTCTGTCTCAAAAAAGCCCATTTACTCAGCCCACATTTTTGAGCCTCTGCTATTCGACAGGAACCAGAGGTGAGCAGAGCCGACTTGGTGACCCCTGGGGACAGAGCGGCAGAACTCAGCAATTCCGGGCTGCCCTGCAGGAGCTACACCCGGGGAGGGGCGGTGGCCACTTGGGGGCAGGGTGGGCTTCTCAGCTGCGCCCACCCCACCTTGGGAGCTGTGTCTGGGAAAGAGACTTTTCCTGAGCCGACAGCAGACAGCGAGTGCAAAGGCCCCAAGGCCCGCACGCCTTATTCAGAGAACAGCAGGCGGCGCGGGGCGGGTTGGGGGCGTCAGGGAGACGGGGTGTGACAGAGCCTGGGGGGCGCCAGTGACAGCCTCGGCCGCGTTGCTGAAAACCGACCGTGCGGGATGAAGAGGGCGCGGTTGGCCCGGCTGGGATGAGGACCGCGGATGCTGAGGAGCGGACCCCAGGGACCACCCACTCCATGGCCCGCCCCAGCGAGGGCGAGAACGGGTGGAAGCCGGCCAGGGTCTGTGGAGACGTCAGGGTGCGAGGCCAGGCTGAGGGTGTCCCCAGGGATCTCCTGAGGGTACAGGGAATTCAGCCAGGGCCTGCGCGCCCGGACGGAGGACTAGAGGGGGCCAGGGACCACCGGGAGGGGGAAGGAGAAGGCGCAGCCCGAGGTAGGAGGGGCCGGCCGGCGCGCAGAGGGCGCGGGGTGAGCCCTAGAGACCTGCGGGGAGGACCCTGCTCTCGGCCGCGCGGTCCCGGGTGCCGACCGGCGGGGTGGGCGGGGCAGGGGCGCCCAGGGCCGCGCACCTGCCGCGTGGGACCCTGAAATGCCCAGGACGAAGAACGTCGCACGGACGACCCTGCCGTGCCTGGCGCGCGGATCCAAAAGTATCTTCATATTCTCTATAATTCGCCAAAAACCATGACTCCTTTTACATTTTCGAAACGACCTCATGGGGCAGGCGAGGGGGGACACGCTCTCCTCACTTTACCTGTTCGGGTCTGCACCGCCCGGCTCTAGGGCCAGCAGCTCAGCACAGCCCGCCGCGAGCGCTGGGGAGGGGACGGGGGCGCACGGAGAACCGGGGGACCCCAGGGGGAACGCAGGGCCTGGAGGGGCGCAGCGCGCGACCCCCGCCTCGGGGCACGGAGACTCCGGGGGATCACTGGGACGCGAAGGGCGCAGGGCGGACCCCGGGGGAACCGGATGGCGTCTCGGGTTCGCCAGGGCAGCTGCGGCAGCCGGACCCGAGACAGCCGGACCCGCGGGCGCCCTCTGCCGCCTCCCGGCCCTGGGTGCTGCGGGGCGGGGCGGGGCGGGCGGCTCGCGTGCCGGGGTGGGGCAGTCCCTGGAGCCGCCGCGGGTCCCCGGGATGCGAGCGCCGGCACCCGCCGCCACAGCTCCTGGCCAGGGCGCGCTGCCCCGCGGGTGCGCCTGAGCCTCCGCGCCCCGCAGGCCCTGGGTAAGTGTCCTGGGCGCCCCGCCGGCCCC
Source organism: Pongo pygmaeus (assembly GCF_028885625.2). Lineage (NCBI taxonomy): Eukaryota > Metazoa > Chordata > Mammalia > Primates > Hominidae > Pongo > Pongo pygmaeus. The sequence goes on from NC_072377.2 coordinate 300,137, forward strand.
CGCCGCGTGCCGCCCGCAGTGGAGACGGGATGCGCTCCCGGGTGTGGGGCTGAGGGACGGGCGCCGGCGTCGGGACCCTCCTCACGCCGCATCCTCGCGTCGCCAGGCCCGGCGGCCCCGGGACGGGGCGGACACTCTGGGGTGCGGCTGGCTGGTCTCACTTGAAACTCGGACCTCGGAGGGAAGCCGCGGCGCGTCCACGGTTCGTGGTCCTCAGCGTCCCCTCGAGCGTGTTCTGAGCCCTCACTCCCCGGCGTTCCGTGCGGGCCGCGCTCCCTGGGGCTGGGCGGGTGCGGGCGGCGGAGCGGGGCCCCGCTGTCGGGCCGAGGGCGCCAGGTCCGGGGGGTCTCACCCCTGGGAAAGGCCCACGTTCAGGCTTGGTTTCAGTAGCACCCAGAAGTGTTTTCACTGAAGTCTTCTTTTGAGCGGCCAGAATTCCCAGACCGGATGCCCTGAGAGAGCGATGTGGAGCCTGGAGTCGATGCTGGGACCCCTTCTGGGGAGGGGTCGCCATGGGCGCGTGACAGGCAGGGGCCACCCTCTGACCTCTTCTGCGAGGCCGGAGGTCAGAGGCCTTGTGCAGAAGCGTCCCACGGGCCTGTCCCACGGGCCTGTCCCGCTGTGGCCTCCGGGATGTCAAGGGCAGGCAGGGAGGGGCTTCCTCCCTGGACCTCCTGTGCGCTCGCACAGGCTCTGGCCTGCGGGGTTCTTGCAGAAGGGTGGGTGTGTGCGCGCATCCTCCAAACGCCACCCCCACGGGGCCTCACAGCCGCCCTGGCCTGGCAACGGTCACCCATTTTACGAACGAGGACATCAAGGTAGGTCACTCATCCAGCCTCTCAGAGCAAGTGACTGGTGGCGTTTGGACTCGGGCCGAGTGTGTCATTTCCATCTCGCACAAAGCCGGGGCTCGATGCGGCCCCAGAGTCGCTGAAAAGCCACGAGTAACAAGAACTGGAGGACGTAGGATGCTGACCCGGCGGACGCCACCGCCTGGGGAGCGGCTTTTATTTTTGTTTTCTTACTTATCTGTATTTTCTAAAATGAACAGATACGAGTTTTACCACAGGAGAAAGCTTCTTATAAAAATTCAGATTTCTCAGAGAAATGCTGTCAGCTCACAGCCTGGTGGGGTTGGGAGGCCCACAGATGGCCCTGGCCGACCCCTCTGTCCCGTGTGGGACCTGCCTGTGAGCAGCACCCAGGAGTCTGTCGAGGCCCCACCCGTGGTCCCCGGCTGAGCCCCTGGCTGCAGTGGGTAGGGTCCTCCCCTGTCCCCCAATTACCTATGAGGCAGCTTCGACCCGTGTCCCAGGCAGAGAAGAACGCTGCCGTCAGGAGGCCGGGGACAGCTGAGTCTTGCCTCACAGGGGCATTTCTGTGGGGAGTTTGGTCCAGTCCAAAGGAGGCTCCATCTGCTGAGGTGAGTTCACGAGTATTTTGTAAAATGGAACAACCTATTGCAATAGCATCCATCCTCCTGTATTTAGGCTACATAGGGCAAGAACTGAGGCACACTTCCCTGCCACCGCCTCGCATCTCCGCCAGTAGGGCCAGAAGTTCAGATATGCTCAGGTGACCTCCTGAACTCCATGAGGCTTTTCTCTAAAGTATTATCAGCAACTATCTTGATCCTTGTGCCAAATTATTTATTTCCTGCAACTGTGAGGCCCCCTCCTTCATGTGGCCTGGTGTTCCCGGGAGCAGGCCTTGTGATCGGAGGGAGACGGCTTGTTGCTTAACAGGGTCTTCCCACCTCGTTCACCCGTGCTGGGTGCTGAGACGCCAGGGGAGGGGAGGCAGCTGTGGTTCCAGCCGTGGTCATTTGCAATGCAGTTGGAGAGATGCCGCTGGGTGGCCCGGACCAGTGTTAAGTGGTTAATAGGACACAGAAGCGGGAAAGCACCATGTGGTCTGGGGTGATCAGGCATTGAAGGAGACTCAAGGGAGCTCCCTGAGGAGAAGAGTCGGCTCACAGACAGGCAGGAATGAATAGGCCGATCCGGTAGAGGCTGATGACTCGGGTAGGAAAGACTTGAAGGCCCTGAAACACCTTGCCTAGCTCTTTCTTTCTTTCTCTTTCTTTCTTTCTTCTTTCTTTTCTTTTTTTTTTTTTTTTTTTTTTTTTTTGAGACAGAGTCTTGTTCTGTCACCCAGGCTGGAGTGCAATGGCGTCTTCTTGGCTCACTGCAACCTCTGCCTCCCAGGTTCAAGCAATTCTCCTGCCTCAGTCTCCCAAGTAGCTGGGACTACAGGTGTGTGCCACCACACTTGGCTAATTTTTGTATTTTTAGTAGAGACAGTGTTTCACTGTCTCTACTAAATGTTGGCCAGGCTGGTCTTGAACTCCTGACATCATGCTCTCCCCACCTCGGCCTCCCAAAGTGCTGAGATTACAGGCGTGAGCCACCACGCCCAGCCGCCTAGCTGTTTCAATGTGATGAGTTATAGCCAAAGGTGCTTCCACTTGGAATTTTTTTTAATAAAAATATATTCATTTATATAAAAAAATTAAAAAAAAAAAAAGAACTGAGGCACAAACAACACCTGAAACTGGGCCAGGTGTGGTGGCTCACACCTGTAATCCCAGCACCTTGGGAGGCTGAGGCGGGTGGATGACCTGAGGTCGGGAGTTCAAGACCAGCCTGACCAACATGGAGAAACCCTGTCTTTACTAAAAACAATACAAAAATTAGCCGGGTGTGGTGGCGTATGCCTGTAATCCCAGCTACTCGGGAGGCTGAGGCAGGAGAATTGCCTGAACCTGGGAGGCGGAGGTTGTGGTGAGCCAAAGTCGCACCATTGCACTCCAGCCTGGGCAACAAGAGTGAAACTCAGTCTCAAAAAAACAAAAACAAAAACAAAAAACGAAAAACCCAAAACTGGTTATTCAGGGGGCACTGGCTGTGGGGAGGGGGCAGGCAGGCCGGCTCCTTGGATTTCCTCTGGGCCCTTCCTCCACACCACCCACAGGGAATATTTATCTGCTTCTGGTGATTTTTACCAGAACCCTTGATTTTAGGGCCGTTCCGCAGCACTGAGCTGGAGACACCCAGGAGAACGTGGCTTTGCCCAGGCGTTGCAGGGCGAGTAGTCACTGGTGTGTGAGGCTGAGGAGGGCAATGAGGCTTCCGTCTCAATTCCGGCTACTCGGAAGGGAGTTTGGGATTTTGGGGACAAGAAGGATCTGTACTAGCCTCACCTCCGACAACATCCCCTGTCCCCCTTCATCTTCCCAGCTGTCCCGCCACCCCCCGACCCGCTCTTGCCCTGTGGCTCTGCACTTATTTGGGGACGAGGGTTGGTTAGGCTGGTGGTGCCAGGGCTCAGGGTCTTCTGGGGCTGGCGTAGGTCACCCTATCCCCTTTACCTTCCTTGACCTCAAGGGGTGGTCGAGTGGGTTTGCTCTATGCCCGGCCCGCCTTGGGGTGCTGGGAACCATCTCTGGCCTGTTCTCCCCACCAGACTGGGGCCAGGCTTGGGCGCGGCTTGGGAGTTTCCTGTTTGAGTCGAAAGGCCTTGCAGTTCTGATGGGATGGCCTTGCATGCTGGCTTCCAGCCACCAAGTGCCCAACCTGGTTTCTCGGAGAAGTGCACTGGGCCAGACACGTGACCATGATGGAGAGGAGGCTGGGCATCCCACACCACCTCGAGGGGAGGGCCGGACCCTTCCGAAGCATCCGTCCCACCCCCCGCACCGCCTCCACCCACCCACCGGCATCTGTCCCTGCTCCAATCTGCCATTTGCTTTCTTTCTTAACATTCCACATATTTTGCTTATATTTATTGGTAAATTTGTGTTCTATATGTTACATGGTGTTTGTTTTTTGTTTCTTTTTTTTCTTTCTTTTCTTTCTTTTTTTTTTTTTTTTTGAGATGGAGTCTAGCTCTTGTTGCCCAGGCTGGAGTGCAGTGGCGTGATCTTGGCTTACTTCTACCTCCATCTCCCGGATTCAAGCGATTCTTCTGCCTCAGCCTCCTGAGGAGCTGGGATTACAGGCACCTGCCACCACGCCTGGCTAATGTTTGTATTTTTAGTAGAGACTGGGTTTTGCCATGTTGGCCAGGCTGGTCTCAAACTCCCGACCTCAGGCGATTCCCCTGCCTCAGCCTCCCTAAGTGCTGGGATTACAGGCGTGAGCCACTGCAGCCGGCCTCTTTGTATTTCCTTGTTGAGGCAAAATGCACATAACATCAAACTAACCATTTAAAAGTGAACAGTTCAGGGGCATTTAGTACATTGACAAAGTTGTGCAGCCACCGCCTCTTTCAAGCTCCAAAACATCTTCATCGCCTCTGGCAGTGCTCACCCACCAGGCAGTCACTCCCCAGTCCCTGCTCCCAGGTCCTGGCTGCCACGAACCTTTTTATCTGAGTTTGCCTACTCAGGAAATATCATGCAATGGGGTCAGTGTGTGTCCTTCTGTGTCCGGCTTCTTTCACGCATCCCAGTGTTTTTAGGGTCCATCCACGTGGCAGCACGTGCCAGGGCTTCCTTCGTTTTCATGGCTGAATAATATTTCATCGTATGAAGATGCCACATTCTGTTTACTGATCCCTCAGCTGATGGACATTTAGGTTGTTTACATTTTTTGGCTACTGTGAATTATGATGGGCATTTGTATGCAGGTTTCTGTTAGAACAAATGCTTTCACTTCTGTTAGGTGTGTACCTAGGACTGGAGTTACTGGATCATATAGTGATTCTGTGTTTAACTTTTTGAGGAAACACCACACTTTTCCACAGCAGGTGCACCATTTTACATTTTCACCAGCAATGCACCAGAAACAGTTCCAATTTCTCCATAGCCCCACTGACTCTTGTTAGGTTCCGTTAAAAAAAATGATAGGTGGCCCGGCGCGTGGTTCACACCTGTAATCCCAGCACTTTGGGAGGCTGAGGCAGGTGGATCACCTGAGGTCGGGATTTCGAGACCAGCCTGACCAATATGGTGAAACCCCATCTCTACCAAAAATACAAAAATTAGCCAGGCATGGTGGCACGCGCCTGTAGTCCCAGCTACTTGGGAGGCTGAGGCAGGAGAATCTCTTGAACCTGGGAGGTGGAGGTTGCAGTGAGCCGAGATCACGCCATCGCACTCCAGCCTTGGCAACTGAGCGAGACTCTGTCACAACAACAACAGCAACGACAACAAGAAGCCATTCTAGTGGTATAAATGGTATTTAATTATGGATTTTTGTTTACTTGCATTTCCCTAATGATTTACAGTGCCGAGCATTTTTTCATGTGTTGAACATTGTGTATCTTCTTTGGAGAAATGTCTCCTCAAGTCCTTTGCCCATTTTTAAAATTGTACACATTTATGGGGCACATGTGTAACTTTGTTACATGCATAGATTGCATAGTGATCAAGTCAAAGTTTTTAGGGCATTCATTACCCAAATAATGTACATTGTACCCCTTAACTAAAATCTCATCAGCCAGGCCCTTGTCACCCCCTCACCCTTCCAGGTCTCTGTGATCCATCATTCCACTCACTACGTCCATGTGTATACAAATTTAGCACCTACTTGTGAGTGAGAACACGTGATATATGACTTTCTGTGCCTGGCTTGTTTCACTTAATGACCTCCAGTTCCATCCATGTTGCTGCAAAAGACATGATTTCATTCTTTTTTTATGGCTGAATAATATTCAATTGTGTGTATATACCACATTTTCTTTTGATTAATCCACTGATGGACACTTAGGTTTATTCTGTCTCTTTGCTATTGTGAATAGTGCTGCAATAAACATATGAGTGCTGGTGTCTTTTTGATATATTGATTTCTTTTCCATTGGGTATAGACCTAGTAGTGGGACTGCTGGATTAAATAGCAGTTCTATTTTATTTTATTTTATTTTATTATTATTATACTTTAAGTTTTAGGGTACGTGAGCACAACGTGCAGGTTTGTTACATATGTATACATGTGCCATGTTGGTGCTGCACCCATTAACTCGTCATTTAGCATTAGGTATATCTCCTAATGCTATCCCTCCCCCCTCCCCCTACCCCACAACAGTCTCTGGTGTGTGATGTTCCCCTCCGTGTGTCCATGTGTTCTCATTGTTCAATTCCCACCTATGAGTGAGAACATGTGGTGTTTGGTTTTTTGTCCTTGCGATAGTTTGCTGAGAATGATGGTTTCCAGTTTCATCCATGTCCCTACAAAGGACATAAACTCATCATTTTTAATGGCTGCGGCAGTTCTATTTTTGATTCTTTGAGAAATCTCCATATTGTTTTCCATAGAGGCTGTACTAGTTTACATTCCCGCCAATAGTGTATGAGTTCCCTTTTCTTTGCATCCTCACTACCCTCTGATTTTTTTTTTTTTTTCGAGATGGAGTCTCCCTCTGTCACCCAGGATGGAGTGCAGTGGTGCAATCTCAGCTCACCGCAACCTCTGCCTCCTGGGTTCAAGCAATTCTCCTGCCTCAGCCTCAGAGGCGCCCACCACCATGCCAGCTAATTTTTGTATTTTTAGTAGAGATGCAGTTTCACCATGTTGGTCAGGCTGGTCTCGAACCCCTGACCTCAAATGATCCACCCACCTTGGCCCCCCAAAGTTCTGGGATTACAGGCATAAGCCACTGCACCTGGCCGTCTTTTTAATAATAGCCATTCTGACTGGGGTAAGATGATATCTAATTGTGGTTTTAATTTGCATTTCTCTGATGATTAGTGATGTGGGGTATTTTTTCATATACCTGTTGGCCATTTGTATCTCTTCTTTTAAAAAATGTCTATTCATGTCCTTTGCTTACTTTTTAATGGGATCACTTGGGTTTTTTTTGGTTGCTTTTTTTGTTGTTGTTCAGTTGTTTGAGTTCCTTGTACATTCTGGTTACTACTCCCCTGTTGGATGAATAGTTTGCAAATATTTTCTCCCATTTAACAGGTTGCCTTGTCACTCTGTTTATTATTTCTTTTGCTGTGCAGAAGGTTTTTGGTTTAAGTCCCATACTATAGTCTGTGGTGTAATTTGAAATAATGTAGTGATATGGTTAGGTTTTGTGTCCCCACCCAAATCTCATCCTGAATTATAATCCTCAGGTGTTTAGGGAGAGACCTGGTGGGAAGTGATTGGATTATGGGGGCAGTTTCTTCCATGCCGTTCTCATGACAGTGAGTGAATTCTCATAAGATCTGATGGTTTGATAAATGGTAGTTTTTCCTGCACTGACACACACACCTCTCTCTTGTTTGGTCCTTATGAATTTTAAGATTATTTTTCTTTTTCTCTTTTCTTCTCCTCCTCTTTCTTCTCTCTTTTTTGCTTCAAGATGGGATCTTGCTTTGTCACCCAGGCTAGAGTGCATTGGCGCATAGCTCACTGCAGCCTCAAATTCCTGGGCTCAAGAGAGTGTCTGGCCTCTGCCTCCTGAGTAACTGGACTATGGGTGTGTGCCACCATGCCTGACTAATTTTAAATTAAAATATGTTTTTGTAGAGATGGGGTCTCACTGTGTTGCTCAGGCTAGTCTCAAACTTCTGGTCTCAAGCAGTCTTCTTGCTTTGGCCTCCCAAAGTGCTAGGATTACAAGTGTGAGCCACCATGCCCGGCCTGAGATTGTTTTTTCTAATTCTGTGAAAAATTACTTTGGTATTTTGATAGGGATTACACTGAATCTATAGATTGCCTTGGGCAGTGTGGTCATTTTAACAATGTGAATTCTTCTGATCTATGAACATGGATGTTCTCCTGTTTGTTTGTGTCATCTACAATTTTCTTTCATCAGTGTTTTGTAATTTTCCTCGTAGAGATTTATTCCCAGGTATTTTTTAATGGTTATTGTAAATGAGATTGCCTTCTTGATTTCTTTCTCAGCTAGATCATTATTGGTGTAAAGAAATGCTACTGATTTTTGTATGTTGCTTTTGTATTCTACAACTTTACTGAATTCACTTATCAAATCTAAGAGTTTTTTTGGTAGAATCTTTAGGTTTTTTTAGATATAAAATCATATCGGCAGATAGGAATAATTTGACTTCCTTTTTTCCAGTCTGAATGCCTTTTATGTACTTTCTCCTGCCTGATTGCTCTGGATAGGACTTTCAGTATTATATTGAATAGGAGTGGTGAAAGTGGGCATTCTTGTCACGTTCCAGTTCTTAGGGGAAATGCTTTCAACTTTTCCTCATTCAGTATGATGTTAGCTGTGGGTCTGTAATAAATAGCCTTTATTATTTTGTGGTCTGTTCCTTCTGTGCCTAGTTTTTTGAGGATTTTTATCATTAAGGGATCTGAAATTTATTAAAGGCATTTTCTGCATCTATTGAGTTGATCATATGGTTTTTGTCCTTGATTCTGTTTATGTGATGTATTACATTTATTAATTTGCATATGTTGAACCATCCTTGCATCCCTGATACAAAGCCTACTTGATTGTGGTATATTATCTTTCTGATGGGCTGTTGGATTCAGTTAGTTAATATTTTGTTGAAGATTTTTTTTGAGACAGGGTCTCACTCTGTCACCCAGGCTGGAGTGCAGTGGCACCATCTTGGCTCACTGTAACCTCTGCCTCCTAAGTTCAAGCAATTCTCATGCTTCAGCCTCCTGAGTAGCTGGGATTACAGGTGCACACCACCATGCCCTGATAATTTTTGCATTTTTAGTAGAGACAGCATTTTGCCGTGTTGGGCAGGCTGGCCTCAAATTCCTGGCCTCAAGTGATCCACCTGCCTTGGTCTCCCAAAGTGGGATTACAGTGTGAGCCACTGTGCACTGCGGAGGATTTTTGAGTCTATGTTCATCAGGGATATTGGTCTGTAGTTTTCTTTTTCTGTTGTGTCCTTATCTGATTTTGGTATCTGGGTGATATGGACCTTCTAGAATGAGTTAGGGAGCATTCTCTCCTACTCAATTTTTTGGAACAGTCTCAGGAAGATTGGTCTTAGTTCTTTTTTTGCATGTTTGGTATAATTCAGCATTTTTTTTTTTTTTTTTTGAGACAGAGTCTCGGTCTGTCACCCAGGCTGGAGTGCAATGGCGTGATCTTGGCTCACTGCAAGCTCCGTCTCCTCCCGGATTCATGCCGTTCTCCTGCCTCAGCCTCCTGAGTAGCTGGGACTACAGGCACGTGCCACCATGCCCGGCTAATTTTTGTATTTTTAGTAGAGACAGGGTTTCACCATGTTGGCCAGGATGATCTTGATCTCTTGACCTCGCGATCCGCCTGCCTCGGCCTCCCAAAGTGCTGGGATTATAGGTGTGAGCCACTGCGTCCGGCCCGTTGTGGGCTTTTCTTTTGGGGGAGGTTTTTAATTACTGATTAAATCTCGCTTTTCATTACTTATCTGTTCAGGTTTTCTATTTATTCCTGTTTCAGACTTGGGAGATTGTATGTTTCCAGGAATTTATCCATTTCCTCTAGGTTTTCTAATCTGTGAGCATATAGTTGTTCATAATAGTCTCTGATGATCTTTTGTATTTCTGTGGTATTAGTTGTAATGTCTCCTTTTTCATTTCTGATTTTGTTTATTTGGGTCTTCTTTCTGTTAATCTAGCTGTCTCTATATCGTTTAGCACTGCTCTGGTCTTTGTTATTTCCTTTCTTCTGCTAATTTTGGTTTGGTTTGTTCTCACTTTTCTAGTTCCTTGAGGCACATAATTAGATTGTTAATTTGTAATCTTTCTACTTTTTTGATATAGACATTTAATACTATAAACCAGGGGTCCTCAACCCCCAGGCCTCGGACTGGTACCCGTCCATGGCTTGCTAGGAACCGGGCCAAACAGCAGGAGCGAGTGGTGGACGGGTGAGGATTACCACCTGAGCTCTTCCTCCTATCAGAGCAGCAGCAGCATTAGATTCTCATAGGAGCACAAACTCTATTGTGAACTGTGCTTGCGAGGGATCTAGGTTGCACGCTCCTTATGATAATCTAATGCCTAATAATCTGAGGTGGAACAGTTTCATCCCAAAACCATCCCGACCGACATCTGCAGCGGGTGGAAAAATTGTCTTCCACAAAACCAGTACACGATGCCGAAAAGGCTGGGGACCACCGCTATAAACTTCCCTCTTAGCACTGCTTTTGCAGTGTCCCATAGGGTTTTAAAGTATGTCGTGTTTAATTTTCATTTGTTTCAGCAATTTTTAAATTTCCATCTTAATTTCTTTGTTGACCCAGGAGCATATTGTTTAATTTCCATGTATGTATAATTTCCAGAGTTGCTCTTGGTATTTATTTATGATTTTATTCCACTGTGGTTTGAGAAGATACTTAATATAATTTTAATTTTTAAACATTTGTTGAGAGGAAGAGGAGGAGAAGGAGGAGGAAGAAGAGGAAAAAAAGAAGAAAGAAAAATCTGTTAAGACTTTTTTGTTTGTTTGTTTTTTAAGACAGAGTCTCGCTCTGTTGCCCAGGCTGGAGTGCAGTGGCGCGATCTCGACTCACCACAACTTCCACCTCCTGGGTTCAAGTGATTCGCCTGCCTCAGCCTCCCGAGTTGCTGGGACTATGGGTGTGCACCACTATGCCTAGCTAATTTTTGTATTTTTAGTAGAGATGGTGTTTCACCACGTTGGCCAGGCTGGTCTCGAACTCCTGACCTCATGATCCACCTGCCTTGGCCTCCCAAAGTGCTGGGATTACAGGTGTGAGCCACTGCACCCGGCCAAGACTTGTTTTGTGTCATAATATATGGTCTGTCTTGGAGAATGTCCCATGTGCTGATGAAAAGAATGTATCTTCTGCAGTTGTTGGGGAAAATATTCTATAATGTAAATGTCTGTAGAGGCCTAAAGTCCAGTTGAAATCCCAAGTTTCTTTGCTGATTTTCCATCTAGCTGATCTGTCTAATGCTATGAGTAGTGTGTTGAAGTCCCCACTATTACTGTATTGCTCTCTCTCTTTAGTTCTAGGAATATTTGTTTTATAAATCTGGGTGCACCAATGTTGGATGCATATGTATGTAGAATTGTTATATCCTCTTGCTTAATTGATCCCTTTATCATTACATAATGAATGACTTTTGTCTTTTTTTTTTTTTTTTTTTTTTTTTACTGTTTTTGACGTAAAGTCTGTTTTATCTGATATGAGTATAGCTACTCCTGTTTGCTTTTGGTTTCCATCTGTGTGGAATGTATTTCCCCACCCCACCCCACCCCTTTACTTTCAATCTGTATGTGTCTTTTTAAAAAGATAGAGACAGGGTCTCGCTATGTTGCCTAGGCTGGTCTCAAACTCCTGGCCTCAAGCAACCCTCCCATCTTGACCTCCCAAAGTGCTGAGGTTACAGGCTTGAGGAACAATGCCCAGCCTATGTGTGTCTTTAGTGGTAAAGTGAGTTTCTTGTATGCAGCATATAGTTGAATCATGCTTTTAAAAATCCATTCTGCCAATCAGTGTCTTTAAAGTGGAACATTTGCCTGGGCATGCTAGCTCACACCTATAATCCCAGCACTTTGGGAGGCAGAGGCAGGTGGATCACTTGAGGTCAGGAGTTCAAGATCAGCCTGGCCGACATGGTGAAACCCCATCTCTACTAAAAATACAAAAATTAGCCAGGAGTGGTGGTGCAGGCCTATAGTTCTAGCTACTCAGGAGGCTGGGGCAGGACAGTCACTTGAACCTGGGAGGTGGAGGTTGCAGTGAACCGAGATTGCACCACTGCACTCCAGCCTGGGTGACAGAGTGAGACTCCATCTCAAAAAACAAAACAAAAAACCGGCCTGTTAACCTGTTTACATTCAAGGTCAATATTGGTATGTAAGGTTTGATTCCTGTTGTATTGTTATTTGTTTCCTAGTTGTTTTATAAGTTCTTTGCTTATTTCTTTTCCTCTGGCCATTTGATTCCTTTCTCTTCATCTGTGATTGCTTTATGAGTGAGTTTTATATATACTTTTGTGTGTTTCCATAATGGTGAATGTCGTCTTTTCACTTCCAAGTTAGGGCTTCCTTGAGCAGTTCTTGTAGGACTAGTGGTGATGAATTCCCTCAGCATCGGCTTTTCTGGGAAAGACTTTATTTCTCCTTCATTTATGAAGGTTAATCTTGCTGGATATCAAATTGTTGGCCAAAAGTTTTTTTCTTGCAGCAGTTTGAATATGTCACCTTATTCTCTTCTGGCCTGCAAGGTTTTTGCTGAGAACTCCACTCTTAGTCTGATGAGGTTTCCTTTATAGGTGACTAGACGCTTTTCTCTTGATTTTAGAATTTGCTCTTTCACTTTGACTTTGGACTGATTCATGGTGCACTGTGGTAGTGTCTTTTTTGCACGATGTTTTCCTGGGGATTGCTGAGCCTCCTCTGTCTGGATGCTTAGATCTCTTGCTAGACTTGGCAGGTTTTCATATATTACTTCATTAAATAGGTTTTCTAAGCCTCTCAATATCTCTTCACCCTCAGGAAGACCAATAACTTGTAAATTCAGTCACTGTATGTAGTCCCAGGTATCTCACAGGCTTTGCTCATTCTTTCTCATTCTTTTTGCTTTGTTTTTGTTTGATTGGATAGTTTCAAAAAGCCTGTCTTTTAAGTTCTGAAATTCTTTCTTCTGCTTGGTCTAGTCTATTGTTGGAGCTTTCAAATGTATTTTGTATTTCTGTTTTTTTAAAAAATATATATCTATCTCCTTGGTAAATATCTCATTCATATTCTGAATTAATCTTCTGAGTTCTTTGTATTGATTTTCAGACTTCTCACACATCTCATTGAACTTCTTTAAAATCAATATTTTGAATTCTTTATCTGGGATTTTGAGGATTTCTTTTGGTTGAGATTTATCTACTGCTGGAGAATTGTCTTTCTCTGGGATTGTCATATTACCCTGCTTTTTCATGTTTCTTGTGTCTTTACGTTGCTTTCTGCCCATCTGGTGTAATAGTTGCTTTTTCTTATTTTGGGGTTTACTTTTGTTGTTGGGGGGCACCTTTTACTGGAGATGTGACTGGGATGTTGGTTGGGTAGGGCCCTTTGGATTTACTTCTGAGGCATGCAGCAGTGAAGCCGCTGTATGTTTTATTTGTCTATTAGCAGTGTTAGTGGTATCTGTGGCTTCCTTGGTGTGTTAGGGTGCAGTTATTGGTGGCGGCTGTGGTGAAGTTGTGCTGGGTACTGGGGTGCTGGGTGGGCCCATCTTCAGGCTTCAGTGGTAGCAGCTGTGGGCTAACCATGTCTATCTTTGTGCCCCAGGGTGGCACACACTGGCACCTGTGTTGGCAGTAGCAGGCAGGCTGATTCTTGGGCCTCTGGGTAGCTTTCTCAGAAGCTGGTTGTAGTAACAGTGTACCATGCGAGTGAGCAGGCTTCCTAGTTTTTGGGCAGCCAGAGTGGTGTGGGCAATGGTGGTGGCAGTGGTGGTGAGATGCACTTTTGGGTCCCAAGCTCTGTGTGCCTGTGTTGGCAGTGGTTGCAATGGGCTGTGCTGGCCAGCCTCCAGGCCAGCAGCTGGCACTTGCAGGTAGGTGCCAGCTGAGGTGGTAGCGGCAGGGTGTCCCCTGGGAGAAGGGCTCAGTGTCCCAGGTGGTGGACTGGGTTGTGGGTCCTCCAGGTCCCTGGATCCCACATTCTGTCTTGTGGGCGGGCTGGGGAAGGGGGATGCCGGGCAGAGCTGGGCCAGGCAAGCTTGCTCTAGCCCCCCGAGTGCATGCACCAACTGTGACAGGTACCACTGGGTGATTTTCAGGGCCGTGGCAGAATGCCTGGATGAGGGGCAGCTGCCACAGGGAGGGTGGGGCCAGTCCCAGCAGTCACAGCCTTGGCCATGGATGGAAGACCTGCATCCCTTTCATGCCCCAATCCCCATGTGGCTTGCTGCCCCGTCCTGGCTGTTGGAGACAAAAGCTGTTCCATCAGCCTTGGCAGTTTGTGCCTGGCCCACAACTCAGCTCCAGGCTGTAGGCCCTGCACAGCTCAAGACCAAGCCCCCACGGCAACTCTCATCTTGCTCAAGTCCTGGGGGTGGTGCCTGCTTCCAGCGCTGGGAGCTGCAGCCCATGCTACACTTGCCTCTTAGTCCTGGTCCACTCTCACACCTCAGTTCCGCAAGCAGCAGTCCAAGTCCAAGTTTCCCTAATGCCTCGGACTGGCACTGCTTGTACCAGGAACATGCACCGTCTGCTAAGAACTAGGATGGAGAACGGTGTCTTGCTCTAGCTGCTTAAATTTCAGAAAGGGTATGAGACCCAGGGCATGTTCCCTCCTGAAACACTTCCTTCTCAGTCTCCCTAAATCCGATGCAGAGACTGGGAGAAGGAGTTGCTCTCCTGTGTCAGGGACTGCATGATTCTCCAGCGGGAAAGTGGACTGCGGGAAGACCCGCCCTCACCCTCTCATACTGGGGAGTCACTCCCAGTTCCCAGCTGCTCTTGGCCGCACAGCCTGCCTGTTTTCTTTCTTCCTAAGTTTTGCTGTTTCCTGTCACTTTCCTGCTGAACTCCCATGTTGTCTCTTGGAAAACAGATTCAAAGTGTGATCATCTACACATTATTTTGGTTCTTCTAAGTGGATGAGGTGTGCTTGAAATGCTTCTAGTCAACCATCTTTTAAAAAAAGCCTTTGCCCATTTTAAAATTGGGTTGTCTTTTTGTTGTTGAATTGTAAGAGTTCTTTGTCTATTCTGGATGCTAGACCCTTATCAGATACATGATTTGTAAATGTTTATTGCCATTCTGTGGGTTGCCTCTTCACTTTCTTGGTAGTGTCTTGTAACACAAAAATTTTTAGTTTTGATGAAGTCCAATTTATCCATTTTTTTCTCTTATTACCCATGCTTTTTGTGACAAATCTAAGAATTCATTGCCACATTTAAGGTCATTATCCAATCAAGGCCATTAAAGATGAATTCTTATGTTTTCTTAGGAATGTTATATTTTTAGCTCTTACATTAAAGTCTTTAGTCAATTTTAGGTTAATTTTTTCATATTATGTGAGGTAGGGATCCAACTTCATTCTTTGGTGTGTGGCTTTTTTTTTTTTTTCCCCCCTTAGAGACAAGGCCTTGCTTGCTACGTTGCTCAGGCTGGCCAGTTATCTCAACACCATTTGTTTAAGAGATTGTTCTTTCCCTGTTGAACAGCCTTGGTGCCCTTGTGGAAAATCAATTGGTCATTGGTCATAATCAGTTAGTATCTCTATTCTTATGCCATGGTTTCTTTCTTTTTAATTTTTTTTTTCAAAGCCAAACATTTTATTATGGCACTTTTCAAATATTTTACAAAAGCAGAGAAAATTATATAAAGAGCTCAATTTTTTCATCAGCTAGCATAGGTAATCAACTATCAATAGTGGCTGATCCAGTTTCATTTAAAGTCCAGCCTGCCAACCCCAGACCATTTAGACTCCACTGTCCTCGCCACTTTATAGAGAAGCAAATCCCTAACATGCCATTTATTTCATAGGTGTTTTAATGTGTATATCTAAAATGTGGATTTTAAAAAATCAGCTCTCTCTCTGTTTTTCTTTATGTGTATATATATACACACACATACATACAGGGTCTTGTTCTGTCACCCAGGCTGGAGTGCAGTGGTGTGATCTTGGCTCACTGCAGCCTCGACCTCCCAGGCTCAAGCGATACTCCTGCCTTAGTCTCCTGAGTAGCTGAGACTACAGACATGCGCCACCATGCTTGCCTAATTTTTGAAAATTATTTTCTGTAGAGATGAGGTCTCACTGTGTTGGCGTTTTATATTTTTAATTTAATTTTTTTATTTGAATTGAGAAACTTTAATGTTAGGAAGTATAGATAGCAACAGCGGTGCAGCTATGGAGGGGAGAGGAGAACTCTGGATGGTGCTCTGGGGCTGCGGGAGGCCCCTAAGGAGTGCGCTTGGAAGGGGGCTCCCTTCCCAAAGCTGGGGCTCGGGCCTCATTGGAGGAGGTGTAGGTTCTGTCCCCTGGAGGGCAGAGAAGTTTGCTGAGTTGCCCTGTCTATGGCAGTGGTGAGCAGGAACACAAAAAAATGGGAAGCACTGGAACTAGGAGAGGCTCCTTCTTCCTGCTGGGCTCCTCCAGGGCCATATTCAGGCCAGTGCAACATCATGCCCTCTATAGGAAGAAATGCTGAAAGACTGCGGCTTATTAATGCAGAGCAGGCAGGACGGGGAGTCTGGAGCCTACAGGCAACAAACGGGCAGCTGGCACAGCTTCTGAGTACTGTCACCCCACTTTGTAAACGCATGTCTCCCCTCCCGGGTCTGTGTAGCCGCCATATACTTGATGTCCACATTTGTTGTGAACCCCACAACACACTGTTATTATTGCTTAAATAGTCACTTATCTTTTAAAGATATCTAAGCAATAAGAACAAATTATGCATATTTAACCCTCCAGTAGTCAGTTCCTGCACTTTTTGTGCCACGTTGTAGACCCATACTACAATCTGGTATCATTTTCCTTTGGCCTGTAATATTTCTTATAGTGTGGGTCAGCTAGTGATGATTTCTTTCAGTTTTTGGGCATCTGAAAGCTCTTTATTTCACCTTCACTTGTGAATGATGTTTTCATAAGATGTAGAATTCTAGGTTTCAGGGTTTTTTCTTTCAGCTTGAAAGATGTTGCTCCACTACCTTCTTGTTTCTGATGAGGAATCTGCTGTTATCTTATTTTTGATCCTTTGTACCCAATGCCTATTTTCTCTGGCTTTTAATATTATTCTAGGCCAGGTGCGTGGCTCATGCCTGTAATCCCAGCACTCTGGGGGGCCAAGGTGGGCGAATTGCTTGAACCCAGGAGTTCGAGGCCAGACTGGGCAACATGATGAAACCCCATCTCTACAAAAAATACAAAAATAAATATTATTCTACTTATTACTGGTTATGAGCAATTTGATTATGATATGCCTTGGTGTAATTTTCCTGTTTCTTGTGCTTGGAGCTCACTGAGCTTCTTGGGTCTGTAGGTTTACAATTCTCATTACATTTGGAAAAAAATTCTGCTGTTTCTTACATTTTCTCTTACCTCCTTTCCCCTCCTATTCATTAGGGGTCCAGTTACACATATATTAGGTCTCTTGAAATATCTATTTTATTTTTATGGGGGTGCTATTGTAAATGATATTAGTTTTTAAAAATCTGAATTCTAGTTGTTTATTGCTAGTATCTAGAAATACAATTGATTTTTGTATGTTATTATCCTTTTACTGTGTGACCTTGCTGGTCTCAGTAGTTATAGGTAATTGGTTTTAGTAAAATTTTTGGAATTCTCTCTCTCTCTTTTTAAGAGACAGGGTCCTATTCTGTCACTCAGGCTGGAGTGCAGTGGTACAATCACAGCTCACTGTCACCGCAGCCTCGATGTCCTGGGCTCAAGTGATCCTCCAGCCTCAGACTCCTGAGTAGCTAGGACTACAGCTGTGTGCCACCACACTGGCTATTTTTTTAAAAAGTATGTTTTGTAGAGATAGGGTCTTGCTACATTGCCCAGGCTGGTCTCAAACTCCTGGGCTCAAGTGATTCTCTCGCCTTGGCCTCCCAAAGTGCTGGGATTATGGGTGTAAGCCACTTCACTCAGCCTTTTTGGAATTTTCTACATGTAAAATCATGTCTGTGGACAGATAGAGTTTTATTTTATTTTTATTTCCCAGTTTTATGACTTTTACTTATTTCCCAGTTTTGAGACTTTTACTTATTTTCCTGACTTATTACCCTGGCTAGTACACAAATAATTTTAGTGGGAATGGGGATACACCACAGCTTTGCCTTGTTCATGGTCTTGGGTGGAAGCATTTAGTCTTTCACCATTAGCTGTGATATTAGCTGTGATGTTAGCTACAGGCTTTTGTAGATGTTCTTTATCACGTTAATTAAGTTTCCTTCTGTTCCTAGTTGATGAGAGGTTTTTTTGGAAAAATTATTATGAATGGATTTGGATTTTGTCAAATGCTTTTCTGAAAGATTGAGATGATCATGTGCATTTTCTTTTTAGTTTATTATTATAGTGAATTACAGTGATTGGTGTTTGGATGTTGAAGCTGCCCTGAATTCCTTGGATAAATCCCACTTAGTTGTGATGTATCATCCTTTTTATATATTGGTGGATTCTATTTGCCAATATCTATATTTAAGTGAGGATTTTTGTGTCTGTGTTTATGTGGGATGCTGGTCTTTAGTTTTCTTCTCATGCAATGCCTTTGGTTTGGCATCAGAGTAATGCTGAATTCATAAATAAGTTGACAATTTTAAATTTTTTCTTTGTTTTTTTGCCAAGGATTGTAGAGAATTGGTATTATTTCTTTACATTGGTAGATATACCAGTGAAACCATTTAGGCCTGGGTTTTTTGATGTTGTTGGAATAGATATAGAGCTATCCAGATTATCTGTTTTTTCTTGAGTTTTGATAGATTGTGCCTTTCTAGGAATTCCTCTATTTCATCTAAATCGTTGAATTTTTGGGATAGTATTTGTCTTATTCTGCTTGGGCTGCCATAACAAACTACCATAGACTGGATAGCTTAAACAACAGAAATTTATTTCACACTGTTCTGGAGGCTGGGAGTCCAAGATCAAGGTGCTGGCTGACTTGGTTTCTGGTGAGGCCTCTCTTCCTGCCTTACAGATGGCTGCCTTCTTGCTGCATCCTCACATGGTGGAGAGAGAGAGCCCTGATGTTTCTTCTCTTTTTATAGGGCACCAGTTCTATAGGATTAGGGCTCCAGCCTTATTACCTTAATCACCTATGAGAGTAGGGGCTCTATCTCCAATACAGTCACATGGCGAGTTAGGGCTCAACATTGGAATTTTGGATGGACACAATTATGTTCACAGCAGTATTTTATATATATATATATATTTTTTTTTTTAAGATGGAGTTTTGCTTTTGTTGCCCAGGTTGAATTGCAATGGTGTGATCTTGGCTCACTTCAACCTCTGCCTACCAGGTTCAAGCAATTCTCCTATCTCAGCCTCCCAAGTAGCTGGGATTACAGGCATGCGCCACCATGCCTGGCTAATTTTTTGTATTTTTAGTAGAGACAGGGTTTCACCATGTTGGCCAGGCTGGTCTCGAACTCCTGACCTCAGGTGATCCTCCTAAAGTGCTGGAATTATAGGCGTGAGCCGCTGCACCCAGCTCTATAATTTTTATTTTTCTTTTCTTTTTTTTTTAGGCCAAGTCTCGCTATGTCGCCCAGGCTGGAGTGCAGTGGCATGATCTTGGCTCACTGCAAACTCTGCCTCCCAAGTTCAAACGATTCTCCTGCCTCAGCCTCCCAAGTAGCTGGGACTACAGGTGCATGCCACCATGCCCAGCTAATTTTTGTAATTTTAGTACAGATGGGGTTTCACCATATTGGTCAGGCTGGTCTCGAACTCCTAACCTCACATGATCCACCTGCCTCGCCCTCCCAAAGTGCTGGGATTATAGGCCTAAGCCACTGTGCCTGGCCTCAGCTCTATAATTTTTCTTTTAATGTCTGTGGGATCTGCAGTGATGTCCTCTCTTTCATTCCTGATATTGGCAATTTGTGTCTTCTCTGTTTCTTGATCTGTATGGCTAGAAGTTTATCAGTTTTGTTGATTTTTTTCAAAGAAGCAACTTTTGGTTTAATCCCTTCCCCTCCCCTCCCCTCCCTTCCTTTCCTTTCCTTTTCTTTTCTTTCTCTCTTTTTTTTTTTGACAGAGTCTCACTCTGTTGCCCAGGCTGGAGTGCAGTGGTGTTGGCTCACTGCAACCTCCATCTCCCAGGCTCAAGCAATTCTCCTGCCTCAGTCTCCAGAGTAGCTGGGATTATAGGCGTGAGCCACCATGCCCTGCCAATTTTTCTTTATTTTTGTGTTTTATGTCTCATTGACTTATTTTTATTATTTCCATCCTTCTGCTCAATTTGGGTTTATCTTCTCTTCTAGTTACTTGTTAGAAGCTTAGATCTTATTTTAGACCTTTTATTTTCTCAAATCTAAGCACTTAATGCTATCAGTTTCCATCAAAGTACTGGTTAGCTGCATCCCACAAAGTCTGATATGTTTGCATTTTCATTTTTGTTTAGTTCAAAATATTTTTAAATTTCTTTGTGAATCAAAGAGGCATCTTTGATCCTTGCTTATTTAAAAGTGGGTTGCTTTCCAAATATTTGGAAAATTCCTAGATATCTTTATAGTTTAATTCCATTATGTCAAATAACATACTTTGTATGATTTCTGTTTTTAAAAAAATTGTTAAGGATAGTTTTAAGTCCCAGAATATGGTCTATCTTGGTGAATGTTACATGTGTAAAAACCAGATACTCTTCGGTTGTTGGATGGAGTGTTTTATAAATTTCCATTAATTCAAGTCTGTTGTCGTTTGGATATTCTGTATCCTTACTGATTTTATTTACTTGTTCTATTGATTACTGAGATAGGAATGTTAATGTCTCCCATGAATTATCCTTTTTGATTTTATTAGTTTTTGCTTCATGTGTTTTGAAGCTCCGTTGCTAGGTACATTTACCTTTAGGATTGTCAGATCTTCTTGGAAAATTGACCTCTTTATTATTAAAGAATACACCTTTTTGTCTCTGGTGATATTCCTTGTTCTGAAGTCTCCTTTGTCTGGGACTCATACAGCTGCTTCATTTGATTAACGTTTGCATGGTGTATCTTTTTCTATCCATTTACTTTATCTACCTAAGTCTTTACAGTCAAAGTGGATCCATGACACATTTCTGACATTTTTATGGCACTTTCTACACAAGGTGGATATTGCGCGAGTCTGCCTCCTCTTCCAGGCTGCACTCACTTCAGGTCAGGTGAGGGCTCCTTAACTTCCTCCCCAAGGCTTTTGGCCCAGAGCCTGGCACGGGATGGTTACTGCACACAGGTCTGCAGAACGTTTGTGAGGGCTCGACTGCACCCATTGCAAGGAAAATCAAGATTCTGTGAAAAGAAGGGTGATGCCCTCTCTGAGGTGGGTGACAGGTGAGCTGACCAGCCTGAGCACAGATACTGGACTGCTCCTCAGGGGCCCCGCTGGGAGGCACATGCCTGTGTCCAGCACTGTTGGTGGCAGCTGGTGGGTGTAGTCAGCTGGACTCAGGGCGCTGTGAGCTAGTGACTTAAGTGGAATCCCAGGACTGTAGAGTGGAGTAGAATTTTACATAGAAAAGAGGAAGGCTGCTGGCCCAAAGCACAAGGCCATCAAGGGCAGAGATGAGAAGAGCAAGACCTGCCACAAACAGCACAGGGAGATCACACCACAGAGAGATTATGCTGTTGCTCTGCGTGCGCTCTTGGGGGTGATGGGATCATGTGGCCCTGTGTGTCCTCTCGGAGTGACAGGAACATGGAACCTGAGTACCCTCTCAGAGGCGACAGAAACACGGGACCCCACATACCTTCTCGGTGTGACAGGAACATGGGACCCCACATACCTTTTCGGGGTGACATGAACATGGAATCCCACATACCCTCTCAGGGGTGACAGGAACGTGGGACCCCACGTACCTTCTCGGGGTGATGGGAACACGGGACCCGCGTACCTTCTTGGGGGTGATGGGGACACGGGACCCCACATAACTTCTCGGGGGTGATGGGGACACGGGACCCACGTAACTTCTCGGGGTGATGGGGACACGGGACCCACGTAACTTCTCGGGGTGATGGGGACACGGGACCCGCGTACCTTCTCGGGGGTGATGGGGACACGGGACCCCACGTACCTTCTCGGGGGTGACGGGGACACGGGACCCCACGTACCTTCTCGGGGGTGACGGGGACACGGGACCCCACGTACCTTCTCGGGGGTGACGGGGACACGGGACCCCACGTACCTTCTCGGGGTGACGGGGACACGGGACCCGCGTACCTTCTCGGGGTGACGGGGACACGGGACCCCACGTACCTTCTCGGGGTGACGGGGACACGGACCCCACGTACCTTCTCGGGGTGACGGGGACACGGGACCCGCGTACCTTCTCGGGGTGACGGGGACACGGGACCCGCGTACCTTCTCGGGGTGACGGGGACACGGGACCCGCGTACCTTCTCGGGGTGACGGGGACACGAGACCCCACATACCTTCTCGGGGTGACGGGGACACGAGACCCCACATACCTTCTCGGGGTGACGGGGACACGAGACCCGCGTACCTTCTCGGGGTGACGGGGACACGAGACCCCACATACCTTCTCGGGGTGACGGGGACACGGGACCCCACATACCTTCTCGGGGTGACGGGGACACGAGACCCGCGTACCTTCTCGGGGTGACGGGGACACGGGACCCCACGTACCTTCTCGGGGGTGACGGGGACACGGGACCCCACGTACTTTCTCGGGGGTGACGGGGACACGGGACCCCACATACCTTCTCGGGGTGACGGGAACACGGACCCGCGTGATGAGTGTTTGGAGGCCGCAGGCTGCGCCCCGCCCGTTCCTGGCTTCCTGGATGGCCTCCTCCTCAGGAGCGGGTCTCCCGCCGGGTGAATGTGCGCCCTGCGCCGGGCTCCAGAGCAGGCCGCTTCTCTGGGGGGGCCCAGGCGTGCCCGGCCCCGGTGGCTTCTCAGTGCGGGGTGCTGGAGGGCGGGGGTCCCGGGCCAGGGGTCCACGAGGAGGAGGGGGAGGGGGAGGGGGAGGGGAGGGGGCCTCGCGGGGTCGCGGGTGTGGGCGGCGCGGCGGGAACAGGGCGCACGTGGCGCGTTGCGGTGACCGGGGCCCCTTGTCTTCCAGGCCGAGGACGATGGTCCCGCCGGGGGAGTGCACGTACGCGGGCCGGAAGCGGAGGAGGCCCCTGCAGAAACAGTAAAGTACCCCGCCCTGCGCTCGGGTGGGCTGTTCCAGCCGCGGAAGGGGAGGACGGGGGCTCGCGCTGAAAACGGAGTTCGAGGAACAGGGCGAGCGAGGACGGCTTCGGGAGCCGGGCGGGCCGGGGCCGGGCTCTGGCGCGGGGGAGGAGGGCGCGGGCGGAGCTCCGGGCGGCGGAGGCGGAGGCGGCGGGGCCGTGGCAGCTTCCCAGGCTCGCAGGCGAGACCGCCACGCGCTGGGACGGAGGGTGCGGCACGGCTGGGTGTGTGCGCGCGTGGCGAGGCTGTGCGCGGCTGTGTGTCTGCGGAGGGGGGTGTGTGCGGGTGTGTGTGGGGGGCTGTAGGGAGCTGTGTGTGGGGGGGGTGTGTGTGACTGCGGGTGTGCAGGGGTGCGAGGCTGTGTGAGACTGTGCGGGTGTGTGCGGGGGGCTGTAGGGAGCTGTGGGGGGGGTGTGTGTGACTGTGCGGGTGTGCAGGGGTGCGAGGCTGTGTGAGACTGTGTGGGGGGTGTGTGTGGGGGGTGTGTGTGACTGTGCAGGTGTGCGAGGCTGTGTGAGACTGTGTGCGGGTGTGTGCGGGGGGCTGTAAGGAGCTGTGTGTGGGGGGGGTGTGTGTGACTGTGCAGGTGTGCGAGGCTGTGTGAGACTGTGTGTGCGGGTGTGTGCGGGGGGCTGTAAGGAGCTGTGTGTGTGGGGGGGTGTGTGACTGTGCGGGTGTGCGAGGCTGTGTGAGACTGTGTGTGCGGGTGTGTGTGGGGGGGTGTGTGTGGGGTGTGTGTGAGACTGCAGGTGTGCAGGGGTGCGAGGCTGAGACTGCGTGTGCAGGTATGTGTGGGGGGTGTGTGTGGGGTGTGTGTGAGACTGCAGGTGTGCAGGGGTGCGAGGCTGTGTGAGACTGCATGTGCGGGTGTGTGGGGGGGTGTGTGTGGGGTGTGTGTGAGACTGCAGGTGTGCAGGGGTGCGAGGCTGTGTGAGACTGCGTGTGCGGGTGTGTGGGGGGGTGTGTGTGGGGTGTGTGTGAGACTGCAGGTGTGCAGGGGTGCGAGGCTGTGTGAGACTGCGTGTGCAGGTGTGTGTGGAGGGCTGTGGGGAGCTGTGTGTGTGGGGTGTGTGTGTGTGAGGCTGTGGGGGGCTGTGTGTGGGGTGTATGTGTGTGAGGCTGTGTGTGTGTGAGGCTGTGTGTGGGGGATGTGAGGCTGTGTGTGTGCGGGGGGGACTGTGTGTGTCAGATGATGTCCCTGGCTGTGTGTGGGGATGTGTGTGTGTGGGTGTGTGTGGGGTGTGTGTGTGTGTGTCGGATGATGTCCCCAGCTCCAGGGGCTGTAGGATTCTGTGCAGACTCACAGCAACGCCACCCTCACTGCCCTGACACCTGCTGTGATACTGAGGTGAGGCCCCTTGGCGCCTGGACGTGTCAAATCCTGGGCCTTAGTGTGTGGCCATGGTGCCTCCAAGAACTGCAGGGCCCCAGGAGGAGCTGGGGCTGGGAAACAAGGGGAGGTAAGGCCTCCCTTGGGAAGGAAGGATCTTGTTTACTGTTTACATCTTGTTTAGGTGTCTTGTTATGGTAAACAGTAAAGAGATCCCATGTCCCACAGGGAGACCTTACCTTGTCCCTCAAGACTGCAGTTTGCGGCCAAGGCCTCGCACTCTCTGTGCATCGAACACCAGCATGCAGTAGGCTCGGTGCCCAGGCTGACGCTGGCCCAGCGGTGAGCACATGCGCAAAACCATGCATGGGGCCAGGCACACAGCTGAGGCCGGGACCAAGGGCTGCAGAAGAAACACAGCACAGCCCTGCACTGATTGCGAACAAGCTCTAGGGGGGACGGCAGTAGATACGGATGCTGCGATTCATATATAAAGGGAGGAAACATAAATACGGTGCATGCACATTTTCTAGTTTATTCATAAAATGTCTCCCGACGGAATCACAGAAAACTTAAAATCAGCTGCCTCCAGGCAGGGAGCCAGCCTGAAGACACTTTCCTCTGAGTTTTGAAATAGGTGAGCACACTAGCTATTCGAAACACCAATACATAAAATGCAAAGGCCCAAAAAACTCCTTTCTCAGGCCTTTGCAGTGGAATAAAAACACTATAAAAGCAGGAAATTTAGTTGTGATTCTTCCCTAGACTGCCCCACCACAGGGACTGCATTTGCAGCTGTGTGGCAAAGCTATTTCCTCTCCTTATTTAATGTGACAAATACGTCTGCTACCCAAATCTCTCAAGTGCACAGGCTCAGGAGCACATTCCATCGCCTACCCCCGGGGGACCCAGCTATGGAAGTGTCTCAACCCTTCCCTGCGTGCACCCGGTTCCATCCTCCTTGGCCCCCAGGGACGGCGGCCCTTCACCTGCAGACCTCAGCCTCACCCTGTATAAAGCTCAGTCTTCCTCTGCTGCTACAAGAACCCACTGCAGATGCAGCATCAGCCAGGATGCTTCCACATCCCCCCGCGGGACTTGGGGACCTGGGTGAATGAGGAACACGCGGAAGCTCACGTAGCTTGCTGTGCCGTGAGTCGTAAGCCCTTTGTCTCCGCCTCCGGGGTCTCATGTCTTCTTCCAGGGTCCGCGAAACAGAAACGAGTTGTTAGCTTGCAAGGGGTAAAATCAAATCCCCCACACTCGTGTATTGGGAGGATGAAAACCTAGATGTGGAATTGCTCAGCCAAAGCACGGGCATTTGTAATTTCAATAGTTGTTCCCAAACCTCCCAGCATTAGGGTTAGAGTTCCACATCAGTTCCTCCTCCCCATGCCCCAGCACATAGTGTATTTCAGATATTGGTGATTTTAATTTGCATTCTTGTATCATAAGTGGGGTTTAAGAGCGATTTGCATTTCCTTTTCTGTGAACCGTATTTACATCTTTTACTCATTTTTCTAGTAGATTGTTTATGTTTTGTGCCTCTTGATTTGTAAGAGCTTGGAAACTAGGGAAATTAATTTTTGAATGGCTTTCAAATACTTTGCCCCAGTTTTGATTTTATATATAGTGTTCTTTGCCATGCAGAAAAAATTAAATTTGTATGAGTTGAATTTGTCAATCTTTACTTCTGTGACTAATTTTACATCACGATTAGGAAGATCTCCCCTACTTCAAGTTTATAGGAGAATATTCTCATTAGTTCTTCGAATACATTCCTTAAAATATATGTATTTATGTTTAAAACTTTTAAGCACTTGGGGAAGAAAGAGGAAAAAAGAGAGAAAAAAGAAAACCAGTTGTGACTTGAGGGGCAATGAAAGACAGTGAATGACTTGAATAGTCGTGAAATGTTTTCCAACTCAGACACACACCCCCACTGCACGCACACACTAGGCAAGGTGATGGAGGCTGGCATGTCCCAGCATGGGCATCTCTGAAGGCTGCCATGTCTTTCTTCATGGAGGGGCTGCTGGCACGTGCAGGGGTCCTGGGAACCCCTCTAGGGACCCGCTCTGGGAAACTGGAGGCCAAAACACTGTTTTGACGTTGAGTATGGGCGCCCATCCTGCACCCCCTCCTGGGGTGGGGGCCCCCTCTGCTCTGGCCGTCCCAGCTGTGGCCCTTGATGCACCTGAGGGCCATGTTCAGCGCTCTGGTCTGGCCAGCTCCTCTGCGGTGATGGGGGATGGGTCTGTGTGTGCCCCAAATTTTGTCTGGAAGGGGTGGCTGGTAAAGGCTGTGGAGCGTGCCATCGGAGGTGGAGTTGGTCTAGAGCCTGCCCCTGAGAGGCCCCCACAAGCACTGAGTGCAGGGGGCAGCTGATGTGGGGGAAGCCGGGCGGCCGGCTGGGACAGCCCTCCCCTTGGCAGTGCCCTTGACTCCCGCCCAGCCTCGGTATCCTTTGGGTGACGTGGGTGATCCTGAACCCACAGCGCTCTCCCAGGAGTGAATGTCCTGTGCCACCAGCAGCCTGTTTGATGCTCCTTGTCTTCTGGGATTCCCCGGAGTCCTCAGCAGGGGCAGTGCCTTCAGCTCATGACACTGTGGAAGCCACAGGGATTCCCCCCCCTTTTTTTTGCGTTTTGATGTTTATTGAGTATAATTGAAGTACACGTATTTCAGCTGAACTGCATGTTTAAGGTGTGCAGTGGGTCCGTTTTGACATTTGTGTACATCCGTGAAGCCATCACCAAAATCGAGAGAAAGTGTTTCCATCACTCCACGAGCTTCTTTGTGGCCCCTCGTAATTCCTCCCTCTAGCCCCGCCCCAGGCAACCTCTGATCTGTTTCCTGTCACTGTAGATGGTTTGCTTGTCCTGGCATTTTGTGCAAATGGGATCACACAGCATTTTGTCTGTCTGCACTTGGCATAAAGGTTCTGAGATTCATCCATGTTTCTAGCACCAGCCATTTGTTCTCTTTTATTGCTGCAAAGTGTTCTATTGTATGGGTAGACCAAGTCTGTTTATTTACCTGTGGATGGAAGTTCAGGTTGTTCTCCATTTTAGACTGTTACAAATAAAGCTACCATGAACATTTTTGTACAAGTCTGTATGTTTTTATTTCTCTTGGATAAATACCTAGGAGTGCAGTTGCTGGGTGACACTGCAGGTGCATATTTAACTGTTTCCAAAGCAGTGGTGTCATTTCCCATTCCCAGAAACTGTGCGTGAGAATCCCAGTTTCTCTGCATCCCCGCCGGTGCATGGTGTGCTCAGCCTTCTTGGTCACTTCTTGGTTTTGACCATCCTCATGGGTTGGTGGTATCTCATCAGAGTTTTAATGTGCATTTCCCTAGTGACTAATGGTGTTGAGGATATCTTTATGTGCTTCTTCACCATCCATATATCTTGTCTGGTGGTGTCTGTTTAAATAATTGCCCATGTTCTTATTGGCTTGTTTTCTTATTACTGAGTTGTAAGAGTTCTTTACATATTCTGGATATAAACCGTTGTTGTGAATATTTTCTTCCAACTTAAGGCTTATCTTTTCAATTTTCTTAATATTGACTTTCAAAAGACATTTGAAAACCTTTTGGCCAGGCACGGTGGCTCAGGCTTGTAATCCCAGCACTTTGGGAGGCCGAGGCGGGAGGATCACGAGGTCAGGAGATCGAGACCATCCTGGCTAACACAGTGAAACCCCATCTCCACTAAAAATACAAAAAAAAATTAGCCAGGCGTGGTGGCGGGCGCCTGTAGTCCCAGCTACTCCGGAGGCTGAGGCAGGAGAATGGCGTGAACCCCAGAGGCGGAGCTTGCAGTGAGCCAAGATCACGCCACTGCACTCCAGCCTGGGCAACAGAGTGAGACTCCGTCTCAAAAAAAAAAAAAGAAAAGAAAACCTTTTGATGAAGACCAACTTGTGAGCTTTTTGTCTTTTTGTGTTCTAAGAGTCCTGTGACTACCCACAAGGTCTGAAGGATTTTTGCACATTTTCTTGTAAAGTTTTACAGTAGTTTAAAGCACCTTGAAGTCTATACTCCTTTTTTGAGTTAATTTTTGGGTATTACATGAGGGTAGAGCTGGTGTCCATTTGTTTTCTTGGATATACGGTTGATCCAACACCATTTATTGAAAAGATTTTCCTTTCCCTATTGAATTGCCTTAGTATCTTTGTGAAGTAAATTGTCCAATGAAGACCCAAGGAAAACCAGTCTGTCTATTTCTAGACTCACACCATTCTTTTCTATTCATTTATACTTCTATGTTTTCTCTAGTAACCAAATCATCTTTAATATTGTAGCTTTAGAGAGGGCTTAAACTCAGTAGTGTAGGTCCCCAGCTGTGCCCTTCTCTTTAATTGGCTATTCTAGGTCCTTTGCATTTCCATGTAAATTTTAGAATCAGCTTGTCAATTTCTGTAGAAATTCCTGTTGGGATTTTAATATGATTACATTGAATCTATAGATCAGTTTTGGGGAGAATTGCCATCTTAACAATATTGAATCATTCCAATCAAAGAACATTGTATATCTTTCTGCATATTTGTTCTTTACATTTTTCTCAGCTCTGGTTTGAGTGTCTTTTGTTAGATTTGTTCACAGGCATTGCATATTTTGGGGCCTCTCTTTCCACCTGAGCTGGCTTGGGGCTCCTCCGACACCTGTTTCTGTGCTGATGGGCATTGGTGAATCCTCCTGCAAGTCTCCTCTGCCCTGGAGTGAACTGGAGCTTCTCCTGCACGCCCTCAGGGCTTCTAGACTTCTCGTATCCTGTCTGTGGTCTGCATCCTCCTGGCTGTCCTCTCCCCACTGCCCACTAGGTGCTCCCCTTGTTTTCTGGGGAGGTCTTGGGTGTCCTTCACTGACAGGTGGGCCCCTCTAGCCAGGAGATGCCAGTGCACATGAAAGCAGGTCCAGGTCATCCCCAGTTCTCCCGCCTATTTACATCTTGGCTAGCAGCTTGAGTAATTTTTGGTGGGTGCGACATTAAAAAAAAAAAAAAAAAAAAAAACCAGAACGTGGAAAGATAACCAAAGATAAGACAGAATGGGAGAAAATAAATACAAATCATATACTCAATAAGGACCTGGTATCCAGAGTAGTTAAATAATCCTTACAACTCAAAAACAAAATGATAAACAACCCAATTTAAAACTGGGCAAAAGACTTGAATAGCCATTTCTCCAAAGAAGATATAAAAATGGACAACAAGCATTTGAAAAGATGCTCAACATCATAAGTCATTAGAAAAATGCAAATCAAAACCATCACAAAATACCACTTCTCACCCACCAGAATGGCTGTAATCAAAAAAACAGAAAATAATAAGTGTAGGTGAGGATGTGGAGAAACTGGAGGCCTGCTACATTGCTGATGGGAAAGTAAAATAGCACAGCCACCATGGAAAGCAGTTTGGTGGTTCCCCAAAAAATGAAACAGAATTAACATATGACCCAGCAACTCTACGGCTAAGTATATGCTCAAGAGAATTGAAAGTATATATTCAAACAGAATCTTCTAGATGAGTGTTCACTGCACCAATATTCACAGCAGCCAAACAGAGGAGACAACGCAAACGTCCATCAGCAGGTAGACAGATAAAGCAATGTGGCCTATCCATACATGGGAATATTACTCAGCCCTGAAAAGGAAGGAAGCACAGACAGCTGCAGCAGTGTGGATGAACCTTGAAAACATTAGGCTGTGAGAAAGAAGCCGGCCACAGAAGGCCACTTCTTGATTCCATTTCTACCACATGCCTTTAGTAGGAAGGTCCATGCTGAGAGCCGACTAGGGGCTGCCAGGGCTAACAGAAGGGGAATCTAGAGAGATGGCTGATGGGTAAGGGGTTTCCTTCAGGGTTGGAACTAAATAGAGGTGAGGTTTGCACGGCTTAGCGACTGCCCTAAGTGACATTGAACCGTTCACTTTTAAACAGTTAGTTTCATGTTACGTGGATTATATCTCAACTGAAAACAACCGCTCTGGGTTTGGCGCTGTCAGGCTGCTCTGTGACTGGTTTACGGCCTAGGTCGTTAGACAGTGAGAAATGGAGTTTGTGCCACAGAGTTCCTGACAGAACAGATTGTTTCAGACTTACAGCTTGCACGTGTCAGCTCACTCATAAGTGCAAACACCTTAGAAAAATAAGGAACTTCTTGACAAAAGAGACCCAAACCCCTGGAAACAGCAGGCTCACTCCTGTATGTGCCAAGGTCCCAGGAAGGGTTAGTGTGGCAAGTCAGGTGGCCTCGTTCCTGTGGTCCTGCCAGTAACTGGCCCCTGCTCAGTCTCCCCACGCATTCCCAGTGGACTCCATAGTGGCTGTCATCTTTTCTTTCGCATGATTGCATGTGGAAATGATATCTAGAACGAGATGGCAGTTGAAGTGGCTTCAGTGCAGTGATGGTTAAATAGGTCAGCCATAGGGGACGGTCACTGTGAGGTTAAACGGGTCAGCCGTAGGGGACGGTCACTCTGAGGTTAAACGGGTCAGCCGTAGGGGACGGTCACTCTGAGGTTAAACGGGTCAGCCGTAGGGGACGGTCACTGTGAGGTTAAACGGGTCAGCCGTAGGGGACGGTCACTGTGAGGTTAAACGGGTCAGCCGTAGGGGACGGTCACTCTGAGGTTAAACGGGTCAGCCGTAGGGGATGGTCACTGTGAGGTTAAGCGGGTCAGCCTTAGGGGACGGTCACTGTGAGGTGAGAGGGTCCCATCAAGCTCCTGTCATTTTAAGGTAGGTTGGGTGAGTGGGGTCAGCTCCCTCCCTCTCTGGGCTCTGTGGTGTGGAAGCCCCACAGGTGGCCCCTTTTTGTGGGTAGAGCAGGCCTGCCATGGCTTATTAGGAGAATTGGGTGACGGCCCTTACTGCCCCTTTGTGGGGCCCCGGAGTGGCAGGCACCCGGTCTCATTTGCCCTGGGTATTCTCCCCTCAGCCCCAGCATGTACAGGAGAAACTGAAGCTCGGAGCGGCTGTGGGCACAGCCCGGCTGATGCCAGGAGGACTTTTTCATGTTTCCTGGAATGTGTTAGGTTTTGTTTAGACACCGAGGGTCCCCTAAGGATGCTGAATGAATGCGGCATTTTCTATGCTCGCTCTTGCCCCGCCAGCCTGGGGCCAGGCGTCCTCCTCCCTCCTCAGGGATCCGTAGTGGAGAGGTGGAGAAATGTACCTGTCCCACAGCCGGGAGCCGTGCCCTGTCTCCGTGCTCTGAGCTGCGGTTCTCGGGCTGGTTTGCTCCTTCTCTCTGCGTCCCCTCCAGATACTGAGCTGTACTTGGCTGTTGTGCGCTGTGGTTTTTAGTGTCTACGTCTTGAGGCATGGGTGAGCTTTAGTCCTCTTCCCGCTTTTTGTCCTAGCAGCGGCTTAGATGCTCCTAGTAAGGTCACTGCAGAGGACGGTTTCTGCCCCAGGGGGCCTGTGGCTTCTGGTGGAGAAGCCCACCTGACCCAGGCCATCTCCCCACAGGAGGCCCGCCGTGGGGGCAGAGAAGTCCAACCCCTCCAAGCGGCACCGGGACCGCCTCAACGCCGAGTTGGACCACCTGGCCAGCCTGCTGCCGTTTCCGCCTGACATCATCTCCAAGCTGGACAAGCTTTCTGTCCTGCGCCTCAGTGTCAGTTACCTCCGGGTGAAGAGCTTCTTCCAAGGTAGGACTCTCACCTGCGCTCACCCATTCACTTGAGTCAGGCTGTGTCTTCCCTGAGTCCACCTGCGGCCTTGTGGCCAGGTGAAGTGTGTCTGGTGGGTTGCACCATGTGCACTGCCTTCTTCCCCCACGCTGCCCCCGGAACCTGGAGACTTGGCCCCTGGCTGGGAGCTGGCTGGGCTGTGGATTTTCCCTGGGGCCAGGTCTGGTCCTAGCTGTCCTCGACACTCTCAGGGTGGGGGCCTCACCCCAGTTTGCTGGGATGGGCCAGTTTGCGCCTGGGGTCCTGGGTTTGCTGAAGCTGCACAGCTCCTGTGGGAGGGGCTGGGGCTGTTCCTCACCGTGCTGGTCCTCACTGGGGCTTCCCCACAGACCCCAGCTCCAGGGAATGGGGGGTCGGCTTTGTGGATGAGCAGGGCTGGGCATGGTCAGGAGGCTGAGAGAGCTGACTAGGTGGGACCCGGGGGCTGCCCTGGGGTGCCGGACGCCTCCCCCTGCCCACGCCAGGCGGCCCTGCCCGCTCGCAGCTGCTGGGGCTGCCCTCTCGTGGGGAGGGGCTTCTGGGGCTCCTGCATCTCAGGTGGGGCCTCCCCAGGCCTGTGCCCTGTCTGTCCTTGGAAGCATGGCGTTTCCTTAGATTTCCAGTTATTGCTGCCCTGGGAGCTGGGATGTATCCAGAGAACTCGCAGGTGTGGACCGTGGGGCCTTTGATGTTGCGGAAGGGTGGGAGAGAAGCTGCTTCCAGCTCCTGTGTTGGGTGACGTGCCTGCACGTGGTTTGATCGCAGCACTTTTGGAATTAAAAACCCCGTGACCAGCAGCGTGTGGCAGTTGTGCCCGGTGCCTGCACTCCTGAGTTTGAGTCAGGGTGGGGGCCTCCTCTCGGGGGGGCGTCTGTCTCAGGGTGCGAGAGACTCTCAGTGCCTGGGCCCCTGCAGGCCTCTGCACCCTCAGACACCCCCAGGGAAGGACGTGGCCCACGGGATGCGGGAAGGAAAGCCACGGTGACGCTCAGCATCACGTGCCGTGTCCTGCCGGTGCCGGCCCCACACTGAGGGTCTTCCCCGGGTCCTGGCTGGCCGCAGCCTCCATGGAAATCAAATCCCACAAAATGTTAACAGAGCTTATCTGAGTGGTGGGGTCACAGCAAGTTTTAGTTTTACATTCCAGGTTTTCTAATTTTATTTTGAAAACTATTAATTTTATATTTATCTCCATTCCCAGCCTGGGCCTCCCGGTGCCCAGGGCTGCTGGGTGGTGTTGGACTCAGTTTACCTGAGAGACCTGGGGTTTGCCGTATGTGCAGGATGGCAGCTTTTCCAGGAGGGTTAAGATGTGGTGCAGTTGGTGTGGTCTGGTGTGGTGGAGCGGGCACCACCCTGCACGTACCCGGGCATGGGTACCAGCATGGAATCGAGGGCAGGCTCCCAGGTTTGCCTTCTGGGACACGCCTTTCATGGATGGC
This sequence comes from Pongo pygmaeus, assembly GCF_028885625.2. NCBI lineage: Eukaryota > Metazoa > Chordata > Mammalia > Primates > Hominidae > Pongo > Pongo pygmaeus. Next base: position 333,315 of record NC_072377.2, read on the forward strand.
GCAGTGTGGCTCAGCAGCGCCAATGGCAGAGGGCAGTCCCCGTGTCTGGACAGCGCAGGAAGGGCTGGGGCAGCCGGTGGGGAGGCTTTGTCCCGAGCTGAAGACCTGGCACATCGGCTTCCTCCCACCGACATTGCACAGCCTCACCCTCTCGCCGGGAGGTTGGAGGACAGGCCAGGTCATTTCCTCTCCGCACAGGTCCCACTGTGCCCAGACAGGCCAGAGCCTGACGGCCTCAGAAAGTCTTCGATTCTGATGTTTCCAGCAAGTTTGGACGCCTGGTTCTTCTTAACCTGCCAGCGAGTGAGCTTCCCATCCTGCCGCCTGCCCCAAGCCGATGCAATGGCACTGGATGGCCATCCTGTGCAGGGGCACCCTGCGTGCCTCCTGCTGCCCTGCCGGGAGGTGCCCACCTCTGCTGCAGCTGCAGTGACTCTCAGGGGCCACCGGCCTACGAGAGTGCTGCAGCTTTCACAGTCAGGGAAATAAACTTCCTGATTTTTCTACCAAGGATTGTGAATTTTGTGATCCCCTTCAGACTGTACATTTTAGAGGAAATTCTAAAAACTTTTCTGAAGTCATTTCCACGTATAATTAGAAGAAAGTCAAGCTATAAAAATTGGATCTTAAACTATGCCTCTTGACTTAGAGATGGGTAAGCTAATTTCATTACGGCTGCCATAAAAGTTTCCTTTGGGAAGGACACGAACCAGGGTGATGATGGCCTGAGCATTTGCTTGTGATGTTTAATGTTGACCTTCATGGATTTTTAGAACGCAGTGGGTTTAGTTTATTTTTGTTTGGAGATTGGCACTTTAAGTTATAAACTCTTAGCTTCTATCCTTCTCCTGGGTGACTGTTAAGGTCGGGATTTTCCACTCTTGGTGATTTTACTATTCACACCAGGGGAAGTCGGCACAAAATAAGAGGGAAGGAGGTGGTGCGGAGGAGACGGTCCGCTGCCGCCTTGAGAGAGATCTCTGCCCTCCTGTTGCGGGGCATGGAGGGGAGTTGGGCCCCTTCTAGGCTAAACCCTGGTCACAGCCTGGGACGTGGGACCCTAACACTGACCAGGAAGGGTCCAGAAGCCCCGGCTCTGTTGCTGAAGCCCAGCTGTGGGTCAGGACACCCTCCCAGAGCTCCTTGGGTGTGCCTGCGTTTGCCAGGACCGCTGCAGTCAGCGACTGAGGAAGAGTGCCCGGGAGTGGAGGCCCTCAGGCACGGAGTCCACCCGGGCAGTCAGCGACTGAGGAAGAGCGCCCGGGAGTGGAGGTCCTCAGGCACAGAGTCCGCCCGGGCAGTCAGCGACTGAGGAAGAGTGCCCGGGAGTGGAGGCCCTCAGGCACGGAGTCCACCCGGGCAGTCAGCGACTGAGGAAGAGTGCCCGGGAGTGGAGGCCCTCAGGCACGGAGTCCACCCGGGCAGTCAGCGACTGAGGAAGAGCACCCGGGAGTGGAGGTCCTCAGGCACAGAGTCCACCCGGGCCTGGCATGCGGCTGTGTCCACCTCCATGCGTGGGGGCCGGAGTGCTGACGGGGCACAGAGGTGTGTGTTCTTGTTGCTGTGTAAAGAAGTGTGGAGTAGAACAGTCCCAAAAACAAAGCAGGGAGGAGAGAAGGTGGCACATCCTCACTCTGAAAGCCTGGGGATTTTCCTGTCAGGATGACGATGCTCCCTGCTCCCTCTGCTCATCACCCACAGCAGCATCGGAGTCCTCTTGTTCCTTTGCATCCGCCGTGCTCCACTGTGGGGCCTGAACACACACCTGTGTCCATCCTGGAGCCCCTCCTGGGCTCAGTCCTGGCTCTGAAGCCCACCTGGGCTGAATGGGCACATCCGCTTCACCCCACCCTAGGTGGGCAAGAACAGAGGCCCCACAGCACCACGAGGTGTCCTGGGATCTTGAACTCTGGAATCCCACGCTTGCTAGCAGGTCAAAAGTTCCATGCTCCTTGAGATTATGAGTGATTGTGTAAACCCAGGCCTGAAGTTATACTTTATTAAGCCAAATCGGCTGATTTTCAGCTTTCACTGAAGATTTACCTTTTCCTTGATGATCGTTTTATGGACTGGATGTTTGTCTCGTCCCTTCACCTATTGATATAGTGAAACCCTAATTCCCAGTGTGGCTGTATTTGTAGGTGGGGCCTCTTAGGAAGAAATTAAGGTTAAACAACATCATAAGTGCGGGGGGGGGGCCCTGAACTGATAGGACTGGTGTCCTTAAAAAGCAGACACAAAAGAACCCTCTATCCCGCTCTGTGCTGAACACCCCCCAAAGAAAGGCTGTGAGAGAGCACAGGGGGAAGGCAGCTGTCTGCAGGCCGGAAAGAGCCCGCACCAGAGCCAAATCAGCTGCACGCTGATGACGGGCTTTTAGCTCCAGAACTGTGGGAAAGCCAGTTCCTGTTGTTTAAGCCCCCAGGTGGGGGTGTTTATTATAAGCAGCCCAGGCAGAGAAGTAGGGTGCCCTGCACTACATGCCACATACCTAAGAATGTGGAAGTGACTTGCAGCTGGCTGGTGGGTGGAGGCTGGACGAGTTTTGAGGTGTGTGCTAGAAAGAGCCCTGATGGCTGTGAAGCAGTTGTTGGTAGAACTATGGGTGTTAAAGGTGTTGTTGGTGAGGGCTCAGAGAGAAGAGCATTGTAGGGAGGGCTGTGGTCGTAGAGAACACACGTACCCCATGAACAGAACCCTGATAGAAATATGAGCATTAAGGCAGATTCTGGTGAGGAACGTGCCCGTGGAACGTGAGGAAAGTGATTCTTGTTATAAAGTGGCAAGGACTTGGCTGGACTGAGTTCTAGCATTTTGTGGAAAGTGGAACTTGCAAGTGATGAAATGGGGGTGTTTTGCTGGTGAGATTTCTAAGCAAAGTGTTGAAACCCTTGCTTCTCCTTACTGCTCATAGTGAAATGTCAGAGGAGAGAGATACATGGAAGGAATTGCCAAAAGAAAAGGAACCAGAACTTGAAGGTTTGGAAAATTCTCAGCCTATCCACATTGCAAAAAATGAGAAAGTGGGCTGGGTACGGTGGCGCACACCTGTAATACCAGCACTTTGGGAGGCCAAGGCAGGTGGATCACGAGGTCAGGAGTTCAAAACCAGCCTGGCCAAGATGGTGAAACCCCATCTCTACTAAAAATATAAAAATTAGCTGGGCATGGTGGCGGGCGCCTGTAATCACAGCTACTTGGCAGGCTGAGGCAGAGAATTGCTTGAACCTGGGAGGCAGAGGTTGCAGTGAGCCGAGATCTTGCCACTGCACTCCAGCCTGGGCGACAGAGTGAGACTCCGTCTCAAAAAACAGAGGAAGTGTTCTGGACAGACTTGCACATGGCGGAACAACCATTTGATAGGGAGACTGGGTGTGAGCCAGGAGCCCAGCCGGGAAGCCTCCTCAGCAGAGGCCAGGAGTGGGGATGGGACCAGGCCCGCAGAGACACTGTCAGCTTGGCCTAAGGAGAACAGGACGGGAGGTAGTGCTCACCAGCGGCCGGCATGTTTCATCTTTCCAGAAAGGGGAGAGTGTGCCTGGGGGTGATTCAGAGGTAATCGGGTGCCACTACCACCACAGGTACAGGGCAGGGCTCTCTCCTCCTGGGTTTCGGAGAGTGGGGCCACTGCAGAGCTGGGAAAGAGGCTGGGCCTCTGGGCAGAGCATGGAGCCAAAGAGGATTGTCCCCAGGCCTCCAGGTCTCAGGGGCTTTGCCGTGCTAGGTGTGTGACTTGCTTGGGACCTGTCCCCCTTTCTTCCTTCTGGGTCCTGCCTTTTGCAGTGGGGAGTTCCATCCCATGCCTGTTCACCATTGTATTTTAGAAGGACAAGCTTGTCTGGCTTCACAGGTTCTTGGCTGGAGAGCAGGTCTGCTTTAGGAGAAATTGTACCTTGAGTCTTATCCATTTCTGATTTAGATGGTAGTTAAATGAAACTTTGGCTTAGACTTTAGAGTTGATGCTGGAATGGGTTAAGACTTTTGGGGCTGTTGGGATGGAATTAATGTATTTTGCATGTGAGGACATAAATTTTGGAGGCAAGGATTGAATATTATAAACTGAATGTCTGTGTCCCCTAAAACTCATATGTTGAAGCCCTAGCCCCTAGTTTGGCTGTATTTGGAGAAGGGGCCTCTCAGGAAGTTAAGTTTAAGGTTAAATGCGGTCATAAGGGCAGAGCTCTGATCTGATGGGATTAGCACACGTATAAGGAGAGACATCGGAGGGCTCACTCTGTCCACAAGCACAGGAGGAAATTCATGTGAAGATGCAGTGAGAAGGTGGCTGTCCACAAGCCAAGAAGAGAGCCCTCACCAGAAACTGAATTTGGTGGCACCTTGATCATGGGCTTCTAGCTTCCAGAACTGCAAGAAAATAACTTTCTGTTGTTTAAATCATTTTGTTACAGCAGCCCTAGAGGCTAAGGCAAGCCTCCATGGCAGGGCCGCAGGTCTGGGACTCGATTTTTCTCATCCTGCGGCGGGCATGGGTGCATGTTGGTCGTGTGCCTTCCAGCTCTCCAGGCTGTGCTCCAACCCTTTCCCTCACCCCCTTCCTCTCTGTCACTGGTGCCTTCTGGAAGGTGGCTTCCCCTTGGGGAGCATTTCCTGCAAAGACACAAGTTTAAAATAATTTAGGGTATTTCTCTGTACTTGAGAGCCAGGAGAGGATGAGAGTTGGTCCTGCCCTGATGCTGTGAGGCCACTCCTGCCTCAGACCCTGAGGCCCTCAGGAATGGTTTCCCAAGCACTGTTGTAGTTGCATGGCAAGATCACTCTTGATTATTTTAGGAGCTGATTTTACTTTTCCTACCTCTTTTAACTGCTTCCAAAAGATGAATCTGGCCAAGAAGAGCAGGGGCTCATTCACTCATTTACTCACTCATTCCTGGTGCTTGAGTTTATTCCTGAAGGAAGCTGGCCAAGGGTTGAGAGAAAACAACTTTGATTTTTCTCATGTCTGCCCCAGCAAACCTCCTTTGTGGACTGATTCTCCTTCTGTGCTTGGAAGAAACTGGGATAATCCCAGGACTTTTGTGGTCCCTTCTAGGTAATTCAGTGTCTTCCACTAATGTGGCCCCAAGCAGGCTGGGCTTGTTGATTGGTTTAGGTCCAGCAAAACAGTTAAAACTCTACATGTCTTCCGCATGTGAACCTCTTCCCAACCTCACCTGGCGCTGTGGCAGGTGGGAGGCTGGGTGTCAGGCTGGCTGCTGCCCCCTGGGTCCTCCCCCACTGGTAGCTATGGCTTCCAACCCTCCAGTGGGAGGAGCAAGAGGGATAAGAGGTAAGGACAGGAGAGGTTCTGTATGGCTGGCATGGCAGAGAGCTGGCACATGAGCCTGGCAGGGAATCCAGAGGGCTCTGGGGGCATTCTCGTGGTCTCCTGAGTGACCACCCTACCCTGGGGTGTCTCTGCCACAATTGGCCAACTCAGGCGGTGCATCCTCTCCAGCTGGTCCCTTACACTCACTTCCTTAGCCCCGGGTGGCTGTGGTACCTGTAGCCTCTTACCAAGGTCTGCCCTCACATCTCCAGGAACCCTTCTGGGCAGGATTTAAGACATCCCAGGCCAGTGTTCAGGCAGTATGACCCTACCTGGTCCACAGGAAATGTGCACCTTTGATCCACTGGGTTAGGGTTATTTCCACATGCAGCCTAGTTGGCTACTGGGAGCTCCAGGAGTCAACTTTTGCCCTTTAGATTTCTTGAGTGTAAGAGGGATACCAGGTCTCTGCCCCCCACCAGCCTCAGGAGGCACACAGTAGGCACTTGCAGGCCTCATGAAACCCCTCTTGGAATGAAGTGAGGAGAAAACTGCCCATCCCTCTCATGGTGCAGGTTGGGTGGGGACAGACTGAGAGCACAGCCCCCCTCTCCCAAGTAAGCCCTCCTGTCAAACTTGAGCTTCTCTCATCTTCAACACCTCCTCTACCTAGATCACCCAGAATTTCACATGGGAACAATTGGCACTCCTTGTCTTGGGGCCTCAGCTAAAATTCAGACCGGAAAAGTTCCATATTAACATCCTGTTCTAATGCAAGTAAAAAAAGAGCTATTATGGTCTTTGCTTCTTGGTATTTAGAGTCTAGTGGGAGAATATTGGCTACTTAATGCAGTTTCTTCCATTTGCAATATGTAACTGAGGCATCCTTCTACTGATAACAGCCAAAACTTCAAGATAAAATATTTTAAGCCTTTAAAAATACATTTATGGGCTGATAGGAACTTAAGGAATAAACAGAGACCAAAAACTAAGTGAAGCTGAGAACCCAGGGATAACTTTATTAAAGGAAAATATTAAACATATACTTCATGCAGAAGGAAGAGAATTCCAGGTGGAAGATTTGAGATGCAAGGGGGAATGAAAAACAAGAAGGTGGTGACTATATGGGTAAATCAAATCAAATCAAACACATTGTGTAAAATAATAATGGTGATATAAGAATTTTAAAAAGAGAAATAAGTATATAGTCATAATATGATACAAATTTGAAGAGGATGATGAGTTAAAAAGTTCTAAGATTCTTGTATTAACTTTGGAGGATGGTTATCTAATTTGTAATAAAATTTTCAGGATAATCATCAACCGTAGAAATGGGGTTGAAATTTCAAACTAATGGAAAGAAAAAAGAATAAGAAAATGTAATCAATCAAAAGGAAAAGACTAGAAAGGGAAAGGAAAAGACTAGAAAGGGAAAGGAAAAAAGAAACACAAAAGAGGTGGAACAAAAGTCCAAATATATCAGTAACTACAATAAATATAAATGGAATAAACATAACAACTAAAAGATAAAGATTATTAAAGTGGATTACTAGATGCTGTTTACAGAAAACACATCTACACTCTAAGGGTACAGAAAGGATGAAAGTAAAAGGATGGGAAAGGGTATACTGGGGAAATATAACTGAAGGAAATATGATTAATCTATATTAATGTAAAAAAATTGATTTTGGGGTAAAAAGCATCACTGGAGATAGAGAAAATCACTACGTAATGATTAAACAATTCATTTCATCAAGTAGATAATATAATTTTGAATTTTTATGCTTTCCATAACATAATTTCAAAATCTGTAAAGCAAATATTGACAGAACTATAAGGAAGAATATATAAATTCATCATCAGAGAGAAATATTTTAAATACTGTAACTCAGTATTTTATAGAAGAAGTAAATAAAAGCCAGTAAATGTTATTGAACATTTGAACAATGTAAAGAAAAAAAAAGGTTAATTTAGTGGACATACATAAAGCAGTATACCCCCAAACTACAGAATTCACATATTTTCAAAGCCCACATGGAACTGGTAAATATATGGAAACCTTATTGGCCAATAAAGCAAGTCTCAGTAAATTTCAAAAGATAAAATATCTAAGAATAATGAGGTGGGACCTCAATGCAAATAAACTAGAAATCTGTAATAACAAGATAACTTGAAAACCCGCATATTTGGAAATAAATAAACACACTTGTATATAATGCATAGGTCAAAGAAGAAAAGAAGATGTAATTTAGAAATATTTAAAATGTGTGGGATGTAGCCAAAGCAACACTTAGAAGTAAATAATCTTAAGTGTTTACATAGAAAAGAAGAAAGGCTAAATATTAATGAGCTAAGCATTTAATTAGGTAGTTCTGATAAAGAACAGTAAAATAAAGAGAGTCAAAGAAAATAATAGAAGATATTGATGAAATACAAAAGAAACATACAATAGAGTTCTTTTAAAATGATAAACTTTACAAAGATCTGGTGAAACTGATCAAGGAGAAAAGAATAAGCAGTATTAGGAATATAAAGAGGAGCTATTATGAACAAATTAATGCCAATAAATTTGAAGTTTGAAAACATAAATGAAAAAATTCCTAGAAAATATAACTTATTAAAACGGACTCAAGAAGAAATAGAAAACCAGAATGTCATAGGACCATTAAAGATATTGATTCATTTGTTTAACATCTTCGCACAGAGAAAATCTAGGCTCAGATAGCTTTAAAGCAATTTTTACCAAATAGTAAAGAAAAAAATAATTCCATTATATTGAGTCCTGTGATGTTGAATTGGAATTGGAGGTATTGGTGTAACTCGTGGTTTTCAATATATAAAGAGAGACATGAATATGTACGTAAAATGTGTGTACACTCACCTTCTCCCCCCCGCTCCCACACACACACTGTCCACTGAGACGGCCTCGGAACAGTGACACCCCAGCAGCAGCAATCACACCTAACATTCAGATGTTGGTTTCTAAATGCTCCTTGCCATTAAAAGGAACTAGGGCTTTTGGGGCTCTTTCAAGAGCTGGAGCAGACAAAGCACAAGGTACTTTGTACTTACCTCATGCCAGAAAGCAAGGCAGTGGACACCAGGGATGACGATGTGTCACAGGACACAGAAGCCGTCTTGCAGGGGCTCCCGCTGGCCAAGGCTGGGACAATTTCAGCATTAAAAGGAATAATGATAGTAATGGGCTATACCCCAGTGAATAAAATACGATTTTATAGGGTCACATTTACATAAATGAGTAAGTGAGTAAATAAGTTTTTCCTCACAACAGGCTAATTAATGGCTATAAGAAGAGAGATGACTATAGAAAGAAAAGGTGAATTACAAACCAAATTTGGTAACCGCCACAGTCATAATTCAGGCAGGAAATATCAATTGGTGCTAAAATTGGTGGTGAAAATGGGGTGAGACAGGATTTTTGTAGTCTTGAACAAAATATCTATTAATTATGAAGCGGAAAAGCCCAGTATTCACTGTCCTAAGTGATCGATCTGACCCTGCCAATAGTGGAATAAGCCGGCGTCGTGCACCACGCAACAGGATGAGGGGTGGAGCACGACATTGCTTTGCTGATACTCCGGCTGGAGGTGCATAACTTCAGTCTAATCACGAGGAAACACCAGACAGACCCAAACTGAAGGGCAGTCTGCAAAATAACTCACCTGTAATCTCCAAAAAACCCGGCAGGCCATGAAAGCCAAGGAGATACTGAAAGGGATGGAGAGGTGGCAGGGACTAAGGCAGCATGGCGATGGCTGCTGCCGCAGTCCAGCACCACCTTGGCTGAAAGGATGTCATTGGGACACTGGTGAAACTCAGTGGCATCCATGGACAAGGGGTATCTGGGTGCTTTATATGATTCTTATAGCTTTTCTGTAAGTTTGATACCATCTCAAAGCATAAGCAGGAGGAACAAGGAAAACTAAAATGGAGAAGTTGCAGGGTGTTTATATGAGCTCTGAAGTGAGTCCCTGGAGGGTCGCAGCAGAGCCCCAGCTGCTCCCACCCGGGAGGAGCTGGGGGGAAGAGCAAGTGCCCAGGGAGGCAGGGGGAGAACGGGAGTTCGTGGGCACGCGGTGGGCCCTCAGCATAGCCAGATGTGGGACAGCATCGTGTGCATTTGTATGTTTGTGAGGCAAGTCACGTCTTTTAGGAGCACTTGTCATTTTGGGCAGCTGGGCCTTTTGCCAAGAGAAATATAAGAATAACCAACACCTTCCTTACTGCCCATCATGGCCACCCTGCCCCACAGACACGGGTCTGAGCTGCAGTGCGTGGTCAAGGCACAGAGGAGTGGGCAGCAGTGGCCGTGGGGACCAGATGAGCCAGCCTGGTGGGGCTGGAATATGTCAGCGCCAGGCAGTGATGCCACGTGGGCCTTGCTGGGGGCAGCATCCGAGGCTCGGCACACCTGTAGCTTTTGAAGGCCATGCCCTCCTGCTGGGTCTCTTGTCTTCACCCCTCAGGAGGCCTTCCCCAGCCTCACTTTTAACATCACAGCCTCTGCCCCTCTGCCCTGACACCGCCCCCTCTGCTGCTCGTTCTCTCCTAGTGCTTAACTCGTGTGTTGCTGGGTTCTGTCCCCCTCCTTCCCTGTTGTATGCCCAGGATAGGGGTTGGCAGTGGCAGATGCCGAAGATGTGGATGACCACACGGGTGAACGAAGGCCCATGTCCTTCAGGAGGCCCTGGGCATTGGACACCGCAGGCCCTGAGACGTACTCAGTTCGGTCTGCATCTGTTGATGGTGAATATTGCAGGACTGATAGCCACTGACCGCCTGTAGTGATGTGTGAGGACAATGAAGGCAATGGTGATTCACAGGCAGGACAGCCCCATATGGGTGTTAGTTGTAAATTCATGGTTACATAACTTAATAAATTTACTTACAAATTCATTATTTATAAACAAATCGAGACTCTGACAGCTGAGCTGGCACTCCTCGTTGATGTGAAAGTTGACAAGCGAGGCAGCATCCATACCTGTGGGTAGAGGGCAGAGGACTCAGTGAGGGCTTGGCGCCCTCTTCTGCGGTAGGAGAGGCCGGTGGGGCTGCTCAGGAAGGCTCCCTGGGTGTGCACCGCGGCACTGTATCCTGCCCGAAGGGCGTGGGCCAGGGCGCTCTCTGGCTGCAGCCGCGTGGGGTTAGTGGCCTACAGTGTTGACCACTCACTCATCTGTACACCTGTGCACCGCACGCTGATTCACTGAATATTTGTTTGTTAAACAGCACCAGCACGGTGTTTTGGGTTTGTTTTACAAAATGTTTCTTGAACCCTTGGCTTGTCCCTGCTGTGCTTTTCTTTGATATGTTGAAATGTAACAAGAATGCCCAAATAGTTTGCTTATACCAGATGTTTCGCATCATGAAGAGAATATGGATTTGCAATGTGTGCAAATATTCTTTTTCTCCCCAAAGAGCTATTTTGGTTGCATCTTCCACGATAATGTGGGGTTCCAAGGTCAGGGTGTGTTTCCTCTGCAGGACGAGCGTGTGATTCTGGTGACCGCAGAGCCCCCCCGAGGCCCCCGGGTTCTGTGATCTCAGAAAGTGGTTAGAGGCGCATTCTCTTGACCAGAGAAACGCGTGGGCACTGCCAGCTGCAGCCTCCCCAGTCTTCGCTGGCTCAGAGGAAGTGCATTTCTTTGTGGTTCATTTTGCACTGTAAGGAAGTGTGAAATCTCTAAAGCTCTATGGTGCTTTTTGAAAAATCTGGAAATTCTTGCTATAGGAAATTCAACAACTTGATGCAGTATATGTCTTAGGGGTGCTCCCCGTTTTGTAAATATCGTGTCTGTGTGAAATGAGTGTGTTTATTTATACTCCTGATGCTTTTTCTTGCTTAGGGGAATTTGGGACTTTGAAGGACATTTTTAAGCCCCTCTGCCCCACAAGCTGTAACTAAGGATTTTGGAAGGACACTTGCCCATCCAGCACCCACTTGCTGGGACCCCTTCTCACTTGCTGCTTCTCTTTGCCCTCAGTGAGCACCTCGAATGCATTCCCTCACACTCTGTTAAATATACACTCACCCATGTGTCAAGAGCAGTGCGGCACAGTCATCTGCTTCTCACACTCTTCCTCACACCCTCCCTTTTCCTGGGCATTCTGTCTTAACCCCCCAACCTGGTGCCGGCTGTTTTCTGGGACACCTGAGGGCTCTCCGGGACCCTCGCAGTCCTGGTCCCTTCCCGCCCACAGCCTGAAGGGGCAGCTTTGTCCCACAGGGTGGACTTGCCTGCTTTGCAAGGCTGGGGGGCATGCTCCTTGCAGATGAACAGACCTACAGCTAGGCGAGCACGCGGCACAGCCCGACTCAGGAGCTGAGGCCTCCCACTGCACGAGCCTGGGCTCCCTCTGTGGTCACTTGCTTTGCTCTGAGTCTTTGTCACCTGCCTGAATGCTCCTGATGCCTCCTAGGCCACTGGGGAGAGCTGTGCTTGTCCCACGCTCTGGCACAGAGTGTCTGTCCCGAGTGTTTCCTCTAAACCTTTCCTGTGCAGAAGCTGGGACAAATTCTGTGCATCCTGGTGCAGAACACACCTGTTCAGAAAGTAACTGGGTGGTGAGGAGTTTCCTTTGCAAATACAATTTGTAGCCATCAAGAATCACTAAATGACACTTTCTTCCGGAATGTGCATATTACAATTCATCTTCAAAAGGCAAAACGGTTTGTCATCCAGTTCTTGAGAAGGGAAGGAAGGGAGAGTTTGAATGTTTGAAAGCCTTGAGGCTGTGGTCCCCTCATTTGACATAAAACTTGCAAAGTCATTTGTAGAAATGGTTGGGGTGTGAGAGCAGGGGTCAGAGGTGCCCTCCTGGGAATGTCTTGGCTCTGAGAGCACTGCCCCGTCCTCCCGGGCTCTCGCTGGTGCCCCGACCTCCCGGGCCCTCGCTGGAAGCCCCGCCCTCCCGGGCCCTCGCTGGAAGCCCCGCCCTCCCGGGCCCTCGCTGGAAGCCCCGTCCTCCCGGGCCCTCGCTGGAAGCCCCGTCCTCCCGGGCCCTCGCTGGAAGCCCCGTCCTCCCGGGCCCTCGCTGGAAGCCCCGTCCTCCCGGGCCCTCGCTGGAAGCCCCGTCCTCCCGGGCCCTCGCTGGAAGCCCCGTCCTCCCGGGCCCTCGCTGGAAGCCCCGTCCTCCCGGGCCCTCGCTGGTGCCCCGACCTCCCGGGCCCTCGCTGGAAGCCCCGTCCTCCCGGGCCCTCGCTGGAAGCCCCGTCCTCCCGGGCCCTCACTGGAAGCCCCGTCCTCCCGGGCCCTCACTGGAAGCTCTGCTCATTTACTCTCCTTGTTAGGGTTGTGCTGCATTTCCTGGATCCACAGTCAGATCAGGCAATTCTGGGGCGAGCAGGCGTCGGGGAAGGGTTGGATGGACGTCCCAGGCTTCTCAGAGCATCCCATCCAACTCCTGGACAGGAGAGGTGTCTTAAGGGTCCCTCAGGAGGGAGCTTGAGCTGGGAGCAGGGGTGAGTGAAATCAGGTTCAAGGGAAATTTTCACCAAGGTCATCCGCCACCTCCAGGACCCTCAGAGTCTCACAGTGGGTGCAGCCCCAGGCAGGTGGTGGTCCGCAGGAGACAGCCCCCAGGAAGGTGCAGGTGACAGGGGTGGGGTGGACAGCCCATGGGAAGGTGTGGGTGATGGGGGGACAGTCCACGGGAAGGCACAGGTGATGGGGTTGGGGACAGGTCTCGGGAAGGCACAGATGACAGTGTAGGGTGGAGGGGGGCAGCCCATGGGAAGGTGCAGGTGTCGGTGGGGGGAGGGGGGCACTTTCCCATCATGCTTGTCCGACCTCCCTGGGTGGCTGGAGGAGGAAGTGATCCAGAAGAGGCCTGCCTTGGAGGCACCCAGAGCACAGAGGCCGGGCCTGGTGTGGTGCTCTCGGCCGACCTTGGGCCAGGCTTTACAGGGCATGTCAGTTAGGGCTCTGCAGAAAAACAGAACCGACCGGAGACACATATGGGGAGGCTTATTATGAGCAGGTGTCTCAGACAGCTGCAAGCTGGAGACCCAGGAAAGCCGAGGTGTAGTTCAGTCCAAGCCCAGAGGCCTGAGGGCCGGGGCGCTGGGGTAAATTCCCGCCTGTGGCCAGAGAATGGGAGATGAGCTGATCCGGCTCAAGCCATGTGTCAGGAAAAAGGGGTGACTCCTCCTGTCTAGTTCTCTCCAGCCCCCCACGGACTGCCCAGCCACACTGGGGAAGACCACTGGCTTCACCGAGCCCACGGATTCAAATGGGACCCCCATCTGGAAACACCTCCCAACACAGCAGGCACGATGTTTAATCGCAGCACCCGGTGCTGCAGGTGGTTGACGTGTGATGTCGGTCAGCACACTGGGCCTGTGTCCTCATTAGCTCGAGGGCCGGCTGTGACTGCCAACAGTAGCTGCCCGTCTGAGTCAGGGTTTCAGCCCAGCCCTGCTCTAGGCTTTCTGGAGTCTCTGGGGCTCTGAAGTGATGAGCTTGCAGGTGACAGGAATCCTGCGTCCCATTCCCTGGGCAGGTGCAGCAGGGGCTGTCAGGCTGCCTCATGCATGGGTAAGCCCCTGTGTGTCCCATAGTAGGACTGAGCATCTGGGCCCACCTGTCCTAGACCCACCTGTCCTGCACCCACCTGTCCTGGGCTGACCTGTCCTGGACTCACAAGGTGGCTCTGACTGTCCTTCCAGGACTGTGGAACCGACTCCCGTGGTCGCTGTTGAAGCCCTCTGTGGTGAAATGCTCCCAGGAGCTGCAGACTGCCAGGCAGCTTTACGTAGGATGATTCCCTATAGGGAGTCCTAAACTGAGTCAGCCTGGGGGCCGCCTGCTCCTCTCTCCCTTACGCCCCTGTCTGTGGAGTTCTGTCCCTTTCAACGAGGATGCTGAGGGTCGATGTGCCTGTTAAGGGCTGAGTGAAAACGATGGAGAAGAAAGGCATCCCGGGCCTTCCTCTCATCTGGCTGCTTGCACCACTCAGGCCCCGTTGAGGGCTCTGCAGAGAGGCAGGCAGTCCTGTCAATAGAGACCTTCATGAAGCACCCACATTCCTTACCACCTTCTCCCCTCACAGGAAGGAAGCGGCAGGGTTTCTGCTGGTTGAGCTCCTCCTCCAGGCTTCCTGGATAGGAAGCAGTGGTGCTGCTCAGCACACAGCCCCTCAGTGCCTTCCCTCCTCCCCCAGGGCTGGGGTGGGCTAGGGGAGCCACCCCTGCTGATCCATCCCTTGGCTTCTGGGCCCAGCTCCCCTGACTGCACAGAGGGGACTGTGGAGCTGTGGGCTGGGGCCTCATGGAGGCGTGTCCTCCTTCCCAGCCAACGTGCTGGGATCCTGACTGTCACCTGCCCCAAATCCAGCCTGGGCCCTGTCCGCCCTGGGATGGGTCACAGGAGGCCTGGGAACTGGGTCCAGGCTGCGGTTTGGGTGAAGGACAAAGGGATGTCTCTTCTGCTCGCTTTGTCTGTTCTGCTTCTTCTGTTTCTTCATCTCTCCTTCTTTTCAGCTCCCCCTGGGCCCAGCTCCCTGTCCAGCACTGAAGACCTGAAATGGACCCTACTCAGCCCTGCACAGAGCAGGAAACTTCAGCCACAGTCACTGCACAGGGCTGGGGTGCGTGACCTCCAATGGCAGGGATGCGTGACCTCCAATGGCAGGGGTGGGTGATCTCCAATGGCAGGGGTTCGTGATCTCCAATGGCAGGGCTGACCTCCCGCCCTCTGTCTGCACCGCCTCCCCCGCCCCTACCAGGGAATTGGCTTCAGGGGACTGGGAGCAATGTGGCTTCGTTTCTGGGCATCACAGCATCACCCAGACGCAGAGCTGGACCCGCCTTCTGGCTCCTCCTTCACCAGGGACAGTGGGTTAGACTGAGTCACAGGCCCAGGTGCCCGTGGTGGGGGCCAGATGGGGTGGCCTTGGGTTCCCGGTGACACCTTGCTCTGAGTCTCCTCTGTGTGAAGAAACAGAGGGCCCTTAGCAGGACCCCACGGGAAGCCTGAGCCTCCAAGGGAACCACTCTGCTCCAGCCCTTGTTGTGGGCACAGGGTCGCCTGAGGCCTCGGTGCTGACTTCACATTCTCGCTGTTCCAAATGAGCCCCTTCTTGGTTGCAGTGAATTCTGCAGCCGTAGGCGGACGGCTGGGAATGGCCCTGAGAATCTCCAAGGTGGCTGAGGTTCTGTGCGGTTGGCAGAGTGCTGGCAGGACACAGAGGTTGCCCAGGCTACAGATCCGGGTTCAGGCCCAGCCGTGTGGCCTGTTCACGTCTGAGAGGGCGGCCCTGCCCCGCGGGCCCTGGCCCTGCCCTGCGCCCGGCTGGGTCTCATCTGACACGCGGCCTTCCAGCCTCTCATTGCCCGAGGGGTGGGCCCTGGGAGTGGTCCTGGCAGGGCCCCTCTCTGCAGACCCTGCAGGACCAGCAGGCCGGGCGGTGGCTGGGAGGCAGGGGACAGGTTGGCCTCTGCGGTCTTGGGTGCACAGAGCTCCTCCTGCCCTGGGCCTGTGGCCCCCTCCTGCTGGCCCAGCTGTGCCTTGTAAGGGCCACGGTGATGGCCCACCCTTCTCACCAACGCCCAGGAAGGACACCGCGCTCCCAGCTCGCTTCCTCCCCATCCCCTCACCACGGGCAACTGCGGTGGCTGGGTGGAGGGAGGTCTCTCTCCACATCACAGAGGAGGAGACTGGGGCTGGAGAGGTGGGGGATGGGGGCTCCCTCCCGGGGCGGACCCTCAGGTGGGACCCCCAGGCTTAGGGAGGGCGGGGGGACCTTGGGAGGCCGTGGCCGGGTCCGCCCGCCCCGTGTGCACCCGGAGCGCCCGCGCGGACCCCGAGCCCCATTCCCCGCCACGCGCCTGGCGCTCCCCGCGCTCCTGGGGCTCCTGGCGCCCTGCCTGGGCGGGCGGGGGCGGGAGCGCTGCTCGCACGCGAGGCCTGGCGGGCCCCATCGCGTGACTGCGCCGGCTGCTGCGGGGGAAGTGGGGGGAAGTGGGCGGGCGCCCGCGGGGGGCACGCGATGCCGGGAGGGGCGAGCCCCCGCCGCCGCCGCACCTACGCGCTTCTCGGGGAAAAGGCCGGGGCTGCCGGGTCCGCGGGGCGCATTGCGGGTGGGACGGGGTCGCCTCCGCTGCGGGAGCGACCCCTGCAATGGGGTTTGGCTGCACCGGCCGCCTGGGTGGTCGGTCTGTGCGCGGGTGACCCAGGCGTGCGCGCCCACCCGCGCCGCCCCAGCCCGTGGACCTCGGCGGGGAGCGCCCGGGGCCAGCACAGGGGTCTCACGGGGCGACCCCAGCAGCGCCTGTGTGGGGCCGGTGCAGAAAGATCTTGATTTTCACTGTTAAAAGCCTTCAGCTTTCTGAACATGCGTGTTGTGTGAACTGTGGAGTCTCTGGCTGAGCCTGGAGGGCAGGAGGCTAGGATACTGGGGTTTCCAGGTGGGAAGAGGCCGCCCTTGCCCAAGGGATGCCCGCACCTCGGTGGACTGTTCATGTTTCCTCGGAATAGTCCTGCTTTGTGGCAGAAGAAATGGGGCAGTTTTTGTTACATTTAGTGCAGTGAACAAACATCCAGTTTTTACCAGCTATGGGAGTTCAGGGAGAAGTGAGGGCTCAGAGACCAGGGAGGGAGGGGGACAGAGAGGCCGAGTCCCAAGGCCACCCGGTGCCACCGTCTCCGGGCTTCTGGCTGCCTCACCTCCTCACTCGGGCTCTCGCCCCCCACGGACACCTTAGCTCCTCAGCACCCCTGCAGCTGGCACCTCAGATTCTGAATCAATGGCTCCCAGCATGGCCTCTCTGGTGGAGGGTGGGGTGCTAGCCCAGTCCAGCAGCGGGTTCCGGGGTCCTGGCCTGATGGGGAGCAGGTTAACCCAGCGTCCGGACCCCACCTGTGCTCACCACGGCCTGGGGACACCACAGACGCTGGTCTTGTGGGTCTGGGGGCTGCCGGCCCAGGGACTGCGGGGTGAGGAGAGCTCAGAGGAAGGTGTGAACCACTTTGACTAGCAGGTGGATGCCTTCCTGGAAGTCCAGGAGGATTCCTGGGAGCAAGAGCCAGTGACCCACGATAAGGTTCAGGCCACACACACTTCAGAGCACTCTCAGGTGACAGACACAGTGCCCCTGGGGCTGGAGATCGGAAGTCCAGCCCACCCTGAGTGAGACATTAAGCTTTTATTCTCAGGTGACAGACACAGTGCCTCTGGGGCTGGAGATAGGAAGTCCAGCCCACCCTGAGTGAGACATTAAGCTTTTATTCCAGTGGTTATTCTAGTTCTTAAAATATCCAGCAGCCTCACATCATTTTGGGACTGTGATGGGCTACAAATAGACACGTGCACTTTTCGATGAGGCTGTGCCCTTCAAACTTGGTTTTGTGTCTGGGTCGGGCTCTTGCTGAGCAGTGGGGTGGAGGCAGCCAGGAGTCTAAGCTCGGCCCAGTGGGGAGTGAGGGTGGTGGGGGGCTGCTTTGGAAAGGGCTGTGTCTCCCTAACCCATGGAAGTGGGCAGATCCGGTGAAGAATGGCTGCCTGGGCTGTGCCACGCCGGGGACCAGCCTGCCCTTGAATGGGAGCCCCGGCACGGCCTGCCCACGGTGAAGGACGGTGTGCTGGCCTTTAGGTGCCATGCGTGATGACAGTTTTTATGCCATCTCAAGGTCAGAACCGGTGGCAAGGTCGCATCTGCCTGAGTGGACACCACTTGTGGCTTCAGCTGAGGATCCGGGAGACATGGGAGCAGCAGGTGCCCCCTGGGCCTTGCCGGGGTGCGCTTTGGTCCACACACTGGGGCCAGCTGCTTGCTGAGACACCCTTGCCCCTTGGTCCTCTCAGAAGCTGGGGAGGGGCCGTCCCTCCCATGTCTCCAGTGCCCATGAGGACACTGAGTGGGCAGTGAGCACCTGTACTGGGTCCGGAACTCAGCCCTCGGCCAGCTGGAAGGTGAACGTGTCATCTGTCCCCTTCTGCACCCAAAAATGGATAATGCACCATCCTCAGGAGTGGGGGTGTCCTTGGGGGCTGTGCGCAGTCACTGGGAAGGGGGTAGCACTGACGGCTGTCCTGGACCTGCCTTTTCCTGCCCTGCGGTGTTCTGTGCAGCCCCTGGGGGCGTGGGGCCTGGCCTGCTCCTCACTAGGGAGGGGGCTGCGGGGGTTCCAGGAGGGAGAGGTGATGCAGGTGCAGTCCCTGGGGGCGTGGGGCCTGGCAGGCTCCTACACCATGGAGGGGGCTGCGGGGGTTCCAGGAGGGATAGGTGATGCGGGTGTGCAGGGCACAGAAGACCCAGGTGGACGCAGGGGACCTTGGCCCAGCCCTCAAAGGGGTGCAGCCCAACAGTGCCGTGGGTCTCAGGAGAGGGGCCGCAGGAACCCCCGGGTGGCTTCAGGGGGATCTGGCAGGAAGCTGGACTTGTCCCAAGACTGGGTGGGGGCCCTGGGGGGTTGGGCAGGAGGGGACAGAAAGCAGTTTCTGCAGAGCAGAGCGGGTGTGCGGGCGTCCTCAGGCCAGGCTCTGCCTCCACGTCCTGGTGTCCCCCTGCCCCTCCTGGCTGATCTGAGGCCTGTGTCTCAGCTCCTCCTGCCCCACCTTGGACTCTCAGGGCTGTGCTGCAGAATGCTGCGTGGCCTGCGGAGGGGTCAGTGCTGCCCAGGCCAGATGTCAGGTGAGAACCGTGGGGTGAACGCCGGGAAACACAAGAAAGATGTGAATGAATAAGAGTGGCCAGGCCAAGGGTTGGGGATGCCTAATGTGTCTGTTCTTCTCTGACAGTCGTTCAGGAGCAGAGCTCACGGCAGCCGGCGGCCGGCGCCCCCTCGCCCGGAGACAGCCGTCCTCTTGCAGGGTCTGCTGTGCTGGAAGGAAGGCTGCTGTTGGAGGTGAGTGCCACCCTTGGTACCTCGAACACTTGACACTCGGTGCTCCGTGTCACGCGTGTTCAGGCCCTCACCCAGGAGGCCCTTAGGTTGTGATGTTTATAACCATCAGGAAGCATAGGCTCCAAAATGTGTTGAAGAAGGGTGTCCCCGGGTCGGGGTCAGCCTTGGGTGTGAGCCTCATGGGCTGGGACAGAGAAGGCAGCCCTAGAGCTCTCAGCCCTGTGTGCTGCATCAGAAAATCACCCTCATTCTGCACCATCTGCTTTTGCTTGTCAGTGAGAGAACCTCGTACAAAATTAAGTCTTTTTTCCCCCAAAATAAAGGATTTGGCAAAATCTGCATTGGGCTTCCCTGGTGTGGTTTCAATCTCGGGGTGGCCTGTGTGACACCCTGGAAGCTCTGGGCCTGGGCAGGAAGCTCTGTGGCGAGGAGGCTTTTCACCCCATCTCCCCCATCCCCACGACTCTGAAGTGCTGAGTTTTCCTGTGCTGTAACGCGGGGCCTGTTACCCCTCTGGGAGGGGAGACTGTGGACCATTTTCCTAAATAAGATGGTGGCATGGAGCCTCCGGGATGAATCCATTCACCGTTTTGAAGATGAAGGGGGTTGCTGCCTCCACCAGTGGCGGGAGAGACATGGGCCCTGGGTGGTACCAGGATGGGGCTGGGTGGGCTTGCAGGGAGGAGGCAGGGACAACATGGCATTTCCCGGGTAACAGGGTGGGCTCCAGCCGGAACTCAGGACCCCTGGGTGGGGCAGGAGGGCACCAGCCTACCTGTTCCAGATGAGAGGTTACTGGGGCCCGGGTGGCAGGCTGCCCCACAGCCAGCAGCCACTAGTCTCCTGCGGAGCTGTGCACCCCCAGTGCCTGGGAGAGGCTGGTTGACCCCCTGCCGCAGGTCCTCCTGTGTGTCTCCACGTCAGTTCACAACCCCCAGCTCGCTCTACCCCGTCCCCGCTAGTGAATGGGTCCCAGCTCCTGGGGCCTGGGAAGCCTGGAGCCTGGGGGAGGGAGGCCTGGGCCTGGTTCCCTGCTGCTGGACCTCCCGCCCTGCTCCTAGCAGCGTGGGATATTTTGGAGTTACCTTCAGGGGGCTCTCCAGAAGGCTTTGAAAGAGGCATGGAGGCTGGGGGTCAGGGTCCGCCCGTCTGCTCCTGGCACTGTGGCCCTCCTGCTGCCCGGCCTGACTCCCCTGCCTGGCCAGAGTGCTGGTCACACCCACTCTGTTTTGGGGGAGGCTGAGCAGTTCCCGAAGTCTCAGTCCACTGCATCTGGTTCATGTCCTCTGGCCCACGGAGATTCTGGAAGTTTGCTTAGATTGCATCTGGTAGGTTGTATGGTGAGGGTTCCTCACTGATTGCCAGGGCAGTGAAAGGGGTTATATGCTCTTTTTGAAGCTTAAAAATATTCAAACAGGGCAAAATAAGCAAAGCAAGCAACAACAACAGCAAATCCCAGCTTTTATTTCTAATCTTCAATCTCTTCACAATAAACTGAAAAAAAGGGGAGGTTTATGGCAGGGCACCCTAAATCCAAAAACAACCTTGAGCCGGCACAGACTTCAGAGTGCCTGTGGCCATGGTCTGTTGATTTAAGATGAGGAAGTTAAGGACTGGAGCCACCAGGTGCCCTTTGGGGCTGAGCTGGACCCAGCGTTTCTATTTATTTATTTATTTAAGATGCTCCACACGTTCAGAGAGACTTTAGTAATGATCTAGAAACGACCCCTGAGAGTGTAGTCTGGACCCAGCGTTTCTATTTATTTATTTATTTATTTAAGATGCTCCACACGTTCAGAGAGACTTTAGTGATGATTTAGAAACAACCCCTGAGAGTGCAGTCTGGACCCGGCGTTTCTTTGTCCTGAGTTCATTGGCTTGTCCTCCAAGCCCCCGGCCTTCCCTAGGGAAGTCAAGACAGATGGGCCACAGCCCGAGGCTTCCCCTGGTGCACATCTTGGGCAGGTGCTGAGAGTGGGAGGGTGGAGGAGTGGGGAGAGGTGGGAGACTGGAGAGGGAAACAAGGAGGAGGGCTCCAAAGACACGTGAGCACACGGAGGAGGCCCTGAGCTCCCTGCACAACACGAGTCAGAACTTCTAGGTTTTCACTCTGTTTTTTAGGTGGGCTACAGGGCTGTTGGGTTTAGCATGACTCACTGGAGCCACGGATGTGGCCTGTCTCGGGCTAGGATGCTGTCTGTCACTGACTGCTTAAGTTCAGCTAGAATTCAAGTGTATGGTTACTGCAGGGTACATTTTCTAACACTTATTTAAAAATTTACATACACTTAAATTCATTCTTTTCGGCATTCAGTGGGATGTGACTGCCACCGTCATGAAGATTCGGAGCCATCCCATCCCCAAACATTTCTCCTCTGCTGCTGTTTGCAGTCACAGCCCCCTGCCCCCAGCCACGGCCGATGTGTGCTCCATCCCTGCAGCCTCTCCCTTGCCTTTCTCTGGATGTCTTCCACACGGAATCACACGCATGGCCTTTGGAGGCCAGCTTCAGTCAGCACAGTGCTGTTGAGATTCACCCACGGTGCTGCGGGTCACCAGCTGGTTTCTTGTTATTGCTGTGGGTTGGGATTAGGGCTCATCCACGGTGCTGCGGGCCGCTGGTTTGTTTCTTGTTATTGATGAGGTATGGACCGACCCCATGTGTCATTCAACTGTTGAGGGATATTTGGGTTGTTTTTAGGTTTTGGTGTTTATGAATAGAGCTGCAATCAATAGACATTCACATACAGGTGTTTCTATGAGCGTAGGTCTTCGTTTCATGAATAGTAAGCGTGTTTTTAACTCTTATCCCCCAGCAGTGAATGAGTGTTTCGGTTGCTCAGCATCTTTGGGTTTGCACTTGATATTACTTTTGTCAAAGCCATTTTAATACTGGAATCTTGTTAGGGTTTAGTTTGGATTTCCCTGTGACTAACAATGCTGCATATCTTTTCACGTGCTTATTTGCATCCATGTGTCATCTTTGGTAAATGGTCTTTCAGATCTTTTGCACATTAAGAAAACCAGCTCATTTGCTTGTTTACTATTCAGTTTAGAGATCTCTTTATATATTCTGGAAACATGTCCTTTCTCATATGTATGATTTATAAATACTTTCTCATAGTCTGTGGCTTGTCTTTTTATTCTCTTGACAGGATATTACAGATAGTGAAAGTATTCCATTTTGATTAAGTTTAATTTATCAATTTCTCTTTTTGTAGATTGATTTTGTTGCCACATCTCATTACCTGATCTAAGGTTACAAAAATTTTTCTTTTATGCTTTCTTCTAAAGTTGTATAGTTTCATATGTTACATTCTGGTCTATGATCCACTTTTTGTTAACTTTGGTATGAGATGTGTGAGGTAGGGGTCAAGATTTATTGTTTTTGCATGTGACTATCCAGATGTCTCAGCACCATGTATTAGAAAGGTTATCCTTTCTATACGGAATGGCCTTTATACCTGTGTGAAAAATCAATTGGCTGTATTTTGTGGATCTGTTTCTGGACTCTGTACTCTGTTCTATATATTTGTATTTTTAACCTTTCAACAATACCACATTATCTTACCTACTGTAGCTTTAAAATAGGTCTTGATATCAAATAGTATGAATCTTTCAATTTTGTTCTTCCTCAGAATTTTTCTGGCTATTCTAGTTCCTTTTTTTTTCCATACAAATTTTAGAATTAGCTTTTGACTGATATCTACAAAAATCCCTGCTGGGATTTTGATTGAGATTGTGACGTATCAGTAAATCAATTTGGGGAGCATTGGCATTTGAACAATACTGACTCTCCCAATCCATGAACATGGTATGTGTCTCTATTTAGGTTTTCTTTAATTATGTTCATCAGTGTTTTGTAGTTTTCAGCATACATATCCTGCATATTTCTGTTAGATTCATGTTTAAGTTTTATATTTTTGTTCTTATTGTAAATGAGACGGTTTTTTAATTTCAATTTTTAATTCATTCCTAGTATATAGAAGTACAATTTATTTTTCTAGGTTGACTTTGTATCCTGTGACCTTGCTAAACTCATTAGTAGTCATTGGAGCTTTTTAAAATAGATTCCATGGGATTTTTTAAAACATAGATTTTATTAGTCAGGAGTCTCCAGAGATACAAAACCAATAGGTTATATGTGAGGAGCCTTATTAGAGGAATTGGCTTACATGATCACAGAGACAGACAAGTTTCACAATAGGCTGTCTGCAAGCTGGAGAACCAGAGAAGCTGGTAGTGTGGCTCAGTCCAAGTCTGGAAGCCCCAGAACTAGAGAAGCTGATGATGCAGCTCCTAGTTCAAGGCCAAAGGCCTGAGAGCCCCCAGGAGGCCACTGGTGCAAGTCCTGGAGTCTAAGAGCTGAAGAACCTGGATTCTGATGTCCAAGGGCAAGAGGAGAAAAAGGCATCATTCCCTGGAAGGGAGAAAAAGAGAGAACAGAAAGCAAATTCTCCTCTCCTTGTGCCTGTTTTTCCCAGCTGGGCCTCCAGCCAGTAGAACTGACCCACATTAAGGCTGATTCTTCCTCTCTCAGTCCACCGAATCACATGCCAATCTCCTCTGCAAACACTCTCAGAAACAATTCTCCACCAGCCATCTAGGCATCTCTTAATCCAATTCAATTGACACTTGAAATGAACAATCACATAGATTATAATTGTTGTCTGAGAATAGAGACGGTTTTATATTGACTTTTTCAATCTATGTGCCTCATTTTTCTTCCTTATTGCACTTCTAGGATGTCTAGTACAGTGTAGAATAGGAGTGGTCAAAGAGGCTATCTGCCTTGTTCCTGATTTTAGGGGGAGACCTTTAGTCTTTCAACATTAAATATATTAGCTTAGGTTTGCTTTTTTTTGAGACAGAGTCTCACTCTGTCACCCAGGCTGGAGTGCAGTGGTGCAATCTCGGCTCACTGCAATCGCCGCCTCCTGGGTTCAAGCAATTCTCTGCCTCAGCTTCCCAAGTAGCTGGGATTACAGGCATCCACCACCACGCCCGGCTAACTTTTTGTATTTTTAGTAGAGACGGGGTTTCACCATGTTGGCCAGGCTGGTCTCGAACTCCTGACCTCGTGATCCACCTGCCTTGGCCTCCCAAAGTGCTGGGATTACAGGCGTGAGCCACCGCACCCAGCCTGCTTTTTTTTTGTTTGTTTTGTAAATGCCTCATATCAGATTAAGAAATTTCCCTTTTATTCCTCGTTTTCTGAGAGCTCTTATTGTGAATGGATGTTAAATCTTGTAAAATACTTTTTCTGCATTTATTGAGATGATTATGGTTTTTCTTCTTTAGACTGTCAATGTTGTGCATTACATTGATTTTAAAATGTTGAACTAACCTTGCATTCTTAAGATAGATCTCATTTATATTTTGCCCAAATCAATTTGCTAATACTCTGTGGGGACTTTTATGCCTATGTTCATGAGAAATACTTTTTGTGGTTTTCTTATAATGTTTTTGTTTGATTCTGATGAGTTTGAATATCATGGTAACGCTGGCTTCTTAAAATTAATTGAGGGTATTCCCTTCTCTTCTATTTTCTGGAAGACATTGTGTAGAATTGGTATTATTTTCTCCTGAAATGTTTGGTAGAATTCATTAGTTAAAACATGTTGTCTGGGAGTTTTCTCTATTAGAAGATTTTTAAACCATGAATTCAATTTCCTTGGACTGTTGAAGTTTTTCTTAGGTGAATTGTACTAGTTTGTGTCTTTCAAGGTATTGGTTCATTTCATCTACTTTATTGAATTTGTGATATCAGAGTTGTTCATGACATTACCATGTTGATCTTTTAATGTCTGTAGGTTCCATGGTGATGTCTCCTCTTTCATTTCATTGGTAATTTGTGTCTTCTCACTTTTTCTTGGTCAGTTGAGTTACAGGTTTATCAATTTTACTGATTTTTTTTTCAAAGAAGCAGCTATTGGTTTTATTTTCTGTTTTCAATTTTATTGATATCTGTTCTTATCTTTATTATTTTCTTTTCTTTGCTTGGTTTGGATTTAATTTCCTCTTCTTTTTCTAGAGTTTTAAGGTGGAAGCTTAGATTATTGAATTTGTCTATTTGTCTATTTTCTATTTCATTAATTTCCACTCTTCTTGTTTGTAATTTATTTCCTTCTACTTGCTCTGGTTTTAAATATTTTATTTTTCTTTAGGTACTTAAGATGGAAGTTTAAATCACTGATTTTTTTAACTAACCATTCTTACTCTATAATGTAAGCATTTAATGCTATGAGCTTCTTTAAGCACCTTTACCTGTATTACACAAATTTTGATATGCTCTGTTTTCATTCTCATTTAGTTCAAAATGGTTTCTAATTTTACTTGGAACTTTCTCTTCAACTTGTGTTATTTAGAAGTATGTTGTTTAACTTACAAATATTTCGACATTTTCCAGGTATCCTGATGCTGTTGAATTCTGGCTCAATTTTGTTATGGTCAGAGAATATACTTTTTAATGATTTCTATTCTTTTATATTTGTTAAAGACAATTTTAATATGGTCTGTCTTGATGACTGTTTCACTGCACTGGGAAAATAGGGGTATTCCACTGTCATTGTGTGAGTTGTTCTGTAAACATTAATCATATCCAGTTGACTTGTTGTGTTCAAGTTATCCTTGATTTTCTATCTAGTCTCAACCAGAGAGAAGAATGTCAACATCTTAAAGTACAATTGTGGATTTTTATATTTCTCTTTTTGGTCCTTTCAGATTTTGCATTATGTATTTTGGAATTCTGTTGTAGGGTACATACTCATTTAGGATATTACTGTGTTTTCTTCATGAATTGACCCTGTATATAAAATGCCTCCTTATTCCTGGTAGTTTCCCTTGTTCTGAAATCCACTTTGTCTGGTGCTAATATAGCATTCCAGCTTTCTTTTCTTTTCTTTTTTTTTTATACAGACAGGGTCTTGCTCTGTCACCCAGGCTGAAATGCAGCAATGTGATCATAGCTCACTGTAACCTTGAACTCCTGAGCTCAAGAGATCCTCCCGCTTCAACTTCTTGAGTAGCTGGGACTACAAGCATGTGCCAGCATACCCAGCTAATTAAAATTCTTTTTTATAGAGATGGGGGTGTCCCTTGTTGCTCAGGATAGTCTAGAACTCTTGGCCTCAAGCTGTCCTCCCACCCCCGGCCTCCCAAAGTGTTGAGATTACAGGTGTGAGCCACCACACCCAGCCCCCAGCTTTCTTTTGATTAATGTTTGCTTGGAGTATCTTACTCCATCTTTTTACTTTTAATTAATTTATCTCATTATATTAAAAATGTGTGTTTCGTTGGCAGTATGTAAGTTGGGCCTTGATTTTTTTTTAATCAAGTCTGACAATCTCTGTCTTCTAATTGGTGTGTTTGGGTCATGTGTCATGTATGTTGACCCTGTATGTAAAATGCCTCCTTATTCCTGATAGTTTCCCTTGGTAATCATTGGTATTATTGGATTTAAGTCTACTGCTTTATTATTTTTCTATTTTTTGTTCTCCTCTTTCATCTTTTCTGCCCTCTGTTTGATTATGGGAATAGGTTTTGGTATTACATTTTAGCTTATCTATTCGCTTTTGCATGTATATTTTCTTATTTTTTAGTAGTTGCTGTAAGGATTATACTATATAAATCCTACTTTACAAAGTTGAAACTTACTACTTCAAGTAAAACCTCAAAACCTTAAGCCACATAAATCCTCTTACACTTTCGCTTTATATTTGTCATATGTATTACATCTACATACATTAAACCTTCCAGACAATATAATTTTTTTGAGATGGAGTTTTGCTCTTATCACCCAGACTGGAATGCAATGGCATGATCTCGGCTCACTGCAACCTCCACCTCCTGGGTTCAAGCGATTCTCCTGCCTCAGTCTCCCGAGTGGCTGGGATTACAGGCGTGCACCACCTGCCCAGCTAACTTTCATATTTTTAGTAGATGGGGTTTCACCATGTTTGCCAGGCTGGTCTTGAACCCCTGACCTCAGGTGATCTGCCTGCCTAGGCCTTCCAAAGTGCTGGGATTACAGCCACCGCGCCCGGCCCAGACAATATAGTCATAAATATCTTAAAGAACTTGAGTTTAAAATCGTATATATATTTTCCCAGATGCTTGCCACGTCTGTTGTTCTCCTTTGGTTCCTGAGGTTTTGCATTTCCCTCTGGTATCAATTCTCTTTAAGAACTCTCTTTAGGCCGGGCACGGTGGCTCATGCCTGTTATCCCAGCACTTTGGGAGGCTGAGGCGGGCAGATCACAGGGTCAGGAATTCAAGATCAGCCTGGCCAACATGGTGAAACCCTGTCTCGACTAAAAATACAAAAATTATCCGGGCATGGTGGCACATGCCTGTAATCCCAGCTACTCAGGAGGCTGAGGCAGGAGAATCGCTTGAACCCGGGAGGCGGACATTGCAGTGAGAAAAAACAAAAACAAAAACAAACAAACAAACAAAAACTCTCTTTAGCACTTCTTATAATGCAGGTCTGCTGGTGATGTGTCTTTTATTTATTGTTTTTTTTTTCTTTTGAGACAGGGTCTCACTCTCTTGCCCAGGCTGGAGTGCAGTGGCATGATCATACCTTACTGTAACCTTGAACTCTTGGACTCAAGAAGTCGTTTTGCCTCAGCCTCCCAAATAATTAGGACTACAGGCGCACACCACCATGCTCAGCTACTTTTTAAATTTTCTGTGGAGATACAGGATTGCTATGTTGCCTAGGCTAGTCATAAACTCCTGACCTGAAGCAGTTCTCCTGCCTCAGCCTCCCAAAGTGCTAGGATTACAGGTATAAACCACCCTGGCCTGCTTTGCCTCTGTTTGTGATGAATACTTTTGCTGGGTATAGAATTCTGGGTAGTTATTTTTTGTCTAGCACTTTAAATTTGTTGTCCACTATCTTCTGGCCTCTGTGGTTTCTGATGAGAAATTCACAGTCATTCAAATTATTGTTCCCTGTGTGTAATGTGTCATTTTTCTCTGGTTACCTTTATGACTATTTCTTTATCTTTAATTTTAATTTTGATGCTTAATTATGATGTATCTGAGCTTAGGTATTAGAGATTGTCCTGTTTAGGGTTCTCTGATCTTCTTGAACCTGTTCATTTATTTCACCAAATTTGGGAAATTATTCTTTATGGCACCCATCTTTTTCTTCCCCTCCATTTCAGAGTCTCAGTTGATGAAAATGTTAGACTTTTTAATATTTCCTCACAGATCTCTGACACTGTGTTCATTTTTTTCAATGTTTTCTTTCTCAGACTAGATAATTTCTGTTGAACTGCCTTTAACTTCACTGATTCTTTTCTCTGTCGCCTCCATTTGCTATTAAACTCATCCAGTGAAATGTTTACTTCATGTATTTTATTTCTCAGTTCTAAAATTTCTGTTTCATTCTTTTTTTCAGTGTCTGTGTATCGGCTGGGACTTTTTAGGTTTTTTTTAAATTTCAAGAGTCTTTACCTTTCCCTCATGGAGTATGTTTATATTGGCTGTTTAAGATCCTTATCTATCATATCATCTGTGTCATTTCAGAGTTTATTCTCTGTTTATCATCTTTTCCCTTGAATATTAGTCCCATATTCTGGTTCTTAGGATATACAGTAATTTAGGATTGTGTGACAGATAGAATAATGGGCCCAAAGCTGTTCACATGCTGATTCCCAGAGTCTGTGAATATGTCACTTTACGTGGTAAAAGGGATCATGCAGATGTGATTAAGCAGGTCCTGAGGTGGGGAGATTATCCAAGTAGGTTCAGTGTAATCACAAGAATCCGTAAAAGTAGAGAATCTTTCTCACTGGGCCAGAGAAAGAGATGTGGCAACAGAAGAAGGGTCAGAGTGATGCTGCATAGCTGGCCTTGGCCCTGAGCCAAGGCGTGGAGCGCAGGCAGCCTCTCGAAGCTGGGAAAGGCAGCAAGATGGTTCCCCCTAGGCCTGCAGATTCTGGAGCGCAGCCGTGGGGCTCCTCACTTTAGCCCGCGGAGATCATTTCAGGCTTCAGCCACGGGCCTGTTGGGAATGTGTTTGTGTTGTTGGAAGCTAAGAGTGTATGGTGCTGTGCTACAGCAGTAACAGGGAGCTAACCCAGACTTCATCCCGGACACTTTTCACCTGTGCCCTGAGGCTCTGGGTCCTGGAACTAACCCAGACTTCATCCCGGACACTTTTCACCTGTGCCCTGAGGCTCTGGGTCCTGGAACTAACCCAGACTTCATCCCGGACACTTTTCACCTGTGCCCTGAGGCTCTGGGTCCTGGAACTAACCCAGACTTCATCCCGGACACTTTTCACCTGTGCCCTGAGGCTCTGGGTGCTGGAACTAACCCAGACTTCATCCCGGACACTTTTCACCTGTGCCCTGAGGCTCTGGGTCCTGGAACTAACCCAGACTTCATCCCGGACACTTTTCACCTGTGCCCTGAGGCTCTGGGTCCTGAGGCACCATCTAGGGAATGTGGATTATTTTTTGTTTTGTCTTAGTCACAGCCAGCCCAGTACTGAGGCTCAGCTTGCAGGTTCTCTCTCCTTCTGGGAGCCTCGTCTCCATATCGGTTTGATTGTCAAAGCCTCTGCTGCACGGGGTGGGTCTGCCCCTGACAGGCAGTCCCTGGGGCCTTGGGCACAGGTTCACGTCAGTGCAGCTCAAAGTGCTTTATGCTGTGTCTCTGGTGTGTTCCACACCTGCGCTTGGGGTGAGCCAGGACACATGTCAGTTCGTACACAGAAGCGGGGTCCTGTCTCCTGCTCTCTCCTCTGCTTACGTCCCCCACCCTGCTGCCTCCCGGGGATGACTCCTGGTCTTCTGATGAGAAAGACAATGTTTCTCTTGGGGTCATAGCTGCCATTCCTGCTGCATGGTTCTGTGCAAACAGGCTTGCTGCCAGGGCAAAGTGGTGAGAGAAAGGGAGGAAAAAATAATGAGGATTGCCCTCTCCTTGTACAGCAGGGACCCCATTGCGGGGGTCCTCCATCCACAGGGACGGATTTTCTCTCCAGGTGCTTATGTGCACACAAACCTTTGCCACAGCAGCCACAGCAGCCATGCAGCAGCCACGCAACAGGCACACAACAGCCACGTAGCACAACCCTGTCTGCTGAGGGATGAGGCACTGTTGGAGGTCCTGGGACAGGGTCCTGACCTCTTCAGCTTCTTCTGTGGCTTCTGACAGCAGCAGTGGTAATACTGGTAACACATAGTGGTGATGGTGGTGGACGCTCGTGTTTTCTGAGTGTGATCGTGTGTCCATACGCTGTACCTGCTAGAACTCGGCGACACCATGTCAGCTTCCTGGGGCAGCCTTAATGAATGACTGCAAACTGCGTGGCTCGAACAACAGGGTTATTCTTCACAGCCTGGAGGCCAGGAGCCAAAACCAGCGCCAATGGGCTGCAAGCGAGGTGTTGGCAGGACGGGCCCTTGCCAAAGGCTCTTGGGGAGAGTGTACTCCACACCCGCTCACTTCTGGAATGTTCTTCCTGTGAATCTGCGTCTCTGTCAGTGTGTCTGGGTGCAAATCTCCCTCTTATAAGGACAGCAGTCATACTGGACTTAGGGCCCACCCTAATCCAGTGTGACCTCATCTCAGCTTCCTGACATCTGCCACTGTCTTATGTCCCAATACGGGAAGGTCACATTCGTGGGTTTGGAAGGAAATGAACTTTGGGGGACACCACTCAACCCAGTACCACTGTGCTTACCTCACAGCTCTATCGTACCAGACAGGTTGGAAGAGTTCAGGCTTGGGGCAGAAACTCAGGCCTCCCCACCTCCCGAACCCAAGCCCTGAACTGCTGTTGTACGCAGAGCTCAGTGCGACTCCGCCTGGGGCTGCCCCAAGACTGTGAAGCTCATGGACTCACACAGCCATCGATGACCCTATGGGGAGGGTACCTGCCATTACCTCTGTTTATGCTTGGGGAAACTGAGGTGCTGTGCGCTTGTATCTGTCACACCGTGGTAAGAACGGAGCCGGGGTCCCCACTGCTGCTTTTCTCCCAGGGGGAGCCTGGAGGAGTGGGGTTTGGACACCTGGCAGGTCTCTTCCAAACCAGGGCGTCTGCGGTGGCCCTGAGCCGAGGCTGCTTCATGCCAGGCAGCCCTGAGGGGCTGAGCCGACTGGAGGAGCACAGCCTGGCATGGGGCTTGGTGACATGAGGGGCGGGGGTGTCAGAGCCAGGGGCACCATCCTCCCATCGGCCAGGACGAGAACTAAGCTGTGACTCCTCTGGGCCCTGAAGAGCATTTCGGGGGACTTCAGTTGCAAACCTCGAAGCCACTGGGCAGAGGCTGGGTGGCAGTCACAGAGGCCCCAGGTCCCGCTGGCCGGACAGAAACAGGAAGCTGGCAGGAGGACAGTGTGGCTGGGCCAGACGCCTGAGGACACAATGCTCACAACAAAACCAGCGGGAGCAGAGGGTTTCCGCCGGTGCCTCGCACAGGAGAGAAGATGGAGCCAAGTGAGGACTCAAGAGTGAAGGGCCCCAAGCAGTTGTCACCTGAACGGGAGGGCTGGCTGGGGCTCAGGGCTGTCCTGGGGGCCCTGCTGGGCCAGACGCCCCATGAACCACATGGTCACTGTCTGGGCATGATTCTCGATCCTCAGGGAGACCGTCTGGGGCAGGGACCAGCTGCCCCGCGAGCCAGGTGGCCATGCTGATGATGCCCTGGTGGAGGGGAGCCCGGGGGTCCAGTGGGGTTGTGGGGGTGTCGAAGGCGGGGGTGAGGGAGTGGGGGCAAGCTGGGGCTGGACCGTGAGCCGAGGCTCCAGCAGATGCAGCTGAAGGAACAAACTTTAAGGGAAGAGGCTGTGAACCAGGCAGCATCCATAGTGCGTGAGTCCAGGTAAAGCCCTGAAAACCAGAGATCGCTGGGAAGTGGCACAGTGGCCACCGGTGCCTGAGCGACTCGGATCACATCCTCAAAGTGAATCAACGACACCAACGTCAAGCCACATTCAACGCGAGGGAGCCACGTGCTGCATAGCCGGGAGTCCCAGCGCGTGACACAGCTGGACATGCTTCAGATGCTGCTGAACAGTCGAGGAGTCCTTAGCCACCCAGGCCCCCCCCATTCTGTGGAAAAGCTTGAGAGGCTCTTCCTCGGCCCTGCAGAGGTGGCAGCTGGGAGCCCTGGACACCGAGCCCGGGCCCTTCCCCCAGACCAGTGTCAGAGCACTGGGCGCCTCCACCACAAGAACTCTGGGGGGGGGTCTGACAGCCCAGAGAAAGGACCAGGGCACAGATATGGCGGCCTCCAGGACACATGGCACAGGCTCACTCTGGCACCCGCGCCAGCATTGCTGGGTTCTTAAGGAAAGAGGCTACCATGAAAGACAGGAGTGAGACCCAACCTGAGAAGACGAGCTGGAGGGAACAGAGATGCACAAAATGACGAAAAGACAGAGGCAGGAAAGGAAAGGGTGGGGGGAGGGGAAGGCGGGGAGGGGAGGGGAAGGGAGGGGAGGGGAGGGGAGACAGGACAGAGGCCAGAAAGGACAGAGATGCGCGGAATGCAGACAGGACAGAGACAGGACAGGACAGGACAGGAAAGGAAAGACAGAGGCCAGAAAGGACAAAGATGCACGGGACGAAGAAAAGACAGAGGCCGGAAAGGACAGAAACACATGGAATGAAGAAAAGACAGAGGCCCAGAAAGGAGAGTTGCGCAGAATGAAGAAGACAGGGAAAGGAAAGGAGAGGAGAGGGGAGAGGAGGGGAGGGGAAGGAGGGAGGGGAGGGGAGGGGAGGGAAGGGAAGGGAAGGCAAGGCAGAAGGTGGAAAGGACAGAGACACACGGAATGAAGAAAAGACAGAGGCCCAGCCTCTGTGGCACAACGTGGGGACTGCAGTCAACGGTAACTTAATCGTACATTTAAAAATAACGAAGAGTGTGATTGGATTGCTTGTAACACAAAGGGTAAGTGCTGAGGGATGGACACCCCATCCTCCATGTGACCGTTACACATCACATGCCTGTATCAAAACATCTCAGGCACGCCATAAATATATACACCTACTATGTACCCACAAGCATTAAAATAAAAAAATTTTCTTAAAAGAAAGACAAAGGCAGCTGTCATCAGGATCCTTGGAGACCAGTGAAAGTACCGCACTGACCAAATGAAAATCAGTCGCTGCAGAAAGAAAATTCAGACATGAAAACGGCTCAACAATTAAAAGCATGAGAGCAAAAGCCCTAATGATCCCGGAGAAGGGTTTGACGTTAACGCTGAAGAGGTCTTTCCATGAGTAAAGGAAAAAGAGGTGGAAATAATAAAGTCAGGAAAATGAGCAGAGCCTGAGAGACGCCGGGGGTCAGAGCTCCAGGAAGATCGGAGGGGAGGGAGTCTTCAAGGGGAGGCTGAGCTGGCTTCCCAGAGCCCAGGGCATGAGTTTCCGGGTTGGAAGTTCCTGCTGGGATCTCTGTGAGATTCCGCACCCTTGTGGACAAGGAGAAGATCCTAAATGCTCCCAGAGAGGAGGGGCGGGTTTCATGGAAAGGATCCAGAGACAGAGACCTGGACGCAGGAGGCCGAGAGGAAACGCACAAGCGCCTTCCAACCTGGAGTTCACGCACACCCAAGGGCAGGGTCTGAGGTTTTCTTCTTTCAAGTTGTTTCTCGGGAAGCCCCTGGAGGGCTTCTCCACCAGAACCAGCCGCAGGAGGGGTCGAGGTGGGGATGGGAGCCCCTCCAGGAGGCAGTGGGAGAGATGGGACCTACCACCCCAGGCAGAACATCCTCAGACAGAGACGGGAGAGGCCCCAGAGAGTCTGGGATGGACAGGAACCAGTGCAAGGAAGGTGCCTTCAACTGAGACTTGGGGGCTCCATCAGTGGTGGCGTGAGTGAGTACCTGGGAAAACTAAGTCAGCAAAGATGCGAGCAACTCCAGGCCAACAGGGCTGCTCAGGCAGAGTGGAGGATTCAGAGGCTGTGCACACCTGGGTGACAGGAGCTCTGCAGGGGGAACTGAGGGCAGTCATGACACAGGCAGATGAGGGAGGTGGGGCCAGAGCGTGCACGGGCGCAGGGCGAGGTGGGTGCAGACGCGGCGTCCACAGCCAGGCCTAAAGACGGTGTCTGAAGCTGGGGAAACCCAACAGTGACTCGTTACATAAGCGTGTGACTTAGCAAGACAGAGGAAAATGCCCAAACCGCCGGCGAGAAGGGCTTAAAGCAGTCGCTCAAAGCAGCAGGAAGTGATGTGGCAGGAAGGCTGGTTTTAGGGACAACGGCTGAGTTTCGGTGGAGGCTTGCATACCGTGTGACTCTTCCGACCCGGCTCGTTTCACGTCGACTCTTCTTGCCCGTTACGTCATTTCGTCAGGCCTTACCGCGGCCGCCCCAGGCCTTACCGCGACTGCCCCAGGCCTTACCGTGGCCGCCCCAGGCCTTACCGCGACTGCCCCAGGCCTTACCGTGGCCGCCCCAGGCTTACTTTGGTTCCTGGCTGCTTGGATTTTGTCCCCCATCCCTTCATTTTGCGCGTTTTCTTCTCGGTGTAGGTGCCTCTTGCAGGTGACGAGTCAAGGGATCTCCCCCCCACACCAAGCACCTTCTTTCACTGGGGCGCACCTACTTCTTGTGATTCTTTAGGAGCTGATTTCTGTCATCCTATTTTGTATTTTCCATTCACTGCACGTCCTTTGGGTTTTTTCCTCCCCTAAACCTCTGTTAGATAAATTGAGCTTTCTTGAACTAAAGGTGCACATTCTGCTTTTGTTTTCATGGGGATGCCTTTGAAATGAGAGCTTTCAGGTTTATTTGCTATTTCTCAGGCTCTTCTGCAGTGATGTACCCCCAGCAGGGCCTGTGCCAGCACAGACGCGTCCTCCGGCCCTCCCCACGTTGGCAGCACGTTGACTGTGTCTGAAGCTTAATCCCAATGTCACAGATTCTTGTCTTTGCACCTAACGTTAGGTGTCTCATCCAGCCCAGGGCACCCCATCACGTCGCTCACTAACCGATCCTCCTCCCAAGTGTTCCTCCAGCGGTCTGCTGTGGGCCTCGCCGTGAAACCTTCTGGGCACCCCCACGAGTGGGAGAACACTGCTGTGTCTTCGTGCGTGGACGGTAGCCAGGCTGCACGCAGAGCTCCAGGCTGAAGCCTGTCCCAGTGTCTACAGGGCCACGTGGCCTTGCTGCTGAGCCTCGTGGGTCTGCTGTTTCCTGGAGGCTGTGCTCTTGCCCTCCTGGGAGCTGTTGCAATGTTTTATTGTTTTATTTGTTTTCTTTCTTTTTTTTTTTTTTTTGAGACAGAGTCTCGCTCTGTTTCCCAGGCTGGAGTGCAGTGACACGATCTTGGCTCACTGCAACCTCTGCCTCCTGAGTTCAAGTGATTCTCCTGCCTCAGCCTCCCAAGTAGTTGGGATTATAGGCGTATGCCACCATGCCCGGCTAATTTTTGTATTTTTAGTAGAGATGGGGTTTCACCACGTTGGCCAGGCTGGTCTCCAACTCCTGACCTTAAGTGATCAGCCTCCCAAAGTGCTGGGATGACAGGCGTGAGCCCCTGCGCCCGGCCTATTGCAGTGTTTTCTTTCTGGTGGTCGAAAGTTTTGCGGCGACGTGTCCTCTGTGAGTTCTTCCCAGCTGAGGTCTCTCATCTTCGGTTCTGGATGTTCTGTGTCTGTCGCTGCACTGGTGGTGTCCCTCTCCATTCTTGCTTTTATCTTCTGGACCTGCTTGGCTCTGTCTGGGTGGCAGGAGGGAGGCCCCACAAGGAGCCTCCAGGCTGCAGCTTTGTGCTCAGCAGCATTCCTGCCGGCGAATGTTTTGTCTGCCTCAGGGTCTCTCCTTTCCTCCCTGTGTGCTGGAACCCTCTTTCTCTCCTTTCCTCCCTGCGTGCTGGAACCCTCTCGTCTCTCTCCTTTCCTCCCTGCGTGCTGGAACCCTCTCGTCTCTCTCCTTTCCTTCCTGTGTGCTGGAACCCTCTTTCTCTCCTTTCCTCCCTGCATGCTGGAACCCTCTCGTCTCTCTCCTTTCCTCCCTGTGTGCTGGAACCCTCTTGTCTCTCTCCTTTCCTTCCTGCGTGCTGGAACCCTCTTTCTCTCCTTTCCTCCCTGTTTGCTGGAACCCTCTCATCTCTCTCCTTTCCTCCCTGTTTGCTGGAACCCTCTCGTCTCTCTCCTTTCCTCCCTGTGTGCTGGAACCCTGTCTCTCTCCTTTCCTCCCTGCGTGCTGGAACCCTCTCGTCTCTCTCCTTTCCTCCCTGCGTGCTGGAACCCTCTCGTCTCTCTCCTTTCCTTCCTGTGTGCTGGAACCCTCTTTCTCTCCTTTCCTCCCTGCATGCTGGAACCCTCTTGTCTCTCTCCTTTCCTCCCTGTGTGCTGGAACCCTCTCGTCTCTCTCCTTTCCTCCCTGTGTGCTGGAACCCTCTTGTCTCTCTCCTTTCCTTCCTGCGTGCTGGAACCCTCTCGTCTCTCTCCTTTCCTCCCTGTGTTCTGGAACCCTCTTGTCTCTCTCCTTTCCTTCCTGTGTGCTGGAACCCTCTCGTTTCTCTCCTTTCCTCCCTGTGTTCTGGAACCCTCTTGTCTCTCTCCTTTCCTCCCTGTGTGCTGGAACCCTCTCGTCTCTCTCCTTTCCTCCCTGTGTGCTGGAACCCTCTTGTCTCTCTCCTTTCCTCCCTGTGTGCTGGAACCCTGTCTCTCTCCTTTCCTCCCTGCGTGCTGGAACCCTGTCTCTCTCCTTTCCTCCCTGCGTGCTGGAACCCTGTCTCTCTCCTTTCCTCCCTGCGTGCTGGAACCCTCTTGTCTCTCTCCTTTCCTTCCTGTGTGCTGGAACCCTCTCGTTTCTCTCCTTTCCTCCCTGTGTTCTGGAACCCTCTTGTCTCTCTCCTTTCCTTCCTGTGTGCTGGAACCCTCTCGTCTCTCTCCTTTCCTCCCTGCGTGCTGGAACCCTCTCGTCTCTCTCCTTTCCTTCCTGTGTGCTGGAACCCTCTTTCTCTCCTTTCCTCCCTGCATGCTGGAACCCTCTTGTCTCTCTCCTTTCCTCCCTGTGTGCTGGAACCCTCTCGTCTCTCTCCTTTCCTCCCTGTGTGCTGGAACCCTCTTGTCTCTCTCCTTTCCTCCCTGCGTGCTGGAACCCTCTCGTCTCTTGTCTCTCTCCTTTTCTCCCTGTGTGCTGGAACCCTCTTTCTCTCCTTTCCTCCCTGTGTGCTGGAACCCTGTCTCTCTCCTTTCCTCCCTGTGTGCTGGAACCCTCTCGTCTCTCTCCTTTCCTCCCTGTGTGCTGGAACCCTGTCTCTCTCCTTTCCTCCCTGTGTGCTGGAACCCTCTCGTCTCTCTCCTTTCCTCCCTGTGTGCTGGAACCGTGTCTCTCTCCTTTCCTCCCTGTGTGCTGGAACCCTCTTGTCTCTCTCCTTTCCTCCCTGTGTGCTGGAACCCTGTCTCTCTCCTTTCCTCCCTGTGTGCTGGAACCCTCTTGTCTCTCTCCTTTCCTCCCTGTGTGCTGGAACCCTGTCTCTCTCCTTTCCTCCCTGTGTGCTGGAACCCTCTTGTCTCTCTCCTTTCCTCCCTGTGTGCTGGAACCCTCTTGTCTCTCTCCTTTCCTCCCTGCGTGCTGGAACCCTGTCTCTCTCCTTTCCTCCCTATGTGCTGGAACCCTGTCTCTCTCCTTTCCTCCCTGTTTGCTGGAACCCTCTCGTCTCTCTCCTTTCCTCCCTGTGTGCTGGAACCCTCTTGTCTCTCTCCTTTCCTCCCTGTGTTCTGGAACCCTCTCGTCTCTCTCCTTTCCTCCCTGTGTGCTGGAACCCTCTTTCTCTCCTTTCCTCCCTGTGTGCTGGAACCGTGTCTCTCTCCTTTCCTCCCTGTGTGCTGGAACCCTGTCTCTCTCCTTTCCTTCCTGTGTTCTGGAACCCTCTTGTCTCTCTCCTTTCCTCCCTGTGTGCTGGAACCCTGTCTCTCTCCTTTCCTCCCTGTGTGCTGGAACCCTCTTGTCTCTCTCCTTTCCTCCCTGTGTGCTGGAACCCTGTCTCTCTCCTTTCCTCCCTGCGTGCTGGAACCCTGATTGTCTTCGCCCGTTGCTTGGCTCCACTTTCCTGACTGTGGCTCCTGCGCTCCGGTCCCCGTGTGCGCTGGCTCCGAGTGGGCCTGTGTGGGGCCGGACAGGGCTGGCCCTGGTTGCGTGGAGGGCAGGTCGGCAGGGCCAGCTCCTGGGTGAGGAGTTTACCTTTGAAGGGAGCACCGTGGGAGGGAGCACTTTTGCCCCGAGTCCTCCCCAGCCTGGGGGTTTGCACAAGAGGAGGAGGGTGGGTGCTGGAGCTGGCGGTACGGCTGTGTCAACCTCTCGCGTCTCCGGGTCTTGCCCCTCAGGCCCCAGCCCCAGCCTCCTGCTGTCACCCCCCAGGCAGGGCTGTCTCAAGGCATCTTGGGAGGGCAGAGGCAGAATAGGAAAGTGATTTCTCCCACCTGTATTTTGACTGTGACCCCCAAGCCCCTGCCCTGGGCCGTGGCTCCCAATCTCCTCCACACCCTAACCCCAGATAGCCCAAGACTTCTGGGGTTCCCTCAGCTTTTCTGGGGATCCTGTCCTCAAGTCCCCCTCCTGCCAGGTGGCCGACACTGGCTGCCCT
This sequence comes from Pongo pygmaeus, assembly GCF_028885625.2. Lineage (NCBI taxonomy): Eukaryota > Metazoa > Chordata > Mammalia > Primates > Hominidae > Pongo > Pongo pygmaeus. The sequence goes on from NC_072377.2 coordinate 372,027, forward strand.
ACGTCCCCATTCCCTGAATGACACTGGTGTGGAATGCAGACAGAGGCGGCCTGGGAGACACGAGCTCCGGTGGTGGGATGCAGTTAGCTGAACACCAGGCTGAGCAGGGTCCGAAAATTAGGGGAATAAAAGTCCCGGGAGAGGACGAGGTGGCAAACAGGAAGGGCAGCTGACTCACCAGCCCAGAGCAGGGGAATCTTACCAGTTCCCTGAAACAGAGCTTCTCAGCTCCGGGGCTGGACGGGCGGCTTCCCAGAGGCCACTGCAGGCCAGGTCATCAGAGGTGCCTGCTCCAGCTTCCACCCTGCCTGTGCCCAGTGGCAGCCGAGCAGGACCTCACAAAAACAGCTGTGAGAACAGCCTTGCGTGTCTGGAAGCCCCAAGCCGCTCGGCAGACGGTCACCGGGCCGCGTTGCTGCTCTGGTGTGGTTTCTGGAAAATTCCTGAGAAGTCCCCAGGAACCAAAGTGTCCAGCAGTTGAAATTTAACAAGTGGGGAGACACTCCTCCGCCGCAGGCTGCTGTCCTAAAGAAAGGCCTAGAAGCCCTCCCAGCTGGGGCTGCACACACGTTCCTGTGAGGGACCCTTTGGGAGAGGATTGAGTGAGGGGAACAGGAGGTGAAGCAGAAAGGATGAGCATCCCCTTACTCCAGCTTCTTCCACGCAGTGATATTGCCTGGCTCTAAGGGGCTGCTGGTACGAGAATTAGGAGGCCATGAGTCGTCCAGAAACTCAGGCCAGAAGCGAAGGTATAAAACACCAGATGGTAACACGGGACCACAGCTCAGGAGGCTCTGGGAGCACAAAGTGGGGGTACAGGGGAAATGAGCCCAGGAGGGTAAGAGAGGGATGAGGCAGTGGGGCCCTGCAGCCCAGGAGCCAGAGGGTCCCAGTCCCCATGACAAGGTGACAACCCAGACAGAGGGGCCCCGGGCCTTGGGCCTGTCCTGGCCGGGACAAATGCAGGGTATGCCCTCCTGCTCTCCCTCTGGGCCTGGCACCCCCGTCCTCAGGGGAGGCATGGGGGCTGAAGAGGATGGCCGTGCGGGGACAGCAGGCTGGGAGGGGGCATCCCACATGCCCCTTTGTCCCTGACTTTAGAGGTGATGGGGGTGGAGAACCGAGCCCCGCATGCCATATGGCTGGGGTCTGTGTCTGGGGGTACTGAGGTGGGCGGCCCCAGCCTCACCCTGGCATACGTCGGCCACCGTGGAGAGAGCTCCGTGATGCCCCAGCCTGCTCCTGGCTCTGTTCTGGGCACTTTCCCACAAGCCCCACAGAACACACTTGGCCTCATCTGGCCTGGCATTTTCTGCTGCTTCTTTGGCCTTTCTGCTAAGAGAAATCCACGTTTTACCGTCTGTTGTAGCTGCTGGGCCTGCTGTTCCGAAACTCCTTTCAAGTGGCTTTCATTTCAGGAGCCCATCAGATGTATTTAATAAATAAATGTATGGCCAGAGGTTTTACCAGGGAGGAAGCATGCCGGCCCTGCAGCTGGCCTGAGAGTGGACACAGCGGGAAGGTAGCCCAGCTCCCCCTGCATTCGCCTGCTCACCCTCTCCCCGACCCCCACCCGCCTATCCACAGCCCAGGCCAGTTCCAGGAGGCTGGGGACCCCCGCCCAGCTGGGTCAGAGTGCCCGGCTCCTTGCCCCCCTCAGAGGCTGCTGCAGGTGTCTGGGGCCCACACCGGCCTCTCTGTGACTTTTAGATCTCCAGGACTCTCCACCATTTACCCCTACGGTCCACGTTAGCCCCTGACCATCCACGTTAGCCCCTGACCTTCCACGTTAGCCCCGACCTTCCGCGTTAGACCCTGACCGTCTGCGTTAGCCCCTAACTGTCCAACTTAGCCCCTGACCATCCGTGTTAGCCCTTGATCATCCACATTAGCCCGACCGTCCACCTTAGCCCCTGACCATCCATGTTAGCCCCTGACCTTCCGCATTAGCCCCGACCTTCCGCATTAGTCCCTAACTGTCCACCTTAGCCCCTGACCGTTTGTGTTAGCCCCTGACCTTCCGTGTTAGCCCCAGCTTTCCGCATTAGCCCCTAACCATCCACCTTAGCCCCTGACTGTCCACGTTAGCCCCTGACTGTCTGGTTAGCCCCTGACTGTCCACCTTAGCCCCTAACCATCCACCTTAGCCCCTGACTGTCTGTGTTAGCCCCTGACTGTCTGGTTAGCCCCTGACTGTCCACCTTAGCCCCTGACCATCCACATAAGCCCCTGACTGTCCACCTTAGCCCCTGACTGTCCACATAAGCCCCTGACTGTCCAGTTAGCCCCTGACCATCTGTGGTCACTGAGCCGGGTGCACAGAGTTCTGTTCAGTGGTCTTCACTCAGCCCCTGCTCTGCCGTCGGCTCAGCTGGGCTTGGACCCTTGCATCCCAGGCTCTCCCCAGCAGGCAATGTCAGCACAGGTGAGGGTCCTGGGCCTGCCCCTGGTGGAAGGAGTGTGTTTGTGCCAAACCGGGTTTCAGGCGCCGTGCGTGCCTCACCCCCCTTGGCCGTTACTCTGTTTTAAGCTGCCGACACTGGGAGGAGGCAGTGCCATTGTCACCGATGGGCTCCTGTGAGAAGGGCTGGGCTTGCAGGGCCTTCTGCCCCCAGGCCTGGGTCCTGCGGGCTCCAGAGGCTGTGAGTGGCCCTCAGCGAACTGTGGGTCTGGGTGTGGCCCTGGCTCCAGCAGCCGCCCCAGTCTGTTCTGGGTGCATTTTGCCCACCTGAGGTCACTAGTGCCCCTGGGACCCCCCTGCCAACATGCCCAGCACCACCGTGGCACACGTCATTCCTCTCGGGGACCAAGCAGCTGCAGCTCCCACTCAATGCCTACCTCTCGGCCTCACGGCTGCTTTCCTGCCATTGGTTCCCTACCAGGTGGTTCTTATCCCCATACCACCTTCCTCGTCGGCTCTGAAGCAGCCGGGTCAGCACGGAGCTCCCTCGGGCTCTCCTGGGTGTGGAGCTACAGGTGCAGAGGGACGGCCCAGGCCAACTCTAGCCCCAAGGTCTCTGAGGCTGGGGCTGGTGGTGAGGGACACACCCAGGGCGTGGGGTCCCAGGCTTAGGGATCAGCAGGGGTGGCTCCCCAACCACCAGGACCCCGGCAGGTTGGGCCTGGCGCTTCTGGAGGGAGATTCACTGTGGTAACCGTCAGCTGCGTTTGTTTATGAGTTGTAAGTCTGCTTCTCGTGAAGTAAGTTTCACTCTCAGGGGTGTTTGCATTCAGAAAGTGGGTCCTGGTTTTAAAAACATAAGTTTTGTTCTCTAGAAAATGACATCAACTTTAGACGTCAGATTGCCTGTCCAGCACGGCCGTTTGCCCTCCAGTCGCAGAGACAGCGGGTGCTGCCCTGATCACTGGAGGGTGCCTGGTGCTGCTGCTCACCGCGCCCTCACAGACGCTCACTGTTGCCGTCCCGTCTTTCACAGGAGGAAACCAAGGCCCAGAGAGGTGAATTAACTCGCCAAGGGCCCACAGCAAAGGTGAGGGCGGAGGCGGCCTCAGCACTGGCTGGTCTCCCTCAGCCAGAAGGGGGCCCAGGACACTGGGTTAACCAAGCGGGGCTGCAGTGGGCGTCAGGAGGGACTGCCTGGGGGCCGCCGACTGCCCGCTCTTCTAGGGCCCCGGGGCTTCAGTCAGCGTCCCCCTCTGTGGCCATCCAGCCATCCACCAGCTGCATTCTCAAGAACTGTTTTCAAATGTTGGAGCTGCTCAGTGGAAGAGAGTCAAGCCTGCGTTTACTGTTTGTGGGATCTATAAACAGCCAGTTATTCAGCTCCCTAAGCAAGAGCGCTGCCTCGCACGCACGCAAGCCTCATGGAGCGGCCCCTGCGAGTGATCTGGCTCCAGGAGGCCGGGCCAGCTGCCCCGACGCCCGCCCGGTGCCCGCTCGCGTGACTAGCCTCGGTGTTGTGGCTCCGTAACCATGGCAACGGCTCTCAGGGGAGCACAGTACTCCCGACTTCCCTTTACTCCGAGGGGGGGCAGCCAGGGGGATGTGGAGGGTTGTTCCTTTTTCCCTCTTTTCCCTCTGCCATGACCTTGACAAAAATAATCTTTGAAGTACTTGCCGGCTATTTTTTCTGCCCTGGAACTGGAAGAGATCAGGATATTTAAAGGGTTTGACAGAGGAAGTCCCGGCTTTCTCAGAACGTTTGCCCTGTTCCCTGCGGTGCCTGGGGGAGAGCGCGGCTCCGGCCCTCACCTGCCCCGACCTCCGTTGTTCTTGCGAAGTGGCAGGTGCGCCGTTTCCTAACGTTCAGTAACAGCCCATAGATGTGATCTTTTTCCCCTTAAAAAAAGTACAGCCTTAACCTTAGAGCCAAATCCTTTTTTCCATTTGGAAAAGTGATCTCATTTTCCATGGACCATGTTTAAAAAAAAACAAAACTTTTGTAGGATTAGAAAGGCAGAGGGAGAGAAAACAAACAGACGTTCGAGATGCATATTTGAAAGATGGGCCCACATGTGTAAAAGTATTTGGCGTGACAATGCTGGACCAGAAGTCAATCTGATATTGAATCCATATGACACGGCAAACAGTATTTTATGGTCTTTAAAAAAAAATTCTGCCTTGTGAGTTAAAATTAAGGTTGCTTTTGGTTGTGACTAATCTCATAAAATCTTTTTTAAGAAGACATTTTATATACTCAAGCCTTGAAAATTTCTTTGGTCTTTGAACTATTATTAGTAGGACATCATCAGTATGTGGCAACTGCTGAATTGGGAAAAGCTGTGGCAGGAGCCGGCGGGCACAGACCCCTCCCAGCAGTGCCAGGAAGGGCTGGGGGCTGAGGACCCGAGGCCCTGGTGCACACCCCTCCAGCCTGTGCGGGGCGGGAGTGAGGCCCCTCTGCCCTCCCACTGCCTGGCTCAGAGCGGGCAGTTGGATGGCAACTCCGTTCCCTTTCAGCAGATGCCCCCCAGTCCACACGGCCCCCGGCTGCTTCACGTTCTCACCTGTTTTCTAACAACCCCTTGGTGCACCCCACGTCATCTCACCCTGTCTCTGCCTAAATCCCAGGGGAGGGAGGGGCTGCAGGGGTCTGAGGGGCGGGTGCCAGCCTGAGGGGGCAGCCTGAGGCGCAGCGGTGGTTTGGGTCCCCCAGTTCCAGACACAGCTGCTGGCCCCTAAGAGGGAGCTGCCATAGAGAAAGGGCCTTGACGCCACGGGTGCCGGCTCTGGGCCAGGCTTTCTGGGTTGCTCGGTGTCTGCATCACCACTTGCAAAGGGGGTGGGATTGGCCCGTGGTCCCTCCACGGCCACAAAGTCCCTGACCTCCACTGGCAACCGGCCCAGGGCCCAGATCTTGCTGAGCACAGGCGGGGACGATCCCGGGCCCTCGTGGGTACTCCCCACGGTCAACTCCAGGCAGGACAAGAACTCCAGGAGTTCCAGGGTGAAGCTGTGAAGCCAGGGCAGGCGGATGCGGCGGCGAAACGCGGGTCAAGTGCTCCTGGCATCATCGTTCCGCAGGATGCCAGCTCTGCAGGGCACAGAGTGTGATTTAACCCTCACCACAGCTTCTGAGTCACTTTTTATCCCAGGTAGGGATTGCAGAGAAGAGCAAAGTGTCGTGAAGTGATTTCAGCCTTAGCTACCTTCCTTCTGGAAATGCAGCCACAGCAGCCGTGTTCCCAACCAAAGCAAGGAGGCAACCAAGCCTCCGCTGACAGGTGGGTGGGTTAGCAAGATGTATCTACCTACAAAGGAGGAGTATTCAGCCTTAAAAAGAGTGGGGCAGCGAAAGAGAAATACACAGACAGGCCTGCACCAAACTGAAAAACTTCTGCCCAGCAAAGGAAACCGTCAACAGAATGAAGACGCAGCCTACGGAACAGGAGGACGCATTTGCCAATCACATCTCACAGGCGGGAAAGACCCCACATACATAAGGAACCCAGCCAACTCAAGAGCAAGAAAAAACCCCATTAAAAACCAGGCAAAGGACCTGAAGGACCTGATAGAAGCTTCTCCAAAGGAGACACAAAATGGCCACCTTGTAGGTGGAAAGGTGCTCAGCATCACCAGGCATGGGGAAGAGCAAATGGAAACCGTCAGCGAGCTCCTCTCGCATCATCAGGACAGCTGTTTCAAAAAGATGGAAGGCAGTCGTTGATGAGAGTGTGGAGAGAAGGGGACCCTCGTGCACCATTGGCGGGAAGGCAGTTGTTGATGAGGGTGTGGAGAGAAGGGGACCCTCGTGCACCGTTGGTGGGAAGGCAGTTGTTGATGAGGGTGTGGAGAGAAGGGGACCCTCGTGCACCGTTGGCGGGAAGGCAGTCACTGGCGATGGTGTGGAGAGAAGGGGACCCTCATGCACCGTTGGTAGGAAGGCAGTGGTTGATGAGGGTGTGGAGAGAAGGGGACCCTCATGCACCATTGGTGGGAAGGCAGTCGTTGATGAGGGTGTGGAGAGAAGGGGACCCTCATGCACCATTGGTGGTAAGGCAGTCGTTGATGAGGGTGTGGAGAGAAGGGGACCCTCGTGCACCATTGGCGGGAAGGCAGTTGTTGATGAGGGTGTGGAGAGAAGGGGACCCTCCTGCAGCATTCGTGCAAAGGCAGTTGTTGATGAGGGTGTGGAGAGAAGGGGACCCTCATGCACTGTTGGCGGGAATGTAAATTAGTGTAGATGTGATGGAAGGCTACATGGAGCTTCCTCAAAAAATTAAAAATGGAACTTCCATGCAACCCAGCAGTCCCCCTGCTGGGCATTTACCCAAAGGAGCTGAAATCAGAATCAGAGACACCCGTGCCCCCATGTTTATCGAAACACTGGTCACAGTAGCCAAGACGTGGAGACAACCTGCACGTCCACCAGTGAATGCACAGATAAAGAAAATGCGCTGTGTATACACCATGGAATACTAGTCAACCAGAAAAAGAAGGGAAGCCTGGTATTTGCAAACCACGGATGAACCTGGAGGACATGGTGCTCAGTGAAATAAGTCATGCACAGACAGTTCTGCGTGATCTCACTCATATCTGGAATCTAAAAAAGTGGAACTCGTCGAAACAGAGAGTCGATGGTTACCAGGGGCCGGGGGTGTGGGAGGGGATAAAAAGGAAGGAAGGAAATGGACACGCACTGTGGCTCGGATCCTCCTTGACGACTCCGTGGAGTGAAACAAAGTCAAAGCCTGCTTGATTTGCTCAGATGAGGTCCCCAGTGTAGGCAAATTCACAGAGGCAGAAAGCGGGTGGGACGCACGGGGCTGAGGAGGGGAGTGGGGGCGAGTGTTTAATGTGGTCAGAGTTTCGGTTTGGGAGGGTGGGAATGTTCTGAAGATGGACGGTCATGATGGTTGCACAACAATGTGGATGTGCTTAATGCCACTGAGCTCAAAATGACTGAAATTTAACCACTTAGGTCGGGTGCAGCGGCTCACCCTGTAATCCCGGCACTTTGGGAGGCCAAGGTGGGTGCATCACCTGAGGTCAGGAGTTCGAGACCAGCCTGGCCAACATGGCGAAACCCTGTCTCTACTAAAAATACAAAAATTAGCTGGGTGTGGTGGTGCAGTGCAAACCTATAGTCCCAGCTACTCTGGAGGCTGCAGCAGGAGAATTGCTTGAACCCGGGAGGCGGAGGTTGCAGTGAGCCGAGATCACACCACTGTACTCCAGCCTGGGTGACAGAATGAGACTCCGTTTCAAAAAAAAAAAAAAAAAAGTAACCACTTAAAATGGTTAAAATTGTATTTTTTTTAACTTTCTCTCAGAAGCATATTTTTCTTTATTAAAATTACTGATGCAGAACATTTGATTCCTTATCATTTCCATGGTCTTTGTTCAAAGTGTCTCTTTCCTGGGTCTCTTGAGTTTCTCGATATGCCTTCTCTTCCTTTTTGCTCAAAGGACGAAGAACCCACATTAAAGCTTTTCCTCCTTGAACAGCTTGTGGCCTAGATGAGAATGTAGCTATTCCAGGCACAGTCTGGAGTATTTGATGAAATATCTCCTCCACTTTATTTTCTGACTCATCTATATTTTCTCCTTTCTTTATAGTAATTCGAACTTGGTGTTTTTTCTTAATCCACGGCTGAATCTGTTTAGTCTTTGCATCCAAATCATGTTGTCCAAAGTTTGAAGATAAAGTCAGTTCCTTTGTCAGCGTTGGTCCAGGTTTGGGGTTACCCTTCTCCGTCTCTCTCAGCCTCAGCCGTTCCCGGTGGGTCTGCATTCCTGTCATGAGCTGGTCTTCTGCAGGCTCCTTTGAACCCGTCGCAGCTCTTGCTCATCCATGAGTCTAATCACATCTGCTCCGTGCATGTTCCCAAATCATTGCCCTTCTCATCAAATATGTGAATAATTCGCTGACTAATTTTTCTTCCAGTGTTACTAAAAGCTGTTTCACTCTTTTTTTCTCTCTTTTTTCCTTCATTCTGGGTGTCTTCAGAGGTACTAAAGGCTTTTGCATGATTTAGGAAGGAGAGTCTTGGAGCAGAAGCAATAGGGGACCACTGTGCTGGTGCTGTCGTGCACGATGTGTTCACCAAAACATCTAACACAACTATTTTCAGACTTTACGGTTTGTAGTGTTAACCTCTTTAGAAAAAGAGCAACCGTCCTGGGCTGGGGCAGGCGATTGGTACTAAAATGGTAATTTTTATGTTATGTATACTTTATTATAATTTTAAAAACTTTTTTTACGGTTTGGAAAAAACTGTCATAAAAATTCACTGTCTTGGTTGGGTCAGTAATATGAGGAACATGGAAGTCTGGCCTTGGGGGGTCCCAGCCTAGTCACATGAGCTAAAACTAAAGTCCCTAAAAATCCTCCAAGAAAGTTTTCTTCCAGCTGGTGGGAGGCTGGATGACCTCCATCGGTCGTAACATCTTACTGCTCCCCTCGCCGACTGTTGAGTTAATCTTTGACAAATGTTTCTTTTGTATTTTCACGGCACGTGTGACTTTTCTTTTTGGATGCTTTACTGATTGAAAAATGTGGCTTTGCAGCCCAGCAAGGCTCTAGGTCTGAGGCTGCATCCTTCTGGTGTGGCTTTCCTCCTGAATTAGGCGTGGTGTGATGGCATCTGGGGAAGAACACGCAGCCTCTGGTTTGAACTGGACCCTGGGTAGCAGTTCACCCTTCCCCACACCTGTGACACCCAACAAGATAGATACAGATGTATGAAACGCTCTACAGCCACCCAAAGAAGGTAGAAATTCTGCAACAAAATTAACTGGGGAAAAAAATCTAGGGAGAAAATGGGAAAGGAAAGGCGTTGTCCGGAAGAAGCCTCTTGCAGTGTGGATGGGAACCTGCCACAGCTGGGCTTGGGCCAGGGGCCCACGGTGTTGCTGGGGACTCAGGCCCCTTCTGCTGCCCCCAGCCGCCCTTCCTTCCAGCCAGTGGCTCTGTGGGCTGCCTCTTGTCTGCATTTCTTGCAGGAACATGGAGGGACCGGAACATGGAGGGACCAGTCCAGGATGGCCCCACGTCAGGAGAAAGAGAGTCCCCAATCCCCAGCCCCTACCTCATGGGCCAAAATCACTCCATGTGGGAGGCTGGGCGACAGACATTTTTGTGTGAGTGAGGTACTCTGAACAGAATCATAATTGCATTGGTAAGGAAGAATGGGAAGTTGTCTCAAAATAAAGGGGGATCAGGTGCCTGGTCCACTTGTTCTTAGAAGCAAATTTCAGGAAAACGTTAAGAAACAGAAAATACTCAAGCTGGTTAGGCTATTCAATAGCATAGAAAGGGATGGAAAGCTGTTCAGTTAATTCCAAGAGGTTAGGAAAACGCTGGTGCAAAAATACGATGCAGGCAGCTCAAAGGAGAAACGCAGCCCCTTCTCCCCTGTGAAACTGCACAAAACAATTCCAGATAAAATAATAGCAATTGACTCCCATCTGTGTTATAAAAGCATGGGCTACTGCAGTCACGGTGATCCAGGAGTAAGGTGAGACCCCGACATTGGGAAATACTCATAAAGTTAACTTACCAACTTAATATACTAAAGGAGGAGAGTGTCAGCTTGCAGATGATCCTGATCAAACAGGCAATAATAACGAAGTTTCTTAATAGAGCACCAGTTATTGAAAAGCCTATCTCTGTCCCAGTGATTTGAGGTGACACCTTTTTCATGCATCAAATTTCCATTTGCGCTTGGACCCATTTCTGGATGTTCCATTCTAGTCCATTGATTTATGTGTCTGTTCATGCACCATGATTTAATTATAGAGGCCTGACGGTATTTCTTAGATGTTTAATAAGATGCTTCTGTCTCCTGGCTTTTTTTTTCTTCCTGTGCTTTTGTAGCTATCATTGCATATTTATTTTCATATTTAGTATAAACCTACTAGCTGCATAATCAGTTTGGTGCTATGTTTATTAGTATTACAGTGTGTTGATAAATTCACTCAGGAGGAACAGGCATCTTTAGGATGTTGACTCATCTTATGCAAGATTGAGGTGTGTCTTCCCATTTGTTCAAATATAATTTTTTGTGTCTCTGGAGATGTTTTGAAGTTTTCTTCATATAGGTTTTGCACATGTCAAGTTTATTTATAAGTACTTTGGCTTCTTTGTTGTTTTTGTAAATGGGGCTTTATCTACAATTATGTACCTTAATCTGGTCATTTTTCCAGTTTGTAAAGGTTATGGGTATCTGTATGTTAATTTTGTACTGAATTATTTTATTTGGGTTATTTTATTTTACTTTATTTTTGAGACAGAGTTTCGCTCTTGTTGCCCAGGCTGGAGTGTAATGTCACAATCTCAGCTCACTGCAACCTCCGCCTCCCGGGCTCAAGCCATTCTCCCGCCTCAGCCTCCCTAGTAGCTGGGACCACAGGCATGCGCCACCACACCCAGCTAATTCTGTATTTTTAGTAAAGATAGGGTTTCACCATGTTGGCCAAGCTGGTTTCGAACTCCCGACCTCGTGATCCACCCGCCTTGGCCTCCCAAAGTGCTGGGATTACAGGCGTGAGCCACCGAGCCCGGCCTTACTTGGGCTATTTTATCATGGATTCTCCTGGGTTTTCCTGATGTACTATGATGTCGTCTGCAAAGAGAGTTTCACTTTTCCCCAATTGTTGTACATCCTGTTGATTTTTCATACCGAATTGCGTCAGTCCATACCTGCAATACAATGTCTGATATCACGGGAGGGAGTTGGCAGGGTTCCTCTTTAAAGACCCACATGGTGAATGTTTTAGGCATTTTGGGCTGGGCTATCTCCACCCCTGGCACTCTGCTTTGTGGTTGTAGTACAAAAGTAGCCACAGACAATGAATAAATGCGTGGGCATGGCTGTGTTCCAGTGAGGCTCTGTTTACAAAAGCAAGTGGCAGGCCTTAGTGGGCGCCATCCTGGGGGCCATGGTTGCACCCCTTGTATGGGTGGTGGTGGGCCTCCCTACCCTGTTCCTTGATCTTATTGGAAACACCTTGAGTGTTTCCCTATGAAGTCGCTGCCTTAGGAATCAGGTGCACACACATACATGTTACCTGTGAAGAAGGTATTCAGTAATTCCTATTTTCTTGAGCCTTTTTTTTTTCAGGAATAATTGTTGAATTTCATTGAGGGCTTTTTCACCATATATGGAGATAATCATTTTCCCCTTAGATCTGTAAATACGGTCTATTATATTAATGGACTTCCTAATATTGAACCAACCTTTCATCCTTGGATTATATCTGCTTGGTTATTGGTGTAGTATTTTCCTAATGTGAAACTAGAGTCTATTTCTTAATATTTCATTTAGCACATTTGCATCAATATTCAAAGGTGATATTGGTGTGTCCTTTTATTTTTTATTTTACTCTCCATATCAGAGTTAAGTGTCAATGTTATACTTCTTAAAAAGGACTAGAAATTTTCCTTCACTTTCTGTGCTCTGCAACAATTTATGGGGCATTGAAATGATCTGATCTTTGAGGATTTGGTAGAATTCCATGTGAAAACCATCTGGTCCAGGTGCATTTTTGTGGGGTGATTCCTTGATAACTTTATTCCTTCTACAGGAGTTGATCTTTTAAGCTTGGTATCTCTAATGGGGTCAATTTTTATAAATTATATTTTCCTAGGGAAATATATACTTTAGGTTTTCAAATGTATTCGTATATAAGTCTTTCTCCCACTTTTATTCAATCACTTGCCCTCTGCCACACCCAGGGAACCACTTTCTGATATTTATTACTGTAGATTAGTTTGGCCTGTTCTTAGATGTCATATAAATAGACTCTTAAGTTTATGAGCTTTTGCATCTGATTTTTATTTAACATAGTGTTTTTGCGATTCATCAATGTTTTTGCGTAATCAGTAGGTTTAAAAATTTTTTAATTGTCTAACAGTATTCCATTTTATAATTATTCTGCAATTCGTTTATCCGTTATCCGATTGATAGTTGTTTGGGTTATTTCTAGCTTTTCATTATTATGAGCAAGGCCAGTGTGAACATCCTTGTTCCAGCCTTTTTGTGAACATACCCATTTCCCTCAATGAAATACTAAGGCTGGAACTTCTGGGTTGTAGGGCAGATGTACACTTGCCTTTATGAGGAACGGCAGGACGGTTTTCCAAAGTGACTGTAGCATTTTACATTCCCACCACACTCTCGCCCTCACCAGTATTCAGTGCTGTTGGTCTTTCTGACAGCGGCCACCCTGGAGTGTGGAGCAGCATCTCAGTGAGGTTTTAACTTGCACGTCCCTGATGGCTGAGGATGCTAAGTGTATTTTCATGTGTATGATGGGCGTTACTCTATCTCTTTTGGTAAAGTATCTGTGCAAACATTTGTCCCATTGTTTAAAATTGTTTTTTTTTAAATTGTTGATTTGTAGTAGTTCTTATAGATTCTGGATAAAGTCCTTTATCAATGTGCTGTGCATATTTTTTCTCTGTAGCTTATCTCTTCATTTTTTACTGGCATTTTAAAATAAAGCCCAATTCATCAAGTTTTTTCTTTACGGGTTAGTGTTTTTGTATCCTACCCAAATCTACCTACCTCAAACTCATGAGGGCATTTTCCTCGGTTTCGTCTGGAAGCTTTGTGGCTCTGGGCTTTGTGTTTGTGTCTGTCGTAGGTCTTGAGTTAATTTGTGTGTGTGTGGAGTGAGATAGGAGTTGGGATTCATTTTTCCATACAAATCTCCAGCTGTCCCAGCCATGCTGTTTCAGACCTTCCTTCCCCACTGATTGACCTAGTGCCTTGGCTGAGGATCAGCTTGTCTATCCTGACCTTGTCCTGCTGACCAGAGCTTTATAGGAGGCCATAAAGTCAAAATAAGTTCCACAATTTTGTTCTTTTTTAACAAGATTTCTTTAGCAAGGCTAGGTCTTTTGCAATTCCATAACTATTTTATTATTTTATTATTGTAGAGACAGAGTCTCACTCTGTCACCCAGGCTGGAGTGCAGTGGCGCGATCTCAGCTCACTGCAACCTCAATTTCCCAGGATCAAGCGATCCTCCCACCTCAGCCTCCCAAGTAGCTGGGACTACAGGCGGGCACCACCATGCCCAGCTAGTTTTTAAAGTTTTTGTTTGCTTGCTTTTTGTAGAGACGGGGTCTCACTATGCTGCCCAGGCTGGTCTTGAACTGCTGGACTCAAGCAGTCCTCTCACCTTGGCCTCCCAAAGTGCTGGGATTACAAGCATGAGCCACCATGCCCAGCCATAAAAATTTTAGAATCAGCTTGTCGCTTTCTATAAAAAGAAAAAAAATCTTTAAAATTATGATTGGGATTGCATTATATCTACAGATCAATTTAGGGAGACAGGACAGTCCTAACTACATTGAGCCTTTCAAACCAGGAACACTGTATATCTCTCAGTTTATTCAGGTATTTTCTCAGTGATGTTGCATTGTTTTCAGTATACCAGTCTTGCACATCTTTTATTAGATTTATTCCTAGGTATTTTATGTTTTTTGACTGGAGCCTAGAGTTTTCTTTGTGGGAAAGTTTTGATTAGAAATTCAATTTATTTAATAGGTATTAGGTTATTTAGATTTTCTAGTTCTTCTTATATCACTTTTGTTAATTTGCATATTTCAAGGAATTTTCCTGTTTCACTTAAATTGTTTTATGTATTAACTATCATTTTTAGTATTTTCTTATTATCCTTTTAATATTTGTAGGACCTGTAGTGATGTACTTTTAAGCTCCTGGTGTCAGTGATTTGTTTTTTTTCTTGATGAGCCTTGCTAGCAGATTATCCGTTTTATTAATCTTTTCAAATTTTTCAAAAATTCAAATTTTGACTCTGTTAATGGTCTCTGTTATTTGACTGTTCTAAACCATTTTCATGGATTTTTGACCCTTACCTTTATTTTTTCTTTCCTTTTTCTTACCTTAGATTTAACTGACTCTTCTCTCTCTAGTTTCTTGAGGAGGGACTACATACATACTTTTGAAACAGTCTTTTTAAGCTCACTGGGATTTGATGCTGACCCTTCTGCTTGTGTGTAATTGGAAGTTTATTACACTTCTGTGTCCTCATTATGATGCAGTTTTGGGTCTGTGGAGCTGCACTTGTTCTTACCATTCTCCATCATTTTGTGGAATGTGGGCGGGGGGTATTTGGATTTAGGTAACTGCCATTATCCTTGGCTGCCTAGGAGTCTTCAGTACCAGTATTTCAAAAGCTCTTAGAAATTGATACTTATAAACCCTAATAGAAAAATTAGCACATGACGTACATAGGGCAGTTTCCAAAGAAGAAATACAAGTTATCAGTGAATGCAGGAAATGGTTTTCAATCTCATTAGTAATCAAAGAAATGAAAACTATCATGGTAAAATAATTTATCTCTTTTCAGAAATAATATATCTGTTTTCAAATCGGCAAAGATTTCAAAAAAAGAAACAAGGAAAATAAAAGTACCCAGCATGGTCCAGGTTTAAGGGAAATTAGTATATAATATACTGCTGATAGCCACAAACGTCATGGGAGTTAAAGTCTCCCAATGTCTGTCTGTGTTTTAAAGACACAAATGGAAACATTGATGAAAGCCGTGTCCAGGTGGCTCAGCCCCCTCACCCCCAGCTTCTACCTCGTGCGGGATGTGAGACTGGGCGAGATACTCCACCTGGTAGCCTGTGCTTGCTCAGCGTCAGCGGCCACTGCTGCCATGGACAGATCCTGCGACTCAGAGGCCACCGTCTTTCACGCGTCCTCACCAGTGACGGCCCGGGAAGCTGCTGCAGGGCAGGGCTGTGGGGCTCGCTTCTCAAATAAAGGAAAACGTCACATCAAGCACAACACAGCCACATCCTTGCCTTCTCCATCTGCTCCCTCCAAATCCCACTATAATTACGGCTATAACTAAGA
The DNA here is from genome assembly GCF_028885625.2 of Pongo pygmaeus. NCBI lineage: Eukaryota > Metazoa > Chordata > Mammalia > Primates > Hominidae > Pongo > Pongo pygmaeus. The sequence goes on from NC_072377.2 coordinate 387,324, forward strand.
TTTAATAATCATGCAAATATGGTGAATGACATACACGAATGAATTTAACATCAAGATGAAATGAATTTCTAGAAAATATTTTAAGATGCCATAGTTAATGTAAGAAAAAATAAAGAACTTGCATACACTAACAATAAATAAATCAACATAGTATTAAAATCTGCCCCATTTCATCCACCATCTCCACAGTGTGCCCATACTAGAGGCTCCTCAGGGTGCGGCGGACCAGGCCTTCCAGAAGCATATCACCCTCATCTTAAGTAGCTCCAGAAAATGGAAGGAAAGGAGCAGGAGTGGCTCGTGTCTTGATGGTGGTGTATACTGTGTGCAAAATATGGAGAGAAACTACAGGCCAAGTTTAAACATAGATGGTTAAGTGAGGTTAATCAATTCCAAGAGCATATTAAAAAGTCATGATCAAAGGAGCTTACCACATAAAGTACAAGAATGATGCATCATCAGAAAATCTATCAATCACACACTAAAGAAAAATTGTGATTATTTCAGTAGGTACAGAAAAACACTTGATGAGTTCAACATTTTTTTTCTCTCTCTCTCTTTTTTTTTTTTTGAGACAGAGTCTCACTCCATTGCACAGGCTGGAGGGCGGTGGTGCGATCTCGGCTCACTGCAACCTCCACCTCCTGGGTTCAAGCGATTCTCCTGCCTCAGCCTTCCAAGTAGCTGGGACTGCAGGTGTGCACCACCACAGCCAGCTAATTTTTGTATTTTTGGTAGAGATGGGGTTTCACCATGTTAGCCAGGCTGGTTGATGGAATTAAATATTTTTCATAATAAAAATCCTTAGAAAAGCCAAAGGGTATTCCAGACAGTGTGTAGAAGGAGGTGTGTGGGTGGAAACGTCTGCAGAGGAAAACAGAGAGCTCCTGCCTCATCTTAGGTACCAAGTCTCACTGTCGCACCAAGACAAGGTGCACATAATTTTATATTTATTAGAAAAGGGGCCTTGTAAACCATAGCTGCCTTCTCATGTTGCCTGTTAACTTGGAGCCTGTGACAAAATGGTAATAAATAAAAAGTGGGCATTTCTAGAGGTTGTGAATATGGACTACAAAATAGGAGGATATTGTTGAAAATTTAAGCAAAGGATTCTTGCACTTTTTCATTTTGGGTGAGCCAATTCGATTTTTTTTGTTTTTTCTTCTAGTCTCTTAATGGCTTTGCTCTGGTCGTGAGTGCAGAAGGGACGATATTTTATGCGTCAGCAACGATCGTGGACTATCTGGGCTTCCATCAGGTAAATGAAACCAGAATAGCCCTCCAGTCTGTTAAGTGCTAGGTTCTCTTCCCTTTGTAAATGTTTGTTGTCTTCAAGGTTTGATAATGTCTAAAATCAGGCTTTTCCTATCACTGAGCTCTTATCAGATAAAGATCTCCATACCCCAGCTTTGTCTGGGGCAGTGTTTCTTCCAGCCTGGGTTCGGGGTCTCGGTGAGAGGCCTCTCAGTGTCAGGGGTGTTCTGGTCTAAGGGAGCCGCGGCCTGCGGACGGCGGCATGGTCTCCTCTGACTCAAGCACTCCGCTAGGTCCCCTGCCCCACCAGCACCATCCCATTCAGCCGCTCCCAGTCAGCGTCTTAACCCTCAGCTTCTTGGTGCACTCAGGACACAGCTTGTTGTGGAAATGCCCTTCCTGACGTGCGAGTGGTTCATTTGGAATGCTGCCCAGCCAGCCCCAGGTGGATGACTCCAGACTTCCAGGCAGAGAATGGGGTTGAGGCCTCCTCAGATACCAAGCCCTGGAAGGGCAACTCACCCGGGAAAAGGTGCAATAAAAAATCCCACCCAGCCGGGCGCAGTGACTCACGCCTGTAATCCCAGCACTTTGGGAGGCCGAGGCGGGTGGATCACGAGGTCAGGAGATCGAGACCAGGCTGGCCAACATGGTGAAACCCTGTCTCTACTAAAAATACAAAAATTAGCTGGGTGTGGTAGCGTGCACCCATAGTCCCAGCTACTAGGGAGGCTGAGGCAGGAGAATAGCTTGAACCTGGGAGGTGGAGGTTGCAGTGAGGTGAGATCGAGCCACTGCACTCCAGCCTGGGTGACAGAGCGAGACTCCATCTAAAAAATAAAAATAAAAAATGAAAATAAAAAATAAAAAATCCCACTCAAGGCCAGGAGAGGAGCAAGGGAGCTGTTTTTTCGTCTGGGGAGGAGCTGGGGTCCCTCATGGAAAATCAGATGCTGGTTGTAGAATTAAGATTTCTCCCACTGCACGGCGAGGACCCCCAGGATCTGGAAATCAGGCGTACTGCAGACTGATGAGATTTCTGGGGAACCCAAAGAAGCAAAAATGGGGCCCTTTATCTACACTTCCACAAGCCACTCCCACAAAAACACCCGCCCTGCAGACGAGCTCACAATGCAAGTTATAAACCCAAGGAAGCCATAGATGGTGAGCAGCAGCCGGCAGACAGGTAAACAAACCGTGCTTCCTGGAAGAACTTAAGGAGCAAAGCCGTCCAGAGGAAACTGGCAGACAAATAGATTTAAAACAATAAAGGATAAAAGCAGCAATATAAAGAAAGCACAGCATATGATGAAAAAAAGAACAGGTATGTTTGAGAAAGATCAAAACAAAACTTTGGAAAATAGAGAGTAGTATATTAGGGTTCAGTCTGGAGACAGAAACTGTGCAGAAATTTGAACAGTTTTATAGAAAGACTTATGATGGGTTTAGTGTAAGGAAGTGTTAACCAGTAGCACCAGCTCAGCAACAAAGGACTAAAGGGACTCTGAGGACACAGATACAGCAACAGAGGGGCAGCAGTGCCCACAGGGCCCAGGCAGGGGCCACTGGAAACCCCAGCCCCACTGAGGCTGAGAGCCAGACCCTCAGTGGCACGGGGTGGGGCCATGACCCGGGCAGTGGAGAAGTTCCCAAGATGTTCAGGCCAGGGCTGGCTGGTAGGAAACCTCCCTTTGGGACCCAGGTGAGATGCGAACCTGGAGGCCGCTGGGTGCTGGGGGAAGCTGTGACACTGGGGGGTGCCCACCAGCCCCAGGGGAAGCCCTACCCCTGCACTGCCCAGCACCTCTGCCTATGAGGAAATGGTCCCAGAGCCAGCATTCACACTGAGCGAGAAGCAGCACACAGTGATTAAAGCAAAAATCTCCCTGGTCAGGTGGGAGGCCTAGGGGCTGTGCAGAGCAGCAGGCAGTGGAAGCCACGAACCACCCCACTCGCCCACACTAGTCCCTGTCAAGTCATTAGAATTCATGTTTGTGCAGGCCCTGAGGCTGCACAGTTTTATCCAATTTCCATGAGAGCTGGGATTTTGAATTTTTTCCCACAGCTGAAATCGCTGCTGCCTTGCTGGTGATTCTGCGAAGCAACTCCTCTAGTCCACCCCTAAGTTCAATCTCCTGCCCCTGAGCCCAAGGCCAGTCTCCCTGTGAACTGCAAGGACCATGTGACTGCCGGGCCCATTGCAGTGAGCTTGTTTTCTGCACCGTGGCTGTCTCTGCACAGTGGATGCCTCCTTGGGATGGCCTCTCTCCCAGCATCCACGTGAAGGTGCAGCTCGTCAGCACGCCTGGGCTGGCCCTGGTGGAGGACGCAGGGGGACATGGCTGTGTGCAGGGAGAGGGAACACGATGCGGTGGACATGGCTGCCAAGGGGTGTCCAGGCCACTGCCCTGTTGGGAACGCAGTGCAGGGTGGAGACACAGCTCTGCTGTCCCAGCAGCGACCTTGATAGCTCTGAGCCTCATTTCCTGTGCCCACACAATGGCCAGCAGCGGTGTTTGCCTGCCAGGCTGTGGCCAGACCACGGGGCCGCTGAGCACGGGAGTGCTGGGAAAATGGGAAAAGCCCTGGTGCCCGGCGCGGCATCTCCTACCACAGAGGGACATCGCTCTAGGCGGCTGCCGTTGACACCACGTGACCACAGGCTTTGCTGAGTGTGCCCTGGTATCTGTGGTTGGGGCACTGTCATCTCCTGATGTGCCCTATGAGAGGGGACCTGAAGTGACAGCTGGTGGGTCCCTCGTTCCCACAGATGGCACGAGCGTCTGGGTGGCCACCCGGCGTCCTCTTCATCTCCATCTTCTGTGCTCGGATCCCATGGAGCTGCTGTGGGATGCTTCCTTTACACGCGTGGAGAGTAGTGGAGCGGGTCTGTTGGGTCTGTATGCATTTGCTGGGGTTTGGTGTGTCCTTCACTGTGGGGTGCCCTGAACGGGGGAGCACTCGCAGGACAGGACATGGGCGGACGTGAGAGTGTGGCTCGGTGACTCTGTCAACCTAAACAGAGCAGCTTCGGCTTGGTCTGTATGTGCAGGGCCTGAGTCTAGAGAAGGCGGCTTGGTCTATACGTGCAGGGCCTGAGTCTAGAGAAGGCGGCTTGGTCTATACGTTCAGGGCCCGAGTCTAGAGAAGGCGGCTTGGTCTGTATGTGCAGGGCCTGAGTCTAGAGAAGGCAGCTTGGTCTGCCTTTTGCATGCTTAGAATCACTGTCAACTCTAGTCACTGCATCCTGAGCTGTCCCGAGTTCTCCAGATGCACCCAGAGCCGCCGCCTTTAGCCATGGCTCGATGGTCTCACTCCAGGGTTTGGCTTTGGGCACCGGGGCAGGTGCTGTGCAGAGCAGCTTTGATTCCAGGTCAGAACTTGCTAATTGGACTTTTTGTTTTCTTGGCGCTTGGTCATTTTTCCCCAAGCATGAGAAGTTAAAAAAAAAAAAAAAAAAGTTTTGCCTTGATTATGAGGAAATTGGTTCCAAATGCCATTAAATCAGGCATTGCCTCTAGTTTATGCAAAATATCTCATGAAAGAATTAGAACAGCTTTGTGCTTGTGTGAGCTTATTGTGTAAAATGCTTTACAAAAAGTCAGGAACCAATTATTCCCGGTCACAGCATGAGTGCCTGATTTCAGTGTCTTCAAGCTCAGCATGCTTAGTGATGAATAAACGGCTTTAGGCGTATATTTTAGTTGCCATTGACATTTGTTGATTCAATAAGTTGTTCGTTCTCTCAAACATTAGAGCTCGTCGATCAGAACTGTTAGAATCCCACAGGCATGGTTAGCAGATGTGTGAAAGCTTTTGCACAAAAAGGTAAAAATGTTAGCTGCTAGAGTGAGCAGCATATTAAAATTGGAAATGATTTTATTCTAAACTCCCTAAGTGGTGGCGTAAAACTAAAAGACTGTCTTTAGTTGACGAAAGGAGGTTTTGTTTTTGTACGGTTTGGATAATTTTAACGTCATGCTCTCCCCCTCCCATTTCTCCCACCATGTCTCTTGATGTCACTTTGTAGGAATCAGACTTTAAAAGATTAAGAAAGACTTAGGGCAGACATGCCACACTGATGATTAAAACACAGAACTTTGTTTCCTCAACCTAAACAGGATTTACATTTCACCCTGTCTTCAGATTTGCCTCAGTTGGAGAAGTCTTTCCAGCTCTCCTACACCCTCCTCCACGTGTGCTGTCTGGCCTTGGTTGAGCAGCAGGCCCTTTCTCGCCTGTTAATTCCCTTTCGATATCTGACTGCGGGGTTGGAGATGATGGACGAGGCACTGGGGGAGGCCTGGGGCTGCTCAGGGAGGGTACTGGGGGTGGGGGTCACCTTCCAGGGGCCATTCAAAGCTCAGGGTTGCCTATGGAAACTCATGCGAGGGCCATTTTGGTGTGGGTCGCCAGGACGGGGCTGCAGCTGTTCTGGTGCAGGAGGCGGCAGACTCCATGGTGAAGAACTGGAGAGAGAGAGAGCTCCAGAAGACGCAGGGCCTCATGATCTGGTGCAGCACCAGCTACTGTGAGGACAGCCAGGTGCCCATGCAGCAGGTGCACCCAGGCCTCCAGCACTGCCATGTGCCTCTGGCACAAGCGCAGGCCTTAGTGACTGGTGAGTTGGGGAAGTCCCAGGACCGCCTGGCTGGGGGCACCAGGCATTGCAATGACAAAGCCAGATTCCCTAGATGTAGGGAGTGAGGGCTCCAGGTGAAGCAGCAGCTGCTGGCCATGTGACCATGGGTGCGGATGACCTCGTGTGCCTCGTCCTGACTGTGACCACAAAGCTGAAGGAGTCTCTCTCTTCTATTGGGAAGTAAGTCTTTGCCTGTGGCCGTTAGGGCTGAGGGCAAGAATCTATTTTTTAAAAGGAATGGGATTTTTTTTTCTTGGAGACAGTCTTGCTCTGTCGTCCAGGCTGGAGTGCAGTGGCACAATCTCAGCTCACTGCAACCTCTGCCTCCTGCGTTCAAGCAAGTCTCCTGCCTCAGCCTCCTGAGTAGCTGAGATTACAGGTGTGCGCCACCAAGCCTGGCTAAATTTTGTATTTTTAGTAGAGACGGGCCTTCACCATGTTGGTCAGGCTGATCTCAAACTCCCAACCTCAAGTGATCTGCCCGCCTTGGCCTCCCAAAGTGCTGGGATTACAGGCGTGAACCACTGTGCCTGGCTGGGAGTTTTAGTCTTTTAAGCAACATTTATAAATGAAGAAATTAGGGATGGCAGAAAGTGTAAGGAGAATGTCGCTTGCCTCTGGATGTTGGTTCCTCTGCATTTCAGTTCTAAAAAACTGGCATTAAAATGTGTCAAGAGCTTGCACAGGAGTGTTTGGAGCCATGTTTCCCGTTGTCCTGGCAAAGCTGGGGCCCTCCCAGGTGCCTGGCTCTTACTGCACAGGGACCAACAGGCTGGCCCGTAAGAGCTGATGGGGTTGGTATTTCTGTTTGTTGCCAACCCCTGTTTACCAGAAGTGTCCCCACAACATTTTACATAAGCTGTGAAACAAATGTCATAAGGTCTCTAATTTAGAAGGGGCAAGACCCAGGTTTCTGGGTCTCTGTTTCCTTGGTTTTGTGTTATGTATGCCAGGGTGTAAAGTGGATTTTAAGATGTGGAATTGGGAGGTAGAGTGGTTTGGATAAGAACTCCGAAAGGTTCCCCGTGGATCCCCTTTTCTGGCCATCGGGATGTGGATGTGCATTTGTTAAACTTCTCACACGCTCCATCCTTCAGCCTGGAGACCCTTCAGAAACACAAGAGGCGACGCCATGGTAGTTATGCAGCTAAGCTTCCCTCTGACGGGCCCTGAGGCTGCCGCCATATAGCAGCAGAACCGTGCAGTTCCTGGAGGAGAAGGGGGTTTTGATTGTGAAATATTCCAGTATCCAGAGTGAATACTGAAGGAGGAGCCGTTGGCTACTTGATAAGAGAGCTGTGAAGTCCTGGATTTGGGAAAACCTGTTTTCATAGAACAGGATGGGATGGAAGCCTAAATCCAGCATTGCTTACTAGCCCCTGAATTAACAGAGCCCCATGAAGACAATCCCCTGGCAACAGGAAGTCAAGGGAGAAAGAGGGACCCCCAGGGCTGGGAGGGGTGCGGACTGCCCGAGCAAAGGAGGGGCGACCCCCACCGCTCACCAAACACTAGCTGGGGGCCTTTGCAGTTGAATGGAGGCGATGCCTGCAGATGCTAGGCTAGCTGCTTCCCTGCAGGAGGAAGCAAGTCTTGAGTCCTGGCTCACACCACAGACAGCTTCAGGGCATGATGGAAGTTTCCAGAAGATAACAGGGCAGAGCTAGATCTATGAGGAAAGATTTCTCAGGACAAAAGCCTTCCCCACGCGGAGAGGATGGAAGGGTTGGGCCTTGTGGCGTCCATCAGGAGGGTGGGATGGCAGCGGGGACACCTTGCATGAAAGGTGGCCCAGAAGGGACTGGGCAAGGCAGCTGGACAGCTCAATGGGTATTCCAGAAAGAGACACCTCCGGGCTGCACGCATGCACCCACAGACCCACGCACGCAGCCACCCACCCACGCAGCATGCACGCATCTACGCACGCACACGCAGCCACCCACCCATGCAGCACACACGCATCCACGGACCCACGCACGCAGCCACCCACCCATGCAGCACGCACGCATCCACAGACCCACGCACGCAGCCACCCACCCACGCAGCACGCACGCATCCACGGACCCACGCACGCAGCCACCCACCCATGCAGCACGCACGCATCCACGGACCCACGCACGCAGCCACCCACCCATGCAGCACGCACGCATCCATGGACCCACGCACGCAGCCACCCACCCATGCAGCACGCACGCATCCATGGACCCACGCACGCAGCCACCCACCCACGCAGCACGCACGCATCCAGACTCACGCACGCAGCCACCCACCCACGCAGCACGCACGCATCCACAGACCCACGCACGCAGCCACCCACCCATGCAGCACGCACGCATCCACGGACCCACGCACGCAGCCACCCACCCACGCAGCACGCACGCATCCAGACTCACGCACGCAGCCACCCACCCACACACATGCTCTCACCGCTGAACACCCCAAATATACAAGATGCTCCTTCTTGTGGTTCAGGAGGTGGAAAGTTGAAACCATAGCAAGAAACGTGGCCTATCCACCGCAAGGACTAAAAGATAAAGAGGGAAAAGGACAAACATTGGCCAGAAGGTGCAGCCGCTGGAGCGTTTGCACGTAAACTAGAAGGGGAGCCTCCCTGCCTGGGAGGCTGCTCTGGCGCCCAGCTGGTGCTGGGCAGGAGGCCCTGGCAGACCCAGCGGCCTCCTCCTCGGCAGCGCCCACTCCGCGGTTCAGCCACGGAGCGGATGCCCTGTGCATGCACGGAACCGGCGAGGCCGTTGCGCTGCAGGTGCCCCGACGGTCGCGATGCGGGGCAGGGGGATGCTGGCGGGTATCCTCCCTCCACGTGGAGTCCGCGCGCAGAACCAGCCCCCACATGGAGGGCGGCCCCGACTCAGAGGCACAGGCAGAAGCAGCCTCGCGGGTGCCGGTGACGCCCTGTGGCCTCATCTGGGTGAGGTCCCGCGGGGTGTTTTCTTGAAGGTGACTCACCCAACTGTGTGTTCGTGATTGGGCGCTTTTTGGCCTAGGTTACCCTCCAGTTACAAGTCCTTAGGAAGGCACCATGGTAGAGCCTGGAGGAGAGCACAGCGGGGAGGCTGGCGCGGCCCGTTTCACCTCGAGGGGTCTCTGTTCCTCTGTACACCGCTTTCTGTGACAGTGCATTCACAGAAGGGAACTGCGGAGGCACAGACAGAGTCCAGCCCCTTCAGTGAGGGCCACCTCCTCCTTCTGCCCTCCTGAGGCTGTGTCTCGTCTTGTCCGGGGAGCCCCGTGGGTCCTTGCCATTGGGTTGCTTGAAGATGCTTGTCCCTTTAGGGTGAGTTTATTAGTTACATTCCTCTGAAGTCTTGACTCTTAAGGAGCTCCTCCTCCAGTTAAGAAGAACCACTTGGTTATTATCATGATAATAAATGCCATTTAGAATTAGGTCACCCTGAAAGAGTCCTGAGATTCTAGCAGTCCCTGGCACGGTTAATTATTCGGGGCTGGGGGGCTGCGGGCCAGGCTCCAGGTGCAGATGCCTGACTTTCTTCAGTTAGGAGAAGGGAGAGGGCAGTGGGATGGCCGGCCTTCCTCAGGTGCGGACACGCTCACTGGCAGTGGTGACAGTTGAGTTCTCCTTGAAGTCAGTCTTCGTGGCCCGCAGTGTCAGCCTCTGTCGCCAGACATGGACCCTGGGTGCCTGTGAGGGTCGGCCTCTGTGTCGGGGCCCAGATTTGCTTCTGAGCAGGTGGAAGGGGAGAGAACTAAAGAGAGGCCTGTGGACTGGCAGGTCCTTGAGACATCGTGAAAGTGGGTGAAGGTTGAGGCCTGGGTGTCAGGAAGAAGGAAATCACAGGCCATAAGATGTGAAGTGATGGGAAACTGAGTCACAAAGAGTCCAAGTCGACAGGAGAGTGGATGTCTTGGCCCCAGAGTGTCTTCGGCCCAGAAGATGCCTGTCTCTTAGCCTCCTGCTTGCCCCAAAAGGCTGGATGTGGGCACCACTTGGCGGGCAGACGGGTGGGTGCTCCAGGCAACTTAGACATCTTCTCAGGAGGGAGGGGAACTGGGACCAAGCGCCGTCTTTTCGGTGGGATTCTCTCCCTGTGGCTGTGACTTGCTTTGACAAGCAGAGTGGAAATTTTTCGGTTACTCAGTGGAATAAAGTGTGTAAAGCCACTTGGGGTAAGGCTGAAATAATCTTATTGCACTATTTCAGACGGATGTAATGCACCAGAACATTTACGACTACATCCACGTGGACGACCGCCAGGACTTCTGCCGGCAGCTCCACTGGGCCATGGACCCTCCCCAGGTGGTGTTTGGGCAGCCCCCGCCCTTGGAGACAGGTGGGTGTCTGGGGTCCAAGTGAGTCAGCAAAACCTAGAGCAGGTCACATAACGTCGCTGCCTCTGGAAATGACCCTGTCGCACCTTCTTGGTGTGCTTTGTCTTCCACGTTGACCTTAGCGCCGAATCTCACCTTTCTTCAGAGGTCTCCTCCCACGTCCCTCCCTGTCCTCTGGTTGGGCTGCCACCAGCTCCGTGTGGCTCGAGTGTGCTTCACTCCTGGTTGCTTTCCCGGGCTCTGCCAGGCTTGAGGTCACCGCCATTCTTGTCACCTCACCACGAGCTGCAGTCCTGGCCTCTTGTTTTTCAAACTCCCCTCAAGTCTCACGTCTGCCAGGAAGTTCCTTTGCTTCATACTAGAGTTATCTGATAAAAGTCCCTGAAAGATTGTTGCTATTCAGAGTTGGTTGCCCCTTTTTACAGAAGACCCCTGCACAGGGCTTGCCCTCAACCTCCCTGTGGCGCTGACTGATAAGATGAGCCTGGCAGGTGTGGAGCTCCTTGACAGGCAATGACGGGGGGGGGCTGTGCTGGGACAGTTGCATCTGGGCTCTGAGGAGAGGTGACACCTGCCCGGGGTCCTGTGCAGAGGGTGGCTCCTGGGTTCTCTCGCACATATCCGCAGAAGCCTAAAATAATTCACAGAAAGTTTCCACCATGACAGTACGATTGACCTTAAATCAAAACAGCAAAGCCCAGGGACCTACATGCAAGACCCTTTTATAAAGCTAAAAACAAGCAAGATGAAACCATTGGTCCATCGTCATCCATGCGCATGTACTAAAAACGATGTTTTTAAAGGCAAGGGATGACGACGGCAAAATTTGTCTGAGTGACGTCTAGAGGGATGCTGGGGGCGGGAGGATCGCCCAGTGATAGGGTTTACGTGACCTGGCACGTGAGAGCTATGGGCGTGTTTGTTGCGTGCTCTGTGCATGCGGTTGTGCGTGTGACCCGTGTGTTTTGGCTTCTCCAACCACCACACCCCTTGGCCCCTATGGTCTGCAGGAGATGACGCTATCCTGGGGAGGCTGCTCAGGGCCCAGGAGTGGGGCGCAGGCGCACCCACCGAGTACTCGGCCTTCCTGACCCGCTGCTTCATCTGCCGTGTGCGCTGCCTGCTGGACAGCACCTCGGGCTTCCTGGTGAGTGCGTGGGTCCCTGGCAGGGGGCTCCCAACATCTGGGATGCATTCCTCTGGTGTGGAAGGAAACAGAGGGCAAGAGGGGTGGGGGCGTTAAACCACATGTCCCTGGTGGAGGGGCGAGGGCCGGTGCTGAGCTCTGCACACTGCGATGGTGTGGGGGCATTAACCCACGTGTCCCTGGTGGAGGAGTGAGGGCCGGTGCTGAGCTCTGTGCACCCTGTGATGGTGTGGGGCATTAACCCACGTGTCCCTGGTGGAGGAGTGAGGGCCGGTGCTGAGCTCTGTGCACACTGCGATGGTGTGGGGCGTTAACCCACGTGTCCCTGGTGGAGGAGTGAGGGCCAGTGCTGAGCTCTGTGCACTGCAGTGGTATGGGGGTGTTAACCCACGTGTCTCTGGTGGATGGGAGAGGGCTGGGCGCTGAGCTCTGTACCTGGCGATGGTGTGGGGCTGTGACGCCTCTGGGCATGCGAGGGGATGCGTGATGAGTCAACCGTGAGGCCTGCTGTGGTGGACAAGCCAGGTCGATGAAAATGTAAAACTCTGCAGTAGGTTTATACTCTAGTTGTACCTTTATTTAAAACTTATTAAAATATTTTTTAAAATGTGCCCCACATCTGCCAAGGGCTGGCAAGCTGGGAGAGCCTCCGGCTGTGGCTGGCGTGAGTGGCTGAGCCCACGGCATCTGCTGAGCTTTTTGGTTTCACCCTCTTCTCTTGCAAACAGATACTTGGGGTTTTCACTTCTGCTATTTGACCATTTCTTCTTCCACCTCCTCATTGAATCAGAGAAGTCCTCCCCATCGGACATGTCAGGGCAAAGACCTCCCACCCTGTCCCAGACCCCTGCTCACCTTGCAGACCCCCCAGGCACTGTGCTCCCCCTGGTCGAAGCACAGTCAGCCCTGGGTCACAGCCCCTCAGAGCCCCAGTGGTGGCCCTTGCTGTCTCCTGGCTGCAATTCAATACCACAAGGCCCTCTGACCGCAGCACCCCACAAGGCCCTCTGACCCCAGCACCCTAGCTGGGTGGGCCCCCTGGGCTCCGCTTTCCACCCATTTGTGGACCCATGACCTCCTGGGGACCTTGGGTGCAGACCGTCCCCATGGCAGAGGCACCTGTGGGTCTGCCTGTTTCTGTGTCTTTCCCACCCACTGGGTGCCTGGTGGAAGGACCAGCTCTCCACAGGCCCCAGATCTGTTGCCACGCACACGCCCCAGGGCACATCTTTCATTTAGGTAGCTAGTGACAATAAAGTTTTATTTATTTATTTATTTATTTTTGACGGAGTCTCGCTCTGTCACCCAGGCTGGAGTGCAGTGGCGTGATCTCAGCTCACTGCAAGCTCCACCTCCCAGGTTCACCTCATTCTCCTGCCTCAGCCTCCTGAGTAGCTGGGACTACAGGTGCCCACCACCACGCCTGGCTAATTTTTTTGTATTTTTAGTAGAGACAGGGTTTCACTGTTGGTATGTTGTTCTAAATTTTGAGGAAATTAAGATACTTTTATTGGCTAAGGAATGTTGTTCGTTTTTTTAAAATTATATAACCAATTCCTGGTTAATTAAAAACTCTTATTTCTAGATGACCCAAAATTGGAAGGATTTTACTGTGCAGCCACTGGAATATAGTTTAAAATGAAATTGTCAAAGAACTGAATGGAGGAAACAAGCCAGAGAAATTAGATTGACGCTAAAATGTTGCAATAAGGTTTATACAAATACGTGTCTGATTCTGTTTTCCCATTAAAATCCATTCATCCACAGCACCATAAAGGGCTCCTGTATTGACAGAGAATACACCAAGACCCTGCAGGACCTCACGGCTCTTCCCGGCTTTCACCCTGAGTGGTGCAGTCTGGGCAATGCGGGTGTCATGGAAGCTCCCTCATGCCACCCACAGGGCCAACTGAAAATGGTAGTTTTTGAGATTCGGCTGAAGTTAACTTGGGAGCTTGAAATCAGCCATGTTGGGAATATTTATACTAAAAAAATTGGCAAACACTGCATATCTGGGAATTTTTCCCCCTGGAGAGCTAGATGTTAAACATTTCCCAGCACACCACTGCCTTGAATCCCCACCAATTGTGTGACTGCTACACAGCAGGTGTTCATTATTTGTTTAATATATCCTTGGACAGATGGAAAGATGGATGAATGGATGGATGGATGGTTGGATAGATGGGAAGATGGATGGATGGACGGATGGATGGATGAGTGAATGGATGAATGGGAAGATGATGGATGGATGGATGGATGAATGGGAAGATGGATGGGTAGGTGGATAGATGGACAAATAGATGGATGGATGGACAGATGGATGGGTGGATGGATGGATGGGAAGATGATGGATGCATGGACAGATGGATGAATGGATGGGAAGATGGATGGATGGATGGATGGATAGATGGGAATATGATGGATGGGTGGAAACATGGATAGATGGATGGATGGGAGGATGGATGCATGGACAGATGGATGGATGGATGGGTGGATGGATGAATGGATGGCTAGATGGACAGATAGATGGGTGGATGAATGGATGGGAAGATGGATGGATGGATAGATGGGAATATGATGGATGGGTGGAAACATGGATGGATGGATGGGTGGATGTGAAGATGGATGGGTGGATGGATGAATGGATGGATGGATGGGTGGGTGGGTGGATGAATGTATGGGAAGACGGATGGATGGATGGATGGGTGGGAATATGATGGATGGGTGGAAACATGGATAGATGGATGGATGGGAGGATGGATGAATGGATGGATGGATGGGAAGATGATGGATGGAAACATGGCTGGATGGATGGGTGGATGTGAAGATGGATGGATGGGTGGATGGGTGGGAATATGATGGATGGGTGGAAACATGGATAGATGGATGGATGGGTAGATGGATGGGTGGATGGGTGGATGAATGTATGGGAAGATGATGGATGGAAACATGGCTGGATGGATGGGTGGATGTGAAGATGGATGAGTGGGTGGATGGATAGATGGATGGGAAGATGATGGATGGATGGATGGGTGGGTGGATGGATGGGTGCATGGATGGATGGAAAGATAGATTGGTGGATGGATGGATGGATAGAAAGATAGATGGATGAAATAAGGATAGAGAGAGGGTGGAGCCACATTGTGGGGTGATTCTTCCATAGAAGGCAGGAGTACCCCGAAGGCCCTTGGTAAACAACTAAATTATACATCAGCCTTCCCTTTGTAGAGAGATATTTTATTTTATTTTATAACAAACTCCTAGCTTACTTGCTGGCTTTTAAAGTCTCACTGTACACCCTAGATAAATAAAATCAAGTTGTGCCTAAATTTTATCATTACAGATGAAGAACTGATAATTTAGAAATGGAGTGTTAAAGCTGAAACAATCCTCGGAGATCATCCACTCCTGCAAATTCTTGCCAGGGTGTTGGCCGCTGGCCTGGCTGTGGGTGGGTGGGAGGTCCCACAGGTGCAATTCGTGCCCACCTGCGCATGGGGTGGCGCACATGAATGTGCACAAGCACACACGCGGGAAGGAACCTGTCAATTAAAGGCAGTCGCCACGACTCCAGAGAAACTGGGAGTGGGGGATGGTTTCAGGATGATTCAAGCACATCGAATCACTGTGCAGGCCCAGGGGTCACAGGCTTGGCAGCTGCGGCTCTGCTGTCCCGAGCTGCTCATGGTGAGCTGCCTCCTTGCAAATTCCAGCCGCTGTCGCGCCCTTGAGTTCTGTGTCCTGTGACCACCTTGCCAGGCCACTTTGTGAACACGCCTTCCTGTCTGTCTTTAAAACACCAGACGATGCAGTTTCAAGGAAAACTAAAATTCCTGTTTGGACAGAAGAAGAAGGCGCCGTCAGGAGCCATGCTCCTGCCGCGGCTGTCGCTGTTCTGCATCGCGGCACCCGTTCTCCTCCCCTCCGCAGCGGAGATGAAAATGAGGAGCGCGCTTCTGAGGGCAAAACCCAGGGCAGACACCGCAGTCACCACGGATGCAAAGTGAGTAAGACTCGCCCTTCACAGCCGCATGGTGCCTGCTGGCGGCCCCCACAAAACACCTCTACGCTCAGTGTTTTCTGTATCTTCTTTCATTTCCAGCCAGTAACAAAATAAGTTTTGTGTTGTAAAGTCATTACACAACATAGGCAGCAACGATTAGATGAAACAGTGTTTTTCAAACTTGTACTTGCAAACTGGCACCAAACGTTGCCTGTATCGATTCATTCCTAAATCATCCTGTTACAGAACCAGTTCCAGAATAAGTGCCCTGACCCTGTGTCCTCAAGGGAATGGGGGGTTCGCTGTGGCCCCTGCCTTTCTCCACCTCTCGGCTGCCCGCTCTTCACACCGTCTGTCTATGGACAAGTGGAGGTGGTTCCTGGCTGCAAGAGATGCCGGAGAAATGCGTCCCTGGTGGACAGATGGAGGGTGAACGGCACAGCTGCCCGTCCAGCTGGTCCTCGTCCCTGGCCAACCCAGGCCTATCCCACAGCTTCCTCAGCCTTTCAGAAGGAGAGGACACCCTGTTGGTCCCCGAGCTTGTTGGTACTAGGGACCAGTTTGGTGGAAGACAATTTTTCCACGGACTGGGAGTGGGGGGATGGTTTCAGGATGATTCAAGCACATTTACATTTACTTACTATGCATTTCATTTCTGTTTTATTATGTTGTAATATATAACAAAATAATTATACCACTTGGCATAATGTAGAACCAGTGGTAGCTCTGAGCTTGTTTTCCTGTAACTGGGCGGCCCCATGGTGGGGGTGGGGGTGATAGGAGACAGTGACAGATCATCAGGCATTAGATTCTCATAAGGAGCTTGAACCTAGGGCCCTTCCTCACGTGCACAGTTCACAACAGGGTTCACACTCCTGTGAGAATCATGCCCCAGCTGAGCTGACAGGCAGCGGAGCTCCGGCGGTCATGCGAGCAGTGGGGAGTGGCTGTAAATACAGATGAAGCGTCACTCACTTGCCCGTGGCCTACATCCTGCCATGCAGCTTGGCTCCTAGAGGCCATGGACGGGTACCGATCTGTGGCTGGGGGCTGGGGACCCCTGCCCTTGGGAATTCGTGCCTGTAGTTTCCTCGATTGTGTTAAGTCTGTCTTGCGTGCTGGGAGAGATGCAAATGCTGTGCCTATAGAAACTGTGTTCCACCTGCTGGGAACACACCAGTGAGGAAGGGCCGGGGCCGCCAGGATGCCAGAGATCCAACTTCCTCTCAGAGAATTGTGCAGGACCCCTTCCCTGGCCACCTGGGCGAGTCGCCGCTCCTGCCACTTCCTCCTGGGACAGCCTGATGGGGTGGGGCTGAGTGCAGGGCAGAGGGGTGGTCTGGGCTGGCCCTGCCCCTGCCCCCTGGCCCTCAGCCCCCGGTCCTTGGCTGTCGGTGAGGTGCTCCTGCTCTGTGACTCCGAGACCCCCTGACTTGTCCTCAGCCCCTCGGTGCTGCAGGCCCAGGCCCTGGTAACCAAGTGCAGCTCAGCCTTGTCCTGCAATCCTGCAGCTGCTATTGGGCAGCCCGCTTTGTTCATGGCCTCCCCACTCTGTGGGTAGCAAATACTGAGTGGGAAAGAAATCTTAGCAGGCATCGAATTCAGCTCCCCAGCCCAGTGGGAATCTCTGCCACAGTCCCCAGGAGTGATTGGCTGAGGCTGCACAAACCCCACACAGAAAACATTGCTGGGTTCAGACAGAACCTTGAGAGCAGATTCTTCCTGGTGTGACTCGAATCTCACTGCCTGGAGTCGCCATGGCCCTGTGTTGGCTGAGCGCTCTCTGCTCTGTTTGCCTTGCCCCTGGGTTATGGTTTCCAGATATATCCTGATTCCAATGCTTCTCCTCTGTGCATGGACAGCATCCGGGAATGTTCACAGCAGGTGGAGCCATGCTGACTGGAGGAGACGTCCCCGCCCTGTTCTGGGCACTGCCTTTACTGATGTACCTGCTGTGGCAGGCGCGTTGGGGCGATCTTAAGTTGCAGTCACGTGTGTTGCCTTGTAGTCTGACTTTGGATTCTACCTGCATTCCTTAACTTCCGTTAGTATTAAATTTCATTTTTTAGGTGCAGTCTTGACTGACCTTGTCAGAGTTCAGGCTCCCGAACTAGTTTGAGATCTGGGACTCAGCAGCACCTGGTGCGCTGCTGTCCCTCCCATTCTTTGGCGCCTTTGACGGGCCAGCACATCTTCTGTATTCACACCCGTGCCCTTCGTGGGAGCACCAGGACCCGCCACTGAGCCCCCTCTGGGAGGACCCCGTCACACACCTGCTGGCTTCCAGATGCAGAGGATACAGCTGAGGGCCCTTTCACCCCTGGGGGCCTGCTAAGGAGGACCTTGGAGGCTCTGGGACCCCCTGCTCAGTGTCCAGGGTTGACTATGAAGGGCTTCCATCTGCAGGCCCCAAGGCCACCTTGCCGGCACTCACAGTGCTCTGTGTTGTGGGCGTGAGTTCCATCCTCACCTTTGACCTCTTTAAATAACCATTTAGACAGCTCTACAGTCTGACAGCAGCAGCAGTTATTTGAAGGTTTTCATGCTGTGTTGGTTTCCACGTTCGTTACTCATTTCTGCTCATGAGCGGCTTCTGCCTGGGCCCTGCCAGCCCCACCTCACTGCTGCTGTCTGAGGGTAGACAGAGGGCAGCTCCAGGGACGGCCAGGATACGGGCTAGCCTGCTGAGGCCCACACATCTCTGGAAGGTTTTAAATTAAATTTATGTACCTTATTTTAAAGGATGGAAATGTAAAGCGCAAGGGAGGAACGCAGAATTCTAAAGGGAAAAGAAGTAAATGCTACACAGGTGCACAGAAAGCACAGAAAAGGACCGGGGGTCCCTGCAGGGCTCGGGCCCAGGTCTTCCGGCACCTACAGGGACCATGCAAACCCTGGAACGCTGTCCTCTGCTTACCGTCACCGTGGAGTTTCCACTGCACATGGCGAGCCTGGTCTTCCCTGGGAGTTCCCAGCCCTAGAAGCAGCGGGGACGCAGCCCCCTGGTGTCAGAGCCAGGCAGGGCAGGCCTGGCCCTGTGTGCGCACAGCCCTGTCCTGGCCCTGGAGTGGAGCTTAGGTGTGGGATCACGAGCTCAGGTGTGGGGCCGAAGGTCACAGCGCTCCTCCTGTGGCCTGGACGAGACCCCCTGTGGGGCTGTGAGGGCGGGGTGGAGCACAAGGCACATAAAGCTGGCACACAACTTCAGCTCAACAAACATGTTATTCAAACTCATAAGGGGGAAGAAAACCTGCCAGACCAACAATACTGACTCCCACGTGCCGAAGGCTTTTGGAATTCTCCCCACCCTGCTCTGAGCTGTGGGCCAGCTTTCAGGATACACCTTGTGGTCCACCAGTCCTGAGCCACACGACTGGTCCCGGGCACTACAGTGGTGCAAGATGCAAGGTGCATTCCGCAGAATCAGAGCCCTGAGGCAGTGGCAGCAGCCTCCAGCAGCCCCCAACAGCAGCCCCCGTGGCCCCCAGCAGCGGCCTCTAGCAACCCCCAACAGCCCCCAGTCTTCCACAGCTTTTCCCACAGGGGTTTTGTGACATGATCTTGATCTGCCTGTTCCTGAAGCCCATACTGTGAATTCCTCTGGTCGCCATAATTCACTGGGACCCCCATGTCAACACACCCTGTGCTTTGCAACCATTCATGGACATACATGGAGCATTGTGAGTCTTGTGTTAGTCATGGGCCCCCGGTCAGCCTCTGGCCCTGGCCCTCCTGGAGGTGCCCAGAGGACAGAGAGGAGGATCTGTGGCTGTGGGGCCAGTCAGATGGGTTTGAACTCAACTCTGGGACCTGCTGGTGGGACAGTGCTACTTACTGTTTCTTTTGAAAAGCAAAAGAAAATAGAATCTACCAGGGTGAGTTGTTGGGATTTAAGATTTGGATCAGTGTGATGCGTGTGTGGGTACACACACATGTCCCATGTGAGTTGGTCTCCAACTCACCTCAGTGTTCACTTCCTGGAACATAATTGCCTGGAGTCATGAGAATGGACTGTATTTTCTTTCTGGCCGTCCAGGAAAAAGAATATAAGCTCTAAAAATCATCCTATGATTTTATCCTTCTACTTTCTGAAGCAAATTCATTAGCTCTTCATTGGCCTGAAAAGTGACATGACTTAGTATTTTCAGTAAATCTGTAACTGAGAAAATAACTTTACACGCTGTAAAGAATTAAACAAGAGTGAATTGTTTCTGTCTTCAGTGCTCAGGTGTGACAGCAATACCTGTCATTATTAATTTCCACCATCGACACGTGTTTAATCCACATGTCATCTTGTTCATCTGTCACATGTCACATGTTCATCTGTGTTCTTCACAGAGTAAAAGCCACCACCAGTCTGTGCGAATCGGAACTGCATGGAAAACCCAATTACTCAGCAGGTACTTAGAACATTTCTTATCTGATCTTTTCCACGTGGGTAAAATGTGTTTCTGCCCTTGGAGAGCTTCCCTGCCCAGTGGAGATGTTGGCGTATTCCATGGAAAAGCCATTTTGCAGAGACTTAGTGTCTGTCCTGCTGTGGACAAGTGCTGTTCCTGGGCTCTGTTCTGTGCATTTCTGAGGAGCCGATGGGTCCTGCCTTGCTGAGAACAAGCAACCGTCTTCCAGGAGCTCCTCAGCTCGCACTGTGACAGCTTCCTCCCCCTCTAAACCCCAACAGGAAGGAGCAGCAGAGAGAGCGGCGTTTTGGTGCTCAGGGAACAGACTGACGCTGGCCGATGGGCACAGGTTCCTGCCAGGGCCCCATGCCTGTGCCTCCGGGGTGGCCCCGACCTTGTCCTCGACCCCAAGGGGGGCTCAGGGTAAGTGGTGCCAGGCAGCCTCCCCCAGCCCTGGCAGCTCCCTAAGTCACCATGGAGGCCAAAGAGCGGGTGGGGGAGTGATTAAGAAGAAAAATAAAAAAGACGACAGCAGCCTTGGCCACCACACGAGCCACAGCTAACCTTGCTCTCTGTGGAGCCGTCCATGCAGCTTCCAGGGCTGGAAGTCACGCATATCACTGGGGACTGACCCCGGGAAGCAGTGGCCCAGGGATGTCGGGATCAAGGATGCCCCATGGGCTCTGGGACCCGCCCTCACCTGTCACTCGGACCCTGAGTCACCTGGCTCTATCCTGATCTTGCATTTGCTCAGAGCCCTGTCTCCCCCCTCTCCCTCCTCAGGGCCTGCCTGCCACCCAGGTGGGCCTCCTCCCCTTTCGTAGCCAGCCCAGCTGTGCACCACAGGCCCCTCCCCACTCTCTAGGTCACCATCTCACAGTCAGGCAGTGCCAGTCCCAAGGCACGTGGTGTCCTATTGGTCAGCAACAGAGCTTGGCCACAGAAACTGCTGCACATGGTGTTTTCTGCTTTGCAGTACCCTGGGACCATTTGCACTGCCCTTCCCCACCCCTAGCGCTAGTGACTGGTGTGGCTGACACTGGACAGCTGGCATAGGCCTCACAGAGACACCTCCCTGAAGCCTGCATCCTCACCCCACCCTGGGCCTTCCTCACTCGCCCCAGGCACACCGTGGGGGTGGGGTGCTGGCACAGCTTCCTGGGCTGCTGGGTGGGTTAGAAGGGACAGTACAGCGTGGGGTCGGTGTAGCAGCCTTGGAAGATTTAGCATCGTCCTAATTTAGTAGCCTCCCTTAGAGATCCCCACCCAAGGCAGCCAGACCTGGTGTCTTCAGCTGCTGTCAAATGGGCCCTGTCTTTTCTCTGCAGGGACAGGG
This sequence comes from Pongo pygmaeus, assembly GCF_028885625.2. NCBI lineage: Eukaryota > Metazoa > Chordata > Mammalia > Primates > Hominidae > Pongo > Pongo pygmaeus. The sequence continues at coordinate 408,414 of NC_072377.2, forward strand.
AGGAGGAGCAGCACAGGATGCTGAGCAGGGCCTCTGGAGTGACAGGGCGGAGGGAGACTCCAGGACCCACAAAGCCCCTGCCCTGGACAGCAGGAAAGCACAGTGAGGATGGTGCCAGGCCAAGGCTGCAGCCCAGCAAGAATGACCCACCCTCCCTGCGCCCCATGCCCCGCGGCTCCTGCCTGCCCTACCCGTGTGTCCAGGGCACTTTCAGGAACTCACCCATCTCTCACCCGCTGAGCCCGTCCCCCAGTGCCTACTCCAGCCGGACCAGCAGACCCATGCGGGATGTCGGTGAGGACCAGGTGCACCCTCCCCTCTGCCACTTTCCCCAGGGGAGCCTGCAGCACCGGCTCCCTCAGCCTGGAGCTCAGCGTTTTGCCACGAGGGGCTATCCCATGGAGGACGTGAAGCTGCAAGGTGTACCGATGCCTCCGGGGGACCTGTGCGGTCCGACGCTGCTGCTAGATGTGCCCATCAAGATGGAGAAGGACTCTGGGTCTGAGGATGCTGCAGACGGCTATGTGCCCAGCCAGGTGTGGCTGGGGGCCACTGACAGGAGCCATCCAGCCACCTTCCCTACCAGGATGCACCTGAAAACAGAGCCAGACTCTCAGCAACAGGTGTACATCTCGCACCTGGGGCACGGCGTGCGGGGGGCTCAGCCCCAGGGGAGGGCCACTGCTGGGCGCAGCAGGGAGCTGACCCCTTTCCACCCTGCACACTGTGCTTGCCTGGAGCCCACGCACGGCCTTCCCCAGCCGGAGCCTCCCCACCAGCTCTGTGCACGGGGCCGAGGTGAACAGTCCTGCGCCTGCAGAGCTGCTGAGGCTGCCCCTGTGGTCAAGCGGGAGCCCTTGGATTCGCCCCACTGGGCTACTCACAGCCAGGGAGTGGTGCCTGGGATGTTTCCCAAAAGTGCCTTGGCCACGCTGGTCCCGCCCCAAGCTTCGGAGTGCACATTCCTGCCATAGCGCAGTGACCACCGTCCAAGCTCAGATCTGTCCGTCTACACTCAGATGCGTTGGTGGCTGGGCTGCCCTGCACCTGGTCAGACCGGAGCCCGTCCTAAGACACACGCTTTGCAGAGCTGTGCATGCGCAGTCTGCTAGTCTGTGTGTGCAGCATACACAGTAGCCTATCCTGAATTCTGTAAAATATCCCAACAGTTCTTAAATGAAAACTGGCCTTAAATCTGTTCAAGCATGACAGCATTTCTCTTTGAGAATTAAAATCTTTGGGAAAGTGATCATGGCTGGACAGCGTCATGCCCCGGAGGCAGCAAGTGCCCGTCCCACGGCCGCCAGGTCCACAGTCGGGGATGAAGCAGTCGGGTGATGCTCCCAAGTCGGCAGTCGGGGATGAAGCGGTCGGGTGACGTACCTAGCTCAGCCCTCCCAGGCCACCTGCAGCTCCCGGCCTGTGCTGTGCAGGCAGGGTCAGCCCATCACCACAGTGCGCTGTAGAGGCCAGCACACGGCAAATTAGAAATACAACTCGTGGAGAAAGGGGTCTGTGAGCCCACTCATAGAGGAATCTAGAAAGTTCCAGGCAGCAGAGGCTGGCAGCGTGGGTCCCACACTACCCCACACTGTGCGGCAGGTGCTCCGTGGCGCCATGACAGAGTCTGAGGCCAGACCTGGACTGGAAATTGACAGCATAACCCCTGTTCCTTCTGGACATCTCCCGAGTTCTCAGTGGGTCTCTGCGGACGGTTCTTACTAATCTGCCTCTTGGTACATCACGTAGTACAGAGTTCACAATCTGCCTCTTGGTACATCACGTAGTACAGAGTTCACAGACTCCGGGTTTGGAAGTACAGAGAAACACACAACGTAAAGACACAGGAAACTGCGCTGCCTGTGGGGGTTTCTCTCTGGCTGGCTGTACGGTTCACTCAAATGAGGGTTCCCATTGCCATCCTAGGAGAATAATTAGGGACGAGACGGACAAGTATTACTAGCATTAAAACAGTTGTAAAGGCGATATATTCTGAGAGTAGGAAATTTGGATACAAAAGCATAAGTCAGAAAGTGAAGGTCACCAGTCCACCAACCCGAGATAACTTACAGCTGATGGTGCAGTGCAGGCTTCTTCCACGGTGTGGCCTGGAACTGCACCCGGCTGCTGCGGGCATCAGATCAGGGTGTAGAAGTCACCCCAAGCAAAAGGAAGCCAGGCAGTGAGGCCCTGGGGTGTGGCTGCAGCTGGGCCCACCTGTGCAGGGGCGAGAAGGCCCCATCCTCAGGGACAGGGCATCGGCGCCCTGGCGTCAGCTCCACTGGGAGTGGCAGGAGCTGTGGGAGCCCATGGGTGAGGGACCCGCCACCCCGCCGCACCGTGCATTCTTTCTGCCTGCCGTGTGGACGCCCTCTCTGTTGTCGGTGGCTTTGAGGTGTCAGTGCTTACTTAGACCCTGGTTTAATGCTGGACCCATTTGTTAAATGCACCTTCACTTTGTCAAAACCCCGGTTTGGTTGGCAGGACTGGGTCTTCTGCCCAACGCCAGGTGCCTGCACCTCTCAGTGGCCTGGTTCTTGGACAGTTTGCCCCCACATGGCAGGGATAGGGATAAGGATCTCCTGTCAGAACTGGAAGAGAACAGCCAACCATCTGAGCCCAGAGTCACAGATCCATGGTGGCCTCCTATGACCCCCAAGCCTGCCGAGGAGGCTCTCACCCTCTGCTTAGCCAGGGGCGCCTTTCAAAAGGTGACCTCCGTGCTGTGCTGTCGTGGGTGTGAGACATGCTCATGGCCTTCCAGTGCCATCTGTCCCTTATCTGATGCCTAAACTCATGATGGGGACAGAGCTACCCAGGGGCCAGCCATGGGGTGACCAGCCACCTGAGGGTCAGTCACCTGTGGAGAGCAGGCACCTGTGAAGACCAGGCACCTGAGGACTGGCCCCTACTTCCCACTTTGGCCCTACGCTGGCACAGAGCCCCTCTTTATTCATTTCTCATGCTGAGCATGGCACACTTCTGGCCTCTGGGCATTTACGGATTTAAGACCAGGATGGTATTTCAGAAGCTTCCCACTTCCTTCCTATTCTAACCGAGTGTCCAGCTCCTTTGCTGATCATAGAAAGACCCTTAATAATTAGGCCTGCAGGCTGGGCGCAGTGGCTCGTGCCTATAATCCCAGCACTTTGGGAGGCCAAGATACGAGGATCGCTTAACCCAGGAGTTCAAGACCAGCCTGGGCAACACAGGAAGAACATGTCTCTACAAAAAATAATTAAAAATCAGATCTGCTGTATCCCTGAAAAAGTCTCGATCAACATGCATGTTCCACTCTTGGAGTTCCCTGTCCTGAGGGCCAGCCACGTCCTGTGTCCTGGAGCTCAGCCCTCAGCAGCTCTCTTCAGCCTGGGCGCCGCCTGGGTCCCAAACGTGGCAGCTGCTCTTCCAGTCTCAGGGCCGAGGAGGGCAGGGAGCTCAGTGACTGAGAGTCTTTTGTATCACAGGTCTCGAGTGTCCTGGAGCCAATGGCTGTCACTGGGAAAAACACCAGACCCCAAAGATTGAATCAGAGACGTGGCTGCGTGTTTGCGATTGTAGCCAGGCCCTTCAGTGCCATCAAAGGAGCACTGGGGTCTCCTTAAGCACAGACAGCAGCCCCTGCCCAGGAGGCTTCTTGACCACGTCCTGCCCTGCAGCCTCCCAGACCTTTAGATGCGCCCCCGTTCAAGGCCCTCCTGGTGACAGGTGCCAGATTGAGTGGTGGGTTGCTGCCAGGCAGGCCGTGCTGTGTTGACACTGCACTCAGCAGATGGGTGTCGGCTCTGCCGGTTTTGTGGTGTGGGGACCCCACAGGAGGCTGCGGCCCTGAGAGCCTGGGGTCAGCGAGGTGTCCGACATCCCTTCCTCAATGGCAACAAAAACTCCCCAAGTCAGCACTTTTGTTATTTTATAGCCACAACCCTCTTGGAAACCAGTGGGGAAGACTATGGAACATAGAAGGTGAATGGATGTATCACTTCTCTCTAAAATGTCATTGTTAGCACTAATTACAGGTTCATATTTTTCTGTTTATGTAGCTTTTCCCTATATAGCTGAAAAAGTATTAAAGTCAAATATAAGGTGGGAATGGGATGGAAGGGAGGAGATCAATACAACTTATATTTTTGCAGTTTCTACTGGAAGAAAAAAGTTTTCAATACCTAGACCAACTTGTTGAATTTTTAAAACTTATGCATTATAAATGCAACTTTCTCTACTGCTTTCTCAGTGCCTTTAGGAAGCTTTCAAATTTTTTTGTACTGTGGTTTGTATTAAATTTGCAATATTGATGTAAAATACATGACATGCTAGTATATGTTTAACAAAAATTTAAATGTCTGCGAACGTCTGCGTGATTTTCCAAAGTCACTTTATTTCCTTTAAAGAGTGTGCTGGTTAATCTACATTCTAAGACAGCCTTTCACCACTAAATACAAGGCAGCAATAAAAATAAAAATTCTAGAGCTGCAAGCCTCGTGAAGGAGGAGAAAATGCCTTCCATCTCCCTGCTCCTGACCAGTGGCACTGCATCTAGAGAGGGTCTAGGCCTCCTCCCCTGTCACTGAGGGTCAGGGCCCCTCCTGGGTGCTCTCAGGATGTCCCAGACCTGACCCGTCCTGTAAGAAGCGAGGAGGGTAGAGCTGAGGGCACTGTGGGTCCGGGGCCATGCGGGGTCCACCCTGCCCGGCACAGGGCCTGCATGACAAGCCCATGGGAAGGGGGAAGGGCCCAGGCAGATTGTGGCCGGACCCCTCAATGCCATCAAAAAAAGTGTTGGGGTCTCCTTAAGCACAAATGGCAGTCCGAGGCCCAGGGAGCTGCGCTTTTGTTTCCTTTCAGGTATCTTTAGAGCCCGCGCAGCCCCTGCCAGGCCTCCTTCGTACCCTGCAGCCCATCAGCAAACCCGTCCTGGTCGCTGGTTTAAACTCCCGTGTCCTCCCTGGGGACCAGGCCAGCCCTCCCATCTGTGGCCCCACACCTTGGCCGACCTGCCCCCATGCCCTCTCCTCTGTGGCCTCAGGCAGATGGAGTTCCCGCATTTTCACTCCTCATCCCAGTCTGGCTTCTGCTGAGTGCACCTGTGTGGAGTTGGAACGCATACAATTCTTTTCTTTTTTCTTTGAGACAGAGTCTCACTCTGCTGCCTAGGCTGCAGTGCAGTGGTGCAGTCTCGGCTCACTGCAGCCTCCACTTCTCAGGTTTAAGTGATTCTCCCACCTCAGCCTCCAGAGTAGCTGGGACTACAGGCATCCACCACCACGCCGAGCTAATTTTTGTATTTTTAGTAGAGACTGGGTTTCACCTTGTTGGCCTGGCTGGTCTAAAACTCCTGGCCTCACGTGATCAGCCTACCTCTGCCTCCCTCCCAAAATGCTGGAATTACAGATGTGAGCCACCACGCCCAGCTGGACGCACACAATTTCATCTCACCAGGCACTGCCCAGCGTCCTCCAGAGGGGCTGCACCCACTTGGCCTCCCTTCTACTAGCCACACCTCCTGGGCTCCCATCCTCACCCCACACTGGCACCTGTGGCGACAGACTTTTTCAGTCTTGGGCTTCTGAAGGGATGAAACGGCAGCTGTTTTATGTGCATTTTGTTTATTAATTTGGCATTTTTTTAGTCCTTGTTGAGTATCAGGCCCTGCGCCAGTGCTGGGGATGCATTCAGGAGAAAACGATGCAGACATCAGTGCTGTCCCAGAGCTGGCATCTGAACGTGTGTGATGTGCGGTGTGTGCGCGTGTGCAGGGGGAAGGGGTGCAGGCAGCTGAACGTGACCATGAGAACCCTGTAAACTCTGCGGGGCATGGAGGGGACCAGTGCTTTGCAGGTGCACAGAGCTGGGGTTGGGGGTGGCCCAGGTTTTTGGGGGCAGTTTTATGTGGGACATATGGACAGCTGGAGCTGAATAGCAAGTGGGGGAGGCCGCATGGCCGCAGTGAGGTCTGGGTGACAACAGAGCAGGGCCTGGGTAGAGATGCCCGTCATGGCTCAGAGGCTTCAGCAGGGCCCTGTGGGGAGGGTGTGGGGACAAGGTCTCCCTGAAGGCCGAGGGAAGCAGCTTATTCCCCGGAGCCAGTGGCTCTTGTCCTTTACCCGTTTCTTGCTGCACTTGTGTGCCCTTTTAGATTAATTTGCAGGAGTTCTGTTTTTATTCTGGATAGCAATTTTCTTGTCAGTTACAGATGTTGACAATGTTTTCCCTCAGTCTGTGGCTTGGCTTTCCACTTAAGGGTTTAAAAATTATATCCCACAAGAGTTTAAAATTTTAGTATAGCAACTTTTCTATTTTATTCTTTATGGCTTATGTATTTTGCATCTTAGGAAAATAACTATCTTCGGCAGTGGCTTTTGACCAAAAACCAATGTTGTTTGATATTCATATCCCCACAGCAGCTTCTTGGGCCTCACTGACCCACATGTGAAAAGCCTCCAGTTCTATTCGTTGTTTCTTGATGCTTTAGATGTTCGCCTATGAATGTTTCACTGTTTCTAATCCACTTACTTGTATTCTCATTACTGATACATTTGAACACAGGGTCCTCCTCATCTTCTCCTTGCCTACAGTCTCTGTGGTGTTGCTTGCATTTTCTCTCTTCCTGTTTCCATTTCTGTAGTGGCCAACCTTAATGTGGGCATTTAACAAGGTCTAAGCAGGAGCTAAGCACGGTCTCTATTCTCCCAGAGCAGGGCCAGGACTGTGGGCACTTCAGTACCCTCCCCTCCCTCCCCCTCGAGTTTGCGCCTGTCAAGGTGGAGGAGGATCCCTCTAGCAATGACCCTGGGTTGGCTTCCACTGAGGGCTGAGTTTAGGAACAGTCTCTTGCTGTTTTCGTAGTCCACCCTTTCACTAAGGATGCATCCCTTGCACATCTGTGCTTCATATGGGAGTCTCCGTCCACCTCCCGCCTGCTGGGAGCCTTAGCTTCATCATCTGTCCTGCTTCAGTGTAAAACCCAACCCGTGGGCCGCAGAACTCGCACCCTACCCACCCACCTGCCTGCTCTAGGACGGCAAGCATCTCTGCTTCTGATTCGCATCCTTTCCCCTTCCCACATTTGTCCCTGGTCACGTCCTTGCCTGTTCGTGAATCCACTTGTGCAATCGACATGATGCTTGCACTCAGCAGTGCTCCTGTGTGTTCACAGAACGCGGTCTGCCAAAAACAGAAGTCAAGAAACTTTTTTTTTTTTTGAGACAGATTCTCCCTCTGTCACCCAGGCTGGAGTGTAGTGTTGCCATCTCAGTTCACTGCAACCTCTGCCTCCCGGGTTCAAGCCATTCTCCTGCCTCAGCCTCCCAGGGAGCTGAGATTACAGGCATGCACCACCACGCCTGGCTAATTTTTGTGGGTTTTTTTGGTAGAGATGGGGTTCCTACCAAAAAGATCATGTTGCCCAGGCTGGTCTCAAACTCCTGGGCTCAAGGGATCTTCCCATCTCAGCCTCCCAAAGTGCTGGGATTACAGTTAGGAGCCACTGCACCCAGCCAAGAAATACTTTTTTTTTTTTTTTTTTTTTTTTTTGAGACGGAGCCTCACTCTGTTGCCCAGGCTGGAGTACAGTGGCACGATCTTGGCTCACTGCAAGCTCCGCCTCCCGGGTTCACGCCATTCTCCTGCCTCAGCCTCCCGAGTAGCTGGGACTACAGGGGCCCACCACCATGCCTGGCTAGTTTTTTTGTATTTTTTTTAGTAGAGACGGGGTTTCACCATGTTAGCCAGGATGGTCTCGATCTCCTGACCTCGTGATCCACCTGCCTCAGGCTCCCAAAGTGCTGGGATTACAGGCGTGAGCCAGGGCGCCCCACCGAGAAAGACTTTTAATCAATGTTTTGTTAAGAAGTTACTAGACAGTCCTCCATCCAAATTCACTACCAGACATTGATATAATAGTATGAGTCTTTAGTTCATAATACTCAATGTTACTATATTTTGAAGAGTCCTAAAAGCTTTGGCAATTTTGGCAATTTTTTTCTTTAGTTTCAAAATTTCTTTACAGTCATAATTTCTAACATAATTTTAACTTTTTCTTTACTTTTTTTCATTGCTCAACTTGTTGCTAGATTTTAAGAAATTACAAGGAGAAAGTGAAATAATAGAGCCAGCGTCAGTGTCAACATCAGCAGGGCACGGGGCAGGGCTCCCTGTCGGAGTGGCAGTCGTCTCTGCTGGCTTCCCTGCCACCTTCCAGACCCTTCCTTTCGTGTGGCTAATTTTCAGGAGGGGCCAGGGGCACAACCTAGCAGCTCCGACCTATGAAAGACTTTCTTGTCAGTTGGTGTGTCAAGGCCAGCATCTTTTATCAAACAGACAAACCCTGAATGCTGGTGGTTTAGCACGTGCTTCTTCCTCCAGGTGAAGCCAAGTGCTGGCCATGGGCCTCTCCTCCAGGCAGCGACTCAGGACCGGCCCTCTGCAGCGCGGCCCAGTGACCCACATTCATTCTCCAAGACCTGCGCTGCTCGGCCTCTGACGGCCCTGGAAACATCCGGTGGCCACTCATCCCGGCATTGTTCCCACGTGGGTGCCAATGACTGCACTCCTGGAGGGGCTGAGTTCGTGTTTGGGTCCAGGAGGTACCCAAAGCCGCTTGTCTGCTAGTGGCAGGTATGACAGACGTTTGATTCCCAACCTTCTCCGCTTTCGTTTCTTCGTTTATTGAATGCCCGGCGCCCACCTCAGTCCGCGGGAAACGAGGGACGCGCCTGCCACACTGCAGTGCGGACTACGAAGCCAACATAAAGACATCAGGCATCAGCAGAGGATGGAGACAGCGGCTCTGGGTTTGTCTTCTCTCCGGTGGTTGGGAAGGGAAAGGAGAGAAAATGCAGGCAGTCACGCTCGGCGGAGGCGTCCAGGACTGCGCCGGCCCTGGGGAAGGGCGCACGCGGTGGTCGCTAGGGGCAGCGAGAGGGCCTGAGTTGGGGGGCTGGGACGGACAAGGAGCCCCCCCCACCCCGGCGGTTACCCTGTCCTGCTGGGGAGCGGCCATAGGGCATGTCCCCGAGCTGAAGTCGCTCGGCCGGGAGACGAGTACCCGCCCCGCGGGAGGGCCCAGACCCGTGCTTCCGGCGCCGTTGCCGGAAGCGGAAGTGCCCGCGCGCTGTCCACTTCCGGCCGGGACCCCGGAGGCGGAGGCGGCGGCGGCAGCGTAGCCGTAGAGGGTGAGTCGGTGGCAGGTCCTGACGGCCGGCGGGTCTTTGGGAGGTGGTCGTCGTCTTTCATCCTTGCTCTCCCTGTCTCTGGCTTCCGCGGGGGCGCGTAGGGGGAGGCCGGACCGGGACCTGGAGGGCGGGGAGGCCGTTCCGGACCCCGTGGAGTATCCCGCTCGTGCGAGTGTCCTCGGCGCAGGTGTACTCTCGGCGCAGGTGTCCTCCCCGGCATATGTGTCCCCCCAGGCGCAGGTGTCCCCTCGGCACATGTGTCCCCACAGGCACAAGTGTCCTTCCTGGTGCAGGTGTCCCCTTAACGGTGTCTTCCTCCACGCCCCAGGCGCAGGTGTCCTTCCTGGCATAGGTGTACCCCCTCGGAGCAGGTGTCCCTCCTTGGGGCAGATGTCCCTCCAGGCACAAGTGTCCTTCCTGGCGCATGTGTCCCCTCGGCGCAGGTGTCCTCCAAGGTGCAGGTGTCCCCTCAAGCACAGGTGTCCCCCCAGGCACAAGTGTCCTTCCTGGTGCAGGTGTCCCCTTGACGGTGTCCCCCCCAGGCGCAGTTGTCCTTCCTGGCGCAGGTGTCCCGCCTCGGACCAGGTGTCCCTCCTCGGAGCAGGTGTCCTTCTGGGCACAAGCGTCCTTCCTGGCCTTTAGGAAGCTTTCAAGGTGCAGGTGTTCTCCAAGGTGCAGGTGTCCCTCCAGCAGAGGTGTCCCCTCCGTGAGGTGCCTCCCAGCACAGGTGTTCCCCTCGGCGCAGGTGTCCCCCCGGTGAGGGGTCCCTCCTGGCGGAGGTGTCTGCCCGGCAGAGGTGTCTCCCTGGCGCAGGTGTCCCCCTGGGTGCTGATGTTCCCCTCAGTAGGGTGTCCCCCGCTCGGTGGAGAGGCTCACAGCGGAGCCAGCGCCAAGGGAAGGCAGTCAGAAAGGCTCTGGTAGGGGCTGGAGCTGGGTCTCTGTTTATGGTCTCTGAGTCCCTCTTTGGCTTCTGTGACCCAGAATCTTTAGTCTTCAGGCTGGGATGGAAGCCTCTGCGGTGTGTTTTTTAACTCCAGATTTTCCCTTTTTCCACATGAGTAGCTTTGTTCTGACTCCAAGGCGAGCTCTGCTTCACAGCTCTCCACTCACATCGCCTTGGCTTCCACTCACAGCGTGACAGACCTCACTCCAGCCTTAAGATGGGCGCAGCCACCTCACTGTGTGCCCCAGCAGAGTGGCTGGGTGATGGGCGCAGCCACCTCACTGTGTGCCCCAGCAGAGTGGCTGTGTGATGGGCGCAGTCACCTCACTGTGTGCACCAGCAGAGTGGCTGGGGGTCCATTTCTTGGGTTATTATCCAGCCCTATAATCAAAATCATACAGGCTTTAATGTCAATGGGAATCCTGATGATAATGTCCAAACAAAATAAGAAAACAAAAGTGTGCACCTACAAAGTCATATAAGCAGTGGAATCTTAGCTTTAAAAGAAACTCAAAGGGAAAAAACTGGAAGGAAACAAGCCCTGTTGGAGGGAGTTGCCCCTGAGTGTCGGGATTTAAAGGGAGTTGTCCCTGGGTGGTGGGATTTAAGGGAAGTTGCCCCTGGGTAGCAAGATTTAAGAGGAGTTGCCCATAAATGATGGGATTTAAGGGGAGTTGCCTCTGGCATCTTTGTATTTTTGTCCTGTCCAGATTTTCTACGTTGGTATGCCTAATTTCATAATCAGAAAATAAAGAGAAAGGAAAGGTTGCAATGTAGGTCCAGATGAAAAAGGAGAAGAGAGGTGTCTGAAAGCATGTGGGCATGGAGAATGAAAAATTCCAGGAGAAGGTGAATCTTTTTAATATTCATGAAGACGAAAATCAGACAGCTGAAGTCAAGCAGAACAGGTGTATTGGATTCCCACATTGACCAGATGCTCACCAAGCAGCTGTGTTAGCTCCCCGGGGAGGACAATGGTGGAGGGAGCATGGAAGGCAGGCTTGCGTGGCATCTGAGCACCTGTGGTCTGCACAGGACCTGCATAAAGGAGGGAAGTATGATGTTTTCTAGGGCAGTTAAAAAAGGGGGAAATGGGGTTTTGGATACCCAAGACAATAATGACTTTTTCTTTTTTTTTTTTTTGAGACGGAGTCTCGCTCTGTTGCCCAGGCTGGAGTGCAGTGGCGCGATCTCAGTTGACTGCAAGCTCCACCTCCCGGGTTCACGCCATTCTCCTGCCTCAGCCTCCCGAGTAGCTGGGACTACAGGCACCCACCAACATGCCCAGCTAATTTTTTTTTTTTTGTATTTTTAGTAGATACAGGGTTTCACCATGTTAGCCAGGATGGTCTCCATCTCCTGACCTCGTGATCCACCCGCCTCGGCCTCCCAAAGTGCTGGGATTGCAGGCGTGAGCCACCGGGCCTGGCTGACTATTGTCACTTTTATAGGGTGGGAATTGTGGGGCTTGTGCAGGGCCTCCAGCTGTGGTACCTGGTTGGGGGAGATGTCCGCGCTGTATTTGTCTTCATTAAGGGTCCTGGCGCAGCTGCCCACAGGCCTGGCCAAGGTGCTGGGGGAAAGCTCCTGAAATGAGAAACCAGCCCTGTCTTGCGGAGAGATGTGCCTTGGAGGCTGACATCTACATGGTGGGTGGTTTGGGACCCACATCTAGAATCTTCCAAATGTCCATGTCTCTCATGCCTGTGAAACGCCCCTGCTCTCCCCTTAAAGGTATAACTTCTCCATGTTTGTGTTATGAAGGTTTGTTTATCTTATCAAGGAGTTCCTCATCCTAGTTCAGCTTTCTTTGAGGTTTCCTGGATCAATGATCTTAGAGGCTCTCCTAGTAGCTCCACTGTGATCACCTGATTGTTTGGGGGAGGTTTTGTACCTAATGTTTCTACCGTCCTAACAACTCCTGCAGTGCACAGAGAATACCCCTAGCATGAACAGTGTGAGGATTCCACCAGCTTTTTCACCATGAAGGAGACAGACCGGGAGGCCGTTGCAACAGCAGTGCAAAGGGTTGCTGGGATGCTCCAACGCCCGGACCAGCTGGACAAGGTGGAGCAGTATCGCAGGAGAGAAGCGCGGAAGAAGGCCTCTGTGGAGGCCAGATTGAAGGTGAGGCCACCTGCCCCACTCCCAGGATCTGTCTTGGGCTTCAGGTTCTTGCTTGACATCACCATGATGATTTTGCTAAACTAGCCTTTATGGTAATGTGCAAGGAGGCAGAGCTGGACTTCCTTGAGCAGTTACTTTCAGCAGTGTATTACCACTCAGTAGCTTTGCTTAGAAGACACTGGGAATGGTGAAAACACCAAAGGAACAACCTTTTAAACACCCTGAGGCCAGGTGCGGTGGCTCATGCCTGTAATCCCAGCTACTTGGGAGGCTGAGGCAGGAGAATCGCTTGAACCCAGGAGGCAGAGGTTGCGGTGAGCCGAGATCGTGCCATTGCATTCCAGCCTGGGCAACAGAGTGAGACTCTGTCTCAAAAAACAAGCAAACACAGGAACAAAACGTAGAAACAAACACAGAAACAAAAACATGAAAAAAAAACCACAGAAACAAAAACAACACCCTGAAAGTGTCTATTAAGTTTTTAAACAATGTTGGAGGAAGGAGTAGTCTTATTTAAAGCTCTTCTACAGAGCACCACTAGAGGGCATTTTGTTCAGATTGTTTTAACTCACATTTAACAGAGAGCGGATCTGAAGCTCAGGTGCCGATTCTGTCCTGTGGGTCAGCCATCCTGGGGCCAAGTGTGGTCCTGGCTGAACAGCAGGAACTCCCCCGCCCCAAGCCAGTGAAGTCCTGACCGTTTTCTCTGCCTAGATAAGACCTTTTAGGAAACTAGGATGCCTGGGAGAGCATGGGTGACATCCTTCTGAAGGTACCATAGCAGGCCATGGTCCAGGGCAGACTGGTGGTAGTGTCCAGGATCACCAGGTGTAAGGCTAGATGAGGAGTGTCCTGACGTCTTCTCATCAAGGCTTTAAAATGCATCATTGTTCTGTTCCCAGGCAGCAATGAAAAAAAGTTACATTGTGAATCAATTAAATCCTTGTTAATTTTATTTTCTTTTCTGGGGATTGACTGTTTCCTGCTACTCAGTGGCTCTTTCCTGAACTTGACCGTCCTGGGGAAGATTTGTTCTTCAGGAGGCAGCACATGCTATCACTGGCTCTGCTCACCTGTGTGGCGTCTCTCTTTAGGCCGCCATCCAGTCACAGTTGGACGGGGTGCGCACAGGCCTCAGCCAGCTCCACAACGCCCTGAATGACGTCAAAGACATCCAGCAGTCGCTGGCAGACGTCAGCAAGGACTGGAGGCAGAGCATCAACACCATCGAGAGTCTCAAGGACGTCAAAGATGCCGTGGTGCAGCACAGCCAGCTCGCCGCAGCCGTGGAGAACCTCAAGAACATCTTCTCAGGTACCAGCCAGATGCTCGAGGCACTTGCCCACGCTCACACTGTCTCTGCATGACTCACTGAGTGCTCTGTGTGCAGTGTGCTTTGCAGCCCACACTGTAGACCTGTAGACGGTAAGTGTGATTCTTGTCTGCTCAGCGTCTGTTTTTGAACGTGGATGGAAGTGATCAGCTGGCTAGGAGAAGGCTTGTAGTTCAGTGTCAGGACAGAGGCCCAGAAGCGGATTGCCCAGCAAATGCAGTGTGGAGGGATTCCCTGGCTGAGTGTCGTTCCCTTGCCTGTGATGTGGCTGTTAAACTCTGTGAGTGCAGAAGAATGAAGACGCCACGGCCCATGCTTAGAAGGAGCTGCAGGAGAAGCCGCCCTGCGCATGGGACAGAGCAAGCAGATCCCAGAGCAGAAGGGTCGAGGCGAGCAGCAGCTCCCAGGCGGGAGGAGAAGCGTGTGTGCACAGGCCAGGGCAGAGGCAGGGCTGAGCACCATGGGGGAGTGACCATTTCAGTCTTTTTCCTGCATGCCTCAGTTAGAAGGATGCCAAAGGCCCTGTAACCTGTCCCTGAACGGTGCCAGCTGGCCCTGGGTGGTGGCTCCCAGCATTTGTGTTCACAGTCTCCTCCTGCTTGCTGTGACAGGAGCTGCTTCCACAGCCTCGTCCCTCCCCTTGGTCCCCGCTGTGTGTCAAGGTCAGCAGCATCCTTCAGGTCCCCAACTCAGAAGCCTTGGCAGGGTCTGATTCCTTCGCTTTCTTTGTTCCTTTCTCTGGCCTCTTGGCAAGTTCTTCCTGTTCCTCTACCAAACATCTCTGCCCTGATGTCTGCATGACACTTCCCCATCCCCAGCCGTCACCCTCCTCACTGGAGGGTGAGGGTGCCCCAGCCAGGGTGAGGATGCCTCCACACTGGCTGTGCTGCATCGTCTGTGATGCTTCTCGGCTCCTGAGGCCACATGTGAATTGGCGTGGTTCTCCCCAGCTGCCCACAGCGCACCTTGGTAATCCGTGTCCTGTCCACCCTGTCCTCTCTGCCCTCCTCTTGTGCTCGCGGCTGCAGCATTGCCAAGCACCTTGTCCTGTTGCTTTGTGTGTGCCCTTCTTCCAGGGCATGATCCGTAGGGTCACGTGTGGCTGCGGTCCATGTCTCTTTGTGCATGCGCGACACAAATGCCACCGTGCTGCCAACTCAGAAAGCAGCTCTTCTTGGTGACTGTGGACCGCCTGGAACTGGAACAAAGTCCTCTCGACGGAGTCTCCTTGGTGATGCTCAGCTGGCAGCTTTCTAGTTAATTTCCTCTTATTTCATATTGGCTGGCTACATTTCCTTCTGGTCTTTTAAACTAATGCCTAATGACCAAAAAGGTGCATTACTGGGATTAGTTTATCCACAGCAGTTGGAAATAATTTTCTTTCCTTGGTGAACAAATGAGCCTGCGTGGTATGCATGTTTTTTGTTACGGATAAATTTTCATTGAGAAGATTGGTTTGGTTCCCTTCAGACTTGCCTTATTGCCTATAACTCAGCAGTGCTGTGTACACAGCTCCCCTCCCCCATTTTTTCTTGTGCTAAAATGCACATGTACAGTTTGCCATCTTAACCATTTTTAAGTGTACAGTTGGGGACTACTAAGAACATTCATATTGTTGTGCAACCATTGCCACATCCATCTTCAGAACTCTTTTCATCTTGCAGACATGAAAATCTGTACCCATTAAACACTGACTTCGCACCCTCTGCCCCAGCTCCTGGTCCCCACCGTTCTGCCTTCTGTCTCTGAATCGGATGACTCTGAAGACCTCATAGAAGTGGCATCACACATTATCTGTCTTTCTGTGACATGCTTATTTCACTCAGCATGATGTCCTCAGGGGTCTTCCATGCTGTGGTATTGTAGAATTTCCTTCACTTTTAAGGCTGAATAATATTCCATTGTATGGATGGACCACATTTTGCTTATCCGTTTGTCTGTTGGTGGACATTTGAATTGCTTCCACGTTTTAGCTGTTGTGAATAATGCTGTAGTGAACATGGGTGTACAGATATTTTACTTTTATTTCTTTCTGGTATATACACACAAGTGTAATTGCTGGACTGTGTGGTAATTTATGTTTAAATCTTTGAGCAGCTGCCAGACTGTTTCCACCGGTGGCTGCAGCATTTCACAGTTTTCCACCATGAGTGTGCGAGGTTTCTGATTCGTCTGCATTTTCATTCTTCTCTTAAGTTTTTAAAAATATCCCTTATAGCTGGGCGTGGTGGCTCACGCCTGTCATCCCAGCACTTTGGAAGGCCGAGGCGGGTGGATCACCTGAGGTCAGGAGTTTGAGACCAGCCCGGCCAACATGGTGAAACCCCGTCTCTACTAAAAATATAAAAATTAGCCGGGCGTGGTGGCAGGCGCCTGTAATCCCAGCTACTCAGGAGGCTGAGGCAGGAGAATCACTTGAACCCAGGAGGCAGAGGTCGCAGTGAGCCAAGATCGCGCCACTGCACTCCAGCCAGGGGGACAAGAGCGAGACTTCATCTCAAAAAAAAGTCCCTTATGTTTCCTTTTTTGCCCCATTAATTGTTTAAGAGTATGTTGTTTAATTTCCACAAATTGGTGAATTTTACAGTTTTCCTTCTGATACTGATTTCTAATGTCATCTGTTGAGTTTGGAGAAGATACTTTGTATGATATTTATCTTTTAAAAACCTGAGTCTTAATTTGAGGCCTAATCTGTGGTCTTTCCTGAAGACTGTCCCATGTGCACATGAGAATAGTGTCTGTTCTGTTGTTGGGTGTTCTTTCTGTGTCTGTTCAGTCTGGTTGGTTGGTTGCATTGTTCAAGTCCTCTCTTTCCTTGTTTAGCTTCTGTCTGCTTGTTCTGTCCATCATTGAGAGAGAGATACTGAAGCCTCTGATTATTACAGAACTGAATGTTTCTCCCTTCAGTTCTATCCATTTTTGCTTCATGTATTTTGATGGTCTGTTAGTAAATGGAGAAATATTTATAATTGTTACATCTTCTTGCTGAACCTTCTATTAATACATTATGGCCTTCTTTGTGACTAGTTTTTTTTTTTAAATTTAAAGTATACTTCATATTTATTAGTATAACCACTCCTGTTCTCTTTTGGTTAATATTTATATGGAATATCTTTTTCCATCCTTTTATTTTCAACCTATTTGTGTCTTGGGCTCTAAGGTCAGTCTCTGGTGAACACATAGAATTGAATCATGTTTTTTTTTTTAAATCTATTTTGTCCACCTCTTTTGATTGAAGATTTTAATTTTGCCTACCTCTTTTGATTGAAGATTTTAATTAATTTTGCCTACCTCTTTTGATGGAAGAGCTTACATTTAAGTGATTACTGATAAGAAGGGACTTCTGTCATTTTGCTGTTTGTTTTCTATATGCCATATAACATTTTTGTCTCTTATTTCTGCATTTTTTTTGTGCTTTTGATTATTTTGGTAGTAAACATTTTAATTCCCTTCTTGTTTCTTTTGTGTATATTCTATAGCTGTTTTCTTTGTGCCTGCCATAAAGATTACACTTAACATCTAACATTATCTCACTTCAGTTTGAATTTATATCAACTTCAATAACACACAAAAACTGTCCCTATATGGCTTCATCTCCACTCCCTTTGGGTTGTTCATTTCACAAAATTACATCTTTATACGTCGTGTGTCCAAAATCATAGACTAATAATTGTTTTTTAATGCGTTCATTTTTAAAAATTAGGTAGAAAACAATGTGGAGTTAGAATCCAAAGTTACAGTGTTAGTAGCTTTTAGACTATTTTTTAATGTATTAGTTTCTTTTTTTTTGTCCCTTTTAACCAGAAAAAATATTAGTCTCTTAAGTCATGTAGAAAACAGAGTGATGAGTTAAAAACTGACGTGTTAATAATACTAGATTTTACGATTGTCCGTGAATTTACCTTTTTTGAGGCCTTTGCTTCTTCACGTGGCTTCCAGTTGCTCTCTAGCATTCTTTCTTCTCAACCAGTGGGACTCTATTTAAGCATTTCTTGCAGGGCAGATCTTGTGGTAACAAGCTTTTCAGCTTTTGTTTATCTGGGGATGTCTTAGTATCACTCTCACTTTTGAATGACAGTTTTGCTAGATTTAAGGTTCTTGGTTGACAGTATTTTTCTTTTAGCACTTTGAATATGTCATCCCACTGCCTCTGGCCTCCAAAGTTTTTGGTGAGAAATCTGATTTGCTCATAATCTTATTTAGGAGCCCTTGTTTCTGACAAGTTGCTACTTTCAAAATTCTTTCAAAAGTTTGATTAAGTTGTATCTTAGTGTGGACCTCTGAGTTCCTCTTGCTTGGAGGTCATTGAGCTTCTTGGATCTTCATATTCATGTCTTTCATCAAATGCGGGGAGTTTTCACCTATTATTTCTTCAAATAATGTCTTGCCCATTTCTCTCTTCTCCTTCTAAAAGTCCCACTAAGCCTGTGTTGGCCTGCTTGATGATGTCCACAAAGTCCCTGAGGCTCTGTTCACTTTTCTTCAATCTTTTTTCTTTCTGTTCCTGATACTTGATATTTCCCATTGTCCTGTCTTCACATTCACTGATTCTTTCTTGCACCTGTGCAGATCTGCCTTTGAATCCCTTTAGTGAATTTTTCATTTCATTTATTGTACTTTTCAGCTTCATATTTTCTTTTTGGTTTCCTTTTGGATTTTCTGTCTCATTATTGGTATTTCCATTTTGCTCATACATGTTTCTTTCTTCACATCTTTAAGTTCCTTACGCATCTTTAAATAGTTGTTTTAAAGTCTTTTTCTAGTAGATCTGCCATCAGATCTTTTACAGGGACAGTTTCTTATGTTTTCCTTTGAATGGGCCATACTTTCTTCTTTCTTTGTGTGCCTTATGATGTCTTTGTTGTTGAAGAATGGACACTTGAATCAGATAATGTGATAACTCTGGAAATCAGATCCCCTTCTCAGGTTGATGATTCTTGTTTTTTGGTTGTTGTAGGCTTTCTGTGCCAAGGCACAGCCTGAGGTGTGAACTTCAAGGTCGTGTCAAGTCTTTTCTGAGCTTATGCCTTTGCCTGGGCATGCATTGGCCACTTCCGAATTTTTCCTATAAATGCAGTTACTTTTGAATGTCTTTATTCATAAATATCTGGCTTTCAAAAAGGGGAACAGATGAAGGGGGTGGTGAAGACATCGGCCCTTTAAATTCCCTGGAGCTGTGTGGGGGCGAGGAGGGGCCTGTGAACAGGGGAAGATGCAACAGTGGCCGCTTACCTCTTCGCACCTTTGTGGTCAGAAGCAGCAGTCAGTGATCTGAATACAGATCTCCGGTGTGGAGGACAGGGTTCTTTTTGCCCAGCCAGGCTGCAGGCTGTGTGCAGGCAGCTCTAGGAACACATCAGCACATGCACAGCTGCCTGCGGGGCGGGAGGTGGGGCCTCGGTAGCCACTGCCCAGCTGAGAGCTGCAAATGCCCACCGTTAACCACAGTTTACCATTTATGCCTTCAGTAGACTCCAGAGTTCCAAAGATAGTTACCTCAGACACATCCTGCCATTGCAGTTGTTGTTAGCTAGGGAGATGTGGCTTCCTGCTCTGCCGTGTTCCCAGAACGCCGCATGCAGGCAGCCTTTTATGTGGTGGTGGTTGTTTATGTTGTGTCTTGTGCCTTCTCCCTAGTGCCTGAGATTGTGAGGGAGACCCAGGACCTAATTGAACAAGGGGCTCTCCTGCAAGCCCACCAGAAGCTGATGGACCTGGAGTGCTCCCGGGACGGGCTGATGTACGAGCAGTACCGCATGGACAGTGGGAACACGCGTGACATGACCCTCATCCATGGCTACTTTGGCAGCACGCAGGGGCTCTCTGATGAGCTGGCTAAGCAGCTGTGGATGGTGCTGCAGAGGTCACTGGTCACTGTCCGCCGTGACCCCACCTTGCTGGTCTCAGTTGTCAGGATCATTGAAAGGGAAGAGAAAATTGACAGGCGCATACTTGACCGGAAAAAGCAAACTGGCTTTGTTCCTCCTGGGAGGCCCAAGAATTGGAAGGAGAAAATGTTCACCGTCTTGGAGAGGACTGTGACCACCAGAATTGAGGGCACACAGGCAGATACCAGGGAGTCTGACAAGATGTGGCTTGTCCGCCACCTGGAAATTATAAGGAAGTACGTCCTGGATGACCTCATTGTCGCCAAAAACCTGATGGTTCAGTGCTTTCCTCCCCACTATGAGATCTTTAAGAACCTCCTGAACATGTACCACCAAGCCCTGAGCACACGGATGCAGGACCTCGCATCGGAAGACCTGGAAGCCAATGAGATCGTGAGCCTCTTGACATGGGTCTTAAACACCTACACAAGGTAAAGCTAACCTGGCGCCTGTGTTGTCTCTTAGGTAGAAGCCGTGTGTGAGAGGGGCTGGCAGCCGTTTGCTGGAGAGCCGACCTCAGGGTGTCACTCTGGGCAGGTACTCCGAGCCCACGGCCTTGGTTTCCGGCCAAGGGGTGTCTTCTTTCTGGTCTGCCTGCTGGTGCCCAGCCTCTGGTGTTTGAACACTGTTGTGCTTGGGAGGGATCTCTGCTCTTGGCCTCTAGCCCCCGTTGAGCTTGACAGGGTGCAGCTCCAGGCTGGGCCGGTTTCCTGTGCTCACCGTGTGCTGACTTGCTTCCTTGCAGTGACACCCTGAGGCAGGCGTGTTGTTACCCCATTTTACAGGTGAGGACACATGGTCCCAGGCGGGGCTGGGACTGGCTCATGGCCATCCTGCTGGGGAGGAGACCACCACATCACCTCTCTGGCTTCCAGCATCCCGGGTTTGGTTTCTCTTCACTAATATCCTATAGTAGTGAGTCTTTCAAAAATAAACAGTTACAAGTCTAGATAGTTCGAGGAAACTCCATCATCCTTTTTGTATCCTAGTACGAGGCTTTGTCACTTCACTTAAGGGAACATGAACCACTCTGTGCATGGATTAATTTGAAGTAGTGTTGAAAAATGGTGCAGTGGTGGGGGTATTCTGAAATTCTTTAAGATTAGGTAGCTGAAATGAAAATTTATTTCAATTTTCCATGGTTTCACGGTTAGAAAATAATATTAAGTAATGTATTGGAATTTCTTCTTTTTTTTTTTTTTTTTTTTTTGCCGGTCTTGTCACTGCAGTGGAGAAATTGAATAAACCTCTTTTTTTTTTTTTTTTTTTTTTTTTTTAGCAGTAAGGCATATTTTTTTTTGTGCTTTGTTTACTGGTATCTGCTTATAGAGAATTTGCATTTCAATACAGAAGGACAGAAGAGAAAGGAAGCGCCCCCTGCAGAGAATGGTCACCGTGGCGCTCTGTGCAACCGTGGCTCTCTGTGCACAGCCCTGGACTCACCTCCCCTGGCTGTCGCTCATCCTCATGGCCGCCCATTCTGTAGCCTTGACTGTGCAGGTCTCCCGCTCTGTGCCTGGTGTGTGTCAGCAGCCCATGAGGCAGGAGGCAGGGGATGATGTGCCCAGGTCACATGGCCAGTGAGTGGGAAGCTGGATTCCAGTCCCATCCCTGGGCCCTCCCGGGCCATGGCCACTAGACTGGGCTGTGCATGTGTGCACCTTGCCCAGTTTGTGTCTTGATTTTGTCTTTCCACGTTGTGAGTGTTTTTCTGTCCTTGGGTTGTCTCGTGAGTTCCATCACCCCGGCCTTTCTCAGGGGAGGTTGAAGTGCTCCGGAGGCTAGAAACATTCTCACACGGAATTGAGGTTCTTGGGCAAAAATAATCCAGATTAAAGAAAAGTCTTTTAAAATGTGCAGAATCTTAGGAAGTACTTTTTCACTTAGGAAGCTCTCAGATTTCTTATAGTGGACTGGCTCTTAATCATTTTATTCAGTGTTACTCTGAGAACATATTTAGGAAACATAGCATGAGGCGTGTGAGTTGAATTTTCTGAGTGGTCAAACCTTAGACTTAAAAAAAACTTTTTAATTTTAATTTTTGTGGGTACATAGTAGGTGTATCAAGCCTTAGACATTAAAGAGCCCAACCTTATATACAGATGATAACTTTTTTTTTTCTTTTGAGACAGAGTCTCGTTCTGTCACCCAGGCTGGAGTGCAGTGGCGCGATCTCAGCTCACTGCAAGCTCCACCTCCCAGCTTCACGCCATTCTCCTGCCTCAGCCTCCCGAGTACCTGGGACTATAGGCGCGTGCCACCATGCCTGGCTAATTTTTTTGTATTTTTAATAGAGATGGGGTTTCACTGTGTTAGCCAGGATGGTCTCAATCTCCTGACCTCATGATCCGCCCGTCTCGGCCTCCCAAAGTGCTGGGATTACAGGCATGAGCCACCATGCCCGGCTGATAATAACTTTTTAATGAAAACTTTTCCTGAAATGTAGCATGTATTTCCTGTCTTCTGGACAGCAGACTGAACGTAGTTTTGCCTGTTCTTGTGGATGCGTTTTTATCAGTAATGTCCTGTATTCTACGTTCCAGTCATCACCCTCTGCAGAGCGTAGTGATGTGGACTGCAGTGGCGTATTTCCAAAGGACAGCACAGCTGCCCCTCCATACTCAACGGGGAGGGATTCCAGGACCCCCCTTGGCTATCAAAATCCTCCGTAGCCCAAGTCCCCTTTATGAAAGGGTATAGTGTTTGCATGTAATCTGCGTACATTCTCCTTCATGCTCTAAATCATCTCTAGATTACTTATAAGACTAAATACAGTGTGAATGCTATGAAAATAGTTGTTCTATATTTTTTAAAATTTTTATTATTTTTTATTGTTGTTTTTCCCAAATATTTTCAGTCTGTGGTTGGTTCAGTCAGTGGATGTGGCACCCGTGGCTGTGGGGGCCAGCTGTGCTTGTCGTTTTGACTGAGTACATTTGTTTATTCAGCACCTCCTGTTTGCCAGGCCCTGCCTTGGCTCTGGAGGTGCAGTGAATAGAACACACGTCTTCCCCACAGGAAAGGCTCTTCCGCATTTGAGCCCCAGCACCTTATGAAGCTGGCGCAGCAGGGTGAAACTGGGGTTGGAGGGACTCACGTGGTCTCGGAGCCAGTGGGTGATGCCACAGAGACCCCAAAGCCCTTGGCCTCTGCCCTGCACTTTCCCCAGTTGGAGGGACTCACGCAGTCTTGGAGCCAGTGGGTGATGCCACGGAGACCCCAAAGCCCTCGGCCCCTGCCCTGCACTTTCCCCGGTTGGAGGGACTCACGTGGTCTCAGAGCCAGTGGGTGATGCCACGGAGACCCCAAAGCCCTCGGCCCCTGCCCTGCACTTTCCCCGGTTGGAGGGACTCACGTGGTCTCAGAGCCAGTGGGTGACGCCACGGAGACCCCAAAGCCCTCGGCCCCTGCCCTGCACTTTCCCCTGAGCCGTGGGCCGGCTGTGACCAGGAAGTCTCCAGGGTGGTGGACATTCGTGTGTCAAGTGAAACAGCTTCGGCACACTTGGGCATGCTCTTCTGTGTCTGTCGTGGTTTGTCACTCACATTCCTGATTCCCCCATAGTACTGAGATGATGAGGAACGTGGAGCTGGCCCCGGAAGTGGATGTCGGCACCCTGGAGCCATTGCTTTCTCCACACGTGGTCTCTGAGCTGCTTGACACGTACATGTCCACGCTCACTGTGAGTAGGGCTGGCCTCCGTGCCACAGACCACGGTGCTGGTTATATGAGTAACTTGGGCTTGGCAGCAGGCAGGAGGCAGAGTGGGAGATGCCTTAGCGTTGACTTCCTAGGGTGTGTTGCTCAGCTGCCCGGGCTCTGCTTCCAAGCCCTGACAGGTCCGTTTGCTAGAAGAGGAGAATGGCCCCTTCTCTGGGCCTGGATCTGAAGCTTGTCCTCTGCTGGAGACGTGAGCCTGTGCCATCCTCAGCAGGCTGGCCAGGGCCCAGGATGTCTGAACCGTGCGTGACAGCACCTGCCAGGCTCTCGGCTCTGAGTCCCAGGGTCGGGGGGTCAGTCAAGGACCAAAGGGCGAGTCCATTTGCAGCCTGGTGACCACCAGGTGGTCTCAGTGTGAGAGGAGGAGGTCAGCAGGGTCTGCTTCTTAGACAAGGGTGCGTCCACCTAGCAAGGCAGCATTATGACCAGAAGCTGAGGTGTCCTCAGGAGCTGGGGAAGGAGCGCTGTCTTCTCTTGGGACATGAGCTGCTGTGGTTGCTGAGTGTGGGCATGGGAACAGGCCTGACCGGACCTGACCGGACCTGACTGAACCTGGTCGGCCTCATTCTCTGTGCACCTGGGACTCAGCAGCCTTGTCCTCCAGCATGAGGTGCAGCCAAAAGGGCATCTAGTTTCTTCTCCCTCTTTATCTGTACCAAGGGTTCCAGTTAAACCCCTGCAGGCTGCTGTGGTCACTGCCTCCCATGGGAGTGGCTCCTGGGTCCCTGCTCTGGAGTCCTCATTTGAGAAAGAGGACGCTGGTGCCCTGTGTCTGGTTTGTGGAGCTTCTGCATGCAACTGACCAGGTGATTGGCGTGACCCTCAGGCACCTGCTCTTCTCTCTTCTCTTTTCCATGATGCTGAACTTCCTTTAGTCAAACATCATCGCCTGGCTGCGGAAAGCACTGGAAACGGACAAGAAAGACTGGGTCAAAGAGACGGAGCCGGAAGCCGACCAGGACGGGTACTACCAGACCACACTCCCTGCCATCGTCTTCCAGGTACCACCTGCAGGGGACTGGCACAGTTCCGTTTCCTAGGTGGATAGTGGGACCTGTAGGTTTTACAAAGTGACACAGATACCCAGGATCTTCATCCACAGAGTGTAGTAAAAATATTGAGAGCCCTGCCTGGTGCATCTAAGTCCTCTCCTCTCTCTGTCTCTTACTCTCTGGAGCTGCAGAAACCTGAGATGATACTTACCAAATAGTTTTGCCCAAGGTCACTTTACTTTTCTGACCTGGTCTTTATGGGTTTGGACTACAGCCTAATTATATGTTATTTATGTGCGACTTTCAAATGTGAGTTTGTTTGGTTGATATCCAGGATTTGTCCTAAAAAATGGCACATGATTGAGTCTAAACAGGTGGATTTTGGGAGCGTCCATTATTTTTTTTGAGACGGAGTCTCACTCTGTTGCCCAGGCTGGAGTGCGGTAGCACAATCTTGGCTTACTGCAATCTCTACCTCCTGGGTCAAGGCGTCCATTAGCTTTTAAAGTTGCTCTCCTGTTCATTGGTTAAAGTTCTAAGTATTAGACCTACCTGCATTTTTACCACAGATTCACTTTCCAACGCCCGAGCCTCACTAGATGTTAGACCCAGTGTATTCTTACCACAGATTCACTTTCCAGTGTCCGACTGCCGTGTCCCATTTTTCCTGCTCTTTTTTTCTTTTGGCACATCATGTGTTTTAATTTGAGTGGCATTGCTGAGGGATGGAGCCCAGTTGTGTTAGAATCCTCACTCAGGACTCTAGTCAGGCAGGAGTGAGGGCTGGCGGGTGACATTTCTCTCTGAATGATACCGTTAGTTATTGACAGGCTAGTCCAAACCCTTTCCTTTGTTCGGAAACGGATGCCGTGAGAAACTGTGTGAGGAGAGCTCTGTCCCCTTGCCCTTCCTCTGCCTGGGTCAGCTCCTGGCAGGGCCTGGCACACCCCAGGTCCAGATTCTTAGGAACGCTGCATCATGACGGTCATGGGGCCAGGGAGGGTGAGTCAGGCGCCTGAGGGGCGCCATCCCGGGTGGGGCCTCACTCCACACATTAAAACTCCAGTCACGTAGTGTGAGGACAGACGTGGCCCCCGTGGGAGAAACCAGTTTGCCAGGAATTAAGAAATGAGTCACTTGGTACTTTACCAGGTGAGAAAGTTGTTTTTTTTTTTTAACTAACTGTTATTTTTCACGTGGTTTCATTTTTTTTTTCCTCTGAATTTGGACTATCCTAAATGCCAGTTAGCAGATGGCGGTTTTATATAACAGCAAACCTGCACTCTTAGTATACTCCTGTAAGATTATACCAGAATTCATAAGTTCTCTGATTTTTAGATGTTTGAACAGAATCTTCAAGTTGCTGCTCAGATAAGTGAAGATTTGAAAGCAAAGGTACTAGTTTTATGTCTTCAGCAGATGAATTCTTTCCTAAGCAGGTATGTCTTTCTGCCAGTGTGCTAATGTACAAATTGAATGTTTTTAAAAATTAGAAGCAAAAATTTTTTGATCCTACTATGCCTGTTACTAAAAAGAAATTAAGCCTATAGATTCCCCACGTCACTCCTGTGTTCTTCAAAAGCAAAGGGAGGGAGCGGAGCTTCTGGATCATCTTCCCCTTGAATGGACCACACGCCCGCTTGGGCTCCCAGAGCCGATGTGTTGTGACGTCCTTAGTGATGCGCCGGATGACACCAACTCTGTTGGAGTCAGGCTCCTCCCGTTGCCTGTTCTGAACTTCCTGGGGGTGGGGGTGGCGACTCCTGTCGCAGTGCCCACTTCGTAGTGGGGAGGGCGTCCTCGGCCGAGCCGGCCCTCCTCAGAAGGGTTCCAGGCAGCCATGACCTGGCACGCCACCCTCCCCATGAGTTGTTGATAATTTTCAAACCTGTACAGATGTGGAAAAGAGTTTAAAAAACTGTGTTCACCCATCATGCAGTCCAGAAGCCATCCCCTCCAAAGCCCCCTTGCCTAATCTGTTCTCCCCTGCCCATTCCGCTCTGTCTGCTGAAGTACCTTGAGGCAAACCCCAGGCGCTGTGGCATGGTATTTGCGACCCTCTCTCAAGCCACTGCAGTGCCATCAAGTCAGAGACACATGCACGGTGACTCCGTGGGGTCATCCGATGCCAAGTCTGCGTTTGGGTTGTATCTCAAGTGTGTCTTTTGATAGTTGTGAATCAGATTGGACTGCATCGCATGAGGGCTTAGGGTTCCTAGGCCTCTGGTAAGCAGAACAGCCCCTTCCCTTCTTCAGCTGCTGGCTTGTAGATCTCTGTAGAGAGATGTCCCTCAGCCTCCTCCTCAGTCTACCGTCAGCTCCCGAGCCAGATACTGGCTCTGCAGGCTTGGATCCCACTTATTGGCAAGTGTGCCTTCCACGATGTGGCACATCAAGAGACATGAGACACAATGTGGCACATCAGGAGACATGGCGTCCATAGGTCCTGTCCTGGTGGCTTAGGTACTACAGCCACGCCGCCCACTCAGAGTTCCCATTTTCCATCCATCGATGGGGGTCATGCCCAAGTCCCCACTGGCCGCCCATCCACAGGGGTCACAGCTGAGTCCCCACTGGCCTTCTTCCATAGAGGTCTTAGCCAAGTCCCTATTGGCCGTCTGTCCATGGGGATCTTGGCCTGAGTTTGTTTCTTTGGAGGTCATTGTCATTTATGAGGTTAGATTCTTCTATAAAGAGACCGTTCTCTGATCACCCTCAGCTTTTTGATGACCTGAACCACACTTTGGACAGAAATGCTAACTTCTTTCCCTTTAATTGCCAGCTTTCAGTGTGCTCCTTTCTTAACATCTCTTAAAAACAGAAACGGTATTTGTTGTACGATTCTTCCACTCCCATAGGTGCTTGAGCATCCCCACAATAAGTTTAAAAATAGAGCGTGTCACTACCTCTGTTTGTTTTCTTGACATCTCACGTGTCTGTTTTTAATTGGATGATTTCAGGGACAGTTTCTGAAAGGGACATTTTACCTGACATTTGATGATATTCCTAACACTATGAGTTTCTAGGTGAAGTGTATAGTAAATAAAATAAGATAATGCTTTCCCAATTCCTCACAATCAAATATGTAGTATATTTTTACAATCGGAATGCTGAACCATATTTTTTTTTCCTTTTTTCAGTTATTTTTTACCAACTCCTCAAAATTGTTATATTTTTTAATTGTTTTTAAGAGACAAGGTTGGCCAGGCATGGTGGCTAACCACCCAGCACTTTGGGAGGCTGAGGCAGGTGGATCACGAGGTCAGGAGTTCGAGACCAGCCTGGCCAATATGTGAAACCCTGTCTCTACTAAAAATACAAAAATTAGCTGGGCATGGTGGGGCACACCTGTAGTCCCACCTGCTCAGGAGGCTGAGGCAGGAGAATCACTTGAACCCGGCAGGTGGAGGTTGCAGTGAGCCAAGGTCTCACTACTGCACTCCAGCCTGGGTGACGGAGCAAGACTATCTCAAAAAAAAAAAAAAAAAAAAAAGAGACAAGGTCTGATTAGGTTACCCCGCTGGGTAGCTCACTGCAACGCAGCCAGCAGCCTTTAACTCCTGGGCTCAAGTGGTGTCCCTGCCTCAGCCTCCTAATGAGCCATATTTTAAAGCCTGAGGTGAAGTTATTTTTTTGATCCATTTAAAGTAATCATCCTCTCTGTCCTTCCATTAGTCTGGATCGTCTAAAGATTGTTTTATTTTTAGAGGCTCATCCAGTCAGATGTTAGTGATGTGAAATTTCAGGCCAGGCATGACGTCAGCGTGGCGTTTGAAACAGCTCCACGTTGCCCTTAGTGCTGTCTGACTGAAGCCTGTCTGTTCTCAGATATAAAGATGAAGCGCAGCTGTATAAAGAAGAGCACCTGAGGAATCGGCAGCACCCTCACTGCTACGTTCAGTACATGATCGCCATCATCAACAACTGCCAGACCTTCAAGTGAGTGCGGCCGGGCGCTGTGGCAGGGGAGCGGTGGAGGCCGGCCTGCCCAGCTGCTGTGTTGAACCTGAACCATTTCCTTGCAGGGAATCCATAGTCAGTTTAAAAAGAAAGTATTTAAAGAATGAAGTGGAAGAGGGCGTGTCTCTGAGCCAGCCCAGCATGGACGGGATTTTAGACGCCATTGCAAAGGAGGGCTGCAGCGGTTTGCTGGAGGAGGTCTTCCTGGACCTGGAGGTGGGCCTGGCTCTTTCCTCCTGCCGTTTTCTGGGCCGAAGCACGGTGCTTCCTCACTGCCCTCTGGGACACAGGCTGTGAACTGTACCGAGTGGATGCCGTCTGGGGAGCCGGGCTGTGCACTTGCATTCAGGTCAAATCGCTTAAAGCGTCTCCGTTTTCTGTGCCGCTGCTTCGTGTGATGCAGGTCCTTCTTACATTCAGGTCAAATTGCTTAAAGCGCCTCTGTTTTTGGTGACGCTGCTTCGTATGATGCAGGTCCTTCTTACATTCAGGTCAGATCACTTAAAGCGCCTCCGTTTTCTGTGACGCTGCTTCGTATGATGCAGGTCCTTCTTACATTCAGGTCAGATCGCTTAAAGCGCCTCCGTTTTCTGTGACGCTGCTTCGTATGATGCAGGTCCTTCTTACATTCAGGTCAGATCGCTTAAAGCGCCTCCGTTTTCTGTGACGCTGCTTCGTATGATGCAGGTCCTTCTTACATTCAGGTCAGATCGCTTAAAGCGCCTCTGTTTTCTGTGACGCTGCTTCATGTGACGCAGGGTCCTTCTTACATTCAGCTCAGATCGCTTAAAGCGTCTCTGTTTTCTGTGACGCTGCTTCATGTGAGGCAGGGTCCTTCTTACATTCAGCTCAGATCGCTTAAAGCGCCTCTGTTTTCTGTGACGCTGCTTCATGTGATGCAGGGTCCTTCTTACATTCAGGTCAGATCGCTTAAAGCGCCTCTGTTTTCTGTGACGCTGCTTCATGTGACGCAGGGTCCTTCTTACATTCAGCTCAGATCGCTTAAAGCGCCTCTGTTTTCTGTGACACTGCTTCATATGACGCAGGGTCCTTCTTACATTCAGCTCAGATCGCTTAAAGCACCTCCGTTTTCTGTGATGCTGCTTCGTATGACGCAG
Source organism: Pongo pygmaeus (assembly GCF_028885625.2). Taxonomy (NCBI): domain Eukaryota; kingdom Metazoa; phylum Chordata; class Mammalia; order Primates; family Hominidae; genus Pongo; species Pongo pygmaeus. Next base: position 437,665 of record NC_072377.2, read on the forward strand.
GGTTGTTCTTTCATTCAGGTCAGATTGCTTAAAGCGCCTGTTTTCTGTGGCGCTGCCTGCTTCGTATGATGCAGGGTCCTTCTTACACACAATTCAGTAGATTCACCCAGTAAGTATTAAAGATATCAGACAATTTAGTGGATTACAAAATAGAAACAGATATGTAGGGACCTGTCAAAAAGTCAAATTGAGAGTGCACACACACACACATCCTCACATAGATCAGTTTCGCTTTTGAATATAAGTACACACACAAAAATCATTAATAAAATGAATTTAATATTGTATCAAAGGCATAACCTACCATGAAATGTAGGGGTTATTTCAGAAACATAAAGATGGCTTAACATTATTTAGATGTATTGGCAGAAATGAGGATATATTTAAAAAATAAGACCATGTAGGCCGGGTGTGGTGGCTCACGCCGTTAATCCCAGCACTTTGGGAGGCCAAGGTAGGCGGATCACCTGAGGTTGGGAGTTCGAGACCAGCCTGACCAACATGGAGAAACCCCATCTCTACTCAAAATACAAAATTACCTGGGTGTGGTGGTGCATACCTGTAATCCCAGCTACTTGGGAGGCTGAGGCAGGAGAATTGCTTGAACCTGGGAGGTGGAGGTTGCAGTGAGCAGAGATCGCGCCATTGCACTCCAGCCTGGGCAACAAGAGCAAACTCCTTTTCAAAACAACAACAACAACAAAATAATAAGACCATGGCCATCTGGTGGTCCTGCTGGAAAGGGGTTCCTGGGATGAGGGGTGGGATTGGTTGCTGATTCTTCAGTGTCTGGTTGTGCAAGAGAACAGAAATGTGTGTGGAAGTGTCCCCAAAGAGGCAGACACTTGTAACTTTCGTAAATATGACTTAGAAAGCAAGAAGGAAATATTTACATTTGAAATTATTTCAAAATTTAAAAAGAATATATAGAAAAGTGGACAAAGGACATGAACGGCCACCTTACATTAAAAGCAACACCAGTGAAACCAGATGCCCAATCTTATCCTCGAAGCAATGAATGCTCAACAGGACCTGCTGCTCAGCAGGACGGCAGGAGCCGGAGACGCGGATGCTGTTCAGGCTTGTTGAGGGCGTGGGAGAAAGGGGCTGTTTGGATTCTGTGTGGGCCTGAACTGGGTTGGGTTTTGGAGGGCAGCTTGGAAATACAGCCATTGTAGTTTTAATTTGTAACTTTTACTGGAGTTTTAATTTGTACACTTCTATTGGAGTTTTAATTTGTATACTTTTATTGGAGTTTTAATTTGTATAGTTTTATTGGTTTTAATGTGTATACTTTTTGACTGAAAAATTCAACTTTAAGGAATTTCATCAGTAGAATTATACAGATTCACTGTTGCATTATTGCAAAATGTGAAAAAAATTTAAATGTCCATCAATAGAGAATTGGGCAAATAAATACGATAAATATATGTAGCCATTAAAGGTAAAATGTATACATGCACAGATATTTCCATCTTTAACATGTCATTTTGGGAAGCTCATCGCAGAAATTGTAGTATAAATCTTCTATGCTTAAAGTACACATTTGCAGATTATATAATCGAATTTTTACCTGAGTGTGCATTGCTGTTGTAATTAGAAAAGCAGTGTGACGTAGCAAAGATGCACGGAAGTGCCTCCCTCCCGCACACACTCAGCGCTCGTGGGACGTTGAGGTGAGGAAGTGCCTCCCTCCCACACTGCACGCAGCTCTTGTGGGGCATTGAGGTGAGGAAGTGCCTTCCTCCCGCATGCGCTCGGCTCTCGTGGGACGTTCAGGTGATGATTTCTATGATCTGTTTCTGCTTTTCAGCAACATCTGAATGAATTGATGACGAAGAAGTGGCTATTAGGGTCAAACGCTGTAGACATTATCTGTGTCACCGTGGAAGACTATTTCAATGATTTTGCCAAAATTAAAAAGCCGTATAAGAAGGTAAGAAGGTGGGACCTAGTTTCCTCATCACCTTGACGCTAGGGCTCACCTCTCACCCTGCTCAGAATTCAGCATCCAGTGAGTCCCTCCGTGAGTGAACGTTCACTCGTCCTATCAGCCCAAGGGAGGCAAGAGGCTCTGCGGATGCCACCTCCCTGGGACGGGGCTCTGGTGAGACTGGCTGGGGCCCTGTGGCGTGGCCCTCGAGGTGGAGGGAGCCATGGTTCCTGGAGAGGACCGCGAGCCCCGTCTTAGCTCCTTGCCCTTCCACTCACTCCGTGAGGCCCCAGGGATTTCTTTCCGCTTCAGACCCTCCTTCCTGCAGGACCCAGGTTCCTCTTTCCTCCAAGTGCCTGCCACGTTTTCCAGATGCTGCAGTCGTTATCAAAGAACAGCAGCAGCCACTGACACCGGGCCTGTCTGTGGACCGAATGCTAATGCGTGTGGCACGTGCCTCACCCACGTCTGTCCTGCTGGGGGCTGGAGCTGGCCTGGTGCAGGGGTCCAGGTCACCGTCACTGTTCCCCCCCTGAGCCCCCGCTCCTCCTTTGCGGTGAGATGCCAGAGCCGTGGCGGAGCGAGGAGGAGTGGGCTCAGAGCCTCCGGGGAGCCACTGGGAGCCCCAACCTGGGTTTAAATGAAAGTGCTCCTGGCCGCCAGAGCCGTGGAGCCTGCAGCAGATTGCGTGTTTCTCCCCAGAGGATGACGGCCGAGGCGCACCGGCGCGTGGTGGTGGAGTACCTGCGGGCGGTCATGCAGAAGCGCATTTCCTTCCGGAGCCCGGAGGAGCGCAAGGAGGGTGCCGAGAAGATGGTTAGGGAGGCAGAGCAGCTGCGCTTCCTGTTCCGGAAGCTGGCGTCCGTGAGTGTCGCGCAGGTCCCGGGGTAGAGAAAGCCTGTCGCTCCACGGCCCTGTTCAGCCTCCACCCCGGGACTCAGGCCAGTAGCTGGGAGTGTGTCGTGTGTTTGTCAGGCGAGGGGAGGCTGGGTCCAGGTCCTGCCTGACCTTGTGGTCGGACACAAATGACCACAGAGGCAGACGCGCCGGCCCCGCCGGCTTCCTGAGGCCGCCCGCAGCTCCCTGACGGCCGCTTCCCGGTCTGTCCTGTGCTGCGAGGTGCTGGCTGCCTCCCACTGTCTGGCCCTCACCCCAGACCCCTGGCCCGGTCACTGAGCTTTCAGAGTAGATCCTGAGGAGTCAGGTGAAGAGGGAGGTTCCCAGTCAGGAAGGGGCTCAGCCAGAATCCAGCCACTCCCAGCGCCGCGGGACAGCCGAGGGCGGCTCCTCACATTCCTGCTGCCTTCCAGGGTTTCGGGGAAGACGTGGACGGATACTGCGACACCATCGTGGCTGTGGCCGAAGTGATCAAGCTGACAGACCCTTCTCTGCTCTACCTGGAAGTCTCCACTCTGGTCAGCAAGTATCCAGACATCAGGTAAGGGATGCACGTCTGCCTTAGAATCCTGGAGTGGAGCGGCAGGTCCCTCCTCTCTGGGGCGGGTGGGGCTTCCGGTTTACAAGTTCAGCCCTGCAGCACCGCAAGGGTTCAGGTGCGGCACAGCGGGGCCCAGGCGCGGGGAGCAGAGCGGCTCCTGTGCTGCCTTCCACCTGGCCTGGGCAGCGGTGTGGGTGGGCGGAGCTCGCGGGGCACACCCCGGGTGGGGACGGTGGGGGTGGGGGTGGGGTGGGGGCAGGGCTGTGACAGCTCTGCTGTGTGTAGTGGGGAAGATTTGGGCTGTGGAGTGGCCTGAGTGGGGCGAGTTTAGGAAATTTCCTCTGTGCTCATGGTGGACTCGGGAGGGCCCAAGTGCCGCTTGGACCAGACACCTTCGGAGGATGTAATTACGGGGAGTCCCCAGTACCAGGTCCAGGGAAGGGGACCCACGCATGTCCCCCCTCCACCATGCTGGCTCCAGGCCCCAGGCCAGCCTTCGCGGCCCCTGTCTCAGGGCACCTGCCACTTCCCCAAGGGGCCACCTCCATGGCTGCAGCCGCGTCACCTCCATCCCATCATCTCGCTGGTTAAACGTGGAAAAACGGGGTCTTGAGCTCTCCACGGTCTCCCCTCTGGTTGGGCCGGAACAAAGATTTATAAAAGCAATGTTGAAAAACCTTTCTGCAATTGGATTGAGAAAAGACAGAGTAAGGTGAAAATGCAGGCTTGTCTCCCGCTGAAAAGGGAAAGGTGCCATTTGTCTGCAGCGGTCCTCACCCCCTACGTTCTGTCAGCTGGGGTGGTGAGGCCATGAGTCCCTCGCAGCGTGGTGCATCACAGGGGTGCTAAGCGGGCATGGGCTGACATCTCCCCATCCCCAGGGATGACCACATCGGTGCGCTGCTGGCTGTGCGTGGGGACGCCAGCCGTGACATGAAGCAGACCATCATGGAGACCCTGGAGCAGGGCCCAGCACAGGCCAGCCCCAGCTACGTGCCCCTCTTCAAGGACATTGTGGTGCCCAGCCTGAACGTGGCCAAGCTGCTCAAGTAGCCTCCGCCGACCTGCCCTGCTCGCCCCTCCATAGCCTCAGTTCCTGCCCTTAGAAACGCGGGAAAGCCGATTGCTCTCCTTGGCCACACGTGCTCCTTTCAGCTGCACGGCCTGTCCTTAGGCACCAGTGTGATGCACCGGGTGTGCGTCGAGTGAGCGTCCTGAGGCCACGTGCGGAGGCCCCTCATTGTGCTGTCAAAGGCCTGTGTGTGCAGGCCTCTGCCACACAGCCTCTCTCGGGTGCTTGTTTTTTGCAGTGGTTGAAAGTGTGTGGGGCACAGAGGACGTGCACCTCCGTGCCCTCCTCCTCCCTGGGCACCCCATCTGCTTAAGTGCTCGGAACCCTGTCACCTAATTAAAGTTTCTCGGCTTCCTCAGAGAAATGAAAACGCCACACATTCTCTTTTCCGGTTAAGGTTTTCTGACTACTGATCTAGCAGTGCCCAGGAACTGTTGTCAATCACAGAGTAAAAGTCTCCCCTCAGCCTGGAGGGCGCCCTCCTGGTCCCCTCCTGTGTGACATCCCCTCAGCCTGGAGGGCGCCATCCTGGTCCCCTCCTGTCTGACATCCCCTCAGCCTGAAGGGCGCCCTCCTGGTCCCCTCCTGACATCCCCTCAGCCTGGAGGGCGCCCTCCTGGTCCCCTCCTGTGTGACATCCCCTCAGCCTGGAGGGCGCCCTCCTGGTCCCCTCCTGTGTGACATCCCCTCAGCCTGGAGGGCGCCCTCCTGGTCCCCTCCTGTGTGACATCCCCTCAGCCTGGAGGGCGCCCTCCTGGTCCCCTCCTGTGTGACATCCCCTCAGCCTGGAGGGCGCCCTCCTGGTCCCCTCCTGTGTGACATCCCCTCAGCCTGGAGGGCGCCCTCCTGGTCCCCTCCTGTGTGACATCCCCTCAGCCTGGAGGGCGCCCTCCTGGTCCCCTCCTGTGTGACATCCCCTCAGCCTGGAGGGCGCCCTCCTGGTCCCCTCCTGTGTGACATCCCCTCAGCCTGGAGGGCGCCCTCCTGGTCCCCTCCTGTGTGACATCCCCTCAGCCTGGAGGGCGCCCTCCTGGTCCCCTCCTGTGTGACATCCCCTCAGCTTGGAGGGCGCCCTCCTGGTCCCCTCGTGTCTGACATCCCCTCAGCCTGGACGGCGCCCTCCTGGTCCCCTCGTGTCTGACATCCCCTCAGTCTGGAGGGCGCCCTCCTGGTCCCCTCCTGTTTGACATTCCCAGGGTTACTCCTTGGGTCCTTTGGGAGATGAGACACTCACCAGCTGCACCCAGCAAGCCCTGTCCCCACCCCCAGGTGAGCAGACCTCTGGCACCGGGTGGTGCTAGCCAAGTCAGCCATACCTGGTAGACGAGCGATGGCAGGAGTGTAAATTTTGGTAAAAGTAAATATGAAAGTGAATATTTACTTGGAGTACATTTCAAGACCCATGAATCATGCTTTTCCTGATGGAGAATCCTTTAAATTCTCTTTTCTAAAATGTACCCATCTCTCTACAGCATCTGCCTTCAATGGTAGCATCATTTTGCACGTTAATCTTTAATTTTTTTCCAAAGCTAATCAAGGCATTATCCCAGAGGCCGGGCGCAGTGGCTCACGCCTGTAATCCCAGCACTTTGGGAGGCCAAGGTGGGTGGATCATTTGAGATCAGGAGTTTGAGACCAGCCTGGCCAACATGGTGAAACCCCATCTCTACTAAAAATACAAAAATTAGCCAGGTGTGGTGGTGCACGCCTGTAATCCCAGCTACTTGGGAGGCTGAGGCAGAGCTGCTTGAACCCCGGAGGCGGAGGTTGCAGTGAGCCGAGATTTCACCACTGCACTCCAGCCTGGGCGATGGAGCGAGACTCCGTCTCAAAGGAAGGGGGGAATTACCCAGGATGAGCAGGGAGTCCTGGGTCCTGGTGCTCAGAGGGGCAGACCCCTGTGCTCTCTTAATTTACACAAAAGTATCGATTCGGTTGAGTGAGTGAAAGGCGTTGACCTTCATTCCTCCTCTTGCCTGTGTATACAGCGGCTCGTTTCCTCCATCCCTGTCTCAGAGCCCCAGGGACTCGCAGCTGGGCGAGGCGGGGGTGTCAGCGGGCCCTTCTGTCCCTGTGAGGACCCCACAAGGCTGGCCCACGGGCCCCGTGCAGTGCAGATGGGCGAGGCGGGGGTGTCAGTGGGGCCCTCTGTCCCTGTGAGGACCCCACAAGGCTGGCCAGTGGGCCCCGTGCAGTGCAGCTGGGAGAGGCGGGGGTGTCAGCGGGGCCATCTGTCCCTGTGAGGACCCCACAAGGCTGGCCCACGGGCCCCGTGCAGTGCAGCTGGGAGAGGCGGGGGTGTCAGCGGGGCCATCTGTCCCTGTGAGGACCCCACAAGGCTGGCCCACGGGCCCCGTGCAGTGCAGCTGGGAGAGGCGGGGGTGTCAGCGGGCCCTTCTGTCCCTGTGAGGACCCCACAAGGCTGGCCCGTGGGCCCCGTGCAGTGCAGCTGGGAGAGGCGGGGGTGTCAGCGGGGCCTTCTGTCCCTGTGAGGACCCCACAAGGCTGGCCAGTGGGCCCCGTGCAGTGCAGGTGGGAGAGGCGGGGGTGTCAGCGGGCCCTCTGTCCCTGTGAGGACCCCACAAGGCTGGCCCGTGGGCCCCGTGCAGTGCAGCTGGGAGAGGCGGGGGTGTCAGCGGGGCCATCTGTTCCTGTGAGGACCCCACAAGGCTGGCCAGTGGGCCCCGTGCAGTGCAGCTGGGAGAGGCGGGGGTGTCAGCGGGCCCTCTGTCCCTGTGAGGACCCCACAAGGCTGGCCCACGGGCCCCGTGCAGTGCAGCTGGGAGAGGCGGGGGTGTCAGCAGGGCCTTCTGTCCCTGTGAGGACCCCACAAGGCTGGCCCACGGGCCCCGTGCAGTGCAGCTGGGAGAGGCGGGGGTGTCAGCGGGCCCTCTGTCCCTGTGAGGACCCCACAAGGCTGGCCCACGGGCCCCGTGCAGTGCAGGTGGGAGAGGCGGGGGTGTCAGCGGGCCCTTCTGTCCCTGTGAGGACCCCACAAGGCTGGCCAGTGGGCCCCATGCAGTGCAGCTGGGAGAGGCGGGGGTGTCAGCGGGGCCATCTGTCCCTGTGAGGACCCCACAAGGCTGGCCCGTGGGCCCCGTGCAGTGCAGCTGGGAGAGGCGGGGGTGTCAGCGGGCCCTCTGTCCCTGTGAGGACCCCACAAGGCTGGCCCACGGGCCCCGTGCAGTGCAGCTGGGAGAGGCGGGGGTGTCAGCGGGGCCTTCTGTCCCTGTGAGGACCCCACAAGGCTGGCCAGTGGGCCCCGTGCAGTGCAGCTGGGAGAGGCGGGGGTGTCAGCGGGGCCATCTGTCCCTGTGAGGACCCCACAAGGCTGGCCCACGGGCCCCGTGCAGTGCAGGTGGGAGAGGCGGGGGTGTCAGCGGGCCCTTCTGTCCCTGTGAGGACCCCACAAGGCTGGCCAGTGGGCCCCATGCAGTGCAGCTGGGAGAGGCGGGGGTGTCAGCGGGGCCATCTGTCCCTGTGAGGACCCCACAAGGCTGGCCCACGGGCCCCGTGCAGTGCAGATGGGAGAGGCGGGGGTGTCAGTGGGGCCATCTGTTCCTGTGAGGACCCCACAAGGCTGGCCAGTGGGCCCCGTGCAGTGCAGCTGGGAGAGGCGGGGGTGTCAGCGGGCCCTTCTGTCCCTGTGAGGACCCCACAAGGCTGGCCCACGGGCCCCGTGCAGTGCAGATGGGAGAGGCGGGGGTGTCAGTGGGGCCATCTGTTCCTGTGAGGACCCCACAAGGCTGGCCAGTGGGCCCCGTGCAGTGCAGCTGGGAGAGGCGGGGGTGTCAGCGGGCCCTTCTGTCCCTGTGAGGACCCCACAAGGCTGGCCCACGGGCCCCGTGCAGTGCAGCTGGGAGAGGCGGGGGTGTCAGCGGGCCCTTCTGTCCCTGTGAGGACCCCACAAGGCTGGCCCACGGGCCCCGTGCAGTGCAGCTGGGAGAGGCGGGGGTGTCAGCGGGCCCTCTGTCCCTGTGAGGACCCCACAAGGCTGGCCCACGGGCCCCGTGCAGTGCAGCTGGGAGAGGCGAGGGTGTCAGCGGGCCCTTCTGTCCCTGTGAGGACCCCACAAGGCTGGCCAGTGGGCCCCGTGCAGTGCAGCTGGGAGAGGCGGGGGTGTCAGCGGGCCCTTCTGTCCCTGTGAGGACCCCACAAGGCTGGCCAGTGGGCCCCGTGCAGTGCAGCTGGGAGAGGCGGGGGTGTCAGCGGGCCCTTCTGTCCCTGTGAGGACCCCACAAGGCTGGCCAGTGGGCCCCGTGCAGTGCAGCTGGGAGAGGCGGGGGTGTCAGCGGGGCCATCTGTCCCTGTGAGGACCCCACAAGGCTGGCCAGTAGGCCCCGTGCAGTGCAGCTGGGAGAGGCGGGGGTGTCAGTGGGGCCATCTGTCCCTGTGAGGACCCCACAAGGCTGGCCCACGGGCCCCGTGCAGTGCAGCTGGAAGAGGCGGGGGTGTCAGCGGGGCCATCTGTCCCTGTGAGGACCCCACAAGGCTGGCCCACGGGCCCCGTGCAGTGCAGCTGGAAGAGGCGGGGGTGTCAGCGGGGCCATCTGTCCCTGTGAGGACCCCACAAGGCTGGCCCACGGGCCCCGTGCAGTGCAGGTGGGAGAGGCGGGGGTGTCAGCGGGGCCATGTGTTCCTGTGAGGACCTCCCATGGCTGCCTGTGGGCCCCGTGCAGTGCAGCTGGGAGAGGCGGGGGTGTCAGTGGGGCCATCTGTTCCTGTGAGGACCCCACAAGGCTGGCCCACGGGCCCCGTGCAGTGCAGCTGGGAGAGGCGGGGGTGTCAGCGGGGCCATCTGTCCCTGTGAGGACCCCACAAGGCTGGCCCACGGGCCCCGTGCAGTGCAGCTGGGAGAGGCGGGGGTGTCAGCGGGCCCTTCTGTCCCTGTGAGGACCCCACAAGGCTGGCCCACGGGCCCCGTGCAGTGCAGCTGGGAGAGGCGGGGGTGTCAGCGGGCCCTTCTGTCCCTGTGAGGACCCCACAAGGCTGGCCAGTGGGCCCCGTGCAGTGCAGCTGGGAGAGGCGGGGGTGTCAGCGGGGCCATCTGTCCCTGTGAGGACCCCACAAGGCTGGCCCACGGGCCCCGTGCAGTGCAGCTGGAAGAGGCGGGGGTGTCAGCGGGGCCATCTGTCCCTGTGAGGACCCCACAAGGCTGGCCCACGGGCCCCGTGCAGTGCAGCTGGAAGAGGCGGGGGTGTCAGCGGGGCCATCTGTCCCTGTGAGGACCCCACAAGGCTGGCCCACGGGCCCCGTGCAGTGCAGGTGGGAGAGGCGGGGGTGTCAGCGGGGCCATCTGTTCCTGTGAGGACCTCCCATGGCTGCCTGTGGGCCCCGTGCAGTGCAGCTGGGAGAGGCGGGGGTGTCAGTGGGGCCATCTGTTCCTGTGAGGACCCCACAAGGCTGGCCCACGGGCCCCGTGCAGTGCAGCTGGGAGAGGCGGGGGTGTCAGCGGGGCCATCTGTTCCTGTGAGGACCCCACAAGGCTGGCCAGTGGGCCCCGTGCAGTGCAGCTGGAAGAGGCGGGGGTGTCAGCGGGCCCTTCTGTCCCTGTGAGGACCCCACAAGGCTGGCCAGTGGGCCCCGTGCAGTGCAGCTGGAAGAGGCGGGGGTGTCAGCGGGGCCATCTGTCCCTGTGAGGACCCCACAAGGCTGGCCACTGGGCCCCGTGCAGTGCAGCTGGGAGAGGCGGGGGTGTCAGCGGGGCCATCTGTCCCTGTGAGGACCCCACAAGGCTGGCCAGTGGGCCCCGTGCAGTGCAGCTGGGAGAGGCGGGGGTGTCAGCGGGCCCTTCTGTCCCTGTGAGGACCCCACAAGGCTGGCCAGTGGGCCCCGTGCAGTGCAGCTGGAAGAGGCGGGGGTGTCAGTGGGGCCATCTGTCCCTGTGAGGACCCCACAAGGCTGGCCAGTGGGCCCCGTGCAGTGCAGCTGGGAGAGGCGGGGGTGTCAGTGGGGCCATCTGTCCCTGTGAGGACCCCACAAGGCTGGCCAGTGGGCCCCGTGCAGTGCAGCTGGGAGAGGCGGGGGTGTCAGTGGGGCCATCTGTTCCTGTGAGGACCTCCCATGGCTGCCTGTGGGCCCCGTGCAGTGCAGCTGGGAGAGGCGGGGGTGTCAGCGGGCCCTTCTGTTCCTGTGAGGACCCCACAAGGCTGGCCAGTGGGCCCCGTGCAGTGCAGCTGGGAGAGGCGGGGGTGTCAGTGGGGCCATCTGTCCCTGTGAGGACCACACAAGCCTGGCCAGTGGGCCCCGTGCAGTGCAGGTGGAAGAGGCGGGGGTGTCAGTGGGGCCATCTGTCCCTGTGAGGACCCCACAAGGCTGGCCAGTGGGCCCCGTGCAGTGCAGGTGGAAGAGGCGGGGGTGTCAGTGGGGCCATCTGTCCCTGTGAGGACCCCACAAGGCTGGCCAGTGGGCCCCGTGCAGTGCAGCTGGGAGAGGCGGGGGTGTCAGTGGGGCCATCTGTTCCTGTGAGGACCTCCCATGGCTGCCTGTGGGCCCCGTGCAGTGCAGCTGGGAGAGGCGGGGGTGTCAGCGGGGCCATCTGTCCCTATGAGGACCCCACAAGGCTGGCCCGTGGGCCCCGTGCAGTGCAGGTGGGAAGAGGCGGGGGTGTCAGCGGGGCCATCTGTCCCTATGAGGACCCCACAGGGCTGGCCAGTGGGCCCCGTGCAGTGCAGGTGGGAGAGGCGGGGGTATCAGTGGGGCCATCTGTTCCTGTGAGGACCTCCCATGGCTGCCCATGGGCCGCAGGTACTCCAGCCTGAGGACACGCTTTGTTTGCTCTCAAGACGTTTTTGAGATGGCAGAGTTGACATTTTGCTTTTATTTCATCCTCACAAGATGTGAAAAATTCACAAATGGGACTTCTTGAAAGAATCAAAACTTGAGAAGTAACTGAGACGTAGAAGCAGCTCTTACGAGCATCAGGGGCTCAGAAGAGGGTGCTCTTCCCAGGGCATCCAGCAGGCGCGCTGTTCCACGTGCCTCTGAACCCAGCTTCCCGCTTAGCAGCAGGCCTTGAGTGCACCTGGCATACAGTAAGTGCTCAGTAAATGCATATGAATTAAAATTCGTAGTGTTCACAGTCATTAGAGTGCCCCTTATAAGAATGAAAAATGTGTTTATTTTCCCACTGAGAGGGAATTCTTAACTTCTGGAATGAGTGCCCGGGGCGAATGGTGGTGAGTGTGCAGCCCTCACTGGTGTTTTGCTGATTCTGTGTGAGGGTCACACTGGGCCCCGTGGTCACTGGTCACATCCTCCTCAGGGGTGCCTGCAATGACAGGCCTCCCCAGGGGGCTCTGACCCCATCTGTCTGCACTGGAGGGGCTGTGCTCAGATCCAGGGGTTGCTCCACAGCCGCATCCAGCAGCTTTCTCACACCAGCTAGGAAGGGCAGCAACAGCACATGCACGCATACATGCACACACGCACAAACACACGCATGTGTCAGTGCTAATTTTTGGGCAAAGTGATGTCTGCCTACAGGAGACTGCTCCTTAAATTCTCATAGGTGGATGATTTCTCTTTTATAAACAAAGTTTGCACCCAAAACTGCCTTAAAATGTTTTTAATAGTATTGGTCTAGCAATCGTTCAGGATTTTGATGATGGGCCCTCCCTGTCTGGACACTGCCAACCCACAGCTGGAGGGGCACTTAAGGCACATCATTTTGTGATTAGAATTACACAAAGTTTGATTAATATTATAGCTGCAAAATTAACATACACAATTTTCACTCATAATTTAAAATATTTTGATGAAATTCTTTGCTTTCACAATAGAAGATCAATAGTACACAGTATATTGAACTCTGTAACAAAATTATTTTTGAGAAAATACAGAAGTGAGAAATAGTGATTTCCTCAATTTGTTTATAGTCTATCACAAAGTAGGCCAAAGTTCAGTATTAAATAGATATCCTAATAAAAGTTTTTACAAGTTTTCCTAAGGAAATACATTCATAAGACTGTTTACCTTCTGTTTGACAGCAGTGACAGGAACGTGGGGATCCCCACTCATGATGAGTCCCTAGCACTCAGCCCCTGGCACCCACAGCCCGGGCGCGCTCCATCACCTGGTGGGGAGCAGCCTGGGCTGCTGTGAGTGAGGTGTTCTCACTGGAACTCTGGTTCCATGTTTGTGTTTAGCCTGTGCAATTCTCGTAAACACAGAACACCTGCCTGCCCACTCCCGGTGCTGAAGACTGACCAGTCAAGGAGGTATTGGTGAGAGTGTTGTGTTCACCATGTGGACGATTACCGCATCTTCTTTGCTGACTTTGGTAACCGGGTGTCCAGGGAGGAGTGACCGGGAGTGGCCAAGCAGTTGCCTGGACTCAGCTTCTGACTCTGCAGCTGGGAGTCAGATGCAGGCCCAAGGGTCCAGGGGAGTTGTTCAACGCCTGGAATCGCCATGCACTGCACTGTGGGCCGCACGACGCTCCTGCTCTGTTCTCCCAGGCACAGACAGGCACTTGGAAGGCAGCTTTGCTCCTCTGGCCACCTGGAAACCTCCCAGCAGTTCAGATGGGACAAACTGGGGGCCTGTCAGAACACCCACTTGTGCCGGGAAGGCCAGGCCCCGGCCTGCTCCGATGAACGTCAGGATGGTGGCTGCAGCAGGGAACCAGGGCTGGCCTTGGGTCTGTCCAGTAGGGTCACTGACTGGGCAGGGTTTGCTGCATAGAAGATGGCTGCATTTTGTGCTCAGAGTTGGTTGAAATGGCTATGAAGTGTGGAGAATGACCACTGAATCCCAAAAAGTCACTGCGCTTGATCAGATCCAAATAACAGTGACTGCAGTTAGGGTCGAGAGCTTCTTCGAAGTGGCGGTCATGGAGGCTTTTGTGTGGCTGACGCTTCCCTTTTTCACAACGGTAAAAAGCTATCAATGGGAAATTGTGGACTTTTCCCACCAGGGACTCAATGGGGACTCAATGTGCAATATTCAGTCAACATAAAACTCTTAAGAACTCCTCCTGACTGGCGACTGTCAACACTTGATCTAAGACGTGAATAGTTTAATTTTCCTGAGCAAGGAGCTGCGAGTCTAGCTTTAGAAAAGCCCCTAGGAGTGTCCACCTCCACCGTGCAGGCAGGTTTCAGGTGGGTTGGACCCTGTGGGACTTGCGGTCTGAGGGATGGATGGACTCCCAGCACCCTCCCCGGCTCAGCACCCGCGGCCTCCGCCCACTCAATAGACTGCGCCTCCCAGAGCTTAGGCTGGATGGTCTCCCTGCAGAGGACCAGGAGCTCTGTCCAAGGCCTCGCCCTGGGACGCTGGAAGGAGTGGGAAGGGTCAGGGGTCCGGGGTCTAGGGCAGGCCCAGGGGTCTCAGCAGGTTCTCCTTGGAGGGCCTGAGCCTGGTAGGGGGGGCGGTGCTCTGGGCCCCTCCGTGCCCCCTGGTTTGTTAAGGGGGCCAGAGCAGCTGCTGGGCACCACCATCCACTTAAGGACTGGCCGTGATTCTTGGCAAGCTCCGCCCGCCAGGCCACCTCTCACCCAGCCAAGGCACCCCGGGCGACCTCCGCGCCAGGTGCGACAGCTCAGGCCGGAGACCTCGTCTATGGGGACGGGCCGTGTCCGGGGGCGCCACCCTGAGACCGGGCGCGGGCAGGACGGAACCTGGGGGGGAAACGGGGCAGGTACTGGCTTTAGGAGTATAAATCCCCAAACGCTGAGCAGACGGAAGACGTTCCTGCCACTTTACCTGCAGCTCAAAGACCTGGCGAGGGCCTGGAAACGGCGCTCGGCCCGGGCCGCTTGCGGGCGCTGGGCCTGCAGCCGCTGCAGGTCGGGCCCTGAGTCCTGGCGCTCGGGAGGTCCCTGAGTCGATCCCCGGGGAGAGGCGCGGGGCTCGGTTGGGGGGGCCCGGAGCCTTGGGCTGGTTTCATGCAAATCCGTTTGGGGCGAGCCTCGGTTTCCCGGCAGCGGTGGGAAAGGGCGCGAGCGGCCAGCCATGGCGCGCGGACCCTTCCCGCCGGCGGCGTCACAGCGGCGTCTCCTCCTGCTCCAGCGCGTGCGGCGGTGCGTGGCACGAGGGCGGCAGCGACGCCAGCTTCAGCAGCGCGGGGCGGCGGCGCGCGCGAGGCCGCTGGAACGAGCGCCGGCTGTGCACGCGGCGCGCCGCCGCCGAACGCGCGTGCGCACTCGGCAGCCCCCGGCGCTCCGGCCCCGCCCCCGGTGCAGGCCCCGCCCCCGGCTCGCGCTCGGGCGGCTCTGCGGGCGCGGGCGCGGCACTCTCGGAGTTCTGCGCAGGCGCTGGCGTGGACGAGGCGGGGCTCGGGGCGCGTGGTCGCTGTAGCCGCGCGGGGATCTGGGGTTTCTCGGGGACGGCGGCGGCGGCAGCGGTGGGCGGACCGTGGCGCGGGGACGAGCGTCCGGTCAGCGGCGTGTCGGAGCCGGTGTCACCTGCGGGAGAGCAGGGCGTGAGCGGCGCGCGGAGTCCGGGCGCTGGGGCGGGAGGGGCGTCCCCGGGGGGCTCAGCTCTCCCCGAGCCCGGCGGCTCTCGCTTCCCCCACCGCCGCGCACCCCGGGCTCGGCGTCCGCTGGGGCCTCCTCCCAGGACCCGAGTTCGCGGGGCAGAGGCGGAAGCAGCAACAGCGAAGCCCCAGCCCGGCCCCGCCACGTCCCATCGCCGGGGGTCCCGGGACAGCGGCCTCCTCCGCGCAGGAATGTCCCGCCCCAGGCCCTGCAGCGCGGGAGGTCAAGGTCCCCAGGGAACCTGCTTCCTCCATCTCAAACCGCCCTGGCGTCCCCCGGGTGCCTCCCAGGCCCCCAGAGGGAGCTCAGAAAGCCCAGACCCTGTGGCCCGCCCCCTCCCTGCTCTGAGCTGGAGGCAGAGTCCGGGTCTGCAGGGCCGGTCCTCCCTGTATCCCTGTGAGCGGGTCGGGGACCCGGGGCGTCTGTCTGGCTCCCCCCAGCCCTGCTCTCAGCTCCCTGGGAGCGCAGGAGTTGGACTCGCGGACTAGCTTTCGGAGCCACCTAAAGGAAATCTCAGGCGGCCCTGGTGCCCTCAGCTCCGTGGGAGCAGCAGAGACGCCAGAGTCCCTCTGTCCGGGCTCCTGAGGGAGGTGCGGCCGGCAGGGCGCTAGAGGAGGAAGAGGGGCTGCTGGAGAGAGAGAGAGCCAGGTTCGGGTCCAGGGAGGAGGAGAGAGACAGAGCGCGCGAGGCGGAGACCTGGAGGGAGAGGAGCTGCGGAGAGAGGGGTTAGGCGGCGGGAGGCCCGGGAGCGTTACATGTGTGTGGACTCGGGGAGGGTGGCGGGGGGCCGCTCCTCGGGGCCGTCTGCCTGCAGGAAGGAGTCCACGGACTTGCTGCTGAGGCGGAAGGGCATCAGGCGGCGGAAGGTGCCGGGAGAGTAGGGAATCTGCGTGCGGGCCCTCTGCGAGGGGACCACCGTCTCCCCGGGAGACAGCCAGGGCGGCAGCCTGGTCAGGAGGCTGCGGTCCAGGGCCTCGTCCGGAGAAAACACAGGGTTGTCAATTCCTAGGGGAGAGGGCAGCGGCCGGTCAGCCTCCGGAGAGCCCCAGGCGGCAGGGGAGGCCTCGCCGGGGCCGTCGCCTGCTGGGTGCCCTGGAAGGTTAGGGTCACCTGGAATAGGGTCACCGGGAAGGTTAGGGTCACGTGCCTTTCAGGTTGCAGGCGCTTCCCCCACATCCATGACCCCACACGCCACAGGCAGCACAGGTAACGTCTCCCTTCCCTCAAGACACACCCCGCCTGCTCCCTGCCCGGCCCACGTCTCCCCGGACAGCAGCCTCCGAGTTGGTTGAGGGGGCGCTCAGTGGGGGCCAGGCAGGGCCCTTGAGAACCCACAGGAGACCCCCAACCCCCCAGGTCCCAGTGCCCCTGGTCCAATGACCGAGCTCCCTCCTGGGGCAGCAAGAGCCACCCCTCCCTTAGCCACGACGTCTGTGCCCCGTCCCCACCTGCAGGGGAGTCGGACGCTGTGTCCTTGGTGACACTGGCCAGGAACTCGATTCCCCCACTCATCTCCTCATCATAGTTGGGGGGCTCCTCGGTGTCTGAAAGTTCCAAGTCTGGGGGAGACAGGCTGGGGTGAGGACTGGGGTCACTGGGGGGCTGTCCTCACAGCCCAGTCAGCAGTGTCCATCAGCTCTGTGCACAGAGGTGCAGGGGGTCGGGACCCACAGAGAGGAGGGCTAAACCGCAGGGCTGGGGGAGGGCGAGGAGGGACCCCACTTGGAGGGCAGTGTCCCTGGAACCCCATCCTGGGTGGGTCTGCAGCTGAGGCCCTGACCATGCCGCCCCTGCCTGGGTGGCTGGAGGGTCCCCAGAGGGGAAGGTCCTGAGAGGGGAGGTTCCCGAGAGGGGAGGGCTGGGGCTGGGAGGTGGCGGCTCCCAGTCCCAGCGTTCCTGCAGGGCCCCCAGCGCACCTTTCTCCTTGATGGTGAAATTCTGCACGGGGCTCTCCATGGGCAGCTTCCCATTGGGGATGCTGCTGTTTCTCTGCGGAGCAAACGTGAAGCTGCTCACACCCGGACACAGCCACACCCAGCCCTGACTGCCCCCACTCCAGGCCCCAGCCCCGCCAAGCCTCCTGGTGACCTGGCCTCACCCGCTTCTGGGCACGCTCCCGCTTGTACAGCTTGGCCGCTTTCTTGTTCTGGTTGAGCCCCAGCTTGGTCGACTTGAAGGACTCCAGGCGCTTCCGCATGGTCCTGTGGAAGATTTCCCGGTCCTGCTTCTCATCCTCGGTGGGCGTGAGCTCGTGTCGGCTGTACAGATGCTTGTACTGCGGGATCAGGCACGGAGGTCACAGCTGTGCCCAGCGCCGGACACTCTCGCCCTCCTGCCGCAGGAGCTGAGCACGGATTCCCCGTGGTCCCAGGAGGGGACGAGGAAGCCGCCCCACAGGGATCCCTGCGGGCTTCTCCAGCCCACAGCCCGCGGTGCCCACCTCCTGCCGCGGCTTGTACAGGTACTGCTGCAGCGTGTGGTGTGTGACCATGTCCTCCACGTCCCGGATGCTCCGCCGTCGCTGCTCCAGAGACTGCATGTCCAGGCAGACAGCGCTGACATTTTCTCTCCTGCGCAGGGACCAGCGTTGAGCCACACAGGCTCCCTCAGGGCGGGGTCTCCTGCGCACCCCTCACCTTCCCACGGCGGGTATCTGGCCCTGGCTGCCTCCTGTGTGCTCCTCGCCTTCCCACGGCGGGCACCCGGCTGGGGCACGGGGACATCTGCTGCCTGGCCAGCCCCTTCTCCCCTCGGGGCTTAGGCTGACTCCCCACGAGGCCTTCCCGGCCTCCTGTCTGACGTGGATCCCTTTCCTTACTGGTTCCCCTCCAAAGCCCTGGCTGTGGGACTCGGGCACCCCAGCATCTGCACACCTGGCAGAGCGGACCTCCCGTGAGAACTGGCTGTGAGCTGTGGAGCCCAAGGCCGGAGGGGCAGTAAGGGTGGCATGGGGACCAGGACAGGCTACTCCTGGCCAGGAGCAAACACGTCAGGCCCGGCCCCCAATCTGCTGCTGCCCCTCCCTTTCACCTTCCATCCAGCACTAAGGGAGTCTGGCCGCCGCCTAACACCGGAGCGCTTGTGGGAGGAGACACCCACCCCCTTTCTGCACCTCTCCCCTCTTCCATGCCACCCCAGCCCCGTGTGTGACTCTCAGCTCCCGAGGCTGGGCTCCTCCCCAGGGAGGCTGCATGGCCGTGGCACATACAGGAGGTAGGAGACAGAGGCCTCCACGGCGGATGCTCGTGGCGTGAAGTCCACGTTGACCACGTTGTCGGTGCTGGGGGAGCGGATGAAGGCCAGGGACCCGCGGCGCTCTCCCTGTGGTCGGGAAGCAGCCCGGTCAGTGGCCTGAGCAGCCAAGCCCTAGCTGCTGCCATGAAGCGCCCGGAGCTCGGGGCCCGGGGAAGGCCTTGAGACCTGAGCCCCGGGTTCACGCCTCACAGCTACAGAGGGAGGGGTGGAGATGCCAAAACCAGGGGATCGGATTTCGAGCCCCTGTCCGTCTGTCTGAGGCCACAGCCAGGCTGCTGCCTGAACTGGGCAGAGGTAATGCTTGTGGGAGGACACAGTGGTCTGAGTGTGAAGGGGTAAAGCTGCCTGGGACTTGGGATGTGTCTGGGGAAACTGTTGATACTGCGGAATCATTGAAGTGGTCTCCTCCCCTGCCGGAGGCCCTAAAACCCCATTGGTCTCATGTCCAGCACTGAATCAGGTAGAGAACGGAGCAGAGCCCGATGGGGCACGGAAGCCACACAGCTGAGTGCCAGAGGACGGAAGTGGGGCCGCCTATGTGTCCTCAGACCCCACCCGCCTGATGGCAGGGCCTGCAGAGCGTGAGGTTGTGCAGGAGCACAGGACAGAGTGGGCTTCTGGCTGGAGTCAGGGTCCCCAGGGCCGGCGGGGTACGGGTGTGGAGGGAACATCAGCTCACTGTGCTCAGACCTCGCCAGGTGGGCACCCACGCCGCATTGCAGTGTGCAGGATGCTCCCAGGAAAGCTCCCGGGGTCGGGTGGGTGCCGCTGTTCCCACTGAAGATGCGGCCCCCAGTTCACTGCCCACTCGGTGGGGGGGCTTTGAGGGTCATTGGTTCTGAGGGCCCTCTGCCTGCTCTTTTGCTTCTAAATCCAGCTTCTTCTGTACGACCTTTGTCCCTCTTCTGCCACCCCGTGAAGACAGACTTGAGGGTCGGGGGAACCACGGTGCTAACCGCCACTCTGGGCAGGCACAGGCGAGGGCTGTGGAGCACCCAGGCACGTGGGGGTCTTTGGAGGGGCTGCTCCCCACACCACTTCCCCTGCCCCCGCAGAGCCCTGCTGTGGGGTGGGGGATGCAGAGAAAACAGCTGCCCTGTGTGAGAGCCAGGAAGGACACTGGGCAGGCGGACACCACCCCAGGTGTGGAGACCCCTGCTACTGAGTGACCGGGAGGAGCCCACAGGCTCCCCACATGCAGCTGAGCCCAGGGTCGTGGTCATGAGTCGTGGGTCAAGGACGGTGGCTGGTGTGGTTGAGGGAGAGGCTCAAGGCCTGCCTGCTGACCTTGTCACCCATGTAGGGGTGAGGGGAGCCCACCAGAGGCTAGAGCCCCCACTGCCCCTTCCCACCCTCCAGCCAGGCTCCAGGCCTCCTAGGGCCAGAGTATCTGAGCTTTCTCTCGCTTGCGGGGCCTGTGGTTTGGGGGTTTGTGTGAAGCCTGGTCCAGGAGCCCTCCTTCCTGATCTGCACTGGCTGGCCCTCCTGACAACCCCAGGCCCCCGTGCCCTCTGCCAGGAGGCGCCTTGCCACTCGGCATGGCCCCAGTCACGGGTGGCATGTGTGGGGTGAATGCATGTCAGTGGAGGCAGAATCATTCTGTCTGAATGAATGGAGTTTCCAGGCCCCCGCTGGCCCTCTGTGTGAGGGTCTGCAGGGTTTGGCAGGACAGGCCTTTCCCTCCAGCGAGAGCACCGACCCTGACCGGCTGCTGGACGAGGGCACCAAAACTCACTAGGGAGGGCTCTGTCCTTAGGGAGGAGCTGCAGAATCCCTGCAGCTGTGCCCCCAGGCCCTGCCTTGCACAGTTCCTGTAGCCAGAGCGCCCCTGGGGAGGTCAGGGCAGGCCGGGGAGGCTGAGGCCCACCTGCCATAGTGGGCAGGTACGGGAGCCAGGGGCGGCAGTGGCCTCGGGGCTGGGTGGGGTGCCTGGCCTCTGGTCTCTGGAGCAGTCAGGGGCTCTGCGGACGCTGAGAGGCCTGCTCACAGTGTACTGGGAGATGCTGGAGCAGCCTCAGAGCCACGGCCGGCCCACAGCGGGAGATGGCCCTGCTGCTGCCCCTCCACCCGTGCGTGTGGGCCTGTGTGCACCTGCGTGTGCTGGGGCAGGCCGGGCTGTGTTGGGACCAGGTCCCATAACAGCTTGCCTGCTTACCGTCTGCTCCCATCTCCGGGGAAAGCAAGGGAGCTTGGGGTCCTAGGACCTGACCTTAGCGCTCACCCCCACCAGCACCGCAGTCACCAGGACTCTGTGACTCAGTTTACCCCACATGAGAGCCCCTGGGATTCCCAGGGCATCAGAAGGCCCATCAGCCTCCCGTGAACTGCTGGGGTGGGCCTGGCCTTGGGACGCGGGTGCAGGAGCTTCTCCTCACTGCCCCCATGGCACCCACAGCCAGTGCCCGAGCCTGCTGCAGCCCCGACCCAGCAGAGCAAGTGGCTCTGCTACCTCAGCCACGTAGCTGATGGCATCCTTCAGGTTCAGCTCGTGGAAGACATTCAGGATCCGGTCTCGAGACTTCTGGGCCGACCGTCTCATGAGGACCCTGCTGAGGAACTTCCTGTCGAAGTGGGACCACCTGTAGGGACAGATCTCGGGTGTGAGCCTCAGGTGACAGGTGCCCTAGAGCCCACCGGACACGTGGCCCGGCCCCTTCTCTCCTGAATTTCATTTGCTATAGCGACTCTGCAGGCGTGTTTAAAATGAGGGAAGCAGCCCCTGCCGCACGCCCAGGCCGTCCGCCGTTTTCACGCCTGTCCTGTTGGATGGAGGCTGTTAGATGCATTTGAAACTGCATGCCGCCTCCTCCAGAGGGTGGCTCAGGACAGGGTGGGCATCAGGCCTGGTCGGGCAAGGGGGCTCCGGCCACGTGGGGGCACTTCCAGCTGCACAGGAGGAAAGGCAGGGGCAGACAGATGCCCTGAGCCCTTAGACTTGAGGGAGCCAAGCTGACCAGAGTGAGGTTTTTTTACCCTAACAGAATTAGAGTATTCGCTGGTTATCCGGATCAGAAGGGACGGTGGCCCGGACGAACTTAGCAGAAACTCTGGGGCACAAGGAGGTGATGCCTCTCACTCTTGGACATGGGTGCAGCCTCCAGAGCCGCCCCCCGGGGTAGAGGGTGGGCCCGGGTGAGCTTGTGTACTCATACCTGGGCAGGCCCCGCGGCAGCAATGGCAGCTCTCCTGTACAGGCTGAGTTTCAGCCACACCAAGAAGTCAAAGCTAACTGAGGCCGTGCCTTCCGAGACCCCCGGGATGGCCCCTGGGAGGCCAAGGAGTCGGGGACTGGGTACCTGGAGCAGAGTCGCTGCGGCCACGGAAAACCACAGCTGAGCTTTATGAAGCCACGTAGCCACACCTCCCGGTGCCTCCACCCCAACCAAACACAGATCGCTCAGAAAATGGGAACCCAGGGCAAATTGTATGTGCTGCTTACTGGGTTTATTTTAAGTGTCACATGTTTTTTATAATAAAACATAGGTGATTTCACCTTAATGGACAAATTCTTTTTTTTATTTTGGGACGAAGTCTCGCTCTGTCACCAGGCTGGAATGTAATGGCACAATCTCGGCTCACCGCAGCCTCCACCTTCTGGGTTCAAGCGATTCTTGTGCCTTAGCCTCCTGAGTAGCTGGGATTACAGGCCCACACCACCACCCCTGGCTAATGTTTGTATTTTTAGTAGAGACGGGGTTTCACCATGTTGGCTAGGCTGGTCTCAAACTCCTGACCTCAAGTGAGCTGCCCGCCTCAGTCTCCCAAAGTGCTGGGATTACAGGCTTGAGCCCCACCAGACAAAATTATTTTAAATGTTGACTGATATTAACTCTGTTTATGACATGGAGGAAATAATCTATTTTTCTTATTTTCAGTTCCTACATAACAATTTGGAATTAATTGGGCCACATGAGAGGGCATCTCTATTCCCCGGAAAGAGCACAGAGAATTCAGCTCCTGTCCCCTCACTCGGTGGCCCCCAAATGCTGCCGCCAACTCCTTTCAGCAGCACCTGTGTGTCTCAGGGCACACCTGGCACCTGGCCTCATGGGGCACCGGAGCCCTGACCAAGCCTGGACTCAAATAGTTACGCACGTGGCTTCTGGTTCTTCCGAGTGGAGGATGTTTCCGGAAGCCAGGCTGTGCAACACAGCCGGGACTGTCCCAGCCACTTACTTGTCTCTGAGATAATTGTGCCCGATCTGTCCGGATATGTCCTCGATGGCCGAGAGGATGTGGTCGAAAGCCTTTCAAGGGAAGAAAGACGTGAGCATCTCAGGGCAGCCAACCGGGGAACATGAGGTGCCCTCCACTCCCGGCTCAGCCCCGAGGAACCCACCAGCCCCCCTCACCACCCCCCGGCCCAGACGCAGCGTCCTCTCCCCTCCCGGCCCAGCCCCGAGGAACACACGGTGCCCCCCGCCGCCCCCTCAGCCCTGCACGTACGCGGCCGTGCAGCTTCTCGTTGAGCCGAGGTTCCCGGTGCTCACTCCTCTTCACCTTCAGCCACTGCACCAGGGGCTTGATGGTCAGGCCCTGGAGGACAGGGTCTTGTGACCCTGGTGCCAGGCAGCTCCCCACATCCCACTGGTCCAGCCAGGTGCACCACACAGAGCCACCTGCCCCGGGGCCCACAGATGCCCTCCCTGCTCTCCGGGCGCCCAGCAACCTGCACCCCTGCTTTGCAGAGGAAGCAGCACCCGGGGCCTCATCCACCAGCGAAGGCCCGGGAAGAACATTTTTAGGACAATTATGCTTCCTCCCCAGTGGGGCCACGTGAAAACCTACAAAACGGCTCCTAGTTACTAAAATTATAAAACCCAATTAGGGTCTGGAGCCTGGAAATGCTCATCCTGAAGTGCAGGATGGGCCCAGGCGCCCCTCGCGGGTGGAGCTGAGACCCCAGGGCTGGCTGGGCCAGGCCTCACCTGGAAGATGACGGTGAAGAACACTACGATGATGGTGGTGCTGACGAACAGGTTCTTCTCCTTGACCTTGTCTGCGTCCAGAAGCACCACCAGGGCAAAGGCCACCGCCCCGCGCAGGCCCCCGTAGGACAGGACCACCTGGTCAATGGGCTCCAGCTGCACCATGCGGTAGCGGTTCAGGAGCCAGGTCTGCAAGACCACACCTGTGGATGGGGCGGGCACTCAGCTCCCCGGCCACCCTCCCAGCTGCGGGACCCCAGCTCTCTGGGACAGCATCTTGGTGGCCAAGCGTGTGCTGACAAAGAACAGCGGCACCCTAGATACGGCGTCACCACGCCACGTCCCTCGTCACCGTCCACCCGGAGCCACACGAGGCCTGGCGTCTCCCCCACATGCTCCGTGCATCACACACACGGGTGCAGGCGGATGGGGCTGGGCGGGGGCGGGGCCGTCTTGCCTCCCGTTCCATCTCCGGTGCCACTGACCCTGTCTTGAGGCACATCCAGTAGAGTCAGTGGGAAACCAAGCGGTTTCCCTTGGGGTTCCAGAGCCTTCCACCCCAGCCCTGAGGCTGCCACCATCGGGTCCCCTCCTCTGCCTCACATGGGGCTGCACTTCCATCTCCCTGGGCCCAGTAGAAAGCCTGCGCCGATGAGACGGTGCCGGCCCATCGGTGGTCCCACAGCTGCAATCTGACCCTGCCTCACCAATGGCCCGGTACACGGAGATGAAGACCAGCGTCAGGAGCACGAAGGCCGTGTTCCAGGTCCAGATGAACGGGTTCACGGCCGAGATCCCCAGGAACATGAAGATGATGGTCTCGGCGCTGCTGGCCAGCATCTTCATGGTATAGCGCACGGTGGTGGCCGACTGCTCCGAGATGTTGGCCTTCACGTACTTCTGACAGCAGATGCCACAGAAGGTGATGCTGCAGGGACAGATGCGCCTCAGGATGCAGCCACCTGGTCCGGCACCCGAGGCACCCGCGTCCGCCCAGCCCCCCATGGCCTGGCGCCTGCAAGCCCAGAATCACAGTCGTGTGGTTACGGGGGCCTCTCCCTCCCCAGCCAGGCTGGGCCGCCAGGGTTCCTGTCCACGGCCCTGCCACAGGCGGCGTCACTGTCGTGCAGAAAATGGGCACCGGGGCTGCCTGCCAGCAGGAGGGCAACAAAGGATTCCAAAGTCCTTCCCCGCCTGACCTGTCTCAGGGTGGGCACTGCTGTCGGCCCACACACAATTCAGTGGAAACGCCAACTCCTTATTTTAAAATTTAAATAAATCAAATTATTCGCCCCACACTGAAATCCCACCCAGTCTGGGAGCGCCAGCGGAGCGGGCGAGGTGATGGGACACTGCTCTGAAGGTCCCATGCTAGGACAGAGGGCAGGGCAGGCCCTCCACTTCCTGCACGTCCCCTCACGGGGGATCACAGGGAACTTGGTGATGCAGAGCCCAGGGCTCCTGCCACACACACCCCCGGTGTCCATGCAGCTGGCACCTCCCTCTGAGTTGGGGTCCCCCTGGCTGGCTCACCCCGCCAGGCCCAGGAGGGTGTGGAGAAGCTCCGGAGGGCATGGAGAAGCTCGCGTGTGTGGGAGGGACTCACGCAAGGATGGCCGACAGCGACAGCATCTCGGACGTCAGGTAGGACAGGTAGGAGATGATGAACACGAAGCCGGGCTCGATGATACGCACGTGCTTGGTGAAGCGCGTCACCAGCGACAGCAGGAAGGCGAAGACCACCCCCACCAGCGTGCCCCCCAGGCTCACCACGAAGAAGGACACTGGGGAGAGGACGCCCTTTGTGGCCGTGCTGGCCTTCCGGGCCCTTCCTTGCCAGGGGCCGCCTGGTGACCCCCATGGAAGTGCCGGGAGCCCGGGAAACGGGGGTGGATTCCTCACTCTCTTGGAGATCGGGCCTGGTCTCAGCACCAGCCTTGGTTCAGCAAGGGGAGAGGACCCTCCTGTGCCCCTGGGAGCCTGGCCCCAGGCCCTATCCAGCCGTCTCTCTCAGGGAGACCTGGCTGCCCTTATCCCTGTTCTGGGAAACACCCAGGAACC
This sequence comes from Pongo pygmaeus, assembly GCF_028885625.2. Lineage (NCBI taxonomy): Eukaryota > Metazoa > Chordata > Mammalia > Primates > Hominidae > Pongo > Pongo pygmaeus. The sequence continues at coordinate 462,833 of NC_072377.2, forward strand.
CCCAGGACCATGTCAAATCGTGTGTGAATCGCTCTGGAAGGGGACGTGATGTGGACAGAAGGGCCCAGTGTAGCAGCTTTGAGTGCAAAGCTTTTTCCTGCATGGGCTGCGGGCTGGGCGTGGAGAGAAGACAGTCGGCCCCAGAGCAGACACGGCCGCCCACTCCCCCTGATCCACGGCTACACACCTATGCCTTTCACGCAGTCCACGCCGGTCACGTTGTCACCTCCCAGCGCCACGAAAGATTCAAACACATTGTACAGGACCTGCAGGGAAAACGGGCAGGGCGTTGGGTGGTCCTTGGTTAGCGCCACCCCCTCTCCGGGGCCTGGGCCTCACCGGACTTGGCCCGAGTGTGGAGCCCATGGCACCCGAGGCCATTGGAAGGAACATCATCACAGGGCAATGGCCCCCAAAGGGGAGAAGGCCAGAGCCCAGCAGCCAGCAGGACACAGGGGCAAAAGAATGTTCTGGAGGGGACCAGAAGCTTCGGGAGCAAAGCTGGCCTCTTCCTATCCTCTGCAAAACAGGTGCAGCTGCAAAGCTCACCTGCTATTTGAATTCTGAGTCTCATTTACAGAGACAAACCCAGGGTGTCAGTTTGAGTGACTTCACTGCTGTGCTGTCTCTAGCTCCTGCGGTCTTTGCATGTTTTTAAACCTTAGCCCGGCAAAACCCAGAGATAAAATGTGGGGAAACCTTATCCACGCCCTGGGCTCCACGCCCAGCAAAGCGGTGACACAGGTGGGACAGGCTGAGGGCCATCCTGGGTGGGCCGAGGCCCCTGGGGAGAACCTGGCTCTGCACCCAGCTCTGTGTCTCTGGCTCTGGTCAATGTGGGAGAGGACCCTGGGGCAGGCGTGTAAGTTGTGTTTGCAAATGCAGGCTGGGGTGAGGGGGTCCATGAGGGTCCCAGGGTCTCTTGGGGCCTTCTCGGAGCTGGGCTTTTTAATGAAAATCCGGCTGGGAGGGAAGACAACCTCTTGGGAGACTCTTGCTTCTCCAGGGATGGGAGCCGCAGGGCTGCGGGGCACACGGGGCTGTCACTCTATTCCCGATTAAGTCTCACTTCCCAAATTCCCCTGAGAATATCTTTGCAATCTGGCGTGCGACACCCACAGGACTTTCCTCTTTCCAAAACCCTAAGTGAACATGAGAGGCTGACAGGTTTCAAACTGCAGGCACTTTCAAAGGGGAGAGGAAGCTGACCCCACCCTTCCCTCCGGCTGCGTCTGCAGGGTCCTCGGGGCTGGGGGAGGACGGGCAGCGGTGGCGCAGGGGCCGGGGCAGTGTGGGGGCTGGGATGGCGTCGGGGCCAGGCCCAGGGCTGGCCTCACTGACGGTTCCTAAGAGGGCCACTCTGCACATGCCCCTCGGATCGCCCCAGGACTCACTTCCGGGAGGCAGTGGCCCCATTTGATGGGATTGGCTTTGAGACATCACGATTGCCACTGTGAAGTGGTAACCATGTTCCTCGGGGTTCCTGAATCTTCTCCTGGCCTTACTGAGCGCTGATGTGGCCTTCGGGCCTCTGTGGAGGCACCGTCCCCACTTCCCGGAACACCGTCTCCTCCAGGGACACCCACACACCGTCCGGGCTCTGCCGTTAGCACCAGCACAGTTTCCCTCCCTTCACCTCTGTCATGGGCCAAATTGTGCCCCCGAAATTCCCACGTTAAAGTCCCCAGGACCTGGGCACGTGAGCGTGAAAGAGGGGAGTACGGCACAGTGAGGTCACCAGGGTGGACTCTGATCCAATAGGACCCGTGTCCCTGCGAGAGGAGGCGATTTGGGCACATTCACGCAGGGACGGCCACGTGAAGGCACTGTCTGCAAGTCCAGGACCGGGGTCCCGCAGGATCCCACCGCACTGACACCATGATCCAGGACGGTGCGAGAATAAATGTCGTTCAAGGCACCAGAACTGTGGTACTTTGTCACGGTGGTCCTGGCAGATTACGCGGTTCCTATGGGATTTTGTTGTTGGCTATTCACGTATTTATTTTATTTGAGATGGAGTCTCGCTCTGTCACCCAGGCTGCATTGCAATGGCGCGATCTCGGCTCACTGCAACCTCTGCCTCCTGGTTTCAGGTGATTCTCCTGTCTCAGCCTCCCCAGTAGCTGGGATTACAGGCGCCCGCCACCACCCCTGGCTAATTTTTGTATTTTTAGTAGAGATGGGGTTTCACCATGTTGGCCAGGCTGGTCTCGAACTGCTAACCTCAGGTGATCCACCTGCCTCGGCCTCCCAAAGTGCTGGGATTACAGGCATGAGCCACTGCACCCGGCCACTCATGTATTTTTTAGGAACTCAGGAATGGGTGGCAGTAACTGTGGGTCCAAAGTCACAAGACGCTCTGGGGACCAGGAGGGCGGGATTTCAATGGCAGCATCATTAACCCTGAAACTATGGATTGGGCGGGCCAGGCCTAGGAACTGTGGAAGATCCAAAGAAGCCTCAAGAGAGCTGCCAGTCGTTCTGAGCTGGGAGGAGGGAAGTGGAGGGAGGGGACACCCCCAGGAGGGGAATCTGGGGACAGGGTTTCATGCCCTCCTTTGCTGACTGACTGATGCGGGGTGAGACGGGGCCCAGGCCTCCCACGGCTCGGCTGCTCTGGAGCAGCAGTTCTGTTGCTTACCACAGTGACTGCGTCATTCAGCAGCGACTCCCCGAAGACGATGATGAACAGGACCTCGTTGACGTGGACCTCCTCAAACACGGCCAGGACGGCCACTGGGTCCACAGCAGCAATGAGGCTGCCGAACAGGAGGAAGTCCAGCAGCCCAATCTTCAGGTCGCCTGGAAGGCAAGCCAGGCCGTGGGGCAGCTGCAGGACCTGCCACCCGAGAAGGAGGGCCCTGGGGAGACGCTCGGCTATGGGTCGGGGGTCTGAGCCTGTCTGGCTGGTGCTGGTGGTGTTGGGGGGAGCCGGGTCAGCTTCCTGCGTCCCTCCCACAGGCCCCAGCGCCCTCCAGGGAAGGCTGGTGTCTTCCGAGGGGGCCATCCCATCTGAGCAAGACAGACGGACAAACAGACAGACTGACCCTGGCCCTCTCCTTCATCTTTGGGTGAATGGAGGGAGGTGGGTGCAGGGGCACTGCGTGCTGGGGAGGAATGGGGGCCCATCGCCTGGAGTGACGTCCCAGCCCAGGAGAAGCAAGTGGGGCTGACCCAGGACAGGCCTGGAGCCGGGACACACAGCAGCCGGGGGCGCGGCCAGGGAGGCGCGGGTGGGAGGGCCGTTGGGGGTGTGGGGGCAGATTGTGGGGATGAGCAGGGCTGCGGTGGGAGCAAGGGGGCCTGGAAAACGTGGGTCCATGTGGTCCCCAGCTCCCGGCCGGCTTCCCTCCCTGCATCTGCCTGTGGGCTCTGGTGCCCCTTGCTGGGGAGGTTTTACTGAAATGCAGCCTCATCCTTCACAAGTCTTTGCCATTCAACCCAGGGTTCAGGCCTTGAGGAGGCCATGTGGGGGTGCCAGGCTCCAGGGGACCCTCAGGGAACTGAGTGTGGCCACGTGGCCCCGAGAGCCTGCCTTCGCTCACGGCCGCAGGGCTCAGAGGACACTCAGAGGACACTCACTCAGAGGATGACACTCAGAGGACACTCACTCAGAGGACGACACTCAGAGGACACTCACTCAGAGGACACTCAGAGGACAACACTCAGAGGACACTCACTCAGAGGACACTCAGAGGACAACACTCAGAGGACACTCAGAGGACACTCAGAGGACAACACTCAGAAGACACTCAGAGGACACTCAGAGGACAACACTCAGAGGACACTCAGAGGACAACACTCAGAGGACACTCAGAGGACACTCAGAGGACACTCAGAGGACAACACTCAGAGGACACTCAGAGGACACTCAGAGGACACTCAGAGGACACTGGGCCTCTTTGCTGTCTTCCCAGCCATGAGGGTGTGCAGAGACCACCCAGGGAGGGGGATGCCCCCGACGAGTCCCCCCACACAGCTGCTGCTGCCTCTCTGCTGGGCTGGAGCGGAGCCCACCACCGCTCTGGGCTGAGGCTCGGGCTGAGGAGGGCTTTGTCCCTGGAGCTGGACGGGTCTCAGGAGACAACAGAGAGCAGCCTGGCCAGGGGTTTCTGTGCTAGCGCCTGGGAGGGGACGGATCAGGGTCCTCTCTGCGGTGACTAAACTTTGAGTTTGCTGTGAGCTCCTAAGCCCCGGCAGCCTCTGGCCAGTGTCACAACACCCCGAGGAAGTGACAGATGCCAGAAGAACCAGCGTTCGGGGAGTTAAAGTCTCCATGTTGGAACGGGAACCACACAAGCCTTCTCCACTTCCAAACTCAGGCCTCAGGACGCGAATCCCCTTCAAGGTCATCTTTAAACGCGGCCTCCTGGCACGGCCACCCGCAGGGCAGTGATGGCCCCCGTGGATGTCCTGGGGTCGGCCGCGTTCAGACTCCCCGGCCGGCAGCCTTCCCGTCTGGACAGTTGCCCGTGGCCGTGCCAGGAGGGCTCATGCCACCAGACCGCATGTTCCAGGCCTTTCTCCACCAGGTGCTTTGCCTGTGCAAGGGCCTCTGATGCGTGAAGCTCCTGCAGGGCCTGTCGCCACACTGCCCGGACAGCCCCCGGGCCAGCACTGCCATGTCGACCCTTTCCCACGGGGCATGTCCAGCCTTGAGACGCTCCACAGGGCTTGGCCGCTGGTCTGCAGAGATCAGTTGCAGCCTCCCAGCTCTCTCGGACTCCCAGGAATGGGACGGACCTGCCGGCCGTGGGCCTCTCTGCTCCAGAACCTCAGGCAGCGACCAGCTGGGCCCCAAGACTGAGCGCAGGCCTCCAGCATCTGTATCACCTGGGGAGCGGCCTGCCTCGAGGGGGCACAGTGCAGGCCTCCAACATCCACGTCATCTGGGGAGCAGCCTGCCTCGAGGGGCACAGTGCAGGCCTCCAGCATCCGTGTCACCTGGAGAGCAGCCTGCCTCGAGGGGCACAGAGATGGCCTCCAGCATCCGTGTCACCTGGGGAGCGGCCTGCCTCGAGGGGGCACAGCGATACCCGGGACGCGTGTTTCCCATGAGGAGCGTTGTGGGAGGACGGTGGAGTCCAGCGTGGCGAGGGGCAGGGGTGGGCCAGGGATCAGGGATGACGTCCTCCAGGGCTTCACGGTGCAGGTGCAGCAAGGACGTCCTCCAGGCTCGGCCAGTCACGCCGAGGACATTCTGCTTCGTACAAGGGAAATCCGGCAGTGTCTCTGGCCAATGCTAGGTGGGGACCATTGTGACCAGCGGCCACGGAGCCACGGAGTGTGCCTGGCTCTCAAAGGAGCAGCCCTGACGGCCAGACTGATCAAAGGCTACTCCATCCCACACTCGACACAGCCAGGAGGAAGCTGGGATCTCACGGGCAAGGGGCCATCTGGCAAGGTAGGCGTGACCCTCGAGGGGCCGCAGGTCCAGGAGTCTCTGCTACAACCCCTGAGGCTTTCCCTTGGGCCCGGTGGCTAGGGCGGCTGCCCCGTCCGAGGTGTGTCCTGACCACCTATGGCATTGCCCACGTGACGGGCCTGCCATCCATGAGCCTGTCTGCGCCCTCGGCAGCTTCCCCTGGGCTGTGCCTGGTGGGTGATGCTGGACGGCAGGGGCTCCACGGAGTGGTGAGAAGGCCCCAAGGGACCACGTGCCGGGTGAGGAGGCCCCAACCCGGGAGCTCCTCTTTCTCCATGCGTCTCCTTGGTCTCAGGTTTCAGCCCCTTGATTCCCATGGAGAGGCCGGGCCATGCTCTCCCTTGAACCAGACAGAAAATCGCCAATTCTTGTGAGTCTGGTTCAGCTGGTGGATTTGTTTGAGGCTGAGTTCTCAGACAGGTGAGGGCGGCAGGTGCCGGAGGCCTGGGCTCAGCCGTGGGGCCCAGCTGGTCAAAGCTAGGCTCTGCCTGAGGTCCTTGGGCCCAGCTGGTCAAAGCTGTAGCATCCCTGGCAGTAGCGGCAGGCATCAGGGCTGCACCACACCTGGCATATTGGGAGGCACCAGCCATGCATGGTCTGGCTCCAGGGCGGGAGGCAGTGCCTGAGAGATGAAGCACCCAAGACCAAAACCGCGCAGGCAGCTCTGGCTCCGGATGTGGCTGCAGCCACATGCGTGCAGCGGTGGCCGAGCGGCTCCGGCACACAGGCTAGGAGGAACAGTGCCCGATACACCAGGCTCTGCAGTCCTCGTCTCCCTGGGACCTGGTGGCCGGTGAGTGTGGACGGACCCCGACCTCTGCCCAGTGCCGGAGGAAGAGCGGCAGCCCCCGGCCACCTGCAGCTCCCCAGCCAAGCTGCTGATATGGGAACTCCTCCCCAAGCAGAACATGTGCTGGGACCTGGGGACACGCAGGGGACTGGCCTTGGTCACGAGGGCCTACGGGGCTGCCAGCCACGTTTCTCCCCTGACACCCCCTGGAGGCCTGGATGCGGCACCCCGACCTTTCTGAGATGAGGCAGCCCCCCCCCGGGCCCCACCCTGAGCCCGGCTGGGGCAACAGTGGCGCAGACTCACCCATGAGCCCACTGAGGAAGACGCCGTAGAGGGACAGGCCGGTGGTGGCCGCGTTCCACACGGTGCCCACGACAGCGTACAACAGGATGGTCCCCAGGTTGCCGAAGAAGAGGCGGTTAGGCATGAAGTAGCCGGCGTCCAGCACGATGGGGGGCAGCAGGTAGAAGAAGAAGACGGTGGGCGTCAGTGTGAAGGACGCGATGTGGTCGGCTGCCCAGACGATGCCGCCCAGCACCAGGCCCAGCACAATGAGCAGGGCGCTCTCGGGAACCACGCTGGTGACCTTGTGGGACAGGTGGAACCCTGCAGGGGAGGGGAGGGAGGTCAGGGCCGGGCTGTGAGGGAGGGGAGGGAGGTGGGGGGAACCCGTGGGGGAGGGGAGGGAGGTGGGGGGACCTGTGGGGGAGGGGAGGGAGGTGGGGGGACCTGTGGGGGAGGGGAGGGAGGTGGGGGGACCTGTGGGGGAGGGGAGGGAGGTGGGGGGACCTGTGGGGGAGGGGAGGGAGGTGAGGGGACCTGTGGGGGAGGGGATGGAGGTGGGGGGACCTGTGGGGGAGGGGATGGAGGTGGGGGGACCTGTGGGGGAGGCGAGGGAGGTGGGGGGACCTGTGGGGGAGGGGAGGGAGGTGGGGGGGAACCCACAGGGGAGGGGATGGAGGGGGGGGAACCCACAGGGGAGGGGCGGGAGGTCGGGGTGGGACCTGCGGAGGAGGGGAGGGAGGTCCAGGTGATCAGGTCCCACAGGGCTCAGAGCTGCAGGCATCTAAGACTTCCCCCGACTTTTCAGGGAGCCCAAGAGGGCTGGGAAGGAGGAAAGTGCAGGGGCAGCTGCTGGAGCCCCCAGAAGGGAGTCAGTTGGAGGAGGGTGCTGGTGCTATGGGGTGGAGGCCCGTGCTGGGTGGACGGTGGCAGGGGGCCTCTGACCTGCCGCCCCACCACCCGGCTGGTTCTGGTCCCCCAGACCCCCAACTCACTCTGTGCCTTTTGCCTTGGTGACCAAGGTCTGAGCTCACCCTGTCCCTGACGTTGTGGCCAGAGCCTGCTCCCACTTGAGGCTGGCTCTGTTTCAGACCCCTCCAGAGGGACCCCATGGAGGCTGTGGCCCCCTCTCCTCGTGCCCCTCTCCTGGGATCACAGCCCCTGGGTGGGGCCTTCTAGGAAGGGTCTCTGGGTCCTGCCACGCCACTCCCCACAGGTGAGCTTGAGGGTGGACAGCAGGCCCTGGGGACCCCCCGTGGAGCTTCACCCCGTCCCCCAGCACCATCGCCCCTGCCAGGACCTCTCAGAGGCTCTGCCTGGCCCTGTGGGTGGGGGGTGCAGGCACCAACCTATCTGGGCCATGTCTCCTGTGTTTTAATTGGACTCAGAAAAAAAAAAAAGGTGATGAGAATTTCTGCGCTCGGCCTGATTTCAAAATAGCGGGAAGGCTGACAAATGAGGTGCGTCCTCGTAAGGGATAATGAGCTTCTTCATTCCCTCAGCTGCTGGTTATTAAGTCTTCTTTGAAATTCAAAGGAAAGTTGTCTCCTGAGATGGCCGAGACCCCATTTAAGCACAGAGCAGCGGGAGCGGGGAGGCTCCCTCGAACACCACCCGCCCCTGAAGAATGTGTCAGCACAGCTGGAGGGGCGGTGGAGGCAGTGGCCACATCCCACCTTTCCCGACTGTGTGGCCCTGACGAGCTCGGCCCTCCCTGCCTGTTTTCTCCCTTGTAATTATGGAGCTCTTGCAGGGCCGGGTGCTCAGAGGAGGGAGGTGCTGTTCTGGATTTGCCGTTCCTTCCCCGCGGATGGTCTTACACCAAATACCACGGGTGGCATGGGCCCCTCTAGGGAGGGTGGCAGGCACAAGCTCCGCACCTGCCCGGCCACCAGCACTGCACTGCGGTCTCCCGACCCTGTCCCCAGGACAGCGGCTCTGCCTGTTGCTCCAGATTCCAAAACACCAGCTCCGGGAGGGATCAGGGTTCAGAGGCTCCTGCTTTCAGGATCAGAGGTCCTGCTGTGGATCCCTGTCCCCACCATGTGCCCCACAGGCTCTCTGAGCCCCCCGACGGCTCCCCCACTCCGGGCTGCACATCCTGCACGGATCTGAGCTCCACACCTGTCAGGCAGGGCAGCAGGGGTCGGCCCTGGAAGCTGGAACCATGCAACAGTGATGACCAAACCAGGGGAGGGCATGGCCTGCAATGAGCAAGGGACTGGCCTGGAATGAGGGAGGGAGGCTGTCCCTGGGGAACACGGAGGGTGAGCTCCCTGGAGTCCTCCGGGCCCCGCTCAGAGCTGGCCTGCAGGGTCCCGTCTGCTCCAGCTTTCAGGAGGAGAGCATCCGCAGGGTTGACCTTGCTGTCTCCCCACAGCTCTCCCTTCTCTAGAAGGTGCTCCCCAGCTGGGAGTGGCTATGATACACGTGAGGAGTCCTGGGGCCCTAATGCGTACCCCGACAGCCCCGTCCTCAGCAGCGCCCTCCCCAGATCTGGGCTCACGGGGCTGGCAGCCCAGCAGGAAAACAGGGGCCCCTCTCCTCTGGGCTCCACAGCCTGGTCCCTGTGGTGGCCGGGGACAGACCTGGCCTCGAAGAGCTTTGGGAAGAGACATGGGTGGCACCTTCCGGGCCTGCGAGGGGAAGGCTGTGGCCTCTGCTCAGGGCAGCCTGGGGCCCCCTCCACACCCGGGACTCAGCAAGTCCTAGGCTGGCCTGGGAATCTGCACACTGAGGGCTCCGAGGCTTTTGGGAGTCCCGCTGGGGGTCCCTGTGGTGCAGGAAGGCCCGGGGCAGGTGTTCCCACCTCTGCAGCCTCCTGATTTCTTCATTAATGTCCAGAGAGAAGTGGAGTTTACCACTTCCTTCCTTCCTTCCTGAGTGCTGTAAATCCTGGCCTTGGTGTCCCAAGCTGTGTTAGGAAGATCAGGGTGGTCTGTGCCTGGTGCCGGTGCCCGCCCACCCACAGGCTGACCCGCGCCTCTCACATCTGTCTTTGGCGACGTTGTCACCTCTGCTGCTGCCCAATGAGTGCCTAGCAAAGCCCGGCACAGCCGTGGTGATGGTGACCCCCTGGAGGCTGCCCAGCCCCTGGTGAGACCCACCCAGGCCGCTGTTCTCTACACGATGCACATTCTTTGCCTCTGCCCACGTCCCAGGCTGGCTCCTGTAGGGGTAATGGGCTCACCTCTCCTCCTTTCAGGGTCACAAGACCCGGGAGACGGTATTTGTCCAATAGCGCTTGTGGAGCAGCCAGCGGGGCACGTGTGGCCCCTTGGTGCCCGCTGGCATGTAGCTGCCTTGAGGGTAAAATCCAGTGACCACAGAGACCTCGTGTCCCCAGGTGGGGGGCACCGTGGCCGCAGGTCAGACCTGGGAAGCAGCAGGAGTCTCGGAGCTCCAGGACGCCCTCGCCCTTGGTGACTGCAAACACTTGGCCCGGGGTCTTTTTGTTCAGGGCTTGCGTCTTTTAGCCACAGTCTTCCAAAATTAGGTTCACAGCGATCACCACTGTTGTGAAGCCACCCCAGACAACTGCAGGGCCAGCAAGTCGGGGACACAGGGACCAGCTTTGTCTTTAAAAACAACAACGCAACTCTGTGCCCTGGGGACTCACAGTGCTCCCCCCACCATCGCTGACCCTCCCCACGCTCCACTCCCCCCGCCATCGCTGACCCTCCCCACGCTCCACTCCCCCCACCATCGCTGACCCTCCCCACGCTCCACTCCCCGCATCATCGCTGACCCTCCCCACGCTCCACTCCCCCCGCCATCGCTGACCCTCCCCACGCTCCACTCCCCCCGCCATCGCTGACCCTCCCCACGCTCCACTCCCCCCACCATCGCTGACCCTCCCCACGCTCCACTCCCCGCGTCATCACTGACCCTCCCCACGCTCCACTCCCCGCATCATCGCTGACCCTCCCCATGCTCCACTCCCCGCGTCATCGCTGACCCTCCCCACGCTCCACTCCCCCCACCATCGCTGACCCTCCCCACGCTCCACTCCCCGCATCATCGCTGATCCTCCCCACGCTCCACTCCCCCCGTCATCACTGATCCTCCCCACGCTCCACTCCCCGCGTCATCGCTGACCCTCCCCACGCTCCACTCCCCGCATCATCGCTGACCCTCCCCACGCTCCACTCCCCGCGTCATCGCTGACCCTCCCCACGCTCCACTCCCCGCGTCATCACTGACCCTCCCCACGCTCCACTCCCCGCATCATCGCTGACCCTCCCCATGCTCCACTCCCCGCGTCATCGCTGACCCTCCCCACGCTCCACTCCCCCCACCATCGCTGACCCTCCCCACGCTCCACTCCCCCCACCATCGCTGACCCTCCACCACACTCAAATGCGGCCACTGGTTACTGTAAAAGCCTGTTAACCGGGACACTGGTGGGTGAGGGACAGGCTTCAGACCAAACACTCCTGCTCAGAAGTAAGCCCTGAAAATCCACAGAAAACATCCTCTGACCTTGGTAGTTACTGAGAAAATATACATATATACACACAAATGCCGCCTAGGTGGGAGGGCGGCTGTTTCCAACATTCTGCCATCCGGGGTTGGAAAGGGTGTTGGACACGCCTTTCCCATGTGCGGCGTCCGAGGGCAGCTCCTGCAGTCTTCAGGGTGTGTGTGTGTGTTGAGTTGAGAGCTCACCTGTGTCCTCCTGCATGGGACATGCCGTCCCACCTGCCCACGGGGGAGGAGCCGCACCCATCCCCACCATCCAGGCAGGCGTGAGCCGCGTCTCCTGAGAGGCCCAACCTAACAGCCTCTGATGACCTGTGGGTGACGCGTGAGTGACCCCCTGTTCTGTGAATGCGTCAGCTTGCTCCCCTACCGGGCACTGATCCTTTCCTATTGACACGAGGTTCTTCGTAAGCTGGAAAATCCAGCCTTTGCTTATGTCTTCAGCAGCAGGTAGATTTTCACTTTCAAAAATGTTGCTCTCATCTTTCCACTTTGTCTTCTGTCATTTTGCTCCATGCAAACATCTTTTCTTTTTATAGTTAAATTTATTGGTCTTTTGTTTTATGGCTTCTGAGTTTTGTGTTATGCTTAAAGCCATTCCTGTTCAAGTTTTCTGCCAAATTTTTTAGCAGGAAAAATAAAGGCACTCAATTAAATTTTCCTTGAAGGCTGGACTCAGTGGTTCACACCTGTAATCCCAATACAACAGTTTGGGAGGCCAAGACAGGTGGATCCCTTGAGCCCAGGAGTTCAAGACCAGCCTGGGAAACATGGCGAAACCCCGTCTTTACAAAAAAAATACAAAAACTCTGCTGGGCATGGTGGCACACAACTGTAGTCCCAGCTACTCAGGAGGCCGAGGTGGGAGGATCACCTGAGCCTGGGAGGTTGAGGCTGCAGTGAGCCAAGATCGCACCACTACATTCCAGCCTGGGCGACGGAGGTCTTGTCTCAAAAAAAAAAATTTTTTTTTACTTGAATTTAACAGAGAAAATACTTAAAAATAGTTGCAACTCAGAAGGTCCTGCTGGCCTCAGAGAGACAGTCTTTCCACACAGATGTCTGTTCCTGAAATCCCTGAGCCTGGAAGTGGATCTGGGTGGCACTGGTGGGTGGTTCCCGGTGCCCATGTCCCTGCCCCGTGGGTGTCCCTTAAGTCACGCCACTGCTCTGCCTCGGGCGACACGGTGCACTGGCCGAATTCTCTCCAGGTGCAGGAATCAACGCCCCCCCACTGCCCTCAAAACCTGGTTTCTCTGCTCCCGGGTCTCAAATCCGGGTTCTTCCCTTGACAGCTGGTGTCCACCCTCAAGCATTTGCGAATGTCAGGCTGACACCTCTGTGTCTGAGCCTGTCTGGGCACCGGGACTGCTGTGAAGGACACAGTCAGCCGGACTTTGCTTAGTTCACCTGTCGGGGCCACTTGTTCCCGTTTATCTCTGTCTGGTTGTCAGAATAAATTGTTTCCAACCAGGAAACAAGGATATCTCTTAACACAATTGTTCTATTCTTTGGTTCTTCCTCCACTTCAAAGAAGCTTCCTGAAGCTTCCAGATCCCCTGCAGCCCCCCTGAGCTGCTGACCCTGACCCCTGGGAGTGAAGCCTCATCTGACCCTGTCCCAGGTGGGGCCGCCTGGCCGCATCCCCAGCCTCTGCCCTCCGACAACTCAGGCACGTGCTGGTCAGCTATGAAGCCTTAGCCTCGCTTGTGGGAGTCCCTGCCTCAGGGATGCCGGCCTCCTGCCTCGGCCACCGCCCTCCTCTTCAAGGCTGCTGTTTTGCCTCTGGTCGCTCTATCTTGTCTTTTTTCTCCGCATTCCTGGAAGTCTCTCGGACCTTTCGCTCTGACAGTGGCTTGAGCCTCGGCCGCCACTTCCGCCCCTGCTACTTGTGGGCCACGTCTCGGTCCAACGCTGCGGTGCTGCTTCTAACCGTGTCTTCTCTGTGAACGTCCTCATGATGAACGCCCCGTTCCATTTCCCACGCTGGAGCTGCTGCTTCTGGGACTCACATTCCGGCCATTTCCGTGGTATGAGGTACGGGCAGGACTCCTTCTGCTTCTTGTCACACTTGTCCCGGGCTGGGCTCTTCCCCGCCAGCCCCACTTCCTGCCCTTCCAGCATCAGCCCAGCCACTGAGCCCTTTTCTTTTGAGACATCATCTTGTTCTGTCACCTGGGCTGGAGTGCAGCGGCACCACCTCGGCTCACTGCAACCTCCGCCTCCTGGGTTCAAGCGATTCTCCTGCCTCAGCCTCCGAGTAGCTGGGATTACAGGCGTGCGCCACCATGCCCAGCTAATTTTTGTATTTTTTGTAGAGATGGAGTTTCACCATGTTGGCCAGGCTGGTCTTAAACTCCTGGGGTCAAGCGACACGCCCGCCTCGGTCGCCCACAGTGCTGGGATCACAGGCGTGAGCCACCGTGCCTGGCCAACCGTGTCTTCTCCCCTTGCTTGTGCCCACCGTGGAAGGTTCCATGGATGTTCTCTGCACAACCCCGCTTTGGGAAGAGTGCCCCTGCTGGCCTCGGCTGCCTCTCCTGGGGTGTGTCTCCCTGCTGAGCTGGCTTTGGGTGGGATACTGCTTCTTAGGCAGGGGAGTCCTGCAGTGTCTCCTCTGGTATTGGATGGCAGTTTCGCCCCAGCCAGGGTGGGGGTTCTCCTGGGCTTCTGCTTCTTCCTCCCGATGAGGCGCCAAGGCCAGGCCTCTCCTCGGTGACCTCTGCATCTCCCTGGTTTGGGACACTGCACTGGGGACCAAGAGAGGGGAAGGGTCTCGTTCTCATCTTCTCCTGAAACCAGGGGCTCTGTGGTTGATGGAAGTCCTCAGAGGGCGTCCTCAGCCTGGGGCTGGTCTGCTCCACACGGCTTTTCCCAAGGACCCACAGCCTCCTCTTGAACAGCAGTCTGCATTGTAATTAGCTGGTGAAACCAAGAACTCAATTGGTTTTAAGAGGCAATTTGCTAGTGGTTTGGCAATTAAGCACACAATGGACGTTTGGGAGCCAAGTCCCTGTGCTGTGAGCCCTGCCGGGTCCAGTTCCTGCTGCCGGTCGGTATTGAGTGCCAGGGACTGGCCTGGCATGAGGGCCTGACCCGGGCGGTGCTGTCCACATGCACACAGCCGGGGCCGCCCCGCCTTCTGGGGGCATCTGCCCGCACCAACCAGGCCTGGGCCTGTGGTCGGGGCTTGTTCCGCAGACTCATTCCAGGCAAGGCGCTTACTTCCTGCCACAGTCTGCACATTTTTAGGACAGGATGACGACACTTGGGCTCCAGGGTCCCTGTGTGGAAACGTCCCCACATGCTGGGCTGTCCTTCCTTCCTGTGTCCTCTGTCCGCCATCTTCAGACACCTCCCAGTGCCTGATGCCGTCTGCAGCTCCGTCTGGTCTGACAACAGGTCACTCCTGCTCCCTGGGGACACGTGGGCCGTCGAGGCTCTAGAATGGGAGGGAGGTGGCTGGCAGGGCCCGAGATGATGCCAAGGCAGCTCCTGGACACCTTGCATCTGCACACGACGTCTCCGTAGATCACCAGGAGGCCCAGCCACTCCCAGTCCAGGGTCCAGCCCCTCTGTAGGGGCCACTGCTCAAGCCAGCATGGCTACAGACACACCATGGGAGTGTGGAGGGGCCACTGCACCTCAAAGAGGAAGGAACCCACAGCCCTGGGCCCCGTCGGAGCTACCACAGGCGCAGGGCACAGGCTCCTCGGCCCAGAGCTGTCGGGCAGGAGCTGCAGGGTGGCCGGGACGCAACAGGCAGCGACATCCTCAACCTTCTACCAGAAGAGCCTCAGATCCACCACACTGACTGCAGCAACCCCGGCCCTGTGAGTTGAAAGGGCAGAGAGTGTCTGAGGCCTTAAGGAAATGAAGAGAACATAACTCGCCCCGTGGCACACACTGTGAGGGCACCAGACGGTGTGGGACCCTCCCAAGACGCACTATGCAGAGCCTGGGCTCAGCCACACAACTGCCGAAGCCAAAACCACGAGAAGCTCCACAGACGGAACTGGCTTCTGGCACCACTGGGACACTCCACGAGGCTCCCCCAGCTAGGTGCACACACGGCATGTGACTGGCATGCAGCCCTGGCAGGAATGGAAGGGGGTGTGGCAGAAGATGGGGACGGGACCCTCCAGGGACACAGGAAACACACACCAAGCACGGAGAGGCCAGGCAGGCCGGTGTGGACAGGGGGCTGGCGTGGACACGGGGCTGGTGTGGACGGGTCGGTGTGGATGGGGCTGGTGTGAACGGGGCTGCTGTGGGCGTGGCTGCTGTGGGCGGGGCTGGTGTGGACGGGGTCGGTGTGGAAGGGGCCGGTGTGGATGGGGCAGGCGTGGATGGGGCTGGTGTGGACATGGGGCTAGTATGGATGGGGCTGGTGTGGATGGGGCCGTGTGGATGGGGCCAGTGTGGATGGGGCTGGTGGGTGTGGACGGGGCTGGTATGGATGGGGCTGGTGTGGACATGGGGCTAGTATGGATGGGGCTGGTGTGGATGGGGCCATGTGGATGGGGCCAGTGTGGATGGGGCTGGTGGGTGTGGACGGGGCTGGTGTGGACATGGAGTCGGTGTGGACACGGGGCCGGTGTGGAC
The DNA here is from genome assembly GCF_028885625.2 of Pongo pygmaeus. Taxonomy (NCBI): domain Eukaryota; kingdom Metazoa; phylum Chordata; class Mammalia; order Primates; family Hominidae; genus Pongo; species Pongo pygmaeus. The sequence goes on from NC_072377.2 coordinate 478,420, forward strand.
ACGGGGTCGGTGCGGACGAGGCTGGTGTGGACACGGGCCGGTGTGGACAGGGCTGGGGGCCGGTGTGGACAGGGCCAGGCCCTGAGTCTGCCTGCCACAGCCCGTGTGGCTTCCACACAAGGGGACAAACCTGGGGACACGCAGGCCCTCAGGTAACTGATTGCCGAGGCTGGAGAGTCACAGCTAATTAAGCACACAATGGATCGGCGGCCTGATGGTTACGACAGGGGACAGACGCTTTTAGTTCTAATTACAAACCCTGTGCCTGGAGGAGGAAGGGCCGGCGCTGGCAAACCGGACATTTCTGGAGTGGGTGCCGGAAAGGGCTTCTCTCTGGGCCCCGGGGGGCTCAGGAAGGCCACGGCCGACGCATGTCACACCCCTCGGAGCACAGAGGGACGGGGCTTGGTCAGGCCCAGGGCCTGCGCCGCCTCCAAGGACCTTTCAAGGTGACAGAGATTCAGCTGAGTCCACAAAAACGCAACAGCGCAGTAATCCTGTGGTTTTACTTTAACAGGAGCACGTCCCTGAGGATTAAACTCTGCCTCCCAGAAACAGCCCGGCTGAGCGGTGGGGCGGTGAGGCTAGGAAGGAGGGCGGAAGCACAGGTACCCACCCTCCCGGGGACGAGGGGCCGGGGCATTCCACAGGCAGGCGCAGACACGCGCAGGAACAGGTGCACACAGAGACTCGCAGAGACGCAGAGACGTGCAGAGAGACACACAGAGGAGACACATACAGGGTCCACCCCATTCTCCTAGCAGAGCTGTGGGTGTGAGTTCACCGCCACCCGCCCCGCAGGTCCAGCGGAGCTCGCCAGCGCACTCTGACCTCAGTATCACTTTGCCCGCCTGCGGGGCATCGGCGAGGAATCAGGTAAATGTGTCGGCCGTCAAGCCCAGGGCGGAGGTAAAGGTGCTCACGGAGGTCCGCCGTGCAGCCTGGCAGATGTGCCTGCGTGACCCCACGCGTCCCTGCCTGCGGGTGCCGTTCCCCGTGAGTACTCAGGTTGTCCTGGGACAGGGGAGTCGGCTCCCCGGGGGCCACGGAGGAAGCCCCTCTCCGAGCGAGGCCAGGCCCCCGGGCCGGGAAGCTGCTTCCTGCCAGGTGAAGTTCACACAGCTCCAAGAACAACAGCCCGTTCAGGATTGGACTCCCTGCGCTCAAGTCACGAGGCGTTTTAGACATTGTACATTTACAACACTCAAGCAAACCTAGTCGGTTTTTAAATTGAAACATGACTGTTGCCAGCAGTTCCCTAGAGAATCAGGAGATCCTTCCATTCCAAACCACCCTGAGCAACGGTGCTGGGGCAAAATGAACGCAGCCTCCGAGCCAGCCACGGCCTGTCCAGGACGCTAGGAAGACCCCACAGCCCTTCCTTTCTGGGTCCCAGCTGTTCCAACCCCCCAACCCCAGAGACGGCCCGGGCCCCCTTATTAACAGCGTGAGAACAGATGGATACAGGCAGGTCCCAAGCTGCCCACAGCAGAGAAAAGACCTGGATGCAGATCCCAGCTGCCCACAGCAGAGAAAAGACCTGGATGCAGATCCCAGCTGCCACCACCTCAGGGCTTTGCTCAAAGCAGCAACAAGCTTCAGCTACTGCAGACCCAGCGGCGCCTACCAGGGGCCACAGCAGAACACAGGCCCCAGCAAGACACCGGTCGCAACGTCCTGGGGCAACGGAAGTCACGAGACACGTGAAGTGGGAATGTGGCCCAGCTCAAATCAGAGGAGAACTCAAGATGGTCAGACCCTGGAATCAGCAGACAAGGGCCTAAAACAGCAGCTCAAGGATAGAAAAGAAACGTTCTCATAACCACTTAAAAAGGACAAGCTGCAGCGGTGGAGTGGAACAGGGCTTGGCACATTTTTTCTTAAAGGCAGATGGTCAGTATTTTAGGTTGTGCGAGCTGCCAACAGGAGGATCACTTCACAACCACTCACTACCACTGAGGCCGAAAGCCGCCCTAACGACACAGACGGGCACCGAAAGCCGCCCTAACGACACAGACGGGTGTGCCCTGTTCCAGTAAAACTTTACCACTCACTACCACTGAGGCCGAAAGCCGCCCTAACAACACAGACGGGCACCGAAAGCCGCCCTAACAACACAGACGGGCACCGAAAGCCGCCCTAACGACACAGACGGGCACCGAAAGCTGCCCTAATGACACAGACGGGCGCCGAAAGCTGCCGTAACGACACAGACGGGTGTGCCCTGTTCCAGTAAAACTTTACCACTCACTACCACTGAGGCCGAAAGCCGCTGTAATGACACAGATGGGCGTTCCAGTAAAACTTTATTTACAAAAACTAGTGGCTGGCCCACAGGCTGTAGTTTGCTGACACCTAAAATAGAACTTATCAAAGAGAACCAAGCGGAAACCCTAGAATCTCTGACATAAAAACTCAATGGATAGACTTACGAGCAGACAGAAATGACAGCAAAGAGAGTAACTGGAAGACAGATCAGAAGAAATCATCCCATCGGAAGAACAAGGAGAAAAAATGGTTTTTAAAGTGACCAGAGCCTCAGTGGTCTGTGGGGCAAAATCAATAGCTTGTAGCCGCAGCACTTTGGGAGGCCAAGGCAGGAGGATCGCTTGAACCCAGGAGTTCAAGACCAGCCTGGGCAACATAGCAAAACCCCTTCTCGACAAAAGAAATTAAAAAATTAGCTGAGCCTGGTGGTTTGTGCCCATAGTCCCAGCTACTCAGGGGGCTGAGGCCAGAGGATCCATTGAGCCTGGGAGGGTCGAGGCTGCTCTCCAGTCTGGGAGACAGACAGCGAGGCCCGCATCCTCGCCCAGAAAAAGGCCTAATATATGTGTAGCTGGAGCTCTTGAAAGAAGGAAGAATGGGGTGGGGAAACCTTGAAGAGTGAATGGTAAAAAATGTCCCCAGTTTGGTGAAAGACACACATTTATAGATTTGAGAAATTTTGCAAGCCCCAAGCAATGCAAATACAGGGAAAATCCTATCTATGAGCACATCACAGTCAAACTGCTGAAAATCAAAAACAAATGGAGAATCTTTCAATCTGTATCATGTGTGTGAGTTACTAATAAAGAACTTTCTTCTTGTTCCATGAAATGGGCAAGGAAGGCGTCTCCACTGGAAATCTCATCCATGGCTGTGGTTTCTCCTAAATCGGCGAATCGTCTGCACGAGGCTGGGGCCTCTGGACAGAAGCCTGGGCCCCCAGAGCTCTTGGGGGGCTCCCATCTTCACCCGGTGCCTGGATTCTCAGGGTCCCACCCACCCCCAACTTCCTCACACCCCCACCTTCCTCACACTTCACCCTCTCTTCTCTCTTGCCCTTATAAAATCATTCACTTCAAAGTAGAAATTATGAAACCGTCTTCATCAATCACGGAAGTTTAGCACTCCCCGTGTTTTTGCCTTTGGTTTATCAACAACTAAACAAGGGAAGGGAACAAGCTTCTGTGGAAGCTTCCAGCAAGCGAGACAGCGTCCTATGTGAGGCGCCTGGGGAGGGAAGGTGCCGGAAGGCGGAGCCCGGGAACCCAAGGGGCACACGTCTCCCCCTGTTCTTGCAGCCCCCGCGTCCTGTGACCCACCCAGGAGGTGTGACCTGCGCTCCTTGCTTCAGGCTCCCCTCTGTAAAGTGTCGAAATAGCCTCCCAGGGCTGCAGCCAGGGCCCAGGCGGTGGACACGCAGGGTCCAGGACTGGCTGAACCTTGAGCCGCTGCAGGGACCGTGGGATTTGGCCCTCAGGAGGGAACTCTGCGGCCTCCTTCGGTGTGTCCGGCGGCGGCAGCCAGGGAGGGTGCCAGGACATTTTGGCCACGCAGCAAGCGGCCAGATCTCAGGCTCCCCGGGCTCACGGCCCCACTGCCTCCTCCTATCACCCTCGGGTGAGCCCAGAGGGCTCGGGGTGGGGACAGCAGACAAACCCTCAGCTGCTGGGCAGTGCCTCCCTCGGGGGCCATGGGCACCAGGACCTGCACCCCTCAGAGTCGTGAGGCCACTGTCTCTAAACGTGGGGACTGAAGGAGAAGGGGTGTTCGTGCCCAGCTCCTGGCTGGCCACCGACATGGCCCCTGCATGGGGGCCGGGCCAGAGGCTCAGAAGGGGAAGGGAGGGGTGCGGATGGTTGAGTGGCACACAGAGGGGGCTCACACTTCGGCTAGCAAAGTGGCTCCCAGACCCGGACGCCTGTGCCTGGCAAAGCAGCAGATGCCCGCGGGGCACAGTGGACACATGGCAGCACACAGAGCCCAGTGCTGAGAAGCAGAGGCCAGCAGCAGCCACCCCTCCCCTGCTTTCCCTGCACAAATGGGAAAAGGCCAAAGAACAGCATGGACGCAGTGACCCCTTTAACAGAATGAGGGGATGGAGGCTCGGGTGGCTGGAGACCTGGACAAATGAGAAACAGCATCCTCCTCAATTTTCAGCTTCAGAGGCTCTTAAGGGAGGGAGGCTGCTGTGGGAGGAGCATCTGGACGTGTGCTGGGGGGTGACCGCCAGGGGGTGGGGGAGAGTGACCACGGGGGGGAGAGTGACTGTGGGGGGAGGGTGGGGAGTGACCATGGGGGGGGAGAGTGACTGTGTGGGGAGGGTGGGGAGTGACCATGGGGGGGGAGAGTGACTATGGGGGGGAGAGTGACTGTAGGGGGAGGGTGGGGAATGACCATGGGGGAGAGAGTGACTGGGGGGGGTGTGGGGAGTGACCATGGCGGGGAGAGTGACCATTGTGGGGGTGGGGAGAGTGGCTGTGTTGGGAGGGGAGTGACTACCACGGAAATGAAATTAATGTGAACCACTGAGGCAAAGGCATGAGGCCCCCTCACTTTGGGGTGGGGTTGGGGTGCAGGTGGAGCCTCTGAAAGGCTTTGAGGAGTTTGCAAATGCCCTGCTGGGGAGCAAGTAGGGGTCTCGCTGACCTTTATCCCTCAGGAGAGGATCTCCAGTGAGGCTGTGCTCTCTGGGAATTCTTTTGTGCAGGCAGACCGTGTGGGCAGCTTCCCAAGCCTGTTAACTGCAGCTGAGCCTGCTCACGTGGCCACAGCCGCCACCACTATCAAGGAGCTCTGGGTCCTGCCCGCGAAGCCAGGACTTTGTCACGAGCTTTGCCCAGACGCAGCAGCTGGAAGCGGTTGGGAGGATTGATTCTTGATATTGATGCCGCCCAGATAGGACAAAGGTGGAAAGACACACGAAAGGGGCCCGAGACGGGGGCTGGAGACGCATGGAACCCGGGCTGCAGAAAGGGTGCTGGGGTGTGCGGCAGGGCCAGGGCAGCCCGCACAAGGCGCATTCTCACATGAGGTGTGCCCCGTGTCTCCGTCATTTGCCCCAAACGCAGGAGGGCCCGGGGTCTTCCCGAGGGGCCCCACGCTGCTCCCTGTCCTGTGGGGCCGCCCTGCCAAGCGGGGTACCACTCCAGAGCCAGGACAGCCGCAAACCAGAGCCAGACCCCACAGGTTCCCCACCTTCCGGGCGCTGCTCCCAGGGACCTGTCCGGCCACTTCCCAGCAGGCTGTTTTAACTCGTGTAGAGCTGGTTTCCTATGATAATCTCGACTTTTCTGGGCAGTTGCAAAGATTGAAAATCAGACTCCTTCAGAGAGAGTGGGTTGACTTTGTTCTGAAACCCAAGGAAAACGAATGATAAGATGTGTTATTTATTATCCTTGTTTTAAGGTTATTGGGGGCCGGGCGCGGTGGCTCACGCCTGTAATCCCAGAACTTTGGGAGGCCGAGGCGGGTGGATCACAAGGTCAGGAGATCGAGACCAGCCTGGCCAATATGGTGAAACCCTGTCTCTACTAAAAATACAAAAATTAGCCAGGAGTGGTGGTGGATGCCTGTAGTCTCAGCTACTCGGGAGGCTGAGGCAGGAGAATCGCTTGAACCCGGGAGGCGGAGGTTGTGGTGAGCCGAGATCAAGATTGGGCCACTGCACTCCAGCCTGGGAGACAGAGCGATACTCTGTCTCAATAAAAATAAATAAGTAAATAAATAAATAAGTAAATAAATAAAGTTATTGGGTCAGGTAAGAGGGAGGGATCCAGCTGCTTCTTTTTTTTTAAAATAGTGTCTGGCTCTGTTGCCCAGGCTGGAGTGCAGGTATGCAGCCTCCACGTCCCAGGCTCAAGTGATCCTCCTGCCTCAGCCTCCCTAGTGGCTGGGACCACAGGCAAGCACCACCAGGCCTGGCTAATTTTTCTATTTTTTGTAGAGACGGGGTTTCACCATGTTGCCCAGGCTGGTCTAAAACTCTTGGGCTCATGTGATCCTCCAGCCTTGGCTTCCCAAAGTGCTGGGATTCTAGGTGTGAGCCACTGCACCCATCCTGGGGGGATCCAAAGACACTGGCACCCCATCCTCAACCCCCAACACCAGAATCCCTCCCCCACAGACACCCGAATCCCCACCCCACAGACACCCAAATCTCCACCCCACAGACGCCAGAATCCCCACCCCACAGACACCCGAATCCCCACCCCACAGACGCCCGAATCCCCACCCCACAGATGCCAGAATCCCCACCCCACAGACACCCGAATCCCCACCCCACAGACACCCGAATCCTCATCCCACAGATGCCTGAATCTCCACCCCACAGACGCCAGAATCCCCACCCCACAGACACCCGAATCCTCACCCCACAGATGCCTGAATCTCCACCCCACAGACACCCGAATCTCCACCCCACAGACACCCAAATCTCCACCCCACAGACACTGGAATCTCCACCCCACAGACACCGGAATCTCCACCCCACAGACGCCAGAATCCTCACCACACAGACACCCAAATCTCCACCCCACAGACGCCCGAATCCCCACCCCACAGACACCTGAATCCCCACCCCACAGACGCCAGAATCCCCACCCCACAGACATCCGAATCTCCACCCCACAGACGCCCGAATCTCCACCCCACAGACGCCCGAATCTCCACCCCACAGACGCCAGAATCCCCACCCCACAGACGCCAGAATCCTCACCCCACAGACGCCAGAATCCCCACCCCACAGACGCCAGAATCCTCATCCCACAGACGCCAGAATCCCCACCCCACAGACGCCAGAATCCTCACCCCACAGACGCCCGAATCTCCACCCCACAGACGCCCGAATCTCCACCCCACAGACACCCGAATCTCCACCCCACAGACACCGGAATCTCCACCCCACAGACGCCAGAATCCTCACCACACAGACACCCAAATCTCCACCCCACAGACGCCCGAATCCCCACCCCACAGACACCTGAATCCCCACCCCACAGACGCCAGAATCTCCACCCCACAGATGCCCGAATCCCCACCCCACAGACACCTGAATCCCCACCCCACAGACGCCAGAATCTCCACCCCACAGATGCCCGAATCCCCACCCCACAGACACCCGAATCCTCATCCCACAGACACCGGAATCTCCACCCCACAGACGCCAGAATCCTCACCCCACAGACACCCAAATCCTCACCCCACAGATGCCTGAATCTCCACCCCACAGACGCCCGAATCCCCACCCCACAGACACCCGAATCTCCCCGCTACACCCAAATGCACGCCCACACCCATGTGGCTCCAGTTCCCATTCGGCTTCTTGGCACCCGCCCCTCACACCAGTGGAGCCAGGGGAAGGGGTGACAGGTGCTCAGGCGTGGAGCCCAGCTATGGAATCACAAGCAGCCCACAGCGCGCCCGGGATGGAGATGCCGCAGGGACACGCAGCCCACAGCGCGCCCGGGATGGAGATACCGCAGGGAGACGCAGCCCACAGCGCGTCCCGGGATGGAGATGCCGCAGGGAGACGCAACCCACAGCGCACCCCGGGATGGGGATGCCGCAGGGAGACGCAGGCCTCAGCGCGCCCGGGATGGAGATGCCGCAGGGAGACGCAGGCCTCAGCGCGCCCGGGATGGAGATACCGCAGGGAGACGCAGCCCACAGCGCGCCCGGGATGGAGATACCGCAGGGAGACGCAGCCCACAGCGCGTCCCGGGATGGAGATGCCGCAGGGAGACGCAACCCACAGCGCGCCCCGGGATGGGGATGCCGCAGGGAGACGCAGGCCTCAGCGCACCCCGGGATGGAGATGCCGCAGGGAGACGCAGCCCACAGCGCGCCCCGGGATGGGGATGCCGCAGGGAGACGCAGGCCTCAGCGCGCCCGGGATGGAGATGCCGCAGGGAGACGCAGGCCTCAGCGCGCCCGGGATGGAGATGCCGCAGGGAGACGCAGCCCACAGCGCGTCCCGGGATGGAGATGCCGCAGGGAGACGCAGCCCACAGCGCGTCCCGGGATGGAGATACCGCAGGGAGACGCAGGCCTCAGCGCGCCCGGGATGGAGATGCCGCAGGGAGACGCAGCCCACAGCGCGTCCCGGGATGGAGATGCCGCAGGGAGACGCAGCCCACAGCGCGCCCCGGGATGGAGATGCCGCAGGGAGACGCAGCCCACAGCGCGCCCCGGGATGGGGATGCCGCAGGGAGACGCAGCCCACAGCGCGCCCCGGGATGGAGATGCCGCAGGGAGACGCAGGCCTCAGCGTGCCCGGGATGGAGATGCCGCAGGGAGACGCAGGCTTTAGCGCACCCCGGGATGGAGATGCCGCAGGGAGATGCAGGCCTCAATGTGCCCGGGATGGAGATGCCGCAGGGAGACGCAGGCTTCAGCATCACCATCGCCCCCACGCCGTAAAGAGCAAGGACATTAGAGAGGAAGACCTCCCGGGAGTCACACATGAGAACTAAAATTTAAAACTCAACAGAGGATTGAAAGAGGAGGTTAAGAATTTCCCTCAGGCCGGACGTGGTGGCTCACACCTGTGATCCCAGCACTTTGGGAGGCCAACGCGGGAGAATCGCTTGAGCCCAGGAGTTCGAGACCAGCCTGGGCAGCATAGTGAGACCCTGTCTCTACAAAATACAAAAATTAGCCAGGCATGGTGGTGCTTGCTTGTGGTCCCAGCTACTTGGGAGGCTGAGGCAGTAGGGTCACTTGAGCCTGGGAGGTGGAGGCTGCTGTGAGCTGAGATCGCACCACTGCGTTCCAGCCTGGGTGACAGAGCCAGATCCTGTCTCAAAAAAAAAAAAAAAAAAAAAAAAAATTATCTCAGAAGATAGAGAAAAAAAGACACATAAAGCAAATGTAGGGCCAGGCACGGTGGCCACGCCTGTGATCCCAGCACTTTGGGAGGCTAATGGTGGGGCGGATCACTTGAGGCCAGGAGTTAAAGACCAGCCTGGGCAGTGTGGTGAAACTCTGTCTCTACTAAAGTAAATTATAAAAATTAGCTGGGTACCGTGGCGCATGCCTGTAATCCCAGCTACTCAGGAGGCTGAGGCATAAGAATCGCTTGAAGCCAAGAGGTGGAGGCTGCAGTGAGCTGAGATCATGCCACTGCACTGCAGCCTGGGCGAGAGAGTGAGATGGAAGGAAGGAAGGAGGGAGGGAGGGAAGGAGGGAGGGAGGGAAAGAAGGAAGGGAGGGAGGGAGGGAGGAAAGAAGGGCTTGAGGGCAGAGTAGGCTGGTCCCATGTAGACCGAACGTGGAACCCTGGAACTCAGGCGTGGGCAGAAGATGGAGAACCACGGACAAGCACCACCACAGCCATTCCCAGAACCAAGCTTGCGGTTCCAGACTCAGTGAACTGCCAGGGACCTGGCACAGCAGGTAAAGTTAGCTGTACCCCAAAGCATGTCAGGGAGTGAGAGGAGAATGGAGTGCGGGGAGGGGGAGGAGACCCCCTGCAAAGAACCAGGAACGAGGAAGGCCTCCGAGTCTTGCATGGATGCCAGAAGAAGCTGGCGCAGGGCCTGATGATTTGGAAGGGAAACCAGTTCCCGAGGCGCGAATCAAGCAAGGCGAAAGCATCTCAGAGGGGCCGTGGGGGCAGCCGGCGTTGTCCCTCCTGCAGACAGCGCTCCACTGCCCCACACTCAGCTGGCTTCCCAGGGCCTGAGCAGGGATGGAGGAGGCTTTGGGAGAAGAGGGGCTCCAACGACGTGGAGGAGAGTGTGCTGGGGAGACAGGTGCTGGGCTGGACCAGGGAGCCGCTGGAGGCCTGGGGGCATTGGAAGCAGGAGGATCCGTGGGTGCTTGGGCCCCTGGCGGAGTGTGGCAGCTTGTTGGGAGCTGGGAGCAGAGCCACTTACTGTGAGCTCAGAGAAGGCTGCCAAGAGCAGCGACAGAGACCATCGTTCCCTCCAGGCAAAGCCAGATGCTGTGTGGGAAAGGAAACGTGGCCGTATGCTGCCACAGAGCTCTAAGGTGTTCGTGTGGGACGGAAGTGCTAGTGGAGAGGCCAGAACCCATGGGACACACCCGCGAGAGCCGCCGGCAGCATGCTTGGTCCTGGCCTAGAGACAGAGGCCAGCACAGTCAGGCTCTCTCTGAGCCCAGGGGTGGAGACCTCACTGGGCTTTACTGTGGTGACTACTGGGGAGCGGGGCCCAGGGGACAAGGTGGGCAGGGGCTGCTGTTTTCTCGAGTGAACCCTAGAACCACTTGATTTTTCATCTGACAAAGCTAACAGAGGAAAAGATGAGGCCCATGGATGCATGTGCTCTCTGCCTGGCAGGCAAACAGGCCCAGTGCATTTTCAGGCATTTGCTGAGGGCCCGCTACACATGGGCTGGAACAGACTCAGCCCGGAAAGGCCCAGGCAGGCGGCCATGGATGCCATCTCCTGTGAGTTGATGGGGTCAGCTGCCTGGGGAATCCTGCAGGGGGGAAGGCAAGGGAAATGGAGGTGGAGGAGCTGTGGGAAAGGCCAGGGCTGCTGGGTGCAGGGGTGGACGGGAAGATGCACCAGCAGCACACGCAGCTTTCTCTGGGCACTGCTGTGCTCCGAGACCTCCTGTGGTTCCCACTGTCTCGTAGCTGTGCCTGGACACCTGCTGCCCCACGAGGTCTTCCTGTGTCTCTCCTGGCCACAGCCCTTCTTCCTGTCTCTGCGGGTTCCACCCTGCATTCTTGTAACCTCCCATCACGACTCCCTCCAGCCTCATAATAAGGGCTCAGATACCTGCCCATCCACATGTGAGATCCCAAAATATCCAACACACACCAGCAAAACTGTGAGCCACAAGGAGAGCACTTTGGTCCCATTGGCCTTGCTGGGCAGGGGCAAGAGTGTCTGACTGTTCTCGGATGGCAAGGCTGGCATTTAAGTGGACAAAAGACCTAAATGTAAAACACAGAACTATAGAATTTCTAGAAGATAGCATGGAAGAGAAGCTACATAACCTTGGGTTTGATGATGAATCTTTAGATCAACACTAAAAGCATGAGCTATAAAAGAAAAAATTGATAAGTTGGACTTTATTAAAATTAAAAACTTTTTCTCTGCAAAAGAAGACATTTGCAAAACACATATCTCCTATAAGAGTTTATCATTCAAGACATACAAAGGACTCTAAAAACTCAATAGGAAAAATAAACAACCCAGTGAGAAATGAGCCAAACATCTGGGCAGACCCCACACCAAAGACAGGCAGATGGCAACTAAGCCCCTGAAATATGCACGACAGCCCATGTCATGGCGGAGCTGCAAATTAAAACACACGGAGACACCACCATGCACCCGTTAGCGTGGCCGAAACCCAGGACACGGATGGCACCGAAGGCTGGTGAGGATGTGGGGCCACAGGAGTGCGCACCCAGCACTGCTGGAGGCACAAACCTAAGCAGGCCATGACCAGACAACTCAACGGTCAGGCCCACAGGAGTGGAAATCCTCCGTCCACACAAAGGCCTGCACATGGAGGTTTACAGCAGCTTTATTCATAATCACCAAAATCACCTGGAAGCAACTGAGATGTCCTTCAGTAGATGGATGGATCCAGACAGTGGAATATCATTCAGTGCTAAAAAGAAATGAGCTGTCAAGCCATAAATAGATAGGGGGGAAACACAGATGCAATGCATAAGTGAAAGAAGCTGCTTTGAGAAGGCTGCACGCTATAGGTTTCTAACTACACAACATTCTGGAAAAGGCACAACTACGGAGGCAGTAGAAAGATCAGTGGTTGCCATGGGTTAGGGGCAGAGAGGGATGAACAGGCAGAGCACAGAGGATTTTTAGGGCAGTGAAGCTCCTCTGGATGAGACTGTAATGCTGGATCCATGTCATTGTACCCGTGTCCAAACCCACAGAAGTGCAACACCAAGAATGAGCCCTAAGGTAAACCGTGGACCTCAATTAATAATAATGTATCAACAACGAGCCATAACGTAAACCGTGGACCTTAATTAATAATAATGTATCAACAACGAGCCCTAACGTAAACGGTGGACCTCAATTAATAATAATGTATCAACAACGAGCCCTAACGTAAACCGTGGACCTCAGTTAATAATAATGCATCAAGAGTGGCTAAACTATGACAAATGTATCACACCAATGCCACCTGTGAATAGGGGGGAGTGGGGGATGGAACGGCTGGGGTGTGGCTGGAGGGAACTTTACACTATCAGCTCAATGTTCTGTAAATCTACAACTTTACTAAGAAATTTAAGTCTATTCATTTTCTAAGAAAGGGCATCCCCGAAGCTGTGGGGGGGGGGGGCACTCCTTTTGGGGTGGGCTGGAGAAGGCCAGGCTGAGGGGACCAGGACAGCATTCCAGGCAGAGAATGTGCACGGTGGGCAGGCTGAGTCCCGGGGGAGCCCAGGCTGCGGCACCCCTGGAGGAAGGGCCGGGCGTGCAGAGGCCCAGCAGCCAGTCTCATCCTGACCCACCTATGAATTCTGAGTCCACGGTACCGACACTACTGTCCGGCGTCACCAAGATCAGAGCAAATACCAGTCCCACTTTTCACTGGAAGATAAGAGGGGGAAAGGCGGTTACAGAGGTTTCCACTGCAGCAAAACCCGAGACAGCAGAAACTGGGGCTGGAGAATTGCCTCCTGCAGCGATATTGAGACTTAGGAACCTGGGCACCAGGAGGGTGAGGGAGGGGGGCGTGCACCTACTGTGAGCTGCGTGGTGTGGGCTGGGACCACTGAGATGCCAGCTGCTGCAGACTCCAGCAGACCACAAAGCCAGGGGTGCTTTTGGAACATAATAGTGGCACTGGTTACAGCCGGGATGTGGCATCCCCTTTGGGGTTTTGGATTGGCAACATTTACCACGGGCAGTATCTGGGAGCTTCATTTTGTTGATGCTTTTTGGGAAGGAGAAAGGCCGGGAGGAAGGCTGGCAAACGGCACAGCTGCTGTGCCGGGATGCAGGTGCTAGATGGGCCTTCACACACGGGAGGCCCCACCCCCTGCTCTAACAGAGCTCAAGTGCCCCCTAAAAGCACGTGGCCCCTCTGAGGATGCAGAGTTGGGCGGGAGGAGAGCGCCAGGTGCACGAGTGATACCCAGGGTCTGTGCCACTGAGGTGTGCGCGGCAGAGAACGTGTCAGCCCCATGGGCAGTTGGGTGGGTCCTGGCCACGGGGTCCCTGAGACACAGTGGACGCTGAGATGGCCACGTCTGACTTCACAGCACACACATGCCGCCTCCATGGGACACACATACTCCTCAGGGGCCCAGGAACAGCTCTGGTGGGCAGAGAGCAGCCCCGGGCCACCCTCGCCTTCTCCCCACAGTGACGGTACACAGTAAGGAGGAGAAACTAGTTCCTGACAGTTCCTTCTCAGGAAGCTTTAATTTCCCACGGCCAGCCCTTGTGTTACGGATTTAGGTTGAACACAGCTCTCCCATTTGTCAGCACCTCTGGCGACAGGGCTGCGCCCCAGGGCTCCTCTCCTTCTGAGGGCAGGCGGGCCACGCACAGCCACTGGAGCTTCTCCTGGGAGCAGCGCTCAGCCAACCCGAGCCAGTTCCGCCTGAAGAGATTCCCCCGCTGTGTGCTGGGTGTGGGCGGTGGGCAAAATCCAGAGAAGCAGAGATGATGGCGCCTGGCAAGGCCCCAACCCCGGCTCGGGAGGGCACCCTGCTTTCTGGGAAGAGATTACTTCCCTAATCACAGTTGGCTCTAACTAATCCTAAAATGAACCTTCAGATCTTGAGAAAACCAGGATTAAAGACAGAAACCTGGAAGTGGCAATCACATGGGCGAGCCCTTGGGGAGGCGTGCTCAGGCAGTCCCGGTTCCGAGACGTTTCACACACTCCCTCTTCCTCCCTGACCTGCGGTCTCCTGGACTCTGTGCCGCCAGGGCTGTCTCTCCAGGGGCTCTGTCCCTCAGGGGGCTCTGAGGCCCAGCCCCCGGCCTGTGCCCTCCCTCCTCACCTCCGCAGAGTCACCCAAGACCAGAGGCCGCTGGCTCCCCCTTCCTGGGGCCCACCCTGCCCCCCGAGGCCCATCGGGTCTTGCCTGTTGGGGGCTTTGCTCACTATGGCCCCTCGGGCAGCCCTGCCCAGTGGGTCCCACAGCCGGCAGGTGGGGAAGGAGTGGTACGGCCCGCTGAGGGCCCTGTGAGGGCCGGGTTCTAAGCGGAATTTGTCTTCACCGTCCGGTCAGCCCCCTGTCCTCTGCACCAAACATCTGGGGCTGAATCTGAGGACGGAGCCCCCAGAAGCTGCTGTTCTTCCACACTGTGTCACCCCCAAAGCTCTTAAAAACAGGTGTTTTCAACTTTCCCATTCAGGCTTACGAGAAACCCTTTCCCAACAGAGAACTCAAACCCTTGGACTTTGGCATGACAGCTCAGCAGGCGGTGAACCTGCAGGTTCCCTGATCCACCAGAAAGGAGGAAGCTGCCAGGGTGCCCCTGGCCCCCGGTCCTTCCCTCTGCCCTAGCCCTGCACAGTCCAGAAGGGGACCCTGGCTCTGTGCCTGCCCAGGGCTGGCTCCCAGAGCCAGATAGGGGGTCCCAGCTGGGATGGCCCAGCACAAAGCCCTCGGGGACACACTCAAAGGCCGCCCTCCAGGGGCCAGGAACTTGGCACAGGTCACCTGGTCTTTCCCTAAGGCAGAGCCTTCCGTGGGGAGACACGGGGAGATTTCTCGGCCCCCCACCCCAGAGTCCATGCCATCAGCCTGGAGTCTGTCACAGCCCTGACCACCCCCAGCACAGCAGCACAAACGGCCAGGCCCATTCCCAGGATGTGCCCCTCCCCATTTGTGGAATTCCCTGTGCCCACGGGCGGCTACCACAGCCCCTCCTGCTCTGCCCACCCCTCCCGCCTTCCTTTCAGGCCCCTGTGGACGGTGCACACCCGGGAACCCCTTGGGCACCCTGGCTGCTCTCCTGACTCCACCTGGACACGGCCCCAGGCTCCATCTCAATTCTTCCTAGACTGACAACACGACACTTTGGAAATGGACTTGACACACAGCCAGCCCCAAGGGAAGGCTGGCAATCGGACAGAGCAGGGAGCCCAGAGCTCAGGCTGGTAAAGGCACTCGCCAACGTGAGGGAGCGACCCAGAGCTCACCCCAGCTCTGAACATAGTCATCACACGGCCAGAGTGCAAGGACCACCTCCTGCTTTATCCTCGACAGGTTCTCCTGCTCCCCAGACACACACACTCCGCTGCTCCTGAAACACCCACACATTACCGCCTGCCACTCACAAACCCATGCACAACCCCTGCCACTCACACACACACACACTCCCCCTCTCCTCACACACACACACTCCCCCTCTCCTCACACACACACACACTCCCCCTCTCCTCACACACACACACACTCCCCCTCTCCTCACACACACACACTCCCCCGTCCCTCACACTCACACACACTCCCCCTCTCCTCACACACACACACTCCCCCTCTCCTCACACACACACTCCCCCTGCCCCTCACACTCACACACACTCCCCCGTCCCTCACACACACACACACACACTCCCCCGTCCCTCACACTCACACACACACTCCCCCGTCCCTCACACACACACACACTCCCCCTCTCCTCACACACACACCCCCTCTCCTCACACACACACAGTCCCCCTGCCCCTCACACACACACTCCCCCGTCCCTCACACTCACACACACTCCCCCTCTCCTCACACACACACTCCCCCTGCCCCTCACACTCACACACACTCCCCCTCTCCTCACACACACACAGTCCCCCTGCCCCTCACACACACACTCCCCCGTCCCTCACACTCACACACACTCCCCCTCTCCTCACACACACACTCCCCCTGCCCCTCACACTCACACACACTCCCCCGTCCCTCACACACACACACACACACACTCCCCCGTCCCTCACACTCACACACACTCCCCCGTCCCTCACACTCACACACACTCCCCCTCTCCTCACACTCACACACACTCCCCCTACCCCTCACACACACACACTCCCCCCTCCTCACACTCACACACACTCCCCCTGCTCCTCACACACACACACTCCCCCTGCTCCTCACACACACACACAGTCCCCCGTCCCTCACACTCACACACACTCCCCCGTCCCTCACACTCACACACACTCCCCCTCTCCTCACACTCACACACAGTCCCCCTGCCCCTCACACACACACACACACACACACACTCCCCCCAGCCCTCATCCACACTTTTTGCCTCAGGCGCTTCGCTCTGGCTATTGCTTCCCTGAACATGCTTCCTCCTAACCCACAGGGCTGGCTGCCCCCTCTGCCCCAGGGATGGCTTCCTGACTGTCTTTGGTCCTTGGTGTCCTCCCAGGAGTGCTGCCCCATATGGGATATTTGGGTCTCATTTGAAGTGGGATCCCCACTGCCTACAGGGCGTGATGAGCACTGAATGTTTATTGAATGAATATTAAACTGGAGAGAGCTCCTCTATTGCCCAGAGCTCTGGCTGCCACAAAGTCCAGCATTTTGGGCTACCTTGATAAGATAGATGAGACCATTCAAGCTCCTAAAAGTAGTTGATATGCTAAGGGTATTGGCTGCCTATGGCCCGAGTTCCATTCTGTGTCCCAGGAGGGTGCCAGGTTGGGCAGTCCCAGCACCAAGTCAGGGCCTGCCCAGGGTGTGTCTGCATCTTCCGAGGCCTGGCAACATCAGGATGGGGCTGTGTTTGTCTGTCTTATTCCAGAAGGCATACAGCTAAGGCATAGCTAAGATTTCAGCTGACAGTGGAGCATGTTTTAGGCCGGGTGAGCATGGTTTCTCTCTGGGCACATGACCCACTCCTGGGAGAGCTCTGGGGCAGATGGTGCTCACCATGCTGAGCCCAGATCTGCCAAAGTGCTCTGAGCCGATGCTGCAATTGCTTGTCAATGATCCCACTTTGCAGGTTAAGTCTGCTACTCCTTGGCAGGCGGCACCTCTAAAGCCATTGTCATCCAGAAGTAGGTGTGCTGCTCACTGGAGGCTCTGCAGTAATTTAAGGAAATAATTCAGCCGAGGAGCTGAGACAGCCTCTTCCTGGCCCAGTGTCCAGATGGTTTTGGATGAAGCTTACACATGGGAAGCCAATGTTTATCCCTCCACTCCTTCATTCTCCCATGCGTGCATTCATCCATCCATTTGTCCATCCACTCATTCGTTCATTCCTCCTTCACCCACCTGTGGGTGCATCCATCCATCCACTCATCCATCCATCCATCCATCCATCCATCCATCCATCCACACATCTACCCATCCTTCCGCCCATCCCTCCATTTACTCATCCATTCACCCATCCACTCACTCATCCATCCATCAATCCACTCATCCATCCACCAACCATTCACACATCAGCCATCCATCCATCTGTCCATTCACTCACTCACTCATCCATCCAGCCATTCACTCATCCACCTATCCATTCATCCATATATCCATTCATTCACTCATCCATCCATCAATTCACTCACCCACCCATCCATCAATCCACTCATCCATCCATCCATCCATTCACTTATCCATATATCCATTCATTCATCCATCTATCCATCCATCCATCCATCCATCCATCCATCAATCCACCCATCCATCTATTCACTCATCCATTCACCCAAGCCATCCATCCATCCA
This sequence comes from Pongo pygmaeus, assembly GCF_028885625.2. Classification (NCBI taxonomy): domain Eukaryota; kingdom Metazoa; phylum Chordata; class Mammalia; order Primates; family Hominidae; genus Pongo; species Pongo pygmaeus. The sequence continues at coordinate 496,336 of NC_072377.2, forward strand.
CTCATCCATCCATCAGTCCACTCATCCATCCAGCTATCCATTCACTCATCCATCCATCAATCCACTCATCCATCCATCCACCCATCCATCCATTCACCCATCCACCTATCCATCCATCCACTCACTCATCCATCCATCAATCCACTCATCCATCTATCCATTCACTCATTCATATATCCATCCATCCATCCATCCATCCATCCATCCATCCATCTATCCATCCACCCATCCACCCATCCATCTATTCAGTCATCCATTCACCCAAGCCATCCATCCATCCATCCATCCATCCATCCATCCATCCATCCATCCACCCATCCATCCATTCACTCATCCATTCACCCAAGCCATCCATCCATCCACCCATCCATCCATCCATCCAGTCACCCATCCATCCATCCACCCACTCATCCACCCATCCATCCACTCATCCATTCACCAAAATCATCCATCCATCCAAACCATCCATCCATCCACTCATCCACCCATCTGACCATTCACTCATCCATCCATCCATCCACTCATCCATCCATCCATCCATCATCCATCCATCCATACACTCATCCATCCATCCATCCGTTCACTCCATCCATCCATTCACTCATCCACTCTTCCACCCATTTACTCATCCATTCATCCATCCATCAATCCACGCATCCATCCATCTATCTATTCACTCATCCATCCATCCACGTGTCCATTCACATGCTCAGATCTGCAGGACTCTGCTGGGGACAGGCACTGGGGACACAGGAGGAAAAAGACAGACAATCTCTGCCCTTGTGGCACCAACCTGGCTGAGCCAAAACACCTTGGAGGAGGAGATGTCCCCAGGAGCTCAGAGGAGGAAGGCTCTGAGCTCAGGAAAGCTGGGGCAGGAGAGATGCTGAGTGTGAAGGGATGAAGCTGGGGTGAGTGCATGATTTGGGGGAGGGTGGAGTCTGGCATCCCAGGACCTGGTACCCTAAGACCTGGCACCCTGAGACCTGATACCCCGAGATCTAGCACCCTGAGATATGGCACTTCGTGAGCGGGCACCCTGAGGCCTGGCACTTGGAGATCTGGCATCCTGAGACCTGGCACCCTGAGACCTGGTACCCCAACACCTGGTACCCAGAAACCTGGCACCCCAACACCTGGCACCCTGACACCTGGTATCCTGAGACTCTTGTCTCAAGGGTGGGTGAGGAGAGCCTTGGCGGCTTCATCATGCACTGAGACTCCTGGGTGTGGGACTCAGCCCAGACGCTGGGCAGATGATGTGCAGGATGGGAACCCCAACTCTAAACATGCCCAGTGCAGCCCCTGATTCCTGAAGAAGCCGGCAGTGGGGGTGGCCACGCTGGGAGAGCTCAGCCGTTTCTGCAGTAGGCATGAGGCTGGTGAGGTGCTGGAGCTTGGGCCCAGAGAGGCATCTTAACAAGCCTGTGTGGTCACAGGGAGCGCCACACACGCCCAGAGGCGGGGAGCTCCCGGGGTGGCAGGGAGGGGGTTGGGGGGGCTGGTGGCCAAGAGTGACTCACCATCCCTGTCTCTCTCTGAGCCTCTGACGGAGCTGCCAGGTACCCACAGGGAGCCTTGGTGGTTCCTTCCCTGCCCCCGATGCTATCAGCACTTCCCAACCTTTGCCCCTTTCCTTAGGATTCTCCCGGGTGACACCTTAGCTCCAAATGCCATGGATTGTTTTACAGCCTACAGCTGATTCTCCTTGGGCAGCTCCTGGAAAATGAGACTTCACCCCTTCAGGGCCAGACCCTCCCCTGTGGAGACTCCTGGGAGAGTCCTTGCTTCCAGGCCTCCCGTGAGGGCTCCTGACTCCAAACCCACAGAGCACACCTCTCCTGCCAGGACTGGGGTCCACTCCAAACCCACAGAGCACACCTCTCCTGCCAGGACTGGGGTCCATGGGGCCCACTCACTGGTCCTCTCCTGGGAGGACTGGGTCCCCTGGGGACTTTACTGACCACCCTGGCCTTCTAGGCCATCCTTGTCCCCAGACCCTCCTTTCCTATGCTTCTTCAAGGAGAATCTAAGGGCAGTTCAGCCGGAGTGGGTAGCAGATATGGTGAGGGGATAGGTACCATGCGCATTGAGGGGTTCCTGCCTCCAGGACCAGAGCACATGCAATAAAACCATCCACCCCAGGAGGTGAAGATGACCCCACAGCTGCCCTCACAGCCTGGACACCGAATGCCCGGTGGAAGGCTGCACCTTGGAGAAATCCACAGCTTAGGCAGGTGGTCTAGGCAGTGTCACACCCCCAGTGGTGGAGGCTCCCTGGGACACGCTGGGTAAGACAGCGGGGGTCCGGGAGTCAAGTGTCAGGTGAGGATGACCTGTACCCACCCAGACAGTAAGGAAGCACCCAGTGCCTCAGATTTGGGGCCAGGAGCAGGGAACCTGGCGCTCAGGGATCTGGGTCTTGACCCTGTCCAGTTAAGGAGAAGGTGCTGGAACCCCAAGGCTGAAGCTCCTGCAGAAAAGCATTCCCACACTCCCACAGGGGGGTAACGCTGCTCAGAGGGGGGTTGGGGGGGGGCTGCGCCGCTCACAGCAGGGGGCTGCACTCCTGACCCTGTACCCCAGTGTCTTCGCGACCCTCCTACAGCTGCGCGAGGCACTGCAGACTCCAGATACCCGTCTCGCTCCTGCCAGCCCTTCCAGCCAGGGTTCACCAAGATGTGGGGCGGCCTGGGCCTTCCCCCTCACATCCCTCAGCAACACAAGCTCCACTTTGAGAGCCTGTCTCCCCGCCCCTACCCAGCCCCACTGTCCTGGTTTCCCCATGGGCAGTCACTGCCGCTGCTCAGGTCCTCCCCCCTCAAGGTGCCACCTCCCTGAGGCAGCGCTGCCCAGCTCTGGAGTTCGGGCCCCATGGGATGTCGGCTCCCACACCTCCTTTGCGTCCATGACCCAAGGGGTCCCCACGGCCAGACGCTTGGGGACAAATAGACCCAGCTGGGCCTAGAATCCACTCCCGGCCCCAGCCCCTCCCCGGTTTCCGACATCTCAAAATTGTAACTCGCCCAGTTCCCTTTTGGTCGGGTCCTGTCGCTCATGTGCGGCTCAGAGCTGCAAGGCGAGGTCAGCGCAGCAGAGTCCCCCGAAGGGTTGAGAACAGGATGGGACCAGGAGGTCTGGCCCCTGCTGTGTCACTGATGTCCCTGTGACATCCCCACTCCTGCTCCAAGGAGGCCCTGCTGTCCACTGCCCTGATGCCCAAGGGAAGCTCCCCACTGTCCTCCCGGAATCTTCCCCGGTGCCATTCTCTGCCCCACGGCTGGGCGGTCGTCTGAGAACCCAGATCTGACCACATCCACTCCTCACCACGACGCTAGGTGGGGACCAAAGTCCTCCAAGGCCTGTAGCTGAGTTGCTTGGGCCTCCCCCTGCCTCCCCTTGCCTCCCCAGGGACCCTCCCTGGGCCTCCACCTCTGGCTTCTGACACCCCTTCTCCCTCTCCTTCCAGGGGCCCATTGCTGGCAGTCCTGACACCTGCCGCTGCCTGGATCCCACCCCAGGGCCCCCGCCCAGTGCTGCCAGGCCTGGCAGTCTCTGCAAGGCACAGCCTCAGCCCCCAGAGGAAGTCCAGGAAGGAAGGAAAGCCTGGCCCAGGGTCCCCTACACAGACAGTGCAGGGTGAGGCGGGAATTCTGGTGGGCACCTAAGGCCTAGAGTGGCCCTGGTGTGGGTGGCTGCAGGCTGGGGGCCCCCAAGGGGCACAGGAGGAAGCCCCCTTACCCTGCCTGAGGCAGACACTAGGCCCTGCCACCTCCACTGCTAAAGACTTCCTCATCCTCTCAGTCTGGGAGGTCTGTGCTGTGGACCGGCTCCCTGGCCTCAGCCCCTGCCTCCCCTTCTGCATTTTAAAAAGATGCTGTAACAGGCAGGGGAACCCCCAATGCACACAAATAGGGGGCTTGCGGGGAGCCCCTGCTGGAGCCAGACACACAGCCTGAGGCTGGTGGGCTGACAGCAGCACCTGTTCCTTGCCCAGGCTCCTGAGCCACCTGCTGAGGCCCCAGCCCCAGTGTTTGCTTGAGGCAGCTCTGGCCCTCTGGCCATCCTCTGTCCCAAGCTGCCTGGAGTAGAAACCTCCTGGGATCAACATTGCTGTGGGTTTCAGGGTCCCCGGACTCTTATTTCCCCAACCAGGTGTCAAATGACTTGAAGAAGGCTGGGGCTGTGAGTTAGAAACACTCAGGACATGTGAGAAATTCAACAAATGTCTGGGAGAGCAACAGGAATGCAGCTGTTTTCTGCTGGAAGAGACATTTCTGTTTGTGTAACTTCAGACTGAAAGAGTCTGGCCAACCCCTGACCATTTTAAACAAAATGTGCCAAGCAGCTTAGTAGGTTCGGACCCCGGTCCGGGGGCTGTGGGCATGTGGAGGAGGCTGGGTGAAATTGGAGAAGTTCCTGCTGTGGTGCAGGCTCAGGCCCCGGCGTCTGTGAAGGCCTGGACCTGAGGGTCCTCTGGGAACACAGGTCGTGCACCTGAGGCTGGCTGCACAAGGAGGACGGTCTGGGCCAGCGGAATCTGAGAAGTCCAGAGTTCACAGGGAAGGGGTTGGGGAAGGAAGCACACAGGGAGGGCTGGGGGCTGCGTTCAAGAGGTGTGGCTGGCAGAAAAAGGATGGAGGGTGGGACACCCTGGGGGCCAATCAGGGCAGACCCAGAGCAGACCTCAGCTGTCACTGCCGGGGCTGCAGAGTGGACAGTGGGTTGAGGGGACGACAGGGAGCGTAGAGGGCAGGTCTGGAGAGGGTCTGCGCAGGAGGGATGTGGCAATGAGTTCCCACAGCTGCTCAGGGCGAGGCTCTTGCCTTCCCAGGCGGGGCCGACAATCCCGGGAAAAGACAGCCGCTCAGGGTGGGCCTTTGTAAAGGACCGCCCTGCCCCCGGGGAGTTGCTGCTGGAGCCGGCAGCCTCCCCGCCCTCAAGGACATCTTCCCAGAACCAGTCCAAGTGTTTGGGAGACCTGAAGGCTTTTCCTGGTGAATAACAAACTCTGAGGCCAGGCAAAGCCCTGTCAGTGTGCCCTATCTGCGGGCTCCCAGGCGGGGCTGGCTGGTGCCTGGCGGCCGTCATTGGACCTTCAGATGCCAGATTCTGACTCTGTACACCGGGCTAAACTGGGAGAGGCCCCAGCTTGTACAGAAATTACATATTCACAGCCGGGCACGGTGGCTCACGCCTGTCATCCCAGCACTTTGGGAGGCCGAGGCGGGTGGATCACCTGAGGTATGGAGTTCAAGACCAGCCTGACCAACATGGAGAAACCCTGTCTCTACTAAAAATACAAATTAGCTGGGCGTAGTGGCATGTGCCTGTAATCCCAGCTACTCGGGAGGCTGAGGCAGGAGGTGGAGGTTGCAGTGAGCCGAGATCGCGTCATTGCACTCCAGCCTGGACAACAAGAGCAAAACTCTATCTCAAAAAAAAAGAAAAGAAAAGAAAAAAAAAAAAAAGAAATTACCTATTCGGTTTACACCGGGGGGCACTCCCGTCAGAGGAAAGCAGGGTGAGCTTTAGGACTGGGCGGCTGCAGAGCCCAGGTTGAGGCTGGACCTCCCTGATGCCCCAGGGGCCCTGCTCAAGGAAATCAACGGTAGGAGGCAGCCAGCCTCAGAGACTCCCCCTCGGCCAGCATCGCAAGCCCCCAGTGGAAAGCCCAAGGAGGACAGCGTGAGCCTGGAGAGCAGGCAGCCCGGCGGGGAGGTGAAAGACACCAGGGCGAGGAGGAGGCTGCGGAGAAGGGAGGAGGCGGGAGGGCTCAGAAGAGCGCTTATGAGACAGAAAGCAAACACCCAAGGGGCCTGAAGGGGAGGGGAGACACTGGCATAAATAGGGCAGGCGGCAGGCGTCACTGAAGGAAAAGGCGCCTTCTCCAATAGAGCCTGCTGGGCGTACCACGTTCCGCCAAGGCCAAGGTCCTCTCAGCTGTTCTCCCCGAAGCCTGTCCCTCCCCTGTCCTGCCTGGGCGCCCCTCCTCGGCCCCAGCATCGAAACCTTCTCTAGCCCCAGTCCAAAGCTGCTCTGGAAACCTGCCGCGGCGCCTGTTGCTCTGATCTTGCTTCTCCTGGCCCCACTCGGGCCCCCTAACCCCCCTCCACACGAGTGACCACCTCCCTGCCACCTCTGGAGAGACCCTCCCCTGTGGACCAACACATGAAACTTTGATCCCCACGAGCACCTCAGGAAGCTGACCTTCCTGTCACCTTGCCAGGAGCTACCTGCCGTGCCCACATTACTGGTTCATTGGCGCCAGTTAAGGAGAAGAGAAATCTGACCGACAGGGATTTTCTAAAAAAAAAAAAAAAAAAGAGGCCCGCCAATGGGAACGCTGCGCCTGTAGGGAGGATTCTGCTGGGTTTCATGCGGGTGGCACCGCTTTTCTTTTCTGCCCTTGTAACGCACGAAAAAACGCCATCACTCCAAGGACGTTCCTCTAAAAAGCCTGAGAACCCCGAAGGAAACCCGGCTCCGGGGATTCCCTGGGCGCGAGCAGCCTGCAGTCTGCGGGGCTCGGAGCGGAGGCGGGGCGGAGACCCCACAGGGACCGGGGAGCCGGGAGCCAGGGGCTCCGAGGCTGTGCCCCCGCCGGGGAGGGGAGACCTCGGGACCCGCACGGGCGGCTTGGCGCGGCCAGAGTCGCTCCCGAGTCTCGCTCTGCTGGACCCGAGAGCCGCCGCGCCGGATGGGCGCCCGACCTGATGGGCGCGGCCACAACGAAGCCCCCAGACCCGGCAGAGGCGGCCGCATACTCCGCGGGCAGATCCGGAGACCCCGGGGCCACTTACCGATCTTGGCCAAGCTGGCCACGAGGATCCAGAGCGCGATGACGTAGGGATCCTGCACGTGGGCCCACTGGAAGGTGACCACCTGGAAGCCCCCGCTCTCGCCGTGCGCGCCGCCGGGCTCCACCTCGACGCCCCCGGCCCGCGCTAGCCCGCCCAGCGCCAGCGCCAGCGCCAGCAGCAGCCCCCGGCCGGGGCCCCGGGCCCCGAGTCCCCACATTGCCGCCTGCTCAGCGCAGGGCTGGGACGCGCATGTCGCGGGGGGTCCCGGCTGGGCTGGGACGACGCGCGGGGCTGGGACCCGGCGAGGACCCGGCGCGCTCCGGTGCCGGTACCGGCGACAGTCCGATCCCCGCCCGCCGGGGTGGCCTTTAATCCCGCGGCCCCCTCCCGCCCCGGGGCGGAGCCTGCCCGCCCCCGCCGCGCACTCGCGAGCGCAGACACCGCCGCAGCTCCCTGCACGCCCGCCCCGCCCGCGCACGCCCACCCCGCGCTCCCTGGTCCCCACCCTCCCCCGGAGCCCGCGGCCTGGAGGTCCGGGAGGTCGCGGCAAGAGCGAGCCCGGGACTGCGCGGCCGCCTCCCTGGGGCAGGGAGCCGGGAGGCAGGGGGAGCACAGCGCGGGGCGGCGGGACAGGCGGTTCCGCGCAGCTCCTGGGATGCCCGGGCAGCTGCGGGTGCGCTCGCCCCAACCCTCCTTCATAAACGCAGGGCCTGGGGCTGCGCAGACCCCACAGGGCGGCCCAAGGGTGCACAGGGGCCCCAGGTGTGTCTTCACACAGCCCCCCGCTGTGTCTTCAGCAAGAACCTGCATTCCACAGCCAGACCGGCCACTTACCAGAACTCGGGGGCGCCCAGGCCTTGCGTGGTGCGCTGGTAAGTCTCTCCGCCCCTCCCATCGCCGGCCAGCATCCCCCACCCCAGGCTCTGAGATGGGAGCCCAGGGGCCCCCGTGGTCTCCCCGCCCCGTCCCCTGCCTTTAGACCTCCGCCCAAAACAATTCAATACCCCCAGGGCTTCACACTGATGCGGGGCCTCTGCCCACAGCCCACTCTGGCAGCACTGGCTCCCTTAAGCATCTCAGGCTCCACTATGCAAACCACACCCCTGTTTTCCTCCAAGCCCACCCTGCAGCCTTCCAGCCCCAGACCTGGGACGCAGGTGGACTTCTCCTTTAGCTCACGGGGTTTCCAAGCTCTTAGCATACCTGCTCTACCTTCAAAACGTGCACAAAACCAGCGGCTTCTCGGAGCCTGCAGCCACCTGCAAAGACTCCTGCTCGGCCCTTTACCTGCCCCTTCAGTCCCTCCTATTGGGACCCTCCCTCTCAGAGGAAAGGCTCAACGTCTCTCGGGAGCTCATACCCCAGCCACTGCCTGACCCCCACCCCCATGCACGCCACAGCCCACACCAGCGATCGGCGCCTCTCGGGGCCTTTGCACGCCCTGCTCCCTCTGCTTGGACGGCTCTTGCGCGCTCCCTTCCTCGGCTCCCCAGGAGCTTGGCTCCAATGCCACCTTCTTGTCCCACCCGCTACCCACTCAGCTCACAACTGTGGCAGCTAAGCTCCCGCCTCCCCTGCTTACTCGGTTGGCTCCTGGAATCAGCTCACCTCCCAGCCCTGGGGGCTGCTGGCTTTGACCTTGAGCTGTCTGCCCTCACCCTGGGAATGTCTGCTCCACGAGCAAGGGGCTTATGCATACGTCCCCGGAGCTTGGAAGAGAGCTGGGCACACAATAGCACTCTCAAGAAAGTGGCTGAGCGGATGGATGATAGGTGGATGGAAGGACAGATAAGTGGACGGAGGGCAGGTGGGCGGTGGGTGGGTGCGGATGGAGGATGGATGTGTCTTCTGACGTCTGAGTGGGTGCTGCGGGGGCCTGAGGAGGACAGTGCTGAGTTCGATGACTTTATCCTGCGAGGGCCCCAGTTTCATGCTAATGGAAGTGGCCCGTGTAGCACAGGGAAGGTACATTCAGATGGTGCTCGCCTGGTGACTCGGCCGCTGAGTGGCGTGGAGGGAGGGCAGCCCTGGCCTGGGCCATCACAGGGTCTGGACAGGGCACCGGGGGAGTGGAAGTGTGTGACTGGCCACTAGTGTGGTCTTGCGAGGTGGGAGCATCGGAGTCGCTCTTGGCCCGTGTCCCTGCCCCACCTGTTTCTGTCCCCCACTCCACTCCCAGCCTCTTGTCCCAGAGAAAAAGCCAGCAGGACAAGAACAGGATTCCCTCCAGTCCAGAGCTTCCCTGCTCTTTTCTTATGGTTCCTGGGTGGAGCCTTTAGGAACGACGTCCTCTCTGAAGATGTTGCCCTTGCATTCCACAGGAAGGCCAAATTCCCACCAGACCAGTGTGTGCCATGATGCCCACTGGCCCTCCGGCCACCCCACCCCCCAACCAGCCTGTCCTAAGAGCCGACAACCTTTCTCCACAAAGCTATTCAAAGGGCAGAAGAGCAGTGTCACTGCCTGGATGTACAAATCCAGAACAGACACCAGTGCCAGGTGCTGGCCATCAGGTAGTGTGCTGCCCACACCTCCACTGCCCCCCACAGCAGGAAGGGCTGCCTGATGGAGAATAGAAAGGCAATGAGCCCCTGAAGTGGCATGGCCAGAACAGGGCACACCCCACTTCACGAGTCCTGCCAGGGCACACCCCACTGCCCACAAGTCCCTGCACAGGTGAGAAGTGTGGATGTTTGGCAGCATCTCAATCTGTGAGCATTTGGAGGATGAAATGCGTCTGCACTCCAAGGTTGCTGGAGGGCTCTGGGCAGACGGGCGCTGCCCCAGCCTGCGATGGGCATGGCCTTGAGGATGCCAGTCTCATGCAGAAGCCAGTCTAGGGAATTATACAGGGTGTGCACATCCACTCCCCTATCCTCGGACTGGAGCCACGAACCCCTCCCTCTAACTGGGTCGTGGTTTTAGGCAGCGCTGTGGCACCCCACTGCAGGGGCCCCATCCATATCAGGCAGACTGTATGAACTGTGCCCCTTGGAATTGTACAGTGCACAACCTGTACATCCTCATGGCCGAAAAGACCCAGAGACTTGTGTGTGTGTGTGTGAGGGGGTCTTGGGAAGTGTCCTGAGAACATTCCTGTCCTGTGGGTGGTGACGATCTGATAACTGCCCGACCACTTCCTGCCTCAGGCAGGCACGGGCAGCATTCTGGATCCTTCCACCGTGGCCTGGGACCCCCTGCACATATGGGGAGGGGCGTGGCTGTAAAACATTAAAAAATGTGGAAATAATGCAAAAGCCAGTCCGAAAACAACTGTAATCTTATACCCAGCTGCATCTGAACTTCAGGATTAAGAAAATAAAACTGAAAACACCTAGTCCGTCACATTAATTTCCTGTTACGAATTCCACCACACGGCTTGTGAAAGTGTCTTGTGGATGAAGAGGCGCATCCATTCATGCTGTTGTTAACAATACTCAAGAAAAGAAAGTTAAGTTTTTAAGTAACTTCCAAGCCAGGCAGGAGACAGGCATCACTGCACACTCCAAGTTCATTTTTCAACCCAAAGTTGTCAGGGGCCAGGTCTTCTTAAAGAAGGTTTTATTCCACTGGGAGCCGCACCTGCTGGCCTTCCCTTCACCCACACCTGCTGTGTGCCAGGCACATCTCAGCTTCAGGCAAGAGGCCCTTCTGGGAGACGCCCTTCCAGGAAGGAGACCCCACCCCCATCAATGCCACCTCCCGTCATGCCACCTCCGGTCAATGCCACTCTTATTGGTTGTTGGATCCATGGGATACAAATGTCTTTCTCAAAAGCAGATTAGAGCTCAGCCCTTCCCTTCCTGGGGGGCCTGAGGCCTCAGGTGGGAACTTTCCTCTTCTTCAGAGATGGACAGACTCTTGACCAGCCTGGAGCTGGAGGCCCTGCAGGACTTGAGGCCCGCGCTCTGGTCCGTCCTGTCTGGGTTGGGCCTGGGGTCTCCTCACCCACGGAGACTCACCTTTCCTGGCTCCCTGAGGGCACCAGCCCGGGTTGGAGTCAGACCCCCCCAATGTGAGACCCCTGCAGGGGTAGCTCAGGGCCTGTTTCTGAAGCGGCAGCTCCCCCCCTGGGTTGGGTGGGGAGCTCAGGGGCCGGGGGCTGCGCCGGGAGGGGCTGGGGGCGGCGCGGCAGGAGTGTCTCTGTGCCCCGCAGTCCACCCCAGGGCGATCGCGCTGGGGACCTGGCAAGGCCCGGCAGGCTGCGGGGGGTCGTGCGCTCCCTCCCAGCACCGTCCCCGAGCGCGGCCCCGGCCGGCCCGACCCCCTTCGTCCGGAGCCCTGTCAGTGCCCCTCGGGGTCGCGCGTCCTCCCTTCCGCCCTCGGGGACAGCCCGGCCGGCCACGCCACCGAACTCGCCATGGGCCCCTCTCCGCATCCGCATGTGCATCCGCAACCGCTTCCGTCCCGCTGAGAGCACGAACCCTCCGGCTCCTGTCCCGCCCGCCCGCCCCGGACGCCTCTGCTGCGGTGTCTTAGCGGTCCGCGGACAGGCGACCTCCCGCGTGGACGCCCCTCTCCCGGCCGCCGCCCCGCACCGCGCCCCGCTCCCCCGCGCCCCGGCTGCAATGCGCGCCCCTGGGCTGAGACCTCCCGTCGCCTCGCCCCAGTCTCTGGCCACGAAAGGAGCTGCGGACCTGGCGGTCACGCGCGAAGCCGGTGGCCTCCCCCCGCCCGGGGCTCCGGGATTCAGGCACCGACAGACGCGGAGGGACCGCGCTGCCCTGGGCAAACCCGTCCACCCCATTGCCCAACACAACCGGAAGCACTAAAACCGAATCCAGCCATGTGCAGAGACCAGCCCAGCGCTCTGGGAGGCCCAGGCAGAAGGATCACTTGAGGCTGGGAGCTCGAGACCAGCCTAGGCCACATAGTGAGACCCTGTCTCTAAAAAACATAATAAAAAACAGTAGCCGAGTGGTGGCGCTCACCTGTGTCCCCCGCAATTCGGGAGGGGAAGCCCTTGGGAAACGTAGAATAGAAGCAGATTCCTTTAAGCTGATAGGTAGCATCTGTAAGGCCGGCAGGAGCAGGTGCTGGCACTCAGGAAGGCTCCTCTGAGGCAGGAACGTTGGCCGCCTGCCCCCACCCTCAGCCTCATCTTTGGAGCAGGTGCTGGCACTCAGGAAGGCTCTTCTGAGGCAGGAACATTGGCTGCCTGCCCCCACCCTCAGCCTCATCTTTGGAGCAGGTGCTGGCACTCGGGAAGGCTCCTCTGAGGCAGGAACCTCAGCCACCCGCCCCCACCCTCAGCCCCATATTTAGGATGCAAGACAGCACCTGCCTGTGGGCAGCACAGAGGCCTTCCTCGCACACTCTCAGAACTGGCAAGAGTTAGCTCAGCAAGGCTGCTGGCTACAAAGCCAATATTCCACCGTCAATTGGGTTTCTATGCATGAACAACACACTTTTTAGAAAATGAAAGCTAATTTAATAGTACTATTCATGCAGCATCAAAAATATGAAATACCTAGGAAAAAAAAATCTAGCAAGGGGTGTGGCAGAAATTTATAGGATAATTCAACAGTGGAACCAAATGGACACGGAGCTTTCTTTGTGGAAAGGTTTTAAATGATGGATTTAATTAATAAATATTAGGCTGTTTGGACTTTTTGTGTCCATTTTGATAAATCGTATTTTTTGACTTTTTGTGTTAATTCTGATAAATTGTACTTTTCAAGAAATGTGCTCATTGCATCAAAAATTCAAGTTTATTGATGTAAAGCACATAATGTGATTGTAATCTCCCCTATGTCCATAAGACTCTGCAGTGATGTCTCCCTTTTGTACCTCCTGGCGATGATTTTTGTTTTCTCTTTTTTAATGATCAACATTGCTGGGAGGTTTATCAACTTTATTCATCTTTTCACAGAACAGATTTTGGTCTTGTTGATTTTCTCTGATTTATGTCTGTCGTCTCTTTCATACATTGTACTATGATTTCCTTCCTTCCACTTTGCCTTTATTTTGATGTCCTTTTTCCAGTTTCTTGAACTGAAAGCATAGGTCATTGGTTCCAGCATTTCCCCTTTTTAAATGTGGAACTTTTTCAATAAGCTGTGGATTTCCCTTTGGTGGCTAGTTTTGCATATTCTGGAGGCTTTTTCATATGCTGTGTGTTCCTCATTCAGCTCAGGACATTGTATCCTGGACGCTTTCATATGCTGCGTGTTCCTCATTCAGCTCAAGACATTGTATCCTGGACGCTTTCATATGCTGCGTGTTCCTCATTCAGCTCAAGACATTGTATCCTGGACGCTTTCATATGCTGCGTGTTCCTCATTCAGCTCAGGACATTGTATCCTGGACGCTTTCATATGCTGCGTGTTCCTCATTCAGCTCAGGACATTGTATCCTGGACGCTTTCATATGCTGCGTGTTCCTCATTCAGCTCAAGACATTGTATCCTGGACGCTTTCGTATGCTGTGTGTTCCTCATTCAGCTCAAGACATTGTATCCTGGAGGCTTTCATATGCTGCGTGTTCCTCATTCAGCTCAGGACATTGTATCCTGGATGCTTTCGTATGCTGCGTGTTCCTCATTCAGCTCAGGACATTGTATCCTGGAGGCTTTCGTATGCTGCGTGTTCCTCATTCAGCTCAGGACATTGTATCCTGGAGGCTTTCATATGCTGCGTGTTCCTCATTCAGCTCAAGACATTGTATCCTGGAGGCTTTCATATGCTGTGTGTTCCTCATTCAGCTCAGGACATTGTATCCTGGAGGCTTTCATATGCTGTGTGTTCCTCATTCAGCTCAGGACATTGTATCCTGGAGGCTTTCATATGCTGCGTGTTCCTCATTCAGCTCAAGACATTGTATCCTGGAGGCTTTCATATGCTGCGTGTTCCTCATTCAGCTCAGGACATTGTATCCTGGAGGCTTTCGTATGCTGCGTGTTCCTCATTCAGCTCAGGACATTGTATCCTGGAGGCTTTCATATGCTGCGTGTTCCTCATTCAGCTCAGGACATTGTATCCTGGAGGCTTTCATATGCTGCGTGTTCCTCATTCAGCTCAGGACATTGTATCCTGGAGGCTTTCATATGCTGCGTGTTCCTCATTCAGCTCAAGACATTGTATCCTGGAGGCTTTCATATGCTGTGTGTTCCTCATTCAGCTCAGGACATTGTATCCTGGAGGCTTTCATATGCTGCGTGTTCCTCATTCAGCTCAAGACATTGTATCCTGGAGGCTTTCATATGCTGTGTGTTCCTCATTCAGCTCAAGACATTGTATCCTGGATGCTTTCATATGCTGCGTGTTCCTCATTCAGCTCAGGACATTGTATCCTGGAGGCTTTCATATGCTGCGTGTTCCTCATTCAGCTCAGGACATTGTATCCTGGAGGCTTTCATATGCTGCGTGTTCCTCATTCAGCTCAGGACATTGTATCCTGGAGGCTTTCATATGCTGTGTGTTCCTCATTCAGCTCAGGACATTGTATCCTGGAGGCTTTCATATGCTGCGTGTTCCTCATTCAGCTCAAGACATTGTATCCTGGAGGCTTTCATATGCTGTGTGTTCCTCATTCAGCTCAGGACATTGTATCCTGGACGCTTTCGTATGCTGCGTGTTCCTCATTCAGCTCAGGACATTGTATCCTGGACGCTTTCATATGCTGTGTGTTCCTCATTCAGCTCAAGACATTTCTGATTTCTGCTGTGGTTCCTTCTTTGACATGTGGGTTATTTAGAAGAGTGTGTTGCTTAATCCACAATTGCTTAATTTCTAAACATTTGGAGATTCTCCTCTTATCTTTCTGTTACTGTATCTACTGTAATTCCACTCAGCCCAGAGAACACAGGCCGTGTGACCTCAGTCCTCTTACGTTTGGCGAAAGGTGCTTTGCGGGAGGAACCTGGACCTCAGTCCTCTTACATTTGGCGAAAGGCGCTTTGTAGGAGGTACCTGGTCTGTGTGGGTGAATCTGCCTCAGCCCTTGATGCAGTTCTGTGTTCTGTGCTCCGTTCAGACTAACGGGACTTGTAGGGTGCAGGGACGCAGCGCTCTAGGTGTGCTGGTTTGTTCCAGTTGGGTCTGAAAATCTTTATCTTCCAAAACCTTTTCTTAGTTAATAACATGCAGACGGCTGATGGCAGCCCCCCAGGATCCTCACGCTGCAGCTGGGCCTCTCCGCCTGTGTGGGCAGCAAGGTTTCTCCCTCTCATCACCCCCGTGCCCGCCACACTCAGGGATGTGGCCTGTGCGCCCCGTCACGGCTTCAGACCTGCTCAGAGGAAAACGAGCTCGCTCTGCTCTGTGTCCTTGGATGTGTTTTCTTCTGCCTCCTGGACTCGCTTCATTTCCCCACGTCGTCTTTATAATTTGCATCCCTTCAGCAAATGTTTGCTTGAGCAGTGTTAGTTTCTGCATGAGGCACAGACGTACCCTCTGAATGCGGGCAGCACGCAGGAAGCAGACCCTCGAGGGGGACGAATGTCAGAGGAGATGCGCAGGCAATTCGTGAGCGTGGAGTCTCCAGGAAGGAGAGATGCAGCCGGACTGGATGCCACATTCCACCTCCCAGGCCGGCTCACCTCTGCGCGGCCGTGTTCCAAGTCATTGTTCACACAGAATTTGGCTGCAGCGGGTGTCCTTGAGTCTCTCACACTTGAGTAATCATCCAGGTCTCCTCCTCCGGCTTCCTTTGAGGCCCCGGCACCCCGGGGGGCTCCGGCGTGTGTCCCCAGCAGACACAGCCTGGGCTGCCTGGCTCGGCTTGCATCTACCCCCAGGGTGCGTTTGCCCCTCCTCCAGGAGATGGCCTCTCGGCCTCCCTCTCCTCCCCTCCAGGGACCCTCCAGAGGCTCGTTCACTGCCTGGAGACACAGCGACAGCCCTCGCCACTAGCTGGAGGCTGGTGCTGGTGAGGGGCCTCAGACCCCTAGAAACACCGGGAAGTCAGGTGGAGCTGCGGGAGCTGAGACCTGGAGCAGGTGGCTGGCCGAGCCCGCACTGCCCTCACTCGGCATGGACCAGTCTTACTGTGCCTTGGAGCACCCCCCGCAGAGCAAGGGTGATGAGTCCCTTGGCCACAGGGCTGGGCACGCTCTAGGTGGTCGACACGTGTGTGCACCGGGTGTGCGGCGGGCAGGCATCATCACTTTTGCCGCTATTCACCGGCGGGCATTCCCACCTGCCAATGGGGGTGGCTCTGGCTGGAGTCACCTCTGTGCCTGCCCCACAGCCCTTCTACTCTGCCTCCATAGAAACAGCTGGAGACGGACAGAGTTGCTCTCTCAGGCAGCTGTTCAGTCAGTCTTAGCTCACGCTGGATCCCAGATCCGTCCCTCGCCAGGAGCGCTCAGCTCTCCACTCTGCCCCATCCTGCGGCTTCGGCTTTGACCCAGACAGGCTGGGAGATCCCTGGTATTTCTGGTCAGATGCCTGCTGTGGGGAGAAGAAGACGGCTCTGCAGCTGGCTAGGCCCAGGTCCCCACCAGCCTTGGGCAAGATCTGGACATCAACGGGCCTCACTTTCCCCGTTTGGCTGTGGTGGCGCACGCTGTGAAAGGCTCTGAGCTGAACCAGGGCCTCAGTTTCCCGTATGTGGTTGGGGAACATGTTGTGAGCAGCTCTTAGCTTGACCAGGGCCTCAGTTTCCCCTATGTGGTTGGGGCACATGTTGTGAGGAGCTCTGAGCTGGACCAGGTCCTCAGTTTCCCCATGTGGCTTTGGCACATGCTGTGAGTGGCTCTGAGCTGGACCAGGGGCCTTTCCCATGCCATGTACCTCAGTGCATCCCTGAAACTGTCAGAGTGACTGAGTGACTTATGTCAGGCGGCGGCCACCCAGCCCTTGTACCTCAGACCTGGATGGAGAGGACACTCAGCTCACAGGGCGGTCCGAGGAGAAGCCTCTGGAGCTGTGGAATGGCTCCGGCTGCCAGACTGGGGCCAGGTCCCCTTGGGCCTGAAAACAGCTGCCATCTCAGCCAGCCGGGAGCCCCACCTTGCCTGGAGTTCAGTGGTATCAGGCCAGGCTCAGAGCAAACACGGCCTGAAAGCCGTGACAACGGGCTGTCGAGCTGGGCTTTGTCTGGGCTGATGCTCGGGGACTTAGGGAGGCTCTCAGATTCAGAGCCAGGGCCCCTCCTGGCACAGCTCAAAGTGCATCGTGCTCCCGGAGACCCCCATTCATGGGCTGAGCAAAGGGCTTGGGGGTTGGCGAATTTGCCCCCATCCGTGGGGGCGAAAACAGCTCTGTTGGCGCACTCACTGCAGACAGCATTTCTTCTCAAAAGAATCCAAGAGATTTCTCCAAAGAACAGCAGCTTTGTTCATGGGAATAAGTTCAGAACTCCTACTGCTGTGCTCTGAAAACTGGTCATTCATGTTCTCATGCATTAGCCATTATAGCCACATTCTTGAGTGTGAGCAAAGGCTGGGCTTGCTGTCTCTCCGGACATTTGGGGAATTGGGGGTCCAAGCTGAGCCCTGGGGTGAAGCAGAGCCCAACGGTGCTGGGGACCCACTGCAGGGGCAAGCCCATGCCTTCAGCTGGGTTGGATCACAGCCTGGCCCCCTCCTGACGCAGCCTCAAAGGGCCTGAGATGTGGGCACCTGTGGCGGCAGGTGGAGGGCCGGTTGCTGCCTCGGGATGTGCGGAGGGCTCAGCTCCTCTCACGTCTATGGAACCTCCATCTGTTTTGCTTTGAACGTGGAGCCGCCTAGACTGGCAGGACTCGGAGCAGCCAGAATTGGCCCTGGTCACCCTGGAGGCCCAGAGCCATTGGGTGGGGGAAGGGCTGGTTTGTCACAGCCATCTCCGCCTGTGTGGAGCTCTCCCCGCCTAGCGAGGCTGCGTGGCCCCGCTCAGGGTTCTGTTCACACTGCTGGGTGGGGGACCAAGGTCATTCACAGGCAGAATCTCTGACCCAAGTCTCAGCACCAAGATCCCTGTGGCCACCCCTTCACCAACGCACGAACAGTGGACCCAGGGCCCTGGGGTCGGTGACCTTGTGGCCAGGGGGTTCTGACCTCCTCGGGGTCGCCAGGCCCAAGCCCCCTCCTGGCTCTGACCACCTTGAAGGAAAAGGCATTGCCTAAACCTGGAGACAGTGCTGGATGCCCAGGCGCACTGCTCTGGAGAGTGGAAAGTTCCCACAGAGAGGAATGCCTGCAGCCGGTGGGGAAGCGGAATTCCTAGGCAGAGCGCAGCGCTCATTTGCACACATTAGCCTTTCAGATCTGGACGCTGCTCATGCCAGACCGGTCGGCACAGAACAGCTGCTGGGGCAGGACTCCGTGTCCCTGAGCTCAGAGCCAAGGGCCTGGCACTCAGGGTCCCCCCCGGCTCCCTCCTGTCCCGAAGCCTCTTCCTTCACAGTCCCTGGACCCCACCGGCAGGTCCACAGGGAGGTGCAGGGCCGTTGTCTCCTCATCACTCCCGACTTCACAGAGTGTCTGCACCTGACGCTGAGCCGTGGCCTTCACCGTCTCTGACCTAACCTTTCCGCAAGTGCCAGCAGTCGGGAAGAGCAGTTGTTCACGGAGCCGCGTGGGAACTCACCGCACCTGTCCTGACCCTAGCACAAGCCTCAATCTCCTGAAGGCAGGGCTGGCTTAGCGCAGGGTAGGGGGTGACTTGCCAGAGCCCAGGCAGGATTGGTCTCCCAGCCCGGTGCACCACGGCCCCATCCAGCCTGTCCCGGCCGCTGCTCTGTGACCTCCCAGCCCTGGGGCCCTGCAGAGGCACTTGGGCGCAGACGGGGCAGGCCTGAGACAGCACCTGGAGGGAGGCTGGTTGCTGGGACACTGCTGGGGACCAGTGCTCTCCTCCCTGTCTGAGCAGGGCCAGGTCTCCCCTTCAGGCCTGGCCTCTGACCCTGGCCTGTGACCCTGTAGCTCACGCACGAGGGCATCCTGAGTTGAGCCAACCTGCCCGAGTCCACCTGCTTGTCCAGACTCCTGCGAGAAAACCCAGAGCAGAAGTGAGGACTCGGGTCAGCACCCCCATAGGAAGGGGGGCCCATGGTGGGAGTGGAGCTGAGGGAATGGCGTTCCTCAGCAGTGCTGCGGGTGGTGCAGCCCCCTCCGCATCCGCCTGGTAGCTAGCAGGACCCCACATGCTCACTTCCAGCCCCCAGCTGTCCCTGGCTCCAGCCCTGGCAGGGCCCCTGTCTTCTTGGGGTGTGTGTTGGATTTTAGGTGTGCGGAGGCCACAGATGGGAGTAAGCTGGGCCCTGAGGACGGCTTGGGAGATCTGCAGTGGGGCAGGGCCCTTGTCTTCAAGGCTCATCTCCCTGTGGGAGGGCCTTGAACCAGCCACCGGCAAGGCTGTGTGGCCAGCTGGGACCACCAGGCGGGACCACCAGGCGGGACCACCAGGCTGGACCCCAGCAGAGTGCTGGTTTCAGCCACCTCCTGCCCCTGGCCCCTGCCTTCTGGGACCCTCACCTCATCCTTGCCCCAGCCTCCCCAGGGGCAGGACCCGTCCTCCCAGTTGAGAACCTAGAGGCCTCTCCCTTGGGGGTCGTTGTGGGGAACCCAGAGGCCAGTGAGCCTGAGGCCTCCTGTCCCTTTGCATTTGGACATCATTGCGGGCTGCTGGCACGCACCCTGCAGCCGGCGCTCGGTCCCGCGGGCATCTGTGCTCCCCCATGGGCAACGTGACCCTGGAAGCGCCCAGCGGTGCTCAGTCTGCCGTGTGCACACAGAGCCCTGTGCTGCCCACTGACCGCGCGTGGGGGGCTTGCGTGAGAGGTGTGGACTGTGGGGCCTGAAACGTGCTGCAGGGGCGCCTGCGGCCAAGGCCCCCTTCGGAGGTCCCGCTGCCCCTCCCAGACTGAACCGTCCTGGATGCCATCGCTGGGGCCCCACCCCCGCCCACCCCACGGAGACCTTGCAGGACCGAGCCCGCAGCCCCCCAACGCGCTCCCCCAGGCATAGGCTGTCCTGGGGTCAATCAGGCTGTGAGGGAGACTTGTCTTGTGATGGACGTGAACCCTGACTTCTTCCCAGAAAAGGAAGCCGCCAGGTTTATGGGATGTAATACGGAGCGAGAGTCAGGATGCTGGAGTGCTCTGAGTCACCGTTGAGTGGCCACTCCCCACCGCAGCCCACCTGGGCAGGGCGAGCCAGGGACGCAGGCGACAGCTTTGGGTGGAAGACAATATGCAAATCAGGACGTTTTTCCTCGTGGTTCAGAAGTGCTTCCTTGACAGGGCTTAGCCAAGCCCCAGGCAGACGCCAGAGCTACAGATGCAGAGGCCCAAACAGCTTTTGCTTGCCAGAAAATGCCCCCTGGATGTTTAGATTTCGGGAATAATATTTTCAAAAATCAATCTCTCGTGCGTCTGTTGTTTCGGCTGTGACAACAAGGGTGTTTTCCTTGGATGTGTGCACAGAGCCCCCAGCTCCCTGCGGCAGAGTAAGCCCTCGGCAGAGACAAAGTGGCCTCTGTCACAGCTCTAACAAGCCGACCACCCGCTGGCTTGCCACTTCCTAGCCGGGCCTTTCTCCCTGAGCGTTGTGCGTTAGTGATTCTGTGAGTCTGAATTTTCTCCCTGAGCGTTGTGTGTTCGTGATTCTGTGAGTCTGACACCGCACAGGTGGGTGATGCTTTGCTCCCGCCGGCTCACCTCCCCTGATGAAAGCCCGCTCAACAGTGTCTGCAGGGCACTGCCCACCCCACCGCGGGGCTGAGACACCTTCCCTAGCACGGCCTCGCGTCTACAGAATGTCGCTGAGAAGGCGAGTGGGGTCCGGCGCTGCCCACCGTTCTCCAGCCGTGCTGGCCACCACTGGGCTCCCGGACCAAGGCCCATGGACTGTCCCCCATGCCTGTCTACCCTGAATACACTCATTGTTCTGTCTCTAACTTCCCTATTTAGAGACTGGGTATTATACACGCAGAAAAATAACAACAGCTCACGGCTGCTGGCCCCTTGCGGGTCCCTACCCGGGTTGCATCTGATACCTGTGGGAACCTGGTGCGGCCAGCCTGGCATTCACCTCCACTCCTAATCCTATTTTAAAGCAAGGAAGCGGAAGGCTTCAGTGGCCAGCCATGGGTCACGCAGTCACAGAGCGAGGCCCCACTCCCTGCCAGGCCCCGCTCTGCTGGTCTCGCTGTGGACGTTCTCACCGAGTGGCAGCCGTGCCTGCCTTGGCCCGAGGGCCTGGGGGAATCCTGTCCCCACGCTGGTTGGCTGTGCTGCCTCTGGGGAGTCACTTGGCCTCTCTGTGCCCAGTGTCCTCATCTGTCAGGTGGGGGTCACACCGTGCCAGCCCACCGCTCCCAGGGAGGTCCCTGGCCCAGGGCCAGTGAGTGCAAGTGTGGGCACGGCTGCCCTGCACAGGAGAAGGCGGCTCTGCGTGGATGGAAGGCGTGATGTTCACAGTTGAGCCATTGCCCAGGCGTGAGGTCAACACAGAGCTGAACCAGAAGGAATCCACTCAGCCCACGAGCTCAGGGTTGGTTGGTGGGCCCGTGGGAGGCTGGTGATTTGAGAGGAGAAGGTCACGGATGCTGACGGTCCATCGGTTCACTGACTGACCCACGGCCCCGGGTCGCAGGCGTTCCGCTAGTGGCCAGCGCATCATCAGCCACATTCTTGGTGTGCCACTCCTGCGGGTCTCACCCCCTTCACAGGGAAGCCCCCAGATTCTCCTCCAAAGCCTGGAGTCACTGACGGCAGAAGCAGGGCTGAAAGGGCACCTGGATGGCCAGGTGGGCTGTCTGGATGGGGGACCCCGGAACCCCACTGGCCTTGGGCAGCCATCTTGGGGGTTTCAGGAGATGCACAGAGGACAGCGGCTGGGGATACTCAGCTCTGTCCCATCACCTGTGCCTGCCTGATGATGCCGCCTCAGCTGCCCAGGGCTCCCTCAGGGAAAACGTCACCAAGCACTGACAGCTCGAGGGAATAGCCGTGCCTCTGGGAGATGGCGTCCCTGACTTGGCTGCAGCACCAGGCTGGCCAGGGGACTGTTTAAACATTTGCAGAGGAGCACAGTTGCCATTTCCTTCATGCCACACCTGCCCCAGCATGTGTCTGTGTGTGATGGCATGGTTTGGGCTGGCAGGAGGGGCACGGGCACTTGGGTGTTCGCTCCAGGGTCTTCCTGAGAGCCTGCTAGCACAGGCCTGGCAGCAGTCAGCCGGAGGGTGTCGAGGAAGCGGCCGGCACAGGACCAGCATCTGGCCCGCACTTGTGCCTCCTGAGCCCAGCCCCACATGCGTCTCCCAGCCAGCCTGGAGCTCAGGAGACACAGGCAACAGGCCAGGAGTCCCAGCTACACGCACAACGAGGTGTCCTCGGTAGGACCAGGTGATTGAAATAAAGCATGTTGGCATGTGTGCGTGTGTGCGCGTGTGTGTGTCTTTGGAAGGGACACCAGCTCTGTGTGTCTGCAGCTCTAGAGCAGGGACCTCGGCTGGGAGCCTGGCACCTGTCCCGTGGGCTCGCTGGGACAAGCGCTGTGCCCACACAAAGCTTTCCCTCTCCTTCCTGCGTCAGCTCGCCTGGGAGGGGCTGTGCACAGAAGAGCTGGCCTCGGGGCTCTGTCTGCTGCCTTGGCAACTGCAGCCCAGGACTCCTGGCTTTGGAGCAGTTGCTGCATGGATGGGGGACCAGAGGCCGGAGGGCCAGGCTGGGAAGAGGAGCTCTCCAGCTGGCTACTTCCCCAGAAATGAAATCCTCTGCACCCTGGAAGGCAGACTTGCAGCCCTGGTGCCCCTACCTACCTGCTGGCAACACGTGGACGGCCGCACCTGGCCTCTCAGATGGTCTGGGAGGTGAGCCCAGTGATGATGCCTCCGCCCTCTCTGGCTGTAGTAACCAGCCTGTAGGAAGGGAGCTGCCCACACCTGGAAACTGCCTTACTTTGCCTGTCCCTGGCCCCCTGACCTTGCCTCCCGGTGCTGTCTGTGAGCCAAGAAAGAAAAGCTGCCATGTCGGGGGTGCTGGCCCTGAGGTTGCTGTGTGGACGAGCCCCCCACGGATGGAGTCTGCACCAAACATCAATAGAAAACGGTGACAGTAACGTGACCCCCGGCAGAGCTGTCACTGAAGCGGCAGCCAAAGCCCCATCCCAAAGCTTATCCTCAAATGGGGTGGGTGCAGGCATCAGGGCTGCACCAGGGCCAGGGCACCGGGGCTCCCTGCAGTGGGTCCTGGGTGTGCAGCCAAGGTGTGTCTGCTGCACAGCCCCCCAGCCCTCCCCACCCGTGACCTTGGCATCGATCACAAAAGGGAAGGTTCTTACCAATCAGTGCTTTGCTGTCCTTCTCATTAAATCCTTATCAAGCAACAGCTCCGCACTGGGTGACACCGTGGGGTGTGGAATTACTCATTAACTGGTGCTAATTAATGTTTATGTAGACGTTTATTGTGTTGCACGCCATGCACCGCCAACAGCCACCCAGAGGCTTCCATTCAAGAGGGCTGTCCTGGCTGTGTCGGCAGCTGCCTCTGCAGACCCCCTGCCTCCCTGGCGGGCCAGGCTCCCCCTCTGGGCCCCTCACCCGCTCTGGGGAGCTGCCCGGATGCCCCTCAGCACCCACCCTGAGAGCACGGGGGCACTCCCTTCCCCTGAATCAGCTCGTGATCTCCACACCAAGCCCCGGCCTCCCCTCCCATCTCCACAGCCCTGCCTCAGCCTCGGCTCTGCACCCCTCCCCTGCGTCGCCGGCTCCTCTCCTGTGTAGCCTGCCCCTACTTCCTCCACCCAGAGAGGTCCAGCCTGGATGCCCACGCTTCCCATCTTCTCACTGATCTGTCCCCACGACATGGTTCCACCAGGGTCACCGAGGCCTCCGTGCTGCCTCATGGCAGGGCTGGAGCTGGGATGGCCTCTCTGGATTCTGGGTCTGTGGTTCTCACCCTCTGCCTCCTTCCCAGCCCTTTGCCCTGGAGCGGGGCAGCCTTGGTTCTCCTGACTTTCTGGGCATGGTCTCTCAGGTTTTGGGTCCTTCCTGACTCAGGGATCTCAGCTCGGAGCCACCTCCTCTGAGAAGCCTCCCAGGCTGCACCCACTTCAGGCACCTTCTGTCTTAATGCCCGTCTCCCTCCTGGGCCTGCTGCCCCGTCCTTCTCTCCAGGACGGCTTTGAAGCCATCCCAGACGTGCTATGATTTCATCTCCAATAATAATAATAAAAGCAACAATGTGTGCAGCTGAGGGGTCCCGATGTGCAGTGCGGGACCTCACAGGGGCTTGGACCATGCTCGGCCTTGGACAGACACAGCCGGGAGGGAAGCATCCCGCTCCTGTTAACACACGTGACCCGCAGGCTCTGCAGGACATGCCAGCTCTTCTGCACAACCTCCTGGTGCAGCAGGGGGGTGTCGAGGGACCAGGAAGGGTTTGGTCCCCTCCTCCACCCCCTCTGCCTCCCTCCCCATCGAGTGGGCTGCCCGCCTCCTGGGTTGGGTCCTGGCTTCTCTGGAGGGGCTGCGGTGCCCACCGCCCTCCTTGCCATCTCTTCTGGCCTGGGGTTGGGGAGGGGGCTGGCAAGGGCGAGGCTTCCCATCCATCTTGCAGGGCTTGCCTGGGGCCACAGGGCTGCGCTGGCCTGGGGGGTTCTGTGCGCCTTGGGCTGGGG
This sequence comes from Pongo pygmaeus, assembly GCF_028885625.2. Lineage (NCBI taxonomy): Eukaryota > Metazoa > Chordata > Mammalia > Primates > Hominidae > Pongo > Pongo pygmaeus. The sequence goes on from NC_072377.2 coordinate 520,690, forward strand.
CGAGGCAGCTGCCCTCCAACCTCCCGGTCACTGAGGATGGGGTGCCACCCTTCCCCCAGGGGCAGGTTGCGTGGGGTGCCCCAGACAGGTCAAGGAAGGGGCTCTCATGCCTGGGGCTGGCTGGGGCCACCTGGGGGGGGTGACAGGGCTCTCGTCCCCAACCTTGGGCTGCCTGGTAAGACCTGAGGGTCTGGGATGGGCTCAGGGCCTGCAGCCCTCTGATGTCTGCACAGACATGGCCCTGTGGGAAGCAGGTGCCCTGGCGAGACCCTTTCGCCTCTGGGCCCCTCCACCTTCCCCTGCTCCTCACAGATGCCCCCTGCCCCTCACAGATGCCCCCTGCCCATCACAGGGCCTGGGGCAGAGGCCTCGAGGGGGCAGGGCCTGGGCAGGGCCTGGGGCGGGGCATGGGGAAGATGGGTGGGGCCTCTTAAGGATGACACTGGGGTGGGGCTGGGGAGGGGCCAGGGCCCTAGGATGACCCCGGGAGGGAGCATCACCCTCAGCTGCAGGCAACGGATGGGGCTGCTGGTGAGAAGCTCAAGCACAGGCCTTCAGTGAGGCTGGGAGAAAATGGCACAACTGCGGTGCCTTCCTAGGACTCTGGCTGCGCTGTGGGAGTCGGTGTCGTCCGCTCTGTTTGAGGCTGTCAGGTGGAAGGGGCAGGTGGGGCGTCTGAGGCACCGACCTCAGCTCCCAGCCCTGAACAGAGGACGAAGGAGCCTGAGGGCCAGGAGAGGCCCCTTTTCCCATCTCTGGGGCATGGGAGGGACCTGCACTGGCTGAGACCTGTTGACCCCCAAGTTTCCAGCAGGTGAACATCGGTCCTGGTCCCACGTGCAGGGCAAGGACGACCGTGAAAAGCCTGTGAAAAGCCGGGGTGCCCACCGCATCTGTGAAAAGCCGATGTTCCCACCACATCTCTGAAAGCCGATGTTCCCACTGCATCTCTGAAAGCCGGCGTGCCCACGTCTCTGAAAGCCGGCGTGCCCACATCTCTGAAAAGCTGATGTTCCCACCACATCTCTGAAAAGCTGATGTTCCCACCACATCTCTGAAAGCCGATGTTCCCACTGCATCTCTGAAAGCCGGCGTGCCCACGTCTCTGAAAGCCGGCGTGCCCACATCTCTGAAAAGCTGATGTTCCCACCACATCTCTGAAAAGCTGATGTTCCCACCACATCTCTGAAAGGCTGATGTTCCCACCGCATCTCTGAAAGGCTGATGTTCCCACCGCATCTCTGAAAGGCTGATGTTCCCACCGCATCTCTGAAAGGCTGGTGTTCCCACCGCATCTCTGAAAGGCTGGTGTTCCCACCGCATCTCTGAAAGGCTGGTGTTCCCACCGCATCTCTGAAAGGCTGGTGTTCCCACCGCATCTCTGAAAGGCTGGTGTTCCCACCGCATCTCTGAAAGGCTGGTGTTCCCACCGCATCTCTGAAAGGCTGATGTTCCCACCGTATCTCTGAAAGGCTGGTGTTCCCACCGCATCTCTGAAAGGCTGATGTTCCCACCGCATCTCTGAAAGGCTGATGTTCCCACTGTATCTCTGAAAGACTGATGTTCCCACCGCATCTCTGAAAGCCGGCGTGCCTACCACATGACGTTCCCACTGCATGTCCTCAGGTGCTTTTCTTGAAAAGTTTTTTTTTTTTTTTTTTGGTCGGATAACAAACTGTCACCAAGGTCATGCCTAGGCCCTGCCTTGACAGCCTTCAGTGGCACCAGTGTGTTCCCTGGGAGCACAGCCCCCATGGGTGGCCCAGCTCAGACCCCACGGTCCCTTCCTTCTGCTGAGGGCACTTCTCAGGCTTGGGTGCACAGGGCTTGGGTGTGTGGCTCCTGCCTGGGGCCCACTGAGCCCTGAGCTGCACCAGGCCTCGACCTCAGAGCTGGGGTCTGGGTCATCCTCCCAGGGAGGGTCTGGGAGACCTCAGGTCGTAGCATCCCACAGACCTCACAAGTGACATCCCAGATCCTCAGGCCAAATCTCCTGGACCCCAGAAGGAGCAGCTGTATCAAGAGAAAGGCTTTGGTGATGCTGCTGCAGGGACGAGGACTGCTGCATGTGGCAGAGCCAGGTGCGAGGGGCTTGAGTGCAACGGAGAAGCTTTGGCAGCGGGAGGCAGAGGCACGGGACAGCGGGAGGGAGGGTCTGGTGTTCTAGTGCTCAGTGGACGACAGCTGAACATGCTTAGGCAGTGACACAAAAGCCATCAGAGCAGAGGGACAGGCAGAGGCCCCAGCATGCGAGAGGCAGGTGGGCGTGCGGGGTGCAGGGACCTGGGGGGGACATGGAAAGGTGTCAGCTGAGGGCCCTGATGTGTCTGGGGTCACCTGTGGAGGAAGGTCCAGGGGAGGAGCCTGCTGCAGGGGGGTGGGGAGGGTCTCAGCACCACAGCAGCCGGGGCCAGGGCTGGGCTGCGGGGTCAGGTGTGTCCAACGATGTGCTCAAGCTGCCTTGTGGAGGGGAACCGGCGGAGTGCTGAGCAGAAGCCAAGGTGCCGCCGCTCGAGGGGCCGGATGCTGGGGTCCCAAGAATGGTAAAGTGGGGAAAGCCACTGAGGGCCTGCATGCTGGGGTCCCAAGAATGGTAAAGTGGGGAAAGCCGCTGAGGGCCTGCATGCTGGGGTCCCAAGAATGGTAAAGTGGGGAAAGCCGCTGAGGGCCTGCATGCTGGGGTCCCAAGAATGGTAAAGTGGGGAAACCGCTGAGGGACTGCATGCTGGGGTCCCAAGAATGGTAAAGTGGGGAAAGCCACTGAGGGCCTGCATGCTGGGGTCCCAAGAATGGTAAAGTGGGGAAAGCCGCTGAGGGCCTGCATGCTGGGGTCCCAAGAATGGTAAAGTGGGGAAACCGCTGAGGGACTGCATGCTGGGGTCCCAAGAATGGTAAAGTGGGGAAAGCAGCTGAGGGGTTAGATGCTGGGGTCCCAAGAATGGTAAAGTGGGGAAATAGGACAACAGTGTCGGAGCTGGTTCTGGGCTTAGTTGGAGACACCCAAGGCCTGGTGCAGCTCAGGGCTCAGTGGGCCCCAGGCGGGAGCCACACACAAGAGCCTGGGGTTGAGGCTATAGCGGAGGCCAGAAGGAGCTGGGCTATGGAGGAGGGCGCAAGGGTTCTGGGGCATCACCCTGTGGGCATTTGAGGTCCCCAGGACAATGGCAGGACAGGAAAGCCAGGTCTTCAAGGGTGCTGAGCACACGCCCGGGAGAGCAGCTCTGGCCCACAAAGGCTGTAGTGCGCTTGGAGCCCGGGGGGCTCTGGGCAGGGCCCACGGCTGAGTTGCCTGGAGCCTGGGGTGAGGGGTCCAGGACAGATACTGGGAAAAATTACCCGTGGTGACCCCTGCCTGGCCCTGCATCCCTCAGTGGCTCAGAGGGGGCCCGAGGTCACACCGAGGCTCCGTCCTCTCCTCAACCCCGTGTGGTTTACCACGTCCTCATCAGCCAGGGGATGACTAACTGCCGGGAACAATTGACAAATGGGACCGTGGGTGGGAGCCCGTTCATCCTCCAAGCCCATGGTCCAGGCCACTGCAACAGCTTTCCAGACCACAGGCTCCTGTCCAGGATTTCAGAAGATCCGGAAATCATTTTACGACCGCATTACCTTTAGCCAGCCTTGCTCATTGGAAGGTGAAGGTTTGGAGAAGTAAACGCAGCCGCGAAGCCCCAGCCCAGTGCTCTGCCCATAAGGCCGTGGGAGGGGCTGGTCTCACTTCCTCTTCCACTTCCCGTTTAATTTTCATAGGCTTTAAAATCACACAGACAGAGTAGGGAGGGCGGGCGCTGCCCTAGCAGACGGCTGGGTCAGATGTGGGTTCACAGGTGGAGCCTGGCACATTCGTCCCCAGGAGTGAACAAACAGCACCCCAGGCCCGGCTGCCCATTCCCTGGGATAGGAAGACAGCAGGACAGGAACCATCGAGGACACAGCAGCTTCCTGCTCTCACACGCTGAGGGGCTGGGGCCCGGCCTTTGCGCATGAGGCATCCCCTCAGTAGGACTCAAGGCACTGCACGTCCCCCGGGGTCTCCTTCCTGCCTCCAGTCAGGCTGTGGGACATGAAGCTCCCCAGGGGTCTTGTCTGGCCTGGCTCTGAGGTGGGTCCCAAGTGTCGCATGAGCCCTTTGAGACACAAAACCCAAACAGGGCCAGGAGACCACCAGGGAGGCCAATGCTCTTGGGGTGTGGGTTGGAGGGGCCGAGCCTCTGGAGCTGGTGTCCCCGCCTGCTGGCCATGTTGGGGTGCCCGTCTCGTGCCACCTGCTTGCAGGCCAGGGGGTTGTCACTGTATTTCCTCCAGGTCCTGTGCTGCTCAGGACTCCCTGACCCACCGGAGGGGATTAGCAGCTGAGGATAGCTCTGAGGAGCCCGGTCAGCCCCGGGTCCTGCCCAGGCATCTTCAGCTGCGTCTCCTCACCCGCTCCCTGAGTGAGAGATGAAGCCAGCTGGACTTCCTGGGTGGAGTAGGGACTTGGAGAACTTTTCTGTCTTACAAGAGGATTGTAAAATGCACCAATCAGCACTCTGTAGCTAGCTAGAGGTTTGTAAAATGCACCAATCAGTGCTCTGTAAAAACGCACTAACCAGCACTCTGTAGCTAGCTAGAGGTTTGTAAAATGGACCAATCAGCACACTATAAAATGGACGAATCAGCACTCTGTAAAATGGACCGATCAGCAGGACATGGGTGGTGACAAATAATGGAATAAAAGCTGGCCACCCCCCAGCCAGCAGCCGCAACTGGCTCTGGTCCCCTTCCACACTGTGGAAGCTATGTTCTTTCCCTCTCCACAGTAAATCTTGCTGCTGCTCACTCTTTGGGTCCACACCACCTTTAAGAGCTGTAACACTCACTGCAAGGGTCCGTGGCTTCATTCCTGAAGTCAGCGAGACCACGAACCCACCGAGAGGAACAAACTCCAGACACATGAGGGCCTGTCTGTGCATGAACGCAGCTGTGTGTGCTGTCAGAAAAGCGGCTCTGTGGGACATAGGAGTGCTGGGTGTGGGGGTCCCAGTCAGATGACCTACTGGGACCTGTGGGCCCAGTGCTAGCCAGGCCTTAGTCAATGCCACTTAAACTAGCCAATTGGAGGCCATTTTCCACTGGACATGCTGCCGGACTCGTCTCCCCTTCTGGACTGTGGGCCTGAGGCCTGAGACTCCATGACTTATGGGTCAGCATGGGCCAACCACCTCAGTGGATGGAGCCCAGAGGCTGGATGTGGCCAAGGGCCTGAGTTCTATGGGGTCTTAGGCACCCTGGTGCCCCTTCCCATGGGGTGGGCAAGGCCCACTAGAGGTTGTGAGGTGTCGAGAGCTGCAGGACATACCACAGGGTGGACAGCAGGCTCCTGGTGGCCATAGTGGGCCGCTGACCCCTGACTTTGCAGAATGTGGCAACTCTTTATGGAGGAGGAAGAGGGAAGCTGACTCTGCCATGGCATCTGGGGGTGTCTGTGATGTGTCAGCAAGTGGGTCTTGGGTGCTCATGGGACCATGCTGAAGCATCCTTGCTGGGGCCTTCCTTAGAGCACTCACTTAACTGTCTCAGGCCTTCTTCTCATACAGGCTCTTCCATGGGGTTCTGCTCCCCTAGGGTCCAGCAGCTGAAAGCACAGCAGCCTCCCTGGCTCTTCTCAAGGCCAGCGTCCAAGGAACGATTGCTGGGGCTGCAGGGAGCACAGGCAGGGCCTCCACCCCGGCCCACCCCACTCGCTGGGCAGAGCCCCGCACAACCAGCCCTGAAGCCTGGGAGTGCACCTGCTACCCTGCAGGCTAGGTCCTGTTCCAGCCCCAAGCTTTCTCTCCTCCTGTCCTGGCCCCTACAGGTTGCGGTGGCTCTGGGAGCCCTGGGAAGGCCCGGGAAAGAGGAGGTCAGGGAAAGTGACTTTGCCTGTCCCTGCAGGGTCTGGAGCAGCTGCCAGGGCTTATCAGGAGGAAAGTCTACCCCGAGGTCACACTCGTCCTTGTGTGGTCCCAGCACTGACATTGGGCAGTCCTATGACCGTGCCACCCGTTAGCTTTGTTCAGAAGTGGTGCTAGTGCCAGGCTGTGACCCCAACACCAGCTGCCCTGCCCTGTGAGGCCAGCCCTGGGGTCTCCGGATGGCCTTTTGCTGTCCTCTGCCCTTTACCCGACTGGAGGCTGAGGCTTGGATGTCTTAATCCCTGAATGGCCTTGTTCTCGGCTGGGGCGCCATATACTTGGGGCCAAAACCGGGTTAAGGATGGGGCGAGTGGCTCGGGAGACAGCCCCTCCTACCAATAAAGTTCACAGAATTACAGGGCTTGGACTTTGTGACACCTGATTATGTCTGTTGCGACACCCACTTCCTGCTTCCGGATAACTGAGGCAGGAGAGGCCACCCCACAGCTGTGGGGCTTGAATGGCCAGGAACGGGGTTCCCACCTGCTGCTGCCTTTGTCCAAAGACCAGGATGGGGACTGGGAAGCCTCATGTTTAAAACTTGGACTCAGAGGGGTGAGGTACCCCGCAGGGTGTACCTGGAGACCCCCAGGCAGAAGGGAAAATGAGGCCCAGGCCCAGGGGGCAGAAGGGACTCTCCCCAGAGGGTCTCCAAAAAGCCATGAGGACCTCGCCAGACAGGGGGCCTCCATCCTGCCCACCCGGCCCTGGGGGAGCAGCAGGGCAGCCTCTGGGGGGAACAAGTCAGCACCACAGCCCCTTCCCCTGAGACCCTGCCCACCCCAGCCCTCCAGGACATTCTCCAAATGCAGGGTGAGGGGATGGAGCTACCTATAAGTGCAGGTTGGAGTATTCTGGGGACTGGACATTTCCGTCATGGAAAGAGGGCTCTTTTGTATTTATGACAACTGAAGCAGAGGCCCCTCTTTCTCATCAGCACCCTGGTCTCCTCTGTGAGCCGGCTCCCCTGGGGGTGCTGGCTAGACCGTCCAGACCAGTGGCCCATGAAGCTGCTCTGGGGGGTGGGAAGGGGCCAGGCGCTTCCTCTGGGCCAGGTCAGGAGCCAGGGGTCAAGGCTGCACCCCTGCCATCACCAAAGGGGCAAACTAGGCTCTGGCCAGTGGAGACAAGGCGTGCCGCTCTGGAGTCAGAGTTGCTTCAAAGTGGGGGCTGTAGCCTGGAGGCCTAGACAATGGCTGCCAGGCTGACTGGGCAGTGGAGAGGCTGAGTGCTGGGGGCACCAAGGGCAGCGCCGGGGCCTCAGGAGCAGCTGCCCAAGAATGGCTCTTCCCTGGACCTTCATCGCAGGCCAGCCCCCTCCTAGAGACCAAGTGGGCTGCAGCCTGTCCAGGTAGGGTGGGGCTGGGGGTACGAACTCTGCAGCCCTCAGAAGCCGCAGACCTGGGTCCGCTGCCCCCTCGCTGGGGGTCTTGGCACAGGAGATGGTCAGGGCCACAGGGGCCAGGCAGCTGCGCCCATGACCCTGGGTGTGGTCTGCCCAGGACAACCCTCCCATACCGGCCCACCCCTGGGCCACCTGTCACCGTGAATCCAATGCAAGGCTGTTGTGACACTCATTTCCTGCTCCCAGATAACTGAGGCAGGAGAGGCCACCCCACAGCTTGTGGGGCTCGATGGCCGAGGACGGGGTTCCCACCTGCTGCTGCCTTTGCTTTGCTTGCCTGAGGCTGAGGCACCAGGTTGGAGGAAGCCCTGGCTCTGTGGGGGGATGCAGGAGCTGGCGCCCCACCTGCCTGCTGTGTGTCAGGACTGGTGTCATGCCTCCCTCCCAGAAGGGGACTGGACGTGCTGGACAGTGGCAGGACAAACCGCCAGTGCTGGATTCCACATGGGCTGTGCCCTGTGGGTTCATGCTGCGTCTGCCTAGCTCAGGCGAACGAGTGCAGCTCTGCCCAAACAGGCCGCCTCGCACTGGGAGCAGAGCCTCACCAGGACGCTGCACATGGCACCTCCTCCCTCCTGTCTCTGCAGGTGCTGACTCGCTGGTGCTCAGTAGCCAGAAATGCACAGTGAATAGGTTTCCTTGGATTCCAAGGAATAAATACCACTTTTTGTCCCACTTTAATATGCCACACAATAATCTGTCTTTGGATTGGGATGCAGTTGTTGTGAGACATCTTGGTAAAGTCAAAACTGTCTCTCTCAGTTCCAGTAGCTTCAGATCCGACTGCTCTGAACCAGCAAACAGAGACTCCAAATCACAAACCTCCCTGGGAGCCACAAAGCCATTCCCTTTCTCTCACAGGAGCCCATCTACTACTTGTGTTTGAGACATGGCCACCTCAGCATGTCTCCATGCTGATTCCCACTGCCCTGAGCCCTGGACAGGGGAGCTGCGAGGGCCTCTCACCCCCAGGCAAGGCCACGCCAGTGTAAGCAGCAGCCAAGCTTCTGCTTTTGAGGGTGCGGAGACACAGCAGTAAGGAGACAGGACGTCACTCTGAGAGAGCTCCTGACCTCTGCCCCACACACCACAGATACATCAGCTCCCATGGGCCCCAAAGAGAGAGGGCACTTGGCTTAGGGGAGTCTTCCTGGAGGAAGTGATGCTTGGGGCGAGTCCTGAGGGTGGGATTAGCAGGCAAAGGAGAAGGGAAGAAAGTGGCCCAGCAATCTGTTGATTTTAAATGGTGAATCATTTTTCTGCACCACTCACACTGCCAGAAAGAATGAACTGTGGTCCCAGCTTAACATTCTCCAAATGCCTAGCAGGGCACCATGCAACCTCGGATAGAACCATCCATTTCCCATGGGTTTGCAATGCTGTCTCTGTGATATGCCATTTCCGTATACACCTGAGTGCAGTTCTGGAATTCCAGTTTCTCTTCCCTTAATCTATCTTCACATTCTGGTACGATCTACCTGAAACTCTACTGGCTGAAATGGTCAATTATGCAAACCCAGCAAGTGAAGAGTCATAAATAAATGGTGCTTCAATTTAAATTTTAATGAAGCATAGAAAAATGTTCTCTGTGTGATGTGAAGGAAAAAAGTTAACATCTACGTATGTAAATTGATGCATATTGTGATTGTCTGAGGAATATTCTATACGCACAGAAAAGTGACTGGGCTGAAATGTAATTGGGTCTTAACAATGCTCTAGATAGTAAGATTTGGGATGGGTTTTACTTTATTAACTTTTAGTTTTCTATAGCTTCTAATTGTTTTTAAACAGTGAACACACATGGCATACACACAAATGAATAAAGAGTTATTTTGAAAAGTGAGGCCGGGCATGGTGGCTCACGCCTGTAATCCCAGCACTTTGGGAGGCCAAGGTGGGCAGATTACGAGGTCAGGAGATTGAGACCATCCTGGCTAACACGGTGAAATTCCGTCTCTACTAAAAATAAAAAAAAATAGCCAGGTGTGGTAGCAGGTGACTGTAGTCCCAGCTACTGGGGAGGCTGAGGCAGGAGAATGGCGTGAACCCAGGAGGTGGAGCTTGCAGTGAGCCAAGATCACGCCACTGCACTCCAGCCTGGGTGACAGAGCGAGACACCAACTAAAAAAAAAAAAAAAAAAATGTGAGTTCACTTCCTCCTCCAGCTGTGACGGAGTCACTGGATCAGGTTTACCACCTGCCTGAAACAAATAAACTAGAAAACAATACGGGAAACAAAGGTTTTGAAGCACTGGACCCCGGACAACATAGGACAGTTATCCCTAAGACAGGGGGAAGCAAATTAACAACGGACTATGGGATTATGTTAGGTTGGTGAAAAAGTAATTGCGGTTTTTTGCATATGTGGAAAAAATGCATGGCTGAAATAGCAGGAAGGCTGGGAGGAAAGATATGGAAGATGCTGCTGTAAGGTTTTTAACTGGTATAATATCAATAAAGGTAGACGGTGATAAACCAAAGATGTATATTATAAACCCTAAAGTCATCACTGAACACAACAAAGAATAATAGCTAAAAACTGAACAACAGAGATAAAATGGAATCTTAGAAAAATAATGCAAAGGAAAACAGAAAAAAGGAGAAAGAGAATGAAGAGAGATAGGACAAATAGAAACAAATAGAAAAATGGTACATTTATTTTTATTTTTTGAGACAGAGTCTTACTCTGTTGCCCAGGCTGGAGTGCAATGGCGCAATCTTGGCTTACTGCAACCTTTACCTCCCAGGTTCAAGTGATTCTCCTGCCTCAGCCTCCTCAGTAGCTCAGATTACAGGTGTGTGCCACCACGCCTGGCTAATTTTTGTATTTTGAGTAGAGACAGGGTTTAACCATGTTTGGCCAGGCTGGTCTTGAACCCCTGATCTCAAGTGATCTGCCCAACTTGGCCTCCCAAAGTGCTGGGATTACAGGCATGAGCCACCGTGCCTGGCCTGAAAAACGGTATATTTAAACTTAGCCTTATCACCAATCATGTTAAATATAAATGATCTAAATATCCCAATTAAAAAGCAAAGTTGTCAGATTGAAAAAAACAACCCAAAATCTAACTGTGTGCCCCCTTTAAGAAACACACTTTAAATACAAAGGCACAAATAAGCAATAAATAGAAGACTGGGCAAAAATACACCATGCTAATCCTAATCAAATAAATCTGGAGGTGTTAAATTAGTATCAAAGTTGGAAACAACTCAATGTGCCTCACCAGGCCTGGGGATAAATAGACTGTGGTACTTCCATACAATGGTAGACAGCTGAGCTCTAAAAAGGAATGAAATATTGATACATGTAAAACCATAGATAAATGTCAAAATTGTTTTCTGAGTGAAATAAGGCAAACCAAAGAAAGGTAGTTAGTGTATTATTACATTTCTATGAAAGTTATAGAAAATGCCAACTAGTCAATAGTGACAGAAAGCAGATCAGTGGCTGCCCGGGGGTTGGGAGGAGAGAGGTGTTGCAAAGGCGAAGGAGAAATCTTTGGATGGATGGAGATTGTTCTTTATCTTGTTTATGGTGGTGGTTTCACCAGTGTGGACACATGTCAAACCATCAAATTGACACTTTATGTAGTTTACTGTATGTCAATTATACCTCAGTAAAGCCATTAAATAAAAAGTGGATGCATGAAAAGTTTTATAGCAGCTCTTGTTAAAAAAAAAAAAACCTCTATATTTAGGTGATATTCAGTTCTGAGTGGCTCTCAGTTGGTTACCGCACGAGAATCCATGGTTTTTCATTCCTGTCCTAGAGCAAGTCCCAGAAGCTGGAAGATTTTCATCAAGAGGCCAGGTGCAGTGGCTCACACTTGTAGTCCCAGAACTTTCGGAGGCCAAGGCGGGTGGATCACCTGAGGTCAAAAGTTTGAGACCAGCCTGACCAAAGTGGTGAAACCCCATCTCTACTAAATATACAAAACTAGCCGGGCATGGTGATATATGCCCGTCATCCCAGCTACTTGGGAGGTGGGGGCAGGAGAATCACTTGATCCTGGGGCAGGAGAATCACTTGATCCCGGGAGGTGGAGGTTGCAGTGAGCCAAGGTCACGCCATTGCACTCCAGCCTGGGCAACAAGAGTGAAACTTCATCTCAAAAGTAAATAAATAAATAAAATATATAAAAAAGATTTTCATCAAAAGATGTCACATCCAGGACCCAGGCTTGACCAGGAGAAATAAGGGTCCCCTGGGTGGGCTGTGAGGGGACTCAGGGCGGAGGACCCAGGAGAAGCATTTACAGTGGCTGTAACTTCAGAGGTAAAAAAAACACCAGATGATGACAGAGAGATTTCTGATGGCAACAGGTGACAGCGTCAGCCAAAGAAAAATGAAAACTGCAGCTACAACCTCCCATCTCTAACAAGCCTACAGCCTCCTTTCTCTAACAAGCCTACAGCCTCCCATCTCTAACAAGCCTACAGCCTCGCATGTCTAACAAACCTACAGCCTCACATCTCTAACAAGCCTACAGCCTCGCATGTCTAAAAAGCCTACAGCCTTGCATGTCTAACAAGCCTACAGCCTCACATCGCTAACAAACCTACAGTCTCACATCTTTTTTTTTACACTGTATATGTTTATTAATTTATTAATTATGTATATAGTTAAGTCATTACATGATCATCCAGATACAATTCTGACATACAGAGAGTATGGATGCTGTCATTCCCATCCTTTCAACAAGAAAAATCTAAACAAACTGAAAACCAATGACATTTTTTAGACTCATCATGGAGCTGAGGTTGCAGGGTAAACAACAGAAGAACTACAAAGTAAACCAAAATCCAAACCAAACCAAACAAAAAAGATTCTGAAAAGACAAATCAATCATCAGAACTAGATTCAGATCACATCTCTAACAAGCCTACAGCCTCGCATGTCTAAAAAGCCTACAGCCTCCCATCTCTAACAAACCTACAGCCTTACATCTCTAACAAGCGTCGCATCTCTAACAAGCCTACAGCCTCACATATCTAACAAGCCTGCAGCCTCACATCTCCAACAAGCCTATAGCCTCCCATCTCTAACAAGCCTACAACCTCATATCTCTAACAAGCCTACAGCCTCAAATGTCTAACAAGCCTACAGCCTCCCATCTCTAACAAGCCTACAGCCTCGCATTTCTAACAAACCTACAGCCTCACATCTCTAACAAGCCTACAGCCTCGCATGTCTAAAAAGCCTACAGCCTTGCATGTCTAACAAGCCTACAGCCTCGCATCGCTAACAAACCTACAGTCTCACATATCTTTTTTTTTTTACACTGTATATGTTTATTAATTTATTAATTATGTATATATTTAAGTCATTACATGATCATCCAGATACAATTCTGACATACAGAGAGTATGGATGCTGTCATTCCCATCCTTTCAACAAGAAAAATCTAAACAAACTGAAAACCAATGACATTTTTTAGACTCATCATGGAGCTGAGGTTGCAGGGTAAACAACAGAAGAACTACAAAGTAAACCAAAATCCAAACCAAACCAAACAAAAAAGAGTCTGAAAAGACAAATCAATCATCAGAACTAGATTCAGATCACATCTCTAACAAGCCTATAGCCTCGCATGTCTAAAAAGCCTACAGCCTCCCATCTCTAACAAACCTACAGCCTTACATCTCTAACAAGCGTCGCATCTCTAACAAGCCTACAGCCTCACATATCTAACAAGCCTGCAGCCTCACATCTCCAACAAGCCTACAGCCTCCCATCTCTAACAAGCCTACAACCTCATATCTCTAACAAGCCTACAGCCTCAAATGTCTAACAAGCCTACAGCCTCCCATCTCTAACAAGCCTACAGCCTCGCATGTCTAACAAACCTACAGCCTCCCATCTTTAACAAACCTACAGCCTCCCATCTCTAACAAACATACAGCCTCTCATCTCTAACAAACCTACAGCCTCAAATCTCTAACAAGCCTACAGCCTCGCATGTCTAAAAAGCCTACAGCCTCCCATCTCTAACAAACCTACAGCCTCACATCTCTGACAAACCTAACAGTGTCCCATCTCTGATAAACCTACAGCCTCACATCTCTAACAAGCCTACAGCCTCACATCTCTAACAAACCTTGCATCTCTAACAAGCCTACAGCTTCACATATCTAACAAGCCTAGAGCCTCACATCTCTAACAAACCTACAGTCTCACATCTCTAACAAGCCTACAGCCTCACATCTCTAACAAGCCTACAGCCTCCCATCTCTAAGAAGCCTACAGCCTCCCATCTCCAACAAGCCTACAGCCTCGCATCTCTAACAAACCCACAGCCTCCCATCTCTAATAAACCCACAACCTCCCATCTCTAACAAGCCTACAGCCTCCCATCTCTAACAAACCTACAGCCTCACATCTCTAACAAGCCTTGCATCTCTAACAAGCCTACAGCTTCACATATCTAACAAGCCTACAGCCTCACATCTCTAACAAACCTACAGCCTCACATCTCTAACAAGCCTACAGCCTCACATCTCTAACAAGCCTACAGCCTCCCATCTCTAAGAAGCCTACAGCCTCCCATCTCCAACAAGCCTACAGCCTCGCATCTCTAACAAACCCACAGCCTCCCATCTCTAATAAACCCACAACCTCCCATCTCTAACAAGCCTACAGCCTCACATCTCTAACAAGCCTTGCATCTCTAACAAGCCTACAGCTTCACATATCTAACAAGCCTACAGCTTCACATATCTAACAAGCCTACAGCCTCACATCTCTAACAAACCTACAGTCTCACATCTCTAACAAGCCTACAGCCTCCCATCTCTAACAAGCCTACAGCCTCCCATCTCCAAGAAGCCTACAGCCTCCCATCTCCAACAAGCCTACAGCCTTGCATCTCTAACAAACCCACAGCCTCCCATCTCTAATAAACCCACAACCTCCCATCTCTAACAAGCCTACAGCCTCCCATCTCTAACAAACCTACAGCCTCACATCTCTGACAAACCTACAGCCTCACATCTCTGACAAGCCTAACAGCCTCACATCTCTGACAAACCTACAGCCTCACATCTCTAACAAGCCTACAGCCTCACATCTCTAACAAACCTAACAGCTTCCCTTCTCTAACAAACCTACAGCCTCCCATCTCTAATATACCCACAACCTCCCATCTCTAACAAACCTACAGCCTCACATCTCTAACAAACCTACAGCCTCACATCTCTAACAAACCTACAGCCTCACATCTCTAACAAGCCTACAGCCTCACATCTCTAACAAACTTTGCATCTCTAACAAGCCTACAGCTTCACATATCTAACAAGCCTACAGCTTCACATCTCTAACAAGCCTACAGCCTCACATCTCTAACAAACCTACAGCCTCACATCTCTAACAAGCCTACAGCCTCCCATCTCTAACAAGCCTACAGCCTCCCATCTCCAACAAGCCTACAGCCTCGCATCTCTAACAAACCCACAGCCTCCCATCTCTAATAAACCCACAACCTCCCATCTCTAACAAGCCTACAGCCTCTCATCTCTAACAAGCCTACAGCCTCACATCTCTAACAAGCCTTGCATCTCTAACAAGCCTACAGCTTCACATATCTAACAAGCCTACAGCTTCACATATCTAACAAGCCTACAGCCTCACATCTCTAACAAACCTACAGTCTCACATCTCTAACAAGCCTACAGCCTCACATCTCTAACAAGCCTACAGCCTCCCATCTCTAAGAAGCCTACAGCCTCCCATCTCCAACAAGCCTACAGCCTCGCATCTCTAACAAACCCACAGCCTCGCATCTCTAACAAACCCACAGCCTCCCATCTCTAAGAAACCCACAACCTCCCATCTCTAACAAGCCTACAGCCTCACATCTCTAACAAGCCTTGCATCTCTAACAAGCCTACAGCTTCACATATCTAACAAGCCTACAGTCTCACATATCTAACAAACCTACAGTCTCACATCTCTAACAAGCCTACAGCCTCACATCTCTAACAAGCCTACAGCCTCCCATCTCTAAGAAGCCTACAGCCTCCCATCTCCAACAAGCCTACAGCCTCGCATCTCTAACAAACCCACAGCCTCCCATCTCTAATAAACCCACAACCTCCCATCTCTAACAAGCCTACAGCCTCCCATCTCTAACAAACCTACAGCCTCACATCTCTGACAAACCTACAGCCTCACATCTCTGACAAGCCTAACAGCCTCACATCTCTGACAAACCTACAGCCTCACATCTCTAACAAGCCTACAGCCTCACATCTCTAACAAACCTAACAGCTTCCCATCTCTAACAAACCTACAGCCTCCCATCTCTAACAAGCCTACAGCCTCACATCTCTAACAAACCTACAGCCTCCCATCTCTAGTATACCCACAACCTCCCATCTCTAACAAACCTACAGCCTCACATCTCTAACAAGCCTACAGCCTCCCATCTCTAACAAACCTACAGCCTCCCATCTCTAGTATACCCACAACCTCCCATCTCTAACAAGCCTACAGCCTCACATCTCTAACAAACCTACAGCCTCCCATCTCTAATATACCCACAACCTCCCATCTCTAACAAACCTACAGCCTCACATCGCTAACAAACCTACAGCTTCACATCTCCAACAAACCTAACAGCCTCCCATCTCTAACAAACCTACAGCCTCCCATCTCTAACAAACCTACAGCCTCACATCTCTAACAAGCCTACAGCCTCACATCTCTAACAAACCTACAGCCTCCCATCTCTAACAAACCTAACAGTCTTGCATCCCTAACAAGCCTACAGCCTCACATCTCTAACAAGTGTCACATCTTTAACAAGCCTACAGCCTCGCATTTCTGACGAGTTTCCTTTTGGGTCTGGGATCACTTGTACAGTCTTTACAAAGTATCTGATTACAGACTGAACTACAGGCAGTGGTCACACAGTTCGGGGAATATCAGGAGTCAGATAACATGGGGAAAGTCAGTGCCGCGTTCTGGGATTCCTGGCCATTTCCTTCCTGGCTGAGAGCCTCCTATGCAAATCTCCAAACATCACACCCGGGGCGGAGTGCACAGGAGAGCCGAGTGAGGCCCTGGCCCCTATGCCGCTTGCCAGGTTCACATTCAGGGTGATTGTAGCATTTTTATGGCAAGGAAAATAAACGAGCCGTTACCTTTCACCAAATCGCACTGTATTTTATTCATTTAGGGTGTACACACCTATCTGCTTTTCAAAGGAATTTTGGGCAGATTGTAAAATTACGCTCAACATACAGCAAGGCAACTAAATACAAAAGCAGCACTGACGTGCCGGTGCTGGGGGTGGGTCACGGGATAAACCAGGGGTGGGTCATGGGATAAACTCGGGTGGAGGGTTAGGGTCACGGGATGAACCGCGGCTGGGTCACGGGATGAACGAGGGGTGGGTCACGGGATGAACGGGGGGGGTGGGTCACAGGTCACGGGATGAACGAGGGGGTGGGTCACGGGTCACGGGATGAACGGGGGGGTGGGTCACGGGATGAACGGGGGGGTGGGTCACGGGATGAACTGGGGGGTGGGTCACGGGTCACGGGATGAACGGGGGGGTGGGTCACGGGTCACGGGATGAACGGGGGGGCTGGGTCACGGGATGAACTGGGGGGTGGGTCACGGGTCACGGGATGAACGGGGGGGGTGGGTCACGGGATGAACGGGGGGGTGGGTCACGGGTCACGGGATGAATGGGGGGGTGGGTCACGGGATGAACCGGCGGTTTCCAAGGTCGCAGGCGGCTTCATTGCCCCGTGACCTGGCTGGGGCTGCTTAACTTCTGAGCAGTTCGGCTTCCTCGCCGGCGCCCGGGCTGGTGCTGCCTTCTCACACTGCAGTCCTGTGAATATTCCATGCAGTCAGAAGCTCAGGCGGTTCACGGTGTGGTGGGGCCGCCCAGGACCCCTCCGTATGGGGACCAACCCCTGTTCCACAGCTGGGGAGGGCTGGTGGCTGACACCACACAGATGAGGCTCTTAACAATTGCTTCTGCCCTCAGGAGGGTAGCCCAGCACCCCTCTGGGGGCAGGGCCCGACCCACCAACTGGCCAGCAGTGGGCACATCAGGCCCCTGGGCCTTGACACCAAGGGGGTGATGGGCTCCAGAGTGCCAGTCGCCGCTGCCCAACCCTGCCCCCAGGTGTGAGTACCTAGAGCCCTCCGCATAAACCTCTGTGCCCTGGAACCCGACGGGGACACAAGCGTGAAGTTGACAGCCATGCAGTCTGGAACCTTTAGAAAAGAAACCAGCCCAGTGCAAGGTAGTTAAATGCAGAGCATCTCCTGAGCACAAACAAAATCCAGATGTGTGTCCGCACGGGGCTGTGCAGAGGTCACAGGAGCTGCAGTGTGGGCCGTGGATGGCTCCCTCCCGTACCAAAGGCCCACGCGAAGACAAGAACACAGGCAGGTAGACGGCAGTAAAAAGCAGCCAGAAATGGAGGCGCTTCAGAGGGGCCGAAGCCTGAAACAGCCAGAACTGGAGGGAGTTCAGAGGGGCCGAAGCGGGACGCACCTTCTCCCTCCCGGGGTGCCGGGGCTGTCAGGGAGGGGTGGGCCGAGAGGTGGGGATGGGTACATGGAGGGTCCTGGGCCCTCAGGGTCTGGCTGGTAGCACTGGGAGGAGGTGACAAGCAAGGCTTGTGAGGGCTCAGCTCCCAGAGTTGCAACTCTGCGGACTGCAGCAGGGCCTTGGCTCCACATGCGCTTCTGGTCTCAGCTGGCCTGACAGCCGTTGGGCTCCAGGCAGGCCTGTGTGGTGAGGACGGGGCTGGGCTGCGGCCACCAGATACATGGCTTCCCTGGAGAATGACGGGTCAGCCAGACGCTCTGGCTGAGTCAGGGCCTAGGAAACCGCCCCCCCCACCACCCCATACATGTGAGTCTCCCAAGGGTAGAGCCTAAGGAATGCTGAGACGCAGCGGGTGGGGGAGTGGAAAAGTGTCAGCTCAGGAGCTACCTTTGTTTTTTTGTTTGTTTTTTTGTGACGGAGTCGTGCTCTGTCGCCCAGGCCAGAGTGCAGTGGCGTGATCTCAGCTCACTACAAGCTCCGCCTCCCAGGTTCACGCCATTCTCCTGCCTCAGCCTCCCCCCAGTAGCTGGGACTACAGGCATCCGCCACCACGCCTGGCTAAGTTTTCATATTTTTAACAGAGACAGGGTTTCATGGTGTTAACCAGATGGTCTTGATTTCCTGACCTCATGATCCACCCACCTCGGCCTCCCAAAGTGCTGGGATTACAAGGATGAGCCACCGCGCCCAGCCACGAGCTACCATCTTAATGCAGAGTGTCGAAGTCTCTCTCCTGGCTGTGCCCAGCCTGGGGTGCCAGGCCGGGGTCTTGGATTCTGGAGGCTGTGCTGCCCAGGGCAGGACTTCCATGTTCCTGGAGCTTGGCCCTTGTGGGCCCGGGGCAGCATCAGCAGGGGTGGCCCTCATGCCCTGGGGCCGCCTTTCTCCCCTCGGTGAAGACAGGGTCTGTGCCAATCTGGGCCTCCGGTGTCCCCGCCAAGGAGCAGGCACAGCCCTGTGGGACCCAAGGAGCTGCCGTTCCCCTCTGTGCCTCTCTGCTGTGGACTCTGACCTTCTACCTTATTTCTGATTAAGTCTAAAAAAAGACGGGAAAAACCAACATGAGCACATCACGTCACCAAGATACAGGGCAGCGGTCAGGGCTGTGAAGTCCTCGGCTCTGCAGAATCCAATGGGGAGAGCAGTGGCGAGGGTGGCCCTGTGTGCAGAGGTGGCTGCCTGCCCCTGCCGCCCAGCAACCCCCAGCCCAGCCAAGGTCAAGGCCAGTGGGAGGAGCGGGTTTCTGGACAACACCCAGCAATCAAGGCCCCACTGAGGTCGCTCAAACCACACCCTCGGATCCTCCAGCCACACTCAACAGCACTGCCAGGAAAGGACGGAGCTTGATGTCTCTGCCAGCACCTTTACCTCTGCCCCAGACAAAACACTGTTCCGATCACTCACCCTGCCAGGCTCACCACCCTACTGGGACCAACACCCTATGCAGACCACCACACTGCCTGGACCACCACACTGCCTGGACCACTCACCCTGCCCAGACCACCACACTGCCTGGACCACTCACCCTGTTAAGACTACCACCCTACCCGGACCACCACACTGCCTGGACCACTCACCCTGTTAAGACTACCACCCTGCCCAGACCACCACACTGCCTGGACCACTCACTCTGCCTGGACCACTCACCCTGTTAAGACTACCATCCTGCCCAGACCACCACAGTGCCCGGACCACTCACCCTGCCCAGACCACCACACTGCCTGGAACACTCACTCTGCCTGGACCAGTCACTGTGCCTGGACCACCACACTGCCCAGACCAGCACACTGCCCGGACCACCACACAGCTTGGACAATCCGCATTGCCACCCACAATGCTAAGCACAGAAGTCCCGAGGGCCCTTTCTGTAGTAAATGGGGGTTGGTTTGAGAGGTCTGGGTTGGAAAAGAATTTCCTCTCCATCTGGCAGGGAATGGGCTGGGCAGACCCCTAAATCCAGTGATAATCAAACATGGTATGCCCTGAACCCCAGGGATCTTGTTTAAATGCAGTCTCTGTCCCAGCAGGGCCAGGTGGTTCTGAGACTCTGCACTTCCCACAGCTCCTGGGACACCGTTGCTGCTGGACCTCGGGCCACACTGAGCCACAAGGCCCGGTCTGGGCAGGATAGAGGCACTCCCGTGGCCTGGGTCCGAGAGAGGGCAGGCCTCTCTGGTCCTCCTGCCACTTTCAGGGTGTGAGTCAGGGACTTAAGGACTCAAAGGCCCATGGAGGTGCTGAGCGTTGGGCAGCCCAGACGCAGCTTCACCTCTAGTCTGTTTTCTCCAGCGCCCAGGGCGCTGAGCAGTGCTTTTGCCTTTCCAGCCCCTTTTCTGGTGGTTCTCACGGAGGATGGGCCGCCGCTGGGGGTGCTGAGCAGGTGCTTTTGCCTTTCCAGCCCCTTTTCTGGTGGTTCTCATGGAGGATGGGCCGCCGTGGCCATCAGCACAGTTTAGGAGGGGCTTTGTTTCCCTGGAGGGTGGCAGGTTTTTAATCACAGATCCTGTTCTTCGGTGGTTATAAAACTGTTTGGATTTCACGTCTCCTTGATTGACAGCTTATATTTTGCCAGGAAATTGTTCGTTTTGTGTGTGTGCACACGTATATGTGCATCTGTACATGCGTTATGCATGCAGGACACGCACACGGAGATACCGAGTTTCCGCCGGGTCCCTTTGCTCCCATTTCTGTTTCCAGCATCAACCATTTGTGCTTCTCCTTTTTCATGCCAGCATGTCGTGCTGTCTGTTTCATTATTTCAAAAACCAGCGAGGCTCCACGAGGCTCCATTGATTCTTGCCGTCCTGAGGCTCAGGGAACACAGCAGACAGAGATCTCTTCCTCTGTGGGGCTGCCACATGGTGCATTTTAATTGGTAGAATCTTTATTACTCCTCTGTGGGTTTGCATTTCCTTTCCTTTGTCTAGCTTTTTTTTTTTTTTTTTTTCTATTTTGAGACAGGGTCTCACTTTGTCACCCAGGCTAGAGTGCCGTGGTGCAATCTCAGCTCACTGCAGCCTCAACCACCCTGAGCTCAAGCCATTGTCCCACCTCAGCCTCCCCAGTAGCTGGGACCACAGCCACATGCCACCATGGCTGGCTAATTCTTCTTATTATTTATTTTGTAGAGACAGGGTTTTGCCATGTTGCTCAGGCTGGTCTTAAACTCCTGGCCTCAAACGATCCTCCCACCTTGGCCTCCTAAGGTGCTGGGATTCCAGGTGTGAGCCATCATGCCCAGCCTTGTCCAGCTTCTTTTTTTTTTGAGACAGCGTCTCACTCTGTTGCCCAGTCTGCAGTGCAATGGCGTGATCTTGGCTCACTGCAACCTCTGCCTCCCAGGTTCAAACGATTCTCCTGCCTCAGCCTCCTGAGTAGCTGGGACTACAGGTGTGTGCCACCATACCCAGCTAATTTTTGTATTTTTAGTACAGACGGGGTTTCACCATGTTGGCCAGGATGGTCTCAATCTCCTGACCTCTTGATCCGCCCACCTTGGCCTCCCAAAGTGCTGGGATTACAGGCCTGAGCCACCACGCCTGGCCTGTCCAGCTTCTTAAGCTGCTTGTTTTGCTTATTAACACGGTCTTCTCATTTTCTCATGCAGCTATTAAGACTGTGAACATCCTTGAAGCGTCACTGCGTTCTCACGGATCGTGTCTATGGTCTCCCTGGGAGGCAGCGCCCACGCTGGGGTCTGCCCCGCAAGGCCTCACCCAGAGCTGCCTGCCATCTGTGTCCAGCCATCTCTCTCTGTCCCCAACTTTCTGTCAATCATCTATCATCTATCACCTGTCTGTATCCATCTGTCCGTGTCTGTCATCTGTCTGTTTACCTCTATCGACCACTTATCTGATCATCTCCCAACCAATTTCCCTCCTGTCTGTCCATCTATCATCTATTCATCTGTCCATTTACCCATCTGTCTATCATCCGTCTCAATTTCCGTATCCATGAATCCCCTGTATCTTCATGTTTACCTATATCTACCTCTCTCTCTCTTTCTATATCTCTATGTCTCTCCATCTGTATGTTTATCTATCATCCATGTACCTCACTGGCTGTATAATCTTCTGAGGCAGGAACGTTCTGGAAGGCACTGGGCTTATTTAGCCATTCCTCCATCCTTGGCTGACTTGTCAGCTGTCCGGGTTTCCATTGTGACATGAGCTGCTGCTTCGGTTGATGTTCGGGTCTCTCAGCCTCCGCCTGCGTCCTGCACCTTCCTGTGGTGGAAACTCGAGGTCTGCGTGGAGCGGCCCCTGGCTAGCCCCGCAGCGCATGCAGCCTGGAGAGGAGTCGTGTGGCCCGCGCAAACGGTGATGTGTCTTCCGTAAACCCTGGGTGTGGAAGGTGTGTTTCCTTCTTGCCCAAACCTCTGTTTAAGGGATATTATTCACTTTGGTTTTCACCAGGCTCTTTTAAAAAGGTACAACAATAATTCTTTGAAAAAAATGTATTCTCTGCTCAACTGTGAGGTTCCAGAAAGGGGAGAAAGCCATCCCAGCTGTAGGTCCAGGGTCTCTGAGTGACCCCGGAAGAAAGACAGCATGAGCATAAGTCCCCAGAGGGGGTCCCCAAACCGGGGGATGGAAGCCCTGTTCTTGAACCCCACTTCTTCCTCTCTGGGGTCTGGGGGAACAGACTCAGAGCCTCAGTTTCCCCATCGGCAAGATGGTGGTCCTTGGAGTCCTTTCCAGCATTACGGCTGTGGCTGTGCTGTTTGCCTTTAGCTGGTTGAAAGAGAAAGACAGGAGGGAAGCAAACCCTTGCGCTCAGTGTTCTGGCGCTGTGAAGAAAATGTACCAGCTGCCCAGAGGCCCTGCAGACCAGTCCCCGGGAAAGAGTCCTCTCCCAGATGGAGGAGAGCCCGGGTGTGCGGGATCCTGAGAGGCCAGAACACCAGGCAGGCGGGGCAGGGTGGAGATGCCCCGGCCGCTGGTGCCAGGCTGCATATGCACGGCTGGTGGGCGCCAGATCCCTCCCCACACGGATGACGGGACGGCGCCAGCACAGGCCCCCGCAGAGGTGCACAGCTGAGGGGACGGCGCCAACACAGGTTCCCCGCAGAGGTGCACAGCTGACGGGACGGCGCCAACACAGGTTCCCCGCAGAGGTGCACAGCTGAGGGGACGGCGCCAACACAGGTTCCCCGGAGAGGTGCGCAGCTGAGGGGATGGCGCCAACACAGGTTCCCCGGAGAGGTGCGCAGCTGAGGGGATGGCGCCAACACAGGTTCCCCGCAGAGGTGCACAGCTGACGGGACGGCGCCAACACAGGCCCCCCGCAGAGGGGCACAGCTGACGGGATGGCGCCAACACAGGTTCCCCGCAGAGGTGCACAGCTGACGGGACGGCGCCAACACAGGTTCCCCGGAGAGGGGCGCAGCTGACGGGACGGCGCCAACACAGGTTCCCCGCAGAGGTGCACAGCTGACGGGACGGCGCCAACACAGGTTCCCCCGAGAGGGGCGCAGCTGACGGGACGGCGCCAGCACAGGTTCCCCGAGAGGTGCACAGCTGACGGGACGGCGCCAACACAGGTTCCCCGAGAGGTGCACAGCTGACGGGACGGCGCCAGCACAGGTTCCCCGGAGAGGTGCACAGCTGACGGGACGGCGCCAGCACAGGTTCCCCGGAGAGGTGCACAGCTGACGGGACGGCGCCAACACAGGTTCCCCCGAGAGGGGCGCAGCTGACGGGACGGCGCCAGCACAGGTTCCCCGAGAGGTGCACAGCTGACGGGACGGCGCCAACACAGGTTCCCCGAGAGGTGCACAGCTGACGGGACGGCGCCAGCACAGGTTCCCCGGAGAGGTGCACAGCTGACGGGACGGCGCCAACACAGGTTCCCCCGAGAGGTGCACAGCTGACGGGACGGCGCCAGCACAGGTTCCCCGGAGAGGGGCGCAGCTGACGGGACGGCGCCAACACAGGTTCCCCCGAGAGGGGCGCAGCTGACGGGACGGCGCCAGCACAGGTTCCCCGGAGAGGGGCGCAGCTGACGGGACGGCGCCAGCACAGGTTCCCCGCAGAGGTGCGCAGCTGACGGGACGGCGCCAACACAGGTTCCCCCGAGAGGTGCACAGCTGACGGGACGTCGCCAACACAGGTTCCCCGCAGAGGTGCGCAGCTGACGGGACGGCGCCAACACAGGCTCCCCCGAGAGGGGCGCAGCTGACGGGACGGCGCCAACACAGGTTCCCCCGAGAGGTGCACAGCTGACGGGACGTCGCCAACACAGGTTCCCCGCAGAGGTGCGCAGCTGACGGGACGGCGCCAACACAGCTTCCCCCGAGAGGGGCGCAGCTGACGGGACGGCGCCAGCACAGGTTCCCCCGAGAGGGGCGCAGCTGACGGGACGGCGCCAACACAGGTTCCCCCGAGAGGTGCGCAGCTGACGGGACGTCGCCAACACAGGTTCCCCGCAGAGGTGCGCAGCTGACGGGACGGCGCCAACACAGGCTCCCCCGAGAGGGGCGCAGCTGACGGGACGGCGCCAACACAGGTTCCCCCGA
Organism: Pongo pygmaeus; assembly: GCF_028885625.2. Classification (NCBI taxonomy): domain Eukaryota; kingdom Metazoa; phylum Chordata; class Mammalia; order Primates; family Hominidae; genus Pongo; species Pongo pygmaeus. The sequence continues at coordinate 545,119 of NC_072377.2, forward strand.
GAGGGGCGCAGCTGACGGGACGGCGCCAACACAGGCTCCCCCGAGAGGGGCGCAGCTGACGGGACGGCGCCAACACAGGCTCCCCCGAGAGGGGCGCAGCTGACGGGACGGCGCCAACACAGGCTCCCCCGAGAGGGGCGCAGCTGACGGGACGGCGCCAGCACAGGTTCCCCGCAGAGGTGCGCAGCTGACGGGACGGCGCCAACACAGGTTCCCCCGAGAGGTGCACAGCTGACGGGACGGCGCCAACACAGGTTCCCCCGAGAGGTGCACAGCCGCATTTCCATGTGGCCCCAGCAGCCCCGGGCTGGGTTGGAGGACTCAAGACTCTTGTGTGCCTGCCTCATACAAGAAGAACAACCCCAGAGGGCGCCCCGTGTGCAGGGCTGGGCTCCCAGCGTGCCACGTACACTTGCCTGCAGCATGCCCGGTGAAGCAGGTGCTGCTCCTACACTATTTTACAGGTGAGGGGACAGCCCTGGGCCACCTCTGTGACCCGAGTCACAGACTGGAGGGTCCTCTCTGTCCCTGATAACAAGACACTGAGCTCTTACTCTAGGCAGAGCTGGTCCAGGAGCCTTTAAGCAACAAGGCGACCCCTCCCAGGATGAGGCTTTATTTCACATACTTTAAAGATTACCCAATAGCTTATAATTTACTGACTAAAAGCATACAAGTTTGCTAAGACAATAACTAAATATCACCCATGTAGTCTCCAGGGGAGGAGGAATAGCTGAAAAATACCATCAATAAAAAGTTAAAAACTGAAAGGATAGGTCTAACAGTGAAATAGTTTCCAGTTTTCAACACTTCTCTTTAAGAAAGCATACTGCAAAAATGAGAGAAAAAAAGATCTTGACTAGAAGGCATTTGCCCCTCATAAAACTTACAAAAAAATTGTATCCAGAAAAACAAAACTCTGTAAATCAATATGAAAAAGACAAGCAACCCACATTTTTTGTCTGAAGAAGGATATAATGTTGTTTGACCATTCCTGAGCCAATGTAACACTGTCTTAATAAATGGTCGATAATAAATCCTGGCATCTGGTGTGCTCTTCACCACACTCATCCTGGCCATTCTTGATCGTTTACACCTCCTTGTAAAATTCAGGACCAACCTGTTCATTTCTATTTTAAAAAATCCTATTGGGATTCTGATTGGAATTGTATTACATTTATAAATAATTTTTGAAACTTATCTTCAAAGAAGCAACAAAGGATTGACAGCTGACTTTCAATTAAACCATGGGAGCCAGAAGAAGATTGAATGGCATCTCAGCAGTGGTGAAAGGAGAGAAAGCTGCCAGCCCCGAGTCTGTGCTCACAGAAGCACCCCAGACAGGAAGGAGAAGTAAAGCCAGCCTGCAGTCCTGTGCTCGCAGAAGCACCCCAGACATGAAGGGAAAGTGAAGGCATTTTCGGATAAGCCAAGGCAAATCTGCACCACAAGACATAACCAGGGCATTCTCAGGCTGAAGGAAACAGCCCTGGGTGAAAGCACAGAGAAGAGCCTGCCGAGGGGCCAGAGAGTGGGTGATGTCATGTGATAAAGCAGCGCCTCAGTCCGTGGGGACATGAGCCAGGTGTCCCTACCACCGTCACAGCCAGTGGCACAAAACAGGGAGGGAGAGAGACTAGAGACTATGGGGAAAGCAGAACGGGCCTGGAGATCCCAATGGGAAGTGAGGGGCCTTCAGGGTCACAATCTTATTCTCTCTGGTTTCACTGTTTGACGGAAAACCCCACAATAAACTGCAAAACTCACTTAATGAGCCACCACTTCAGACTCGTCATATTGGAAAACATTTTAAAATCTAAAAAAACTAAAACATGGGCAAGAATATGAATAAAAGGGGCTGATGGGTGGTGAACAGGTACAGCCCGTTCGATGAGGGCCTGGCAATCTCACTGCAGCTGAAGGGCATGCCTCCCAACAAAGTACCACAGGCCAGGTGCTTGACACCACAGAAGTTTATTTACTTCCAATTCTAGAGGCTGGAGTCCGAGACCAAGGCACACACAGCAGGGCTGGTTCCTCCTAAGGCCTCTCCTGGGCTTGCAGATGGCGTCTTCTCCCTGCGTCCTCACAGGGCCGTCCCTCTTTGTGTGCCTGTGTCCTCATCTCCTTTTCTTATAAGGACACGGGTCGGACTGGATTAGGGCCCACCCTCATGTAACTTAGTTATATCTGCAAAGACCCCATCTCCAAATATAGTCATATTCTGTGAGGTTCTGGGGGTTAGGATTCCAACACAGGAATTTTTGGGGGACATGATTTAGCCCATAACAATGTCCAAGAATTGGATGCACATACATGTGCAATTTCCATGCATGTACAATATCCGTGCATATATAATGTGCATGAATATACAATTCCCTTGCATATACAATACCTAAGCCTGCACAAACCTCATGCAGCATTGTCTGTAATAACCAAATATTGAGAACAGCTTAAATGTTAACTAACGGGACAGTAAGTAGTGTAGAGGTCACGCAATGGAATCCGCGTGGCGATTAGTGGGAAGCAATTAGTGGGATTTTAAAAGGCTGCATCGAACAAACAGGGTTGAGTCCAGAAGGAAAGCTGAAGAAGATACGTTCAGCACATCGTTGAAAAAGTGTTTTAAATCACACGAGAACGTGTTGCTTAGGAATTTATTCAAAAGTGTGGAAAAGATGAAAGTGATGAACAGCCAGTTCAGCAGAGGGCGTGGGCATGGGGACCCTAACAGCTTCAGCTGCCTGTGGGGTGCAGCTGCTGGGCTCCCTCAGGTGTCTTGCCCCTGGGCAGGCCTGGGGACCCCCCCCTGACAACCAGGCTCAGAGGGGGCCCAGCGAGCTGGGAGCACTGGGTGAGCTGCAGGCCCAGGGCTGTCCCAGGTCGGGGGCTACAGTGGAGCCGTGCCTGGATCTCTAAGGACGTGAGGGGTCCTGGGGCAACAGCGCCCAGTGCAGGCTCTGACTCATCAGGGATTGGGTGGGAGCAATTGTTATGATAAGATCTCATAGTTAGCTAATTAAAAAAAAAAGCTAGAGAAAGTCTTCTTAAGAAAGTTTTTGAAATTTTAAGTTCTTTGTCAGTATTGTGGGAGGTCTTAATAACACTGTTAAGGAAGAAAACGTTTTCTTGCTAACTGCTATGGTTCAAGTGTTCGTGTCCTTCCAAAATTCATCCACAAAGCCTAATTTTTAAAAAGGGCTTAAAATGTGTTTAATCAGGAGTTAGGCTAGAGCTAGTTCTAGCTGAGGTTATAGTTACATTTTAGTCTGTAAAGGAGCCACAAATCATTGTGGGATTTTTATTTTAAACCTTATTGTGAATCAATACAAATACAATCTTGCCTTTGGGGCTAGATAGAATTTATTTATAAATACACAGGTAAGGGTTTGTGAGCCAGACATTTGCATATTTGAAAATGACAGTCCTGGAAACGTGGATGAGGTGGCGTGGGGGGGGGGGGTCAGGGGCCCACTGGACTGAGCATAGAACATTGAGGCCCGTGCGTCCCTCTGCAGCCCCCAGAGGACACCACAGCAGAGGGTCTGTCCATCATCAAGGAGACCAGACGCCCATCACACCCTGCTTAGTGAGCCATCAGCAAAGCTGCTGGGTGTTGGGGATGGGGGTGACGTGCAGCTGGGCAATGCCCCCACCAGGGCTGACCTGGCACTGCCACTGCTGAGTGTCCACCCGGTCATGCAGAGGCTCAGCCCGAGCCTCCGAAGGGGTCCCGCTGCCTGTGAGGAACGCGAGTTGCCTCGTGCCTGCTGATCAGCTGTGAACCCTCCCCTTACGGCAAGGGCTGTGCTTTGCCCTCAAAATGAAGACAGATGGCACGTTCCTGGGTTGGAAGAGACTCATTCAGAATGAGGACAGACAGCACATTCCTGGGTTGGAAGAGGCTCACTTAGAATGAGGACATGTGGCACGTTCCTGGGTTGGGAGACTCAATGCTGTGAAAATATGTTCTGCTATTGATTCCATGCAATCCCAACCAAAATCCCAACAATTTTTTGCAAACTCATCCCGGACCCGATGCAGACAGACCTGCAAACTCATCCCGCACCCGATGCAGACAGACCTGCAAACTCATCCCGGACCCGATGCAGACAGACCTGCAAACTCATCCCGGACCCGATGCAGACAGACCTGCAAACTCATCCCGGACCCGATGCAGACAGACCTGCAAACTCATCCCGGACCCGATGCAGACAGACCTGCAAACTCATCCCGGACCCGATGCAGACAGACCTGCAAACTCATCCCGGACCCGATGCAGACAGACCTGCAAACTCATCCCGGACCCGATGCAGACAGACCTGCAAACTCATCCCGCACCCGATGCAGGCAGACCTGCAAACTCATCCCGGACCCGATGCAGACAGACCTGCAAACTCATCCCGGACCTGATGCAGACAGACCGAAGACCCTGAACCGCCCTGAACATCCTCATAGACAGGGAGGCAGAGGAGTGTGGGCTGCCTGGCCACGCCTTGTAAAACCATGGTGTGGAGACCGTCCCACGCTGGCATAAGGTTAGATGGGTCAAGAATTGAAGAGAACAGAGAGCCCTCCAGGAGGCCCACGGGCGTGTGGACACAGGATTTGTAACAAAGGCTCACCTCAGAGTCCTGGGGAAGGGCCGTCTTTTCAAACAGAGGGTGCTGGCACCACTGAATATCTACACAAGAAAAGGATCAGGTGCCCAGGTAGAAAGATTTCTCAAATAGGACACAAAATACATTAGCCACAAAGGAAAAGGTTGATGAATTTGATTACGTTAAAAGTAAGAAGCCCTGTTTAATCAAAATACATGATTTTAAGGGAGTGAAAGTTGAGCGAGAGTCAGAGAAGGCACATGACTGGGCCACAGCACTGGAGGGCAATGAATGTCCAGGCCACACAGAGAATGCCCAGAACGAGAGAGAGAGAGAGAAGTGGATGGAAGACTTAAGCGGGCAAGTCACAGGAACGTCCGTAAAGACAAGAATGAACACCCAGGCCACACAGAGAATGCCCGGAACGAGAGAGAGAGAAGTGGATGGAAGACTCAAGCGGGCAAGTCACAGGAACGTCCGTAAAGACAAGAATGAACACCCAGGCCACACAGAGAATGCCCGGAACGAGAGAGAGAGAAGTGGATGGAAGACTCAAGCGGGCAAGTCACAGGAACGTCCGTAAAGACAAGAATGAACACCCAGGCCACACAGAGAATGCCCGGAACGAGAGAGAGAGAAGTGGATGGAAGACTTAAGCGGGCGAGTCACAGGAACGTCCGTAAAGACAAGAATGAACACCCAGGCCACACAGAGAATGCCCAGAACGAGAGAGAGAGAAGTGGATGGAAGACTCAAGCGGGCGAGTCCCAGGAGCATCCATAAAGACAAGAATGGGTTCATTAGCGATGGGAAGATGCAAACTAAAATGTAAAACCCATGAGACACCGTAGAATGCCCACAATTCAGACCTGCAGGCACCAAGAGCAGTGTGCAGCGTGGCGTGGAGGCTCCCAACTGAGGATGGGAATCAGTGATGCCCCTCGAGCTGGGTAGGATCTACTCAAGTCCAAGGCTCACACGCCCAGCGTCCAGCGACCCCAGTTGCTAGTGACCCTCGCACACACAACAGGCCATAAACAGGAACCCACAACCACTAGCAGGAGACAGGACATGGCTCCATGGCTCAGGGAAGCCAGGAGACAGCACCAGTGCCCGCCCAGCCCACCTGCCCTCCAGCTGCCACCCATGCGGGCCTGCACTCCCACAACGCTCGCCTGTGGCTGAGGGGCTGCCTCCCCGAGGGGCCTGGGAGTGAGGTTGCTGCAGCTATCTTCCGCCAGCAGCCAGGAGGCCTCTGCAGCCCTGCTGGACCCCTGGAGAGTCCATCCCAGAGAAAGCGTGGCTGCAGGCAGAGCCCTGCGCTCCCCTCCCATGGTTGCTGTTGTCTGAACAGCCGCACCCATAGCAATGGTTCAGGGGTTCCTGGGGCCTTTTCCCCCTGGGTCTTCCACCCGTCATACGGGGTCGAGAGGGCTGTACTTGGGCAAGGGTGTGCCCCACCATCCTCCACTCACAGCAGAGCCCTGGGGCCTCCTATCTGCACCCAGCCCTGAAGACGTTGTCTCTGGCTGCAGCCCTCCTGGAAGTGACAGCCTTTCCCCCTTTCCCTATCCCAAAGCTCTTCCACCACTTCCAGGCCACCCTTCCTTCCTCTTTTCTAAACCCTGGTCATCATGACGCTGCCCCCGCATCCCGGTGGCAGGGCATACCCTCCTCTCTCTAGGGTTTCAGCTCCTGGCTCAAAGCAGCTCTCCACATCAACCCGTGCCTTGATTACTGGCAATTTCAAAATGTGCACAGAGCCCCCCTTGAACTTGGCTTCTCAGGTCCCTGAGCCCCTCCAGGGGTCCTGTCCTCCACCTGCCCGGCCCTTTGCCCCATATTCACACCCCAGACACATCGCGGCAGCTCCCGCACCCCCCTCACCTTGGGGGGGCCTTCTGCTCCCTGAGCGCCGTGAGCCGGCCCTACCACCGCTGGCCCCTGGCCCTCCTGGTGCCTCCTGCACCTGCAGCTCTCCCATTTCTCCTCTCCATCATGTCAGCAGCCCTTTTGAAAACAGACCCTTGGTCTGTCGCGGCCCCTCAGGCATGGCACAGGCTCACCTGTGGGTGTCTTTGCAATGACAAAGCACCCACCTCCATTTCCACACCTGCCGCTCCCACTGACCCGCATTCCCGGTCGACCCACCACTGCCTGCGTGTCAGCGGTCCTAACATTTAGAAAGGCCACATGGCGCCCGGTGTCCAGGTGGGGCTGGAGCCAGGTCCTCAGCCCCCAGACCGCTTCCTCCCCTACCCTGGCCCTGGGCTGACCAGTCCTAAGTGCAGACGCCGGTGCCACAGGGACATCCCGCCTGGGTGAATTCTTTCTGTAAAGAGGAGGTCCTCAGAATCAGCTCTAACTGTCATGCCCTCTTTGTTTATCTTCATCGTAGTCGCAGCCCTTGCTGGGTGGTCAGTTCTTTGCTAAGGTTGATACCAAGCCCCACATCTGATTTGCTCCAAGAGATGAATGATTTTCTCTGCAGTTACTGGGCGGCTTTCTTAGGACTAGAGAATGGTGAGTGGTTGACATTAATCTCTGCAAACTCAAAATAAAAATGGAAACAAATGTACCAAGAGCTGCAAGGCAATGGCTGACCCGCCCCCCACACTGGATCACAACCTCTGGTGGCCATCTGCGCACAGCCAGGTGGGGCCAGGCCCTGGGTCCCTCTCTGATGGCAGCCGACGGGCTCCCTCGGGCCTGCGCAGTGCAGCCTGGACGGCGTGGGCTTAGGTGGCCATTTCAACACAAAGTCCCTTCAAAGGCTCAACAGGTTTTGAGGCACAGCCTCCCTCCTCCAGACCCTGTTGGCCGGCTGTGTGGACTGAGAGCTGAGGGCATCTGGTCTCTCAGGGGCATTGGGGAGGGAGGTCCAGCAATGACCTTGGTGATCCGTTTGCCGCAAGAGGACCAGCGCTTACTCGAAGAAGATGTAAAACACACAAGGAACCGTGAAACCAAACCAGAAAAGCCCTGCTGACCGAGCCGCCCCTTCTAGAGGCCAAACAGGCATGGAAACCCTGAGCCGACACAGCCACTTACCCAGCAGAGAGGAGAGGGCCACCAGGGTCCAAATGGCCACAAAGAAGGGGGTGCGCACGGGTAGCCACTGCAGGCTGACCACTGGGAACCCGCTGCTGTTCTGGGCAACGGGGTGCTCTGGCCTTGGGCCCCGGCCGACGAGTGTGCAAGGATGGGCCGTGCCCACCAGCAAGGCCAGCAGCATGAAGGCACAGAGTCCAGACCCCCGAGGCCGCATGCTGGGGGCACGTGCCACTGAGAAGGAGCTGCGTATCCGCCGGGCTCTTCTCAACTTTTGGGGAACTGGTCTCTGCAGGGAGCCACCTCATTGGTCCCTGGTGACCCCTAGAGCTGCGCCAGTTCTTCCTGCCTCACCCCAGTGCCTTCCCTCTGCTGACCGCAGCCCAGCCTTGTCCTGGGCAGCCCGTGGTCCCCAGGCTGTCAGCAGATAAGCGCTCCATGTGGCCAGAGGGCCTTCCTGGGAGCTGGACCTCCCCAGCGGGAGTTCAAAGCCCTTGCCCGTTTTCCTGGGCTGGGAACAGAAGCGGCCCGCCCATCCCCTCTATGAGATTAGGTTCTGCCTGTCATGTAAAATAAAAGCTGATGAAGAAACAGGGTTTAATTGGTTTCTTATCAGGTGTTTCGTCCTTGTTTGGAATTCTGCGTGGATCGGGGAGCCATGGGATTACACCCAATAAGGTCACCTGCAGATCAGCAGTGTGGCCCCCGTGGGGTCTGCACCCAGGCATGTGCTCACCTGCAGATCAGCAGTGTGGCCCCCGTGGGGTCTGCACCCAGGCATGTACTCATCTGCAAATCAGCAGTGAGGCCCCCGTGGGGTCTGCACCCAGGTGTATGCTCACCTGCAAATCAGCAGTACAGCCCCTGTGGGGTCTGCATCCAGGCGTGTGCTCTGCAAAGCCCCCTCTGGCTTCAGGGCAGCACTGGATCTTTGCCCCGGGCCCTCCTGCTGTTCCCACGTCTCCTCTGGCTCCTGGGCCTCACCTCCGCTGGCTCCTGAGAGGCTCTTCCTCCTGTGCACCTGTGCCCAAGTGGTCTTGCCCACTGCAGGTGCAGAGCCCCTACCTTAGCATCGGAGACCTCAAGGCTGGTGGGGGTGGGGTGTCCTGCATAGTCAGCCCCAGCCTGGGACAGGGGGCCAGGGCCTGGTGTGGCCTTGCAGGGAATCAGAGCCCTTGCCAGCAAGGGCTGTCCACACAGCAGGGGAGCCAAGCCCAGGCCAGACGGAAAGGGCGTCTCCAGCCAGGGATTGTCACCTAAGGGGATGGTCACCTAAGGGGATTTATCCAAGATGCAAATGTGTCAGAGGCCTTGGGAGCTGGTTTTACTGTCAGAGTTTCAGATTTTGAAAAGAGAAAACTGTCACAAACTGTGATTTGGATTCGGTTTGGAGGCATCTGTATGAATTTAAGATTTGCAAAATGAATAGGTGTGTATAGAAATAAATACAGTCTGCCTCCACATCTCCAGGTTCCACATCGCAGATTCAACCAAGGATCAAAGATACTTGGAAAAGAATAAAAAATAACAATACAGAAAAAAATACAAATAAAAATAACAACACAGTGTAACAACTATTTACATAACATTTCCATTGTATTCAGTACAATGAACAATCCAGGGATGATTTAAAGTACCGGGAGGATGTGTGCAGGTTACTTGCAAATCTGACACCATTTTACATCAGGAAATTGAGCTCCTGCAGGTGGGTTAACCTCAGGGGTCCTGGAGCCCATCTCTTGAGGACTGCAAAAGACAAGCATATAGGTGTCAATGACCATACCCCTGGAATAAAGCTGGAACCCAAAGCCCATCCTTACATGACAAAGATGCGGAAGACTTTAGGGGTCTTTTGCAGCCTCTCAAGGTGCCTCGTGACTGTGCTGGAGTAGACCAGTAACTGTACTGTGAAAACGCTTGACGACAGCAGCTGACTCCACATGGACCTGGAGCCGTGGCTGTGGGCAAGGGCACCTGCGCACAGAGGTGTGCAGCATGGGAGAGGCTGAGCCGTGCCTCGGGTGCTCCTGCCACAGGCTTATAGCTTGGTCCTGTCTCGAGGAAAATCCTGACACACCCCAGAATGAGGGTCTTCACCCAATAAGTGCCCTGCAACCATCTCGGGAGAAAAAGAGGCCAAGCTGCAGAGGACTATGCTGGGTTTTGATCAGACAGCTGGATTCGCTCCGAGGGCTCTGAGGTCAGCAGGTGGCCACCAGTCACGCCGATGTCCTGACCTGGGAGTAAGCGGGACGAGAAGGCACCGAGTCAGCAACAGACCCCCAGATGATCAGAAAGATATTCCTGAGCTACTCTCGACACCTTTCTGTAAAAGAAAAAATTCAAATAATACATTACTTAAATAAATTAAAAGTTTATATTAAAAAAATACACACAACTTCTGCTTCCAGCTACAATGTAGAAAGTCTCAAGAGGCTATTTTCACCAACAAGCTAAACAAGCCACATAAGCTATAAATTCACAATAAACAAAACCCCACCAGAAAGCTGAGGATACACAGACACCCAACTGAATTAAGCCACCAGAAGTGAGGAGCCCCCAGGGGAAGGGCATGGCTGATCTCTGCCCCGCCAACTGATGTCAAGAGAAGACTGTAAAGGCCACCAAGGAAAAAAGACACAGGGGTCACTAACAGTGTTGGAGGACATGGCCCGGAGACAAGGCGTCTGAAAACGAAAAGGCGGCTTCTGCAAGCTGATGAAACAAGACACCACCAATAAACAAAGCCCAAATCCGCAAACCCAGAATTTTATACAGAACAAAAACGTCCTTCAAACATGAAGGGTAAATACAGATATTGTCAGATGAGAAAAAGCATTTGTTGCCAGCAGAATTCAAGTGTGGAAATCATAAAGGAAAATGTTCAGCTGAAGGAGAACGACCTTGGGCTGGGAACAGGGAAGGGCCGAGTCCTTATGCAGCAAATTCAGCGCTGGCAATTACTGACTGGCTGAAGCAAGCTTGTCCTCCTCTTGACCTGTGGGCCGCGTGTGGCCCAGGATGGCTTTGAATGTGGCCCAAGACACATTTGTAAACTTTCCTTAAAACATAATGAGATTTTTTTGTGTGATTTTTTTTCTTTTAGCTCATCAGCTATCATGTTAGTGTGTTTTATGTGTGGCCCAAGACAATTCTTCTTCTTCCAATGTGGCCAAGGGAAGCCAAAAGATTGGACACCCCTGGGTTAAAGGAACTTCAGTGACAGTGCTGGGTTGTCACGTGACGTTTGTACGATGGCAACAGCAGAAATGGTAAAAGGGTGAACGGGCATGAGCCATCCTCTCCGGCACGGCCAGTCTTCCCTGACACCGTAACGCTGGTGAGGAATCTCTAGGATAACTAAAGACTTCAAATCTACATGAAGGAAACTTTAAAATGCGACTGAGAGGGCCAGAAATATGTGACCAAATCTAAGGGTATAGAATACCTGGACAGAAAGACTTTCTTCAGAAAGATCAAGTTACAGCTGACTCATTCTATGGATTTAAGGTCCCAATAAATGGTCCAAAAGAATATTTTTAAACTATACCAACTCTTTTTGATGTTTAAATAGGCAAAACAAAGGAGTTTCTGGCTAAACAGATCATAGGCAGGGTGCCTCCGGAAGAGAAGCAGCTGTCGGGGGTCCACCTTGTCACACTCAGGCCTGTTATGGAAACAAGTGCCTCCTTGACTCAGGCTGCAGAGGGGAATGAACATCTAGAAAAAGACCCCAAAACACCAAGACTTTGGGCTATGACCAAGGCATTATTTCAAGTTAGTTGAGAAGACATGGTGGGAGACAGGGTTTGTTCTGTTCGTATAAAACAAAGAGAAATCGTGTGTACTCCTGACAGCTCTGGAAGGGCCTGTAGCAACCCTAGGACCGACTGTTCTGGGAGGGAGCTGTGTGGCCAGGAGACCCATTCATGTCTCCTTTCTATCACTTGCGTGTATTGTTACATGTTAACAAACAAACAAAAAACCCAAAACAACAACAACAAACAAGTGCAACGTGACTTTTTAAAGCTGGGCCTGAGAGCCCCAGGGAGAGCTGGGCCTGGGTTCCTGGTGGGACCCTGAGCTGCAGCTGCAGAACCGGCCAGTGTCCGGGGGGCCGTTCTCCCTCCCGGGTCCTGTGCATCCTCCAGAGCAGGAGCCTCCCTAGTTTCTCCTGCAGCTTCTAATCCTGGCGCCTGGCATGGAAATCGTCCAGCGACAGGAGGGGCCCCTGCTGCTGCTGGTGAGATGGTGTTTACAATGCTGTTGAAACGCCCAGATCCTGGCCAGGATCTGAGAGGCCAGAGGCCCTTCCCCACTTCCCGGGGTCTCCCCAGGTGGGAAGGGAGCAGAGGGGGCTGGCGTGGAGCCACATGCAGCACGGTGGGGTTTGACCCTGAGTGCTGAGATCCTTCACAAGTCCAGGCTCCACTTTCATCAGAGGGCACTGTCCTCCAAGAGAGCTCCCCCACGCGAGGCTTTATGGAGGGTCTACAAAGGTGACCCCTGCTGCTCGTCAAGGACTTTTCTTTTTGGTTTGTTTTCCTCCTAGTATATTCCTGGTGTGTGCATCTGTCACCACAATGCATTTTAGAACATTTCTTGTCCCCCACCACCAGCCTCAGTGTTCACCTCCTCCCACCTCCCAAACCCCTGGCCAGTTTGAACTCATTGCTGATGGGTATGTACTTAGGAGTAGATCTTGTACAATCTATTGATGATTTCCATTCCTCCAAGATGCATTTATTCTCCTCAACCACTTAAAAGAAATTTTCCCTTCCCATAACGTTGTTTCACCTAAAAGGAGTGAGATACTAATTCAGCCTTAAGTGGCCTTTATCCCTTCAAGATGAGCAGTTATTCCGATTAGACTGGAAAATAGTGACCAGAAATATTAGGCCAACTGCATTCTAAATAGTGTATTTTTGGTCTTAGGAACAGATAGGGTATCCCCTTAAGAGGCCTGGCTTTTGCCTAATAACATTGAAAAAAGGAGACCTGCCATCTGCATGGTGATCAGACTGACAGCCAACTTCTCACCCACAACAACAGAGGTCAGGAAGCAATGCAACAGCAGCCTCCACGTGCGCAGGGCAGGTGACACCAACACCAGACTGTCAGTGCAAAGGGCAGGTGACACCAACACCGGACTCTCAGTGCGAAGGGCAGGTGACATCAACACCGGACTCTCAGTGTGGAGGGCAGGTAACACCAACACTGGACTGTCAGTGCAAAGGGCAGGTGACACCAACACCAGACTGTCAGTGCGAAGGGCAGGTGACGCCAATGCCGGACTGTCAGTGCGAAGGGCAGGTGACACCAACACCGGACTCTCAGTGTGGAGGGCAGGTAACACCAACACCAGACTTTCAGTGTGAAGGGCAGGTAACACCAACGCCGGACTGTCAGTGCAAAGGGCAGGTGACGCCAACACTGGACTGTCAGTGCAAAGGGCAGGTGACGCCAACGCCGGACTCTCAGTGCGAAAGGCAGGTGACGCCAACGCCAGACTGTCAGTGCGAAGGGCAGGTGACGCCAACACTGGACTGTCAGTGCGAAGGGCAGGTGACGCCAACGCCGGACTCTCAGTGCGAAGGGCAGGTGACGCCAATGCCGGACTCTCAGTGCGAAGGGCAGGTGACGCCAATGCCGGACTCTCAGTGCGAAGGGCAGGTGACACCAACGCCAGACTGTCAGTGCAAAGGGTAGGTGACACCAACGCCGGACTCTCAGTGCGAAGGGCAGGTGGCACCAATGCCGGACTCTCAGTGCGAAGGGCAGGTGACACCAATGCCGGACTCTCAGTGCGAAAGGCAGGTGACATCAACACCAGACTGTCAGTGCAAAGGGTAGGTGACACCAACACCGGACTCTCAGTGCGAAGGGCAGGTGACACCAATGGCGGACTCTCAGTGCAAAGGGCAGGTGACACCAACGCCGGACTCTCAGTGTGAAGGGCAGGTGACATCAACACCAGACTGTCAGTGAAAGCATCATTCCAGGGTGCAGTAAAATAAAGGCACGTGGGACACATACAGACCAAAAAGGAGACACAAAACTCACAGACGATCCCTGAAATAAGTATGAGACGTGCCCTTCACCAAGGAAAGAGACCCCAGGAGGAAGGCATGGAACAAAAGGAGCAAAGACATGCAGAGAAAACCCAGCAAGCCGATCGGCAAACATAAACAGCCATTGGTTATTTTATGAAGAAAACTTGGGGCACAGGAAAACAGCATGGTGAGTTTTCCTCTCGAAATGGCCGGATGGCTCGTATCAGAACAACTCTCCTGTGAACAATAATTATAAGCTCTGGAAAAAGTATAAAACACAATTGGAAGCTAATGGAGAGCAAACAGAGATGGCAGAGACTCACTGAGGCAGCCTTTGAAAGCAGGAACTGCAATGGGTGAGCTTCATGCACAGCTCACACCTGAGGGTGCGCCCTGGTCACCTAGCTGGGGGTGTTGTCAGCAGAGCACTGCAGTCTCACTGGCTGGACAGGTAGGAGGCCAGAGAGGGAAGGTTAGAACCCCAAAAGGAGGGAGGATGGAACCCCAAAAGGAGGGAGCCACAGACGACAGGCCCCTCAGCACTGTGTGTAAATTGCATCTCAATCCTGTCCTGGACTGAGCACCCTGGGGGAGATGCTGAGGGTCCCTGCAGAGAGGCGGCAGCTACTGCCTTAAAGGAAGGTGGGACATGGCCATAGTGCACAGGCACATGGCCTGTGAGGGTGAGAGTGACATTTTCCAGCACAGAAAACGTAAGCCAGAGTCTCTGTGTCATATTGACGACAGTCATATACTGTGGCTGACAAAAAAGCATCCAGACATGAAAAGAAACAGGAAAACGTGACCTACATCTGAAAGAAATAGCAGTCAACAGGAATGTGCCTCAAGATAATGAAAGATGATAAAATTAGAAGAGAGACTCTTTAATATGTTCAGGGAATTAAAGGAAAATATAGTCACAATGAATGAACAGAGAATCTCAGTAGAGAGATGTCAGTCACCTTTTAAAAGAACCCATGAGAGGAAAGTAGAATCTCAGGACCCCAAACTCATGGTGCTCAAGGGAAAGTAAAGCTTGGGAGTGGATTCTCATGGAAATCACTGTCCTTTTGTTCCCAGAGAGACAGCGGTGATTTCCCATGCTCTCTTTATCTCATGTAAAACTCAGACTCACTGGGCACTGATCAGAGTCTCACAGAACAGAGCCATGTGCCTCACTGCCCACCCCCCTCTTTTTTTTCTTTCTGTCCTGTCTGCTCTTTCCCTTTCAATACTGACATTCCCCAAACCCTCTTCATAAACATCACAGGACACAGACCCCAGAGGGACTCATGTTTCTTTTTCTTGGGCATGTCCTCAACCTTGCTAAATAAACCTCTAATTGATTGGGACCTGTCTCAGGCAGGTTTCCCAAACCAAAAGGAAATTCTGGAACTGGAAAGCACCATAGACCATACAATGGGTCATAAGATAAATCTCAAATGTTTCCAATAATTGAAATCATAGAGAGGACATTCTCTGATCACAATGGAGTTAAAAGAGAAATCAATAATAATCATACATCTGGGGAAAAATACAAATATTTGCAAATTAAAGAAAACATCTAAATAACCTATAGGTCAAAAGAACCACAGGGGAAATTTGAAAATATTTCAAACAAATGATAGTGAGCACAAAACATATAAAAATCTGCAAGATTGTGTCTGGAGTTGGTTCCTTCCAGTGGGGTCTTCATCTCACTGACTTCAAGAATGAAGCTGCGGACCTTCACGATGAGTGTTATCACTCTTAAAGATGGTTTGTCTGGAGTTTGTTCCTTCAGATGTGTCCAGAGTTTATTCCTTCCAGTGGCTTCATGGTCTCGCTGACTTCAATAATGAAGCTGCGGACCTTTGCAGTGAGTGTTACAGCTCTTAAAGATGGTGTGTCCGGAGTTTGTTCCTTCAGATGTGTCCAGAGTTTCTTCCTTCCAGTGGCTTCATGGTCTCGCTGACTTCAATAATGAAGCTGTGGACCTTTGTGGTGAGTGTTACAGCTCTTAAACGTGGTGCGGACCCAATGAGTGAGCAGCACCAAGACTTATTGTGAAGAGCGAAAGAATGAAGCTTCCACAGTGTGGAAGGGGACCCGAATGGGTTGCTGCTGCTGGCTGGGGTGGCCAGCTTTTATTCCCTTATTTGTCCCTGCCCACGTCCTGCTGATTGGTCCATGTTACAGAGTGCTGATTGGTCAATTTTACAGAGTGCTGATTGGTCCATTTTACAGAGTGTTGATTGGTGCATTTACAATCCTTTAGCTA
Organism: Pongo pygmaeus; assembly: GCF_028885625.2. Taxonomy (NCBI): domain Eukaryota; kingdom Metazoa; phylum Chordata; class Mammalia; order Primates; family Hominidae; genus Pongo; species Pongo pygmaeus. The sequence goes on from NC_072377.2 coordinate 561,084, forward strand.
GACCCACAGTGCTGATTGGTGCATTTTTACAGAGTGCTGATTGGTGCATTTACAATCCTTTAGCTAGACACAATGCTGATAGCTGCATTTTTACAGAGTGCTGATTGGTGCATTTACAACCCTTTAGCTAGATACAGAGTGCTGATTGGTACATTTTTATAGAGTGCTGATTGGTGCATTTACAATCCTTTAGCTAGACACAAAGCGCTGATTTGGTGGTTTTTTTACAATCCTCTAGCTAGACAGAAAAGTTCTCCAAGTCCCTACTCGGCCCAGGAAGTCCAGCTGCTTCTCCTCTCAAGATGAGCTAAAAATAAGTTTAGAGAGGAGATAATAGCTCTAAGTGCTCACATTAGAAAAAAGATTTTCAAAGAAATGATCTAAAATTCCACTTTAAGAAGTTTTAAAAAGATGAGCAAATTAAATCCAAAATAAGAGGGGTCTAGAAGGAAAAAAATTATAAAGATGAGATACTAATGAATTATAAAAGAAATAGAGAAGTCAATAAAGACAAAAGTTGTTTTTTGAAAAGGTTAATAAAATTGATAAAACTCTGACGAGACTGATCAAAGGAAAACTGCAATAATCAATTACCAATGCCAGGAGAAAAGAGACGACATCATTACAGACCCTACAGATGTTAACAAGATATATCATAACATAACAAACGCTTTTCTGCTGATAAATTTGAAAGCTTATGTAATAAATTCTTCTGAAAATAAAACTTACCAAAATTGACACAAAGTGGAATAGAAAGCTTGAATATAACCATATCTATTCAATAAATGAACTTGTTATTGAAAACTTTTCCAGAAGGACAACTCCAGAGCTAGATGGTTTCAATGATGAATTTTATCAAATAGTTGATGAAACAACATAATGCCAATATTTAATAAAACATTTCAAAACTTGGGAGAAGGAAAGAGAAGAGAACCATTCCTAGCTTTTTTATGAGGCCAGCTTAACTCTGATGTCAAAACCTGGCAAAGACATTGTAAAATATGAAAATTATAGATCAGCATCCCTCATAAAGATAGATCCAAAAAATTGTAAACAAATTACTAGCAAACTGAATCCGCAAACTTATAAAACAAGATAATACATCATGACAAAGTAGGGTTTTTCCAGGAATGAAAGATGAGTTTGGTGTCTGAAAACCAAACCAATGTAACTCACCATATTGATGGAATAAAGGGGTAACCATATGAAACATCAACAGGAGCAGAAAGAGCTAACGAAATTCAAAATCCATGTGAGATAGAAGCTCTTGGCAATCAAAGGCATCACATAAAACCTATATCCACATCATACGCAATGGTAAGACGCCAGGCGATTCTCCCCTAAGACCAGGGACAAGGCAAGGAAGTGTACTCCATCTCCACAACACCTCTTACTCCAAGTTGTAGCTGGACAACAAAGGAAGGGAGAAAGAAGAGGAAGAAAGATTGGTGGGCAAAAAGTAAAATTATCTCTAATCACAGATGATGCAACTATTTACAAAGAAAATTTTAAGGAGTCTTCAGAACTATGGGAATGAATGTGAGATTCACAGGGTCTCAGAACATAAGATCAGTACACAAAAATCAGTTATGTATCTATATACTAGCAGCAAATAATCTGAAAATAAAAATTTAAATTATTTAGTTTATAATACCATCAAAACCATAAAATACTTATGACTGAATTTAGCAAACGACATCATCTATAAAATCTCACTGAAAGAAATTAAAGACCTGAATAAATGGAGAGACAGCCTTCACGGATAAAAACATTCATTACTGTTATGATGTCAAATTCTGCCCAGATTCAACTACAGTTTCCACGCAATCCCAAATCGGATCCCAGCGGGTCTGAGATGAAGCCGGGGTGAGGGTGAGCAGAGAAGGGCTGGGTCCAGGATGGGGAGTGTCAGGGGACCTTGATTTTTAAAAACCAATCCTTTGAGAAGAACAGCTCATGGTGCCAGGCAGCGTTGTAGCTCCTCACGGCTCAGCCTGGCACACCTGGCACCCTAGGACTGTGGCCAACGCCCTCACATAAGGACGCCGAGGCACCGAGAGGTCATGTGACCTGGCCAGAGCCACACAGCCAGTTGGAGGCTGGGCTATGCGGGGACGCCACAGTGTGCTCTGACTTCACACACACAAACGTCACCACTTACATTTTTATTGCCTTGTCACTGTCTTGTTTCTCAAAGGACTTAAAGAGGCTCATAGCAGTGCAGGTTCCTTAAGGAGGCTCATAGCAGCACAGGTAGGCAACTGTGTTGAGCTCTCAGGGTGGAGAAAGCCTGACTGATCTCCACCTGTGGCCTCTCTGTAGAGATCCAGGGTCCTCAGGGCGGCTGTGGCAGCATCTGTGATGGCCCTGGCGTGGGCTGCCTCAGATGCTGGCCTTGGCTCCGGGGTGGTCCTGGCCTTGGTTCAGGGTGTGGTCCTGGGTGCTCCCTCCACAGCCCTCTTCCTGATGTGGCTTCAACCTGCCCCATCCGGGTTTGGCCCCAGCTTCCCATGAGCTCCGGGGTAATCCCTGTGCCGGCTATGATAGCGACATCTGACCTAGTGGCCTCCAAGTCCTCCCCTGCCCCAGAACTCCTCACTTGGTTCCAAGGAGCGCCGCGCGCCCTGCGCCTCCAGGCTGAGTAGGGTCGTTTGCTTGCAGGCGGCCTCTACCCGTCTGGAGCTCCCTAACAGCAGCGGGGCCACAGCCTGTTTGTTCCCTCACACCCAAGGCAGAGCTGGGTGTACAGCAAGTGCTCAAAGGTGGCTTCACTTTGCAAATAAGAATCTTCGGCAAAGCCCCAGGATCCATGCAGGTGCCCACCAGGGGTTCACTCTGGTGAACACATGAGAGCACAGGTCTTAACTCAGTGTGTGAGCATCCTTTTAACATAATCCTTAAGTTGGTGGCAGAATTTCCTTCCCCGATAAGCTCTGCCGTGTTTTGAATTTCATCCTGCCTCCCGGTGTGTATTTTAAAGATCTCTTTACATTTGCTCGGCCTGGGTAGGGCGGGCATTCATGTGACGCCAAGCCCAAGGCGTTTCCTTCTTTGCTCTTAATTCTTAAATTCTGCTGGTATTTAATATTTTCAACTTCCAAACCTTCACACGGGTATCTTTACTAATGTAGATCAGATTCATTTGTGTTCCTGGTTGCTACAGAATTAGAAAAACAGGAAGAGAATGAACAAAGTAACGCATCTCCGTGGCAGGTTCCGCAACCTTCGGTCTTCAAGTTTCAGCTGCGGAAGGCAGGGCCTGTCTTGGGATGTAGACACGAGCTTCCCAAGTCACAGCAGAAGCCGAGAGGATTCCAGACCTTTGCGGCCACAGCGAGGACATGGGTAGGAGGGGAAGCATGGGATTTGAGGAGGGTGAACACACATACACCATTCGTAGTTGTAAGTTTTCAGCACGTTTACACCCAAAGTCACTTTGTAAATTAGTAAGTTTGTTATTGGAGGTACATTTTCAAGCTGCTTGTTGGACCTGGCGTTTTGTTGTTGAAGCTCTAGATGGAGGCACAAGCAGCCGGAACTCAGGGACGAAACCCTCTGCCATTTTCAGTTAGTGAGGAAAACGAGCCGCAGACAGAGGGAAATGCTGCTTGGTGCAAAAGGAAAACAAAATAAATACAGAGATGCGTGCATACCGGACCTGTTTCTGAAAGGAGGAATGAACAGCAAAACCTTGGCAGGGCCGACCAGGCCAGAGGCTGGGCAGGTGCTGCTGGTTTCTCTTCATGCCTCTCCAGGTTGAATCTCCTGGTCTCACCCGCCTACACTTGATTACTTTCTAAAGATATAAGCAGAAGTTTTATAGAGACTAAGGTGCTGGTTTACTTTCTTTTCTCTTTGTACTTCTCTGAGTAAAGGACACTGAGTCAGCATCCACACAAATGCTGAATGCACACAGGGCCAGCATCCTCACAAAGGCTGAACGCATGCCGAGCCAGTATCCCCACAAACACTCAATGCACACCAAGCCAGCATCCCCATACACACTGAATGCATGTCGAGCCAGTGCCGCCACAAATGCTGAATGCAACACACACGTCGGTTGAATGGTTGAAGCAGCCAGGAGTCTGCATTTCTGAGACAATGGGAAAAAGCGGATGTGGCCTGGGGATTGGGTGATGTGAGGGAATTGTGCTAGTTTGGGGCCTACGGTATTGGGCTCCATAGAAAACAAGCCTTATTCTTTAGAGACACCTGCTCTGCTGAGCTCCCCAGGGGTCTGATGGCACGATGTCTATAAGCCAACCCGAATCCCTCCACCAATAGGTGAAGTAAACACGGCCAAATGTGAGTGTGTTAGAAGGTGGTGAGGGGTGGCTGACTCTCTCTGCCTCCGTGTACATTAGAAGTGTTCCATAATTAAAACTTTCTGATCAGGTGCAGTGGCTCATGCTTGTAATCCCAGCACTTCGGGAGGCAGATGTGGGTGGATCACCTGAGGTCAGGAGTTTGAGACCAGCCTGGCCAACATGGTGAAACCCCATCCATCCTAAAAATACAAAAATCAGCTAGTCGTGGTGGCGGGCGCCTGTTATCCTAGCTACTTAGGAGCCTGAGGTGGGAGAATCACTTGAACCTGGGAGGCAGAGGTTGCAGTGAGCTCAAATGGCACCACTGCACTCCAGCCTTGGCAACAGACACTCCATCTCAAAACAAAACACAACTTTCTTTTGCTCTCTGCCCTGTGGATGCGACCAGACCCTGGCAGAGAGGCTGTCTCCCTCTGTCCCCTGGTTCCCTTGTGCCTGGAATTGGTTCCTTCCAGTGGGTTCTGGGTCTCGCTGACTTGAAGAATGAAGCCGAAGACACTTGCAGTAAGTGTTACAGTTCTTAAAGATAGTGTCTGGAGTTTGTTCCTTCAGATGTTTAGATGCGTCTGGAGTTTTTTTTTTTCCAGTGGGTTCGCAGTCTCGCTGACTTCAGGAGTAAAGCCACAGACCTTCACAGTGAGTGTTACATCTCTTAAAGATGATGCTCATTCTTCCTGGTGGATTCGTGGTCTCGTTGGTTTCAGGAGTGAAGCTGCAGACCTTCACAGTGAGTGATACAGCCCATAAAGGTCGTGCAGACTCAAAGAGTGAGCACCAGCAAGATTTATTGCCAAGAGGGAAAGAACAACACTCCCAACACACAGAAAGGTACCATCACAAGTTGCTGCTGCTGACACTGGTGGCCAGCTTTTATTCCCTTATTTGGCCCCACCCACATCCTACTGATTGGTCTATTTTACAGAGTGCTGATTGGTCCATTTTACAGAGTGCTGATTGGTCTGTTTTACAGAGTGCTGATTGGTTCATTTTTACAGAGTGCTAATTGGTGCATTTACAAACCTTTAGCTAGACACAGAGCGCTGATTGGTGCATTTACAATCCTTTAGCTAGACGGAAAAGTACTCCAAGTCCCCACTCCCACCAAGAAGCCCAGGCAGCTTCACTACTCACTACCTTCTGCACTTCCCCACCATCCGCAAGGTTGCACGTTAACTGCAGAGAGCCAGGGCTGGCCACCACCGCATCTCATCCCCTGCCTTTCCTGCCGACTTTCCTTCACCCGCACTCCCTTTTAAATTGTGCGGTTCTCTGTGTTTATTTTGCCTCCTCAAATGCTTTTGACAGTGACACAAAAGTATGTTTCCTATGTCAGCTTTACCCAAGAAGTCCCTGTGACTGGGGATTGCTCTGCCCTCGGCACAGGTGTCTCTGGCTGTGGGCAGCCCGCCTGTTTGGGGCCGGCAAAGGCTCCAGGTGTTGAAGTGGTAAAATCACGAAGCTGCCTGGCCCATCTCTTACACCTGCTCTCCTGTGCTGCTTCGTCCTCAGGCCGCCCCACCCAGCAGCCTTGCTATAAAGATTTTCCGAGGGGTCCAGCAAGACTGTGGCTCTCATTCAACCACTTCGCGTTGCCCACTCCTGGTGCCCTTGGACACCTGTGGACGGAGAGTGGGAGAGGCAGTCCTGAGGGAAATTTGAGGTGCTGACACCAGGAAAAGGAAAATGGATGCTGGGCTGGTGGACACAGCGTGCGTGTCGTGATGGTGAAGGGTGAAGAGGAGTCGCTCCAGTGTGAGGCACATCATCCGAGAACTCCCACAAGTGAGGGCAGGGCTGCGGGGGGCTGGGGCAGTGTGTGGGAGGTGGAACAAGCAGGGAATGTGTCAGGAGCTTTCCCTGCAGGCAGGTAGTAGAAGCTGATGAAGCCTTGCAAACAGAAGATATGGTCAAATGTACATGCTGGGGAGGTCACTCTGGCTGCCAGAAGTTTATAACATCAGCAAGTGTGCAAGGCTTGGCACCTAGTAAACCTTTAATAGATGGATGAACAGAGAGGTGACTGGGTGGGTGAGTGGGATGGTGATGAATGGGTGGATAATGAATGCATAGATTGCATGGATGATGGACGGATGAATGAATGAATGGGTGGTTGGGTAGATGAATGGATGGGTTGATAAATGGATGAATGGGTGGGTGGATGGATGGTTGGATAGATGGGTGGATAAATGGGTGAGCGAGTAGATGGGTGGGTGGGTTGGTGGCTGGATGGGTGATTGAGTGGCTGGGTGGCTGGAAGAATGGGTGGGTGGATGGATGGGTGGGTAGATGGCTAGGTAGCTGGATGGATGGGTGAGTGGATGGGTGGGCAGGTGGATGGGTGGGTGAGTGGCTGGATGGGTGGGTGGGTGGATGGATGGGTGGCGGGATGGGTGGGTGGTTGGCTGGGTGGGTGAGTGGATGGGTGGACGGATAGGTGGGTGGCTGGGTGGATGGATGGGTGGCTGGATGGGTGAGTAGTTGGTTGAGTGGGTGGGTGGATGGGTGGCTGGATGAATGGATAGATAAATGGGTGGGTGAGTGGATGGATGGGTGGATGGATGATGAATGAGAGGCTGGCTGGGTGGGTGGGTGAGCGGCTCGCTGGCTTGGTAGGTGGATGGATGGGTGGCTGGATAGGTGTGTGGGTGGATGAATGGGTGGGTGGATGGGTGGGTGGCCAGATGGATGGGTGGCTGGCTGGGTGGGTGGATGGATGAGTTGCTGGATGGGTGAGTGGCTGGCTGGCTAGGAGGGTGGGTGGGTAGATAAATGGGCAGCTGGAAGGGTGAATGAGTGGATGGATAGATAGGTGAGTGGATGAATAGATGGCTGGATGGGTGAGTGGCTGGCTGGTTGGGTGGGTGGGTGACTGGATGGGTGGATGGATGAGTGGATGGGCGGGTGGCTGGTGGGGGGCAGATGAATGGATGGGTGTGTGGACGAATGGGTGGCTGGAAGGTTGAGTGGGTGGCTGGATGAGTGGATGGGTGGGTGGCTGGATGAGTGGATGGGTGGGTGGCTGGATGGGTGGGTAGCTGGATGGATGAGTGAGTGGCTGGATGGGTGAGTGAGTGGCTGGATGGGTGGGTGAGTGGATGGATGGATAAATGGGTGGATGGATGGATGGGTGGATGAATGGATGGATGGATGGATAAGTGGGTGGCTGGATGTGTGGGTGGATGGATGGATAGATAGATGGGTGGATGGATGGGTCACTGGATGGGTGGCTGAGAAGATGGATGGATGGATGGATGGATGGATAAATAAGTGGGTGGCTGGGTGGGTGGGTGGGCGGATGGATGGATGGATAGGTGAATGGATGGGTCGCTGGATGGGTGGGTGGGTGGCTGGCTGGATGGATGGATAAGTGGGTGGATGGATGGGTGGGTGGTCGGGTGGCTGGATGTGTGGGTGGGTAGATGGATGGATAAGTGGGTGGATGGATGGGTGGCTGGATGGGTGGGTGGGTGGATGGATGGATGGATAAGTGGGTGGATGGATGGGTGGCTGGATGGGTGGCTGGGTGGATGGATGGATGGATAAGTGGGTGGATGGATGGGTGGCTGGATGGAGAGGTGAGTGGATGGATGGATGGGTGGCTGGATGGATGGGTGGCTAGAAGTGTGGGTGGATGGATGGGTGGCTAGAAGGGTGAATGAATGGATGGGTGGCTAGAAGGGTGAGTGTGTGGCTGGATAGGTCAGGGAGTGGGTGGGTGGGTAGATGAGGGAATGAACAAGTTGAATGGATGGATTCAGGGATGGATGAGAAGGCAGTGAGGCATGAGGAGAGTATGGACTTTGACAACATGCTGATTTGATCCTGGCTCTGTCACTCACTGACTGTCCCACCTGAGACAGATCTGTAGCTCTTGGGTCTCCATCTCCTCATCTGGAAAATGGAGATAATATTTCTGCCCTGGCAGGACTTGATGTAGAGGTAACGGGGTTATGCAGAGCCTGGCACCCAGCAGGTGACTGAACATGGGGACCATGGCACTCCGAGAGTGCTCTGCTCCAAACACAGCATGTGGGGTGGGGCATGGGGGGGAGGTCAGAGTGTGCCCCTGCTCCCCCCAACAGCTTCAAGGACAGGACCCTCAATCACACAGAACCTTAGGGAAAGAGCCTTGGCCGAGGTACCCTCCATCCAGAGGTGCTGAGGCTGCGCCCCTGAAGATACACATACGATACACATACTGGAAGTCAATGTTAGAGATGGTTTAAATCTTATCCTGAAAGAACTCCAGCCAGGCGCGGCGGCTCATGCCTGTTATCCTAGCATTTTGGGAGGCTGAGGTGGGTGGATTGCTTGAGCCCGGGAGGTTGAGGCTGCAGTAAGCCAGGAATGCACCACTGCCCTCCAGCCTGGGTGACAGAGCGAGACCCTGTCTCAGGGAGAAAGAGAGAAGGAAAGAAAGAAAGAGAGAAAGAGAAGGTAGGAAGGGAAGAAGGAAGGGAGGGAGAGAGGAAGTGAGGGAAGGGGAAAGGAAGGAAGGAAGAGAGAAAGAGAAGGAAAGAAGAAAAAGATGAAAGAAAGAAAGACAAGAGAACGAACAAAAGAAAGAGAAAGAGAAGAAAGCAAGCTCCAGGCAGTATCATTAGGAAAAGAAACGGTGAAGCGTAGTTTGTTGAATGAAACCTTTTGTTTAAGATGGGAGGAGGGTGATGAACTTGCACAGGCATTTACTTGCATTTGCAAAAGTAATTCTGGGAGCCTGAACATGAAAGCAACAGGCACAGAGTCCGGAGGGCGTGAGAGCTGGCAGGGGACGGGTTGGCAGTGGGAGTTAGGCTGCTGACTGCGTAACTTTTTACTGTTTGATTATCAAGCCACACAAATGCATTGCCTTTTGTTAAAATCAAAGAAAATTAAAACAACGCATCTTCCATTTGAGGGAGCAGTTAGCAGGGGTTGAGCCACTGAGCCACAGTCCACTGCACTTTTCGCTGAGCCCCTGGGATCAGGGCCCTTTCCTGGTTGACTTTGCACCACGCCCTGGGCTTCTGCTGTGAGGTGGCGGTGGGGGCGTGGGGGGTGGAGGGCAGCTCTGACTCGCTGTTTAGAATCATTTCTCCATCAACACCTGAGCCTGGTGGCCCTCACCTTCTGCGTCCATCCTGATGTCCAGCTGCAGCAGCTCCGTGGGTGCCTGTCCCTTCTCTGCAGCTCCAGCTGGCCCAACCACCCTCTCTGTGCCCGCCCCACAAGCTGCTGAACCCTTTGGCTCTGCAGGGGCAAACAGAGCCCCATAAATGCTGAACTGACTGTGGGCTGCACATTTGACAGCGTCTCTTTGCCAAAGATCCTGGTCTCATTGGCCGAGTGGTGCCCAACAGGCCCCCTGGCTCTCCTGGTGGACGGCATTTGTGGTGCAGGTGCTGGCTGAACATCCTCAAGCTGGTATGGTGCCAGGCCTTGGGGGACAGAGTCCTGCCCATCCCTGAAGAGACCTGATCCCTGGGCAACCAGACCACGGGAGGTGCCCTGGACAGCCTGACTGAGTCAGAGCCTTGGAGACTGGCTGGGCACCATGCAGAGTCTGCGGCACCTGGGGCTGCTGTGTGGCCTCTGGGTGCTGCAGCTTTGTCACCCCTGAGACCCACAAGGCAATGACATCACTCCATAGGTGTTTTTAGAAAAATTAGTAGACTTTATTTTTAGAGCAGTCTTAGGGTTATGGTGAGCAGGAAGGCAGAGGTTCCCATGTACCCCTCCCTCCCTTATTAAACCTTGCATTTGCGTGGAATGCTGGTTACATGTGATGAGCCAATATTGGTAAATTATTACTAATAGACATTGCACACTATTCTGACTAATAGACAATACACACTATTCTGAGCTAATGGGTGCTCATACTTCCTGGGCCTCCCAGGGCTGCAGCTCCTCAGGGTGGGGTGGGGCCCTCTCGGTACCCACCTTCCTGGAAGAGAACCTTGAACATGGAGACACGAGCATTGAGCAGACTCACCCGATCAGGATGCCAGGTGCCCGGCTCCAGCTCTGCCCCCAACTGCTTGTGAACTTGCTCTTCCAGATACTTCCAGGCCACCTTGCAGTGCACAGAGCAGGCCCTGACACATGTAGGTGGTGTGTTCCATACATGGAGGTGGCATGTTCCATGCGTGGAGGTGATGTGTTTTATGTGTGGAGATGGCATGTTCCATATGTGGAGGTGGCATGTTCCATGCCAGGAGGTGGTGTGTTCCGTATGTGGAGGATCTGTTTTCCATGTGTGGAGGTGGTGTGTTCCATGCATGGAGATGGCATGTTCCATATGTGGAGGTGGTGTGTTCCACACTTGGAGGTGCTATGTTCTATATGTGGAGGTGCGTGTTCCATGTGTGGAGGTGGCATGTTCCATGCATGGAGGTGGCATGTTCCATGCATACCGGTGGTGTGTTCCATATGTGGAGATGGCATGTTCCATATGTGGAGGTGGCATGTTCCATGCCAGGAGGTGGTGTGTTCCATATGTGGAGGATCTGTGTTCCATGTGTGGAGGTGGTGTGTTCCATGCATGGAGATGGCATGTTCCATACGTGGAGGTGGTGTGTTCCACACTTGGAGGTGCTATGTTCTGTATGTGGAGGTGCCGTGTTCCATGCATGGAGGTGGCATGTTCCATGCATGCCGGTGGTGTGTTCCATATGTGGAAGATCTGTGTTCCATGCATGGAGGAGGTGTGTTCCATATATGGAGGTGCTGTGTTCTGTACGTGGAGGTGGTGTGTTCCATGCATGTAGGTGGCATGTTCCATGCCTGGAGGTGGTGTGTTCCATATGTGGAGGATCTGTGTTCCATGTGTGGATGTGGTGTCTTCCATATGTGGCAGTGGTGTGTTCCATATGTGGAAGTTGTGTGTTCCATGCATGGAAGTGGCATATTCCATACGTGGTCTTGCATGCAGAGCTCTGCACAGTTCACACAGAGGCTCAGGTGCATCTCTTGCTGATTGGCTCATCCAGACAAAGCAGTGAAAACCAAGCCCTGGATTTATTAAGAGGGTGGGAGTCCGAGGTGTAGCACAGACCCCTCCGGTCTCAGCCTGTCTGTCCTTCCAACATTTGTCAGGTAGCAGACATGGCTGTTATGGGAAATATGGAAGTATTGTCTTGCAGCCATCGTGTCCAGTAATGACCTCATTCCATCGCAAATTGGTGGAGAACATTCTCCCGTGAGTTGCCCCAGAGCACAGCGGTGGGTACAGCCGAGATTCTAGCCTGGTTTTACATCTTTCCTCAGCGACCAAGCCTCCTGTTACTAATTGTTATTTTTGTCAATTGTCTTACATTGTTTTTATGGACACATTATTCACACACGTGTCTTCCTGCAGAACACCTGCCAGTGCTATGCTTTGTTTCTGTAACATGTCAAAATGCTGTGTGGGTGAAAATGAAGTGATGACAAGGATGTTCTGTTGATGTTTCCTGTGAAATCTTTGGGGGAGCGCACAGGTGTGAGGCCTTCTGTGTCTGTCGAGGCATTAGGGTCAGAAATGATGATGATGTTTTCAGTCTATAATCTTGAAATAAAAATGAACAAGGAATCATACCTATCCCCAAATCCACAGAATGCCCCAGGCTGCTCCCTGCACAGGTGCAGAGCAGAGCCCAGGCTGTGCCTCATTCTGTGAGCAGCAGCCCTGGGGTGGCAGTGGACCCACAGCCCATCCAGGCTGTAATGCGGAGGGTGTGCGTTATTCTTGGCACCCACCACACCCACAACCGTCAGAACATTGGGGGGTCATCCTGCAGCTCACCAGCTCTGGAATTTTCTGCCCCCAAAAGAGGAAAAGCAGAACTCCATACTGTCTGACACTGAAGCCTCCAGGAAGGCATCCTCAGAAGTGCCAGGCTTAGCAGATGCTTTCTCAGCCGTGAATTCGAGCCAGGTGTTGTCTCGATTTCAGGATGCTGTGATCTATGTCCTTGTCTTGCAGTGACACCATTGCCTTGCTAAGCCATAAATAATGTGATCGGGAACACATTTTGGCTTTGAAGACAGAAGGTTCCAAACCATCATTCATATGCAAGAGGGAGAGGAAGGCATCAGCTGCCCACATAGTTCACGCCTCCAACTTGGCTGCACCCTAACTGTCCCATTGAGAAGTGTATCCGTTATCCATGGCTGTGTAACAAATCCCCACAGCTTAGCAGCTTGAGCAACAAGCACTCATCATCTCACAGTTTCTGTGGGTGAGGAAGCTGGGAGTGGTGAGTTGGGTGGTTCTGTCTCAGGGGCTCTCACATGGCTGCTGCTTTGAAGCTCATGCCTGGGGCTGTGGTAATCTGAAGGCTCGACTGGGGCTGCAGATCTGCTTTCAAGGTCTCTCAAATGAGTTTGGCAGGAGGTGTGATTAAAATATTGAAAGTAATAACAAAAACTGCAATTACTTTTGCAACAACCTAATAGTTGCTCTCCTTAAGTATCTCCTAGAGCCAGTGATGTGAGAGTGAGCTCTTGGAATGGAGCCGTGGTCTTCCACAGCCTGATCTCGGAACTGACACCCACCACGTCTGCCACTGTCATTTGGCATGGGTCCAACCTAGTGTGATGAGAAGTGACTACCAGGCGCCATGGAGGCATGGTCAGGTTGTGGTACCATGGAGGCTGCTAGCATCAAAGTGGGCGTATTCAAATGCACTTCCTCTTGTAGTGGTTTGTTCTCATGCTGCTATAAAGAACTGCCTGAGACTTGGTAATTTATGAAGGAAAGAGGTTTAATTGACTCACAGTTTCACAAGGCTGGGGAGGCCTCAGGAAACTTACAATCATGGTGGAAGGAGAAGGAAACATGTCCTTCTTCACATGGCAGCAGCAAGAAGAACTGCAGAGTGAAGGGGGAAGCCCTTTGTAAAACCATCAGATCTTGTGAAAATCACTCACTATCATGAGAACAGCATGAGGGTAACTGTCCCCATGATTCAATGACTTCCCACCAGGTCCCTCCCATGACATGTGGGGATTATGGGAACTACCATTAAAGATGAGATTTAGGTGGGGACACAGCCAAACCATATCACTTCTGTTGTAAACATTTACTGGCTGCCTGATGTATTTCTAATGTGTTGAATGCTATAGCAAAAAGTCATGTATCTGACAAGACCTGAACAATTATACTGTTTAATTTTCCAATTTTGCTGCAGAAGAAACTAGTCTAAATGAGAGGGACAGAGACTTGCCCAAGATACAAGACACAATTAGCTAGTGATAGAGTTGTTATCAGATTTTTTGTCTCTAATTCCCATTTCTATTTTAGTCCACAAAATTCCAAAGGAAAAAGCACAATCCTTGCCTTTAAGAGTCTGAAAATATTCTTAGGATGATAAATGCTTTTTAAATAAGTTAATGAATCATGGTCATAGTATTTTCCATAAAATTCCAGAGTTTCCTGTAATCAAACAAGGGAGTGTTAGGTATAATGAGATATGTTACCCTGATGTCCTAAAAGAATTTTCTTATTAAGAATGTTGATGTGTTGTCATGAATATATTATTTATATTGGAAAATATAGATTGCCATTTTAGTCAATAACAGGTTGTCATGAACCCCACATATCAGTGAGGGCACAATCAAGAGACAGAAACCACAGCAATTTATTTGAACACAGAAAACTGAAATGAAGGATTGTTAACCAGGCTTGGAGTTTAGCAGGCAACTGAAAGATATCTTGAAGGTAGAGGCTACTAGAGGAAGCTACTATGCCTGTGGCTGGAGAAACAAAGGGGAAATATTGGAACTACTACTATTTTAAAATCAAGACCTCTGAGGAGGGGCACCTGCCAGCTTTAGCTATTGTCCTGAGGCTCAGAGGGGGGCCCATGTCAGGTGGAGGTTGCATTTCATCCATGTCTCCATGGGAGGAGATGTAAAACTGACCATTTTCTGAAAAGATCGTTTTCTTCCCCCTACTGCTTTGCCAGCATCTTTGTGGTTCTCTCAGTTTTGTTTTCTTTTGTCTTTGTTATTAAAATAGCTTTATTTTAACTTTGTTCCTGAATGATATTTTACTGGGAGTAATATCCTAGACTGGGAGTTATTTTTTGTTTCTCACACCATTTAAAGATTTTATTGCATTGTCCTGTGGCTTCCATTGTTTCTGCTGAGAAGTTGGATGTCTATCAAATTTTTGCTCCTTCTAAAGTAATCTTACTTTGTATGCTGGTTGCTTTTATGATGTTTATTTTTATTTTGGTTTTCTGTAGTTCACTATAGTGTGTCTAACATGTGGATTTCTATTTATGCTATCTATTTCACTGGAGATTTTTCCCTTCAAATCTTGTATAATTTTTTAAAAATTTCATAAGTTGGACTTCACCTTTCTCTAGTAACTCCTTGATTAGCTTAGTAATAGACCTTTCGAATTCTTTTTCTGGCACTTCAGGGATTTCTTATTGGTTTGGATCCATTGCTGGTGAGCTAGCATGCTCTTTTGGGGGTACGAAAGAACGTTGTTTTGTCGTATTACTAGAATTGTTTTTCTGGTTCCTTCTCATTTGGTAGACTATGTCAGAGGGAAGATCTGGGGCTCAAGGGCTGCTGTTCAGATTCTTTTGTCCCACAGGGTGTTCCCTTGAGGTGGTGCTCTCCCCCTTCCTCTAGCGATGGGGCTTCCTGAGGGCCGAACTGCAGTGATTGTTTTGCTCTTCCTGGTCTAGCCACCCAGTGGAGCTACTGGGCTCCAGGCTGGTACAAGGGAGTGTCTGCACAGAGTCCTGTGACGTGCTCTGTCTTCAGGTCTCTCAGCCATGGATACCAGCACCTGCTCTGGTGGAGGTGTCAGGGGAGTGAAGTGGACTCTGAGGGTCCTTGGTGGTAGCGTTGTTAAGTGTGCTGGTTTGGTATAGGTTGGCCTCCAGCCAGGAGGTGTTGCTTTCAAGAGTGCATCAGCTGTCGTTTTATAGAGAAGATACAAGCTTGCCCTAGAGCCCCCAGGAGATTATGTCCTTTGTCTTCAGCTACCAGGACAGGTAGAGAAAGACCACCAGGTGGGGGCAGGGTTAGGCATGTCCGAACTCAGCCTCTCCTTGGGTGTGGCTTGCTGCAGCTGCTGTAGGAGATGGGGCGTGGTATCCTGGTCAATGGAGTTACGTTCGCAGAGGGCTTATGGCTGCCTCTGCTGTGTCATACAGGTCGCCAGGGAAGTGTGGGGAAGCAGGCAGTTACAGGCCTCACCCCGCTCCCACACAGCCAGCAAGGCCAGTCTCACTCCTGCCATTCGCCCCCACCCCCAACAGCACAAAGTCTGAATCCAGGCAGTGGGTGACGGGGGCTGCAAACCTGCCCCAGGCTATCTGCTTCCCAGCTGAGAAAGCAAGCAGGGTTTTAAGGCTTCATGCCTCCCCACCTGGACACACCATTGGTCTGGGAACACTGTAACCCAGGATCAGGGATGGGGGGTCCTGGAGTTCCCAGATGACTTGGAGTTGGGCTGCAGCCCCTGGCAGGCTGGTTGACCTCAGTTTACCTTTTATCCCCATGAAGAGCTATATAGGTTCTCTTCCCAAGCAGGGGATACAGAGTAGAAACTTTATTCCTCCTGGGTCTTTGTGCCAACACTTGTCCCCTGACCCCAAAGTACTTTCAAAAGGATGGCACTGATTTTTAGCCACTGCTTCTGAAATTGGCACGGCCCACAGAAGGCATGTCCCCAGACCCCAGGCTCACCCACCTACAGTCGCATTTCTCTTGGCTGCCAGCCAGGCGTGTCTACACCCAGATCCCAGGCTCACCCACCTACAGTCGCATTTCTCTTAGGTGCTGGCCAGGCGTGTCTACACCCAGATCCCAGGCTCACCCACCTACAGTCGCATTTCTCTTGGGTGCCGGCCGGGCGTGTCTACACCCAGATCTCAGGCTCACCCACCTACAGTCGAATTTCTCTTGGGTGCTGGCCGGGCGTGTCTACACTACTTGGTTGGCTTCCAATGCCTTCAAGCAGATATGGTTCTATTTTGTCCAAGTTTTCCAGTTGTCCTTGGCATTTGGGTGGGTATAGATGATCTAGACTTCCATTTTTGGAAGTGGAATTTCCTGGGTTGATTTGTTTTCCAGTTTAATATTTAAAGATGCACTGTGGGCCATGTGTGGTGGCTCACACTTGTAATCCCAGCACTTTGGGAGGCCGATGTAGGTGGATCGCCTGAGGTCAGGAATTTGAGACCAGCCTGGCCATCATGGTGAAACCCCGTCTCTACTAAAAATACAAAAATTAGCCAGGTGTGGTGGCGTGCACCTGTAATTCCAGCTACTCAGGAGGCTGAGGCAGGAGGATCACTTGAACCAGGTAGGCGGAGTTTGCAGTGAGCTGAGATTATGCCACTGCACTCCAGCCTGGGTGACAGCGAGACTCTGTCTCAAAAACAACAACAAAAACAAAAAGACACACTGTGCATGTCCCTGGCCCAGGGCAGAAGTCACAGCCCAGCCTGTTGCCATTAGAAACTCTGTTCTGTGACATGTCCCATGAGTCCCACACATTGCCCAGGCCAGATTTTTACTGACCACTGGAGCCACCTTATGGCCTCAGGATGTGGCTTTGCTGGTGTTCCTGTGGAAGAGGCACTGCCCCATCCATGTGCCACCCTGTGCTGTGATGGGGAGCCTGGCTGCTACACTCACACTCGGGGTGGAAAGCAAAGCCCAACCCCTCATTTAGCCAGTGGGACTCAGGAGCAGGCCATTCACTCATTCAATTCTGTCCATACTGAAGAGACGCCGGGCCCCTGGCGAGAGGCTACAGAGCCTCTTGCTTCCCTCAGAACCTCTCCTGGGGATAAGTTCCTGCTGTCCCTAAGTCAGCAATGAGGCTGAACCAAAAAGCAATGTGGCCAGGCCAGGGAAACCTTCTCTTCATGGCCAAGAAGTGGGGACCTGCATCTTTGGCCAGAGCAGACCTATGGCATTTAAGGACAAAGAGGCTAAATACACAAAGAAAAGGTGTGTGTACATGTTTCCTAGGACTTCTATAACAAATTATTGCACACTGCATGGCTGGAAACACTGGAAGTGTATTCTGTCACTGTTTCAGAGATGAGACGTGTATGTAATTCAAGGTGTCCACAGGACCATGCACCCTCCAAAGGCTCCAGGGAGGAACCATACTTGCCTCTTTCCCTTTCTGGTGTTGTCCACAATCCTGGGTTGTCCCTGGCTTGTGACAACATCACACTATGCTGGGCTTCCTTCTCTGTGTGTCTATGTGTCCAAATTTCTCTCTCTTGTAAGGGTGTCATCATTAGGCTCACTCCAGTCCAGTGTGACCTCATCTTATTTAATGACATCTACAAAGACCTGATTTCCAAATAAGGCACTGGGTGTTGGGATTTGGACATAACTTCTGAGGGGGAACTCAATCATACCCACAACAGCGTGCCTCCTCTTTTGGATAAACTGGGGATGGTTCCCTCTCTCTGGACCTGATACTGCTCTTTCCCCAAAGGCCATTGATTAGTCAACATGCTCCCTGGGGCTCATGTCAGCCAAGGAGGGCAATTGATTTCCAACCACCTGTCAACGTCTGCTTTACCCCCTGGGCCGAGAGCTGAGTTTCCTACAGTGACAAGTAGGTGATAAAAGACAGGTGTCCAAGTGTTTCCTGGAGAAAAAGCACTGGTTTAACTTATTTAATTAGTTCCAGAGAAGCAGTCAGACAGAAATGACACATCCCCTACAGGGCACAATAATCCAGGCTGCAATTTCTCATCAGATGCTGTGCAGACCAGGATGTGGAAGAACACTGAAAACATGAAACCAAAGGAAGCACCAAGCCAGAGTTGTGCATCTGCGAGAATTTCAGAAATGGAGGAAAAATCGATGCAAGAATACCCTTCAGAAATGAAAAAATTGACACGAAAATGCCCTTCAGAAATGAAGAAAAAATCAACATGAGAATACCCTTCAGAAATGAAGGAAAAATCGATGTGAGAACAACCTTCGGAAACGAAGGAAAAATCGACGCGAGAACACCCTTCGGAAATGAAGAAAAATCGACGTGAGAACACCCTTCAGAAATGAAAGAAAAATGAAAAATGAAAGAAAAATTGGTCCAGTGAGGACGCACTAAGAGAATTTGTTGCCGGGACACCTGCTTTAAAAAATGCTAAAGCAAGTTCTTCAGCTTGAGGGAAGATACCAGAGGAAAACCCACAACCTCAAGAAGGAAGACAGGGCAAGACAGGCAGTGAATGTCCAAGGAAACACAGCACACTATTGTTCTCCTCTTTACCCTGAGTGACTTTTCTTGCTCTGAATCTATTTTGTCTAACATGAATAGAGCTGTTTGAGGATTTTTGTGTAACTGATGTTGGCCTGATAGGTCTTTTCCCATCCTTTGACTGTGAAACAGTGTGTATCATTACATTAAAAATGAATTTCTTGTAGACAGCATGTAGATGAGTCTTTAAAGTACGTATGATGGTTGAAAACGACAATGAACAACATTGCATGGTTGAATTTTCAATATGTGCAGATGCGATACGATGACTGTGACAAAGGGCACAGTGAAGGGGCCTTGGTGGGGACAAGGTCCCAGCATTCCAGCCAGAAGTGGTAAAATATTAATTCTGCATAGACTGGAAAGGTGAGGAGTTAGAATGTATATTGCAATCCTTAGAATGACAATACACAGAGATAGAATTCAAGAAACCATCAGATAAATCAAAATGAAATACTACAAAATATCCCAATAATCCAAAAGAAGACATGCAAAGGGGAAAAGGAGAAAAAATCAAAGGTGCCAAATAGAGGACATGCAAGAAATGCTGGACCTAAATTCAGACACATCAGTGATGAATATAAATTTAGATGATCTAAACATACTGATTAAAGGCAGAAATTATCAGACTGGATAAAGGCAAGTCTTATCTACAGGCTGTCTACAAAAATCCTCTTTAAATACAAAATATAGGCAGATTAAATGTAAAAGGATAGAAAAAGATATGCCAAGCAAACACCAATTAAAGAAACTGGAGTGACAAAGTAGATTTCAGAGCAAGGAAAATTCCTAAGAGTAAAGAGTGACTTTGAATAATGACAAAGGATCAACTCCCCAAGAAGACCTAGTAATCCTAAACACATATGCACCCAACAACAAGGCTTCCAAACTCACAAGACAAAGATGATAGACCTGAAAGGGAACAGGCAGCTCCACACTGGAATTGGTGACCCCAACATTCCCATCTCAGTCGGTTAGGGCTGCCATGTCAAAATACCACAGACTGGGGCCTTAAAGGGCAAAAATTTGTTTTCCCATCATTCTGGAAGCTGGAGGACCAAGATGAAGGCTGTTGGGGTTGACTTCTCCGTGTTCTCACGTGGTACTTTTTTTGTGCTGGTGTGGAGAGTGAACAATTCCTGGCTTCTTTCCATCTTCTTGTAAGGACACAAGTCCTATTGAATCGGACCCCCTCATATGACTTCTTGCAACCATAATCACCTCCTTACAGGCCCTGTCTCTAAATACAGTTACATTGGGGGTTAGGGCTTCAACATGTGAATTTCGTGGGACACAATTCAGTCCATAATAACTCCTCTCTCAGTAGCTGATAGAAAAGTGGACAGTAAATTAGCAAGGATATGGAAGAACTGACCAGCTCCAGGAACCAACTGGACCTAACTAACATTTATAAAATGTTCTGCCAAATAACATCTACATATACTTTCTTTTTGGTCATAAAATGCATGTGAACAAATTTAAAATAACAAAAAGCCTACAATGGCGTTAAACTAGAAATCAATAACATAAAAATGCCTAGAAAACCTACAAATAGGTGGAAATTAAACAACACACTCCTTAGACAATGCAAATGTCGAGGAGAATGGCTCAGAAAAACTGGAAATCACTTGAACTGAATGAAAAGGAAAAATATCACATAGCAAAATGAAACAGTGTTTAGAGAGAAATTTATAGAACTAAATGCTTATAGCTCTAGAAGCATTTAGTTAGAAAAGAATAAAGAAATGCTAATATTAAAAACAGAAGAAAATTATAAATCAACAATCTAAGCTTCCACCTTAAGAAATTACAAAAATAGGAGCAAATTAAACTGAAAGGCAGAAGGAAGGAAAGAGTAAAGATAAGAGAAACCAATGAAATAGAAAACAGAAAGACAACAAAGAAAAATCAATAAACTAGAGGCTGGTTCTTTGAAAAGATCAGTAAAATTGATAAAGCTTTAACCAGACTGATTAGCGAGGGAGAAAGAGAGAGAAATTATCAGTATCAGTAATGAAAGAGGATATATCACTATTGACCCACAGACATTAAGAGGTCAACGTACGAACATTATGAGCTACTCCCTGCACATACATCTGACAGCTTTGAAGAAATAAGCCAATTCTTTAAAAGCCACAAACTACCAAAACTCACTCAACAAGAAATAGATGGCCTGAACAGCCCTTTTGTATTAAAGTAATTGAATTCATAGCAGAAAAGCTTCCTGAAAATGAAAATTCCAGACACAGATGGTTTCATTAGCAGAATTTATGAACGGGTAATGAAGAAATATTACCAATTCTGCACAATCTCCTCCAGAAAATAGAAGAGAAATGCTTTCCTACTCATGTTATGAAAACAGCATTACTCCAGTGCCAATGCCAGATAAATGACAGTACAAGAAACAAAACTACGTACAAATATCTCTCATGAACATAGATGCAAAAGTATAAATTGTGACAGTAGCATGCAAGGCTGGCTAAACATCTGAAATTCAATCAGCACTCTCCACTGTATTGACAGACCAAAGAAGAAAACACACATGATCATCTCAAATGACGCAAAAAACAATGACAAAATTCAAGAATCATTATGAAAAAAGTCTCAGCAAACTAGGAGCAGTGAGGAACTTCCTTAACTGGATGGAATGTATCCATTAAAAACCCACAGATGACATCGCCATAGTGGTGAAAAACTGGATACTTCCTCCCTAAAATCTGGAATGAGGATAGGCGGTCCCCACTCCCATCCTTGCCAACATCATCCTGAAAGTCCCAGCTAGTGCAATAAAGCAAGGAAGGAAATAAAAGGCATTCAGACAAGAAAGGAAGAAAGAAAACCATCTCTATTTACAGAGAGCATAATTGTTTATGTAGAACATTCCCAGGAATTTACCAAAAAAGACACAAAAACCTCACCTATAACTAGTCCATGAGTTCAGCAGTGTCACAGGATACAAGATCGGCACACACGTGTCAATGGCGTTTTTATCTAATAACAGTGAACACGTGGGAATTGAAGTTTAAGTCTCAGGCCCACTGACAGCCCTGCCAAGAGAATGAAACACAAACACACTTAACACAACTCAAGTAGATGAATAATGGGCAAAAGAGGGAAGAACTCATTCACCAAAGACATTTGGATGGCAGATAAGAACACGAGATGCTCGACATCGTCAGCCATAAGGGAATAAAAATGTCCACCACTGATGCGTGGAACCACCACACACCTGTGAGAACAGCGCAAGGAAGAAGGAAACGCGTGGTCACACTCAGCGCTGGCGAGGACGCGGAGCCCCCAGTTCTCCCGCGCCACTGCTGGGGGTGTGACGTACCGCAGCTGCTCCAGACAACAAGGTGGCAGTGTATTTTAACGTTACATCTACGCTTACCTTGGGATCCAGCAACCCCCTGCCTGGACACGCATGCTGGAGAAATGAAAGTTTATTTCACGGGAAAATCTACACACCACTGTTTGTAGCGGCTTCACTTCAGGAATTAGAAAATGAACCACTTACTTGAATCCAGTGAATAGTCACCAAAAACAACCAACCCACAAATGTGTAAACAACATTGAGACCTACTAAAAACAACAAATACCTGCTTACATATGTTAATTGTTTGCCCATTTTGCCTCTGCGGACTTCCATTCCAATTCTTTATTTACTCTTCCAATACCTACGACTCTTTCTATTTAAGGTGTTAAAGGAAACATTTGACTGATCAAAAACTGATATGACATTTATCTTACTTTACTTTTAAAATTTCAACTTTTATTTTAGATTTAGGGGGCACACGTGCAGATTTGTTACATGAGAATATTGTGTGATGCTGAGGTTTGGAGGACAGGTGCCATCACCCAGATGGCGAGCATCATACCTGAAGGAAGTTGTTTAATCCTCCATCCCCAACCCTCGAGGAGGCCCCAGTGACTTTTGTTCCCATATTTTTGTCCACGTGTCCTCAATGTTTAGTTCCCACTTGTAAGTGAGAACATGTGGTATTTGGTTTTCTGTTCCTGCATTAATTTGCTTAGGAGAATGGCCTGCAGCTGCATCCATGTTGCTGCAAAGGACACGATTCCATTCTTTTTATGGCTACATAGTATTCCACAGTGTATATGTACCACATTTTCTTTATGTAGTCTACCACTGATGGGCACCTGGGTTGGTTCCATGTCTTGCTATCGTGGATAATGCTGTGATGAACATATGTGTCCTTTTGGTAGAATCCTTTATTTTCTTTTGGGTATATACCCAGTAATGGGATTGCTAGGTTGAACGGTAGCTGTGTTTTAAGATCTTTGAGGAATCTCCAGACTGCTCTCCACGGGCCTGGGCTAATTTGTGTTCCCACCAGCAGTGCGTGAGCATCACCTTTCTTCTTCGGCTTCATCAGCATCTGTTGTTTTTTGACTTTGTAATAATCGCCATTCTGACTGCTGAGCTGGCATCTCATTGTGGTTTTGATTTGCATTTCTCTGATAATGAGAATTTTTTCTTATACTTGTTGGTCACTTGTATGTCTTCTTTTGAGAAGTATCTGTTCATGTCCTTTGCCCATTTTTTTATTCCTTTGCCCATTTTTTAATGGGGTTGTTTTTTGCTTGTTGATTTGTTTAAGCATCCTATAGATGCTGGATATTAGGCCTTTGTCAGATGCATAGTTTGCAGACATTTTCTCTCATTCTGTAGGGTGTCTGTTTCCTCCACTGGCAGTTTCTCCTGCTGTGCAGAAGCTCTTTAGTTTAATTAGGTCTCACTTCTCTATTTTTGTTTTTGTTGCAATTGCTTTTGGGGACTTAGCCAGAGTTCTTTGCCAACACCAACGTCAAGAAGACGTTGTCTTCCCGGATGCTTATAGTTTGATGTCTTGCATTTGAGTCTTTAATCCATCTAGAGTTGATTTTCGTCTATGCGGAAGGGTAAGAGTCCAGTTTCCTTCTTCTGCCTGTGACTGAGTTGGTTATCCCAGCACCATCTATCGGACAGAGAGTCCTCTCCCCGCCGCTTGTTTTTGTTGGTTTTGTCAAAGATCAGACGGGTGTAGGTGTGCAGCTTCATGTCTGAGTTTTCTATTCTGTTCTATATGATAATGAAACCAAATCAATGTCTCTGCTCAGACACCTTCTGACAAGGTCTGTGGCGCCCACCACGGCGTTAGGGCCGCAGCCTCCTGCCCCATGTACCTGGCCCGGCTCTGCCCAGCTCCCTGCAGCTGCGCCAGTGTGTGCTGTGACTCGTGCTCCTGGTTTGTCATCTGCCCCCTCAGTAGACACCACAGCCTTCAAGCTTTCTCCGCTCCGTGACCAGCACCTGGGATGGGACCAGCAGTGCATGTGGCTCTGGATTCATGTTTGTTGAATGACTGACTGAACGGAGGCTCCCTTACAGAAGTGAATGGTGCAGCCCTCCCTGAGTCCCAGCCTCACTCTGGATACCAAGGAGTAAGGTGGTCAGGGGTCAGGGGCCGAGGCTGAGATGCTGGAGTGGGGAGATTGCCTGGGAGGGGACTGGAGGGTGTGGTGGAACTGCAGGTTCTCTCCTTGACATGCCTGTGGGGGAGCCTTTCCCGGCCCTCTCTCCGCTGGGTTTCACCCTTTCTCCGGTGCATGCCACACTGGGCATCCCACCCCAGGGGTCCAGGAAGTGGGCGTGTCGGCCAAGTGAGAGCCCGTTTCTGAATACCCTGTGAAGTTGGTGAGAATTCAGGTGCCTATCGGCCGGGCTCCACCTGTGCACCAGGTGTGGCCACCTCACTGTGACTTCAAAGGTCCCCGGGGAGGAAGGAGGCTCCCAGCTGCACACAGGTGAGTCAGTCCCATTGTTCCGTGTGTCTGAAAAATCAATCGGGTCCAAAGTAAAAATATTTATTTAATGAGCAGAAATGTATGGCCGATCGGTTGTTAAAGGATATTGCTTCCTGCTCCTTGATACTGAAAAGGGGCGTTTGAAAAAATTCATTTGCAGGGATTGAGTTCTGGAAATGGCCATTCTAGGTGAAATAAGCACAGAAAATAGCACAGCACCCACCAAAGACAGCTCATTGTCTTCCTTGGGGTGCTGGGGGATACGGACGCCCCTTGGGGGCAGGAGGATCCCAGCGGGAGGACACTGGGCACTGTGTGAAGTCTCCCCTTGTAGTCCCAGAGAGGGGCAGGCGATGGCCCTGAGTGTCCCTGGGTCTCCCAAACGCAGGCCTGGGCTTCTCTGGGAGGAGAAGAGAAGGGTCTGGGTCAGAACCCAGTGAGTTTGGGGCTCCCTCCACCTCCTTCGCTCCCTGTGAGATGGGCACAGAGAATGGGTCCCTCCGTGGACGCCTGGTGGTTCTCGGCCGAGATCGCACCCTCATGGCACCTGCCGGGGACATGCCTGCTGGCCACCACCAGCTCCTGCAGCTGCGGTCTCTGGAGAGCACCGCTGTGATCCCCAGGGCTCGAGAACCCGCCGTGCGTTTTGTAGGGCCAGCATTTGCGTACTGGGTGTGCTGCGCTCCCTTCCTCGCGCGGCTCCCTGTTCAGCTCCCTGCAGGCGTCGGGACCTTGCTGCATGGCTCCTCTTCCAAAACCCACAAGGTTCTGAGTTCCTGGGGCTTTGTCCCCCCAGTCTGTGGCCGCCACAGGGCCTCCTCCTGGACCAGCCTGAAGGGCACATGGGGATGGCACCTCTGGGCTCGGGTAGCGAAAGCCGCACAGACGTCCCGAGGACCCTGGGAGCGGCCGTGTCCTGCCTCTTGGTCCCTGAGGACCCTGGGCCTTCCTGGCAGTGGAGGCTGGTGTCTCTCACTCTGTCCAGGTGCAGGCCAGCACACAGCTCCCGAGGGGAGCGAGGACCCAGGACTCCGTGACGGTTCTGGACAAAGCTCTGCAGGCGCCAGGCCTCAGGTCAGAACAGGACTCAGCTAAATGCCTTCAGAGCTCTGGCTGAAATGCACAGCACCCACCACTGTCAGTTTTCGTGTGTTGGGGTGTGATGGGGATGGTGTCTCAGTCCTATGTTCTCGTGCTGCTGTGTTTGGGACGTATCAGTTTCCCACGGCTGTGGGAACAAGTTACCCCAGACTTGGGGGCTCAGAACAACACACAGGACTCTCACGCTTCTGGAACACGGCCCCCGCTCCCTCCGGAGGCTCCGGGCCAGGATCCTCCCGTCGCCTCCAGCTTCTGCTGTATCTCTCCATGGCCGGCTCCTCCATGTCTCTTCTCTCTGTGTCTCTCTTCTGTCTCTTGGAAGGACACTCATGATTGCATTTAGACCCCCCACCACCCACCCCCCGATAACCCAGGAAAAGCACCTCTCAAGATCCCTATGTTTATCACAGCTTTTGCCTCAGAGGTGACATTAGAAGCACTGGGGTTTTGCACAGATTTTTGGGGAGGTCTTAATCAGCTCAGGTGGCCATAGCAGAAAGCCACACATGGGCGACCTGAGCAGCAGACACAGGTTTGTTGAGCAGCAGACATTGGAAGCTCCCACCACTCTGGGGTGGAAGCCAGAGATCCTGTCACCAGCTGACTGGCCTCCTAGTGAGGGCCCTTCCTGGTTTCCTGGTGCAACAGAGAAAAGGGAGGGCAACTGTCTCCTATGAGGGCACTGATCCCACTGGGAGGACCCCACTCCACACACCGCAGCACTGGGGTTGGGGTTCCACCCATGACTCCTGCAGGAGCACAAACGTGCAGCCAATAGACCACGTGCCTCTGGGCAGCAAAGGTCCCCTCTCACCTGCACTTCATTCTCCCGGTGCTGCCTCTAAGGACAAGGCTGGCTCCAGTGGGCTCAGTGCTGACTACCAGGATGCAGGAGGCCTGCTCGCTCGCCATAGCTGCAAAGCCGGCTGATTACATTTCAGGCTTTTGTTTATTCCCCATCCCGACTCGCTCCTTCATCCACACAGACTGCTCGGACCTGGACTCAGGCCAGGCTGGACACCAGGCAGACAGAGGAACGTCCCCAGCAGCTGGCTCCATCTGTCCAAACAGACGGAGGGATGTCCCTAGCAGCTGGCTGCCTCTGTCTGAGCCCTGGGAAGGTGGGGTCCTCCAGAGCTCCCCTCTGCAGCCCCAGCCACCCCCATGCTCCAGCTCCTGCCCCATCCCGGGGCTCTAACTTCCCATGGAGAAAGGGGGTCCCTCCGCTGGGCAGGCACAGCCTCCTTCCAGGCCTTGTTACAGGCACCTGCACACGTGCCTGTGCCATCTAAGCTGTGCCCGCCACCTCGGCAGACGCCAGGGTCCACAGGAAGGCGTTGGGCGCAACAGTCACTCAGCTGTTGTGTTTTCTTTCTCTTAGCCACAGTCTAGTCCTAGCAGCAGTGACCTTAGTTTGGAGCCTAGGTTGGGCACCCCGGTGATGCCAATTTTCTTTGCCCTTATCATCCCAAGGCGGCTGCTGCAGTTTCAGACGTCACGACTTTGTTCAGCGCAAAGGAGAAGGGGGACAGGGTATGTGCCACTTACACATGCTTCTTCTGGAAAATCTAAACTTTACCTGAAAATGCCAGCGTAGCCTCATGCTTGCTTCTCACCAATCCGAGCTGTAAGAGATGGCTCCATCCTCTACACCAGAAATGGGCACGGCCCAAGAGGGCTGGGAACTGCCAGTCCCCTTGAGGGCCCTCTTATTTTTATTTTTTAGAGATGAGAAAACTGGAGTTCGGAGATGGGCTTGTTCACGGCCACACAGCCAGGGAGCCTGCTCACCCCAGTGTGTGCCCAGCCAGAAACCCGCGTCTGGGCCCCCAGAGGCTGGGATCCTCACAGTGGGGACCCACCATGTCCACTGCCTGCAGGAACCGACAGAGAGGCTGTGATGCTGAGCCCCGGCCTCATGAGACAAAGCTTTGCCCCACGGAATGCACCCAGCGGCAGTGGAAAGCAGCACTGGAGCCTGCAGGATTGAGGCGGTGGAGCTTGGTCAGCACGGGGGGGCGGGGGCAGGAGGGGGGACGTGGCCAGGGAGCAGTCAGGGCTGGTCGGCTGACCAGAGGCTCAAGGAGAAGGTGAGCTTTGAGTGATGGTCACTGGGCCATATGGGGTGGGGCGGCTCTGGCTCTGAGAGAACTCCTGCTTGGAGGAGACCTTGGGCTTCCTGAGGCTGGTGGCCCCCAGGCCACACTCCGCCCTAGCCCTAAGGGAGTCTGAGCTCTGGGCTCCCCGAAACCTCAGAGATGCGGAGCAAGCAGCTGCAGGTCCTCAAGCCGTAGTGAGGTAAGCCTGGGACTTTGCAGGGGATGCCAGGTTATATCTGATGCTGGCCCCTGCTCCTGATCAGCCTGCTTTTAACAGCAGATGGCGGAAAGAGAGGCAGAGGTGGTGTACTAGGCCATTCTTGCATTGCTATAAAGAAAACCTGAGACTGGGTAATTTATAAAGAAAAGAGGTTTAATTGGCTCATGGTTTTGTAGGCAGTACACGAAGCGTAGTGCCAGGATCTGCTTCTGATGAGGCCTCAGGAAGCTTCCAGTTGTGGTAGAAGGTAAAGGGGGAGCAGATGCATGGCACTGTAAGAGGGGGGCAAGTCAGAGGGAGAAGGCACCTCACATTGTGAGAGGAGAGCAAGTCGGGGGGGAGATGCCTCACATTGTGAGAGGAGAGCAAGTCAGGGGAGAGGTGCCTCACATTGTGAGAGGGGGACAAGTCAGAGGGGGGAGGTGCCTCACATTGTGAGAGGGGGGCTGTGAGAGGGGGCAAGTCAGAGGGGGAGGCACCTCACATTGTGAGAGGTGGCTGTGAGAGGGGGGCAAGTCAGAGGGGGAGGCACCTCACATTGTGAGAGGGGGCTGTGAGAGGGGGGCAAGTCAGAGGGGGGAGGCGCCCCACACTTTTTTTTTTTAAATTGAGACAGAGTCTCACTCTGTCGCCCAGGCTGGAGTGCAGTGGCGTAATCTCAGCTCACTGCAACCTCTGTCTCCCAGGTTCAAGCAATTCTCCTGCCTCAGCCTCCCAAGTAGCTGGGATAACAGGTGCACATCACCACACCCAGCTAATTATTTTTGTGTTTTTAGTAGAGACAGGGTTTCACCATGTTGGCCAGGCTGGTCTTGAACTCCTGACCTCAAGTGATCCAGCCGCCTCAGTCACCCAAAGTGCTGGGATTACAGGTGTGAGCCACTGCGCCCGGCCACCGCACACTTTTAAACTACCAGATCTACCAGAGTGAGAAGTCACTCATCACCAACGGTGATCCAAGCCATTCATGAAGGACCCACTCCTGTGATCCAAACACCTTCTACCAGCCCCCACCTCCAGCACTGGTGATTACATTTCAACATGAGATCTGTGGGGACAAACATCTAAACCATATCGAGTAGGCTCGGGAGGCAGCAGCCCTGGAAGATGCCAAGTGCCTGGGAGGACAGAGGAAGACGCCAGAGTTCACGGGGGTCATGTGCAGGCGCAGCTCCTGCCAGGTGGCTGAAGATGCGGCTCCAGGTGGTGGCAGTGCCCCAGCCCCATCAGTCCTTCCTGGGGAGAGGGTCATGGCTCAGGGGCTGAAGGGCTGGGGGGCTTGTCTGAGAGGGGTGCATGCCTGCCCATCAGGCACTTTCGGAAAAAGCTGGAAACCAAGATTTCCCTGAGAAGTCCTGGGCTTTCTGGCGTTGGAAACTGTAGGAAACAGCCGGCTTCTGCTTCCCCTCCAGGGTCCGCGAGAGAATTTGTTTTGGACAAACGTTGTAGGCCACATGCTTGGGGCACCTCTGACCTCACCCAGTGCCATGCCCCCCAGCTGAGGCCCGGCCCCTGCTTGGGAGTGGTTCAGGGATGTGAGGCCTAGCACTGGTCCCCAGGCCTGTGGGAGCCCTCTGGGCCCCTTGCAGAGTGGGG
The DNA here is from genome assembly GCF_028885625.2 of Pongo pygmaeus. Classification (NCBI taxonomy): domain Eukaryota; kingdom Metazoa; phylum Chordata; class Mammalia; order Primates; family Hominidae; genus Pongo; species Pongo pygmaeus. The sequence continues at coordinate 590,454 of NC_072377.2, forward strand.
CAGCAGTTGGCTGAGGACTGCGAGGGCTGAGCTGTCCTGACCCAGTCCTGGGATAGCAGAGCCGCCCACCCTGCCTCAGGGCTCCTGGGTGTCTCTTGCAGCCACACCACTTGTAGCTGGGCTCTGTGCATGTTGTCAGTGCAGCCCCAGCAGCCCAGAGCAGTTCACAAGCTCCCAGACCGACTGTACCTGCTCCAGGAAAACTCCTATGAGGGCACTGAAACTTCCCATCGTTACAGGGCTCCGGCCCACAGCCATGGGGATGCCCCTTCCCACACCAGCTCTTGCAACTGGAAGGCTGCGGGCCACTCACTCTGAAGCCTCCCCTTTCCAGACACAAGGGCAGGAGTCAGGGGCAGTGGCAGCATCCCCCAAAGGTGCCGATGGATGGTGTTTCAACCTAAACCAGACAGCCGCACTACCTCCCTGGCCACACAGCGGGACAGAGACCAGGACACAGCAGCCCACCTGCTGCCCTCACACTCCCCTCCTCCATGCTGTGAACTAAACCGCACCCGTGCCCTGTTACTCGAACAAGGTGGGAAGGTGTGGCCCCACCCCCTCCTAAGACATTACGATGCGGAGAACCCCCAAGCCCACCCTCGACTGTGCTCACTGGAAACAGCCCAGCAAGGGCTACGTGTGCCTTCCGGTTTCACATTTGGGAAGGTTAGTGGGTAAAATGCAGTACTGACAGTTCTCAAATATTGATGTTGATCTTAACTGCTAGAGATACCGTGAGGGAAAAGAGCGCTTTTGTTCAACGTTTATGAATGGATAAAGGAGGAACTGAAACCAGCAAAGGGGCGGCTGGCCCTGGACCAGACGCGGCTTTGCCGAGGAGCTGTGGGCAGGGTGGGCCAGCACCTCCTTTCTTCTCGAGAAGGATGTGGGGAGCAGGTGGCTCGTGCTGCCCACCTCCCCGGCCCTCGTCCATGCCTCTGCACTGCCCGCTGGGCTTCTGCTGCCCAGGGATGTGGGGAAAGGCCTTGGAATGGGATGGAGGTCCACGTGTGGGTGTGTGACAGATACCAGAGGATGGAGGTCCACGTGTGGGTGTGTGACAGATACCAGAGGATGGAGGTCCATGTGTGGGTGTGACAGATACCAGAGGATGGAGGTCCACGTGTGGGTGTCACAGATACCAGAGGATGGAGGTCCATGTGTGGGTGTGACAGATACCAGTGGATGGAGGTCCACGTGTGGGTGTGTGACAGGTACCGGTGGATGGAGGTGAGTGTGCATGTGCACGTACACCTGCGTGTGTATGTGGTGTGAGCAGGTGTGTGAACTGTGAGCGTGTGCACACGTGAACTGGGTGCGAGACTGTGTGTGTGAGCGTGTATGTGAGTGTACATGTCCACGTACACCTGCGTGTGTATGTGGTGTGAGCAAGTGTGTGAACTGCGAGCGTGTGCACACGTGAACTGGGTGAGAGACTGTGTGGGTGTGTGAGCGTGTACGTGAGTGTGCATGTGCACGTACACCTGCGTGTGTATGTGGTGTGAGCAGGTGTGTGAACTGCGAGCGTGTACACACGTGAACTGGGTGCGAGACTGTGTGTGGGCGTGTGAGCGTATACGTGAGTGTGCATGTCCACGTACACCTGCGTGTGTATGTGGTGTGAGCAGGTGTGTGAACTGTGAGCGTGTGCACACGTGAACTGGGTGCGAGACTGTGTGGGTGTGTGAGCGTGTACGTGAGTGTGCATGTGCATGTACACCTGCGTGTGTATGTGGTGTGAGCAGGTGTGTGAACTGCGAGCGTGTGCACACGTGAACTGGGTGTGAGACTGTGTGTGGGTGTGAGCGTGTACGTGAGTGTGCGAGCGTGTACGTGAGTGTGCATGTCCATGTACACCTGCGTGTGTATGTGGTGTGAGCAGGTGTGTGAACTGTGAGCGTGTGCACACGTGAACTGGGTGCGAGACTGTGGGTGTGTGAGCGTGTACGTGAGTGTGCATGTCCACGTACACCTGCGTGTGTATGTGGTGTGAGCAGGTGTGTGAACTGCGAGCGTGTGCACACGTGAACTGGGTGCGAGACTGTGTGGGTGTGAGCGTGTACGTGAGTGTGCGAGCGTGTACGTGAGTGTGCATGTCCACGTACACCTGCGTGTGTATGTGGTGTGAGCAGGTGTGTGAACTGTGAGCGTGTGCACACGTGAACTGGGTGCGAGACTGTGGGTGTGTGAGCGTGTACGTGAGTGTGCATGTGCACGTACACCTGCGTGTGTATGTGGTGTGAGCAGGTGTGTGAACTGCGAGCGTGTGCACACGTGAACTGGGTGCGAGACTGTGGGTGTGTGAGCGTGTATGTGAGTGCATGTCCACGTACACCTGCGTGTGTATGTGGTGTGAGCAGGTGTGTGAACTGTGAGCGTGTGCACACGTGAACTGAGCGTGACAGTGCGAATGTGTGTGCTGCAAGTTCCACTGGCCACATGAACGCAGGCGAGGCCACTCCGCTAGGCTGTGGATTTCCAGCCCGGCCACGCTGGTTGCCTGTGTCTTCCTCTCTACACACGATGGAGAAAGAACGATGCAGGATGCATCTCCGAGCTTGGCTCAGGCACCCACAGGGAGTTGGGTTTGGGTGCAGCTGCTCTGCCTAGCCCTGGCTTGGATGCTGTGAGCTGGGTGGGCCTGGGGTGAGCGCCCGTCCCTGGGGTGGGTGGAGGCCCCCATTTCCGTCTCAAGTCCCCTCACTGCACATCACAGCCTCCTCCCAACCCCGCTCTGTTTAGAGAAAGCCCAGAGGCCCCTCAGGCTGCACCTCCAGCCCTCTTCTCTGACCATGTGGGTCTCCCTGTTTCCTTCCGCTGGCCTGGTCTCTGGAGGGCTCACTGAGCCTGCAGTTTGGGACCCACAGGCTTGAGGATTGAGGCTTGGGGCCTGGGAGCCTCCCTGGAATGTTCTAGAAAGCTATGGATGGGGCACCTGTCAGGGAGACAGCACACGGAGAGCCTCTCCCACCTGGGTCCTGCCATAGCGGGCTGGGCCTGTGGGCCTAAAGAGCCGCTCCAGAATTTAACTGGGCCTGGGGGCTGGTGTCCTGTGAGGAGCCCGGGATAGAACCTGGGGACAGACGCCTCCATTAGTCCTTGGGAGCGGCAGGTAGCCCATGGGGTCATTGTGATCACGGTGCGTCGTGGGAACGTGCGCTGGGATGGGGAGGGGTCATCGTGATCACGGCGCGTCGTGGGAGTGGGAGCGTGCGCTGGGATGGGGAGGGGTCATCGTGATCACGGCGCGTCGTGGGAGTGGGAGCGTGCGCTGGGATGGGGAGGGGTCATCGTGATCACGGCGCGTCGTGGGAGCGTGCGCTGGGATGGGGAGGGGTCATCGTGATCACGGCGCGTCGTGGGAGTGGGAGCGTGCGCTGGGATGGGGAGGGGTCGTTGTGATCACGGCGCGTCGTGGGAGTGTCCGCTGGGATGGGGAGGGGTCGTTGTGATCACGGTGCGTCGTGGGAGTGTGCGCTGGGATGGAAAGGAGGTCATCGTGGGAGCGTGTGTTGAGATGAGGAGGGGTCATCGTGATGATGGCACAGCGCACTCTCCTCTGGTCTAGGTTTAGGGATGCCAGTGAGACCCGCTGAAGCGTTGGGGCCCTACCCGAGGTGAGGCGTGCCCACGTCTGGGGACTCCTGTCTTGGGGCCCCTCCCGGGAGAACCACCCCCCTCCTCTGGCAGGAAACCCCCGAAGCTGTGGAGGAGCCCTGGGCCCACAGACTGCATCCCTGCTGCTGGGGACCCCAGGCCTGTGCGGGTGCCACTGCCATGGGGCTGATGGGGCCCAGCCCTGGCACCTCAGCCCCTGCCTTTGCTTTCCTGGCTTCTCTGCGCCTGTGTGCCTTCGTGGCCCCACTCCAGGCCGGAAGGCTCCCGCGCCTCCATGGATCTTCACGATGTGGCCAACCATAGCGAGCACCGTGAGGAAGTGGAGACAGACACAACGTTCAGCAGCAGAAGACAGGATACTAAAGTTGGGTTTGGTTTGTGATCTAACGTGACCATTAAAAGTGTTTAATAAACAACGTTAAAGACTACTTAGTGGCAGATGCATACAGCAATGCTTAGCATAACCTCATGACTGTCAATATGCACAGGCTTGAGAAACACCAGAATACATGTGGGCATGTTAGCGTGGGTTATCTCAGCAGGGTGGCATATCGAATCTCGGTCCTTTCTGTAGTGTCTATATTTTCTACAGTGAAGCTGGGATACTTTGGTGAGCAGAGGCATTGTTTTCAAAGTTCCCATTGGTACTTCCATCACATCCCCGTGTGGTTCTGTCCTGGACTGGCTGCCCACTGAGGTCCCACTTGCCCTGCCCTGCCCTGCCCTGTCTGGCCAGCTGGGTACCTGCCCAGGAGGAAGAGGTTCAGTGTTTGGGGCCTGTGTTATGCCCTGAAAAGCCACTTCTGTTGGGTGAGGGCCCATGAGGCCTTCAGTTTGCTGTCATCGTGTGCTTCTGAAGAGCCAGGATGCTGTCCACTGTTCTCTGTCTTCTGGCTGGACAGAATTCCCCTCAGTGCATATCAGGGGCAGTGATGGGGCTGGGGGTGTGAGGGCTCAGCTGTGCCCTGAACTCCTTCACAGTCTTGCAGGAGGGGTCATGGAGCCATATCTGGGTTTGCAATTTTTGGAAAGTTACGTGACAGTCTGCACTCTGGAATGCTGAGTGTTCGGCAGACCCCATGAACAGTGATCAAATATGATGCTGTGTGTCCCACAGCCTAAGGGCTGTGGCAGAGACCAGGAGGGCCATCAGCTCCTACAGCTCTCGAGTCCAACTCAGGGCTCCTCCTTGCTGACTTCCCTGGGTTATCAGTGGAGACAGCCACCCTCCCACAGAGCACCTGCCTGAGATGGGCCAGGCCGCCCCCTGTGCCCTGGCTCTTGCTGCATATGCTGAGGTCAGCACAGAGGCGCCCTTGGACACCAGCATGCCCTCGGGTTTGCAGCTTGTCAAATATCCCATGAAGGCAATCTGGCCAAATGTGCTCTAACACCACTGGACCAACGGAACGTCTTGGGCTGAACAGATGCAGCCTTGCATCCACCGCCTGCCACCACCCTCTGTGTACACCCCCTGCACACACCTCTGCACACACTCCCCCTGCACACTGTTGCACACACCTCCTGCACATAGCTTCTGCACACAGCCTGTGTACACTCCCTGCACAGATCCCCTGCACACACCTCCCGCACACATCTTCTGCACAAACCCTGTGTATTCCCCCTGCACACACTTCTACACATACCTTCACACACCATGTATACCCCTGCACACACCTCTGCACACACCTCCTGCACACACCTTATGTACACCCCCTGCACACTGTTGTACACACCTCCTGCACATAGCCCCTGCACACACCTCTGCACACACCCCCTGCACACACTATTGCACACACCCCCACACATAGCCCCTGCACACACCTCCTGCACACACCTCTGCACACACCTCCTGCACACACTGTTGCACACCCCCACACATAGCCCCTGCACACACCCTCTGCACACACCTCCTGCAGTTTCCCACACCCCCACACATAGCCCCTGCACACATCCTTTGCACACACCTCCTGCACATACCTCTGCACACACCCCTTGCACATACACCCTGTATATACCCCCTGCATACTCCTTATGTACACCACTGCACATACTCCCTGCACAGACCCTGTGTGCATCCTCTGCACACACCCCCTATATGTACACCCTCTGCACACTCCTCCTGCATACACCCCATGTACACCTTCTGCACACACTCCCTGCACACATTCTGAGTACAACTCCTGCACACCCTGTGTACAACTTCTGCACACACCCCCCTGCACACACCCCCTACACATTCCCCTACACACTCCCCTACACCATCCACACACACTCCCTGCACACACTCCCCGTGTACACCCTCTGCCTGTGTATACCCTCGTCTAATACCACCATACATACCCCCACTACCCTCCCTTGTGTATCACCCCCCAGGCTGTGACATACCAGGGACGTTGCCAACGACCTGGTCTAATCTGGGGTGAGGGTTTCTGGGTGCCCCTAGACACCAGGAGAAAGGCAGGGAGGGGACACCCCTGGGGCTCTGGACTCACTCCACCAGGCACTGGGCCACAGTGGTACGGTGACACAGTAGATGTTTTGAGCGAGATTAAAGTCTTCCCAATAAACAGGCTGAACTCTGTCTTCCTTGAAAGCTCTGTAGAAGGACCTCACAGGGATAAACACAGCGAGACCCTCCAGGGCGCGGTCAGCCATGAGACACAGTGCTGGGCCTGTGACATCTCTGGAGGTTCTGGGCTGGAGAAGGACCGGCCGTGGGGAGTGACTGGCTGGGGAGAAGCTCAGCTCCCGCCCACCTCTGGGAGGCCCGGGGCTGGACGGGACGTGCAGCAGACAAGGCTCCGGGCGGGTGCTGGGGGGTCTGGAGGGGTCCCCTCGTGGGGGTCGGGTTGGGGGGGGGAGTCTAAGTGAGTCGGGGGTGCCCGGGGGCGCTGAGTTCAGGGTGGGAGCGGAGTGTGGATGGGGCACGGTCCCCACGCCCACCACCAGCCGCGATTCCACCGCGCCTACTCGCGGTTTCCCCGGGAGGACACGGCATATGTCAAGGACCTGGGCCTAGAAGGCGGCCGCGCCCAGGGAAGCCTTGACAGGGCGCTATCTGGGGCGCGGGCTGGGGTCGCGTGGCCAGTACCTGGGGGAACCGCCATTCAGGAGACCCCCCGCCAGGCTCTTGGTTCCGCCCACGCAGGTCCCGCCCCCTCCCCCAGCCACGCGCCCCGCCCCGCCGCGCAGGCCCCGCCCCGTCCCGCCAGGCTCTTGGTTCTGCCGACGCAGGTCACGCCCCTCTCTTAGCCTCGCCCCGCCTGCCGCGCAGGCGCCGTCCGAGGGCTCCGTTTGAAACATGGCGCGGGCTGGCCCTCGGCTGGTGCTGAGCGAGGAGGCGGTTCGGGCGAAGAGCGGCCTAGGGCCTCACCGCGACCTGGGTGCGCCGGAGGGCGGGCGGGGGTGCAAGCATGAGGTGGCGGGGGGTAGGTGCCGAGCTTCCCGGGGCGGCGGCGGACGGTGGGCAGGCGGGACCCGTCTACGCAGGCGCCGCGGGCGTCCGGAACGGTCGCGGGCGGACGGGCGGGGCGCGCGTGCCCAGGTGAGGGACCCACCCCCCGTGCCCAGGTGCGGCCCCTGCCGGCGTTCGGGTCCCGGCGTCCCGGCCCCTGCCTGTATATCGGGTCTCTGTGGTTCCGTGACTGGGCGTTACATCCGCTGAGAAGAGGGAGCCAGCCTTGCTGTCCAGGAGCGCAGCCCGCCCTCCCGCTGGGGACCCCCTCCCTGGTTCTCCTGGGCCCACTCTGTGGTGATTGTTGCGCTCGGCCTTCTTGAGGATGTTGGTGGCCGGTTTCCTTCTTTTCGGCTTATTTTTGTCTGGTTTTGGCGTCAGGGTGAAGCCGAACTCATACACTATTGAGAAGTGTTGCCTTCTCTCATATTTAGAAGAAGTTCTGTAGAGTGTGTGCTCATTGTTTGAATGTTTCCTGGAATTTTCCAGTGAAACCATATGGACATGTCAATTTCTGTTTTTGAAGCTTTTAAATAACAAATTCTGTATCTCTGGTTGTTAGAGAACCGTTCATATTAGTTCACCGCGAGTCTTGGCTGTGTGGGGTTTTGTGGAGTTGGCTTATTTGAGCTAACTTATGGAGTGTGTGTGTAGAGTTGTTCCTGGTGTGCTGTTGTTAGCCTGTTAATGTCTGTGTATGGTCTGCAGGTGTTACTGGACCAACAGGTTCAGTCAGGTGCTGTGGGGGCCACAGGCCAATACACTGAGACAGTGGGGTTTGCAGCAGAGAAAGAGTTTAATGCTAGCAGGGAGGGAGGTGGAAGGAGGCCTCAATCCATCTCCCCAAGATCTGAGCGGTTTTGTTTTTTTTTTTTTAGACGGAGTCTCACTCTGTCGTCCAGGTTGGAGTGCAGTGGCACAATCTCAGCTCACTGCAACCTCCACCTCCCAGGTTCAAGTGATTCACTCAGCCTCCTGAGTAGCTGGGATTACAAGCGCGCACCACCATGCCCAGCTAATTTTTTTTACTTTTAGTAGAGATGGGGTTTCACCATGTTGGCCAGGCTGGTCTTGAACTCCTGATCTCAGGTGATCCACCCTGCCTTGGCCTCCCAAAGTGCTGGGATTACAGGCATGAGCCACCACACCCAGCCTGAGCTGGGGGTTTTAGGGGAATAGGATTGTGAGGGGCTGGAAAATTGGTGTTGTCAATTGGTGGAGGTAAGGGCCGTGGAATTATCAGGGTGTGGAAACTGCATTCTTTGATGAATCCGCTTGTGGGGTCCTTTAGACCAGCTGGCATCAGTCCCCAGGTCCTGAAAGAATATCTCAAATGGAAAACTTAACAATTTATAATGTCCAGGTTATTATCTGTAGAGTAGTTAAGGGGAACTGTAACCTCGTGACAACGTCCACGTGATCCTGAGGCAGTAGGCTCCACAGGGCTCTGAGGAAGCAGGTGAGAGGGCAGCTGACCTCGGGACACGCCGAGTCCTCCCTTCTTCCCTGATTAGTGCTACAAGGTTTACAGGGATATCCCTTTTCTGTTCCTGATATTGATAATCTGTGTATTCTTTCTTTTTTAGTCTTGCTAGAGGCTTGTGAATGTTATTGATAGTTTCAAAGAACCGACTTTGGGTTTGATTTTTCTCCAGTGTTTTTCTAGTTTCAAATTTCATTGATTTCTGCTTTTTTTTTATTTCCTTCTTTCTGCTTGCTTTGCATTTATTTTATACTTTTTCTAGATTCTTGAGGAAAAACTGTAGTTTATTGATTTGAGACTTTCTTATTTTCTATTATAAATAGTGCCACAAGTTTCTCTCTAAGCACTACTTTAGCTGTATCCACAAATTTTGTTATGTTGTATTTTAATTTTCATCCAGTTCAGCATATTTTAAGAATTTCCCTTGATACTTCCTGTTTGACCTGTGAATTTTTTTTTTTTTTTTGAGGTGGCGTCTCACTTTGTCACCCAGGCTGGAGTGAAGTGGCACAATCTTGGCTCACTGAAAGCTCTGCCTCCCGGGTTCATGCCATTCTCCTGCCTCAGCCTCCAGAGTAGCTGGAACTCCTGACCTCATGATCCGCCCACCTCGGCCTCCCAAAGTGCTGGGATTACAGGCATGAGCCACCGCGCCCGGCCTGACTTGTGGATTTTTAAGGAGTATGTTTTTAACGTTCCATGTGTGGATATTTTCCTGTGTGATTCCATTATGGCCAGAACATAATCTGTATGATTTTAATTCTTTTAAATTTGTCAAGGTTTGTTTTATGATCCAGCATCTGGTCTATGTTGTTGAATGTTCCAGGTGCACTTGAATGTGTGTGTATTCTGTTGTTGAGTGGAGTGTTATGTAAATACATAAATATCAATTAGATCCTGTTGGTTGATGGTATTGTTCAGTTCTTCTGTATCCTTGCTGATTTTCTGTCTAGTGACTCTATTAATGACTGAGAGAGGGGTCTGGAACCCTTAACTGTAATTGTGGATTTGTCTATTTCTTTTTTCACTTTATATGTTTTGAAGCTCTGTTTGTTGAATTACATAGCTAGGATTTTTATACCTTCTTAGTGGACTGACCCTTTTAGTATATGTAGTCTTCCTGTTTTTTTTTTCTTTTTTTTTTTTTTTTTTTTGAGACAGAGTTTCCTTCTTATCCCCCAGGCTGGAGTGCAGTGGCACGATCTTGGGTCACTGCAACCTCCGCCTCCCGGGTTCACATGATTCCTCTGCTTCAGCTTCCCGAGTAGCTGGGATTACAGGCACCTGCCACCATGCCTGCCTAATTTTTGTATTTTTAGTAGAGACGGGGTTTCACCATGTTGGCCAGACTAGTCTCGAACTCCTGGCCTCAGGTGATCTCTGCTGGGCTCCCAAAGTGCTGGGATTACAAGCGTGAGCCACGGTGCCTGGGCCTTGTTCCTCTTTTTTCCTGGTAATTTTCTTTGTTGAGACATCTGTCTTATTTGATATTACTGTTGTTACTGTAGCTTCTTTTGATTGGTTTTTGCATGGAGTATCTTTTCCTATCCACTTGCTTTGAACTTTGAACCTACCTGTATCTTTATATTTGAAATTAGTTTCCTGGTTTATTATTTTTATTCACTCTGCTAATCTCTGTCTTGTAGTAGTGTTTTAGGCCATTTACATTTAATCTAATTGTTAAATATTAGAACTTAAGTGTGCCATTTTATTGTTTTTTGATTGTTTCCTGTGTTTTTTCTTCTGTTTCCCTTTTCCTGCCTCCTGTGACTTACTCGAAAATTTTTAGTATCTCATTTTGATTTATCTGTTATGTTTTGGTGTATATCTCCTTCTATGGTTTTCATAGTGGTGGCTATACAAATTACAATGTATTTGTGTAGTTCAACACAGTTTACTTGTACAGATATTTTACCATTTCTAAGTGAAATATAGAAACTTTATCACCATTTAGGTCTCTATCCTCTCCCCTTTACAATTTAGTTGTCTTAAATATTTCTTCTGCATACCTTGAGAACCGTATTAATATTATGATTTTTTTAAATACCTAGCCTTTGCAATAACTCAGGAGGAAACATATTTATCTGCATGTTTATCTGTTCCGTTATTTTTTCTTCATTCCACGATGCTCTAGGTTTCTTTCTTTTGTTTTTCCTTTATATTTGAAAAAATTTCTTCAGCAGTTGTCTTAGGGCAGGTCTGCTTGTGACAGGTTCTCTTAGTTTTTCTCTGCGGTTTTACAGTTTTCATCTGTCATCTCTATTTTGCTGTTAAACTGCTCTTGTGATTTTTTGTTATTGTATTTTTCTTTGAAATTTCTATTTGTTTCTTCTTTATCTTCTGTTTCTTTGCTAAGACTATTTTTTCCTTTGTCTCAAGTGTTTGTAATTGCTCATTGAAGTATTTTTTATGACAGTCACTTTAAAATCCTTGTTAGACCTGACTGCTGTGTTCTCTCTTGGTGGTATCTGTTGATTGACTGTGTTTTCTCATTCAAATTGCCATTTTTCTGGTTCTTGGTCATTTTTTATCATATTGTGGACATGCTGGGTATGATGTCATGAGACTCTGTTTCCTGTTTAAATCCCCTTACTTGAGAAGACTCCTCACTCGAGCCTGCTGGGTGCCACCTTGTTGCTGGGACGGTCGTGGAGCTCCTGCCTCACCCACGGCCTCTGGCAGACCCTACTGGCTGGGAGGGTGAAGGGCACCACCTCGTTCTAGCCAGGCTGGGACAGCAGTCAGGATCCATTCTGACACCCTGGTGCTGGCTGCTGCACAAGGCCAGGTGGACGGTGTGTGTGTGTGTGTGTGTGTGTGTGTGTGTGTGTGTGTGTGCGTGTGTGTGTGTGTTCGAGTGGGGGTTTACTTGCAGGAGGGCGGGGGTTTACTTGCAGGAGGGCTGATGATGTGAAGAGAGTCTGTCCTGCAAGGCCCCTGCTGGTGCCAGGTGGACGAGGGGTGTGTGTGTGTGTGTGTGGTTGTGTGTGTGTGTGTGTGTGTGTGTGTGTGTGCTTTGCTTGCAGGAGGGCTGATGATGTGAAGAGAGTCTGTCCTGCAAGGCCCCTGCTGGTGCCAAGTGGACGAGGGGTGTGTGTGTGTGTGTGTGTGTGTGTGTGTGTGTGTGCGCTTTGCTTGCAGGAAGGCTGATGATGTGAAGAGAGTCTGTCCTGCAAGGCCCCTGCTGGTGCCAAGTGGACGAGGGGTGTGTGTGTGTGTGTGGTTGTGTGTGTGTGGTTGTGTGGGTGGGTGGGGGTTTGCTTGCAGGAGGGCTGATGATGTGAACAGTGTGTGTGGTTGCAGGAGGGCTGATGATGTACAGAGAGTCTGTCCTGCCAGGCCCTTCCTGGTCCTTTGGCCATCGAGAGCAGGCTTACGGTTTTTGGTCTTTTGGTGTTTCTGGGCTGCCGGCTTCTGTGGCACCCGGAGTGGGATGTGTAGTAGATAAGCATAAACAAAACCCCAGAGTCAAGCCAGGGACTCAGCGCTGGGTTCTCTCTCAAGTGCCGAGGCCCCTAGCTGGTTGGCTTCTGTTCCTTTCAGTCCCCCAATGCTTGTTCCATATATTTTCATCCAGGGCGGTGGGTCTAATATGCAGGAGGAGCAGGGTGAAATGTGTTCCCTCCATGTTGCCTGGAAGTGGAAGAGCTCAAACCAAATTTTAAACTTAATCAGAACATATTCTGGTTGGGCGTGGTGACTCATGCCTATAGTCCCGACACTTTGGGAGGCCGAGGCGGATGGATCACTTGAGGTCAGGAGTTCGAGACCAGCCTGGCCAACATGGTCAGGAAACTACAAGACTGTCATGGAAACCCTTTTCTTTCAGAAACATGAGCCAAAGGTCACTACCCCTTGTCCCCTCCTGACCCTGTCCCGGTGGCGGGGTGTGGGAGACAATGAGCTGCTTGTCCTATGTGCCTCCAAGTGGGGCAAAACCAGGCAGCATCCTGCTGTTTAGCTGCACCTGAGATGATGCCTGAGGGCTACCTGAGGAAACAGGGAAACGTGGGGTTTTAGTAGAAACGCCATCTCTACTAAAAATACAAAAATTAGCCGGATGTGGTGGCTCGTCCCTGTAATCCCAGCTACTCAGGAGACTGAGGCGGGAGAATCACTTGAACCCAGGAGGTGGAGGTTACAGTGAGCCAAGATCGCACCACGGTACTCCAGCCTGGGCAACAGAGTAAGACTCCATCTGAAAACAAAAACAAAAAAACCAAAACATTCTAAAACATAAACGTTCCCAGGAAAGCATTGATGTATTCAGATCTAAACTGCCTTTTTGATTATGGAAACTTTCATCTTGTAGTTAACGCTGATGTAATGACTGCTTATGGGGTGCACGGAGCTTGCACAGCCCGACCACAGTTGTAACAGGAGGACAGCAGACAGGTTACCCGACTAGTGGGTTTCAGATGGTGGTGGCTCCCAGGGGTGACAGAATTGAGCAGCCAGAAGTGGAGGCAGGAGATGAATTAGAGGCGTGTTCCTGGGGAGAGACGGTTTTGGAGGGAGAGGCAGTAAAGGTGGGAAGAAGCGTGTGGGCTTGGAGGTATTGTAGAGACAAACATAAGCTGAAACTTCAGGTACGTTCCTTGCTCGTCAGTGCTGATATTCCAACTCCAAAGGAGTTGCACTGGGTTCTAGGTGCCTCTTTCAGATTACAAGGATACATATCTCTCTAAGAAAAGCTGAAAATACAGAAATGTGTAAGGGAGAAAATAAAGGGATTTATTCCACAATAGGACACATGTGTTAACATTTGTCTTTCAATCTTTTTACATATACTGTTAGAGGAAGAAATGTTTTGAATGACCCTTGTCAGGCACGGTGAGGAAGGCTTTATTCAGAACCACTGAGGTGGGCCTGGGGCCACTGCGCTGGGATTTTGCAGTGGGGGAGAGATATGGAGCTCAACTCCAAGTACAGCAGGGGCCGGGGGGAGTTTATAGCCGAGGATCAGGGCGGGGGCAGTGGATGGAAAATGACTGAGAGGACACATGAGGAGTAAGGGGATTTGGGCTAAACCAACCGAACAGGATTATTGCAAAAGAGAGGCCAGGGTGACCAGACACCACCTGTGGGATCTGGGGATGAGGAACCTGAGCAGATATTGAGGATGGGGGTTTTGGCCGCACTAAACTGGACTTTACAATGAAGGGCACAGATGGCCGAGAAGAAGATTCAGGAGCCTGAGTAAAGTTGAATTAAACCAAGAATCTGTGTCAGTTTCTACTGTATATCCAAACACCAAGAACTTGACCGTTATTATAATTGTTTTCAAAATAAAAGATTAAAATCTCGTAATTTTTTTTATTCTTAGCTGAGCTTCGGTCATTGTCTATTCCTGGAACTTACCAAGAGAAGATTACCCACCTGGGACATTCTCTGATGAGTTTAACAGGTCTGAAATCTTTGGATCTCTCGCGCAACTCCTTGGTGAGTCTGGAGGTAAGTTTTAGGTCTCTTTCTTAAAATTTATTGCTACCAACATCAATGGAAAGTCCATTCACAGCAGAAACGGAGTCTGTTTTGTAACCCTCTGCTTACACCTGTAAACAGTACACTTTGTGTTGTGTGTTTTTGTGTTTACCGTGGGCTATATTTCATACACATCACGTTACGTTGTGTTGTAGCCCTCTGATGACAATGGTTATATCTTTAAAGGAAATGAAATGAGACCCCAGAGACTTACTGAGTGGCAGTGCAGTGGGCCTGGGGCTGCCTTCTGGGCTCCTGGCGGGGTCACCCTGGAGGGAGATGCCTGGATGGTGGTGAGGGGAGCTGTGCACACCTGCCATGGCCTGATTGGCCCGGACAGAACCGTGGGATGCGCCTGCCCTGCGCCTGGTGCCTGAGCATTATGGAGGCCGTGTCTGACACCAGCTCGGCTCGGGAGTCTGCTCCAAGTCAGATGCGGACCCAGCCCAGGCTACACCCAGTGCTGCCTCATCTTTTCCCCTTCCCAGGCCTCAGCTTTCTCATCTGTGAAGCGGGGGCCCTGATGGTTCTCACCCTGTAGGGTGGCGTGTGGATTAAATGAAATTGTGCATGCAAATCACTCAGCGTGGTGCATGCTGAGGCCTCAGTAGATATTAGCTGTGCTTAGTTGCGTCACGCTGCGGCACATGTGGGTTCCATAAACGACCATCTCACCACGTGGGGCCCAGAGAACTTCACAGATGAGAACGTGTTTCATTTTTCTACTTTTCCTGGTAACGACATGTATTCATTGCAAATGAGTTTATTAAGTTGGTTGGTCAGTGTGTGTTGCTGGCTTCTTTCACTGTGTTTCTTTTTTAAAGTGTGAACGAATTCACTGTGTTTTCCTGTTGACAGGGCATTCAGTACCTGACTGCGTTGGAGAGTCTCAATCTCTATTACAACTGCATCTCCTCATTGGCAGAAGTGTTTCGGCTCCACGCCTTAACCGAGCTCATGGACGTGGACTTCCGGCTGAACCCCGTGGTGAAGGTTGAGCCTGACTACCGCCTTTTTGTTGTGCACCTGCTCCCCAAGCTCCGGCAGCTGGGTAGGCATCAGGCAGGGCCATCCTCACGCTTTTGTCCCCGCGGGGTATGGGAGTCGGGGAGTCGTAGTGGGTGTCTGTGTGCTCAACGTCACATGCTTGATTCCTTCTGGAACAGGGAGTTGGTTTTCTACACTGATGGTTTGAGTTCCTGCAGACACACAGCTCTAGCGGCCCTGTGTCTGGACAGGACAGGGCTGGAAGGAGAGCACCCTGGGAGGGCGCAGGGCTGGGGCCGTGGGAGCACAGCCCTGGACCAGGCTGCTCTGTCCTGTTCCGGTGCTCTGTGTCATGGCTGTTGGACTTGGGCACGTTCCTGAACATCTCCTGTCCCGTTTCCTCGTGTAGCCCCCGGGTATCCTCTCAGGTGCAGCTAAACAGCAGGACACTGCCTGGTTTTGCCCCACGTGGAAGCGCACAGGACAAGCAGCTCGTCCCCCACACCCCGCCACTGGGACAGGGTCGGGAGGGGACGTGCAGTGACCTTTGGATCATGCTCCTGAAAGAAAAGGGTTTCCATGACAGTCTTGTAGGCAGAACTTCCAGGGCCCCCACAGCGATGCCAAGTAGGGAGGGTCCCTGGGTTGGAGCAGCTGCAGGTCACCTTCCCGTCTGCCTCCTGCCTCCCCGGAGGCATTGTTGCTGTTGCTGTTGCTGTGAGCACCTGGTGGTGTCTCTGCTGACCCCACCCCGAGTCAGAGATCCAGGAGAGAGAGCTGGGGCCTCAGCCCAGGGGCACACTGACCAGAGTCCATGGGGAAGAAGAGGGTGCAGGGTCTCTTACCTCAGTCCTCCTGTGTGAAGTGGGGGGATAAGAATGCCGTGTTGACATGTTGTGGCGGGGAGACCTGAGTTAATATCTGTAAGCTCCCAGACTGCCTGGCATGGCTAGGGGCCTATAAACGTTCACTGGTTATGTCTGTTGTTAGGGTCAGACCTACCATGCACCACTGTTCAAAAGCTGCGCCCCCTTCTGAACCTAGGACCTTATCAAAAACAAAAGAATCACAGAGTCCCGACTACCTTGTTAGAACAAAAGACCAACAGAATCACAGAGGACAGAACACTTTCCCCACTGCGAGTGCCCTGAACAGGCTGTTTTCCACGGCTGTGGGGAACATTCAGGTTCTTTTAGAGAACTGAGATTTATATGTTAATTTCAAGTAAACAGCAGCTGAAGGAGGCCCCGCAGCTGAAGCACGTTGGTGGGTGATGTGCCTGGCCCCTGGGTACTGTCCGTTGTGGGCGTCGGGACTGAGGGCCAGCTGGGGTTTTGCCACCCACCAGATGAACACCCAGCAGCCCTCGCCCTGTCAGCCCCATGAAGTTCTTGTGACGTCAGCAAAGCTGCACACAGGAGGTGGGAAAACAGGTAGAGGAGCACCTGAGTGCCTCAGCGAGTAGACTGGGCAGGCTGTCTGGGGCCATCGTGGAGCCATGCGGGGCCATGTCACCTCGTCACGGGGGACTGGCCTGTGGTGTCTTGACGGTGATGTGATCACACATGTGTTTGTAAATGGAATTCTCACATTTTATTTTATTTTTGAGACATAGTCTCGCTTCGTCACCCAGGCTGGAGTGCAGTGGCGTGATCTCAGCTCACTGCAACCTCTGCTTCCTGGGTTCAAGCAATACTCCTGCCTCAGCCTCCCAAGTAGCTGGGATTACAGGCGCGTGCCACCTTGTCCTGCTAATTTGTGTCTTTTTAGTAGAGATGGGGTTTTGCCATGTTGGCCAGGCTGGTTTCGAACTCCTGGCCTCAAGTGATCTGCCCACCCTGGCCTCCCAAAGTGCTGGGAATACAGACGTGGGCCACTGAGCCTGGCCAAATTCTAACATTTCAAACTGCTCTGCTTTGCTACTTGGAGAAGTTTCTGGAGATGCTGGAAAGAGCTGTCAGCATGCAGCATACACACCCTCTGTTTGGTGACAGTGTAAGTTAGTGGTATGGATTGAAATCTGTTTAAAGGAGTCCTCTTGTAAGAATGCCCCAGTCTACCACAGTTTGACCATTTTTTAGTAACTAACAATCAAAACAATTTTTCTCTGACCTTCTAAAAGTGACTTGAGGAGCTGACAGTATCCCTGGGTCCTGGTGGACTTTGCTTCTGCAGGAGCTCAGCTCCCCTGGGCACTGGGGGCTGGCAGTTGGCAGTGGCAGGAGCATCGGATGGGAGGGCAGCAACTGGGGTGCATTTGCTGCTCTGCAAGGGCTGGGAGGCGCTCAGGGCGTCTGTGTGGCCAAAGCGAGACCTAGCTCCCAGCATCACTGACAGGGAAGACCCTGGCTCACCCTCTCATGTGGCAAGTGCTGGGCCCTGGACAGGCTCTGCTGCTGGCCTTCCAGAGCCTGAGCAGTGTGGATACAGCTCTGTGCTGCAGCTCTTGGCAGCGAGGAGCGCCTCCTTGGGAGCATGCGGCGTGCATGCGTGGTGCTGGCCACCTGAGAGCCTGGCTGCTCTGCCTGACACTCTTCCCCCTGGGATGGGGCCGTGGACATTAACAGTGGACCCCCCAAGACACACTGACTGTTTCCAAACCCAATTAGGATTTCGCTGTTTAATTATAAGAGGTTTGGGAGGAATAGGCGCCTGTTTTGTAGTGTTTATTTGGCTGATTAACCAAGTAACTCATAAACAGTTGAGTTTGGCTGTTTCAGAAGCTACAGTCCTTATTCTGGGTAATTTTTGGAATCTTCAGTTCTAAATCATTGCCTCTGTCATCCAAGTTTTAGATTCAGAATCTTAGTGTTTCTGCAGAGAAGGAGCACAGCAGTTTTCCCGCAAGTGACAGATGCTTCCAGCAGTGCCGCTGGCAGTCAGAGGCACTGCGGGAACCACGGAGGTGCTGGGCCCTGGGACGGCCTGCTGCCCCGCATGGTGCCTCCCGGAGGGGGCTCGGTCCTTGGCTCCGCGTGGGTCATGGAAAGGCCCTGGTGGTGGAGGAGGCAGATAGCAAGGGCCTGCGTGTGGGGTGGAGGCGGCGTCTGGAGAGACCACGCCAGCAGGAGAGGGTGGGCTTGGGGTGAAGGTGAGTTCAGTTGGCTTCGGACATGCTGCATTAGAATTTACACAACAGTCCAGAGAAATGTTCTTGGAGTACGGGATTTGGAACTGACTCAGAAGTGAAGCAAAGTCTTGGTGGGCAGAGAGCTATGTGTCGTTAGTGTGGCGCGGGTGAAGGCCGGGGTGGAAAGGTTGCTGGAGGGTGGGGTTGGGGGCAGGTCTCCTGGCACATGTGTGTCTCCTGGGGGCATCCTGTGTGCTGGGTAGAGAGCGCCCCAGGTTGCAGAGGCCTCTGACTCAGCATCTTTGTGTGATTATCAGAACTCCTCCGTTTTTCTGCTTTGAACATTATATTGTGCTATTACTCACTCATTTCTTACTGTGATTCTATAGTTTTCAGGGCGTGCTGTAGGCTAAATGGAGGCAGCGTGGGAACTTGTCACAGAATTCACGTTACAAATGGGGGTTAAGATGTGTTGCAAGTTCCAAGGTGCCAAGGTTGAAGGCCTGGGGACCTTCTTATTTTCAGGGATTTACATGAGGAAGCTCCAGGAGTTCTTAGGTGGGAGCCTGGTGGCCCCAGGTACGCACGTCCCTGAGGCCCAGCCCTAAGCACAGACCCAAAAGGCCTCCTGGAAGTTGCAGCCTCTCCGGCCGGGCAGGCTCCCTTCATGGAGGCTTCTCTGGGTTACCCGAGTGTGACTTGAGAATCCCACCCTGCACCTGGTGTGCACTTTAGAGAAAGGGTGTGTGTGTGTGTGTGTGTGAGCCTCATCTGTGTGTGGCTGCTCCTGTGCGCAGCAGTGAGCTCTGAGGGACAGGCGGCCTCAGCACCACGCTGGGCATCTCCGGGAAGCTGTGGGACCACCAGAGCCCAGCATTCCAGTGCTAGGTCAGTGGGAGCAGGGCTGGCCCTGAGGGGATGGACACCCTGCCCTGTGTAGATGCCCCAGGGTGGATGCAGCCGCCCGCCGCTTGCCACCTGCTTAGTCTTCTGTGGCCTTTTCTTCTAGACGATCGCCCCGTGAGAGAGAGCGAGCGGAAGGCTTCCCGACTGCATTTTGCATCAGAGGACTCAGTCGACTCCAAAGAGAGCGTCCCAGCTTCTTTGAAAGAGGGCAGGTATGAACGGAAGTGCTACGGATGCCCAGAGTGTTTCTGACTGGCCTGCTGTCAGGAGGATTAACCGAACATCATTCACTGTGTGCCAGTCACTCTCCAGGGGCGGACACTAGGAGGGAGGAAGGCAGAGCCTGGCTGGCGGGGACTCAGCAGACGGTGGGACGGGGCCTCTCTCCTGTTCTCCACATTCCTAGGAGTTATTTCTAATATCGAAATTGTTGATTAAGGTAATATGTGTAAAATCAACTCAGCAAAGGGCTTGTCATGTCCCTTTCCCGGGGCTAGCAGCTCTCACATCTGTGGTTGCCTCTGCTTCTATCTCTCGCTTCAGTTACTTTCTTAGCTGTCCATCCAACCAAATCCCATTTCTGGCCGTGAGCACATTCAGCAGGACCCGCCTGCCTGGATAGAGGAGGACTCCTTCCTCCCCAGCCCTTTGTGTGACGGTGCCGGGATGCGCCCTCCTGTCTCCCTCCCCGTGGCTGGTGCTGGTGAGGCCACCTTCGGAGACCGTGGGCGTGTGTGTGAGCCGGGCCTGCTTCCCCTTGCGGCCCCAGCCCTGCTGCCTGCATTTGTATGTTCGATTGATAGTATCTGCGTGTATCCCAAAACCCTAGAGAGACTTCGTGCTTTGTTTATGGGTTGATTCAAGGGGCAGAAATCAGTGGACTCTGTCTGCATAGCCGTGGGAAGTGGTCAGATTGTACACTTTCTTGAGTACCGTTTATCTTGTCTGAGGCTTTTAATCAAATCATTTTTTTTCTTGTGTGAGATGCCTTCACTCATTTTAAACTCCTAGTGCAGGGGTCAGTCAGCTTTTTTGTGTGAATGTTTTGGGCCCTGGAGGCTGCGTAACCTCTGTCCCATCTTCTTAGCTCTGCCTTTGCAGGGCGGAGGCAGCCATTGGCAGTACGGAAGCCAGGACGGTGTGCCCGTAAGATGCCCACCCACAGCGCAGGCAGGGGCCGGATTTGGGCTGTTTTTTGCTGACTTCTGTTCCAGTATCTCCAAAATGGCTCTGCATCCTTGGGATCGCCTCTTCCCTCAGATACCTGTCCTGCAGCCCCCACCACCCCATTTCAAACCAGACTACTTGCTGCGTGGACAGCGGCACTCTAGTACCTGCACCTTCTGCTCATGTGAGCCATGCGGGAGAAGCTGTTCCGTGCCCCTCCTGGCTGCTGGTGGTCTACGCAGCCGCTGGCGTTGTTTGTCTCGGAGGGCCTCCCTCCAGCCCTGCTCTCACAGGCCGTCTTCCCCTGTGTCTCTTCACAGAATCTCTCCTCCATGCCTGTCTCTCTACGGGGCCAGGTTTCCCCTTCTTAGAAGGACACCAGTGATCCGCGGATCAGGGCCAACCTTAATGGTCTCATGGTAATTTGATTGCCTCTGTAAGATGCTGTTTCCAAGAAAGGTTGCATTCCGAGGCACTGGGTTAAGGACTTCAACTTGTCTTTTGGGCGGCGGGTGGGGTGGGGAGGGGAACAGCATCACTCCTGACACCTGGAATCCTGCACCCTGGCTGTCATCGGTGGAGGGTTGCGGGGGGGGGGTGGGGGCACAGCGTCACTCCTGACACCTGGAATCCTGCACCCTGGCTGTCATCGGTGGAGGGTTGGGGGGGGGGGGGTGGGGGCACAGCGTCACTCCTGACACCTGGAATCCTGCATCCTGGCTGTCATCGGTGGAGGGTTGGGTGGGTGGTGGTGCACAGCGTCACTCCTGACACCTGGAATCCTGCACCCTGGCTGTCATCGGTGGAGGGTTGGGGGGGGAGGGTGGGGGCACAGTGTCACTCCTGACACGTGGAATCCTGCACCCTGGCTGTCATCGGTGGAGGTTGGGATGGAGGGGGCACAGCGCCACTCCTGACTCCTGGAATCCTGCATCCTGGCTGTCATCGGTGGAGGGTTGGGGGGGGAGGGTGGGGGCACAGTGTCACTCCTGACACGTGGAATCCTGCACCCTGGCTGTCATCGGTGGAGGGTTGGGGGGGGGGGCACAGTGTCACTCCTGACACGTGGAATCCTGCACCCTGGCTGTCATCAGTGGAGGGTTGGGGGGGGGTGGGGGCACAGTGTCACTCCTGACACGTGGAATCCTGCACCCTGGCTGTCATCGGTGGAGGGTTGGGGGGGGGTGGGGGCACAGTGTCACTCCTGACACGTGGAATCCTGCACCCTGGCTGTCATCGGTGGAGGTTGGGATGGAGGGGGCACAGCGCCACTCCTGACTCCTGGAATCCTGCACCCTGGCTGTCATCGGCAGAGGGTGGGGTTGGGGGGGGAACACAGCGCCACTCCTGACTCTTGGAATCCTGCACCCTGACTGTCATCACTTGTTAGTTTCATGAGGTTTTCTAGTGGATTCTTTGTCGTTTTTTACATAGAAAATCATGTCATCTGTGAACAGTTTTATTCCTTCCTTCCGGATCGGTATAGCTTTTATTTCCTTTCTTATCTTACTGCCTTATCTGGGCTTCCAGCATGATATTGGGAAGTCTGGTGAGAGGGAGCATCCTTGCCTCACGTCCTGTCTTGGTGGGAGAGCATCTGGTTTCCAGCACAGCCTTGCGCCTGCTGGCCGTGGATGATAGGTGTTGTCTTCATGCGGAGAAGCCTGTCTTCCACTCCCAGTTTGCTGAAAGGAATCATCATGAAGGAATGTTAGATTTTGTCAAATGCTTTTTCTGCATCTATGATGTGATCTTGTGATTTTCTCCTTCAGCCTGCTGCTGTGAAGGATTTTCAGACATTGAACCGAGCCAGGCACAGTGGCTCACACCTGTAATCTCAGTGCTTTGGGAGGCCAAAGTGGGAGGATTGCTTGAGGCCAAGAGTTTGAGGCCAGCCTGGACAACATAGTGAGACTCTGTCTGTAAGAAAACTTTTTTTTGTTTAATTAACTGGGTATAGTGGTGTGTGCCTGTAGTCCCAGCTACTCGGGAAGCAGGAAGACCCCCTGAGCCTGGGAGTTGGAGGCTGCAGTGAGCTATGATCGCACCACTGCACTCTAACCTGGGTAACAGAGTGAGACCCTGTCTGTAAGAAAAATAGAAGTAAATGTTGAGCCAGCTGTGCATACCTGGAATAAATCCTGCCTGATTGTGGTATGGAATTCTGTTGGATTGTTGGATTCAGTTTGCTGATTTTTTTAATTGAGGATTTTTTTGTCTATTCATAAGAGATACTGGCCTGTGGTTTTCTTGTACTGTCTTTGTCTGGTTTTGGTTTTAGGGTCATGCCGACGGCATAGAATGAGTTAGGAAGTCATCTCTCTGCTTCCATCTTCTGGCAGATACTGTAGAGAATTGATATACTTTGTTCTGTACAGTGAGCCCATCTGGCCTGGTACTTTCTGTTTTGGAAGGTTATTAACTATTGACTTGATTTCTTTAATAGAGATCTCTACAGTTTGTCTGTTTTGGCAGATTGTTTCTTTCAAGAAATTGGTCGTCTCATCTGAGTTGTCACGTTGGTGGGCCTAGATAGATGTTCATCACATTCTTTTGTTTACCTTTTAATGTCTCTGGGATCTGTGGTGATGACCCCTCTTTCATGTCGGTTATTCGTGTTTTCTTTTTTCTTAGTTAACATTTCCTTTGCGTGTTATGAATTTTGAACTTTTGGATTAGGGCTGCTAAGCCTGTACATGGAACTCAGGCTGGTGTTTCCATAGCTACCCTTGAGCTGGGAGAGGGGAGCGGACTCGGCGGGTTAGAGTATCACAGTCACGGTCTGTACTGAAAACTGGCTGTTTTCCTGCACAGTTGCTAGCTGGGTTCTGAGTTCCAAAAAAGCTCATTCTGATACTTTTTCTTGTTTTTTATATAGTTGCTTTTTATGGAGGGCTAGAATTTGGAGCTCTTTTCTCTGCCATTTTTTGCTGACACCACTCCAAATACATTTTTATTCTGATTTACGAGATTGTTTCAAATTTTTTCTCTTTTGTTATAATACATATAGGAATAAAGGAAGCACTTATTCCGCGTGGTTGGAAATGCTGTATTCTAGTAAAAAAATAGTATTTTACTTGGCTTCACATTTATTTATATTAAAACTTTACAGTAGTATTTGATTGGTGTAAAAGTCACAAACATCACAGAAACTGATGAAAAGAAAGGGAGTAAAAGCCTTCCCCCGCCATTCAGGCTGCTGACCGTGACCAGTGGCAACGTGTGGATGCACTTTCCTGCTTTCTCAGGGTGCGCGCAAACACGGAGTGCCACTCAGGGTGCGTGCAGACACGGAGCGCCACTGCACGTAAGATTACTCTATATACCACACACGACTTTTAACTTCTAGATGAAGAGAACAGAATATGCTTCATACCGAAGTGGCACAGACACGAGGGTTAGTGATTGACACGCCCGCTGGGTCGTCTTTGTGGACATTCAGAATCATTGTGTCCCAGCGTGAAAGCTTCAGTCATGGATTTTCTCACTTGAGATTGTCCACAGTTCCCGTCTTTGATCATCTCAAGACCGAATTATCACAGAGATGAGAGTGGAAGATAACGTGGGTCAATGTCCATATCGCACAGAGGAGGTGGGGGATGCCCAAGGAACTGTGCTCAGTGTCAGGCTTCAGGGAGGTCCTGGCCCCAGGACCCAGCCCCCTTCTTTGTGCAGCATTCTGGAGAACTCAGGTCGCAGTCCCCGGGGAGTGGCCCCAGGACCCAGCCCCCTTCTTTGTGCAGCGTTCTGGAGAACTCAGGTCGCAGTCCCCGGGGAGTGGCCCCAGGACCCAGCCCCCTTCTTTGTGCAGCGTTCTGGAGAACTCAGGTCGCAGTCCCCGGGGAGTGGCCCCAGGACCCAGCCCCCTTCTTTGTGCAGCGTTCTGGAGAACTCAGGTCGCAGTCCCGGGGAGTGGCCCCAGGACCCAGCCCCCTTCTTTGTGCAGCGTTCTGGAGAACTCAGGTCGCAGTCCCCGGGGAGTGGCCCCAGGACCCAGCCCCCTTCTTTGTGCAGCGTTCTGGAGAACTCAGGTCGCAGTCCCCGGGGAGTGGCCCCAGGACCCAGCCCCCTTCTTTGTGCAGCGTTCTGGAGAACTCAGGTCGCAGTCCCCGGGGAGTGGCCCCAGGACCCAGCCCCCTTCTTTGTGCAGCGTTCTGGAGAACTCAGGTCGCAGTCCCCGGGGAGTGGCCCCAGGACCCAGCCCCCTTCTTTGTGCAGCGTTCTGGAGAACTCAGGTCGCAGTCCCGGGGAGTGGCCCCAGGACCCAGCCCCCTTCTTTGTGCAGCGTTCTGGAGAACTCAGGTCGCAGTCCCTGGGGAGTGGCCCCAGGACCCAGCCCCCTTCTTTGTGCAGCGTTCTGGAGAACTCAGGTCACAGTCCCTGGGGAGTGGGACTGGCCTCGGGTGGACCAGGTGTCGTATCATGAGCCACTCACAAAAGCAGCATTCCTGGTCACTGCCCTTGGGTTTGTTTTGTGTACATATCTCTTAACTACCTTTGTTGGAAACAAGGTCCCCTTTGAGCACATTCTTCTCTGTATAGAGGGTCACCATGCTAAGGTGGGTCATATTCTGACACACCTCTGATTTCAGCCATTATGGAAACACTCTCCCTGAATGTGAAAGTGGACATTTGGAACACTTAACTTTCTTGATCACATGTATCTCCTTGTGGATATGCTAGGAAAAGTGTAATTTGAATTTTAACCTGCATAGCAGATTAAAGACATAGCAGAACACAACCTTCCAGAACTTTAATTTTTGAACCAATCCTAGTGGGGTTCTGTCCAGTGCCGGGATTTGGCCCAGTCCTGGTGGGGTTCTGTCCAGTGCCAGGATTTGACCCAGTCCTGGTGGGTTTCTGTCCAATGCCGGGATTTGGCCCAGTCCTGGTGGGGTTCTGTCCATTGCCGGGATTTGGCCCAGTCCTGGTGGGGTTCTGTCCAGTGCCGGGATTTGGCCCCGTCCTGGTGGGGTTCTGTCCAGTGCCGGGATTTGGCCCCGTCCTGGTGGGGTTCTGTCCAGTGCCGGGATTTGACCCAGTCCTGGTGGGGTTCTGTCCAGTGCCGGGATTTGGCCCAGTCCTGGTGGAGTTCTGTCCAGTGCCGGCATTTGGCCCAGGCCTGGTGGGGTTCTGTCCAGTGCCGGGATTTGGCCCCGTCCTGGTGGGGTTCTGTCCAGTGCCGGGATTTGACCCAGTCCTGGTGGGGTTCTGTCCAGTGCCGGGATTTGGCCCCGTCCTGGTGGGGTTCTGTCCAGTGCCGGGATTTGACCCAGTCCTGGTGGGGTTCTGTCCAGTGCCGGGATTTGGCCCAGTCCTGGTGGGGTTCTGTCCAGTGCCGGGATTTGACCCAGTCCTGGTGGGGTTCTGTCCAGTGCCGGGATTTGGCCCAGGCCTGGTGGGGTTCTGTCCAGTGCCGGGATTTGGCCCCGTCCTGGTGGGGTTCTGTCCAGTGCCGGGATTTGACCCAGTCCTGGTGGGGTTCTGTCCAGTGCCGGGATTTGGCCCAGTCCTGGTGGGGTTCTGTCCAGTGCCGGGATTTGGCCCAGTCCTGGTGGGGTTCTGTCCAGTGCCGGGATTTGACCCAGTCCTGGTGGGGTTCTGTCCAGTGCTGGGATGCTGTCATGTTATCACGTAACCTGGCTGTTGCTCACCAGTTGTCCTTGGTGAGTCCCTCTTTAGTGTCACTGCAGTGGAAGCAACAGGACCCGGCTGCCCCACGTTTGCAGCACACTGCTTCCCTTAGAGACCGTGCAGGAATTTTCCTTCTCCGGGTCTGCGTGCGCCGGAGCATATGGCTGGCTTGAGTGATGCTGATGAGTTTGCTTTTCTTACAGACCACGCCACCCCAGAGCCAAGTGCAGCGAGGCCTCAGCCAAGCAGAGCCTGGTCATGGACGCGGATGACGAGGCAGTCCTGAACCTCATTGCAGAGTGCGAGTGGGACCTCGGCAGGCCTCCCGGGAGCACGAGCTCCAGCCAGAAGGAGCGTGAGGCCGACCCTCGTGGTTCCCAAGGTGCGCTGCTCATCTGCCAGGAGGCCAGTGGGGCCGCTGACTCTGGGATATATATATAGTCGTCACTGGCCTTGGAGTCCACAGTTGCACTTTTTGTGGAACTTACCTTTAAGGGTAGGATCTTCATGATGTGTCTTTGTGTGCTTTCGAATGCCAGCCATTTGGACTACAGAGTTATAAAAGGAGAAAGTTAACATATTTGAGTATAGTCATACTGCATGATGGTTTAAATTGTGACCTTCTGAGATCACAGGAAAAGGCAAACTGTCTAAAATAGACAAGAAGCCTAGTGTCCTGTGGCAAGTGGGGCTGACATCTGCGGCAGCTGCAGGGAGACATAGTCACCGAGCTTGTAGGAAACCCTGAGCTCAGGCCGCCACGTGTAGACCTTCAGATCCCAACAAGGGTGTCTTGGAGACTCCATTGCCCGGCGGGCACTGCCCTCCACTGGGATGTGCTGATAGGCTTTAGCTTCATTTATTCCACCTCCGTTGTGAGTTTCTGAGAACTTTCCAGGTGGAGACCTGAGTTTGGGCTGAAATCTTAGGTTCATCTGTGCAAGGACATCTGCCCTGCGGCAGTGGTGCTCCAGCCATGTCCTTGCCGGCACTGGGCGCTGAGTCCTTTAATCCTAGCTGCTCTGTCAGGGTGTTGTGGTCCGTGTTTATGGCTTTAATTTGCATCCCGCTGCTGTTGAGGTACTGGCCGTGCCTGTCTCTTCTTTTCTCTCCAGGTCTGCCCACCTTTGTTCTGGGGTTGCTTCTCTTAGTATTGAGTCATAAGAGATCTTGGTGGTTTTGACACAGGCTCTTTCTCAGGCACAAGGGCTGCCCATTTCCTCCCTTCTGTGGCTGGCCTTTTCATTTTCTGAACAGTGCTTTGAAGAGCACAAGTTTTAATTTCAGTACAGTCCAGTTTATGAAGGGCACAAGTTTGTTTTGTTTTTTGTTTTGTTTATTTTGAGATGGAGTTTTGCTCTGCCGCCCAGGCTGGAGTGCAGTGGCGCGATCTTGGCTCACTGCAGCCTCTGCCTCCCAGGTTCAAGTGATTCTGCTGCCTCAGCCTCCCGAGTAGCTGGGACTACAGGCGCCCACCATGACACCCAGCTAATTTTGTATTTTTAGTAGAGACGGGGTTTCCTCATGTTGGCCAGGCTGGTCTCAAACTCCTGACCTCAGGTGATCCGCCCGCCTCAGCCTCCCAAAGTGCTGGGATTACAGGGTGAGCCACTGCGCCCGGCTGAAGGGTACAAGTTTTAATTTCAGTCTAGTCCAGTTTATGAGTACTTTCCTTTGATGGTTTGGGCTTTTGTGTGCCCTGTAAAGGAATTTTGTCCACCGCGTGATCATGAAGATTTTCTCCCATGTTTCCTTACAGATGTCCCACAGTCTTAGTGTCTAGGTGTACAATTCACTTTTTGGAGCTTTTGTGTGTGTTGTTAGTTAACGGGTCAAGACATCCCCCTCTACATGTACAGTTGTCTCTTTGTATCCACTGGTTTTGAATCTCTGGAGTCAACCAACCATGGATCGAAACTATTTGGAAAAAAAACAAAAATTACAATACAGCAATTAAAAAATAATACAGTACAACTATTTACACAACGTTTATTTATTTTGTATTTTTGTAGAGATGGAGTCTTGCTATGCTGCCCAGGCTGGATTCAAACTCCTGGGCTCAGGTGATCCTCCTGCCTCAGCCTCCTCAGCATCCTGGATTGCAGGCATGTGCCGCTGTGGCCAGCTACAGTAGCATTTACGTTGTTATGTATCCTAAGTAGGCAAGAGATGACTTAAAATACACGGGAGGATGCATGCAGATTATACACAGATACGACATTTCACCTAAGAGAGTTGCGTGTCCTTGAATCTTGCCTTTCCTGAGGGTTGCCTGGAACCAGTCCTCTGTGGAGACTGAGGAATGACTGTACACCCAGTTGTTCTGCTGCCTGTTGTTGACAGAAGTACATCCAGTTGTTCTGATGCCTTTTGTTGAAAAGACTCTTTTTCCTCATTTGGTTACTTGGCACCTTTGACCTGAGACTGTCTGGACTCTCTCTTCTGTTTTGTGCATCATTTTGTCTGACTTTGCTCCACTTCACGAGGCTTGATTCTTGCAGCCTCGTCCTGAATCTTGCAGGCGAGTGGTGCCAGTTCCCAGTTCCAAGCTCTCTTGCTGTTAGAAGTCACTGTGGATTCACTTCAGTGTCACCCGGCACGTGATTAACCCCTCAGTCTAACAGATACCATACACTATTCAGAAGCTTAAAATGTAATTTTTAATGAAATAAAACTTTTACCATATTTTATGAAATATTTTATTTACAATATTTTAATAAAATAGAATCCAGACATCTGTTGAGCCCGCAGTTGGTACAGTACCAGTGTGGGGACTCCGGGAAGCAGGGCCGTGAGACGAGGAGGAGCAGCTGCAGAGGGTGCTGTCTGGAGAAGACGCCTTGGAGCCGGCTCTGTGGAGAGCTCCCACCACCGTACGGATCGGAGCCGGAGGCCTCCTGTGACCCCAGGCCACATGCCTACTTCACCCCCCACCCAGGTACTTACACGTGTCTTAGTCTGTTTTCTGTTGCTGTAACAGAAAACCGCAGACTGAGTAATTTATAAAGAACAGAAGCTTACGTGGCTCATGGTTCTGGAGGCTGGGAAGTCCAAGAGCACGGTGCCGGCACCTGGTGCTGGTCCTCCCATGGCGCAGGCAGAAGCAAGCTCAAGACAGAGAAATGGAGCCAGACTCATCCTTTATCAGGAACCCAGCCCTGCAGTACAGCATTCCTGCCTCCCTGAGGGCTGGCCCTGTGACCTGCTCACCTCTTAAAGACCCTCTGCTTAATACTGTTACAATGGCAATAAGTTTCCATTGGAAACTTAGGAACTTTGGGGGATTCCTTCAAACCACAGCAACATGAAATCCCTGTCAACTTTTACTCCCTTCAGTTCCTTTTTAAGTAGTTAAATATTTTTCACAACGTTAGCTTTCACTATGAAATTTCTCCTGTTCTCTTTGTATTTATTTGTTTGTGGAACTCTCCAAAATGTCTTTGGAAAGAATGCAGCACATTGAAATTTATAATCCATTCATGGTTTAGACTCATGATTGGTGAATAGGTGCTTTTTCTCTGCATGTGTGTGTGTGCACACTCTCCCTCTTCCCTCCCCTCACCCTCTCACTAATGCACACACACTTTAAGTGTATGGGCCCAGGTTATGGCGGTAGCTACATTTTGAAAATCAAAGGCGAGAAAAGTTAACCAAGAGCGTCACGTGATACCATGTGATGGCCACCTATGTGGCGTAAGTATCAGAAAACCTCCTGCCATGAGCAGGCCAGACACGGTGGCTCACGCCTGTAATCCCAACATTTTGGGAGGCCGAGGCAGGCGGATCATTTGAGGTCAGGAGTTTAAGACCAGCCTGGCCAACATGGTGAAACCAGATCTCTACTAAATATACAAAAATAGCTGGGCATGGTGGTGGGCACCTATAGTCCTAGCTACTCTGGAGGCTGAGGCATGAGAATCGCTTGAACCTGGGAGGTGGAGGTTGCAGTGAGCCTAGATGGCATCACTACACTCCAGCCTGGGCAACAGAGCAAGACTCCAACTCAAAAAAAAAAAAGAACAAGAGAAACCTTGTCTCGAGTGACCCTGGCACCTCCTGGAAGCCTGCTCATGCCCAACTGGTGAGAGGCAGGGGACCTAGCCGGGTTGTCTGTCAGCTGCTGCAGGACGTGGCGGGTCATCTTGAGTTGTGCAGGCTGTGGTGGAGGCCAAGGCTGTGCCCATTTTGTGCCTTCTCCTGCCTTCATTGTCCTTCCACAGACAAGTTCACCCTCCCCTGGGTCTTGTGTGTCCTGGGGGCTCAGTGGTTGGTACAGTGCACAGAACCCACCACTTTATGGACCATCAGAGTCTGTCACTTCACCTGGCTTCAGAGATGGATGTGTGCTTAGACATTTGGAACGCTTTGTTGAAGCGTATTGCACGTCGGTCATCACGGGGTGAACACGCTGAGCTGGGCGGTCCATGTTTGCTTTATCCAGACTCCCCTAGAGTTTGCGTGTTAGCACGTGTGCCCCAGTATGCCCCTTTCTTCCCTCGGCACCCTCCCTCTGCGTGTGTCTTTGTGCAGGTGTAAGGATGTATGTATGCGTGTACATATGTAAGTGTGCGTGTGTGTCCGTGTGTGTATGTACATGGGCACACACATGCCTTTTAAAAGTTACAGTGCTGAACACTGCACCCAGAGAATTTGGCCTGATGTGGGCCCCGTCCTCTCTGTATTGCAGACTCCGTGGATACTGAGGACTCGGCCTCTTCTCAGAAGTTGGATTTGTCAGCAGAAATGGTGCCTGGTCCCCTGCCAGCCCCCGGAAAGTGCAGGAAGCGAAGAATGCCTAGTGGAAGATTCCAGACGTTTTCGGACCAGGAGGGTCTGGGCTGCCTGGAGAGAACTCATGGGTCCTCCATGCCCGAGGAGAGCCTGAGCAGACAGAACAGCTCAGAAAGCAGGAACGGGAGGACCTTGTCTCTGCCTGAGGCCTCGGAGACTGAGGAGCAGAGGTCTCGGGGCATGACCGACAACAGAGAGGTGAGAGAAGGGCTGGAGGGCAGCAGGCCCATGGCACCCCCTTCCTAATGTGGGGCTGTTACGGCTTTGACGGTGCCGTGATTACGCCTACGACACTGACCGTGTCCCTCCCTAATGCGGGGCTGTTAGGCTTTGGCGATGCCGTGATTGCGCCTACGGCACTGACCGTGTCCCTCCCTAATGCGGGGCTGTTACGGCTTTGGCGATGCCGTGATTGCGCCTACGGCACTGACCGTGTCCCTCCCTAATGCGGGGCTGCTACGGCTTTGGCGGTGCCGTGATTGCGCCTACGGCACTGACCGTGTCCCTCCCTAATGCGGGGCTGCTACGGCTTTGGCGGTGCCGTGATTGCGCCTACGGCACTGACCGTGTCCCTCCCTAATGCGGGGCTGCTACGGCTTTGGCGGTGCCGTGATTGCGCCTACGGCACTGACCGTGTCCCTCCCTAATGCGGGGCTGCTACGGCTTTGGCGGTGCCGTGATTACGCCTACGGCACTGACCGTGTCCCTCCCTAATGCGGGGCTGTTACGGCTTTGGCAATGCCGTGATTACACCTGTGGCACTGACTGTGTCCCAGGATGAAGGGAACCATCACACTTAGGTTTCCAGGGCGCTTGCTGCTGCGTTTTGTTGGACGTGTGCCTCTGTGCCACACGCTGCTCCTGCGGTGCTGTTCTGAGTGGAAGCCCCATGGTGGAGAGGGGACTTTGTCTCCAAAGTTGGAATCGGGCGTCTTAGCCGGCTGAGCCATTGATGACCCTGTCATGAGGGGAGGATCCTGGAGGTCGCTGTGATGAGAGACCGAGTCACTCCGCCTTCAGGGTGACCTAGAGGCCAGGGGGCAACTGGCACAGGCCCAGTCAGAGGCGTTGAGACACACCTGCTGTAGACATGAGTACAGACCACCCAGAGGGGAACAGGCAGGGGCTGTTCACTTGGTACTTGCCACAGCGAGGGCTTCAGACTCCCAGGCAGGCAGAGGAGCGTGAAGGTGCGGAACTTTGGGACAGGAAAGGAGGCATGGCTGGAGCTACAGGCGGCTCCCTAGCAGCATGGGGTGGGGGGGTCCCAGAGCTGGGTGGGGCGTGTTTGACATCCCCGGCAGGTCCTGAGCTGGAAGGAGGCAGAGATGGGGGAGGTGGGCGGTCTCTGTTTCAGCGTTATTGTTTGACTCCGGGCCGTTGCTGGGGACAGCGTCTGGCACCCTCTACCAGCCTGACTGTGGGCACAGGCTGCTTCCTGGGCAGCTCCCTTTGAACACAGGCTCTGACCGCGGCCTGGGCGTGTCTTCCACTTCCCTGTCTGGGTTGACGGGGGGGAATCTGGGGCCTGCTTGAGTTGGGAATCTGTGGGCCCCATCCTGTCCTGTCATCGAGACCTCACTCATCCAGGACTGGTGCACCTGGCTAAGCCTCACTGGGCGGGCACTGCTGAGCTGCCCTCCACCTGGCTCAGGGCTGGGGCCTCAGGGCACCTGTCCTCCCCTCCGTGGTGCGAGGGCATCCCAGGGTACGTTTGGGCACCTGCTGGCATTCAGGACCTCAGTTACTGACTCGCTGGCCTCATGATGTTGTTTCCATCACAGCCGTCTCCCGGGTCACACTCGGCTCTACCCAGGAAGAAGACGGCCCTGCAGGCGGTGCTCCTGGAGACGCTCTTGGACCTGGTGGACAGGAGCTGGGGCGGCTGCAGGTCCCTGCACAGCAATGAGGCATTCCTTGGTGAGTCAGGGCGGCCGCTGCTCTTGCCCTGTAGGCAGCGTCTGTGTGGGTTCCGGGGTCCTCTGCGTGTCGTGACCTAGGAGTCATCTCAGCCCCAGGTGTCCTACGCCCCCTCGCATGAGCGTGTGGTGGTCCTGCGCCTGGGCCCTCCCTGGCAGTCTCTGCCTCTCACAGTGGCCAGGGCTCTTAGGAGACACCACATGGGCCTGGGCCTGTGGGTCCCCTGCTGTGCTCTGGGGTGTTGGGGGGTCTGTCACCTCATTTTGCTCAAAATGCTGTCCAAAAGGGCTTGGTTCTGATGGCTGTGATCACATGGAGATTTGGAGTTTGGAAGCTGCTCAGCATCTTCTCCCCCGACCCGAGCGTGTAGCCTGTGCTGGGCCTGGATTGCAGAGCTTTTGGTTGGTGTGGGGCCCAGGAGGGTGGTCCCTCCCCAGAGAGGACTTGGGTCTGTTTGATTCTGCCAGGCAACCTGTACATGAGCACACTGGGGCCTCCCTCATCCGGGGTCACACTGGGAGACCAGGAGATGCCGCGTCACCAGTGGCACCTTCTCTTTGTCCTGCAGCCTGGGGTGTGGTTGTGTGTGTCGCTCAGGAGCCTAGCCAGTGTGCTCCTCCCGGCAGACCCTGGGCACGGCTCTGAGCTGTCTGAGTGCCCCTTGCAGTGTTATAGCCCCTCAGCTCCTAGAATGAGGATGCCTTGCAGTTGCAGCCCACCTGGACCCCAGCCCCATAAACCTCCCCTCTCCCTAGGCTGGTGTCCTGCGGGAACCTCCTGAGCTTGTCATCGTCGGTGGCGGGGGGACTGTCACAGGCCCAGGCCACTGTCCCAGTGTGGAGTTGCCAGCTGTCGTCTGCACGGCGGTTTCCACACAGGGCAGTCAGTGTTTGTGGAAGGCGCAGCGAGTTGTGGCGGCACAACTGAAACCTTGAGACGCGGCCCCTGGTTGCCCCTTTTCTTGGAGGTCACCTCTTCTCTTCAGTTCCCACCCTGCCCGTGTGTGGATGCACAGAGCCTGAGGTGGTTTTGTGGCGCCAACACCCCTTTCCCCCCTCCCTGCCTGCCGTCTTTTTGAGGCATCGTCTGTGTGATTCAAAACATACTGAGCCGATTTTGTTTTATATTTCATCCTTTAAGCCTAAATGCTAACGTAATATTTGATTTTCACTCCTAGCTCAGGCAAGACACATCTTGTCATCTGTTGAAGAATTCACAGCAGCTCAGGACGGCTCTGCGATGGTGGGTGAAGACGTCGGCTCCCTGGCTCTGGAGAGTAAGTCCCTGCAAAGCCGCCTTGCTGAGCAGCAGCAGCAGCACGCGCGGGAGATGAGCGACGTGACGGCGGAGCTGCACCGCACACACAAGGAGCTGGTGAGCCCGCCCTGGCGCTGTGTCTGTGTCCATGTGACTGGGGGAAACATGGCTCTGACGTCCAGGAACGAGGGCGGCTCCTTGATGCCACACTGTCCCAACCGCCATCTCTGCAGCCCCACGTCTCCCCTCCCTGCCCGGGACCCGGCCACCCCCAGGAACACGGCCTGCCCTGTCTCACAACAGGCCTGGAGCATTTTGGAGACAGCAGTGGCACTGGCCACCTTCTCTCCCCGGGCCCAAGGGACCCTCCACCACTGGGCAGTGTCGGGCACTGTGGGAGCCAGGCCTGGACATGATTTTATCTTGCTGACCCATCTCTCAGGGCCTTGAACTGGAGACAACTGAGGCCACTCTCTTTTTAGGAAGGAGATGACGGCCAGTGTCCCATGGTGAGCTGGGGCTACAGGGCAAGTTACCGCAAAATGAGCAGCTGAAAACCCACCTTTATCACCTTGGATTTCTGTGTGTTGGGCCTCAGGCTCAGCTCAGCCAGGCGCGTCTGGCTTCATCTCAGCTGTGGGCCGGGGCCATCGTCTCATCTGAGGCCTCATGGGGCAGGATCCTCCCAGGCTCCCTCCCTCCGTCTCAGCCGTGGGCCGGGGCCACCGTCTCATCTGAGGCTTCATGGGGCAGGATCCTCCCAGGCTCCCTCCCTCCGTCTCAGCCGTGGGCCGGGGCCGCCGTCTCATCTGAGGCCTCATGGGACGGGATCCTCCCAGGCTCCCTCCACGCTGCAAGGGCCTCCCCACGGGCTGCTGGCATCCTTAGGACAGGGAGCTGGTGGTCAGAGAGCCACACCCAGACAGAAGCGGCCCTCCGGGAGTCCTGGTGTGAGGGCAGAGCCACGTGAGGATGTGCACACCCAGAGGGCCCTTGTCAGCATCTGTAAAATGGGAGTGAAGTCGGCCCGGGACGGCTTCGAAAACTGTCTCTGAACTTGTCTGACAAGTACATACTGTCTGTTTAATGGGAACCTACATCTCAGAGATCCCACACAACGCCTCCTCTTTAGAGAAGAAAAAACACAGATGGCAAAACAACGCAGGCAGCCTCTGTTTAAACGCACGTGCCACCCCCCTCCCCGCCCCGGTCTGGAAGCCTCTGCACCTGGCCTTCATCTGGAAGCCTCTGGATTTAAACACACGTGGGTCCCCATCCCCCATCCAGAAGCCTCTGCATTTAAACACATGTTCCCTCGTCCAGAAGTCTCTGCATTTAAATACACATGACCCCCCATCCAGAAGTCTCTGCATTTAAACACATGTTCCCCCGTCCAGAAGCCTCTGCATTTAAACACACGTGGCCCCCCGTCCAGAAGCCTCTGCATTTAAACACACGTGGCCCCTCATCTGGAAGCCTCTGGATTTAAGCACCCATGGCCCCTTCTCTGGAAGCCTCTATATTTAAACATGTGTGGCCCCCCGTCTGGAAGCCTTTGTACTTAAATACTTGTGACCCGCTGTCTGGAAAGTGAGCTGGGCGCCGATGTCTTTTCTGTGGGACGCAGCCGGGCACACCCCTTGCCCTTCTGAGCCTGGGACCAGACAGAGCTGCCAGGCGGAGCCCGAAGGTGTGCCGAGCGCCAGTGCCACCAGGGGTGGGGGTCACACGCAGCTGTGGCCACCGTGGACGCCTGCTTTTTCGCCCTCTGCAGTTTGCCTAACCCTGTCCCTTGGGGCAGCCCTGGGCCTCTGGACAGAGCAGCCCTGGTTCCCTGTCAGGGTGAGTGATCCGGAAGAATCTGGCAGCCCGAGCCCCGCGGGTAAGGAGCAGTCAGCACAGTCAGGAACCCGGCGGAGGGAGCAGCCGGGCAGGCTGGTGGGCACTGCCTTCCAGGGAGGCGCACATCTCTCACTCCAGAAGCACCCAAGTTTACTCTGCCACGTGAGGACGCTCATCCCTCGGTCACACGAACCTAGACCTTGCTGCTTTTGGAAGCTGCAGTCAGGTGTCCTGAGGCAAGGTGGCCCAACTTCCAGCTGCTGTGCCTGGCACGGCCTCTGAGGCAGATGGGCTGCGCCCAGCTTGGGTGCAGTCGGTCCTCTGTTCCCTGCGCCTGTCGTGGCCTAGACTCCAAAAAATTTAAAAATTAGCCAGGCGTGGTGGCACACTTCCGTCATCCCAGCTATTTTGGGAGGTAGAGGCAGGAGGCTCAGGAGTTGAGAGGGCTGCAGTGAGCTGTGATTGCTCCACTGCCCTCTAGTTTGTACGACAGAGCGAGACTTTGCCTGAAAGAAACAAATGAAAAAGCTGGGAGCTCACAGCCCTGCCTTAAGAGCTCACTGCATCCTTGGGAGGCAAAACCATGAGATGTGGCACTGCCAGGAGCTTTCTGGACGACCCAAAGCACTGTGCAGAGGGCAGGTCGTGCTGGTTGGCGCCACTACAGCAGACACCTTGGGGAGAAGGCCGCGAAATGAAGAACGGGCCAAGATAAGCCTGAGGTCTCAGACCCAGCGATCCGCTTTCACCGTGGGCGTCGGGGACCTGGTGGGCGCATGCATGCTGAGGGGGCTGTCGGCGGGTGGGCTCACTGAGCAGAGAAGGACGAAGCGGCGATACCCCCAGCATGAGGCTTCTGCTGCACAGACTCAGGCGCTCCCTCCCCTGGTGGCAGTGAGCTGGGGCCTGCTCAACACCCCCGGCCCCAGGATGTGCCTGCTGGTGCCTGAGAGAGCAGCAGCCAGGTGAGATGGGATCCCTGGGGACCCTGGAGACCCTGGTCGCAGCTGCCGGTGGCTTGGACGGCTCACACCTCACCAGGCACCCTGGGGCCGGGGAGGGGCAGAGGCTGCCGTGTGGCTGCAGGCGTGGCCCTTTCCCCTCCTCGATGACAGCTCATCCTGTGCTCCGGGTCTTCTCCATACTTTGAGGATATGAAAGGAGCCAGAACAGAAGGGGGTTCCTGCAGGGCCACCGGTGCCTCACACTGGCACCAAGGCCTGGGGCCCACAGTGTCCATGAGGGCATCCTGGAAGAGACAGGGTTCCCCCAGCCGCCACCGGCTGCCCTGCCCAGCATCAGGCCTGCAGGTCCTGCTGGAGCACATGCCTCAGGAGACTCGGGAGTGGGGCTCTCACAGGGCTGAGGCGCTCCTTTCCATCCCTCTCCTCACTTCCCTCCATCCCCTGAGGGTGCTGCAGGGCTGGGCAGGGCGGGCTGGGAGCAGGGAGATGTGCCGTGAAACCGAATTACTGCCTCTCACATTGTGACCAGGTATGCAGAAGGAACCCTCGGGATTCTCAGGGTTCAGTTTTATTTTCTATATGCATTTTACTGAATTTGACTTGTGCAATTAAGTGTATTTTCTGTGTCCCCAGGATGATTTGAGACAACATTTAGATAAATCTTTGGAAGAGAACAGTAGCTTAAAATCACTTTTGTTGAGTATGAAAAAGGAAGTGAAGAGTGCAGACACTGCAGCCACATTAAATTTGCAGATCGCTGGTAAGTTGATCGTGTATTTGGTCACCTGGTAAACTTTAACTGTTCAAATGTGCCTAGGTAGACTTTGTTTTAAATTCTTCACTGCGGGAAGTGGGCAGCAGCAGACGCAGTTGGTAAGTGGGGAGCCGAGCCCCTGCCTCGCTGGCTGACGTGGAGGCTGCCTCGGCCGGAGTTTGTGGCACCCGCGCGTGTCTGGGGCAGTCCTGGCATGGATGTAGGAGGCAAGGCCACCCCTGTCCTCACCCTGCCCGGCCGTCTTCCCCTCAGCACAGGGTGTCAGGGCTGCAGCTGCTGGAGGGGCCTGGTCACTGTGGGGTTTGCTGCTCCTGTCTGGCGTCCTCCCACGGTTATGCTGCCATCGAATTTGGTGAGTGAGCCTGTTGCCCAGCGTCTCAGCGTTACAGATTCAGGTTGCATTTCTGGTGAACCCGTGTCTCTCCCGAGCAGGCCTGCTGTGGTCAAGATCCAGATCTTTCTCACTTCCCTCTCTTCACTTTTTTTGTTCTGTTTTGCTATTTTTACAAAACTGTATTCAGTATTTCAAGTTCAGATACCTGGATTTTAAATAAGGAAATGCTGATGGAGTCTGCTGTCCATGGTAACCTTCTCGGTGTGGTGTGGAGTCTCTTGGAGGTTTTAACTCATACTTCCCTGAGATTGACAAGTGGAGCATCTCTTCCTGATCTAGCCTCTCAGGGGCTCACGGACTTTTTCTCAAAGGCCAGGTAGTAACTGTTCCAGGGCGTGTGGGTCTCAAGTGTCTGTCCCAACCAGCCGTGGCCTTTGTGGCAGGGAGGCAGCCGTGGATGAGGCCTGTGGCTGCTCTGTCTCCTTTGAGGCAGCGTCTCCTCGGATCTTTCGCCCGTTGGTTTTTATTGGGTTGTTTTATCGAGCGGTAAGAGTTCTTTAGGGTCTTCTTTTTTATTTATAAATTTTGCTTTTCTGTCTTCTGTTTCTTTAAGATATTGTTGTAGTTACCATGGGTCCTTGAATAACCCTGTCCATTCAACATCATTTCGTCATAAAGGTGATGAGAAAAAAAAAATCAGTTCTCTGCCCGGGAGAACTGTGTGTGTGGTTTGCTCTCCCGGCTCTGTGGGCTTTCTCTGGGTCCGCTGGTTTCCCCCCGTGCCCCGAAGCTGTGCACGCCAGGGCATTGGCGTGTCTGACCTGTCCCATCCCGAGTGAGTGCAGGCACAAGCCGCCCTGCTGTGGGATGGCATCTGATCAGGGCTGGTTCCTGCTCCACGCCCTGAGCTGCTGAGATAAGCGGCAGCCACCTCTGCCCCTGAATTGGAACAACAGAGTAAATAATGGTCTAACTTGTCATTACTAGTCGGTCTTAAATGTATGCATAGCTCCCATTTATTTTAATGTTTAATGTTAGAGGTGTTTTGGTCTTTGTTTGGTGGTTTGGTGATGTTCTTGTGACTAGAAATTGCTGTGGGAGCCTCACTCCTGATCCTGTCGGCAGCCTGTGTGAATGGTGAATTTGCCTTTGTTACACACTGTGTGAGTGTCACTCTTGCTCCCGTCGGCAGCCTGTGTGGATGGTGAATTTGCCTTTGTTACACACTGTGTGAGCATCACTCTTGCTCCCGTCGGCGGCCTGTGTGGACAGTGAATTCGGCTTCATTAACACTGTGTGAGCGTCACTCTTGCTCCTGTCAGCGGCCTGTGTGGACAGTGAATTCGGCTTCATTAACACTGTGTGAGCGTCACTCTTGCTCCCATCGGCGGCCTGTGTGGACAGTGAATTCGGCTTCATTAACACTGTGTGAGCGTCACTCTTGCTCCCATCGGCGGCCTGTGTGGACGGTGAATTCGGCTTCATTAACACTGTGTGAGCGTCACTCTTGCTCCCATCGGCGGCCTGTGTGGACGGTGAATTCGGCTTCGTTACGTGTGAGTGTCACTCTTGCTCCCATCGGCGGCCTGTGTGGACGGTGAATTCGGCTTCGTTACGTGTGAGCGTCACTCTTGCTCCCGTCGGCGGCCTGTGTGGACGGTGAATTCGGCTTCATTAACGCTGTGTGAGCGTCACTCTTGCTCCCGTCGGCAGCGTGTGTGGACGGTGAATTCGGCTTCGTTACGTGTGAGCGTCACTCTTGCTCCCATCGGCGGCCTGTGTGGACGGTGAATTTGGCTTCCGTGGCGGTCGCTTTGCTTCGTGGCCGTTTCTGGAACCATCAGTGCGAAGTGAGGATTTGCTGGACTTTCTGTTAGACTCCTTCTTAGCCTTCACTTCCAGTGTGAATTTTTTCTTTTATTGCTAATTCTTCCCTGAGTTCAGACCCCTCTTTTCTGACATTTCTGATTATGACTTATGTTGTTTTTTCGTTTCTTCTGTCATTTCCTTTTTGTCTCATAGGGATGTTCTTGCGCCCTAACCCTTTGCCTTACAGAAACTGGGATTTGGCTTCAATACTTTCTGCTGCTTTTTATATGAAAATTGTGCTTCTGAATTTCAGGGAGGAGGCAAGGTCAGGGCAGGTTTTCTGACCTCATGGATCAAGGATAGGGCAGCCTCCTTCTGGGGATTCTCAGGCCCTGTTCTTTCCTCCACCCTTCTCTGATGCCGTCATCATGGTTGACCTTGACCCTGACCCCACACCAGCTGTTCCTCTTGGTGCAGGCTGTGTTCTAGAAGGGACCAGGCAGGTCAGCTCTGAGGGATCGCACGGCTGCCTCAGCTTTTCCAGACTGCACGGGGGCCCCTGGCCTCACCCTCATGGGGAGGGGCAGGGCCGTGGTTCCCTGGTTGGCGCACTGGGTTTCCCAAGGGAGCAAGGACACTTGGGAGCTGTCCCGTTCTCAGAGCTGACGGCCACCCACTGCTGACGGCTGCCTTATCCCTGCAGAGGTGGACATGATGTGTGACTTGTGGCCTCTGGGGGTTTGTCCCAGCCTTTTGTGTTTGGGGTCCCAAGGCTTCCTTGTCCCTGGGATGCTGTAGTGTTGTCCCTGGGGTTCTGGTTTTGCCATCTAAGGACTTGGTTTGACCACCACGGGGACTGGAAGGTCCTGAAGCTGTGCCCCTGCGTTTCCTTCATTCATGCCCTCCGTGAACATGTCAACATAGACGCCACGTGGGGTGGCCTTCACACTGTGGGTGCTCCTGCGGCGCTCCTGCCTTGTGGGTGAGAAGAGCCTGCCATCCGTGTCACCGTCACCATTTGACCACCATCTTCCCCACCCCAGGCTTTCTTACTGCCTCTGTCAATGTGTGGTTTTGCAAGAGTGTGTCTACATGTGGGTTTATTTGTATCCCGTGTTTGGATTTGGTGACACACTAAATAGTAACTCTCTTCTCCTCTTGCGCTGGAAATCCAGAAACAGGCAGGAGTTTGTAGTTGGAAACCAGCCACATATTCCATCACTGATGGATGCAGAGTCAGAGGGCACTTCGGAGACCTCTGGCCACTGTGGGCTGCTTGGTGCTTTTCCCAAAACCCACAGGCCCTCCCTTCAGGGGCAGAGTGTGCTTCCTCGTGGAGGAGGAACCAGTAGACAGGCCCAGTGGAGGGACTGCCAGCCA
The DNA here is from genome assembly GCF_028885625.2 of Pongo pygmaeus. Lineage (NCBI taxonomy): Eukaryota > Metazoa > Chordata > Mammalia > Primates > Hominidae > Pongo > Pongo pygmaeus. The sequence continues at coordinate 631,336 of NC_072377.2, forward strand.
GTGCTGCCTCACCCTGCCCTCACACAGGGATGTGGCTCCGTGGGGGCCTGGGGAGGGCCCAGGGTAGAAACAGCACAGGGAGGGGCCCTGGCATTCATGCTCGCCCTGTCTTTGAGTCTCATTAAAACTGATCTTTTCCAGCTATATTCTTTTTCTGGTAACCAAGATCCAGTTTAAATATAGAATTGTTTTCATTTTCAAAATGTGTGAATGAGTTTTACTCAGTAATGGTACTTTTTTTTCTTTCTCTTTCAGGACTTCAATCAAGTGTGAAGAGGCTGTGTGGCGAGATTGTGGAACTGAAGCAGCACCTGGAGCACTACGACAAGATCCAGGAGCTCACGCAGATGCTGCAGGAGAGCCACAGGTGCCTGCTCGTGAGGCTTGAGTGGGCCCCCGAGGGGAGGAGGCCCAGGCACAGGGAGGGTTGGGCCGGACTGGGTCACACCCAGAAGGTACAGAGGAGCAGCTCCTCATGAGTCTTGGCCGATGAAATCCAGGACCACTGCTGATTTGAAACTTCCATAAACTTTCCTCTCTGAAAATGGAGGCCCTTCCTGCTGTCTGTCGCATGTGTGAGGCATGGATCATGAAGTGTGACCCATGAGGTGTGACTGCAAGGTGTGGATGTGAGGTCTGACCATGAGGTGTGACCATAAGGCATGGACCGTGAGATGGGACTGTGAGGTATGTGACCATGGGGTGTAGGCTGTGAGGTATCAACCCTGAGTGTGAGGTGTGACTGTGAGGCATGGACCGTGAGGTGTGACTGTGAGGCGTGGACTGTGAGGTGTGGACTGTGAGGTGTGACTGTGAGGCGTGGACTGTGAGGTGTGACTGTGAGGTGTGACTGTGAGGCATGGACTGTGAGGTGTGGACTGTGAGGTGTGACTGTGAGGCGTGGACTGTGAGGTGTGGACCGTGAGGTGTGACTGTGAGGCATGGACTGTGAGGTGTGGACTGTGAGGTGTGACTGTGAGGTGTGGACTGTGAGGCGTGGACTGTGAGGCGTGACTGTGAGGCGTGACTGAGGCGTGGACTGTGAGGTGTGACTGAAGCATGACTGTCAGGCGTGACTGTGAGGCAGGACTATGAAGTGTGAATGTGAGGTGTGACTGTGAGGTGTGACTCTGAGGCGTGGACTGTGAGGCGTGGACTGTGAGGCGTGGACTGTGAGGCGTGGACTGTGAGGCGTGACTGTGAGGCATGACTGAGGCGTGGACTGTGAAGCATGGACTGTGAGGTGTGACTGAGGCGTGGACTGTGAGGTGTGACTGAAGCATGACTGTCAGGCATGACTGTGAGGCAGGACTATGAAGTGTGAATGTGAGGTGTGAATGTGAGGTGTGAATGTGAGGTATGGACTGCGAGTTGTGACTGTGAGGTCTGAATGTGAGGTGTGACTGTGAGGTGTGACTGAGGTGTGGCTGTGAGGTGGGACTGTGAGGTGTGATTGTGAGGCGTGGACTGTGAGGCATGACTGTGAAGTGTGACTGTGAGTTGTGAATGTGAGGTGTGGACTGAGAGTTGTGGACTGTAAGGTATGACCTGTGTGCAGTGTGACCAGGGGAGACAGGCGCATGAGAGATGGTCGGGCACGGCGGGGCAACCTGGTTCCGCTGGGCCGTAGTCCGGCAGCTGTGCTTCCCCCTTCACTGCAGTTCGTGTTCAGTTGGAAACATGGAGATTTCACCTTTACTCCCTGGCTATAGGGGGATGGTGAGAAGGGGGCTGGGTGTGAGGGGATCTTCAAGGCAGAATCTTAGTTTGTCTCTAAAGAATTGTGTGCCGGGAAGTGGTTGGAGGCTGGGTGCAGAAAGGAAGAGGCGAGCTGCTAGAGGAGGCAAGGACAGGTCGCTCTGGGCGGTTTTGTGGGTGCTGTTGTGTGAACCCCTGTTCCTGTGGCCTCAGCAGGGAAGGCTGGTCTGTGGTCAGTTCCTCCCCCTCCCCCTCCCATTCCCTCTTCCTTTCCCGCCACCTCCCATTCCCACTCCCTCCCCCACTCCTCAGGCTGAGGCTGCCACACTTACCTGGGTTCGACTACAGTCTGGTCATAGGCGTAGCCAGGCTCTGCCCCTTACAGGATAAAGGCCACAGACCCCCATGGGGCCCATCACAGGTGTAAGTTACAGAGGGGAAGGGTCCTGAAAGATGAGACTGGGCCAAGAGGAGGTGCAGCGGAGCAGAAGGAAGGGGACTGTGGCGGCCGCGGATGCAGTGCACAGTCGTGGGCAGGGCCATGTGACTCCCTGGAACCTGGTGGGCCTGTCTGTGGCAGGTCAGGGTAGAGTTGGGGGTCATTCTCCTTGAGCACTGTGGCCTGGATGTGGACAAGGCGGGGTGCACAGCTCCCAAACACGGTGGCATCGGGCTTCTGCCCCCAGGATTCATGCTGGCTTCATCCAGTCCTGGCCTGCGGCTCCTTTGCTGTCCAAGCGAACAGGGCCTGGGCCTGCACAGTGGCCCTGTCAGTGGGGTGCCCATCTCTGCGGCTATTGTGGCCGAGGTCAGTGGGCCCTGCCTTGTCTAATACTTGTAATGCCCTGAGTGTCCTCAAGTCATCGCTGACTGGGTGATTAGGGCAATTTGGAGGTGACAAAGTTGATAAAATGCAATAGCATTTTACTTCTAAAATAAAAATGGTCAACAGCATTAAAGACTAGGACTCTTCTATTACACTATTATGATGTCAAAATTATTATATTTGACTGGGAATTAGAAATATTTCAGTCCATGTATCTTTTCTAGAATTAGAACATTGTTTTGCTAGCCATGAAGTTTATCATCTTCTCATAAAACCCAGCGTAGCTGGAATAGCAAAGGCGCCATTCAGTCACTCATTAGCCTGTTCAGCTCGTTCATTCATTCCATAGGTGCTGAGCAGCACCTCCAAGGCTGCTCCCAGGGGTCAGGGCAGTGGTTGGGAAGGAGGAGGCAGGTGGGTGGTAGCCAGTGGGACACAGAAGGTGATGGGGCCACAGAGATAGGTCTGTGTGCAGGGCCAGGGCAGCTTCATGCCCATGCAGGGAGGTGGACAGGCCCAGCAGGTGAGGGCCACACCGCTGGAGAGGACGGAAGTGCCAAGCAGCCGCTTCCCTGTCGTTCTGCAGCTCCCTGGTCAGCACCAATGAACACCTGCTGCAGGAGCTGAGCCAGGTGCGGGCGCAGCACAGAGCCGAGGTGGAGCAGATGCACTGGAGCTACCAGGAGCTCAAGAAGACCATGGCCCTGTTTCCACACAGCAGCACCAGCCAAGGAGGCTGCCAGGCCTGCTGACTCCTGCCGAGAAGCTGGGCCGCGCCTTACGTTTCCTGGTAAAGTTACATTCTCTGCACCTTTGTACTTCTTTACTGAGTGTACTGGCTGGCAAGAGTTCTCTCTTCTGTTGGTAATTATTTAGGATTTTTGGAATGTATTCAGGGCCTGTAGCTTGGTTTTCTAAAGCACTTCCTAAAATGATATGATTACTCCAAGCCCTTTGCATGTTTTCAGACAGAACACATTGACATATTTTGAGACAAACTGGCCATTAATGTTGTATCCAGTATCCTGAGATGAAGTAAATGCAGTGTTTTACTGCCTGATGTGAAAGAGAGTTGCGTATGATAATTAAAGAAAATAATTTTCTGTGTAACAAGCAATCTTTATTTAATAAACAAATACATTGTTCTGAAAAGTTAACTTTTTAAGTGGCTGTATACAAATTATAACTGAGTTTGTCATTCAGTTATTTTATAGAACAAGCTGTGCACCATGATAGCTGAGTGGGAATAATTAAGTTCAAAGACTTAACACAAGTGACACTTATAGATGTGGGGGAAAAACCCTTAAAAATATTGTCTTATGATATTAACATATCACAGCGGAAACATCTACCCAAGCCCTGGCTCGCTCTCTTGTTTGCAGTGTAGTTCTGAAAATTATGTCATAATAGGACACAAAACTGGATTTTTAGTTTGGAAATTTCATATCTTATGTCATACTTGCTGTGATTGGTAAGACAAGGTCATTTTTTAAGTGACGTTCAACTGATTTGGGAAGAATGAGCAGGCCTAAGAAGAAAATGCTCTGTGCTAGCTCTGTGTGTGTTGTGTGCCCTTGCTGTGTGTGTGCCCTTGCTGTGTGTGTGCGCTAGCTGTGTGTGTGCTAGCTGTGTGTGTGTGTGCTGTGTGTGTGCGCTAGCTGTGTGTGCGCGCTTGCTGTGTGCGCTTGCTGTGTGTGTGTGCTTGCTCTGTGTGTGTGTGTGCCCTTGTGTGTGTGTGTGCTAGCTGTGTGTGTGTGCTGTGTGCGCTAGCTGTGTGTGCTTGCTGTTTGTGCTAGCTCTGTGTGTGCTTGCTGTGTGTGCTAGCTGTGTGTGTGTGCACTTGCTCTGTGTACTAGCTGTGTGCATGCTAGCTGTGTGCATGCTAGCTGTGTGTGCGCTTGCTGTGTGTGTGCTAGCTGTGTGTGCATGCTTGCTGTGTGTGTGTGCTTGTTTGTGTGCTTGCTGTGTGTGTGCTGTGTGCGCTTTGTGTGCTAGTCGTGTGTGTGTGCGCAGTTGCTGTGTGCTAGCTGTGTATGCGCTTGTGTGTGTGTGCACTTGTGTGTGCACTGTGTGTGCATGCACGCATGCACCCTGTGTGTGTGCTGTGTGCATGCACGCACGCACCCTGTATGTGTGCTGTGTGTGCACGCGCTGTGTATGTGCACTTGCTGTGTGTGTGCTTGTGTGCTAGCTGTATGTGTCTGCTAGCTGTGTGTGTGCCTGCTAGCTGTGTGTGTGCGCTTGCTGTGTGTGTGCTGTGTGTGCGCGCTTCTGTGTGTGTGTGTGTGTGTGTGTGGATTGTATCCCTGGGGAAATCAGAGGTGGGACTGCTGTCTCTCCCCTGAAGAGGACTTGCTAGGCTTCAGGCTGCCCTCTTGTGTCACCTCTCTGTCCAGTTGTGGTCATAACTCAGCAGGAAAATGTGTCATACCAAATTTATTTTCTGTAGGGTTGGGATGGGGTTAATTTGTCATCACGTAATTTATGTATGTAAGAGTATTAGAAGATGTTAATATTATTCCACTTTAAGCTTATAGATGCTTACCTCGTTTGGGTTTCATTGAGCTTCTTGGACCTGTGAGTTCATATTTTTCATCAGATTTGGCAAAGTTGCAGCCACTATTCATATTTCTTGTCTGACCCCGTCTCTCACTTCTTCCTCCCTGTCCCCGTCTGGGACTCCAGTTAGCTTTCTGTTAGACTGTGACACTATCTCACAGGTCACTAAACGTGATGCTTTTTCATCCTTGTTCTCTCATCCTTTCCTTCAGATGGTTTTATTGTCCTGTTGCGAGGCTTACTAATCTTTTCTTCCACTTGCCTAATTTGATGTTAAGCTTGTATAGTGAATTTTTTATATCAGAAATTAGATATATTTTTAGTTCTAAAATTCCATTTGAGGCTGGGCAGGGTGGCTCACACCTGTAATCCCAGCACTTTGGGAGGCTGAGGCAGGAGGATCACTTGAGGCCAGGAGTTGGAGACCAGCCTGACCAACATGGCGAAACTCCATCTCTGCTAAAAATGAAAATTAGCCAGGCATGGTGGTGGGCACCTGTAGTCCCAGCTTCTTGGGCTGAGGCAGGAGAATCCTTTGAACCTGGGAGGCGGAGGTTGCAGTGAGCCAAGATTGCACCACTGCACTCCAGCCTGGACGACAGAGCAAGACTCCGTCTCAAAAAAAAAAAAAAAAAAAAACTCCATTTGATTCTTTTCATTAGTTTTATATCCCATTATGTTCACATTTCCATTAACTCCTTAACCATGTTTTTAACAGGTTTACTAGAAATTCCCAACTGTTCCAAAGTGGTTGTACCAGCAGGCGTGACTGCTAGTTGTGTATGACCACGTCTGCCGGTCCATGTTTTCAGCACCCATTGCCTGAAGTGTTAGCAACCTCACTCCGGTGGGTGTGGGGTGGCGGAGGGAGTGGGGTGGCGGGGGGCGCGGGGTGGCGGGGGGCGCGGGGTGGCGGGGGGCGCGGCGTGGCGGGGGGCGCGGCGTGGCGGGGGGCGCGGGGTGGCGGGGGGCGCGGGGTGGCGGGGGGCGCGGGGTGGCGGAGGGTGTGGGGTAGGCCTCTTTCTGGTTTCATTGGCTTCTCCTTGTTCAGCACCTTCTCGCGTGTCTGCGGCTCACCGGGATTTCCTGTTTGTAAAGTACCTATTCAAGTATTTTCCCTACTTTTCTATTGGGTGGTCTGTCTCATTTATTTGCAGGTGTTATTTATGATTCTGGGTAGTAGTGCTTTGTGAGTTACATTTGCAAATAGCTTTTCTTGTCTTTTTATTTTAATGGTGTCTTTTAAGAGAAATTTTAAACTTTAATATGGCCCAATGTATCAATATTTTCTTTCATGATTAAAGCATTTTGGATCCTAATTTTTAATAATCTTTACTTTGCCTTGATCATAAAGATACTCTGTTATCTTCCAAAGAATTTTATAGTTTTGTGTATTTTGGATTTTGGATATAGATTCTACCCAGAATTGATTTTTGTGCCTGTTGTGAAGCTTAAGGATCCAGTTTCATTGTGTTGCAGACATAAGCCGTTTTCCCAGCCCCGGCCACTGAAGATTCCTTTGTCAGGATGATCTCTGTGTCCGTTTCTGCATCTCCTTGTCTGTCTCTGCCAATACCACACACTGTAGGGCGTGTATCTCCATCTTATGTTGGGATGTCTTGGCTGTTTTTGACCCTTTGTGTTTCATACATTTTAGAACTAGCCGGTTGAGTTGGGATTTTGTTTGGGATTGTATTGAACCTGTAGATCAACTTGGGAATCATTGACATACTTGTAATACTGGGTTTTACAAGCCCTGAACACAGTATCTGTCTCTCCAAATGTTAGGGCTCCTTCAGCAGGTGTTAATACTGCCTGATACTTTTCACAGTGGTCTTGTATGTCTTTTGTTACATTTAATCCTAGGTCCTTGTTATTTTGTGATGCTGTTTTTAAAAATTGCTTGGATTTCATTTTCCTAATTATGTGTTGCCATTTCATGGAAATTCAATTTTTGTGTATTAATTTGTATCGAGCAATCTAGTAATTTTAATCATTTGCCTGTAGCTGTTTTCTCATTTTTAGGCACACAGTCATGTTTTCTATGAGTAATGGGTTTTCTTTCCCATTCCTGTTGTTCTGGAGATTTACTTTATGTTTTTATTTTTGTTTTGTGTTTTGCTTTTCTACACTGGTCGGAACCCCTAGTGCAGTGCTGATTAGAGGCGGTAATAGAGTGGGCATCGTTGTCTTCTTCCTGATATTCAAAGGGGTGATAAATTCTCACCATTTATCCACTCACTTGTAATAGATTTCTTTTGTTTGTTTTAAAGCTGCTTCTATCAATAATTCGTGTCAAGAATGGATGAATTTTATCACTTTTTCTGCTGTGATTGAGATGACCATGATTTTTATCATTTAATATATTGATGTGTTTAATGACCATAATTTGCTGTTGTTAAAAATAAACCTTGAATTTCTGAGATAAGTCCAACTTAATAATTATGGATTTTCTTCTACATACATATTGTTATATTTGGTTTGTTAATATTTTGTTTGGCATTTTGTAGCCCAGCTATACCATCTACCACCTGTGTTTGGACGCTGATTCCTCATCTGTAAACTGGGGAAATAGTGGCTTCCTCACAGGATTGTCGTGAAGGTGAAATGAGTTCGTATGAATAGGACTCTCGGGCAGCATCTGGTGCGTCCTGAACACTGGGTAGCTGCGTGCTCTAGTACGGTGGTTAGTATCTCTCTTCACAGGTGACAGCCACTTACGATTTTCCTTTGTAATGCTATTCTTGAAAGGATTCGCATATTTACACCACCGTAAAATGAGCTAGGTTGTGTATTCTTTCTCCATTCTCTAGGAGAATTTACTTAAGATAATAATTATTTCTTCTATGGATGTTTGATGGAACTTGCTGGTGAAGTCACTTGTGCCTGGAACTTTCTTTGTCAGGAGGTTTGACAACTGATCCAGTATAACTCAGTGTTCCAGGATGTGGCAGAGCCATTCACACAGACCATCCTTATGTCCCCCTTGCCTTTACGCTGCATATCCCTGAGTTGGGTTGGGGCCGTGTGACTACTGAGCAACAGCCTGTGCGTGGGACTGAGGTGAGTCATTTCAGGGCCAGAGCAGCGGGAGCTGGTGTGTCACTTTGATGGCTTCCCTACCAGTGACCTGGGCAGCTGTATCACAGGGTTAGGAAGCCTGTTTGTCTTCTGTTAGAAGAGATCTCGTTATTCCTGAAGTTGGACGTTGTGTGAGTAATACATTTTATGTGTCCAGCCACTGAGGTGTTAGGTGTTTTCTTTTGTAGCTGGCAGTGACTTCCCCTACGTCACAGGGCTGAGTAGGCTTTCCATTTCTTTTGGAGTTAGTTTTTGTAAGTTATGTGTCTCTAAGAATTGGTCCATATTGTCTTAATTTTCCATTTTGGGGGGTATAACACACATAATTTGAATGGCTTAAGCATTTGAAGTTGTGTGTGTCTCTGTGGCAGAGATGTAGGGACAGCTGTGTCCCTTCAAACAAGACCTTGCCATCCAGGGGCAGGGAGCCTAGGGGCAGAGACCATCTCCAGCCACCATGCTGTCAGGCTGTGCCTGGGCTCTGGAGCTGAGGACACACTCATCCAGGCAGCCGCAGCCAGTGTCCAAGCAGGCAGGGCCTGGGCCTAATGCAAACCACAGGGAGCTCCCTAGCAGGCCATTTCCAGAGCCTCCCTGAGGCCTTCCGGCTGCCCTGCCTCCTCCTCTTGTGCTGTTCAGGGGCATTCCTCACCAGTGAGCCTCTTGTGATACAAAGGCCACCTCAGCATCTGCCTCCCGGGGATTCAGCCCATTCTTGGCCATTCTTCATATTCATTGTTTGAACTTTCTCTTCAGTCCTTTCAAAAAAATACCCTTTGCCTCCATTTTCTTTTCAATTTCTGATCTGATCTATCGTTAGCCATACTGAAATTACAAATAAATATGGGTTAAAATATTATTTTATCAATTTCCCTGTTCTGTGTTTCTTTCTCTTGTTTTATCAGCGAATCTGATTGATCCACCATCTCATTAGTTTAAATCTGCCATCTCATTTTGCGCTGTTTGTTCTATTCCATGGTTTTTTCCCTCTTCACTTTTGCCACTTTTAGATGATCTCCTGTCATCCCGCTGTCCCTCTGCTCGTTTGGAGACTGTGTACTGTGCTTCTGTTCCATGCTTACGGCATGTGCGTGTTTAGTCCATGCTGTCACCCACCTCTGGGGTTGGTTCCTCGAGTGCAAGGTGCGCGTCCCTCCCCATGCTCCTGTTCTGCTCACCTGTGGGGGTTCCCAAGTATTTTTATGAAACATTTTAATCTCACAAAGTATTGATATAGCCACTGTTAATTTGGAGTTATTGACCTATTTATTCTCTTTGCTCCACTTGCTTCACAGACCAGACATGCCATTTGAGATCACCTTTGCTTTCTGCATTTAGAATTTCTTTTAACGTCTGCTGGTGGCAAATTCTCTTTTCATTGTCCAAAAATGCCTTTATTGTATCCTCATTTTGGAAAACTGTTTCGCTGGGCTAGTATCTCAGGTTGGCTTTTTTTTTTTATAGCAGCCTGTGATGACATCGTCCTGTTTTGGAGGGCTGTGGTGGTGTTCACAGTGTTCATGTCCATTCCCCTTGAATCTAGACCCCACCCAGGGCTACACCAGGGCTAGACCAGGACTCAACACCTGACAGATGGCTGGTCCGCCTGCTCCTCCTTCACAGTCCTCCTGTCTGGATGAGGAAGCGAGAGACTCCCTCAGGCAAAGGGGACACAAGGCCCTCGGCCCTGTGAGCTTCAGCCCAGTGGAGGCACTCAGCACACTCCCCACCTGGGGCCCCTCCAGTACCCGTCCTCTGTTATCACCTGTTACAGACACGTGTGCTCCAAGGAACAGAGAAATCCATGTTTTAACACCTTTATTTGTCACTTTACCAACTTGACACACAATGTTAACGACAGCAGACACAGGGGCAGTGTGCACACAGACACGAGCTGTTTCACTACAGGTTTGCAAGCCAGGCTCAACAGCAAGTCCAACAGGCAACACCACGCCTCTCACCTGCAGGAGGGACAGCAGGGCCACCCCACCCTGCGGACGTCCCCGGTGAGTGCGGTTTAGACGTCGGCAGAAGTGCCTTTCAGAGTCAGAACAGCCATGACGTGGACATCACCCGTCACACTGATAAAGTGATGCGCTCAGTACTCCCTAATGTTAATCACACAGTGTAAAAATATATTGCACATATATATATATATATATAAATTTGTTTCCCTTCCTTGAAAAAAACTTAGTACAAACTAGTAGTTACACGATCCCTTTCAAGTTTCTCTTGAGTTGTGCAGATTTCCTTTGTGGTTTGGCTTGGTTTAGTTTTTTAAGAGGTGGAAAGAAAGAAGTAAAGCATCTCGATGTGCCCAGGACTCCCCATCACATGCCCGGGGACAGACGCTGCACCCTGGACCGCCAGAGCTCACCAAGTGTTCAGTAGTAAGAGGAGGAAAGATGCAGGTTCAGTGTTTGAAGGACGTTCTAGCCTATTGATACCATCACGGCCCAGCCTCATTGTCCCCCTGTGCCATCCCCTCGTGGTGTGTGCTGTGGGGTGGGAGGGTGGCCAGTGCACGCGTGATTGCCCACAGAAGGAGATGAGCTGGGCCAGTAGAGGGACAGATAAGTGTCCAGGGCTAAGGCGTCTCCATCTCAACTCCTCCCCACTCCACTTGTACAGCAGAAGGGGCCACAGGCATGCGTGAGCACACAGGACAGGCCCTGTGCCAACAAAACACCATTCACAAAAGCAGGCAGCTGCAGCAGTCCAGGACAGGGGCTAGGGTAGGAGGTGACGCCCACGCAGGGCTGCTGTGGTCGGCCTCGAGCTGGCATCCCTGGGGCCCGGGATGGAGCGGCACCGACAGGCAAGTGGGGCGGCCACAGGACGTGATGCCAGCCCAACTCCACCATCTGTGCCCAAACTTGGATAGGATATTAGAAGGTGTAAAAATAGTCCAGTATAAATATATATCTTCTGCTACAATATTTTAAACATATAATTTGAACTTTAATTTTGGTAACACTAACTGTTAGGAACACTACCTGGTTGCTTATCCTACAGCAGTAAATAAAAATAAGTATCTGGTGTGAACAGTCTTCTCAACGCTCTCCCTCTGCCTTTCTCCTTTCCTGATGCTGAGACACGATCAGCGCTGTCCTCCCGACAGAACCTGTCCCTGTGTCCTGGTGTCACCCCTGACAGAACCTGTCCCTGTGTCCTGGTGTCACCCCCAACAGAACCTCTCCCTCTCTCCTCGTGTCACCCCGACAGAACCTGTCCCTCTCTCCTGGTGTCACCCAACAGAACCTGTCCCTGTGTCCTAGCGTCACCCCCGACAGAACCTGTCCCACTCTCCTGGTGTCACCCCAACAGAACCTGTCCCTGTGTCCTGGTGTCACCCCCAACAGAACCTGTCCCTCTCTCCTTGTGTCACCCACTGACAGAACCTGTCCCTATCTCTTGTCACCCCCGACAGAACCTGTCCCTCTCTCCTGGTGTCACCCCCAACAGAACCTGTCCCTCTCCTGGTGCCACCCACTGACAGAACCTGTCCCTGTGTCCTGGTGTCACCCCCGACAGAACCTGTCCCTGTGTCCCGGTGTCACCCTGACAGAACCTGTCCTTGTGTCCTGGTGTCACCCCCGACAGAACCTGTCCCTCTCTGTGTCACCCACTGACAGAACCTGTCCCTATCTCTTGTCACCCCCAACAGAACCTGTCCCTGTGTCCCGGTGTCACCCCGACAGAACCTGTCCCTGTGTCCCGGTGTCACCGCGACAGAACCTGTCCTTGTGTCCTGGTGTCACCCCCGACAGAACCTGTCTCTCTCTCCTCATGTCACCCACTGACAGAACCTGTCCCTCTCTCCTCATGTCACCCGACAGAACCTGTCCCTGTGTCCTGGTGTCACCCCCGACAACCTGTCCCACTCTCCTGGTGTCACCCCAACAGAACCTGTCCCTCTCTCCTGGTGTCACCCCCGACAGAACCTGTCCCTCTCCTGGTGTCACCCCCAACAGAACCTATCCCTCTCTCCTGGTGTCACCCCCCCAGAGAACCTGTCCCTCTCGCCTGGTGTCACCCCCGACAGAACCTGTCCTTGTGTCCTGGTGTCACCCCCAAGAGAACCTGTCCCTCTCTCCTCGTGTCACCCACTGACAGAACCTGTCCCTCTCTCCTGGTGTCACCCCCAACAGAACCTGTCCCTGTGTCCTGGTGTCACCCTGCAGAACCTGTCCCTCTCTCCTCTTGTCACCCCGACAGAACCTGTCCTTCTCTCCTGGTGTCACCCCCGACAGAACCTGTCCCTCTCTGCTGGTGTCACCCCCCCCCCCGAACCTGTCCCTATCTCCTCTTGTCACCCCCGACAGAACCTGTCCCTCTCTCCTGGTGTCACCGCCCCCCACAGAACCTGTCTGTCTCTCCTGGTGTCATCCCCCACAGAACCTGTCCCTGCGTCCTGCTGTCACCCCTACAGAACCTGTCTCTTTGTCCTGGTGTCACCCTGACAGAACCTGTCCCTCTCTCCTGGTTTGCAGGTTGTGCAGTTTGTTATTCACAAATACACATTTATTTTCTGTTGAACCATGGTTAGTAGAAGCTAATTGGCAGCGCATAAAAACATGCAGAAGAGAACACACACCTGCCTGAATTCACGATATTCAGAAACTGACTGAGGAAGATGCACGGGTCTGTTATGTGCAGTGGGGCTGCCGTCCAAACAATGTTCTGTGTTCGGAGGCGGCACACAGATGCGATTACGGATTCCACAGACAAGTTGTAACTGACAATGGTGACAGCTATGTCCTCGTGACTTTTTGCTACCCCTCCTGGCCAGGTGACAGAGATGGCAGCCGAGTGGGTGTTTTCAAAGATTCGCTTTGGAGCCGAGCGGAGAAGGGTGCTCTCCTGGCTCCCGCGTGTCTGAGGAAAGCCTGGAGGCTGCTGGGGGAGGGTGGGACCCCGGAGTGGCCGTGCCTGTGACTCGTGGGCACCAACCCTGGAAGTGTGGAGGGAGAGTGGGGGCGTGGGGCCTCTCCCTCCAGGATCCTAGGGTGCTCCAGGCCAGGACGGGCTGGTGCCACAGCAGCCTCGATCTCATTCGTGAAACCCACAGGCGTGTCCTAGGGTTCAGGATGCACGCCACGATTTTCCTCAGAGTGAAGGGACCACTTCTGTGAAGGAGCTCACCTCCGGGGGCCAAGATGGGAGCCACGAGCCCCGCCGCTCCGGCCGCTCCAGCCAGGTCTGGGAAGGGCTGTGGTGAGTTGGTGCTCGCCGCGTGGACGAGGTGACCCGTCGGTGACGGCCTGCTCCCTGCGAGGTCGGGTGGTGCCCGGGCTGGGCGGAGGCACTTCTCGTGCTCAGGGCCGGTTTCTGGTGTGCTCCCGATGCGCTTGGCTCTTTTCTCGAGGCCGTTCTTGTCTGAGGCCAACCAGGGACCAGGACGCTGCCTCCTGGTGCCCAGCGCCTCTCCTCAGTGTCCCTCGTCCCCACAGACCGGAGCAGGGCCTGGCGAGCCTCTGTGCCTGCTGTGTGGTGTGAGGACCCGCGGACCCCAACCCGCCCGTCCCTCCGTCCTGACCCGGCGCCAGGCTCAGCTCCAGGGCGAGGGCCTCTGGAGTCACTTTCATTCTGCGTGGCTTGGCCGTGACTGTGGGGACCGGGCTGCCCACAGACGGAAAAAAAGGAGAAATGCAGCCTGGGACCAGGAGACGCAGCCCAGGGTGGAGCTGCGCTGGGGCCAGGGAGGCCAAGGAGGGCAGGAGTCTGAGGGTGTAAGGGTGCCAGGGTCTTCCGGGTCTCAGGCTTCGGGACCTGGGGAGCCACCCTGTTTGGTGAGCACTCGTCCTCGGCCTCTTCAGCACAAGGGCTTTGGAGTTGTGATGGGCTGTGATCAGGTGATTCTGGTGGCCGCTCGTCTGTGATCGGGCAATTCCGGTGACCGCTCGTCTGTGATCGGGTGATTCCGCACTGCACATTCAGAGTTGTTTTCAAATGTTTCCGCACATTAGTTCTGCCTTTCACACGCGGTCCAGCCAGGTTCAGCGGGGGCACAGGGCTGGGCTTGGGCACCCCCTGCCTTCCCCAGGCTGGTGAGGTGACATCCTAAAGGAGCCACGAAGCCTGAGGTCCATTTTTCCTTGGTCTTTATTGCCAGGCACCATGAACTTCCCAGCCCTGCCATGGAAGCTACCTGCCAGGTCCTCCCCATCCTCAGGTGGAGGCTTCTCTGTTGAGGGGCCTCGGAGACCCCTAGCCCTCAGTGGACCATGCTGGCTGGGAGCTCCGCCCTGGGGCTCCTGCTCTGCTCAGGTAGGGGGAGTCCTTCCACGGGGCTGTGGCTGCAGCAGGTGCACTCTTGGGAGTCGGGGAGGCGGGTGGCGCTCATGCGTGCCAGTGAGGGAGGTGCCTCGCCGTCCTCCTGTACTGTGAGCGTGGCCCTGGGCAGCCCCCTGCCCTGGCCAGAGCCTGACCATAGCCACGGGCTAACAGGCTGTGGAAGAGTTTCCTCAAGACTGCCGCAGGCTCATCCGCAGGTAGACTCCAGAACCACGGCCCAGCAGGTCACACGTGCGGCTGTGGCTGTGTGCATGCCAAGGGACAGTGGCAGTGTGCCATTGTGACGGCAGGTGGCCACACCCATCAGCCTCCCCAGGAGGGAGCAGGAGCGGCGGCTTCTCCCCAGGTGCAGACAGGCAAGGGCGGGCCACCTGGGTGTGTCCTGGCAGTGTGGAGTGTCCTGGATGGGCTCTGCTCAGCCCCCTGCTGGCAGAGAAACCCCCACAGACACTGCAGGCCTGGGGGTCCTCCCTAGTGTCCTGCTCTCCGGGGGGGTCGGGGGGGTTGGCCAGGAGAGGTTAGGCCAAGCCATTTCGGGAGAGTTGAAGAAGATGCTTGGGCTGTGGCAATGGGAGGTCTGCGAGCAAACAGGGTGCAGCTAGCGAGGACGGGCGAGCGGGAGGGCCGGGCAGAGGCCCTGTCACGCGATGAGGCGAGGAGTGTCTCGGCACTTCGTGTCTCTTGCCTGGCAACACCACGGGGACCAGACATTCTGAATCTTCCCAGACCCGCTCTGAGAACACAGGCAGCCACCGCATCTTCTCAGGAAAGCAAAGCGAGCCTGCTCCACCTTCACAGTCCAAGCCACTGTGGTCAGCCGGGAAGCCGCCCACTACCCCCCACAGCTTTCCTTTTACCAAGGTTGCCCTTGGCACAGAGCTGGCCTGTAGGCATGTGTGCACACGTGTGTCCATGTGACCGGCTTCCCCACACATGTGCCAGGTGCCCAGCACCCCCGCCAGGTGGCCTCACTCTGCCCTCTGCCCAGGAAAGCAGGAAGGCCCCGTGGTGTCCGCTGCATGCAGGACAGGCCTCGGGCCCACAGACACCTCCCACGTTCGGTGTGGGGCCAACTCCGTGTTAGTTGCCTGCTGGTTGGGGTTAGCTCCTGCCGCCCTCAGGGCTCCTGGAAGGTGTCTGCCGCTCAGGAGGTCAGCACAGCCTCCTGTTGCCATGACAGCCAGCTCCCTTAAAACGCCCCTTTGACCTGCAAACCACGTGCCCAGTGTGGTGTGATCCGCGAGACACTTTGGAAATGGCTGAGGATGAGGCAGGTGTATTAGGAGGGTCAGTGAACTGGGGCCCAAGCCTGGTTTGAGAGGGGAGTGCTGGGGGCATCCGGCAGGAGGAGGGGCACCCGTCTGAGTTCTGCCCCAGTGAGCACAGGAATGTAATGAAGTGCGAGGTGACAGAGTCCCTGCTCCGGGGACACCGGCAGTGCCACGGGGCATGGAGCGGGGGCTACTTGCCCCCTTGCACCTTCTGGTCGTAGGTGCCTGCGTGCTTGTAGCCGGACACATAGCCCGACTCGTCCACCAGGTCCACGCGGCCAGCCTTGCCCTTGCCCTTGCCAGAGGGGTCGAAGCGCTCCTTGTGGGAGCCCGTGAACTTGGTGGTGTCCGTGAGCCTTGACACGGTGGGCGACGAGATGGCTTTCTGCAAGAGGAGCGGGAGGAAGGGGGCAGGCGAGTTGGGAGCCAGGTGAGGCCAGCAGGTGAAGTGGCTGTGCCCTGGGCAGGTCTCCCAGCGGTGGGGCAGTGGGCAAGGGGCATAAACCCTGGGATTTATGCCCCTTTTAATTTTAATTCTTATTTTTACCTCTCCTGACCCTGGGGCAGCCTTGGGCCGGCGGGGTGTCACGACCCTAACAATTGCCCAGGTCCACCTGGTGTTTATGCAGTTGGGGACCCCACCACCTGCACCCTCAAAGGGAAGGGGCTGTCAGAACAGCCAGGCCCCACCCACCAGGCTACGCCCCCCCCAATCCATGCCCCTTCAGACCAAGCCTCCCCAGACCCCCCAAGGCCATGCCCACCTGGCCATGCCTCCCAGGACCCACCCACCCCCTCCCAGGCCAAGCCCCCAGTCCATGCCCTTCCTGACCACGCCTCCCCAGGCCTCACCCTCCAGGCTATGCCCCATTCATGCCCCTTCTGACCACACCTCCTCAGACCCCACACCAGGCCATGCCCTCCTGACCACGCCTCCCAGGGCCCACCCCCCCAGGCCACGCCCCCAATCAGGTCCCTTCTGACCACCCCTCCCCCAGGCACCACCCACCTTCCAGGCCCCGCCCCCACCCCCCAGGCCCCGCCTTCCACCTCGCCCTGCTCACCGTCACCCCTGAGATGATGGGCGCCTTGCCCTCGATGAGCCTGTGCACCTCGCGAACGGCCTCCTCGCTGCTCTTGTCTTTGAATCGCTTCTTGGCGAGCTCCTCCAGCGCCTCCTGGAACTGCTCAAAGGTGATGGTCCGGCAAGACTTCCCTCTGCAGGGGCACAGGCGACTTAGGGCTGGGCGCTGGTCGGCCCAGGGCTGCCCTCCCCACACGTGGGTCCGAGCAGAGCTGGACGGCCATGGCCCAGCAGCCCACAGGCTTCACCCGCAGGCGGCCGCCCTGGTATCGCTGCAAATCCAAACCGTCTTGGAAGAAAGCTTGGCGGAAGCAGGTCCTCTATGAAGCTGGATGCTCACACGGTCCTGCAGGCCGCTCTGACACAGGGTGTGTGCGGGTCTGCACTCTGCTGGGGCGGTGCGGGAGGCCATTAGGCAGCGGAGCCCACCTCCTCCTCCCGGGGCAACCACAGCCCCGCCCAGCTGCGCCGGGAGTTGGAGGTCCTAGGACCTGCTGGGGCCCGGGCTCTGCCTGTGTGTGTTGGGGTCCTAGGTGGAGGTGTCCCCTACACAGGAACATGGTTAGGAGGGGCCGCCGCCCCCGGACACTTGGCAGCATGGGTGCAGGCCCACGCCTCAGACGCCCTGGCTCCAGAACCCGCCAGGCGGCCCGGCTGTACCCCTGCACTGTCCTGGCCTCAGAGGTGCAGAGCCCGGTGGGCCGAAGGTGCCGTGAGCAGCTTCTGGTCACGCAACACGCTGCGTCTAAACACACTCCACGCCTTGCAACATCCTCCCACCACAGGCCATTCAGGCAATTTCAGAGGATTCTAAACTGACTCTTGGTCTTTTATATAATAATTCTAATTACAAAACATTTTTCTCCTCAGACCAGATATACCACAACTAACCCAAAGTGGGGTTTTTCAGTGTTTAAAACGAGATCCAGTGGATGAGGCTCAGCTCTGCAAAAGGCACCTGCATTTCACCAGGGAAGCCTCTGGACGGCGCGAGAAAGGCTGCACCCAGCAGGCCAAGCATTGTAAGGGCACTACCAGCTGCAGAATCCACAGTGACCAAGAGTCAGGAGACAAATGACCCATAAAACCCCAGCAAGCCTTTCCAGAAGTCAATGAGCAGAGGGCCTAGAATAGCCAAAACGATTTCAAGAAATGAGAACAGAGTCCGAGGACTGACTACCCAACTCCAAAGCTCATCGAGGCTTGACTGCAAAGTGGCAGCGACGTGGGCACGGGCACGCGGCCAGCCCTGCAGCCCAGGGGGAGTCTGGCTCAGCCACACGCACGCAGCCCCCCAATGTCCACAGGTGCAGAGGCAAGCCAGAGAGAAAGGACTGTTTCTTCCACAAGTGGAGCTGGAACAACTGGTGATCCCTGCGCAAATTAAAATGCACTTTGGTCTATACTGCACACTATATACAAAACTAACTCAAAATAGATGACAGTCCTAATTATGAAACTAAAACAAACTTCTAGAAGAACACCAAAGAGAAGATCTCTGTGACCTAGGGTTAGGCGAAGATTTCTTACAAATGGCAACAAAACATGGCCTGTAGTGGAACAAATGGATGAACTGGACTTCATCAAAACGTTCGAAACTGTGCTCTCAGAAGACACCGTTAAGGGAATGAGAAGACAAGCCACAGACTAGGAGACATGCCTGAGAAAGAACATGTCTCTGAGATACACAAAGAAACCTTAAAACTCAGCAGTGAGAAAAAAAAATCCATGTGAAAAACGGGCAGAATATTTGAAGCAGACACCACCAGAGAAGACACGGGCATGCGGACAAGCACGCGGAGAGGGGTCCGCGTGGGCGCCGTCGGGGGAGTGCGGACAAGCACGCGGAGAGGGGTCCGCGTGGGCGCCGTCGGGGGAGTGCGGACAAGCACGCAGAGAGGGATCCGCGTGGGCGCCGTCGGGGGAGTGCGGACAAGCAGGCGGAGAGGGGTCCGCGTGGGCGCCGTCGGGGGAGTGCGGACAAGCAGGCGGAGAGGGGTCCGCGTGGGCGCCGTCGGGGGAGTGGGAACAAGCTCGCGGAGAGGGGGCCGCGTGGGCGCCCTTGGGGGAGTGCGGACAAGCACGCGGAGAGGGGGCCGCGTGGGCACCGTTGGGGGAGTGTGGACAAGCACGCGGAGAGGGGGCCGCGTGGGCGCCGTCGGGGGAGTGCGGACAAGCACGCGGAGAGGGGGCCGCGTGGGCGCCCTTGGGGGAGTGCGGACAAGCACACGGAGAGGGGGCCGCGTGGGCGCCCGTCGGGGGAGTGGGGACAAGCACGCGGAGAGGGGGCCGCGTGGGCGCCCTTGGGGGAGTGCGGACAAGCAGGCGGAGAGGGGGCCGCGTGGGCGCCGTCGGGGGAGTGGGAACAAGCTCGCGGAGAGGGGGCCGCGTGGGCGCCGTCGGGGGAGTGCGGACAAGCAGGCGGAGAGGGGGCCGCGTGGGCGCCGTCGGGGGAGTGGGAACAAGCTCGCGGAGAGGGGGCCGCGTGGGCGCCGTCGGGGGAGTGGGGACAAGCACGCGGAGAGGGGGCCGCGTGGGCGCCGTCGGGGGAGTGGGGACAAGCACGCGGAGAGGGGGCCGCGTGGGCGCCGTCGGGGGAGTGGGGACAAGCACGCGGAGAGGGGGCCGCGTGGGCGCCCTCAGGGGAATGGGGATGGAAACGACAGCGAGGCCCCTGCGCACTCTCCAGGGGGCTCAGACACTCAAATAAACAAACTGCCGGCACCTCGAGCTGAGCAGGCCGCGGGGTGGGGGGCGTGCTCATCCACAGACGGCCAAGCAACGCGGCAGAGCCAGTGTGGACAGCTTCTCACAGCCAAAGGCGGCCCAGCAGTCCCGTTCCTGGGTCCTTGCTCAAGAGAAATGAAAACAGGCTCACACATAAACGCAAATGTTTACCACTGTTCTTCTCGCAGTCACCAAACCCCAAACAATCCAGTGCCCTTCAGCAGTGGCCAGACCACGGTGCTGTGATGCGTGCGCACGTGGACAGCAACCCATCCCTGGAGAACAAGCCCAGGATATGCACCCAACGCGGTGGGTGCCAAGTGACCGGGCTTGGAGCCAGGCACGGAGGTGCTGCTGGGTGATTCCCAGAACCCAAGGCGGATGCTGTGTTTAAACAGCACCTGAGGGTTCCCACACACTTTACACGCGTGTCCTGAAGACACAACAGACACCATCATCAGCGCTGAGCCAAAGGAGAAGAAATCCCACTCAGAAACACACCAAGTGCTCAGGGTCCCACAGCTCAGACCCTCACGCCTCATGGGGTCCCAGGGAGAGGAGCAGAGGCCTCGCTGTGGCCGGAGGTGGGTATGGGGAGACAGAGCCCCAGGGCAGGGCCTGGACTGCTGAGGACAGCCACACAGGGCACATTCCAGACCCCCGTCATAGGGCGCTGTTGTCCAACAGCATCCCCCAGGGGGCGCTGGTGAGCCGGGTGAGCTGGAGGTGTTGTGAGCAGCTCCATGGCTTGGGGGTCCACAGTGTTGGGGGTGGATTTAGCCCCTTGACGCACTCAGCCTGGACACCCGCACATTCCCTGTGGTGCTAGAGGAGCCAGGCCACCCCAGGCAGCCCACAGTGCCTGGAACTGACAGTGCCCATTGGGCCCTGTGGGGGTGTTGACTCTCTAGGGCCCTTGGGGCCTCTGTCTGTCCTGGGCCGTCAAAGGCTCTCCTGTCTTCTATTCACACCCTGCCCAAGCTGACATGCGGACGCCAGGCCTGACTGCCAGCCTGGTGACCAGTGCTGAGGCACGCAGCCCTTTCTGACGGCCTCGGAGCCAGGCACCACCAGCATGAGTCACTCGGCAGGAGGGGGATGGCTGAGGGGGCTCCCCCATAAGAGGCGACATTCAGATCCGGACACCTGCTCTGCCCATTCCCCGAGTGTCTTGGGGAAAGGGCGCCTGGGTCTCTGCCCCACACGGGCGGGGAGCTCTCCCCAGGAGACCCGGGTGCCCTCCGCCTGGGGCAGTCCTCAGGAGTTCTAGGACAGCAGTACCTGCCTCTTCCCCAGAGACATTAGTCTGGCTGCCCGGCTGTCCTGACACAGAGTGGGCCTGTTCTCCAGAGACCAGGGTGCTGGAGGAGCCTCCGAGTGTGGAGCTCGGCATCCTCATTGCCCATGCGCTCCCCAGCCCAGCGCCCTGCCCCGAAGCCGGCCCAGCAGGACGCAGCCGCTGCTCACACACAATGCCCTGCGGGGCCTGGACTTGCTTCCCAGGCTCTGAGTCCCCTGGCCTCTGGGCCTGGCTTGGTCTCAGGGACACTGGGACCCAGCCTGGGGCCTCCAGGAGCTGGGCTCAGGCCAGGACAGCCCTCTGAGGACCGAGGCCTGTTCCTCCGGGGCAGACGTCACAGGCCCCGCTGGGCTTGGGACTGTGCATCCAGCACCCTTGTGAATCAGGAATGACCTCCCAGGGTGCCCTCTCTGAGGGGCGGGGGCTGGCGGGCGAGGTGACAGCTTGCTGTTCGGGTTCCGGAGAAAGCTACCAGCTCCCCTGGGCTCTCTGGGCCTGCAGCTGCTGTGGCTGGAGTGCCCTGTCCAGAGGCTGCCGCAGGTGGGAAGCTGGGGGCTGTGGAGGGGAATCTCGGGGGAAACAGCCTCTCCCTGTACTTAGGCGAGTCCGAGAGTGAGGGGCTGCGGCTGCCCCAGGGCACCAACGTCTGGGATCTTCCATTAGCTCCTGAGACCTGAGGAGGCTGGGAAGGAACCCCTGGCTGGTGGGCCCCGCGGGGGGAGGGGGGCTTCTGGGGAGGCTCCTGCCTGGTAGGGATGCGGCCTTAGGAGAGCCCTGTCTGGCGTCACCGTCCTGCACGTCGCTCCGAGTTCTCACTGCTCCAGGAGGGTCCAGTGTTCCCGTTCCAGCAGAACCCAGCCTTGGGGTCCCCCATGCCTGTTGGCTGCCCCTGCCTCCCCCAAGCCCCAGCAAGATACAGAGGACCTAGAGCAACGTTTCCTGGGGCCGGCAGTGGTCGGTGGCAGGCCCTCCAGACCCTGCCCATTCTCCCCTCACAGGTGACTCCACCAGCAGCTGAGCACTGAGGCTTTTCCCCTCATCTCAGGAAACCAGAGCCCTTCCTGCACCCCACTCAGCTCAGAGGATGGATGGCAACGTCCACTGGGCCACGGCAGCTCAGGCCCCAGGGTGGGCTGAGAGCCAGGACCCTCCCACTGCTGTGCCAGCTCTAACCCCAGGCATGCCCACCATGAAGCCCCCACACAGCCGGTCGGGGGGCTGCCTGAGCTCCGGAGGTCTGGCTACCGAAGGTCCCCTCCTGCCTGAGGGGCCGCCTGGGATCAGCCCACTGTCTCCCTCTGGGTGCACACCCTGAGCTTGCTCCTAATTTTGTGTGGCCGCCAGCCTTTTTGTTTTCCTGGGGCGGGGGGGGGGGGGGGGCGCGTGTGTAGTCACCGCCCTGTGGACATCGCTAGGAAGAGGTGGCCCTTGGTGGGATGTGGACTTGGGGCTCAGAGGGACCCCGGGCAGATGTGTGGGGCCCGACCTTTTCTAGGGGGCCCCAGGAGCTCGGCTGCCTCCATCCACCCCAGTCTCAGCCTGGGCAGGGCTTGGGTCTGTGCACCTGAGGTCAGTTTCTGGCTGTTTGGAGGTCACCCTCTCAAATGACCTGTGTTGCCTGGTCAGGCTCATGGGGCAAAGTGGACAGCCAAGGCCACACCCACCACTGGCCAAGCACAGAAGAGACGGGTGCCTGTCGCCGCACAGTGCTCTGGGGATTGCCGGTGCTGCCGGGCCTGCAGGCCACAGGAGCCACAGGTCTTGACTGTGAGGCCACGGCGCCACAAGCTCATGAACCCTTAGCCACAGACGCACCCATGGCCGAGGGACCCCCCCCCCCGCCCGCCGCAGGGGCTCCACTCTGCAGAAGCCACGTTCATCCTGCCCTGCCAGGGGTGGCCACTAGAGGCTCCCCAAAGACAGAACTGGCCCCAGGGCTCCAAAGCCACCGAGTGCAAGCCTGGGACAGGGTGGTACGCACAGCAATGGAAGGACAGGGTTGGGTGTGGGGAGTGCAGCCCACCCTTCCCCGGGGCTGGGTACCACGGGGGAGGGGGAGGGGAGCATGCAGCCCTGATGCTCCTGGCCCCTTCCAGGGGAGCTGATGCCCGCTTTTCTGGAATGGACAGACAGGAGGACGTCACACACACTGCTCTGAGGACCTCACCTGCCCTGTGGCAGCTGCCCTCCAAACACACTGTGACCTGGATTCTCTCCAAACCCGGGTGTTGCTCCTGGGAGGTGGTTGGGTCGGTTTCCGTACTGGGAGCAGTCTGAAGACTTTAGGACAAAGTGTTCTGCCGGCCCTCCATGCTCGGGGTGACCACAGGCCCCAGTGCCGGCTGGCTGGGGGGGTATACCAGGCTCAGCAGCCCTCCACGCTCGCGGCAACCACAGACCCCAGGGAGCCTGGCCCTGCTGTTCTCAGTCCCCCACTGGCCCTGGCTTCCTTCTAACCAGCGTCCAGGTATCAGTCTAACCCCCAAGCCAAGCCACCACCCAGTATCCGCCCAGGTGTCTACAGGAAACGTCAGTGCATTTACTTGGGAAAACACACCACACCCAGCACACAATCGTGGGTCCTGGGGGAGGCCAGGGCTCCCAGCGAGCCGAGACCGCAGCCCAGCCCTCCTTCCTCTGCCTCGTCGGCTGGGTGCCCCCACCTGAGCTAGATGGACCCGCAGGGGGCCAGTGAGCAAGGCTGGCAGACCCTCGCCCAGAGGATGGTGGTGTTCGGTGCAGGTGGGGAGGCAGCAGCTGAGCCTGACTCCAGGGGTCCTGAGGCACCCATGGCACGGGCCCCTCCCCAGGCTCGAGGAGGCGCTAGGAGATTCACTGTCCATGGTTCTACCGGGCCCCACTCCCACCGCCCGTGGTCCGGTCCCGCTTGTGCACCTCATGCCTCCATTAATTAATATTTTAAAGCTGCCACTGCGCGCTCTTTGCAGGAGGGAGTCATTGTCTGGGTTAACAGTAGTCTTCAACAAAAACCTGGCGTAAGGCTGCAAGAAATTTGTTTAAGATTTAACACATAGTAACATCAAAACAAACAAGCGCTGCCATGGCAACGAGGACTAAACAAAGGCTCGCAGATACCCCGAGCTGGCGCCACGCCGGTGGAGCCATGGCAACCTGCCCTGAAAACAGAAATCGGTGGGCCTTTTCTCCACACGTCCTGTCAGAGTCAGCAGCTTTCTGCAGTACCGAAGGCCGCTTCCTCACAGTCCCCAAGCTCCTGAGGGAGGCAGAGGCTCCCACAAGTGACAGTGGGCACCCCCTCCCCGAAATGCAAAACAAAAGCAACCCAACACCCCCAGGCCTGCTGCCACCACCCCTTGCTTTTCCCGGAAATCAAAGGAAAATCTCTAGTGTCCCCAACCCCTCCTGGTGGCCCTGCCCCCCTCTCTCTTCCTGAGACAAGGGTGTGAGTTTAGGCCCCTTGGTCCTGCACACCTGGGAGGTCAGGATCCCGTGCCAGGATCATAGGGACCCCCCCGAGGGGAGTCCAGGCTGCAGGAGGGAAGGACAGTTTGAGGGTGGGAGAGAGGAAGAGGTGGAGGCAGACCTGGGGAAGCCCAGGGTCACAGGGGTCTGCGGCTGCAGGTGAATGGGGAGGTGGGGAGGTCAGAATCCCTCAGCCTCCCCTCAGGCCAGGGTCCCGGTCCTGGCCACCTGAGCTGCTGCCCGCAGGACAATCTCCCACACGGTGCCCAGCCAGCCGACCAGGCTGCCCAGGACTGGGTCTCAGCCTCAACCCCTCCCTGGGCTTGGGCCACAGCTGTCTGCTCCCCCAGACCTTGACCCTCATGGTCAGCCAAGGCTGGCACACCCCAAGGCTGGTCCTGGGCTCCACACTGGGGAGGTGGCTGTGCTGGAGCAGGGGGCCAAGCTTTAGCCCCCAAGTGCCTGAGCAGCTCCAGCCCTGCCTCTGAGAACAGGCCCAGACCAGCTGGGGCTCCTCCGGCCTTCTGGGGTGCCAGCACCCCCACAAGCAGGTAGGACTCCCATCATTCTCCAAATGAGCCACAGCCACCCAGCCCCACCCACCGCAGGGAGAGTTCTGCATGTGTGTGCAGGTGTGTGCAGGCATGTGTGTGCACATGTGGCCATGTGCACACACACATGCGCCATAGTTTGAAGGCAACTTTCTGCAGAAGGAATCACACCCTGCACCACACTTGGTGTGTCCGGGCCAGCGCCGAGGCTGTGTGCATGGGGCCGACCCTGCAGGGCTGATGGCCCCTGGACAGGCTCTTCCCACCTCCCACCCAGCCCTTCTAGGAGCTTCACCCACAAGCACCATCTCCACACCGCTTTGCCCCGGGTCTGGTCCTGTGTATCCTGGAACACACATTGGGCGGCACAGAGGGTACCCAGGGACTCGTCCCAGATGTGCCCACATGCCGAAGCCTGCTGAGGAGCAGCTGCCAGGGCCCAGGAGCACGGGGCTGGGATCCATGAAGGGGCTGGGTCCCCTCCAAAGAAGGACACCTGAGGGGGAGGAGGAGCACTGGGGGCACAGGGACCCTGGTGGCCAAGGGGAGGAGCCTGCCCTGCCCGTGCCCACGCAGGCTCTGGACACGGCGGCCGCACCACGAACCCCACCTGCCGCTGCATGGGCTAAATATAGCCGACCCAGTTTCCCTCTCCCGGTCCGTGTGCCCGGGACACGTCCCCTTGGCAGAGTGAGTTCTGGGCTCAGGACAAGGGCACTGTCTGTGCCAGAGGCTCTGGCCCCTGACCTCCTGGGCACAGCCCAGGTCAGTGCCGCCTGCCCATGGCTGTTGATCCACCAGAGCGGCCCTGGTCACCAGGACCTGCCAGCAGCTGGCTGGGGCCATCTACACAGGCCCACACCGCATAGCCCGCTGCTGCAGGAGGCTGCAGGTTTCCAGTAGGGGATGGCGGGCTGGTCTGTCCTCCAGGCAGCAGCTGGCATAAGCCCTGTGGATGATGTGGGAGCTCCAGCGAGCCTGTGGGAGCTGCCCCTCGCCAAAGAGCCCATAAGCAGGGCCTGTACCGCGGATCCAGGTGCCAGTCGCCTCGGCCACAGTCCTGAGGGAGGTGCAGCCCTGAGTCAGTCCACGAAGGATCTGTGGCTGGGGGGGGCAGTGAGGGGGGCACTGTGCGGCCAGGGGTGCAGTATGGCCGGGGGTGCAGTATGGCTGGGGGTACAGCACGGGGGGTGCAGTGTGGCCGGGGATGCAGCGTGGGGGGTACAGTGTGGCCGGGGGTGCAGTGTGGCCGGGAGTGCAGTATGGCTGGGGGTACAGCACAGGCGGTGCAGTGTGACCGGGGATGCAGCGTGGGGGGTACAGTGTGGCTGGGGGTGCAGCACGGGGGGCTGCAGTGTGGCCGGGCTTGCAGTGTGACCAGGGGTGCAGCACGGAGGGGGCAGTGTGGCCAGGGGTGCAGTGTGGCCTGGGGTGCAGTGTGGCTGGGGGTGCAGCATGGGGGGCTGCAGTGTGACCAGGGGGGCAGTGTGTCCAGGAGTGCAGTGTGGCTGGGGGTGCAGCATGGGGGGCTGCAGTGTGACCAGGGGGGCAGTGTGTCCAGGAGTGCAGTGTGGCTGGGGGTGCAGCATGGGGGGCTGCAGTGTGACCAGGGGTGCAGTGTGGCCAGGAGTGCAGTGTGGCTGGGGATGCAGCATGGGGGGGCTGCAGTGTGACCAGGGGTGCAGCACGGAGGGGTGCAGTGTGGCCAGGGGTGCAGTGTGGCCGGGGGTGCAGTGTGGCTGGGGGTGCAGCATGGGGGGTGCAGTGTGACCAGGGGTGCAGTGTGGCCGGGGGTGCAGTGTGGCTGGGGGTGCAGCATGGAGGGCTGCATTGTGGCCGGGCTTGCAGTGTGACCAGGGGTGCAGCACGGAGGGGGCAGTGTGGCCGGGGGTGCAGCACGGGGGGCTGCAGTGTGACCAGGGGTGCAGTGTGGCAGGGGGTGCAGCATGGGGGGCTGCAGTGTGACCAGGGGTGCAGTGTGGCTGGGGGTGCAGCATGGGGGGCTGCAGTGTGACCAGGGGTGCAGTGTGACCAGGGGTGCAGTGTGGCTGGGGGTGCAGCATGGGGGGCTGCAGTGTGACCAGGGCTGCAGTGTGACCAGGGGTGCAGTGTGACCAGGGGTGCAGCACGGAGGGTGCAGTGTGGCCGGGGGTGCAGTGCCAGAGGTGCAGGCTGTCGGACGGACCCTTGCGGGCTGAGCCCCAGCCCTTGTTGGGGACCTGCTGGTCCCCTTGCTCTGGCAGGCTCCTTATGCCTTCCTGGTCTCCAGAGGCCCCAGGGATGGGTGGTCCTTGGTTAGTGTGGGCTTCGACTGCCAACGTGTCAGCAAATGATGGCCCCGTCTGAGGCTGGGGAGCACAAGGCTTCGTGACTACCTGCCCAGAGGGGCCAGCCACAGCCTCCTCTCACACCGGCCGATGGCTGCGCCCATGAGGACGCTGAGGCTGGGAAGCCACCAGGGAGGTTGGCGGGGCCACTGGGACTGGACAGGGTCAAGGATGAGACCAGCTCGCACCCGGGGCCCTGGATGGAGCCTCCCCTCCAGCTTCTCTGGGACTGAGGCTGGGAGCTGTCAGGAAGACAAACAGGACTCGCTGGCCCTGGTTGCCCCTGCTGTCCCCTAGATCTGGGGGAGCCTGCAAGGCAGTCGGCTGGAGAGAGGGTCCGGGTTCAGGCATCCTTCTGAGCGGTTTCACGGCTTTTCTAGCATAACTTTCCAAACCCCAAACGCCCTCGGATGCACTCAGATGTGCCGTACACAACAGGAAGCTCAGCAGGACATGCACAGTCCAGGAACATGCACGACCCAGGAGACACCCAAGACCCAGGGGACATGTGTGACCCGGGAGACACATGTGACATCGCCACGGAGCACAGCAGAGATGGCACAGCTGCAAAGGCCACGGCGCCCACCCAGAGCTGGTAGATGGGGCAATGGCGCCGCAGAGGTGGGCCCCACAGCCTTCAGCACGGGGGCGTCTGAGCCATGGCCCGGCGCAGAGCAGGAAGGCGGCAGGAGCTCTGAGATGAGAGAGGTGATGAGGTTGTGGCAATGTAGGAATGAAATACATCACATCGGCCGCAAGTGGACAAGGTGCAAACCACTGAAATAAAGCCATTACCACACAGGCGGACAGGACAGGGCTGGACACGGGGCTCGGGGAGAAACGCTGCTTTTCTCAGGCGCGATCATGGTGGGGTGTCGGGACATGAGGTGAAATGTGCCGGGGCATGTGAGGGTGCCTCAGTGTGCTTCCCGGCGTTTGTCCAGGAGAAAACAGACAATGCATGACACAGCAACAGAAGTGCACACATGACACAGAAACGCACGTGCACACACGACGCAGAAATGTGCACACGTGCACACACAACGCAGACAACGCAAATGGCATGATGCGGTTTCAAGGTGGCGGCCAGAGCCGCCTCCTTGGTGCCCTTTGCCATTTTGGCGCCCGTGGGAATCCTGGGATAGAAGTACAGCAGCACAAAGGCTTTGGGAGGGGCTGGGGGACACCTGAACGGCCAGCTACATGCACGGGGACACAAGCATCCAACCTCTGAGACTCAGCCCCTGAGCCAGCCCACGGAGGGTCGGGAGCTCTGCCCGCCAGCAGCCACCTGCCCCTCCAG
The DNA here is from genome assembly GCF_028885625.2 of Pongo pygmaeus. Lineage (NCBI taxonomy): Eukaryota > Metazoa > Chordata > Mammalia > Primates > Hominidae > Pongo > Pongo pygmaeus. The sequence goes on from NC_072377.2 coordinate 659,804, forward strand.
GCTCCAGGCAGGCACTGCCCCCACTCCTGGAGAAGCCCAGTGATCCCAGTCACAGCTCCCTGACTCCGGGGAGCAGCATTCACCCCGAGTCTGCTCTGAGGCCAGACACCCCCTCATAGGCCACCCCCCATGCCGAAACCCTACACGCCCACGGGGCTGAGAGGAGCCAGGGCTGCCGCTCAGGACTCTGCACCGAGAGGTCCAGCAATGCCCGGACCCCTGCTCCCTGGGGGCCCAGATGGCACGTTCAGGCTCCCACATCTGGGCTGCTTCTGAGAAGGGCAGGGTCTTGAAGCACAACGCCCTCCACTCCCCACGGCCCACTCCCCACAGAACCCACCCGGGGGCTCAGGGCCGCAGACCCCCGTAAGTCAGGTTCCTCGGCCCGTGAGCCCAGCGCACTCACTTGATCTTGCTGAAGACGATGTCCACGTCAGTGACAGTCACGTTCCTGCCGTCGATCACCTGGCAGTCCTTGCACAGCTTCGACCAGTTCTTGCCATGCATCTCCCTCCCGGTGGCCCTGGTGTCCCCGTGTACAGCAAAGCGCCGGAAGGCCTCCTCCAGGGCACTGAGCTCAGGGGATGCAGCTGCCCCCTCACTGGCACCCTCCGATTCCAGCGACAGCCTCTTGGCCGCCCGGTCCTTCGAGGGGTCCCCCGGGGACTTGGGGGGCGTCCTGTTGGCAGCTTTGGCGGGCTTGGCCTTGTCAGCCATGTTGCTGTGGAGGAAGGAGAGGAGAAAGGGGTCACCCAGGCCATTTCCCAGCTGACCGGGGTGCAGCCCAGGAGACCCCGCCATACCAACAAGCACCAGGACGTGGCAAGGGCTGAGATGGGCAGGCCTCCTGGGGCTGGGCGTGAGGCCCCTCAGACGCTTGGAGCCAGCTGCCCCGTAGGCACACGTGTCCAGCCCCGGGCAGAGCAGAGCCAAGCGAGGCCTTGCCCACTGCCGTCATTGGGGCAAGGACCCCCTAAGCCAGATAAAGCCAGCAGCACGCAGAGCCCAGGGTGGGAGCTGAGCTGGGTGCCAGGGGCTCCAGGCCGAGGAGGCTCAGGGTGTGACTGGCAGCATCAGAGCCTATCCCGGGTCCCCTCCCCGCCACAGTTCCACTGTCCCTCCTGTGGACGCCCGCTCTGCAGCTCTGGAGGACACCTCGGGATCACACCCTCCCCGGGGTCTGTGACGTGGCACCTTCCTCCGGAGGGTCCACAGCAGTCGCGTGACAGCTGCTCCCTCCCCAGTGCAGAGCCTCTGACCTTAGATGGAGCTTTAGGCTGGGGAGGGTGCGTGATGGCCCTGGGGGCACCTCACGATGCTCTTCCCAGGAGCCCTGGGCCTGCCGAGCCCACGGTGGCCCCGGCCAGGGGAGGGGACTGTGAGTGTGCAGGGCTGAGGCAGTGGTGGGGGCACTGGTGTCAGGGCACAGGGACGCCCTCTGGACTTTGTAAGGCGCCCGCCCCCAGAGCAGGCGGCTGGGCCATGGGGTTGAGAAGACTGAGGGGTGCCACCCAGGCAGGGCTCGGGGACGCAGGGCTATGCCACAGGGCGGGGCTGCCGAGGCCACCTCCCCACCACGCATGAGCTCCGGTGAGACCTAGTCAGGCCCTGAAGGACTCAGAGTGAGGTGCTGGACTCAGGGCACGACAGCTGCTTCCCCAAGGGGCCTGGACGCCAGCTCAGCTGTCAGCACTGCACTGAGAGCTGAACACGGCCTCTGCCCACAGACACAAGAGCCGGTGGGAGGGTCCGTGCCGAGGACACAGGTAGGTGTCCCAACTCTGGGACTCACAAAGCCCTCTCAGATTTGGAGTTCTCAGCACCAGTCATGGCCAAAGTGTGGCTCTGTCATCGTGGGGGTCCTGAGTGTGACCCCTGCTGAACTTGAGATCCCACAAATTCCCCCAAAACAGCCAGAAAAAAATCCAGGGGCACTCCCTACACAGAGGACCTTAAGGGCCTCAGGCCCCACCCACTCACCCCTTTCCCTGGAAGGCACGAAAAATGCAGATGCCAACCCAGTGGAGGACGCAGGGGCAGGATCCTGGTGGGGGCAGGGCCGCGTAGGGGCGGGATCCTGGGGGTGGAAGGGCCGGGTCGGGTGTCCAAGCCAGGAACAGTTTCCAGTTTTATCGCTGACACCATTTCTTTGTCTGAAACAGGAGCTTCTTACAGGCCTGGCTTGTGTTTCCCCTGGGCCTCTGCAGCAGGGGTTGCTGGACAGGAGGAGCGGTTGGGAAATTACCAGAAGCAATGGCGGGTTTTGTGAGCACCCAGAACAGTGGTGGGCGTGCAGGTCAGAGAGAAAGAACCTTCTGGGATGCTTCAAACTCAGGGCTGCGTTCTGTGGTCTCATCTCCTGTGGGGACGCGCCTGAACAGAGACCCTTATTCATACACCTCAGCGAGTCATCTGAGAACCTGCACCCCGTGGGGCCCGCCTGGGAGCAAAGGGATGAGGGAAGCCCCTCGGAGCCACCTTCAGGGCTCACGCAGGACGTCCCAGCCCATCAGCACGTGCTTTGCACGAGTTTTTGGATAAGCTTGGAGGTTGGCCTTGGAGGGCTGAGCGGGACATAAACCGTCCTGCCCTCATGAGGCCTATCAGTTGGGACAAGTGATAAATAAACAAGGCAATGAAACATCAGGCAGCGAGGAGTGAAGAGGAGAAACTGAGGCAGGTCAGAGGGAGGCCAGCAGGCAATTTCAGACCCGGCGGAAGAGAACGTGCATGAGCAGAGATGCGGGCAGGTGAGAGTCACGGTGCGTGAGAACGGTCCAGCCTGCGGCCCCTGCGCCAAGGTGTCCCTGAGCCCCTGCTGGGCAGGCACCACCTGTGCTGGGCTCAGCCCCTCTCAGCACAGCAAGCAGCATGAGACGGCATGCATGAAAGCATGGTGGGGGCCGTGGGGGACAGGGCAGAAAGGAACAGGTCAGGCCATTGCCAGATCTACCGAAGACAGACACTGGCCTCAAACGTTCTGATGAAAAATGCTTCGGGCCGGGACTTGGATACCCACGTCCACTGTCCCACTCACGCTGAGGGGAGCGAGGCCACCTGCAGTGGGTGTGAGCTCAGAGATGGGGCCACATCCCCTGCGGAGGGTGCTTGGTGACTCTGGGCTTCCCAGGAAGACGAGGGTGACAGCCGTCAACAGCCGAGAAGAAGGAGTAGATGCAGGAACCCATGGCCATCACACGGGAGTGAGGCCACGGGCGCTTGGGAGGGCTGAGAACCAGGCCCAGGAGGTTCTAGAGGGAAAAGTGGAACCCGTTCCAACTCAGCCCTGGCCTTTCTGCACCAAGGGGTAGAGCAGTGCCGACCTCAGACGCCAGCTGCCAGAAATGCTTCTAAAGCCCGCCTCTGTGTGGGGTGTGTGCTGAGGAGTCTCACACGGGGACTTGTCTCAGATCCCATCCGAGCTTCACTGTTCTAGGTTCTTGTAGTTTTGTTTTACCTCAAACATGCATTAGCTCAACAAAATATTTTTTAAAAAGTGTTTAAACTAAAAATGACAGAATGAATTAGGCGCGACGTGCCGCTGTGGGAAGACAGCCAGGCTGCTGCTGGGTCTGGAGGAGCAGGACGCGGGCCACAGACCCGGAGCAGGAGCGGAGGAGACGGGAGCCGCACTGTCTGGATCGCTTCATTAGACCCACGTGCTGTTTCCACAATGACGGTAATAAGAATACATTTAATTTTAAGAGAATTTGGAGGTGTCAGATGGACAATGAGCCTGGGCGGGCGCCTCTCCCTTGGCGCTCTCCACCGAGCATGGCATGCAGCTGTGCCAGCTGCTTCTCCTTGGACAGGTGTCCTCCACTTTCCCACAGATTCTGGGTGCAGCGCACCTGAGCCCTGAGTGCAGACCCTCACACCGTTTCCCCCAGAGGCTCTGCTCTTTCACCATGAGGGAAAAGAAGGTTGTGTAGCAGAAGAGACTCCAGGAAGACAAACTGCTCACCCAGGGGTCAAAGGACAAGCTCCAGGCATGTACCCACCATCTCCACGCGTGTGCCCTGAGCCCCCAGGGGGTCCTTCTGCACTCCCAGACCTGTGCCCACCATCCCACATGTGCCCTGCATTCCCAGGCCTGTGGCTTGCATCCAGGTGTGCACCTGCACCCTCTCCCACTGGCCAGCACCTCCCAGGTAGGAGGGACGTGCCCAGCCCTGCCCTGACCCAGGTGCCTGCTCACAGCACATGCCCCTTCCCTGGCCAGGCCCCACAGGAGCCCAAGTGGGGCCCAGCCAGGAACTGCTTGGAGGCTGAGCCCACCCCACTCGCGCCCCCACCTCCAGGGCCAGGACCTGCTTGGAGGCTGAGCCCACCTCACTCCCACCCATCCCCAGCACCTCCCCGGGAAGTCAGGAGGATGGCGCCTATGGGCTCACCCACAGGTGTGGGCAAGACTGTGTTGTCCAACTGGCATCTTCAAAACAGGCTTGGAGAGGGCAGAAGACGAGGGCAGAGGTGGCACCACAGACCTCAGAGTGGGGCAGACAGAGGCAGACCCCAGAGGGCGGCTGTCCTGGGGAACGAAGCGTCCTCGCTGGCCGGGGAACACCTGTCCCAGGGGCGTCACCAGTTCCAAGGACTCGGCCACCCAGGCGGGGCTTTGTCCCAGACACCCCAGGCCACCTTGGCCCCAACCCCACCAGCTGTCCCTGTTCCCAAGAGGCCCCAGGGAAAATCACCTGGGCCCCATTTGTCAGAATGAATCTCCTGGGAAATGCCTTCAGACTGGACGCTGGACTGCCAGAAGCCAAACCTACAGAAAAGCTGCCAGAACAGAAGTGACAGGGCTGGAGAAACAGCAGCCCCAGCCTCTGATCACGGAGCTGTCCAGGGGCTGGAAACCCGGGTGTCCCTGTGGCATCAGTAAGCAGGGCCAGGGGCCAGGCACTAGGACCGACCAGGGCTCTGTCACTAGGAACAGGGGTCTCTCACTTGGGCCAGGGGATTCTCACTAGGACCAGGGGTCTGTCAGTCACTAGGGCCGGGGCCTGTCCCTTGGGCCTGGAGCCTGTTACTAGGAGCTGGGGTCTCTGTCACTAGGGCCAGGGGTCGGCCCCTTGGGCCTGCAGCCTGTAACTAGGGCCTGGGGTCTCTGTCACTAGGGCCAGCTGCTGTTCTAAAGGTAGCAGCAGCCTCGGTGCTCCCTTGTTCATTGCCCACGCCCACGCAGGGGTGGCACCAACAGAGCCTACACGATCGCTCTCCACGTGGACGGCTGTGGGGTGGCTGAGCCTTGCTGGTGGAGGAGGCTGGTGGACAGGCCGTGCTCACATCAACAGCAGCGCCGGGTCAGAGGTGGAGGCAGGAGCCACGGAGCCAGTGGGAGTCACCACCCCTCTCAGCTCATCACCCCTCCCTGGCGCCTGAGACCCCAGAGTCAGCCCTCGGCCCTGCTCAGGCTCTGGCTTCCCTGAGAACCTCTGTCCTGGTCACAAGTGTCCTGCAGGCCCCCTGGGTTGTGCTGGGCTGGACCAGGCCAGGGTGTGACCTCTGACAGCTCCACCTGCCCTGGAGAAGCCACCAGGAGCTTCTACAGCTGCACCCTCCAGCTCGCTCCCAGGCAAGTGCCCATGGTGGGACAGCTGCTTGCGCCTCAGTCTTCTCATCCTTGAAGGGGTGCGGCCCCCTCCCCATCTCCCTCACACCCGACGGCCTCATGCAGGCACAGCCCGAGGGAGAACCTGTCTCTGCGGAGAAAGACACTCTGTGATGGCAGCCGACTGGATTCCACCAGATCCCGAAGGCAAGCATTCCTCGGGAAGTGACCAGGCTCGGAGCATCCGGCACGCACGCCACACACTCAACCCAAACCTTCTGTTAGCTCAGGTTCCCGGGAGCCCTGCATGCTTCTCCCTGGCAGGAGCCGGCGCTCGTGCCCTGGAGAACTCCCTGTTCAATGATGACAAGGCGTTCCCTGGTGATTTGGAGGCCTGGGGCCTGGGTGCGAGCTGCTCCCTCTACCCCTGGACACGCTGCCCAGGAGTCCAACGTGCTGTGACCGATGGATGCCCCTGGCAGGGGCCATGCTGGCTCAGATGCCTCTCACCAACCCCTTCCTTCCATGCCCTCAGGGCACTGGCATCCAGGAAGCTGTGAGGGGCACACCGTGCTGCAAGCTGATTGGGTAACAGGTTGGGGGAGTGGGGGCCAAGGCGCTCAGCAGTATTCAGGCATCTCTCAGCTGGCGACAGGAGCTGTCCCAGGCCCTGCAGGTGGGCCTGCATGCCAGGAACTCCTGGGATCCCTGGTCCTCTCTCCATGGGCAGATTCCCATGCAGATACCCCGGCCTCCACAGGCTCAGCTGGGTGTGCTGCCGCTGGGCTCTTTAGAACCTTTACGCCCAAGTCCTGTCCATGGGGAGCACCCTCCACCCCGGGCTGGCAGCCATCACAGACTTCAATCCTGCCCAGAGTCCCTGGAGACTGTTGTCATTAAATCCCACTCCTGTTTAGGAAATGCCAGGGCCAGACCCCACTGCCGGAATGGGACCCTCTCGTGCCTGCAGGTGGCAAAGCTCCTTAGGGCCTGATGGACCCTCCAATGTCCCACAGCCACAGGTCCCACATTGGTGCCGAGGCCCTGGGATGGCCCCTCTGGAACGCCCAGTGTTCCATCATGACCTGGCCCCAGGACGCTGACTGAGGGAGCGGAGGGGATCGGGACCAGGGGGAAGCAGCCTCCCAGTAAATCTGAAGCACAGGCATGGCACAGCCCTAAGGGAGACCTTGTAGGTGCCTGGCCAGCAGGGCTGAGGGGAAAGTCCCCACTGCAAGGCGCCTGCTGGGCCCACGCAGTGTGGTCCTGGCCTCACGCTGCCCACTGGGCATTCAGCCTGGACAGCTCTCAGCTCCAGAGACCCTCACTGGTGAACGGGACAGCAACATCAAGGACCACAGCGACCGAAAGCCCCAGAAGCAAAAGCCACCCTCGCTGGGGAAGGAGTGGACAGAGCCCCTGTGGAGCTCACCCACCCCTCCTGTCCCTCCAAGGGGCCTCCTAGGACCTGGGAGCCCTGCCTTCCTGCCGAGGAGGTGCTGCCCTGAGTAAACAGGGCCGGGGAACAAGGCGGCTCCGGGCCTGCCATGACCAGGGTGGACACCGCGCCGCCCCACCCCGCCAGCCCCCACTCCTTATTTCAGAGCCCATTTGAGCACAGCACAGCCCTTTGGCAGACGGTTCTTGTTTTTCATTATCATCGCACGGCACTCCTGCTCTGCGGGACTCTCCATGTGAATGGCCCCACTCTTCTCAGCCCAGGCTGCCTGTCAGGCAGTCAGAGCTCCCAATCAGAACAAAGCCAGCAGTTTTTGAGTCTGTGCACATCCCCCTGCAGTGCAAGACGCAGGATGATCAGCCGCTCCAGCCCAGCTTCCCCACGGCACACTCGAGAGCACACCCCACCCAGAGGCCAGACAGGTGCACACGGCCAGGGCCACCCCAGGATGCACATCCGGAGAGGTCACAGTCCTGAAAGGTCACGGTCCTGAGAGGTCACCATCCTGAGAGGTCCCCGGTCCAGAGAGATCACCGGTCCTGAGAGGTCACTGTCCTGAGGGGTCACTGGTCCAGAGGTCATCACTCTTGAGAGTCACTGGTTGATCCTGAGAGGTCACTGGTCCAGAGGGATCGCTAGGATGGGGTCTCCAGGCCTGGGCTGAGGCTCTGCCCCATAGAAGACCTGAGGTTGGGCTCCTGCTCTTCAGGGACCCTGAGGGCCAGAGCCAAGCCCAGGCTGAGTGCAGTCCCCAAGGAAGCGGGAGGAGGAGGGCAGGGTGGAGTCCTATGGCAGCGTCCCCAGCACACCACACTTCTATCCTGGTCGTCTCACATGGCGTCCTGCAGCCATCCTGCACTGGGCCACTCAGGACCCCTGCCACTCACCACAACCGCATGGCCTCAGACCTGGGCAGGACAGGGCAGGCTCTGCACTCTCCTAAGGCTCATGGGGTGGGAGGGGCCCTGCACAAGGAGCCTTCCAGTAACGGGGGCAGGGGAGCAGGGGCGGCGCGGCCCTGGCCACCTCCACTCACCCTCCCTCCGCCCTCAGAAGAAGAGAGATGGCTGCAGAGGAGCTTCTCAGGTCAACAGGGTGCACCCAGCCCCTGGTGCCCTCTGCCTCTGGGAACCACATCTTGGCCCCCATCTGCAGGGTGTGGTCCTTGCAGCGCTCAGCATGGCCACTCTGGGGACGACCACCAGAGCCCATCGGCACGCAGGTGTAGGGATGAGAAGGTGGGGCAGTCGCAGAGAAAACCCTCCCAGGCCACACAGCAGATCCCTTCTGAGTGGGAGACTCAGGATTAGGATGACAGGGAGACACAGGCAGGAGGATGGAACATTCTAGAGCACTACGGCTGAGTATCCAGGCCACAGACGCCGGGGCTGCCAGGGCCACCAACTTTGCCACCGAATGGCCACCATGGGACGGAGGTGCCAACAGGGCTCCTGGACTCTGCAAAGGGCGCTGCGGAGGAGACTGATACGGGTCTGAGACGGCTGTCCAAGGCCCAAGTGAGAGTTAAACCACATGCCCAGCCAGTGCTCACCACCCGGGCCAACAGCATTTCTCCAAAGCACAGCACAGGACATTCCACCAACAGAGCATCCCAAGAGGGAATAAACTAGAGATACCGGCTGGCTCATCCCATCAACCATGTGGGAGACTCGGCGCCTGCAGATGTGGTGGGACCTGCCTCCATTAAAGGCACCTTCCGTGGGGACAGCCAGGACTCCCACACGGGGCACAGCAGGTTAGAGAACACACCCGGGCTCTCACGGGAGGCATAATGAGTTACAGGAGAAAACAGCCGGGGCTCTCACGGGGGGCAGAGCAGGTTACAGAACACTGCAGAACCAGGGGCTGGTCCCTCATCCAGCGCAGCTTCACTGAGCGCCAGATGCACAAGGACCCTGCCCTGCCCCGCCCCAGCCCACTCACTGCCCTGGGGTTACCCTCGGGGCTCCAGGTCCGGGGCACCTGCAGGCAGCTGAGACCAGGCCAGGTCTGGGCCAACGGTGGCCCCACCTAATCCCCAGAACCTGTGAACGAGACCTTGTTTGGAGAAAGGATCTGGAAATGAGATCATCCTGGATTATCCACAGCTGAGCCCTAAATCCAATGGCGAGTGTCTCTACCTAGAAGAGGCAGAAGAGAAGACACAGAGAGAAGAGAAGAAGGTGCTACGGGCTGAATTCGTCCCCTCCAAAATCCACGCTGGAACCTAATCCCCATTGTGGTGGCATTAACAGTTAGAGCCTTTGGGGGATGAGATTGAGCTACGGGGGCCAGGCTCCGGGGAATGACTGAGTCCCTTATCAAAGGGCTGGGGCATGACGATGTGGCAACCAGGCCCTGTCTTGGAAGCAGGGAAGGGCCCTTGTCGGATGCCAAGCCTGCAGGTACCTTGATCTTGGACTCTCCAGCCTCCAGAACTGTGAGAAGTGAACATATCATTTCATAAATTACCATGCCTGGTGCTGTTACAGCAACACACACAGACTAACACAGTCGCCATAAGGCTGGGACTGCAGTGATGCAGCCACGTGCCCAGGACAACTGGAGCCACCAGGAGCTGGAAGAGGCAGGGAGGGTCCCCCCAAGCCTCCAGAGAAGGCTGACCAGCAAGATGCCTGGACGCTGGGCTTCTGGTCTCCAGGACGATGGGGGAATGCGTTCCTGTTGTGTTAACCCCGGACTGTGTCAATTGTCAGCAGCCTCTGGACACAGTGACACAGCAGGTGGGACCAGAAGGCTCAGCACCCCTCACAGAGAACAGTCTTTGGAGGCCCTCAGGTGGCACTGAGAGGCCATGGGGGCTCCAGAGGCCCTTGGGGGTCTGCCGAAGTCAGGATGGGTGTTAGGCCAGGGCTGCCAACAGCACATGCCTTCTGAGATCCATCCAGCCTCTGGTTGCCCATTTTTAGGTGGAGAAAATGAAGGCTGCATACGTGGTTGGCGTGAGGAAAAGTCAGTTGACGGGAATTTCCTGATTTAAGGGAAGGTTCAGCTGCATCTGTATGCTAAAGGGCTGTCCTCCAGATCAGATCGAGAAGCCTCGGGAAGGTAATGCAGAAGAATTTCTGATATCCTTGGCGTGGGGGAAATTTGTTACACGGACACAGAAAGCCTTGCCTTGCAGGAAAAGATTCTTAGAAGGCACCAGATTAAAAGAAAGAACTTCTGTTCCTTGAAAAAACATTATCAATAGAGTGAAAAGGCAAACCCCAGGGTAGGATATGTTTGCTACGCACAACAAATGTTGGCTTGTCTCCAGAATATATAAAGAACCTCTACAGATGAATAGGAACTCAATACACAAAGGGCAGCCGGCTTGAACAGGCCCCTCGGGGACGGGGGTATCCAAGTGCCCAGTGCTTGGTGGGAAGCACTCAGCTTCGTTAGTATGACCAGGAAAATGCAAATCATAAGGCTTCCATGCAGGCTTAGAAAAGGCTAAGACACTGCAAAGGCTGACAGTGGCAAGTGCGGGCAAGGACGTGCGTCAACAGGAAACTGTGGGGGCAAATGGCTTTAATCCCTTTGGGAAACTGCTTGGCATCATCTGATGAATGTAAAGACACACTAGATCCCAGACTCAACGGCTCCACTTCCAGATTGACCCAAGAGACTCGTGCCCACGTGGCCCAAAGAACATCCCAGGGATGCCCACGACAGCTTCATCCCTAGTTGCCAAGAAAGGGGAACCGCGTGGACACGTGCCTGCTGACAGTATGGCGATCTGAGGGACAGCGGGCATCCCCGCGGGAGTGTGGGCAGCACTGAGCACGAGCGCCTGGGGCTCCTCGACGCAGTGTGGACGGACCACTCGCGCACACTATTGATCCACGTGAGCCAGCACAGCAGGGTGCCCACTTCGTGGCTTCTGGTTAAACGTTAAAAACGGGCAGAGCCACAGCACGGTGCTCAGGAATTGGAGCTTCCACGGGAAAACTGGCGGTGAGTAAGACCCCATCCCACTCCCAGAACACAAAGAGAGGCAGCCCAGAACAGCTGGCACTAGAACTGCAGGTGGACTGTGCCAGGTGCCAGGTGGGGCCCTCACAGCAGGCGGCCTGGGGACACGTGGGCACTGGCGAAGGTGGCAGGAACAAGCCTGGTGGGAGGTGAGGCTGAGATGAGCTTCACCCCAGTGGCTCCATCCACGGCCCAGGCTCTTCTGGCACTGAGAAGGCAGAGGTGCCACCCTGCCGAGGGGCAGAGGAAACCGGCCCTTGGGCAGCCTTAGGAGAAGTGGGGGCCGGTGTGCGCAGGAGAGGGTGGACGCCCCAGAAGCAGCCATGGTGGCCAGGTCACCTGTGAGATGCCACGGGTGGGAGATGCAGGTGGCTGTGCAGCGGTGCCCTGGGCTCAGGGGGAGGGGCTGGGTCAGGTCCCCGGGGCTGGCTGGGGCCTGGACATGGCTCCCTGGCCCTGAGGCACCAGCAGCACTTCTGAGTGGGGTGGGACTGGCCTGGTGTGTTTCTGGGTGGGGATCCAGTGTGAGCGGGTGAACAGTGAGTGGTGGCCATGGGCACGCTGAGGTAAGCACACTTCGCCCACCTCTGTGGGCCAGGAAGGCGTGTCACATGCTTCCTGACAAGGCAGAGGGTGCTGGGAGCTCGCCTGTGTCAGACATGAGGGCACTTGGACCAGGGCCTGGGTTTGAAGCCACGTCCATACCCCATACACGGTGCTCACTGCTCCTGGCCCCACTGACTGATGACTGATGGCCAGAGGGAGGCAGCAGCTGTGTGAAGTCACCTGGCAGGTGCGGCTGTTGGTGGCATTCCCTGGGTGGAGGCCACGTTGGACATTTGTGAACAAACGAGCGGGTCGGGGTTACAGGTTATAGGATCTGGGAAATGTGGTCTGTGATGCCGCGTGCCCTGGGTGATCACGTGGAGCCCACATGGGCAGGCACCTTTTATCATGCCAAGAAGGCAGCTGTGGGACACAGAGTCTGCCCGGAGGAACACACGCACCAATCCCTTCCCTGAGCCGCACTGAACGGGAAAGGGCTCCAGGTGGCCTTAACTGCTGGGCTTAAAGAAAGGTTAAGAACCTCCCTTCCCTTCCAGAACCTCACTTTTAAAGGACATCAGCATGACTGGCGTCCTCTGACGAGGCGCTCACCCTTCCACGACGGAGGGGAGAAGCCCGGCTTTCTCAACGGATGAGGCTGCAGAAGGCAGTTGATATGATGCAAAGACAGAAAGCTGCTGTCTGCTTCCACTCTTTTGAAAAATTTTTTATATTTCTTCCCCAAAAGAAGCCATGCATTTGGACATTTACACATTAAGTTACAATTCGCAATTAAGTTGTGCTTGCATGGTTAAAGGAGAAACATGGAACCCAGAACAGTCTTAATTCGCGTATCAGGAAACAAGATTTAGGGACAGCTGATGTTTCTCTTTATTCTTTTCCTGAGACCCACGTGCCACTTTCCTGCGGGGCGCTGCCCTTCCCCAGGTGTGATTCCAGGGGGCTACAGACCACAGAACCCGCCCCTCCCCTGGATCCAGCAGGGCCAATCAAAGCCATTCCCAGTCAGGGCCCTGCAGTGCTGGGGAGGGGCTTCCCCACTGAGGAGGTGCTGCTGAGCTGATGTGCCCTGGAGGCCCTGGCGGGGAGATGGCCTGGAGTGAAATGCCCAGGATGTGAAGCCCTGGGCGGAGGAACCCTGGGGGGATGTCCTGGGGAGGGGGAAATCCCCTGGGAGGGGAGCGCTGGGGAGGGGGATTCCCCGAGGAAGGGGATGCCCTGGGGGGAGATGCCGTTTGGGGAGGATGTCCTGGGTAGGGGTGTGCCCTGGGTGGAGATGCCATGTGGGGAAGATGCCCTGGGTAGGGGTGTGCCCTGGGTGGAGATGCCATGTGGGGAAGATGCCCTGAATGGGGGGATGACCTGGGGGGGATGCCCGGGGTGGGGGGGAATGCCCTGGGTGGAGATGCCACGTGGGGAAGATGCCCTGGGTGGGGGGATGACCTGGGGGGGGATACCCTGGGTGGGGGGGGTGTGCCCTGGGTGGAGATGCCATGTGGAGAAGATGCCCTGGGTTGGGGGATGCCCTGGGTGGAGATGCCATGTGGGGAAGGTGCCCTGGGTGGGGGGATGCCCTGGGTGGAGATGCCACGTGGGGAAGATGCCCTGGGGGGGGGGATGCCCTGGGTGGAGATGCCATGTGGGGAAGCTGCCCTGGGTGGGGAATCCTCGTGGGGGTTGTCCTGGGTGGTGGAGCCTTGGGGAAGGAATGGCCTAGGGGGTGGCTCTGGGAGGGGGTGGCTCTGGGATGTGGATGTCCTGGAAGGGGGATGTCACCTTAGGGGGAAAGCCTGTTGCAGATGCCCTAGGAGGGAAGCCCTGTGTGAGAGATCATCTGAGTGGAGGATGCACCGGGTGGGGGATCATCTGGGTGGGGGATCATCTGGATGGGGGATCATCTGGATGGGGGCTGCCCTGGGTGGGGGATCATCTGGGTGGGGACTGCCCTGGGTGGAAGATCATATCAGGGGGATGTGGTGGGTTATGGCCCTGTGGCACCCCCAAACACACACACACCAAGAAGAAGCTGGTCTCCCTAGGAGGAGGATCCACAAAGGGCAGCTTGGGATTTGGCTCATGGATGCTGGGGACAAGGCCTGAGCCCCAGATGTGGCTGGGCCTGACCCAGGCAGCTCAACACCTTCCTTCCCAGGAAACACCTTTTGCTCGAGCAGTAGGAACTAGGCGTGTGTAGATTCTGCTGCCTGATCCTGGCTCCTGGCTGAGGGTCTGTGGGCTCAGATAGACTTGACACCCGGCCACAACCCTCCTGGGCACAGCTTTCTGGCTCCCCCAGCCCAGGAGGAGGTATTGAGCGACTGTCCTCACCCAGAGTGTCTTCCCGAAGGCGCTTCTGCCTGAGGGCACCAGGCTGGGCCAGGTACTGCAGGGCGCTGACCAGCACTGGCCTGGGGGCCCCAAGAGCCCCAGATGGCATCCCTCTCACACACTCCTCCTGTCTCACCACCAGCTATAAATAGACTCAGCTCTCTGCTGGCACGGCCTCTCCTGAGGAAGCTTTTAATTCTCAGCGTCCTCTGCAGGGAGTGGCTCCCACAGGCCTGGGAGAGAACAGACTGCCTGACTCTCCAGAGAGCTCCCCAGTCTCCATCTGCGATGGGTGATCCTAATTTTCTTTAGGAAGTTCTCCTGAGCCCTGTGTGTGGCGCTTTGGCCTTTGTGCCCACGGAGGCCCCCTGCAGCCCCTCCCTTCACGCCCTGCCCAGCCCGGTGCACGAACCCTGTTTACTGTTTACTGATTCCCAGGCCTAGGGCAGCCACTGCCAGTGTGAGGCTTGCAAATCAGGGTAGGGGGTCAAAAGGAAGCCCCTTTTGACCATTTCTATGAGCATTCTATGCTCGTTTCCACAATGAGCATTTATAACCTTGTATAATCGCTAAAACATTTATTGCAACTTCAGGGAATTCGGGAAGATGGACCAACCGCAGCTCTAAGATTAAAATGCAGCCAGTGACCAGCGGAGCTTCCTCCACGCACACGCGGTCCAATCCCCATGACTTCATGTTTTGTGAAGATGCAGAGCGAGTTCATGCCGGCGCCTTTCTGAATCAGAGATCCCTTTAGAAACCATGAAAGCTGCAGACCCCTCCCGGGAAAACGCACACACCCTCCTGGAGCTCGCCTTCCGCAGCCGCTCCCGGAGCCCGCCCCTCCCCCGCAGGCCCTCCGAGGATCACGTGGTGGGGAGGGGCTGGCACCGAGCGGCTGACAGGCGCGAGAGCCCAGTTCAAGGCGCCGGCATCAGGCTGCAGCTGCCTCACTCCCCTCCACTTCCTGCCCCTTCCCGGCCTTGGTCCAGCCCCATCTCCTACTCCCAGGCCACAGGGAGCTGGGTCACCTCCCAGGGGCAGGGGCTGGCTGGGCGCGGGGGGAGACCTCTCCCCCTGAGAAGTCAGGCGGGGAGGGGTGGCCGGGGTGGGCGGAGGGGCCCGGTCCTCTATCGGTCCCCCAGGGGCCTTGCACGCAGAAGAGCCAATAAACATGCCAGGTGGATCAGCGGTGACACTGAGAGGGAACGCAGCTCCCCATCAAAACAGCAGCCCCCCAACCTCTATCAAAACAGCAGCCCCCCAACCTCTATCAAAACAGCAGCCCCCCAACCTCTATCGAAACAGCAGCCCCCCAACCTCTATCAAAACAGCAGCCCGCCAACCTCTATCAAAACAGCAGCCCCCCAACCTCTACAAAACAGCAGACCCCCGAACCCCTATCAAAACGGCAGCCCCCAAATCCCCATCAAAACGGCAGCCCTCAACCCCCATCAAAACAGCAGCCCCCAACCCCCATCAAAACAGCAGCCCCCCAACCCCCATCAGAACAGCAGCCCCCAACCCCCATCAAAACAGCAGCCCCCCAACCCCCATCAAAACAGCAGCCCCCAACCCCCCATCAAAACAGCAGCCCCCCAAGCCATCAAGACAACAGCCCCACCAACCCTTATCAAAACAGCAGCCCCTGAACCCCTCATCAAAACAGCAGCCCCTGAACCCCTCATCAAAACAGCAGCCCCCCAGACCCCATCAAAACAGCAGCCCTCCAACCCCCTATCAAAACAGCAGCCCCGCAACCCCTATCAAAACAGCAGCCCCCCAACTCCCTATCAAAACAGCAGCCCCCCTAAGCTCCCATCAAGACAACAGCCCCCCCAACCGGTATCAAAACAGCAGCCCCCCAACCCCTCATCAAAACAGCAGCCCCCCAGACCCCATTAAAACAGCAGCCCCCAGCCCCCTATCAAAACAGCAGCCCCCCAACCCCCTATCAAAACAGCAGCCCCCCAAACCCCATCAAAACAGCAGCCTCCCAACCACCTATCAAAACAGCAGCCTCCCAACCCCCTATCAAAACAGCAGCCCCCCAACCCCCATCAAAACAACAGCCCCCAACCCCCTATCAAAACGGCAGCCCCCAAACGCCTATCAAAACGGCAGCCCCCCAACCCCCATCAAAACAGCAGCCCCCAACCCCCTATCAAAACGGCAGCCCCCAAACCCCTATCAAAACGGCAGCTCCCCAACCCCCATCAAAACAGCAGCCCCCAACCCCCTATCAAAACGGCAGCCCCCCAACCCCCTATCAAAACAGCAGCCCCCCAACCCCCATCAAAACAGCAGCCTCCCAACCCCCATCAAAACAGCAGCCTCCCAACCCTCTATCAAAACAGCAGCCCCCCAACCCCTATCAAAACAGCAGCCCCCAATCCCCTATCAAAACAGCAGTCCCCAACCCCCATCAAAACAGCAGCCCCCCAACCCTCTATCAAAACAGCAGCCCCCCAACCCCCATCAAAACAGCAGCCTCCCAACCCCTATCAAAACAGCAGCTCCCCAAACCCCTATCAAGACAACAGCCCCCCCCAAACCCTTATCAAAATAGCAGCCCCGCCACTGCCCGGGAGGGACGCGCTTCTCACCTCCCTGGGCTCCGTTTACGTAACCGAAACCGCAGAATAAAGGGCTCCTCAGATCCTCGGGCGCTGCTCCCAGGGGTGCGGGAAGGTGTCCTGGCAGCGCCTCTCCATCGCCACAGGCCCGCGGACGGTAGCCAAGGCCCGGGGAAGCTGGAGGCTCTGCGGGGGGCGGTCTGACAGCCCCACCTGCCAGGACGCGGTGGTGTCAGGACCCCGACACCCGCTCATTCTGGGCCGTTTCTGTGGCCAGGGATCTCAAAACCTGCTGCGGGCAGTGGCTTCATTCCAGCCCTCCACGCCCTAATTTCCCACGCCTCACACAGGCGGCGGCCCCCTAGGCCTGGGAATAGGGAAACGGTTCGAGCCCCGGGCTGGGGAGGGCCTGGAGGGAAGGGCTGCAGGGGCGTCCGTGGCCGCCAAGAAAGGCCAAAGCGCCAGGCGCAGGGCCCGGAGAAAGTGACAGACCTGTCCCTGGCGCGGCCGACGGTGACCCCCGCCCGTGGCCTTTGAGAAGCCTCCCTGCAGTCTCCGGGCACCGAGCCCGCAGCGCCGAACTCCGGGCATCCCAATCCGGGGGCTCAGGGACGCGCGGGGCGGCCCGGGAAGGGGGCTCGGGGGAGCGCCGGGGGCAGGGGCTGCGGCGCAGGTGGCTGCTGGGGCTGACGGGCCCAGTCTGCGCCCCTGGGTACCCCCGCGCCGCGCCCGCAGGACCGAGCCCCGCGCCCGCTTACCTTGGAGACGCAGCGACTGCAGCGGAGGCGCCTCCGCGACTCGGCCGCGAGCGACCTGGTGCTCAGCGGCGCTCTCCAGCCGCCGCCCCGCGCACGCCCGTCCCGCCCGTCCCGCCTAGCACCGCCCAGCCCCGCCCAGCCGGGTCCCGGGCCCGCCCCCGGCCCCCAGCGTCCGGCGCCCGCCCAGCGCCCCGCCCCGCGCGCTCATTGGCAGCCCCGCCCCCGCCGCCCCACCCGGCCCGGGGATCGCGCGGGGCGCACCCAGGCCTCTGCCTTACAAGGCCGGCTCCGCTCAGGCCCCGCCGACCGCCGGGTATCCGCTCAGCGCAGGGCGCGGCGGACCTGCGGGCCGTGGGAACCGCTGGGCAGCGGGCGGCGGGGCCCCTCACCTGGCTCTGGGGCCCCCCAGGGACGACCGGACCCCGATCTCTACGCCCCGCAGGACGCGCGTTGACTGTGCGGCAGGGGATGGATGAGCGCGGCCGCGGCCTCCTGGGGTGGGGTGGGTTGGCGGCGGGGCCTCGAGGACAGTGCGGGGCGACCCCCGACCGCGCCCAGTACTTAAAGGAGACGCAGACGGTGCAGGGAAGCGGCAGGGCCCGGCTGTGAGTGTGCTCGGACCCCAAGGCGGGGCGCAGCCTGGGGACTGGGCGCCCAGGTGGGGGCAGCGCGGCCGGGGGTGGACCTGAGCAGGGAGACGGGTCCGTGCCGGGCGCCGAGCGCAGCTGCCCGGCACGGGGCCGCCCTTCACGCGGGAGCGGAGGAGCAGAGCGCGCACCCCTGTCCCCGGCCTCAGCCTCCGTTCTCCCTGCAGGTCGCCCGTGTGCAGCGCCACCATCCCGGCCGCTCTTCTAATCTCGGCTTTCTCGGGGCACCTGCGGCCCCCTGCCCCTAGACAGGCTGTGCTGAGAGGGCTCATTCCGCCCTCACCGGCCCGGCCCTCCGCAGAAGTTGGCTCCGCACAAGGTTCCGGGGCCGAGATGACAGGGCGGTTCTGTGGTGCCGGGTGCTGGGGCTTGAGGGGCACAGGGGCCCCTGCCCTGGAGGAGGCCGAGGCGCAGCCCCCCAGGAGGAAGGGGTGCCTCTGGTGACTTCCAGCTGGACTGTGTCTGGTGCAGCTGAGCTCCTCCCCCAGCCCCCGCTCTGTCCCTGCACCAGGTGTCCAGCAGGCTCTGGAACCCGCAAAGGCAGAAGGGGAAGTTGGGGTGCTGGGTGCTGGGCAGGGGGTGCTGAGGCCTCGGAGCCCGGCGGCTTGGCCCCCACCCACCCCACGGTGGTCCCGCGCCCCACACTTCCTGTCCTCCCCTGTGGGTTTCTCTTTCCACTCAGTGCTGCCCAGAGATGGGCTTCTGTCTAATTCTTCTGAGAAATTCCGCACTCGCAGCGGGGAAGTCGGGAGACCCCTGAAGCTGTGCGGCGGCCACGCTGCGGCTCCTGCTTCCCTCCTGCTCGGGTGCGGGCTTGGCCGCCTTCTCGTCCCGCGGAGCCCGGAGCGCCTCCCACTCGGGCCGATCCTACTAACAGCATCAATGAAATAATGAAATAATCTCTCCTTGGTGTGTTCTGACTGTCCTATTAGGCACAAGGGGACTCTTCAGTGCATTTTTCAAACCTGTACAAACTCTCCTGACATAAATGCAGTGAGTTTACAATAAAATCGCAGTGGGAGGTAACGTCAGGCTTCAGAGGCAGACATGGTCCTGGAGCCTTTGGGAGGAGAGGAGAGGAGAGGAGAGACAGCGGGCGCGGGGCGGCGTCCAGGGGGCTGAGCGAGGTCTCGGCAGGAGGACAGAGCTGAGCCTTGGGCTGCCCTGGCCCCTGCGCAGGACACACAGTGA
Organism: Pongo pygmaeus; assembly: GCF_028885625.2. NCBI lineage: Eukaryota > Metazoa > Chordata > Mammalia > Primates > Hominidae > Pongo > Pongo pygmaeus. The sequence continues at coordinate 678,865 of NC_072377.2, forward strand.
CCAGGGCTGGGGTGGGCACCCTGCTTCTACCGTCGGGAGTCGGCGTGTTCATGGAGTCTGTTTCCTTGTCTGTGGATGAAATTTTGACTTGGGGTCACGGGTGTGTTATTTCCCAGCGACAGTCGGTTCAGTCAGCACTTACAAAATCACCAGAAACAGGGGCACAGGATCTTGCTCAGCAGGGAGAGGTGGATCCTGATTCGGGACTCCAGGCTCTTCACCTGGCCATGGCTGCCTGTCCAGTGCCCCTTCCTGGCCCCCAGCTCTTGCTCCACTGCCAGACCTGGACAGCCTCCATTTACCCTGCAGTTACTGAAAACCGACTCACAGCCAATGATGTGATCCACGCCAAGTGTCCCGTTATAAGATGTTTCCTGGGGCTCCTTAGAACATCACTACACATGGGTTGAACAACAGGGCTTTCCTCTTCTGGCTTAGGAGGCCAGAAGTCCGACATCAAGGCCTGTGCGCTCCGGAGGTTCCCACCTCTTCCAGCTTCTGTGGCTCCAGGCGGTCCTGGGCGGTGGCCACATGGCTGCACCCCTGCCCCTGTCCTCACGGGGCCTCCTCCCCGAGTTTGTGTCTGTCTCCTCCTTTGCTTATCAGGACACCTGTCACTGGATTTAAGGGCCACCAGGATAAGCTGGGATAATCTCAAAATCTTTAATTGAATTACAACTACAAAGATCCTATTTTAAAGTAAGGTCTTACTCTGAGGTTCTGGGTCGATGTGAATTTTTTGGGTGGGGGTCACTACCGCCCCAGCACCAATGCTTTTCCCAGCTCCACCTGTGGCACCGTGTCAGTAAGCAGGAGCGTTCACCGGGACGCCTGCCTGCGGCTGTTTCCACGGCTTTCTGCACAGGTTCTGTGTCCGCAGTTGGGAGCACCAGGCCAGGCAGCTGTCACATAGGAGGAGGACAGCTCTCAGGGACAAGCCCCTGCTGCCCGGCACCCGTGCCCACCCCTGCCTGGGTTTGGGGTTGGGTTTTGTAGGCAGAGGCTCAGGCTGACAGTGGAGGTTGGGAAGGGCAGACGCAGCATGGTGGGTAGCACTGGAAGCCCTGGGTGGAAGGGATGGCGGGAGACGCTGCGCCATCCAGGTCTGCAGTGGGGGACCAGGACAGGAGCCCAGGTCCATTGGGAGGCCCCATGCTGAAGATGGAGGCACGGGGAGCGAGTGGAGCAATGGACTCACGGGGACAGCAGCAGACATGAAAAGGCCTCCGAGGCCAAGTGTGGGGATGCCGGGTCCCAGCACTGAGGTGGGGCCGCTCCCACCAGGCCTGCAGCTGGACCTGTCAGGTGTCCACCCACCCCTGGCAGCTGAATGTCCTTTGATGGTCTATGGGCTGAGCAGCTTCTTTGGGCCCCGTGTGGGTGTGTCCCACAGCAGGTGAGCAGTCAGGTCCCCTTGAGAACCCCAACCAGCTCCTGTGTGGGCTCTGGGCTGGGGACAAGCTACAGCCTGGGTGCATGAGGTCAGAGGGGGTGGTCAGTGAAGTAACGACGTGCCTGCCTGGGTGTGGGGCCTGGGAAGGCTCATGGGGGTGTTGAAGCAGCTCCCACGGGTCCTTGGCAGCTTAGGTAAAATGTCTGCCGGGATGTGTGTGTGCACGTGTATGTGAGAGTGTGAGAGTGTGTGCAGATGCATGCGTGTGTTTGTGCATTCCTGTGTGTGAATGTGCACCTGTATGTGTGAGTATGCATGCCGGTGTATGTATGTTGGTATGTATTCAGCTGTGTATGTTCCGCTGTGTGTGTGTCTATTTCTGTGTTTCCGTGTGTTTGCACGAGTGTGTCTGCGTGTGCTTGGGTTTCTGTATGTGTGTGCATGTGTGTTTGCTCCTGTATATCCACGTGCTTGTGTCTGTGTGTTTGCGTGTGTGTGCATGTGTCTGTGTGCCTGCGTGTGCATGGGCCTGTGTCTGTGTGTGTGTGCATGTGTGTGTGTTTGCACCTGTGTGTGTGCACATGCCTGTGTGTGTTTGCGTGTGTATGTGTCTGTGTGCCTGCGTGTGCATGGGCGTGTGTCTGTGTGTGTGTGCATGTGTGTGTGTTTGCACCTGTGTGTGTGCACATGCCTGTGTGTGTTTGCGTGTGTGTGCATGTGTTTGTGTGCCTGTGTGTGCATGGGCCTGTGTCTGTGTGTGTGCATGTGTGTGCATGTGTGTGCCTGCGTGTGCATGGGCCTGTGTCTGTGTGTGTGTGCATGTGTGTGTGTTTGCACCTGTGTGTGTGCACATGCCTGTGTGTGTGTGCATGTGTCTGTGTGCCTGCGTGTGCATGGGCCTGTGTCTGTGTGTGTGTGCATGTGTGTGTGTTTGCACCTGTGTGTGTGCACATGCCTGTGTGTGTTTGCGTGTGTGTGCATGTGTCTGTGTGCCTGCGTGTGCATGGGCCTGTGTCTGTGTGTGTGTGCATGTGTGTGTGTTTGCACCTGTGTGTGTGCACATGCCTGTGTGTGTTTGCGTGTGTGTGCATGTGTCTGTGTGCCTGTGTGTGCATGGGCCTGTGTCTGTGTGTGTGCATGTGTGTGTGTTTGCACCTGTGTGTGTGCACATGCCTGTGTGTGTTTGCATGTGTGTGCATGTGTCTGTGTGCCTGCGTGTGCATGGGCCTGTGTCTGTGTGTGCATGTGTGTGTTTGCGTGTGTGTGCATGTGTCTGTGTGCCTGCGTGTGCATGGGCCTGTGTCTGTGTGTGTGCATGTGTGTGTGTTTGCACCTGTGTGTGCACATGCCTGTGTGTGTTTGCGTGTGTGTGCATGTGTCTGTGTGCCTGCGTGTGCACGTGCCTGTGTCTGTGTGTGTGCATGTGTGTGTTTGCACCTGTGTGTGCACATGCCTGTGTGTGTTTGCGTGTGTGTGCATGTGTCTGTGTGCCTGCGTGTGCACGTGCCTGTGTCTGTGTGTGTGTGCATGTGTGTGTGTTTGCACCTGTGTGTGTGCACATGCCTGTGTGTGTTTGGGCTGTGATTGCATCTGGTTATTTTGTTTAAAGAAGCCAAGTTCAATTTCAGGGTTGGAATTGCTGTGGAACATGGAATTCAAGTGCAGGTTCTGGGTCTTGCTGCCAGGGAGTGACTCTGGCTCCACTATCACACGCCTGTGATCCAGAGAATGGCAGCTGAGCCTTGTGGCCTCACTGTTGCCACTGGTCAGAGGCTGATGAGGAGGGGAAGCCAAATGGGGGGTGTTCAGCCCTAGGCTGAGCTGCTTGGAGCACATTCTTAATACGCCAGCCATCCCTACCTCAGTTCCACAGCTGATGTTAGGGAAGAAGCATGAGGGGACACGGCAACAGGACAGTGTGCTGAGCAGAAAAGATGTGGACAGGAGCCCATGCCTGGCAGAGACATGGAGGACCAGAAAGAGGATGGCATCACACAGCGGAGGGCTGCAGAGAAGGGAGGCACTTGTGTCTGCAATGGAGAGGACACACCCCTCTGGCAAGGGCAGGGGCTGAGGCCCTGGGTGTGGCTGTCAGAGGCAGTGGGCAATGAGCTCTGTAAAGCCGAGACGGCTCCAAGCAGACCACAAGGAGCCTGGTCAGCTTCTGTCCCTGTAACTGTTTTCCCCACTGCCGGAACTGGCTTCACTTGTTGAGTGGATGCCCTGCACTCAGCCCAGGACTAGATGGATTCACAGCCAGATTCTACCAAACATATGAAGAACTAATACCAATCCTTCTGAAACTATTCCAAGAAATCGAAGACGGGGGGATATCTCTCTAACTCATTCCATGAGGCCAGTATCACCCTCGGACCAAAACCAGACAAAGGCGCAACAAAAAAAGAAAACTCCAGATCAATATCCTTGTGAATATAGACGCAAAAATCCTCAACGAAATACCAGAAAATAGAACCCAACAGCACATCAAAAGGATAATACACCCAGATCAGGTGGGATTATCCCAGGGATGCAAATCAATAAATGTGACATATCACATGAACAGAATTAAGGATAAAAACCATATGATCATCTAAATAGATGCAGAAAAAGCATTTGATTCAATTCAGCCTCTCTTCATGATAAAAATTCTCAACAAATTAGGCATAGAAGGAACATGCATCAACATAATTAAAGCCTTATATGATAAATCCACAGCCAACATCAGACTTAACGGGGAAAAGTTCAAAGCATTCCCTCTAAGAACTGGTATAAGACACGGATGCCCACTTTCACCACTCTTATTCGACACAGTACTGAAAGTCCTGGCCACAGCAATCAGGCAAGAGAAAGAAATAAAGGGAATGCACATTGGAGAAGAAGGAGCCCAAACTATCCCTTTCTGTTGGTGAAATGATATTCTATATAGAAAACCCTGAAGACTTGTATGAGTCCATTTTCACACTGTTGGTAAAGACATGCCTGAGACTGGGTAATTTATAAACAAAAAGAGGTTTCATGGACTCACAGTTCCACATGGCTGGGGAGGCCTCATAGTCATGGTGGACGGCAAAAGGCAGATCTTACATGGCAGCAGGCAAGAGAGAGGATGAAAGCCAAGTAAAAGGGGTTTCCCCTTATAAAACCGTCAGGTCTCATGAGACTTATTCACTCCCATGAGAACAGGATGGTGAAAACTGCTCCCGTGATTCAATTGTCTCCTACCCAGTCCCTCCCACAACACATGGGAATTATGGGAGCTACAATTCAAGATGAGATTTGGGTGGGGACACAGCCAAACCGTATTGACCCCACCAAAAAACTCTTAGATTTAATAAACAAATTCAGTAGCATTTAAGGACACAAAATTAATGTACAGAAAACAATAGCATTCTTATATACAAATAACAATCTGGCCAAGAACAAAATCAGGAAGGCAATCTCATTTATTATAGCTACAAAAAATTACCTAGATATATATTTAACCAAGGAAGTGAAAGATCTTTATAAGGAGAACTACAACACACTGATGAAAGAAATCATACATGACACAAACAGAAAAGCATCCCATGCTCATGGATTGGAAGAATCAATATTGTTAAAAATTATCATACTGTTCAAAGCAATCTACAGACCCAACACAATCTCTATCAAATTGGAAAAAAAATCCTAAAATTCACATGGAACCCAAAAAGAGCCCAACTAGCCAAAGCAATCCAAAGCTAAAAGAACAAAGTTGCAAGCATCACATTACCTGACTTCAAATTATACTACAAGAGTATGGTAACCAAAACAGCATAGTAGTAGTACAAAAGTAGACATCTAGATTAATGGAACAGAATAGAGGACTCGGAAATCAAGGCACAAAGTCAATAAAAATATACACTGAGGAAATGACACCCTTTTCAATAAATGGTGCTGAGAAAACTGGATTGGCATATGCAGAAGAATGAAACTGGACCAATACCTCTCACCATATACAAAAGTTAACTCAAGAGGGATTGAAGACCTAAACATAAGACCAAAAACTATAAAAATCCTAGAAGAAAACTTAGGAAAAATTCTTCTGGACATTGGCCTAGGCAAAGAATTTATGAACAAGTCCTCAACAGCAATTGCAACAAAAACAAAAATAGACTAATGGAACTTAAACTAGAAACCCTCTGCACAGCAAAAGAAACTATCAACGGGGTAAATAGACAACCTGCAGAATGGGAAAATATTTGCAAACTATGCATCTGACAAAGGGCTAATATCCACAATCTATAAGGAACTCAAACCAAATAAGCCCACTAAAAAGTGGGCAAAGGATATGAACAGCCATTTTTACAAAGAAGACACAAAAGTGGTCAAAAAACATGAAAAAGTGCTCAACATCACTAATTATCAGAGAAAGGCAAATTAAAATCACAATGCGATACCATCTTAGACCAGTCAGAATGGCTATTATTAAAGTCTAAAAGTAAGAGATTTTAGTGAAGATGTGAGAAAGGGGAATGCTGAAGCACTGTTGGTGGGAATGTAAATCAGTGTAATCTTTCTGGAAAACAGTATGGAGATTTCTCAAAGAACTAAAAATACAACCACTATCTGGTTCAGCAACTCCACTACGCAGTATATACCCAAAGGGAAAGAATTAATTACAACGAAAACCACCTGCACTTGTATGTTTATCATAATACTATTCACAACAGAAAAGAAAATTGATCAACCTAAGCATCCATCAGTGGCAGGCTGCTTAAAGAAAATGTAGCATATATACACAAGGTAATACTACCCGTCCATAACAAAGAATGAAATCATATCTCTTGAGCAACATGGATAGAGGCCATTATCCTGAGTGAAATAACTCAGAAACAAAAAGTCAAATACCACATGTTCTCACATATAAGTGGGAGCTAAACAATGTATACACATGGACATATGGAGTGGAATAAGATGACACTGGACACTCCAAAAGGTGGGAGGGTGGAAGGGGGTGAGAGTTGAAAAATTACTTCTTCAGTACAATGTTCACTATTCAGGCGATGGGTACACTAAAAGCCCAGATGTCACCACTATGCAATACATGCATGGAAGAAATCTGCACTTCTACCCCTTACATCTATAAACATTTTAAAACTCTGTTCTTAAATAACTGCGTCTCAGAATAAGATTTTATCTTATCTGCATCCCCAAATAAGGCTTACCTAGGTGTGGATTTCTTCTTTTTATTTATGCAGCTCATCATAAGTCAACTCATCATATACCTGTGAATTCATATCTTTTGTCAGTTCTCTGAAATCCTCAGGAATATTTATAGGACTACAGAAATATCCAACACCAAAGAAGACAACAATTTTTGACATCCAATCAGAAATATTAGACACATAAACAAGTGGGAAAATAGCCATAAGGAGACAAATTAGTCTATAAAAACTGATCCAGAACGGCCATAAGGGCATTAAACAATATCAAAACTGTATTCCACATATTGTAAAAGTTAATTTGAGGCACAGAAGATATAACAACACTCTGGATCACTGTTCTAGAGGTGAAAGCTACAATGTATAAAATGAGAACTGCACCACATGGGATTAATGGCAGATTAGATATTAAAGAAGAAAAGATTATTCATTGTGAAACCATGGCAATATGAACTATCCAAAATGAAAACAAAAGAAAAGAGGATTTAAAAAAATTTAAGCCAAATTATCTGTGATCTGTGGGACAACTTCAAGTGGCTTAATATATGTTTAATTGAAGTCCCTGAAGGAGAGAAGAAAACATGAGGAATGAGGGTAGTGCATTAAAAAAGATGTTTGGAAAAATAATAACATTTTTTTCCCAAGTTCTATGTAAACTATAAACCTACAGATGCAAGAGGTTCAATGTACCTCAAGCACAAGTACCATTGAAGAAAATTACATCATGTCTCATTATAATCAAATCGCTCAATCCCAGTGATAAATAGAAATTCTAAAAGCAGACAGGAAAAATTGTGAGACAAAGTATGTAAAGGGGAACACTGGTCCAACCCATAGAAGTTATTTGAGACTTGTTGAGGCTAGTAAGCAGTGTTTTGGGCAATATTCCTTGTGTGCCTAAGGAAAATGCACATTTTCTATTAATAAATGAGCTTCCAGTTCCACAGATGTCCCATAATTCAAGCCTGTTAATGGTGTTGTCCAAATCTATGTTTTTATTATTTTAAAAATATGATTGACCTAACAGTAATTGAGAGTTGCATTGAAAACTTCCACAAGTGAGAGTGAATTTTTTAAAATTATTCCCTATGGGCTCTATCTGTGTTTGCTTTACACATTTTCCCTCAATAAATACATCTTTTTTGAAGTCCCATTAGTGTAGGATTGTTGCTGGTAAACTTGGCTTTGATTTATCTGAAAATATGATTAATTTGCTCTTTTTCCTAAAGATAGTGTTGCTGGGTACATAATTCCAGATCAAAAGTGTGTTGTTGTTTTTTTTAACACTTTGTGAATATTATTTATCTATCTACTGTTCTTATGATTAATCCATCTGCTGTCTAACTGCTTTTCTTCTGTGGATGATTTGTTGTTTCTTTCTGGTTTTTAAAGTTAGATTTTGTTTTGTGTTCCACCTTACCCTACAATGTATCTAGGCCTGGATTTCTTATTTTTATTCGTGCAGCTTGTCATGAATTACTCCTCACATACCTGTGAATTCAGATCTTTTGTCAGCAATTATTACCCAGGTTCAGGTATTTCTTTATAGCAATGCAAAAATGGGTTCATTCAGAAAATTGACACTGAGGAGCAGGACATTGCTATAAAGATACTGAAAATGTGGTAGCAGCTTTGGAACTGGGTAATGAGCAGAGGTTGGAAGACTTTGGAGGGCTCAGAAGAGGACAGAAAGATGAGGGAAAGTTTGGAACTTAGTGACTTATTAAGTGGTTGGAACCAAAATGCAGATAGAAATATGGATAATGAAGGCCAGGCTGACAAGGTCTCAGACGGAAACGAGGAAGTTATTGGGAACTGGAGCAAAGGTCACCCTTGTGTGCCTTAGCAAAGAGCTTGGCTGCATTGTATTCGTGTCCTAGTGATCTGTGGAAGTTTGAACTTAAGAATGGTAACCTAGGGTATCTGGCAGAAGATATTTCTAAGCAGCTAAACATTCAAGAGGTGGCATGGCTGCTTCTAACAACCCATGATCAGATATGAGAGCAAATGAATGACTTAAAGTTGGAATTTATACCTAAAAGGAAGCAGGGTGTAAAAGTTTGGAAAATTTGCAGCTTAGCCATGCGGTAGAGAAAGAAAAAAATGTTTTCAGGAGAGGAATCCAAACAGGCTGCAGAGCAACCACTTACTAGAGAGGTTTGCATGGCTAAAAGGGAGGCAAGTGCTAATATCCAAGACAATGGGAAAAAGACCTTGAAAACATTTCAAAGATCTTTGCAGCAGCCCCTCCCATCACAGACCCAGAGGCCTAGGAGAAAAGAATGGCTTAATGGGCCAGGACTAGGGTCCTGATGCCCTGTGCAGTCTTGGGACACTGGTCCCTGTATCCCAACTTCTTCAGCTACATTGGTGGTTCAACAGTCTCCAGGTACAGTGTGGACTGCTGCTCTAGAGGGTAAGCCTTGGTGGCTTCCAAGTGGTGTGAAATCCGCAGGAACACAGAACGAAGGGGCATTGGCAGCTTCCCCCTAGATTACAGAGGATGTGTGGGAAAAGCTGGGTGCCCAGGCAGAAGCCTGCTGCAGCAGCAGAGTCCTCACAGAGATACTCTATGAGGGCAATGCTGGGAGGAGATGTAGGGTTGGAGCCCCACACAGACTCCCCACCAGGGAACTGCCTAGTGGAGCTGTCAGCAGAGGGCTTCTGCCCTCCAGACCCCAGAATGTCTGATCTACTGGCAGCTTGCAACCTCAGCCTGGAAAAGCCACAAGTACTCAACTCTAACCCATGAGATAGGCTGCAGGGGCCACAACCTGCAAAGCCACAGGGGTGGAGCTGTACAAGGCCTTGGGAGCCCACGCCTCACACCAGTGTGCCTCATGGAGTCAGAGGAGATTATTTTGGAACTTTAAGGTTTAATGTCTGCCCTGCTGAGTTTCAGACTTGCTTGTGTCCTGTAGCCTCTTTCTTTTGGCCAATTTCTTCCTTTTGGAATAGGCATGTTTCCCAGTGCCTGTGCCATCATTGTATCCATTCTATCTGGGAAGCAAATCACTTGTTTTTGATCTCACAGGCTCATAGGTGGAAAGAACTCATCTCCAGATGAGACTTTGGACTTGGCATTTTTGACTGAGTTGATCCTGGAATGAGTTTAGACTTTCAAGGACTATTGAGAAGGGATGATTATATGTTGCAAGGTGAGCTGGACATGAGATCTGAGGGACCAGGGATGGAATGATATAGCTTGGAGGTTTGTCCCCTCCAAATCCCATGTTGAGATGTAATCCCCAGTGTTGGAGGTGGGGCCTGGTGGGAGGTGTTTGAATCACGGGAGCAGGTTCCTCATAAATAGTTTAGTGCCATCCCCTTGGTGATGAGTGAGTCCTTGCTCTGGTAGTTCACTTGAGATCTGGTCATTTAAAAATGTATGGCGCCCCCCAACCCCACCACTCTCGCTTGCTCCTGCTCTCACTACAGGATGTGTTGGCTCTCACCCCACCTTCGGCCATGACGGAAACTTCCTGAGGTCTCACCAGAAGCCAAGCAGATGCCAGCACCATGCTTCCTGTACAGCCTGCACAACTGTGAGTCAGTTTAACCTATGTTTTTAAATAAATTACCCAGCCTCAGGTATTTCTTTACAGAAACACAAAAACAGCCCAATGCACACAGTAAATTATAGATATATTTGGAAAACTGATTATCTTTTAAAATATGACTACTAAACAGACTAAAAGGCAGAGTTCATTAAAATACAGAGGATGCCTCTGGTTCTCTGGTATTGACTCATTTTGTCTACTAAGATAAGAAGTCTGGGCTAGGCTGAAAAACTCAGAATCCAGGTCTGGGGTTTCCAGGTACTATGCTCCCATTTCCCAGTACTGTGCTCCCATTTCCCAGTACTGTGCTCCCAATTCTCAGTACTGTGCTCCCATTTCCCAGTACTATGGGCTCCCCCTTCCCAGTACTGTGCTCCCATTTCCCAGTGCTGTGAGCTCCCATTTCACAGTACCGTGCTCCCATTTCCCAGTCCTGTGCTCCCATTTCCCAGCGCTGTGTACTCCTCTTTCCCAGTACTGTGCTCCCATTCCCCAATACTCTGTGGTCCCATTCCCCAGTACTCTGTACTCCCATTTCCCAGTGCTGTGCTCCCATTTCCCAGTACTGTGCTCCCATTTCTCAGTACTGTGCTCACAGGTGTGAGCCAACATGCCCAGCCCATCAGCTCTTCTTAAGCAGCAAGAGGCCCTACAGTGGGCTGGCTGGCTGGACAGCACAGTTAAGCAGGTGGCTGCATCCTCTGCAGTTGCTGGCAGCCCATCATCCTGGAGATGGAAACCCTCCTGCAAGGCTGGTTCTTCTTTGGGTGTGATGAAGATGATGACAGAGATGGATGCTGGGCTCTGAGGGTCCTGGTTCCTTCGAAGGACATCCAGGGGCCTCTGAGATGATGGGCTCTGGTTGCTGGCCTGTAGCATGGGTAGGAGCAGGAAGCTTTGCAAAGTAGACTCTACAGGCAGGACCTTGATGGAGGGGTGGGGTTTCAGGGTGGAAGACCTGGATCACAGGGGCACCTCAGCTCCTGCAGGACAAAACAAAGTCACTCTTTGAGCAGCCACCAGGGAGGGAGCTCAGCTCTACTTGGGATGGAAACCCACCGGTGGCTTTTACCCCACCCTCTTGCCTGGAGAGGCAGGGCTGCTTTCTGGGCAGATCATCAGCTTGGCTTAGACACAGAGCCCCACTCCCAGCTGGGTCTAGTGAGAGTCCTCCTGAGCCAGGCTCCTGCCCTCCCCATCCTTCCAGAAAGCTTAGAGATGAGGACATCACCGACAGAGGCCATTTTCTGTTCTTCTTCTTGGGAAATACATCTTTTTGAAAGATAACCCGTCTTTTATCACTAGATATTTTAAAAAATATTTTCTGTGGCCGGGCATGGTGGCTCACGCCTGTAATCCCAGCACTTTGGGAGGCCGAGGCGGGTGGATCACGAGGTCAGGAAATCAAGACCTTCCTGGCTAATACGATGAAACCCCGTCTCTACTAAAAATACAAAAAATTAGCCGGGTGTGGTGGCGGGCACCTGTAGTCCCAGCTACTTGGGAGGCTGAGGCAGGACAATGTCATGAACTCGGGAGGCAGAGCTTGCAGTGAGCCAAGATTGGGCCACTGCACTCCAGCCTGGGTGACAGAGCGAGACTCCGTCTAAATATATATGTATATTCTTTGTTTATGGCATTTATCAATTGAATTATGTTGTGTCTAGAATTTTATTTCCCCTTCTTGGATTCACTGGGCTTTATGAATCTGTGAGTTGGTGTCTTCTAACAATGTTGGCAAATTCTCAGCCAAATCTCCTTAAATACGACCTCTTCCCAATTTTCTCTCTTTTCTCTTTCTGGGACTCTAAACATAACATAGCCTTCAAACTGTATTCTCATTAATTTTTTTCACATTTTGCATTTTTGTCACTTTGTATCTATTTCAGTAATTTGTTCATCTCTAGATTCGAGTTCTCTAATACACTTTTCAACTGTGTCTAATTTGTTGTTAAATCCATCCACTTTAAAAAATATCAGTGATATTTCTCATTTCTATAAGTTTTATTTGGTATTTTTCCAAATCTGCTTTGTAATTTAAAAAATAGTTTTCTGTTCTCTTCACGTATTTCTGACTTTGTGTTTTCTTTCTTTATGTTTTGGTCTGCCAAATTCAATATCTGAAATATTTATGTGTCTGTTTCTACTATGGTTTCTGCTGCTTCTCACTCATAGTGCTTTATTTTCACGTGTGGTGGGTTGTTTTTCATTGAGAATTGCTTCTTTGCTTTGTAGTTTTATTTGTGAGAAATCTTTGAGGTTTAGGATGAAGGTTTGTTACTCAGAAGGAACTATGCTCGGCCCCTGGGAATGACCAGTTCAGAATCACTCTCTGTTAAATTCTCAGCTTGGGGACTTTTGGTCACCCACCTCGCACAAAGTTAGGGAGAACCTGTTGCTCCAAATACTCGGCAGTGATTTTTCTCTTTTTCTTACAGCTCTAGGGCTTGAGATGACTGATCCCTCCTGATTCCTTTGCGGGTGGAGAAGTGAGTTGCTTCTAGTTTGCCACTGCAATGAGAGTACCACCCTCTGGGGGTCCTAACTTTAAGAGATTACTGATTGGCTTGCCATTTTGGCAGTGCTCTCAGCTTGATCTTCCCTTTCTACCTCTTGTAAAGCTGAAAATGAAGTTCACCAGGTTTCCCAAATGCCCTCAGGGCAAGGGCCAGCTGCACTCCCCACTAGATTTCTCTTTGGGTTCCTCTGTGCCTTCAACCCTGGCCTGAGAATTCCTTATGTCTCCTCAGTTCATTAATCCCTTTAAGAATACTTACACTCGCACTCACAGGGACACGGACACGCATGCATGTGCACACACACATCCTTAACTTGCTCAGTTTCAGAGCATTGTCCGATTCTCGTAAGTAACTTGCCACATGACTAGAACCTCCGGCTTCATTTCACTCCTTTCTTTCCCCTCCCTTTTCCCTTTATGCCATCAGTCTGTATTCCACGATCTGTAAAATCTACCTTAAGTCCTTTCTGGGATTATGTAAAAATCAGACAACTATCCTAGCCACCATCTCCTTTTCTAGAGATAGGAGTGACTGACTCCTACACCACAGGCACTTTGGAAGGGTAAGGTGTAATACTGAAGAAGTGTTTCGTGTGGTCTACAGTAATTCACAACTGTAAGACGTTATCACAGTAAACATTTGCTGTTTAAAACCTTAGTGGTGAATATTTTTTTTTTGAATGAGGCTAAATCATTTCAAAAGCACTCTAGGAAGACCAGATGCCTTTGAAATGATTTAGCCTCATTCAAAAATAATGCAAATGATAAAGAACATGCAAATGATAAAGAATGCAAATGATAAAGAATGTGACCTGAAATTATCTGCAACTTCAGCAGACAAGCTGTGGTTGGCTGAGTTTGGGCTTCTACAAAACACACTGAACCATCTTGTTTCAATCACTAATCAAGCTCTGCCATGGGAGCTTGCTCTTTGCTATGGTTTGACCATCTGACCCTTCCAAACCTTATGTTGAAATTTGATCTCCAGTGTTGGAGATGGGGCCTCATAGGATGTGTTTACGTCATGGAGGTGGACCCCTAATGAACAGATTAATGCCCTCCCTCTGAAGGGAGTGAGTTCATGCTCTAGTAGTTCTTGCTCTGACCAACCCATGAGACCTTGTTGTTCAAAAGGGCCTGGGGCCTCCTCCAGCCCTTTGCCTCCTCTCTCTCCATGTGATCTCTGCACATGTCAGCTCCCTTCCCCTTCTGCTGTTAGTGCAAGAAGGCTGAGACCCTCACCACATGCAGAGCTCAATCTTCAACTTTTCAGCCATCAGAATCATAAGCCAAACACGATTTTTCTTTATAAATTGCCCAGGTTCAAGTATTTCTTTGTAGTAACACCAAAGGACTAAGACATCCCTTGTGTCCATCACTGTTAGTCACTGTTGCTCACGGAAGGGAGTCCACAGCTCCATTTGATGCTCACATGGAAGGATGTCCACAGAAGCTGTCAGTTGTTTGCAGATTATTTGCAAGTTGACGCTTCACCCAAGTGTCCAGCTCCACTTCTCGGGCTCTGCTACTCCTCAGCCGTTTCACTGTTGCACACAAAGGAAATGGTGGAAGCAGCACGTAGACTCAGGCGCTGTTCTGTAGACATTCTACATGAGCTCAAGTTGTAGCTTCTTAAGTTTGTCCTCCATATCACTGAGACAATTTTTTACAGCACCAATTCTTCTTTCCTTGAAAGATTTTAATTTTGCAACTTCATGGTCCGTTTCTTGCAATCTTTCCATATCTCATTCATCTCCCCTTTAATCTCAGTGGATTTGTCTTCTCATCTCAACTTGTCTCCAATTATGAGTTTGACTCCTGCCTCATTAAGACCCTGTGCTATGCATCTCAAACACTTTTTTTTTCTAGAGAACAATTTTCACAGGTTTGCTGTCTCTCTGGGCTTTCACGGTGATGTCTATTCCCAGTTCTGCAAAATTTTCACAGGATATACACAGAACCATGAGTCCTGCTCTCTTGTCCTCTAGGGTGCTGGTCAGGACTGTGCTGCTGGGAGACCTTCAGCTTCCTCAGGGCTCTATGGCACCCAGACGGCTGTGGGAAGCTGCCTGGAGCACAGGAACTCTGAGGATATCAGGGCTTTTGATGTTTTGCCCAATCATTGGGCTTTTCTTGTATGGATCTTGCCTTTCAGGATACAGTGTGCCCTATACCCTTTTCCTGTCCAGCCAGCTTTTGGGAGGTGCCTCTCTGAAGCATTGTGAGAAGGCAGGTACTCAATGGTAGAGTTCAGGGTGGAAAGGAGCTTGCTTTGCCTTGGAAAGCCAAGGTAACACCTTAGAGAAAGTGTTGCAGTCTCATTTTAAGGTATAATCATGTCTCACATTTCTTAGCTGAGGGGATATAGTAGTGGAGGGAGAGCATGCCCCTCTGTTTTCAAGTGCTCAGTCTTCCTATTCTGATGGCAGAGCATGTCTGGATGGTTTGCCAACTCATGTGTGGGCCTGATAACAAATTCCTTTAGCCTTCTAGTGAGTAAACTTTCCCCCGATTCTGGAAGTAAATGATCATTTGTTTCACAGTTAAATTTCACTGCATTCTATGGATGGTCCTAAATGTTTGAGCAGAAAGCAGGGATAGGTAGGGTCAGAGGCATCTAATCAGAAACCATCTCAAAATGGCAGGTGTTCATTATTTAAAGTTCTTAGATCAGTACAATTGGGTGAAAATAATTCTTAGTTTAGACTTAAAGGCAAGTATGGAAATGAGCAGTGTACAATCTATACATTGTTTACTGCCTAGAAAATAAAGATGAACTGATACTCTCACAGCTCGGCTGCCATGCACTACTTCTGAAGATGGACACACGGTTCCTGTTCTGGGGTTACTGTTGACATCAAGAGACAAGGAAACGACAAGCAGCCCAGCCCTTGAGTTTGCATTGGTCATTTTTTAAAGAAGGTATTTCACCCTCTAGAGAACCAAACTTGGGTAGATTTCAACATGACCCGCACTACCACGTATCTTACCTGAATCTCAGTCTTCCTTTCAGCACTGTCGGTTTTCATGGGCTCTGTTGTTTCTTGTTGCAGCCTGTTTGCAATATTCAGAAAGAGAAACAACAGAGAACGCATGATGTAATACTTGTTATACTGCCAAAGCGCACAAAACGTGTAAACAAGAGTACATTTTAGAGATTAGCTTGTGACGTGGGCAATCACTTCACCTCTCTGAGTTTCAGAGCCTTCATTTTTGTGAAGATAGTAATATGACCGCACTGCTGAAAGAATGTTGCTTTTTTCTTCTGCATGTGTGCTGATATAGAGACAAAGAGTGCTTTCCCTGAGAAATAAGAGGGTCTTGTGGTAGCCAAGGAGGCTCGTTTGGATTTCCAGCATGAAAAGTGGGGAAATGTGGGGCCCACAGGAGGTCAGCTCATGCCTGGTACCTTCTTCTCACAACTCTTGCTTGATTGTGGTGAGTTCTGGCTATCAGGGAGCCGTAAGTGTTTTTATAACCACATCTTGAGTACAGGTGTTTTGTTCTCTGCCCTGATGCTACACTAGCCCAGCCAGCCAATGACTTGATTGTTTATGCATGCTGGCCAGCTGGCAGGAGAAGTGACCGTGTTGCTGCCCAGACTTTCCAGAGGGTTGGAGATCCGGCTTAACTTGCAACGCTGAATGTGTCAGGAATTAGAGACCAGAAATGCACAAAATTTTGCTTTGAAAGGTTTTGAAAGACCCACAAGCAAAAAAGTCACTAGGAGACTTCTAGATCAAAACAGCATATCCATCACATGCTATAGTCTCCCTTCTCTGATCCAATCCTTAAAAATTATAATCAGGATATAAACGGATCCATAAATGAGTAAGAACAAGACATCAAAGAAAAGCAAGAGGGAAACCTTTGTTGGATCAGAAATGATGACTCCTAGAAGGAAAGCATGCAAATGGGAGCCGATGCAGAAGGCCATGGTCAGGAGTGTGCTGCAGAACCTGGAAGAGGCCCCCAGGAATCACCACAGAGGAGCAGTGGATGCTCAGCTGGGCAGGGCTCCTGATGGGGTGGTGAGCTGGGGGACTTGCAGGCTGAGCAGCCAGGCACTGACTGCTGCTGCAAAACTTCCCAAACCACAGGCAACAACAGGAGTGTCTGCCACCAGATTATTGCAGGGGGAGCAGTAGTCTTGGTAGACACAGGAAAGTGCAAGGAAAAAATGCACACAAGGAAGTGACAGGACTCAGTAAGCAAAGGAGAGCTGAGGGATCACCAAGCGAATCCAAAAATTACTGAGAATAAAGAGAAAATAAAATATTAATTTCAAATGAAAATAAAAGCATGACAAAGTATGGTAGGTGAAATGGTGGAGGATTGTGACACACAGGTTGCTGGGGAAGAATGTAGATAACTGTGTTGTAAAAGTGTGTTCAAGTATGTATATAAAAAAGCAGAGGAAGTTTATCCAAGGACAAAATGGTATTGTAGAAAGCTATAGAGGCTGGTCCTTCCACTGGAACAACCATTGAGCTATAAAGAGCAATTGCAATGAATTATTTGGAAACTCTGGAACCTGGTCAGACATGTATGGGAGAGTGCTTGAAGAAAGGAGAAGCTGGGCCGGGTGTGGTGGCTCACACCTGTAATCCCAGCACTTTGGGAGGCCGAGGTGGGTGGATCATGAGGTCAGGAGATCGAGACCATCCTGGCTAACATGGTGAAACTCCATCTCTACTAAAAATACAAACATACAACAAAAAAAATGCTGAATGTGGTGGCGAGTGCCTGTAGTCCCAGTTACTCGGGAGGCTGAGGCAGGAGAATGGTGTGAACCTGGGAGGTGGAGCTTGCAGTGAGCGGAGATTGTGCCACTGCACTCTAGCCTGGGCGACAGAGCAAGACTCTGTCTCAAAAAAAAAAAAAAAAAAAACAGGAGAAGCTGCTGGTCTTTCGTGAATGGTGTACATGAGCCAGCTACCGCCTCGATTTCTTAGTCTTCCTGTGGCTATAAGGGCAGCAACCTACATTCTTGGAACCGCTGGCTGATGTCAGAGTGAGCATCAGGGACCTTGTCCTCAATAAATTTCAGGTGGTACATTTTGGTTAGTCTGGTGGTGCCCTGAAGGATCAATACAGAGGCTTGCCTTGGTTTTGATCCACTTGGCAGCAGTGGCTTCCTCCAGCAGCATCCATTGGAAGATTTAAAGAGACAGATATTCTCCCTTGTTTGTAGCTAGATATTTGAGGAAATCTTTGATAGTTCACTAACTGGTCATAGAGATAAAGGAAGAGCAACTTCAGTGACAAGAAATACACATTTTGCAAAACTAGTTTGAAAAGGGCACAAACTGATGGTTCCAGCCTTTAACAAGAGAAAATTCATAGTCCCAGAGGAGGAGAAGCACTTGCTTTTTAGAGTTACCACATTATGATACACAGAATATCCAGTTTTTAACAAAAAATTATAGAACATATAAAGAAAAAGAATAATATGGGCCACTCACAGGAGAAAAAGACTTGGCATAAACTATGTCTGTGAAAGCTCAGACATTGGAATTACTAGTCAAAGACATTAAATCAGCTGTCTTAAATATGCTCAGTGAACTAAAGGAAGACACTGACAATTAAATAAAGTAGGAAAGTTACATATGAGCAAATTAGATTATTAATAGAGATCGAAATTATATATTTTTTTAAAACCAAAAAGAAACTGGAGCTGGAAAGTACATAACTGAAAGAAAAAGTTCATTAGAAGAATTCAACAGATTTGAACAAGCAGAAGAAAAGATCAGCTAACTTGAAGACAACCGAAATTATCCAGTCTGAGGACCAGAAAAAAAAAAAAAAGAATGAAGGAAGATGAACAGAGCTTGAAGGATTTGTTAGACACCATCAAGGGTACCAACATATGCAACATAGGAGTCTCCAAAGGAGAAGAGAAAAGGAAAGAGGCAGAAAAAATACAGTGTTCCCCCATTATCAGCAGTTGTGTTTTCTGCACTTTCAGTTACCTCTGGGCAACCACAGTCCAATAATATTAAATGGAAATAAACAATTCACAAGTTTTAAATTGTGTGTAGTTCTGAGTAGCATGATGAAATGTCATTCTGCCCTGCTGTGCCCATCCAGGACATGAATCATCCTTTTGTCCAGCGTATCTATGCTGTATACACTATCTGCCCATTAATGTACAGGAAAAAACATAGTGTATACAGGGTTTGGTACTATCTACAGTTTCAGATACTTACTGGCAGTCTTGGAACGTATCCCCCACAGATAATGGGGGAGCAGGAGACTACTCTATTTAAAGAAATAATGGCTGAAAACTTTCCAAATCTAATTAAAGAAATGAATCTACACATCCAAGGAGCTCCATGAATTCCAAGCAGGCTATACACCAAAAGATCTACGCCAAGACACATTACAGTTAGATTGTCAAGACATAGACAATGAGAGAATTTTGAAGGCAGGCAGAGAGAAGTGACTAACCAGAATCAAGAGATCCTCAACAAAATTATCAGGTGATTTCTCATTAGAAACTAAGGAGGCTCAAAGGCAGTGGGGTGACATATTTAAATGCCCTGGAAGGGGGAAAATACCTGTCAACCAAGAGTTCTATATGTGACAAATCTATCCTTCCAGAATAAAGCAATAACTAAGACATTCTCAGATAGACAAAAATTGAGGGAATTCATTATCAGTAGACCTACCCTAAAAGAAATGTTAAAGAAATTATTTAGTCTTAAATGAAGAGACACTAGACAGTAACTCAAAACCATACAAAGAAATAAAGAACATTGGTAAAGAAATAAAGAACATAGGTAAATATACAAGTCAATAATATTGTACTTTTGGTTTGTAACTCTTTTTTTCTATATAATTTGAAAGCCAAATTCATAATACAATAATTATAAATATTGTTAATGGGTGCACACTGTATAAAGATGTAATCAATGACAACAGCAATATAAAGGGTGAGGGATTGAGATGGATAAAAGCAGTGTTTGTGTACTATTGAAACTAAGTTGGGGCTGACTGTAGTGGCTTACTCCTGTAATCCCAGCCTTTGGGAGGCTAAAGTGGGAGGATCTTGTGAGACCAGGAGTTCAAGTCCAGCCTGGCAACATAGTGATACCCCATTTCCACAAAAGATAATTTAAAATTAGCCAAGTGTGGTGATGTGTGCCTGTAGTCCCGGTTACTTGGAAGGTTGAGGTGGAAAGATTGCTTGAGCCCAGGAGTAGGAAGTTGCAGTGAGTTATGACTGCGTACTCCAGCCTGGGCAACAGAGTGAGTCCTGTCTCAAAAAAAAATCTAAGTTGGTATTCAAACTAGGGTGTTATAAGTTTAAGACATTAATTATTATCCCCAATGTAACCACTAGGAAGATAATTAGAAAATGTACAAAAAATAAAGAACAAAGGGATCAAAATGGAACATTACAAACATTCAACTAAAGATATTTTAAATGGGCAGGAATTGAGAAATAAAAATATATATGATATAGACAATGCAAAAAGCTAAATAGCAAAAGTGAATCATTTCTTATCAGTAATTACTTTAAACTATATACATATATATATATATATATATATACACACACACACACACACAGATAGATAGATTGAACTTTTTAATTAAAAGTCAGAGATTGGCAGATTGGATTTTTAAAAAGCTGAAGTGCCTGTGGACAAAGATGCTGAGTTAAAGGAGATTGTCTTCCTTACTGAGTAACAGAGAAGCTCCCGGGCCACAAGATATGGAGGGTCCCAGGGGCAAGGGTGAGGAGCGAGGATGGGGGTGGGATGTGAGGTTAAGCACAAGGGTTGTAGCTAAGTGTCCATATATGGAACATGTTGCTGACCCCACACAGCAAGCAGCTAGCCTCTGCCACCCCACAGGAGATAAGAAGGGTCTGACGTCAGGACACCAGAGGTGTGGCAGGTGGGAGAATGGGGGAGGTGCTGGAAAGGAAAGAGTGGGGCTAGTGACCATAATACTGAATAACTAGAGCCTTTCGTGGGAGAGGGAGTACTTACGTCTCAGAACTTACTAAGCTATGGGAAGTAAGATGATAAGAAATTAGTGCAGGGATAGACAAACTGATGAGTGGAATTGACTAGACAGCCCAGAAATCGACTCAAATACGTGCATAAATGGAATTCAGGACAGAAGCAGCTTTTTAAGCCAGTGGGGAGAGGACCTACTCAATGAATGGAGCTGGAAACAATACAAATCCGTAGAGGAAAGAATGAAGTTAGATCTCTACCTCACACCATACACTGAAATCAACCAAAGATAAAGACTTGGCTCTCAAAATCAAAACTGAAAACCCTTAGTAGAAATAATAGATGGCTATCTTTTGGATATTTTGGTGGAAAGATTCATTAATCAAGAACAAAAAGCATTATTTATACAATATGTATAAACATGACTATATTGTCATGCATGATCTGGTTTCTAGAATGGTATATTAAATTAAACATGGAGTTAAGCTGCACATGGACAGACTCTATCTGTAATTCACCCAACTGACAAAAGGTTTGTATAAAGAATATATAAAAACTCATATAAATCAATAAGAAAAGCACAAAGAGTCCAATGGAAAAATGGACTAGGGACATGAGCAAGTGCTTCATGGAAGAGAAAACTCATATGGCTCACATGTGTTCAGATTCATTAATAATGAAGGAAATACTGAAGTAGGCCACAATAAGCCACCAGTTCACACTACTCAACTGTCAATTCCAAGTGTTGGAGAGGACACGAAGCAATAGGAATTCTTATACCCTGCTGTGAGAGTGTAACATGTGCAACACCTTTAAAAAACTGTGGCCTTATCTCTGAGAGCTGGACATTCTAGCAATTGCACCACTAGGAATAGCCTCAGGAGAAATGGTTGCACCTGTACAACAGGAGATCTGTCAAGATCGAGCAGCACAGCTGGGTAGCAAAAAACTGGAAGCCATCTCCATGCCCAACCATACCAGAGGGGTAATTAAGTGTGGTACAGGGTGGAACAGCCACAGAAGCAAACGCAAACAGACTACAGCAACACACAATATGGACAGACCTTGGCAATTTAGTACTAAGTGAAAAAAGTGATTCCCCAAAGATTTCAGATACTACATACACACAATGTCCTTTCTGTTAAAAAAAGAAAAAAGAAAAAGTAACCAATGTATTGCACGTACGTATGTACTCTTTAGGAATATACATCTATATCTATATAGATATCTAAGGAACAAAATTTGAAGGAAAGCAAGACAATGAAGAACATGAGCGGGGTGCAAGGACTTGGAATGGGGGCCCCGTTAGCAGACAAAGACGATGTCAGACTCTGCTTTTGTTGTTGGTGCTTCCTCCGCTATCATAAATAAACAAAATACGGAGTCAATGAACGAAGCAGGTCACTCACAGATCAAGGATGAATCTGTTCCCACCGAGGATTGGGATTCGTGTGACTCTGGGCACCTGGGATCCAAAACAAGGGGAAAGAGGCAACCAGCATTCACTGGGCATCCCAAAGCCAGACCCTGGGCAGTGACGTTCACAACTCCAGGAGCTCACACACAACCTTCTTGGGAAGAGATACTAATATCCCCCATTTCCTTGTGAGGAATAGGGGCTCAGAGTGGTTTAAAAACTTATGAGGTTATAGAACCAGCAGCATCTCCACACTGGCCCCAAACCAAGGTCTGTCTGATGCCAAAGTCTAAATGCAGGTTACGATGCCAATTAGTTTCGGATCGCTCTGCTAAGAGGAGCTTTGGATTCCTGTGAAGAGTGAGAGAGGTGGGCCTGGGATGCCTCTGGGGGATATCAGAGCAACAGGATCAGACGCAGGTCCTGGACTGAGCCTGCAGCTAAGAGAAGGCCACAGGCCGGGTCTGGGTGCAGGCCAGTCCCCATCAGACTCTCAGTGACTGTGGCCACTGGGGTTAAGGGCCAGGGTGTGACCTTCCATGGTCAGAATGGGGCTCTCCTAAGTGGACTGAAAGACAAACCCGAGATCTTCAGGTGGGTCCTTCTGAATCTCTGGTGCCACAGAAGGAAAACTGGGCACTGCAGCCCGATGGGGATGGGAGGGGTCAAGTTGTGCAGCCTCCCTCTCGCTGTGCAGCCTCTTGGGAGGGAGCACGCAGGACATCTGAGAGGACCTGCTCCCTTAGCCTTAGACCCTTTGCTGGCTGTATGAGTGCTCAGCTCTCAGTGCAGAGAGACAGCCCTATGGTAGCTGCATCTGCCCTTCTCTCCTCTCCTAGCTCCTCTGCTCTGCCCGAGCTGCCCTCTGGGTGTGGGTTCAGACCTGTCCTCACATCCTGTGCTGTGTCCTCAGTGCTCCCAGCCATGCCCCACTTCCAGGCTCCCTCACTCAGTTCCCCTTGGACGTCTGCATGTGTCTCCAACACACTTACATGTTCCATCTTTTTATTTACTTATTTTGAGACGTAGTCTCACTCTGTCACCCAGGCTGGAGTGCAGTGGCATGATCTTGGCTCACTGCAACCTTCATCTCCCAGGTTCAAGCGATTCTCCTGCCTCAGCCTCCTGAGTAACGGGATTACAGACGCATGCCACCAAACCCAGCTAATTTTTTTTTTTTTTTTTTTTTTTTTTGAGACAGAGTCTTGCTCTGTCGCCCAGGCTGGAGTGCAGTGGCACAATCTCGGCTCACTGCAAGCTCTGCCTCCTGGGTTCACACCATTCTCCTGCCTCAGCCTCCCAAGAAGCTCGGAGTACAGGTGCCTGCCACTACACCTGGCTAATCCTTTTGTATTTTTAGTACAGACAGGGTTTCACCGTGTTAGCCAGGACAGTACCTCAATCTCCTGACCTCTTGATCTGCTGCCTTGGCCTCCCCACATGCTCCATCTTTTGACCATCAGTTACACACACACACACGCACACTATTTATTCCTCACCTGTCTCCTATATGCACAGTTTCCCAACATTTTATTAAAATTTCAAACCTAAACAAGACTGGAAAAGGCTTTACAAAAAAATAAAAAACAAACAAAACCTGAACCCAGCACCTGCAAGCGACCAGGGCTAATGTTTGTCCTCTGCCCCATGACATAACTGTCTGCCCATCGCTCTGGTCTGCCGCATTTCAGACTGGTTGCAGACATCTGCACACCTCGCTGAGATGCACACATGACACTTCTGGCAATGCAGCACCTATTTTTGTGTTCTGTCTGCTTCCGTCACACACACACATATGTGTTTCATAATTGAAAATATTTTCTGTCCCTGACTTTTTCTTCTATCCCACACCCGCGTTTGTTGCTGTTGGAGCAGCACCCTTCAGGACCCTTCCTGTAGATGGTGTGCCTGTGTCCCCCAGATTCACAGGCTGAAGTCCTAACTCCAGCGTTGTGTGTCATAAAGCGGAGCCTTTGGTGTCAGCTCCCGAATGTGGGACCCGGATGACAGGATTTGTGAGTGCCTTCAGAACAGGCATGTGAGTCAGATCTCACTCTCCACTCCCTGCTATGTGAGGACAACCAGAGGAGGCCATTGGAGAACCAGGAGGGGGCTCTCACCAGACACCCGATCTGCCAGTGTCTTGAGCTGGGACTTCCCAGGCTCTGGAATGGTGAGAAATACATGTTTGTTGCCTAAGCCCCCGGTGTGTGGTATTTCTGTTGAAGCAGGCTGAACAGACTAAAACACCTATGAATGCTCACAATTAGTCAAACAAGCAACTCGGAATATTGTTGTAACCTCCGCTGTGGAGGAAGACTCTGTGCTGCTCACTGGAGGGAAGAGGCCAGTGGCTTTAGGGATACCCCAGATGACGAGGTCCTTTCTAGATGCCAAACAGTGGCGGGGCTCAGGCTCAAGCCCTGGGAGGGAGACAGGAGCTCTTCATGATCCCCTCTTCTAGGAAGCTCAGGAGGAAGGAAAGACCATGTGTCAGCAAAGCAGGGTCTCGCTTTGGGGAGGAGCTCACAACAGGCCATTAAGGCTCCAAAGTTCCGGACAAGCACCACTACCGTGGTTTCTGCTTGTCAGCAGATCCCAGGAACAGGCAGCTCCTGGTAGGTTGTGTGAGTGCTAGGAGTGTGCTACACAACAGACACCACCTGGGCATGACGCTCACATGGAAAGCACCCTGGATGCTTGGTAGGGGGATGATGCAAAGGAACAGCTCCAGACTCCACTGGAAAATTAATACAAGCCACTGAATGAGGTGCTGGGGATTAGGGTCTTCACATGGGAAATCCTGCTCCCTGTTCCCACTTTCATTCCAGCTGGTCAGCTACATCCACCCATTCCCTTCGACATCCCACAGCAAACACGCAGACCAGAATACCCCCCATAAGTTTGTCTAATATCCACCACTAGACATACCATAAATTCCTACACATTTCCCACAAAATAGACCTGTGATTAGCAACATCACACCTCACAGGCACTTAATGAATGGACTTTCCCCCTGTGGCAAAGCATGACATGATTTAAACAAAGTCCCTGATCGCTAGAAACAGACGTTTGTAATGTGCCCAGCAGGCAGAGCCTGAAGTAAAAGGCTGTGAGTGAGTCTATAAGGTGGACCAGCTGGATCCAAACTGTTAGGTGACCCTGGAAGCATATTCTGTGACCAAAAAAAGGGTTATAATGGTAATTTATCACCTGTTGCATCTAGAGGCTTTGTAAACTCATGTGGTGTTGGTGTAACACTTTTCACATTAAACAAGGTTAGCTCATTCTCTTATGGAGAAGACTTGAATGAAATGAAGAAGGCTTCCAACAAAGAGGAATATGATTTAAAGATGGAGTGGTTTATGCCCATCAATATCTTATCTTTTAACGGAACAATGTAGAGTTTAAAACTCAGGTGCCTAAAGAGGTGTATTAAATGATCATTTCATTTAGAAAATGGGTGTAATACACAGAAAAAATGTTAAAAGGGAAGCTGCAGGAAGTGCCAATTAAAATGCCTTCAGTAGCCATTGGTGGGTAGGGGACCGTGAGTGACTTAGGTTTTTACATCAAGAATTTTTGCAACTTCCCTATTTTCTATTTCGAGTGTGTACTGATAAAACATATATATTTTTTCAAAGTGAAAGGTTACAATCCTGGTCACAATTAATTTTCTATCATTCTTGCCAGAAATGGATAAAAGAGAAAATGTCTTAGTTTTTATCTAATATTAGAACCATAGGCTATACTTTGAAGTAAAATTCAAAATAACCTGGATTCACTAAATCAAAGAAAACCAATTTACAAGGAAAATTAATGGGTTTTGTGAAAGAGCATTTTCACACTAAGTGATATGTAATCCTTGATTGCTGAAACTAGGCAAAACTCTTCAGCAATTCTCAGGTTTGAGAAATTGATGAATGGGGCACTTCTCCTGGGCTACCTTTTTCTGACCCAGGAAGCTGCCTGCCTCTTGAGCTGCAGAACCCAGCTGGCCTTCCCTGGCCTGGAACTCTGGCACTGACCCCAGCACGTTTCTGTGAAGGGCGGAGCTTCTGGGGCAACTCAGGAAGAGCAAGGCAGGAACTTCCATCCTCTGCCCACCTGGGGGAGACGGACTTCTGGGTCCTTATGTGGCTCCCAGTGGAGTTGGGATGCCAGGGAAACACTATCGGCCACTCTCAAAATGAGGTGTATATTTAATGCAACTTTGCTCCAAATTCCAGGTTTCCTGGAACGGAAATAAAATGTATTTTCCATATAAATTTTAAATAAACTTAGATGAAAAAATTAAAGTTTAAAAATTGTCAAAACTTTTAGAAATGAAAAAACCTGAGAATGTGACTGTCAGACATTACAATGTAGCTCAGGAAGGTCCAGTAATTAAAACAGCATGGTTTAGGACACAGATCAACAAGGCAGAAATAAACGTGTAGAAACAGATCTGAGTCTAGTGCTTATGGCAAGCACTAGAAAAGGGGGCCTCTGAATTAGATGGAAAGGTGTATTGTTTCATAAATGAGGTGGTAACCATTAGTTAAGTCTTCAAGATAAAGTAACCTTAGCTCTCTCCCTGTATGCAAAAATAAGTTCAAGATGGCTTGAAAATCAAAATATAAGGAAAATCAAAACAGAAAAATTACAAAAATATCAGCAAAGAGTTCTGGATGATTTTTGTATAACCCTGGAGTAAGAAAGACTTTTTAAAGCAAGACAGGAACATTTGACAACTGACTTCACAAAAATTTATGACCTTCACATTGTAAAAGACATGATAAACACAAAATTTTAAAAGACAGACTGAAAGAAATACGTTGGAAACACACAGATCAGAGAATTACTATCCCTAATGTGCAAAGACCACTTAATATCGACAATACAAACAACTCCATTTAAAAGTGTGCAAACATTTGAAAAGCTAATTCATACAAGAGGAACTGTGAAACGGTAAAAAAACGAATGACAATATGTTCAGTCTCATTAGTAATGAGGAAAATGCACATTGAAACAATTAAAACTGTTATTTGGATAAAACTAAAGATACCTTGCTAATATCTGGTGCTGAAAAGAGTGAGGAAATTGAAGGAAATTTGCATTGTTCGAACCTTTTGGTAAAGTAAGCAAAAAGAAACTATGAGGATTTAAAATGCAAATGCCCTTTGACTTTTAAGTGTTCTACAGAAACAAAACAATATTATCAGTATCTGACAACCTTGGCACAAAGGTGCTTCTTGCAATTTTGTTTGCAAAACCTAAACTTGGTCATAAACTTAATATCCCATAGTGAACAACGGTTGACTAAGCCATGGTATATGCACATCATGAGAGGGTGAAGTTCCTGACAAGAAGAAGACACATCTATATGAAACGTCATGAGTGTAATCCATGCCATATTGTTGAAGAAATTAAAATTCAGGAAGGGAGGTGCAGAATATTTTTAACTTATACTATCGTCTTCAAACTGATACAATGAGCATGTAATAAGGTTATAAGTTCTAAGTATAAGTTAGGTATTAAATTCACCCCCATCTAAATGTTGCTCCACGGCCAGACACAGTGGCTCATGTCTGTAGTCCCAGCACTTTAGGAGGCTGAGGCAGGCAAATCGCCTGAGCTCAGGAGTTTGAGACCAGCGTGGGCAACATGGTGACACCCCATCTCTACAAAAGTTGGCTCAGCGTGGTGGCGTAAGCCTGTGGTCCCAGCTACTTGGGAGGCTGAGGTGGGTGGATTGCAAGAATCCAAGTGGCAAAGGTTATAGTGAGCTGAGATTGTGCCACTGCACTGCAGCCTAGGTGACAGAGTAAGACCCTGTCTCAAAAAAATAATAAAAAATAAAAAATAAATGTTGCTCCATGATCCAGGGCAGCTGGGTTGGGAGGATGAGGCCAGCTGGGTGCACTCATCTGTGAGGGGGAGACCGGGAGACATGCGGTGACCTCAGCAGTCTGGGGTCCCAGGTGCCTCTAGAGGAACCCCGAGCAGCTCCAAGCCATGAGGTGTGGGTGCTCCTTCTTCCCAGCACGAGCAGCCTCCCTCACACACCCTCCCTGAATAATGTCAGCCATGTCTCTGGGCATACGTCCACTGGGCCCTCCCTGGTTTGGCCATCTGGCCCCCCTGAGCAGCATGACCTACTGGAATGGTGGCAGAGACCCCAGAGGTCCTGGGCCAGGACAGCTGCAGCTGCTGGGTGCCCAGAGAGGATGGGGCTGTTCTGTGCAGGCTGGTGCGGGCGCTTCCCCTGTGGGGCCAGCTAGGACTCACTGCAGTGACGAGAGGAGTATGGCAGGCAGGGTGGGGACTGGGATGTGAGGTGAAGGCAGGAAGGAGGCTGTGTCAGTGTGAGACAGAGTGTGTGAGTGTGCATGTGACTGTGTGCGAGTGTGTGTGTGCACGCGTCCTGTGTCTGTGCACCTGGGGTGGTTTGAGCCAATGACTCTTACCTTTCCATTTTATTTTATTTTAGATTGTATTAAATGGTTCTAGATGAAACTTATTGTAGAGTGTAGGAGTGCAATATCTAAACCCTGAAACTCTGGGAAATATTGTATAAAGTTGCTTTTTAAAATATAAAGTTAATATGTGTTCATTTTATGGAAAGGAAAATGAAATAGCAAACAAAGAGTAAATAATTTACTCAGCATCATGTGTGAGTAGATTTCTTATCACTCTGTGTTCTGTGAGAAGTGTATCCTGTACTTGAGATTCTCGGGAAGAATATGCATTTGTCATGGCTGCACAATTTTATTTCATCATGGGAACAGGGTACCCTTTAGAATGTGTGCTTAAAACTGGATCATGGTCCTCTTTATAAGGGTCTTCTTTCAGCTTTGTAGTTTGGAGGGTGAAAAAGTGGTGTGCAGTTGGGCTGGAATTGTGCAGTGTTGGGGCAGAGCTGTCATCAGTGGATGTATTTAGAGTTGAAATGACAAGATCTGACTCTCAGTGAAACACTATTAGAAACACTAAAAAACATTCAGGCTCACAACATTACATGTGTTTAAAGAAAGAAAATAACTACGCTTGGCCTTATTTTTGTGCATAAGTTCAAATGTTAGTTATAAAGAATTCTATAATTTTTTCAAGTAAGATCAGTGCAATAAGCTCCATGAATGGCTACAAATGTTGAGTGAAACATGTCTATTTTCCATTATGTCATCAGATTATTTGAACACGTTAAATAGAGGACATATTTTCCTAAGTAATTTGAGTTAAGGCAAGTGTACAGACAGATAAAACATTCCCATTAAACTTACAAACTTACCCAAGTGTAGATGTACTCGGGGCATCATCTGCTTCCTGTGGGGGAAAGGGAAGCAAAATT
The DNA here is from genome assembly GCF_028885625.2 of Pongo pygmaeus. Lineage (NCBI taxonomy): Eukaryota > Metazoa > Chordata > Mammalia > Primates > Hominidae > Pongo > Pongo pygmaeus. The sequence goes on from NC_072377.2 coordinate 708,236, forward strand.
CATAGGATGAACAAAGACCTTGTTGACTTTAAACTTATTCTTAAACGAAATTCAAGTTCATTACTAGTCAGTTCTGAGTAATGGTACTTCAAGGTTGCCTGGATCATGGAATAGGATTTCAGTGGTGGCACAGCACCCTTCCTCCCAATCCTTGTATTATGGGCTGAACTATATCCTCCTCCAAATTCATAGGTTGACATCCTGACACCCAGTACCTCAGAACGTGATTACATGTGGAGACGGGATCTTGAAAGAGGTAACTGATGTTAGATGAGGCTATTAGAGTGAGCCCTAATCCAGAGTGACTGGTGTCCTTTTATGAAGGGGAGATGGTGACAGAGACACAAACAGAGGGAAGACTGTGGGAGGACACAGAGAACAGGTGGCCATCTACAAGGCAAGGAGAGAGGCCTTGGGAGAAACCAACCCTGCAGACGCTGCTCTGGGACTTCCAGCCTCCAGATATGTGAGAAAATACATTTCTTGTTCCAACACCCCATATGTGGTCCCAGCTTGTGGAAGCTCTAGCAAAGAAAAACACCTGCTACATGTGCACACACATGTTGTTTTCAGTGCTCTTGGGTAAGAACCTGGGAGTGGGAGTGCTGGGTCATATGATAAGTACATGCTCAGCATCTGAAACTTTGCCAAACTGCTCGCCGATGTGGCATCATTTTCCATCCCCATGAGCAACGGCTGAGACTTCCAGTTCTCCCATGTCTTCACTAACACTTGGTATTGTTCATCTTCTTTTTAATTATCTTTTTTAGAGACAGAGTCTTGCTTTCATTGCTCTTGGGTAAGAATCTGGGGGTGAGAGTGTTGGGTCATATCATAAGTACCTACTCAGCATCAGAAGCTTTGCCAAACTGCTTGGTGATGTGGCATCATCTTTCATCCCCATCAGCAATGGATGAGACTTCCAATTCTCCCACATATTCACCAACACTTGGTATTGTTCATCTTTTTAAAAATTATTTTTTTTAAAGATAGGTTGCCCAGGCTGGTCTCCAACTCCTGGCCTCCAACAATCCTTCTGCCTCCTTGGACTCCCAAAGTGCTGGGATTTCAGGCGTGAGCCACTGGGCCTGGCTTATCTTGTTAATCATTTTTATTGTAGCCTTTCTAACATGGGTGCCATGCTATCTTATTGTGGTTTTAGCTCGTGGATCCCTGATGGGAAATGATGTTGAGCACCTTTTCATGTGCTTTGTCATTCACATTATTGCCTTGTGGAAGTTTTGTATTCAAACCTTTTGCCCATTTGAAAACAGAGTTTTCTTATTACTGAGTTTTGAAAACTCTTTCAATATTCTGGATACAAGTATATGACTTGAAAATATTTCAGTCTGTGGCTTATATTTTCATTCTCTTAAAGGTGTCAATCGAAGGGAAATTTTTAAATGCTTAAAGTCAAATTTATTCTTTTTTTCCGGAAATAGTGTTTTTGGCATCTATCAAAGAAGACACTGCTTAACAGAAGATCACAAAGATATTCTCTGGAGGGAGACTCAGAGGCGGAAAAGATGGCGGCAGCAGCTGCACGGGCTGGAGGAGGGGCGGTAGCACAGGCGGCGGTGGGGCTGGCGGGGGTTCCAGCTGCGGGACAGGCAGTGGCCGTAGCGGCATGTTGGATAAGTGGAAGATAGGTGATATGCCTGTAAAAACTGACAAGTGGGATGGATCAGCTGTGAAAAACTCTGGATGATTCTGCCAAAAAGATACTTCTGGAAAAATATATATACGTGGAGAATTTTTATGTAATTGACGGTCACCTCACCATCTGTACAATGTCCTGTTGCTTTGCCATAGTGGTTGTGATTTGGGATTATATGCATCCCTTTCCAGAATCCAAGCCCGTTTTGGCTTTGTGATGATGGGAATTCTGACCATTTAGACCTCATCTAAGGAGAAGATCATCTTTCTCGTGGCCCACAGAAAAGAGCCTACAAGAGTGGATTCTGATGCTAGTTGGGAGCTGCCCTCCAGTCTTAAAAGGTTTGATGGCAGATATACCCTGAAGCTCACCTTCATCAGCGGGAGAACAAAGCAGCAGTGGGAAGCCGAGTTCACCAAGTCTATGGCTGAATTTTTTTGACCCTAGTGGGAGACTGGTCATGGATGCATGAGCCTGAAATGTCCAGGCTGCATGACAGTCTCCCCATGGGAAGAAACATCAAATAGCCAATTCTAAAGGTAGCCCTCTTTCTGCTGGATCTTGCTGAATTACTGAACTGGCGGTTGGGGGAGATAAAAAGAACTTAAAATGGGTAAAGAACTGTTAAAAAGTCCATGTTTTGTCCTGAAATGTTAGTCTATTCTGGATACATAGGATTTTCTGACACAGCTATGAGAAGTTGTAGCTCTGATGTCTAGCTGTGGTAACCTCAGTATGCTGTTTGCATTATTTTAATTTGCTTTTCTGCAAAAGCATTTTTGCTAAAAGCTGTACAGACTTTTCCCTTTGTACCTACCAATACTTTATATACCATAGCTTTGTGCCATGCAGCATTTTAAGATTCAATTTTAAAAAATTATTAATGTGTCGCTGACTCTATTAATTCCTATTTCCACATGTGTTTCCTTGAAGAATTCAGGACACAACTCCTTCCGTATGACAGCTTTCCTTCACACACTATTTTTGTGGGTATGTATATATCTCACTTGGGGAAAACTTTAAAAACACATTTTAAAAACACGTAGCTTTTTAATTTGTTTGAAACAGACCTTCTGCCTGTTACATTTTGTGCTCTTAACCAATTTAAGAGGACAACTGTATATTTAGTGTTAAAAAAACATATTCTGTGAGTTTTCTAGGGAGGTTAAACGTTCCTCTCTATATATGAGGTCTCTGATTCCGCATTGCTCTCTAGGTGGTACTGAGCTGTGTGTGTGTGTTTGGCATGCGGTTATGCAGCTGCAGCACACTCATTACAAGCGCTTCCATTTCTTCCCATTGCCTCGCCTTGGCACCTTCCATTTAAGCCAAACACCAGAAATGTAAGGAAGGGCTTGTTTCTGGAGTTTCCAGTTCGTTCCATTCATCTAGTCAGGGTGTCTTCTTTGGACAACGCTGTCTGCAGCCATGGGCCCACTCGAAGGGGAGGCGATGGACTGTAGGTCTGTGGAGCTCAGCACAGGGCTGTGCCACGGATGCAGGTATCAGTGAAGTCACGCTCATTTTCAGACAGAATTCTCCTCCCCGATGTGAACAATGAACCAATGGAGTTGTTTTCACAGGATTGTCCTGGAGCCCACGGAGATGCAGGCTTGGGATTCAACGTGATGCTGAGCGGATCTTCTCTGCTTCAGACCAGGCCTCATGTGGCTTCACGCAAGGGTGACTGTAAATCGTCATCTACACCGAGACGCTACAGAGAGACCGAGGGGACTCACAACTGCACCCCGGCAGCAGGTGTGCACCTGGACGATTGCAGGCAGAGAAAATCCTGTGAGCCCACGTGCCACACAGAGTGAGGGAAATTTGATGGGCGAGTCTGGGTGGGGACAGGCTGGGGGCTCGATCGGTTTCCACTGAGTGTGTCTCCAAATCTTCGCTGGAAGTGCAGGGAAGGGGCAAGGCTTGGACGCCAGCATCACTGTTCCTCCAGGCTGGCTGATCCCTTTTCATTTCCAAGTCTCAAGAGCCTGTTCCCTGAAGTCCTGGGGAAGTGTGGTGAGGCGACCCTGCCCCAACAGGGAAGGAGAAGACACCTGTAACCTCCAGAAGCTGGCCGCCTCACAAAGCCTGCTCAAATGGATTCCCGCACAGACTAGCACAGTGGCTCATGCCTGTAATCCCCCTGCTATGGGAGGCTGAGGCCAGAGGCTTGCTTGAGACCAGAAGTTCCAAACCAGCCCAGGCAACAGAGTGAGACCCCATCTCTTAAGAAATAAGAAATAAATTGGCTGGGTGTGGTGGCACATGCCTGTAGTTTCAGCTACTCGGGAGGCTGAGGTGGGAAGATCGCTTGAGCCCAGGAGGTGGAGGCTGCAGTGAGCCATTATCCCACCACTGTAATCCATGCTGGGTGACAGAGTGAGATCCATCTCTAAAAAATAAATAACGACCCAGTAGAAACCGCTGGAAGCTGACCCCAGAGCAGGAACAGAAATATGTGGCCCTAAAGCTGGTAGCCACACAGGGCTTCTCCCGTGAAGGACGGACACAGAGTCCATGTAACACACACACACCATTCACACACGTATACATGTGACCACATACCACACACAAAACCACAGCCACATAACCACATATCCCCACATACGTGCACACGGGACCACACACACATGTCTATTCCCATCTGTCCCCTACACACAGTCTTTCCTGAGCATTTTATTTTAAAACCACAGCACGTGGCTTCTGCCATGGCTACCAATTTCCCTCCATCCTTTATCACAGCACTGTCCCTCACCGCATGTTCTGGGCACTTCAGAGCCTGCCCTGGGCATCTGCCCATCACCGCAGCCTGATGGTGGCGCTCCAGTGCTGGGGGCTCCCGCTTTGGTACCCGTCTGGATCTGTCACCCACAGCTCCTCTCACTCCATCGCTCTTCTGTGCGCCACCCACCATCATTCCCATGTGAGCAGCACCCTTGGACACAGAGTGCTTCCATTCTGAATACTACCTTAACCTCAGCTTGGGGGACCTCGGACCACACATTCTGCACACGGCCCTGTCCTTGGGGTGCATCACTGGTGACTGCAACTTACCCGTGCCGTCGAACCCCTGTCCGGGTTTACTGAAGTGCAGAAGTGACATGGGCACTTGTAAATCAGCAGGGAGCTCTTAGCCTTGACTCTGGTGGGACAGGAAGGAGGAGAGAAACTCATCTCAGCTTTGTAGGGGGGCTCAGGGTGGCACTGGAGGCTGCACCGCGTCGTGTCAGCACCACTGCTGTGAGGCGCATGTGTCTCAGAAACTTGTAGACCAGCAGCTCCTGGGAGGTTGTCTGAGTGCTCTCGAGTTATGCACAGTGGCAAATGTAAGAAGCTTCTCGTGTAAAGGACTATGACTCTTTGCCACTGGGACGATGCAAAGCAGTGCCTCCACCCACCGTGTGAGACCTGCCCTGCACCAGTGCCTAAGACAGGTTCTGAAGAGTGATGGCAGATGGGAGACAGGTCTGATGTGCAGCTCCCACATGGAGAGACAGAACAGCATTTGGAGACTCATACTGTGGCCTTTCATTCCAGGAACCACCACAGCAGCACACCAGAAAAAAACAAAAAAAGGCACAGAGCCTTTGGAAGATGCCATAAAGAATCTGAGCAGCAGCACTTGAGTTCCAGATTTTCCCACTGAAATAATCTACACACATGAGAAGGAATCAGACAAGTAATCCTGGTAATATTATGAAACAGGGCTCTATTCCACCCTCAAAAGAGCACACTAGCTCCCCAGTGAGAGATCCAAGCTAAGAAGAAAATCAGAATTGCCGGAAAGAATTCAGAAGGTTGATTATTAAACTACTCAAGGAGATACCATAGAAAGGTGAAACCAACTTAAAGAAATTTGAAAATCAATACAGGATATAGATGAAAAATGCTCCAGGGAAATAGAGATCCTAAAGAAAACACAGTCACAACTTCTGGAACAAAAGACACACTAAGAGAAACAGAAAATGCACTGGAAACTTTCAACAGCAGGATCTAACAAGTAGAACAAAGAACTTCAGAACTCAAAAACAAGACTTTTTAAATAACCCAGCCAGACAAAGAGGAAAAAAATAATTTTAAAAAAGAACAAAGCCTCCAAGAACTTAGGGATTATGTTCAACAGCCAAACCTAAAAATAGTGTTCCTGACAAAGCAGACAAATCTACAAGTTTGGAAAACTCATCTGAGGAAATATCAAGGAAACCTTCCCTGGCCTTGCTAGAGTTCTAGACATCCAAAGACAAGAAGCTCAAAGAATGCCTGGGAAATTCATTGCAAAAAGATCATCACCGAGGCACATAGTCATCAGGTTATCTCAAGTCAAGACAAAAGAAACAATCTTAACAGCTGGGAGGCAAAACATCAGGTAACCTCTAAAGGAAAACCTCTCGTATTAGCAGAAAATTTCTCAGCAGAAACTCTACACACTAGAAGGGATTGGGGTCCTATCTCTAGCCTCTTCAAACAAAATAATTAACAGTCAATAATTTTGTATTCAGCAAAACTATGTTTCCTAAATGAAGTAGAGATAATGTGTGTTTCAGAACAACAAATGCTGAGAGAACTAGCCACTAACAAGTCAGTCCTACAAGAAACACTAAAAGGAGTTCCAAATCTTAAAACAAAACCTCAAAATATACCAAAATAGAACCTCCTTAAAGCATAAATCTCACAGGATTGAGAAAACAGTAACACAAATTTAAAAACCAAGGTATTCAGGCAACAACTAGCATGATCAATAAAACAGTACCTCACATCCAAACGCTAACACTGAATGTAAATGGCCTATAAGCACCATCTAAAAAATACAGAGTGGAAGAATGGAGAAAAATCCACCAACCAAGTATCTGCTGTCTTCAAGAGATGCACCTAATGTATAAGGACTGAAATAAACTTAAGGTAAAGGGGCGGAAAATATATTCCATACAAATGGAAACCAACAGCAGGCAGGAGGAACTATTCTGATACCAGACTCAACAGACTTTAAAGCCACAACAGTTAAGAAAGACAAAGAGCAACATTATACGATGATAAAACAATCACTCCAAAAGGAAAAATATCACAATCCTAACTATATATGCACCTAACGAGGGACCTCCCAAATTTATAAAACAATTCTTACTGGACAGAAGAAATGAGACTGATGAAAACACAATTATAGTGACGGACACAATACTGCACTGATAGCACTAGACAGGTCATCAAGACAGAAAGTCAACAAAGAAACAATGAACTTAAACTATATCCCAGAACAAAAGGACTTGACAGATATTTACAGAACATTCTACCCAACAACTGCAGAATGTACATTCTTTTCATCAGTACATGGAACATTCTCCAAGATACATCATATAACAGGCCACAAAACAAGTTTCAATGAATTTAAGAAAATCAGAATTACATCAAGTATGTTTTCAGACCACAGGGGAATAAAATGGATAATTAACTCCAAAAGGAACCCATGAAATTACACAAATATGTAGAAATTAAATGACTGCTTCTGAATGATCTTTGGGTCGACAATGAAATCCATAGGGAAATTTTAAAGTTCTCCAAACTGAATAACTGTCACAAAACTTATCAAAACCTCTAGGACACAGCAAAAGCGATGCTAAAAGGAATGTTCACAGCATTAAATGGCCACATCAAAAAGACTGAAAGAGCACAAACAGACAATCTAAGGTCACACCTGAAGTAACCAGAGAAATAAGAACAAATTAAACCCAAACCCAGCAGAAGAAAAGTAATAACGAACATCAGAGCAGAACTAAATGAAATTCAAACAAACAAACAAAAAAACCACAAAAGATACATTAAAAAGCCAGTTTTCTGAAAAGACAAACAAAATTGATTGAACATTAGCAACATTAAGCAAGAAAAGAAAAGATCCCAATAAGCTCAATTAGAAATGAAATGAGAGATAGCACAACTGATACCACAGGAATACAAAAGATCATTTAAGGCCAACATGAACACCATTATGCACACAAACTAGAAAATCCAGAGGAGACGGATAACTTCCTGGAACTATACAACCCACCTAGATTAAATCAGGAAGAAATAGAAACTCTTAACAGATTAATAACAAGTAGTGAGATTGAAACAGTAATAAAAAAATTGCCAACTAAAATATCCGGGATGTACTCACAGCTGAATTCTATCAGGCATCCAAAGAAGGACTGGTACCAATCTTATGAAACTATTAGAAAAGATAAAGAGGGAATCCTCCATAAATCATTCTATAAAGCCAGTATCACCTTAATACCCAAACCATGAAAGGACATAGCAAAAAGAGAAAACTACAGACCAATATCCCTCATGAATATAGATGCAAAAATCCTCAACAAAATACTAGCTAACCGAATCAAACAGCATAGCAAAAAGATGATAACACCATGGTCAAGTGGGTTTCATACCAGGTATGCAGGAATGGTTTAATATATGCAAGTCAACAAATGTGATACCTCACATAAACAGAATTAAAACCAAAAAATCAGAGATCATCTCAATAGATGCAGAAAAATCATCTGACAAGCTCTGCCATCCCTTTACAAATAGAACACTCATCAAAATCAGCACAGAAAGGACATACCTCAAGGTAATAAAAGCCCTCTATGACAAACCTACAGCCAACATTATACTGAATGGGGAAAAGTTGAAAACATTGCCCCTCAGAACTGGAATAAGACAAGGATGCCCACTTTCACCACTTCCTTTCGACACAGTACTGGCAGACCCAGCCAGAGCAATCACAGAAGAGAAAGAAAAGGCATCCAAATTGGTAAACAGGAAGTCAAATTGTCCCTGTTCACTGATGATATGGTCGTATACCTAGAAAACTCTAAATACTCATCCAAAAAGCTCCTAAATCTGATAAATGAATTCAGTAAAGTTTCAGGATACAAAATCAATGGACACAAATCAGTAACATTGCTGTGTGCCAACAATGACCAAGCTGAGAATCAAATGAAGAAGTCAACCCCTTTTGCAACTGAAAAAAAAAACAACTTAGGAATATACCTAACCCAAAAGGTGAAATATCTCTACATGGAAACCACAAAAACCTGCTGAAAGTGAACATAGAAAACACAAATAAATGGAAACACATCTCAGGCTCGTGGATGGGTAGAATTACTATTGTGAAAATGACCGTACTGCCAAAGCAATCCACAAATTCAATGCAATTCCCCTCAAAGCAGAATCATCTTTCTTCACAGAACTAGAAAAAACAATCCTAAAATTCATATGGAACCAAAAAAGACCCCAGATAGCCAAGGAAGACTAATCAAAAAGAACAAATCTGGAGGCATCACATTACCTGAGTTCAAACTATACTACAAAGCTACAGTTATCAAAACAGCAGGGTACTAATATGGAAATAGGTGTGTAGATCAATGGAACAGAATAGAGAACCCATAAATAAAGCCAAATACTTACTGCCAATCGATCTTCAACAAACAAACAAAAAACATCAAGTGGGGAAAGGACATCCTATTCAATACATGGTGCTGGGATAATTCACAAGCCACATGTGGAAGAATGAAGCTGGATCCTCACCTCGCACCTTTTACAAACATCAACTGAGGATGGATAAAAGGCTTAAATGTAAGACCTGAAAGCATACAAAAATCTACAAGATATCATCAGAAAAACTTTTCTAGGCATTGACTTTGGCAGAGCTCATGAGAAAGAATCCAAAAGCAAATGCAACAAGAACAAAGATAAATAGATGAAATTTATCTTAATTTATCTTTATTTTAAATAAGTACCTTCTGCACAGGAAAAGAAGTAATAAGCAGACTAAATAGAACCCACGGAAAGGAAGAAAATATTCACAATCTGTACATCTGACAAAGGACAAATATCCAGAATCTAAAAGGAACTCAAACAAATCTGCAAGAAAAAAACCAAATCATCCAATTGGGTGTGGTGGCTCATGCCTGTAATCCCAGTCCTTTCAGAGGCTGGGGCAGGCAGATCACTTGAAGTCAAGAGTTCAAGACCAGCCTGGCCAACATGGTGAAACTTGTCTCTACTAACAATACAAAAATTAGCTGGGCATGCTGGTGGGTGCCTGTAATCCCAGGTCCTTGGGAGCCTGAGGCAGGAGAATCGCTTCAACCCAGGAGGCAGAGGTGTCAGCGAGCCAAGATCATGCCCCTGCACTCCAGCCTGGGTGACAGAGTGAGACTCTGTCTCAAACAAACAAACAACAAAACCAACCCCATCAAAAAATGGGCAACATTCATGAAGAGACAGTTCTCAACAGAAGATATACAAATGGCCAACAAGCATAGGAACAAATGCTGAACATCACTAATTAACAGGGAAATGCAAATAAAATCCACAATGCAATACCACCTTACTCCTGGAGGAATGGCCATAATTTAAAAAATAAAGAAATAACAGATGTTGGCACGGATGTGGTGAAAAGGGAACACTTTTACACTGCTAGTGAGAATGTAAACTAGTACAACTACTATAAAAAACAGTACGGAGATTCTGTAAAGAACTTAAAGGTAGAAGTATCATCTGATCTAGCAATCCCACTACTGGCTATCTACCCAGAAGAAAAGAAGTTATCTTATGAAAAAGATACTTGCACCCACATGTTTATAGCAGCATAGTTTGCAATTGCAAAAACATGAAACCAGCCTAAAACAAATCAGTGGATAAAGAAAATGTGATATATATTTGTGATCTGTATATATGTATATACCATGGTATACTACTCAGCCATAAAAAGGAATGAAATATCAGCACTCACACAACCTGGATGGAGTTGCAGACCATTATTCTAAGTGACGTAACTCAAGAATGAAAAACCAAACATCGTAGTATTTCACTTATAAGTGGGAGCTACGCTACGAGGATGGCAAGGCATACGAATGATGTAATGGGCTTTTGGGACTCAGGGGGAATGAGAGGAGGGTGACGGATTAAAGACTACACATTGGATACAGTATACATTGCTCGGGTGGTGGGTGCACCAAAATCTCAGAAATCAACACTAAAAATCTTTTCCATGCAACCAAACACCTTGTTCCCCAAAACTATTGAAATAAAATAAAAATAAAAATTATAACTAGGCCTGGCGTGGTGGCTCACGTCTGTAATCCCAGCACTTTGGGAGGCCAAGGCGGGCAGATCATGAGGTCAGGAGATCGAGATCATCCTGGCTAACAGGGTGAAACCCATCTCTGCTAAATATGCAAAAAAAAAAAAAAAAAAAAAAAAAAAATTAGCCGTGAGGTGGCCGGCGCCTGTAGTCCCAGCTACTCGGGAGGCTGAGGCAGAAGAATGGCATGAACCCGGGAAGTGGAGCTTGCAGTGAGCCGAGATCACACCACTGCACTCCAGCCTGGGTGACAGAGCAAAATTCCATCTCAAAAAATAAAAATAAAAATAAAAAAGCTATAACTATATAAGCAAAGAGTATTGGAGGATATTTGTATAACCTTAGAGTAATGAAGCCTTTTTAAAGCAAGACAAAAGGAAATGTTAACAAATTTGGCTTCAGAAAAGTTCACAACCTCCACACTGTGAAAGATCCCATAGGGTTCCTAATATGCAAAGAGCTGTTACGTTTGATAATCCAAATAGCCCAACTGTTGAACGTTAATTCACACAACAAAAATTGTAAAATGGTCAAAACATGAAAAAATGTTCAGTCGTAATTGTAGTAAGGAAATGCATATTAAAATATTATATATTTTCTTTGAATAAAACTAAGCATACTGTTAGTATCTCATGCTGAGAAGAGCGACAGCGTTGAATGAGGTGTGAGCTGCTCCACCCGTTTGAGAAAGTCATCAGAAAGAGTCTGTGAAGACTGAAAATGCGCGTGCCCTTTGACTCTTAGCTTCCAAAATAAAACGAACTGCACTGCACAACACTGGCTCAAAGACGCTTCTTGAAACCCTGTTTGTGAAGCCAGCCCTGGCCCTGTTGGGTGGGGCTGCGGGGTCAAGGCACCCCCAGTGCTCCCATTTACTTAGCACCTTGACTCAGGAACAGGTTGGACTCTCAGAGCTTACAATTTCTACGAAATGCTATTAGAGATCATAAGAAATACATTCAGACTCACAACTACACATGTGTTCATGGAGAGATGTAGAAATAAATAAGTGGGTCTTATTCTTGTGTGTTAGTTTAGATGTTAGTTATGAAGAAGGGAGTGAAGAATGTAGTTTCTGCAAGTAAGACAAGCACATTGAGATAGATAATTTGGTATAATTTAGCAACATTAACCAAAACTATTTTATCTTCTACTGCATCATCCCATGATTTCAAAATGTCTCATCATAGGTGAATTATTTTCCAAAGTCATTTGACTTAAGAAAAGAATACAGCTATTCTTCAGAGTGACCAAGCTACTGCAGGAAGCTTGCAACTTACCCCTGTGCAGATGAGCCCAGGGCGCCGTCTCCTTGCTGTGGGGCAAATGAAAATTCGTCACATGAAAAAAGAAGTTGTTGACATGCAGCTGATTCTTACGTAAAAGTCACGTCTATTATTCCTGGGTTTTGAGGAATGGTACCTGGAGTTCTCTTGGGTCCTGAGTTTAGATCTCAGAACCACTTACGTGTGCACGCGTTTTCATTTCTCTCTGGTGAGGAACTGGGAGTGGGATTCTGGTCATATATTAGACATTTATCTTTTAAAGAAATGCCAAACTGCTTTCCAATGTGGTAGCACTTTACACCCTCATTTAACTCCCACTAGCAAAAAACGCAGGAGACTTGCAATTTCTCTACAACTTCACCAACCCTCGGTGGTGTCTGTCTTTTTGATGACAGGCATTCTCCTGGGTGTGTGCTAGTGTCTGATTGTGGTTTCACTTTGCAGCTGCCTGATGTAGAATGATGTGGAGCATAGTTTTCCTTGTGCTTATGTGGCATCCATGTAGCTATACATCTACATCTACCTTGGTAAGGAGTTTGTTCAAATCTTTTGCCCATTTTTTAGATGTATGTATGTATTTTAATTTATTTTTGTAGAGATGCTCAGGCTGGTCTTGAACTCCTGGCCTCAAGCAATCCTCTTGCTTGGCCTCCCAAAGCACTGAGATTATAGGTGCTTCCCATTGTGTCCAGCCCTCTTGCCCATTTGAAAAACTGGGTTTTCTGTTTATGTTTTTGTCTGTTGTTTTTTTACAATTGCACTTTGAAAGCTCTTTGTGTCTTTGTGTCTTTGTGTATTCCGGACATCAGTTTAAGACTTGAAAATATTTTGTTTGCCTGTGGCTTGCACAGGAACGAACACCTGGCTTTAGTGTGCTTTGCTTTACCGCACTTCACAGATACTGTGTTTTTTCACAAATTGAGGGTTTGTGGTGACCCTGGTCCAGCAAGTATGTCGGCGCCATTTTCCCCACAGTGTGTGCTCACTTCAAGCGTCTGTGTAAGCAGCTTTTAGCAATAAAGCACTTTTCATTCAGATACATAGTTTTAGACATAATGCTGTTACACACATGTCACGTAAATAACTTTTATAAGCACTGGGAAACCAGCAATTCATGTGACTTGTTTTACTGAGATGTTCACTTCATTGTGGCTTTCTAAAACCAAACCTGCAATATCTCTCATGTGTGCCTGTATTTTCATTTTCTTTAATGGTGACTTTTGAAGAGCAAATATTTTCAATTTTGGTAAAGTCCAAACTATGATTTTTTTCTTTAATAGGCAGTGATTTTGGTATCAGATCAAAGAAAAGCTTTGTCTCACTAAAGATCACAGAGATTGCATTCTATGCTTGTTTCTAGAAGTGTTCTATGTTCAGCTTTTAAGTTGAGGTGTCAGATGGATTTGGGGCTAATTTTTCTGTGGGGAATGAAGTGATCCTGGGTAATCTTTGTACAGGTATGAAGAACTCAATCATTCTTTTTTCTTTTCCATGTGGATATCCAATTGTTCTAGTACCACTTGTTGAACTATAATTTCTCCCCATTTAATGATTTTAGTACCATTATTTAAAGTCAATTGACCATATATGAAAGCTTTAACTTTGGACCTTTCTTCTGGTCCATTTCTCTATATCTGTCTCTGTTGGCGCCACACTGTTTTTGTTACTGTAGCTTTATGTTGCTCTCTATGTCAGTGCCACCTGTCTTTAGTGCTACAGCTTTATAGCAAAATTTAAAGCCTGGTTGTGTAAGTTCTCCAATTTTATTTTTTCTCAAAATCATTTTGGCTAGTACAGTAGCCTAGGTCTTTTGAATTTGCATATACATTTTAGGACCACCTTGTCATTTCTGCTAAAACAGAAGCCTGCTGGGGTTCAGCAGGGATTGTGGTAACTCTGTAGATCAGTTTTGGGGAAAACTGCTCTTTTAATAGTATTTTTTTCCAATCTATGAATGTTGTATAGCTTTTCACTTAATAGAGCGTCTCTGACTTCTCTCAGTCATGGTGTGTAGCTTTCAGTGTACATATTTGCACAAGGTTTATTAAATTTATTCTTTTTTATTAGATTGTGAAAGGAAGTTTTAAAAACATAACCCAGATTTTTCATTGCTGGTGGATAGAGATGTGCAAGTGTGTATTTTAATATGTGCCCCACAACCTTGTTAAGCGATTTTATTATCTTAACTAGGTCTTAAAACATACTTTTTAGCTTTCATTGCCTGCAAATAAACACAGTTTTACTTCGTATTCTGTGTGCCTTCATTTTCCCTGCTGCGCTGGGCTGGCCGGAATGTTCCGGCAACATCAGCAGTGGGAGGAAGGGGCGTCATCACCTGTGCCCAGCCTCCAAGAGAGGGTCACCAGCCTTTCACCAGGAAATGTCATGTCAGGTACACAGGGTGCTTTCCTATCATTCCTAGGTCACTGAGAGTTGTTAAAAATCATGAATGGGAACTTGCTGTTAACAAACCCTTTTCTGCATTGATTGGGAAGATTGCATGGTTACGGTTCTCTATTGGACTAACGTGCTGAGCTGTAGTAATTGACTTCTAGGCCTTAAGCCACTGCTTACCCCTGGAGTGACATCACTTGGCCACAGTGCACAGTCCTGCCCCGTGCTGCTCCATTTGGTTTGCCAAGGTCTTATCAGTGATCTTTGCCTGTGTTTCCTGAATGTACTGGCTTATGAATATCTGGCTTTGGTGTCAGGTTGATAGTGGCATTGCTGAATGAGTTGGGAAGTGTTGCTTCCTTCTCTGTTTTCTGAAAGAGTCTGTGTGTAGGTGGTATTGTATTTTTTCTTAAAATCTTTGCTGGAATTCATGCATGAAGACTACAGGGCCTGGGATTTTTCTTCACTGGGAGATTTTAAATTAGTAGTTCAGTCTCTTGGCTGTTCTATGTCTATTTAGACTTTCTATGTCTTCTTGAGTTAGTTATAATAATTCATGTCACTTAACTGGAAAGGGAACTAACTTCCTTAAGTTAAAAAGCATGTTTCAGGCCAGGTACAGTGGCTCATGCCTGTAATCCCAGCACTTTCGGAGGCCAAGGCGGGTGGATAACCTGAGGCCACAAGTTTGAGACCAGCCTGGCGTGTCAAAACCACGTCTCTACTAAAAATACAAAAATTAGCCGGGCGAAGTGACATACATCTGCGATCCCAGCTACTTGGGAGGCTGAGGCAGGCAAACTGTTTGAACCCAGCAGGTGGAGGCTGCAGTGAGCTGAGATTTCACCACTTCACTCCACCCTGGGCAACAGAGCAAGACTCTGTCTCAAAAAAAAAAAAGATGCAAAAAGCACATTTCAACTTTGGAAGATGTATAATGCAGTACAGAAATGTCCAGGAGACTCAGTTCCTTTCCTATCTTTGCACTAGGAAGTCATTGGTGCATGACTGGTGTTTATGTTAATAAAGACACATAGACACACCCATGCACAGAGCCTCACACACAGACACACACACTCACAGCAGAGTCCACGGGCTGCATCAGCCCTGGAGTAAAGGAGCGTGGCTGAGAGGTCCCAACCACAGAGTGACCTTAGACATTGTCCCAGGCCTCGAGAAATGGAGCAGAGAGACAGGTGGTACCTGGAGAAATCCTTCCTCCATTTGCATGTATGGATCTTTCCTCACTGCTTGATGTTTTGAACTCTCTTCTTTGCAGGTCTTAATGAGATACCCAAAGGTGGTCATCTTCTTGGCCTCTGGAAAGGGAAAAGGAGGAACAGGACAAGTTACCAGCCCTGCGGCTTTGCACGGCGCCCACAGGACAGCTCAGCAGGGCGGCCAGTGCCACTGATCCGGCCCCTGCACAGGGAGCCCGGCTCCACCCACCATGCAGGCCCTGTGAGGCCAGGATGGGTGCAGGTGCCTTGTGGGCCCAGGGCTGCAGCTCGCTGATGGTCAGCAGGAGGGGTCTGTAGCTGTCACCTGGGGACCGGTGCTGATCCACGCCCCCCCATGCCTGCCAAGGCCTCACTGAGCTGCATTGTTAGTGGTGTCAGAAGACGAGCTGCCTCTCACAGACCTGGGTCCCCCATACCATGCAGCCTGAGAGGTTGCTCCAGATCCCCTGGGATCACTGGCAGGGGTAAGAGGCCAGCTCAGGAGGGGCTGCTCTGTCTGAGGGTCCAGGTGGCCTGCGGGGTTCCTCACATCTGGACACTGGGTGGGGCGCACCTTGGGGGATGCACAGAGACCCCGAACTCGGAGGACCACACAGTGTGGTGTCCACCCTGAGGTGCTGGCTAGCAGGTCCTGGGACCACACGCTCCTGAGGGTGCTCAGAGCCCCAGGCCCAGGAGGTGAACATGAGTGCTGTGAGTGCCACTTGGCACAGCCTCTGATGGGGCTGAGACAGGTCACCATCCCTGCAGCCCTGCACAGTGCCCACAGGACAGCTCAGCAGGCCGGCCAGAGCCCCATCCACCCAGCCTGCCCTGCGGGCAGCAAAGCAGCCCAGGGAAGCAAAGCAAAACCTGAGACACCCGTTTATCTAAAAGAGCCGTCTTAACAAACATTAATAAAATGGGCTCTGCACCTATTTCAGCCATGAGCTTCCATGGAGGGGCCAAACTCTCCATGCTTCTTTCCCTAAACACCAACACCGTGAGAGCCGATGTTTTGTGACTATTTCTGGAGACTGGGGCGGCCGCCCACAGAGGCCTATTTGCAGTGAGGAGCAGATGGCGGCTGGCGCCCTGGGGAGCTGCCTGCGGCCAGCCCAGCCCTCACAGGATGCGTCTCACCACAGCTTCTCCCGTCCTGTGAGGTAGAGAAGAAGCTCCTGGCCGTCCTGGAGTCACTGCCCAGGGAGGCTCTGGGTCACAGGGGTGGGGACTGGCCTGGGTGTCGTGATCCCAGGCATCCTGCCTCCCGCCCACAGCAGCCGCCTGCCTGTCCTTTCATGTTTCTGCCACACCTGGTCTGGGCTTTGTGTTCAAGGAGCCCGTTGGCAAGTGCAGTGCCTGGCTCAGAGGACAGACCAGGCCATCTCCCCCAGCCCCGCATGGCTTCAGGCCCACTGCCCTTCCCTGCTCCTCCACCGCCTGAGGCAAGGGCCAGCTTCTCCGCAGCACAAGTGCCATCCACACTTGTTTGTGTCTCATTCTTCATCCTCTCCCCGCAGCGTGCAGGTGACCATGCCTCACCCAAAGAAGCCTGCAGCCCCCCACGTGCTCAGCACACAGTGGGCATTGACTATTTTAACCAGGGGAAACATTTTGTACACAACGTTGGAAAAAAATGACAAGTGCGGACTTTGTATTACTGGGCAGTTTGAGCATCCGTTAATCTGAGGCACATGTGGATAAGACCATGTGGCCTCGGCCCAACCTCAGCTGATTCTCCTGTTGTGGGGGACTCACCCTGACTGAGCACCTGAGGGTGAGAGATTTCCTGATAAGGAGAGATGATGAATTCTCGGTGGAGTGAAACTCCAGAAAAGCCTTCATAGGTGGTAAATCCAAAAATATTTAAATATGAGAGATTGCTAGATAATTCTAGAAAGTACTTTTAAAAATATTCCTGATTCTAAGAGGGGTGGAGAGTTTTGAAGGAGGCCCAAATGACTTCTCACTCTTAAGGGTTTCAGCTTCAGGAACAGGCAGCCTGTAACATTCTACAAGGCAGACGTGCATCTCCATGAAGTTACATCTGAGGCTTTAGTTCCATTCCATTCAGTAAACATATCCTAAGCACCCACTCTATACAGGCACCGGCCTTGACATCCAAAACTAAAACTCTGAAAACATCACATTCAGCACTGTGAATGGAGCACTGTGAATGGGAGGCTGGGGGAGGGTGTTGAGGTCTGTGGGAAGGAGAAGCAGGGCAGCTGCGGGCAGAGGTAGCCACAGAGCAGGAGGAGCTGTGTCTGTGGCCGCCCTGAGCGTAGACCCCCCACCAGCCTTCCTGCATCAGCCTCACTCTGAGCCATGGCCCCGGAGAAGGCTGCGCCTGCCCCATGGTTCCAGGAGTTGAGGCCAGGGACTTGGATCCCACCTGTGCCTACAGGGCCTCCCTTGCAGCTGACAGCAGCCCTGTAGTCACCCCCTAGGCCATCACGGAGGCCTCCAGGGCCCCCGGAGACACTGGAACCCTTACCTCCCTCTTTCCTAGGGGCTTGTCTTGAAAATCCCCAAGAAAGACAGTGCTCTCTTGCCCCGGGACCTCAGGGGAGGGACCTCATGCACAAAATCCACTGAGGATCAAACATGCCTGAGTGCTGCTGCGTTTCATTCCAGGGGAGCAGCGGGTCACCTGCAGGTGACAGACCCAGCCCTCCAGTCTCAGCCCGGCCTGCAGAGGAGTTGGGGCGGCCCGGCACTGCGCCCGGTTCACAGCGTGATGAGGGGCTATCCACCCGCAGCCACAGGGCCGGGCCCTGGAACCTCCATTAGCATCAGCTTGCGGCCATGGCACGGGCCCTGAGAGACCAGCAGTGGCCTGAGCTCTTGGACCCCTGGAGGTGACCCTGACACCGTGGGGCCTCGGCGAGGGCGGGCACTCACACGGTGACCCTGCACAGGTGGCAGAACTGATTCTGGATCACGTGTGCGTGTTTTGATCTGTCGAAGATGGGCATGGGCTGAGAATAGTTCTTCTTGAGTCTGACATTGGAGTCGGCCGGGTCGATGCAGGAGGCGATCAGGTGGACGACGAGGTGGAAGGAGAAGATCCCCCCGGTCACCTGGCATGTCAAGGAAGAACCTGGCCCAGGGCCTGGTCAGCCTGGCACGAGGCGTCCCCGTGAGGCCCAAGGGCCCAGAGGAGGCGCGGCCGCCGGTCAGCCCTGCTCACCCAGCCCTGCACACCTGGCCCTGTACACTCGGCCATGTACACACAGCCCTACACACCCAGTCCTGCACACTCGGCCCTGTTCACCCAGCCCTGCATACCTGGTGCTGCACACACAGCCCTGCTCACCCAGGCCCAGAGGAAACGAGGCCACCCATCAGCCCTGCACACACAGCCCTGTGCCACTCGGGGACCGGGAAGTTTGTCCCCATGCCCCTTTTTGTTCATCCCTGTTGGACACAGGGCAAATTCCCCGCAGAAAGCACCACACCCCCAGAGTCTCGGCCAGCCCAGCCACACACAGTGACCCCAAAACCCTTTACAGGTTGAGGCACAGAGCAGGGCCACAGGAGGGACACCCCAGGTGTAAACACAGCCAGATGCAGCCCCAGAGGCCCTGGAGAAGCCTGGGTTCTTTCATACCAGAGACCCCTCAGCACTGGGAGAGAAGCACAGCCTCAGAGAACAGGAGCAGGGGGAGGAGGGAGGGAGCTGCACAGCCTACCCGCTCCCTCTAGACCCCAGACGGCTCGCTCAGGGACCCTCTCCGTGAGACTAGCTCAGAGAACCCCCCCCACCAGACTCACTCAGGGACCCCCGACTCACTCAGGGCCCCTCTGGACTCTGAGGGACTCCAGACTCTCTCGAGGACCTCAGACTCACTCAGGGACCCTGGGCCTCTGTCTTGAGCCCTCTGGGCTCGGAGCCTGGCTGCGGGGGCACTGGGGAGAGGGTCCTTGTCCCCTGGAGCCAGGAGAAGCTGGGCTCCCCGTGACTGGGATGTCAGCTCCCGCCCTCAGATCCTGGCTCCCTCCTCCTCTCACCCTGGGACCAACACAGACTCCCCATGGCAACCAAATAGAGGGGGTGGAGTGCGGGGCCCTCCCGTCACCCTGCCTGGCCCTGGACCGCCTTCTAGCCAGGAGTTCAGGGTTGACAGCCATCTCCGCAGAGCAGCCCAGAGGCCCTCGCAGTGTGGCCTAAGCTTGGCATGGAAACGCAGGCTGCCGACCTGCGGGGCACGGCGCTGTTCCTCCTTGGCACCAGGGGCAAGGAAGAAGGTGCTGGCCATGTGCAAAAAGCCACGTAGGGATTTTAGCAGAAGGCTGCCAGCAGGGCGGGTCCTGCGCCAGGCCAGGGGGCTGCTGTCCCTCCTGACAGAGCCCCTCTCCGGAGCCCCCTCAGGCAACGTTGGGACAGCTTCGCTGCTGCTGGGCTCACCCTCAGCCTCATCCTGGCACCACCTTGGGGCATGGGGTTAGGGTTTTTATGCAGCAGTCCTTCCCTGACGAGGGTCCCGTAAGAAGTGTGCTGCAATGCGTGGGAAGCCTGAGTGTGAAGCTGGTTCCGACCGAAATGCAGACACAGGTGCCGAAGCCCTCAGCAGGATGCGCCGCACACCCTGCATCTTCCAGGCACCCACGCGGCCCCGGGCCCTGGGTGCTTGTGTGTGTGAGCTACGGAGGAGGCTCTGTGCGTGCAAACATGGCTGCAAGGAGGATAGGCGAGAATGATCTGGATGCCAAGGGGATGGGACTGGGGAGCTGCTGCCCAGGCTGGGGTGCGGTGGGAGCTGGGCAGTGCGGCAACGGGGCCAGCCAGGCCCTGGGGGACTCACATGGGGGCCAGGACTGATCACACACCTGCAGTTGCCACTCTGATCCCATCATGGTAGAGGAGAGGCCTGCAGGGGCCCCACCCGAGTGGGGAGTGGACTGAGGCTGCAGGGGCTGTAAAGGGTGTGGGTCAGCCGGGCCGGGCACAGGGCTCACTGTCCAGCTGGTGACACTGACATGACCGAGCCTGCATCCCGGCTGTTTTCCCGGTGTACCCGCTCCCTGCAGGCTGAGCTGGGGACACTGCACTATTTATGTGGTCGCCGGGGCAACGGGGATCTCGTCTGGAGCCTTGGGACGCTATCGGTGGCAGCTGAGGACAATGAGACGAGGCAGGAAGCTGCACTGTGGTCCAGGGGCAGCCCCTTCCTCCGCAGAGCTGGAGCACCACTTCCCTCACTGGAAACCAGTGGCAGGGAGGGTGGGGCCAGGCAGGGCCTCTGCACAGGCAGCAGGTGAAGCTCAGGCTGAGGACGCCCCCCCAGGCCTTTGGTCACTACATCCGACTGCAGCCTCACATTCTCCGGGCTTCGCACACAGAAGCCCACTGCCAGGGAGACGGTGCTGCTGCAGGGGGCCACCAGGAGACAGCCTGAGGATGGTGTGGCCCTAACCGGGACCCATTGACTTCCCTGTGGAGGAGCTCAGGGCTGTCCTGAGCCTCAACTTGCCAGGCAAACCCCGTGGAGCTGCCTGAGCCCATTCCCGAGCCAGTCCCCAAACCTGCGGGCGCCGTGGCCAGGCAGTCACCCTGAAGGCGTCCACCCAGAAACAAGGGTTTAGCTGGCAAGGGATCCCCCCAAGATTCCAGGGCAGTGTCTTCACCTGGACAGTTCCGTGGGACTCAAAGCTTTTTTCATGAGAACCAGGTTGAAGTAAATCTTTCACCGCACACTAGGGTGCCCTGCTGTCCATCGGCCGCACTTTGGCCAGCGAGGTCCGCGCTCTGCGGGTGGGCTTGGGTCATCCTACTGGGACATCCGTCACCCACAGGAATGATGCTGGTGACCTTAAGTTGGCTATGTTTTGCCCAGACTGACCCAGCTAGCCACTCTGCCCATCACCCTTGGGTAACCCTTCCTGAGCTGGCGGGGAGCCCCGGGATAGAGATGACATGGAGCACCATATTCTCAATTTTCTCTGCTTCTACTTTCACATTTAATTTTATCCCGGTAATGTTTCATGTTCCAATGAGCAATAAAAAGTAAAAGAAGTAGAGTAAGTGTCTCCCTTTCATCACCGAAACTGCCTGCCCTCTGGAAGTTTCGGTCTCAAGCTGTCATGAGAACTGTAGCTATGCTGGAACCTCCCCTAGCAACAATCTGTATTTTGTAAATAAACAGGGCCGCAGCCCCAGCCCAGGACACACGCCCTGCACCCTTTGTAACACTGCTAACCTTTCCCCCGCCCTGTTCTGCAGGCAGGAAGAGAGGAGGTGGAGAGTGAGCCCACAGCCCCTACTCCTGGGGCCCAGCGCGGTCACGCCTTATCGTCTTATCAATCCCTGCGGAGCTCAAAGCTGACACTTGCCACCAAAGGCGCAGCACCACTCCATGCTGGTGAATCTTCCACTGCGGCTGCCAAGCTCGTGCTGCCCTGGGCCACAGCACAGGACTTTGCTGGGAAGAGATTTCTCCAGATTAAACAGAGTTACCCAGATTCCAATCCATTCCACACAACAGGCCCTACAGATGCTGCGGCGGCGGCGGAGCCTGTTTCCCTTTGCAGAAGAACAGACACGGGCACATGGGCACTGAGGCATGCTCTGGAAGGGCCCATACACGAGGCCGCTGGATGGTTGACCAAGCCTGGCACTCAAATGTCCGCCTAACCTGGGGTCTTTATTCCATTTCTTCCCCACTTTCCACAACACAGCATCCCTCACCCTGCACCTGACCTCCCCTGGGGTCAGGGGCTGCAGCCACGGGGCCTGGGTGGTCACTTCCCAGACCCGCCTGGGTCCCTGCAGGTGCCAGATAGCACAGGCACCCTCCAGTGGCCACAGTGCAAAGCCACATGCTGCTGGCCAAGGGGCCCGAGGGGGTCACTGAGGCGCGGGCACGGGGAGTGCAGCCGGGGATGCCGTCCTGAGCCCAGTGCCGGCCAGCAGGAGGGGCAGCACGGACAAGGGCTGGGACACCAAGGGCTCCTTTAGAAATGGAGATCCAAGTGTGGAGTGGGGGGTACAGGGGAGCCACAGAGGGTTCACCTACCAGAGAGCAGGCGACAGCTCAGAGGCACGCGTGGCCAAGCCATGGGCCAAAGGAAGAGTGGAGAGAAGGGATTCTAACAGCACATAAGGAACAACCAGGTGTGGAGGGTCGATGCGATCCCCCACATAGGTCCAAGCCCTAACCTGCAGCACCTGTGGATGTGACCTCACTTGGAAATAGGGTCTTTGCAGATAATCCTGTTAGGGCAAGGTCTTTTCGGGTAGGCCCTACTCCAATGACTGGCAACTTTACAAAAATGGGAACCCAACGGCAGCAGACACACGCAGAAAAAAGACAGTGTGAACACGAGAAGACAAGCCACAGAGAGCGGCCAGAACCGTCCCCTCCAGCAGCTTCAGGGGGAGCAGGGTGCAGCCAGCACCCGATTCCAGACCCCGGGCCCCAGAACTGTGAGACCAGATATGTCTGCTATTGCAGGCACCTAGTTTTTGGTCCTTTGTGATGGCAGCCCCAGGACACGCCACGGCCACCTGGTGATGCTGAGGGAGAGAGACAGATGGCAGCCAGAGCAGCAGGGGAGGGGCTACCTTCCTCTGCAGAGCATGCACTGGGCCATGCGGTAGAATCACAGATGGAAACACCGCATTTTACACCCCCAGCGTAACTGTGATTCAGATGAGGGTTGCAACAAAAAGCGACATACCTGAGACTCAGAGTCCACATGTGCACCACTCCGGACTGGCAGGGGCAGGGACCCGGTCCACCCTCCCAAGGAACCGCTGCGTCCCCACCTACAGGGCCTCCTGACAGTGCAGTGGGACAGGCCAACACCACCCGTGCAGCGTTCTTCTGAAACTGCTCAGCCTCAACCACACAGACCCCCAGGTGGTGGAGCAAGACACTGGTCTGGATATGCCATGACACTGTGGTCAAGGAGATACCAGCAGCTGCCAGGAAAACGTAGGCGGGCGCTGTGCTGACCTAAACACACCAAGAGACTCCGTCGCAACATGCCCAGAACCTTGGCTGGATTCTGGATTAAAAATCCTCTCAGGCACATCCGGCGGCTGTTGGAGAATGTTGACGTGGACTGCCTCGGCCACGGTGCGATCACGGCCTGTCTTCTCACTGCCATGAAGGTACAATACAGGAGGACACCTGTGTCTGGAGGGCATGTGCTGGAGCAGGGCGGCGGGCCATGCAGCACGGGGTTAGTGACTGTGGGCTTCAGTGACATCCTCACCCCTCACTGCAGGACACCCGGGGCCAATGGGGCTGCCGTGCAGCTCTGTGGGTCTGTGGATTTCTGGGCCCTGGAGGTGGAGGGGGCCATCTAGGACCCAGACTTTGGGGTGTGGGAACTCGGGGACATAGGTGGAGAATTCGGAGGCTGGGCCACAGCAGAAGCTGGGCCAATGGCAGGGGATCTTGGGGAACGCCAGCAGGGCCACAGGGTAAACCTTGGGCCTGGTAGAGACAGGCCACTACTCAGAACTACGATCTGTCCTCCTGACGAGTGGAGGGGCGCAAGGCTGGCAGTGTGTGCCGGGTGGACACATGGTTTGCCACATTCCAGCACCCCCCATTGTAGAAGCCTGAACCCCCACACGTGTGTCCAGGCCTTAGACCCCCATGGAACCCCCACTCTGGTGACTGGGCACACTCAGGGCCTCTCAGAAAAGGCCTCCTCTTGGGAAGTGAGCACTGCTTCCCTAAATCCCCTAGGATTGGGAAGGCCACGGAGCAGACAGGGGGACACAAAGTCTTCTGCTCACAGCCCTGGACGGCCACTCACAGCCCAGATGGCCACTCCCAGCCCTGGACGGCCACTCACAGCCCAGACGGCCACTCCCAGCCCCAGACGGCCATTCATAGCCCCAGACTGCCACTCACAGCCCTGGACAGCCACTCCTAGCCCCAGACGGCCACTCAACTCACAGCCCTGGGCAGCCACTCACAGTCCTGGCTAGCCAGTCACAGTCCCAGCCAGCCACTCACAGCCCCGGATGGCCACTCACAGCCTCAGATGGCCAGTCACAGCTGGACGGCCACTCACAGCCCCAGACAGACATTCCCAGTCCCAGACGGACACTCCCAGCCCTGGACAGTCACTCGCAATCCTGGAGGGTCACTCACAGCCCTGGACAGACACTCCCAGCCCCAGACAGACACTCCCAGCCCCGGACAGCCATCCCCAGCCCTGGACAGTCACTCCCAGCCCCAGACAGTCACTTGCAGCCCCGGACAGCTACTCACAGCCCCAGAAAGACCCTCCCAGCCCAGACAGACCCTCCCAGCCCAGACAGACCCTCCCAGCCCAGACAGACACTCCTAGCCCTGGAAGGCCACTCACAGCTCCAGATGGCCACTCAAAGCCCTGGATGGCCACTCACAGCCTGGACGGCCACTCACAGCCCCTGAAGGCCACTCACAGCCCCAGACAGCCACTCACAACCCCAGATGGCCACTCACAGCCCCAGACAGCCACCTGCAAACAAGATGCAGGTTGCAAGAGGGATGGAGCCAGAGAGCGCCCAGGATGAGTGTATGCCACAGTCAGCACTCACGTCTCTCACTGAAGCACATCCTTGGACCCCTGGCAAGGCTCTCTGCGAGACCAGCTGGGACCAGCCCATTTCAGACTTGTAGATAGGGTGTGGCCTGACCTCCCAAGGGAACTTTAGCTGCACAAGGCACCCAAGACCCAGAGACTGAGCTCCAAATCCCTGGGGAGACACCCTTGAATCACCAAGCCACACAGGGTGGTTGAATGAGAGGCCAAAAGCCTTACTGGCAGTGTGTGCCTGTCTGTGCATGCCTGGGTCTGTGTGTGTGCTCACAGAAAATCCATAGCTTTAAACACACATTAAAAAGTAAGGAAGGTCTACAATCAATGACCTAAGTTTCCATCTTAAGATGATAGAAAATAGAGCAAAGTAAACCCAAAGTCAGTTGAAGGAAGTAGTAAAAATAAAAGCAGAATTTTTTTTTAAATGGAGTAAAAACAGGCAAACCATAGAGAAAATTAATAATTAAAAAGCTGACTCTTTTCAAGATCAATAAAAGGGATAAGCCCCAGGAAGACTGATGAAGAAGAGGGAGGAAGACACAAATGGCCAGCATAGTGAGGAAGGAGGGCGCAGCACTCAGACCCTACAGATGGGAAAAGGATTGCGGGAAACACTGTAAACACCTGTATTCCAAGAAATATGACAACTTACATGAAATACTCCAATTTCCTGAAAAACACAACCTATCAGCTAGGCGCGGTGGCTCACGCCTGTAATCCCAGCACTTTGGGAGACCGAGGTGGGTGGATCACAAGGTCAGGAGTTCGAGACCAGACTGGCCAATATGGTGAAATCCTGTCTCCACTGAAAAAATACAAAAATTACCTGGGCGTGGTGGCACACACCTGTAGTCCCAGATACTCAGGAGGTTGGGACGGGAGGATTGTTTGAACCCAGGATGCAGAGGTTGCAGTGAGTCGAGATCACACCATTGCACTCCAGCCTGGATGACAAGAGTGAGACTCCATCTCAGGGAAAAAAAAAAAAAAAAAGAAGAAGAAGAAGAAAAATACAACCTATGAAAATAGAAACAAGAAAACAGAGAAACAGAATAGCTCTTTATCAAAGAAACTGAATTCATTATCAAAAGCCTTCCCATAAGGGAGACTGTTGCACTTGGGGAAAATTCCAGCCAAGTCTAGACTGAGGGGCCTCCTGCGGGCAAAGGCACCAGTTTCTCTGAACAGTCAAAGGCCTGGGAGCAAAACGGATGGAGGAAGGGGGGCTTCAGGGACACAGCAGCCCCATGGCACGTGGGCTCCTGATGTGAGCCACGCATCTGTAGAAAGACTTGTTTCGAAAATTGGGGAAATGGCCATATGGATAAGAACGAATTTATGATGTAAAGAAATGGCTATATAATTTTTAAGTGAGATAAAACATGGTGTTATAAAAATAAAAGTTTGTTAGACACAAACTGGAGCATTTACAGGTGAAATTTCCCGATGTCCGAGATTTTTTAAGGTTACTCGGGTACACATGCGTGTGAGATATAAAACAAGGTTAGCAAAAGCTTCACTGTTGAAGCAGGTGACTGGCACCCGTGGGTCCGCTTGACTGTACTCTCTACCTCTCTATAAACTGAAAGACGCCACAGGAGCAAGTTTCGGGAAGGAGAGACATGGCCTTGCCCATGGCTGAGGCGCTCAGGCTGGCAGGCTGCGGTCCTCAGGGTACCTGCTCACGCTGCATCCAGCCCCTACGCCACCCTGCCCGCACCACAGTGATACACACCACGCTCACCATTTACCAGAGACCTGCTGGGGATGGCCCAGCCCAAGGACCACGCAGTGGTGTTGAGAGGTGACAGCATGCTGGCAGCCCTGGCAGCCCTCACTCACTCTCAGCACCCACTCTGGCCACGCTCGAGGGGCCCTTCAGCCCACCGCTGCACTGTGGGAGTCCCTCTCTGGGCCGGCAGAGGCCAGGGCCGGCTCCCTCCCCTTGCTGGGAGGTGTGAAGGGAGAGGCGTGGGCGGGAACCCAGCGCGAGTTCGGGGTGGGCATGGGCTCCACGGGCCCTGCACTCGGAGCGCCCGGGCAGTGAGGGGCTTAGCACCCGGGCCAGCAGCTGTGGAGGGTGCGCCAGGTCCCCCAGGAGTACCGGCCTGCTGGAGCTGTGCTCAGTTCTCACTGGGCCTCAGCTGCCTCCCCGCGGGGCAGGGCTCAGGACCTGCAGCCCGCCATGCCTGAGCCTCCCCACCGCCATGGGCTCCTGAGCAGCCCGAGCCTCCCCGATGAGCACCGCCCCCTTTTCCGTGGCGCCCGGTCCCATCCACTGCCCAAGGGCTGAGGAGTGCGGGCACATGGCGCGGGACTGGCCGGCAGCTCCACCTGCCCCCCGGTGCAGGAGCCACTAGGTGAAGCCAGCTGGGCTCCTGAGTCTAGTGGGGACTTGGAGAACCTTTATGTCTGGCTAAGGGATTGTGAAGACACCAATCAGCACCCTATGTCTAGCTCGAGGTTTGTAAATGCACCAATCAGCACTCCGTATCTAGCTAATCTGGTGGGGAGTTGGAGAACCTTTATGCCCAGCTAAGGGATTGTAAATACACCAATCAGCACTCTGTGTCTAGCTCAAGGTTTGTAAACACACCAATCAGCACCCTGTGTCTAGCTCAAGGTTTGTAAATGCACCAATCAGTGCTCTGTGGGGACTTGGAGAACTTTTGTGTCTAGCTCAGAGGTTGTAAACACACCAATCAGCACCCTGTCAAAACAGACCAATCAGCTCTCTGTAAAAGGGACCAATCAGCAGGATGTGGGTGGGACCAGATAAGGGAATAAAAGCACGCTGCCTGAGCCAGCAGCAGCAACCTGCTTGGGTCGTCTTCCACACTGGAAGTTCTGTTCTTTTGCTCTTCGCAATACATCTTGCTGCTGCTCACTCTTTGGGTCCGCACTGCGTTTATGAGCTGTAACACTCACCGTGAAGGTCTGCAGCTTCATTCCTGAGCCAGGGAGACCCCAAACCCACCAGAAGGAAGAAATTCTGAGCACATCCAAACATCAGAAGGAACAAACTCCAGACATGCCACCTTTAAGAACTGTAACACTCACCGTGAGGGTCTGCAGCTTCATTCTTGAAGTCGGTGAGACCAAGAACCCACCAATTCTGGACACAGTGTCACCACTTCCCCACTGAGGAAGGCTCTAGTGAGGAATAACACATCTACTTTCAGAAATATGGTTCCAGTGCCCCAAGGCATCAAAGGCAGGCCAACTGTCCCCAGGCCCCTTTGTCCCCACACATCCATGTCTTAGCAACCCTAGGGGGCCTGGGGTTTCTCGCCTGAATGCCACGGTCGGCTGCGGGTAGTGCAGAGCCCACATGCCCCATGGACGTGCACCCTGGGAGATGGGAGCAGATGCAGGCTCCCGCCCATTGGAAGATGATGGGAGCAGACGTGAGCCCCCGCCTGATGGGAGGTGAGAGCAGACACAGATCCCCTACCCACTGGAAGACAGGAGCAGACACAGGCCTCCTGCCCTCTGGGAGATGGGAGCAGACCCGGGCCCCCAGCCTGCTGGGAGATGGGAGCAGACCCGGGTCCCCCACCTGCTGGGAGATGGGAGCAGATGGCCTGACATGGGGTCAGCAGCTGCCCTGTCCAACCTCACCCTGAGCCATGCGGGAAAGGTCTGACACAGGGTCAGTGGCTGCTCTGTCCATCCGACCATGGGCCACGCAGGAATGGCCTGATGTGGGGTTAGCAGCTGTCCTGTCCTGACCCTGAGCAAGGGCTGCACAGAGCACGAGTGGCCACTGGGCCCACCTGCAGGCTCGGGGGATATAGTCTGGCCCAGGGCAGGTGACTGGTACCGCCGGGCAGCCATGGCCCAGACCCCACAGCCAGGTCCATCGCAGGGTTCTCCAGGAACCCCTCCCGCTTAGACCATGCCACGATGAAGAGGATACCACGTAGGCGATGTATTTCCACACATGAGGCAGGAGGGGAATGAAGATCCCGAAGGTGGCTGAGGAAAGGCCCACGAAGACAGCCCAAGTCACCACCTGGAAGTAGTGCAGGGGTAACGACCAGCCGTTCACTCTGGAGATGCGGGGCGGCAAGACCAGCTGTTCATTGTTGAGTATGGCTTCTGGGGTGACGGAACACTGGCTCCCGGAGCGGGTGTCCATCTGCAGGACACAGAAGGGGAGGACCTGCGCCGTCAGCTCCAGGGAGGGCCGGCCCCGCCCACTGTCAGGGAGACCACGGGGACTGGGAACGTGGCCCCCAGGACCAGCACTGACAGCCAATGGCCCAGCACTGCCTGGGGCCACGTTCCCCGCAGAGGGAGCAGGGGTTGGGCTGGAGTCGATGCAGGGCCCTGCCCAGGGTAATGAACAGACATGCTGCAGAATCTGACCCCGGCCAGAGCCAAGTGGCAATGGAAAACAGCTCTGCAGGGTATGGAGGACACTGGGTGGAGGACCTGGCCAGTGGCAGACCTGGGTGGATGACTGAAAGCAACGGGAATACCTGAGCTGTCATCTGGATGGCTGCGGGATGGCTCTCTCCCCACCCGCACACATGTGGGGCTCCGGGTCCCACACCAGGACGCAGCTCAAGCTGCACAGCAGCCAAGGCCTCCCGAGGGCCGACACTTGCCTCAGCGCACACTACACACCTGTCTCATCTCCATAGGCTACATAGAGCAGCTCCATCTCGTCCGACTTCAAGTCACCAAATACTGAATTATTCCGCATCGAAAGCGCGGTAGTGGCACTGGAAAGGTGACTGGGAGGAAGAGGAGAAAGAGAGCATCACTGGACTCACTGGAAGGACTCGGTGTGCAGGCCCCACCCCGCTTCTCCAGGGGCTGAGGGACCGCCTGGCTGGCAGCCAGCATCCCAGTCTCACCTCTCTTGCTCTCCACAAAATTCTCGCTCCTGAGTTTTCCATGTGTAACCAGCAGGGGTGTAATTCACCACCCCTCATTTTACTTCTGCAGGCCAAAGACGGCAGGGAAATGAGCTCTCTGCAAAGGGGTGAGCTCCACAAGCAAAAGAGCTGTGTGGAGACGTGGGCAGAGGGCACCGTCTGTCACTGTGGAGGATCCCAACCAACACACACCACAGGGACCACGCCTGCCCAGGGCCAGCTCTCGCTGTGGGGGACACGGGCCAGGTGTACTGTGCGGTATCCCATAGGGCGTGGAGCAGCACCCCTGGCGTCTCCCCACCAGATGCCTGCAGCACCCCCAACCCCAGTGGGACCATCAACACGTCTCTGGACACTGCCAAACATCCCCAGGAACAAAAGTGCTGTGGTTGAGAACTGTGTTAGAGGGTGAGAACAAGGAGTGTGTCAAATACAACAAAAAAAAGTATCAACAACCACAACAGCCCCAAGAGGAAGAGGGGAGCAGGGGCTGGTGAAGGCAAGTGGTGAA
Source organism: Pongo pygmaeus (assembly GCF_028885625.2). NCBI lineage: Eukaryota > Metazoa > Chordata > Mammalia > Primates > Hominidae > Pongo > Pongo pygmaeus. Next base: position 738,863 of record NC_072377.2, read on the forward strand.
GGCAAGAGGATCCTTCCCTGTGGAGGGCGTCCTTCAACAGGAGACCCAGACCAGGCAGAATTCCAACACCTGCAGCTGGAGGAAAGAACATTCCAGAAACAAGGAAGCTCTTGAGCCAAGGCCATGGTTTGGAGGGAATAGTGAGCTGTCCCATTAGCAGATGGCGTGAGTGGCTGAGGGAGAAAGGGCCGGCAGAAGCAGTGTCCATGCAGCTGTCTGCACGGGAGGGACCCAGCAGAGGTGGAGAAGTGGAGGGTGGGGCCGTGCAGGAGGTCCCAGCAGCAGCGCAGCCAGGAGGCAGCAGTGCAGACGGAGAGGAGAACACACAGGCCAGACCCAAGGCCCAGGGGCCACACATTCTGACCCCTGAAGAGATGTTCTGTAACGCAACAGGGACAGAAACACAAGGACCCCAAAACACTGACCAAGGTGAAGTCCAGTGATGCAACCAAGGTCCCCGCTGTGTGTGTCCCCATCCAACACAAGTTTCATTCCTGTCACTGTAACTGATCTCAATCCTACCCATGCGAAAATATGAATCCAGGTACAGTGAGGAAACCCTGAAGCAGGAATCAGCAGCATTTGCCATCACTCCACTAAACCCCCGCCACCTTCCCTGCTCCAGCCGGCTCCTAGGATGGGACTATGGATTTACCTTTGTTTCTTCTCTCGTCTTTGAAGCCCAGCGTGGGGAAGCCTGGGAGCAGCTTACTGGAGAGCAAGCTCAAGTCCACTGGGTGGGTCTCCTCCTCTGCAACACAGACGTGGCAGGCCGTGAGCGGCAGGCGTGACCCCAACGCGGTGCCCCAGTGCAGTGCCATGAGCCCTTTCTCCACATCACAGTGGATGTGATTGGTGCGGGTGGGGGGACTTTATAATGATCACCTGAAAACAAATTTGCAAAAGCCAACTACCATTCTCAAAACTAACTTCATTTCAATTTCATTTCTTTATCACCCCAAAGTCAACGCAATAAAAAATACCGCATCGCTGGCCACCACACCAGCAATACTTTGAGAACATTTTCAAATGGATCACTCAACAATTCCAAGAAGAAATCTTGTCCTGCGTGCTCTAACAGCGAAACGGTGGCGTGTGCACCCGGAGCGCATGAATCTGACAGCATGTCTGCCACGCTCAAGTCACCACCCACATACCACTCATGGGATCAGAGCAGGAGTTCCTCAGTTCCCAACCGGTGCCTCGGTCTCAACACTCTCTTAAGCTAAATATGGATCAACAGTCTATCCTCTTTAGGAAAATAAGCTGAAGATTATATAGATCAGCCCGTTTTTATCCTTCACACACTGGAGAAAACCACGCTGGCATGGTGGAGCTGGGTGAAAGACAACCAGCAGGCATGCGGGTGAGAGCGAGGGAAGCAGGAATCTAGAGGCAACCCTTGCCGGGCTGCGTGTTCCTCATGTGAGCCCGTGAGTGCGTTTCAAACCCAAGTGAGTCACACTTTCATTCAAAGGACAAGCCTCTTAATTACTCCCAGGCCAACAAAGCGCCCCTGACGGGCTGGACAGGCCTAGTGCACGCCATCCTTTGACACCGTCCTGGACATAATCATCTAACAGCTCTTCTTTTTCTAAGACTGCTTTCCAGATTCAAGGAGCAGGCTGGGCCAGCACTCCGGTCTTTGCTGAAGACTGAGTTTGGGATGTGAACCCTTCCTGATGCTAGTGAGGTTTGGCCTTAGAGGCCTCTTGGCAGCTTTTCAGGAACGTGGCTCGAGTCCCGCTGCTCACAAGGAGCCCTGACTGAGGTCTGACCAGCACCACAGCCCTGCGAGACGGCTGTCCACACCTCCACTCGGTGCACATGTCCTCCAACTCCAGCGACAGCTTCTTGGCCACCCAGTCCTTCGAGGGGTACCTCGGGGACTTGGGGCGGGGGGGGTCCTGTTGGCAGCTTTGGCGGGCTTGGCCTTGTCAGCCATGTTGCTGTGGAGGAAGGAGAAGAGAAAGGTGTCACCTGGGCCATGTCCCAGCTGACCGGGGTGCAGCCCAGGAGACCCCACCATACCAACAAGCACCAGGATGTGGCGAGGGCTGAGATGGGCAGGCCCTCCTGGGGCTGGGCGTGGGGCCCCTCAGACACGTGGAGCCAGCTGCCCCGTAGGCACACGTGTCCAGCCCTGGGCAGAGCAGAGCCAAGCGAGGTCTTGCCCACTGCCGTCACTGGGGCAAGGACCCCCTAAGCCAGATAAAGCCAGCAGCACGCAGAGCCCAGGGTGGGAGCTGAGCTGGGTGCCAGGGGCTCCAGGCCGAGGAGGCTCAGGGTGTGACTGGCAGCATCAGAGCCTATCCCGGGTCCCCTCCCTGCCACAGTTCCACTGTCCCTCCTGTGGACGCCCGCTCTGCAGCTCTGGAGGACACCTCGGGATCACACCCTCCCCATGGTCTGTGACAGGGCACCATCCTCCGGGAGGGTCCACAGCAGTCGTGTGACAGCCGCTCCCTCCCCAGTGCAGAGCCTCTGACCTTAGATGGAGCTTTAGGCTGGGGAGGGTGTGTGATGGCCCTGGGGGCACCTCAGGATGCTCTTCCCAGGAGCCCTGGGCCTGCCGAGCCCACGGTGGCCCCGGCCAGGGGAGGGGACTGTGAGTGTGCAGGGCTGAGGCAGTGGTGGGGGCACCGGTATCAGGGCACAGGGACGCCCTCTGGACTTTGTAAGGCGCCCGCCCCCAGAGCAGGCGGCTGGGCCGTGGGGCTAAGATTGAGGGGTGCCACCCAGGCAGGGCTCGGGGACGCAGGGCTATGCCACAGGGCAGGGCTCCCGAGGCTGCCTCCCCACCACACATGGGCTCTGGTGAGACCCAGTCAGGCCCTGAAGGACTCAGAGTGAGGTGCTGGACTCAGGGCACGACAGCTGCTTCCCCAAGGGGCCTGGACGCCAGCTCGGCCGTCAGCACTGCACTGAGAGCTGAACACGGCCTCTGCCCACAGACACAAGAGCCGGTGGGAGGGTCCGTGCCGAGGACACAAGTAGGTGTCCCAACCCTGGGACTCATGAAGCCCTCTCAGATTTGGAGTTCTCAGCACCAGTCATGGCCAAAGTGTGGCTCTGTCATCGTGGGGGTCCTGAGTGTGACCCCTGCTGAACGTGAGATCCCACAAATTCCCCCAAAACAGCCGGAAAAAAATCCAGGGGCACTCCCTACACAGAGGACCTTAAGGGCCTCAGGCCCCACCCACTCACCCTTTTCCCTGGAAGGCACCAAAAATGCAGATGCCAACCCAGTGGAGGACGCATGGGCAGGATCCTGGTTGGGGCAGGGCCGCCTGGGGGCAGGATCCTGGTGGGGGCAGGGCCGCGTAGGGGCGGGATCCTGGGGATGGAAGGGCCGGGTCAGGTGTCCGAGCCAGGAACAGTTTCCAGTTTTATCGCTGACACCATTTCTTTGTCTGAAACAGGAGCTTCTCACGGGCCTGGCTTGTGTTTCCCCTGGGCCTCTGCAGCAGGGGTCGCTGGACAGGAGGAGCGGTTGGGAAATTACCAGAAGCGATGGCGGGTTTTGTGAGCACCCAGAACAGTGGTGGGCGTGCGGGTCAGAGAGAAAGAACCTTCTGGGATGCTTCAAACTCAGGGCTGCGTTCTGTGGTCTCATCTCCTGTGGGGACGCGCCTGAACAGAGACCCTTATTCATACACCTCAGCGAGTCATCTGAGAACCTGCACCCCGTGGGGCCCGTCTGGGAGCAAAGGGATGAGGGAAGCCCCTCGGAGCCACCTTCAGGGCTCACGCAGGACGTCCCAGCCCATCAGCACATGCTTTGCACGAGTTTTTGGATAAGCTTGGAGGTTGGCCTTGGAGGGCTGAGCGGGACATAAACCGTCCTGCCCTCATGAGGCCTATCAGTTGGGACAAGTGATAAATAAACAAGGCAATGAAACATCAGGCAGCGAGGAGTGAAGAGGAGAAACTGAGGCAGGTCAGAGGGAGGCCAGCAGGCAATTTCAGACCCGGTGGAAGAGAACGTGCGTGAGCAGAGATGCGGGCAGGTGAGAGTCACGGTGCGTGAGAACGGTCCAGCCTGCGGCCCCTGCGCCAAGGTGTCCCTGAGCCCCTGCTGGGCAGGCACCACCTGTGCTGGGCTCAGCCCCTCTCAGCACAGCAAGCAGCATGAGATGGCATGCATGAAAGCACGGTGGGGGCCGTGGGGGACAGGGCAGAAAGGAACGGGTCAGGCCATCGCCAGATCTACCGAAGACAGACACTGGCTTCAAACGTTCTGATGAAAAATGCTTCGGGCCAGGACTTGGATACCCACGTCCACTGTCCCACTCACGCTGAGGGGAGTGAGGCCACCTGCAGTGGGTGTGAGCTCAGAGATGTGGCCACACCCCTGCGGAGGGTGCTTGGTGACTCTGGGCTTCCCAGGAAGACGAGGGTGACAGCCGTCAACAGCCGAGAAGAAGGAGTAGATGCAGGAACCCATGGCCATCACACGGGAGTGAGGCCACGGGCGCTTTGGAGGGCTGAGAACCAGGCCCAGAAGCTTCTAGAGGGAAAAGTGGAACCCGTTCCAACTCAGCCCCGGCCTTTCTGCACCAAGGGGTAGAGCAGTGCCGACCTCAGACGCCAGCTGCCAGAAATGCTTCTAAAGCCCGCCTCTGCGTGGGGTGTGTGCTGAGGAGTCTCACACGGGGACTCACCTCAGAGCCCATCCGAGCTTCACTGTTCTAGGTTCTTGTAGTTTTGTTTTACCTCAAACATGGATTAGCTTAACAAAACATTTTTTTAAAAGGTTTTTAAACTAAAAATGACAGAATGAATTAGGCGCGACGTGCCGCTGTGGGAAGACAGCCAGGCTGCTGCTGGGTCTGGAGGAGCAGGACGCGGGCCACAGACCCGGAGCAGGAGCGGAGGAGACGGGAGCCGCGCTGTCTGTTTCGCTTCATTAGACCCATGTGCTGTTTCCACAATGACGGTAATAAGAATACATTTAATTTTAAGAGAACATGGAGGTGTCAGATGGACAACGAGCCTGGGCGGGCGCCTCTCCCTTGGTGCTCTCCACCGAGCATGGCATGCAGCTGTGCCAGCTGCTTCTCCTTGGACAGGCGTCCTCCACTTTCCCAGTTTCTGGGTGCAGCGCACCTGAGCCCTGAGTGCAGACCCTCACACCGTTTCCCCCAGAGGCTCTCCTCTTTCACCATGAGGGAAAAGAAGGTTGTGTAGCAGAAGAGACTCCAGGAAGACAAACTGCTCACCCAGGGGTCAAAGGACAAGCTCCAGGCGTGTACCCACCATCTCCACGCGTGTGCCCTGAACCCCCAGGGGGTCCCTCTGCACTCCCAGACCTGTGCCCACCATCCCACATGTGCCCTGCATTCCCAGGCCTGTGGCTTGCATCCAGGGGTGCACCTGCACCCTCTCCCACTGGCCAGCACCTCCCAGGTAGGAGGGACGTGCCCAGCCCTGCCCTGACCCAGGTGCCTGCTCACAGCACATGCCCCTTCCCTGGCCAGGCCCCACAGGAGCCCAAGTGGGGCCCAGCCAGGAACTACTTGCAGGCTGAGCCCACCCGACTCGCGCCCCCACCCCCAGGGCCAGGACCTGCTTGGAGGCTGAGCCCACCCCACTCCCACCCACCCCCAGCGCCTCCCCAGGAAGTCAGGAGGATGGCGCCTATGGGCTCACCCACGGGTGTGGGCAAGACTGTGTGGTCCAACTGGCATCTTCAAAACAGGCTTGGAGAGGGCAGAAGACGAGGGCAGAGGTGGCACCACAGACCTCAGAGTGGGACAGGCAGAGGCAGACCCCAGAGGGTGGCTGTCCTGGGGAACGAAGCGTTCTCGCTGGCCGGGGAACACCTGTCCCAGGTGCGTCACCAGCTCCAAGGACTCGGCCACCCAGGCGGGGCTTTGTCCCAGACACCCCAGGCCACCTTAGCCCCAACCCCACGTGCTGTCCCTGTTCCCAAGAGGCCCCAGGGAAAATCACCTGGGCCCCATTTGTCAGAATGAATCTCCTGGGAAATGCCTTCAGACTGGACGCTGGACTGCCAGAAGCCAAACCTACAGAAAAGCTGCCAGAACAGAAGTGACAGGGCTGGAGAAACAGCAGCCCCAGCCTCTGATCACGGAGCTGTCCAGGGGCTGGAAACCCGGGTGTCCCTGTGGCATCAGTAAGCAGGGCCAGGGGCCAGGCACTAGGATCGACCAGGGCTCTGTCACTAGGAACGGGGGTCTCTCACTTGGGCCAGGGGATTCTCACTAGGACCAGGGGTCTGTCAGTCACTAGGGCCGGGGCCTGTCCCTTGGGCCTGGAGCCTGTTACTAGGACCTGGGGTCTCTCACTAGGGCCAGGGGTCGGCCCCTTGGGCCTGGAGCCTGTAACTAGGGCCTGGGGTCTCTGTCACTAGGGCCAGCTGCTGTTCTAAAGGTAGCAGCAGCCTCGGTGCTCCCTTGTTCATTGCCCACGCCCACGCTGGGGTGGCACCAACAGAGCCTACACGATCACTCTCCACATGGACGGCTGTGGGGTGGCTGAGCCTTGCTGGTGGAGGAGGCTGGTGGACAGGCCGTGCTCACATCAACAGCAGTGCCGGGTCAGAGGTGGAGGCAGGAGCCACGGAGCCAGTGGGAGTCACCACCCCTCTCAGCTCATCACCCCTCCCTGGCGCCTGAGACCTCAGAGTCAGCCCTCGGCCCTCGTCAGGCTCTGGCCTCCCTGAGAACCTCTGTCCTGGTCACAAGTGTCCTGCAGGCCCCCTGGGTTGTGCTGGGCTGGACCAGGCCAGGATGTGATCTCTGACAGCTCCACCTGCCCTGGAGAAGCCACCAGGAGCTTCTACAGCTGCACCCTCCAGCTCGCTCCTAGGCAAGTGCCCATGGTGGGACAGCAGCTTGCGCCTCAGTCTTCTCATCCTTGAAGGAGTGCAGCCCCCTCCCCATCTCCCTCACACCCGATGGCCTCATGCAGGCACAGCCCGAGGGAGAACCTGTCTCTGCGGAGAAAGACACTCTGTGATGGCAGCCGACTGGATTCCACCAGATCCCGAAGGCAAGCATTCCTCGGGAAGTGACCAGGCTCGGAGCATCCGGCACGCACGCCACACACTCAACCCAAACCTTCTGTTAGCTCAGGTTCCCGGGAGCCCTGCATGCTTCTCCCTGGCAGGAGCCGGCGCTCGTGCCCTGGAGAACTCCCTGTTCAATGATGACAAGGCGTTCCCTGGTGATTTTTGGAGGCCTGGGGCCTGGGTGCGAGCTGCTCCCTCTACCCCTGGACACGCTGCCCAGGAGTCCAACGTGCTGTGACCGATGGATGCCCCTGGCAGGGGCCATGCTGGCTCAGATGCCTCTCACCAACCCCTTCCTTCCATGCCCTCAGGGCACTGGCATCCAGGAAGCTGTGAGGGGCACACCGTGCTGCAAGCTGATTGGGTAACAGGTTGGGGGAGTGGGGGCCAAGGCGCTCAGTAGTATTCAGGCATCTCTCAGCTGGCGACAGGAGCTGTCCCAGGCCCTGCAGGTGGGCCTGCATGCCAGGAACTCCTGGGGTCCCTGGTCCTCTCTCCATGGGCAGATTCCCATGCAGATACCCCGGCCTCCGCAGGCTCAGCTGGGTGTGCTGCCGCTGGGCTCTTCAGAACCTTTACGCCAAAGTCCTGTCCATGGGGAGCACCCTCCACCCCGGGCTGGCAGCCATCACAGCCTTCAATCCTGCCCAGAGTCCCTGGAGACTGTTGTCATTAAACCCCACTCCTGTTTAGGAAACCCCAGGGCCAGACCTCACTGCCGGAACGGGACCCTCTCGCGCCTGCAGGTGGCAAAGCTCCCGAGGGCCTGATGGACCCTCCAATGCCCCACAGCCACAGGTCCACATTGCTGCCGAGGCCCTGGGATGGCCCCTCTGGAACGCCCAGTGTTCCATCATGACCTGGCCCCAGGACGCTGACTGAGGCAGCGGAGGGGATCGGGACCAGGGGGAAGCAGCCCCCCAGTAAATCTAAAGCACAGGCATGGCACAGCCCTAAGAGAGACCTTGTAGGTCCCTGGCCAGTAGGACTGAGGGGAAAGTCCCCACTGCAAGGCGCCTCCTGGGCCCACGCAGTGTGGTCCTGTCCTCACGCTGCCCACTGGGCATTCAGCCTGGACAGCTCTGAGCTCCAGAGACCCTCGCTGGTGAACAGGACAGCAACATCAAGGACCACAGCGACCCAAAGCCCCAGAAGCAAAAGCCACCCTCACTGGGGAAGGAGTGGACAGAGCCCCCGTGGAGCTCACTCACCACTCCTGTCCCTCCAAAGGGCCTCCTAGGACCCGGGAGCCCTGCCTTCCTGCCGAGGAGGTGCTGCCCCGAGTAAACAGGGTCAAGGAACAAAGCAGCTCAGCCCCCACTCCTTATTTCAGAGCCCATTTGAGCGCAGCACAGCCCTTTGGCAGACGGTTCTTGTTTTTCACTATCATCGCACATCACTCCTGCTCCCCCGAATTTTTCCTGTGAACGGCCCCACTCTTCTCACCCCTGGGCGCCTGTCAGGCAGTCAGAGCTCCCAATCAGACCAAAGCTGGCATTTTCGAGTCTGTGCACACCCCACTGCAGCACAAGACGCAGTGTGTCTGGAAGTGGTGGGTTCTTGGTCTCGCTGACTTCAAGAATGAAGCTGCGGACCCTCACAGTGAGTGTTACAGTTCTGAAAGATGGCGTACCTGGAGTTGGTTCCTTCAGATGTTCAGATGTGCCTGGAGTTTCTTCCTTCTGGTGGGTTCATGGTCTCGCTGACCTTAAGAATGAAGCCGCGGACTCTCGCAGTGAGTGTCACAGCTCTTCAAGGTGACACCTCTGGAGTTATTCATTCCTTCCAGTGGGTTCCTAGGCTCGCTGGCTTCAATTCAGACCTTAGTGGTGAGTGTTACAGCTCTTAAAGGCAGCGCGTCTGGAGCTGTTCGTTCCCTCCCGGGGGCTGGTGGTCTCGCTGGCCTCACGAGCAAAGCTGCAGACCTCCCTGCTGAGTGTTACAGCTCAGAAAAGCGGCGCGGATCCAGACTGAGCGGCAAGATTTACCGCTAAGAGCAAAAGAACAAACTCTCCACAGCACAGAAGAGAACGGAGGAGAGTTGCCCAGGGGGTTGCGGCTGCCCGCTTTTATTCCGTTATCTGACCCCACCCACATCCTGCTGATTGGTCCATTTTACACTGAGCTAATTGGCCCGTTTTACAGAGAGTTGATTGGTCCGTTTTGACAGAGTGCTGATTGGTGCATTCACAATCCTTTACCTAGACATAAAAGTTCTCCAAGACCCCCACCCCACTCAGGAGTCTAGTTAGCTTTCTCCAGTGGATCCCGCGCGGGGCAGCAGGCGGAGCTGCCCGGCAGTCCTGCCCCGCGCGCCCGCACTCCTCAGCCCTTGAGCGGTCGATGGGACCTGTCGGGGGCGGCGCCCTTCGGGGAGGCTCCAGTAGCGCTGGAGCCCGGGGGCGGGGGCGGGAGCCCGGGGGCGGGGGCGGGACCTCCGCATGGCGGCAGCCGGTCCCGAGTCCTGCCCAGCAGGGAGGCGGCTGAGGCCTGGCGAGAATTCCAGCATGGCGCAGGCGGGCCGGCAGTGCTGGGGGACCCGGCGCACCCTCCGCAGCCACCGTGGGACGGAGGGGCAACAGGGCTCCCGGACTCTGCAAAGGATGCTGTGGCGGAGACTGATACGGGTCTGAGACGGCTGTCCAAGGCCCAAGTGAGAGTTAAACCACATGCCCAGCCAGTGCTCACCACCCGGGCCAACACCATGTCTCCAAAGCACGGCACAGGACATTCCACCAACGGAGCATCCCAAAAGGGAATAAACTAGAGATACCGGCTGGCTCATCCCATCAACCATGTGGGAGACTCGGCGCCTGCAGATGCGGTGGGACCTGCCTCCATTAAAGGCACCTTCCGTGGGGACAGCCAGGACTCCCACGCGGAGCACAGCAGGTTAGAGAACACAGCCGGGCTCTCACGGGAGGCATAATGGGTTACAGGAGAAAACAGCCGGGGCTCTCACGGGGGGCAGAGCAGGTTACAGAACACTGCAGAACCAGGGGCTGGTCCCTCATCCAGCGCAGCTTCACTGAGCGCCAGACGCACAAGGACCCTGCCCTGCCCCGCCCCAGCCCACTCACTGCCCTGGGGTTACCCTCGGGGCTCCAGGTCCGGGGCACCTGCAGGCAGCTGGGACCAGGCCAGGTCTGGGCCAACGGTGGCCCCATCTAATCCCCAGAACCTGTGAACGAGACCTTGTTTGGAGAAAGGATCTGGAAATGAGATCATCCTGGATTATCCACAGCTGAGCCCTAAATCCAATGGTGAGTGTCTCTACCTAGAAGAGGCAGAAGAAAAGACACAGAGAGAAGAGAAGGTGCAACAGGCTGAATTCGTCCCCTCCAAAATCCATGCTGGAACCTAATCCCCATTGTGGTGGCATTAACAGAGCCTTTGGGGGATGAGATTGAGCTACGGGGGCCAGGCTCCGGGGAATGACTGAGTCCCTTATCAAAGGGCTGGGGCATGACGACGTGGCAACCAGGCCCTGTCTTGGAAGCAGGAAAGGACCCTTGTCAGACGCCAAGCCTGCAGGTACCTTGATCTTGGACTCTCCAGCCTCCAGAACTGTGAGAAGTGAACATATCATTTCGTAAATTACCATGCCTGGTGCTGTTACAGCAACACACACGGACTAACACAGTCCCATGAGGCTGGGACTGCAGTGATGCAGCCATACACATAGGACAGCTGGAGCCACCAAGAGCTGGAAGAGGCAGGAAGGGTCCCCCCAAGCCTCCAGAGGAAGCTGACCTGTGAGATGCCTGGACGCTAGGCTTCTGGTCTCCAGGACGGTGGGGGAATGCATTCCTGTTGTGTTAACCCCGGACTGTGTCAGTTGTCAGCAGCCTCTGGACACAGTGACACAGCAGGTGGGATCAGAAGGCTCAGCACCCCTCACAGGGAACAAAGTCTTTGGAGGCCCTCAGGTGGCACTGAGAGGCCACAGGGGGCTCCAGAGGCCTTTGGGGGTCTGCCTAAGCAAGGATGGGTGTTAGGCCAGGGCTGCCAACAGCACCTGCCTTCTGAGACCCATCCAGCCTCTGGTTGCCCATTTTTAGGTGGAGAAAATGAAGGCTGCATACGTGGTTGGCGTGAGGAAAAGTCAGTTGACGGGAATTTCCTGATTTAAGGGAAGGTTCAGCTGCATCTGTATGCTAAAGGGCTGTCCTCCAGATCAGATCAAGAAGCCTCGGGAAGGTAATGCAAAAGAATTTCTGATATCCTTGGTGTGGGGGAAATTTGTTACACGGACACAGAAAGCCTTGCCTTGCAGGAAAAGATTCTTAGAAGGCACCAGATTAAAAGAAAGAACTTCTGTTCCTTGAAAACACATCATCAAGAGAGTGAAAAGGCAAACCCCAGGGTAGTAGATGTTTGCTACACACAACAAATGTTGGCTTGTCTCCAGAATATATAAAGAACCTCTACAGATGAATAGGAACTCAATACACAAAGGGCAGCCGGCTTGAACAGGCCCCTCGGGGACGGGGGTATCCAAGTGCCCAGTGCTTGGTGGGAAGCACTCAGCTTCGTTAGTATGACCAGGAAAATGCAAATCATAAGGCTTCCACACAGGCTTAGAAAAGGCTAAGACATTGCAAAGTCTGACAGTGGCAAGTGCGGGCAAGGACGTGCGTCAACAGGAAACTGTGGGGGTGAATGGCTTTAATCTCTTTGGGAAACTGCTTGGCATCATCTGATGAATGTAAAGACACACTAGATCCCAGACTCAATGGCTCCACTTCCAGATTGACCCAAGAGACTCGTGCCCACGTGCCCCAAAGAACATCCCAGGGATGCCCACGACAGCTTCATCCCTAGTTGCCAAGAAAGGGGAACCGCGTGGACACGTGCCTGCTGACAGTATGGCGATCTGAGGGACAGCGGGCATCCCCGCGGGAGTGTGGGCAGCACTGAGCACGAGCGCCTGGGGCTCCTCGACGCAGTGTGGACGGACCACTCGCGCACACTATTGATCCACGTGAGCCAGCACAGCAGGGTGCCCACTTCGTGGCTTCTGGTTAAACGTTAAAAATGGGCAAAGCCACAGCACGGTGCTCAGGAATTGGAGCTTCCATGGGAAAACTGGCGGTGAGTAAGACCCCATCCCACTCCCAGAACACGAAGAGAGGCAGCCCAGAACAGCTGGCACTAGAACTGCAGGTGGACTGTGCCAGGTGCCAGGTGGGGCCCTCACAGCAGGCGGCCTGGGGACACGTGGGCACTGGCGAAGGTGGCAGGAACAAGCCTGGTGGGAGGTGAGGCTGAAATGAGGTTCACCCCAGTGGCTCCATCCACGGCCCAGGCTCTTCTGGCACTGAGAAGGCAGAGGTGGCACCCCGCCGAGGGGCAGAGGAAACCGGCCCTTGGGCAGCCTTAGGAGAAGCGGGGGCCGGTGTGCGCAGGAGAGGGTGGACGCCCCAGAAGCAGCCACGGTGGCCAGGTCAGCTGTGAGATGCCACGGGTGGGAGATGCAGGTAGCTGTGCAGCGGTGCCCTGGGCTCAGGGGAAGGGGCTGGGTCAGGTCCCCGGGGCTGGCTGGGGTCTGGACATGGCTCCCTGGCCCTGAGGCACCAGCAGCAGTTCTGAGTGGGGTGGGACTGGCCTGGTGTGTTTCTGGGCGGGGATCCAGTGTGAGCGGGTGAACAGTGAGTGGTGGCCATGGGCACGCTGAGGTAAGCACACTTCGCCCACCTCTGTGAGCCAGGAAGACGTGTCACATGCTTCCTGACAAGGCAGAGGGTGCTGGGAGCTCGCCTGTGTCAGACATGAGGGCACTTGGACCAGGGCCTGAGTTTGAAGCCACATCCATACCCCATACACGGTGCTGGCTGCTCCCGGCCCCACTGACTGATGACTGATGGCCAGAGGGAGGCAGCAGCTGTGTGAAGTCACCTGGCAGGTGCGGCTGTTGGTGGCATTCCCTGGGCGGAGGCCACGTTGGACATTTGTGAACAAATGAGCAGGTCGGGGTTACAGGATCTGGGAAATGTGGTCTGTGATGCCACGTGCCCTGGGTGATCACGTGGAGCCCACATGGGCAAGCACCTTTTATCATGCCAAGAAGTCAAACGTGGGATGCCATGTGGGGAAGATGCCCTGGGTGGGGAATCCTTGTGGGGGTTGTCCTGGGTGGTGCAGCCTTGGAGAAGGAATGGCCTAGGGGGTGGCTCTGGGATGTGGATGTCCTGGAAGGGGGAAAGCCCTTAGGGGGAAAGCCTGTTGCAGATGCCCTAGGAGGGAAGCCCTGTGTGAGAGATCATCTGGGTGGGGGCTGCCCCGGGTGGGGGATCATCTGGGTGGCAGATCATCTGGGTGGGGGATCATCTGGGTGGAGAATCATCTGGGTGGAGGACCATCTGGGTTGGGGATGCCCCAGGTGGGGGATCATCTGGGTGGGGGCTGCCCTGGGTGGGGGCTGCCCTGGGTAGAAGATCATATCAGGGGGATGTGGTGGGTTATGGCCCTGTGGCACCCCCAAACACACACACACCAAGAAGAAGCTGGTCTCCCTAGGAGGAGGATCCACACAGGGCACCTTGGGGTTTGGCTCGTGCATGCTGGGGACAAGGCCTGAGCCCCAGATGTGGCTGGGCCTGACCCAGGCAGCTCAACACCTTCCTTCCCAGGAAACACCTTTTGCTCGAGCAGTAGGAACTAGGCGTGTGTAGATTCTGCTGCCTGATCCTGGCTCCTGACTGAGGGTCTGTGGGCTCAGAGGGACTTGACACCCAGCCACAACCCTCCTGGGCACAGCCTTCTGGCTCCCCCAGCCCAGGCGGAGGCATTGAGCGACTCTCCTCACCCAGAGTGTCTTCCCGAAGGCGCTTCTGCCTGAGGGCACCAGGCTGGGCCAGGTACTGCAGGGCGCTGACCAGCACTGGCCTGGGGGCCCCAAGAGCCCCAGATGGCATCCCTCTCACACACTCCTCCTGTCTCACCACCAGCTATAAATAGACTCAGCTCTCTGCTGGCACGGCCTCTCCCGAGGAAGCTTTTAATTCTCAGCGTCCTCTGCAGGGAGTGGCTCCCACAGACCTGGGAGGGAACAGACTGCCTGACTCTCCAGAGAGCTCCCTAGTCTCCATCTGCGATGGGTGATCCTAATTTTCTTTAGGAAGTTCTCCTGAGCCCTGCGTGTGGCGCTTTGGCCTTTGTGCCCACGGAGGCCCCCTGCAGCCCCTCCCTTCACGCCCTGCCCAGCCCCTGCACGAACCCTGTTTACTGATTCCCAGGCCTAGGGCAGCCACTGCTAGTGTGAGGCTTGCAAATTAGGGTAGGGGGTCAAAAGGAAGCCCCTTTTGACCATTTCTATGAGCATTCTATGCTCGTTTCCACAATGAGCATTTATAACCTTGTATAATCGCTAAAACATTTATTGCAACTTCAGGGAATTCGGGAAGATGGACCAACCGCAGCTCTAAGATTAAAATGCAGCCAGTGACCAGCGGAGCTTCCTCCACGCACACGCGGTCCAATCCCCATGACTTCATGTTTTGTGAAGATGCAGAGCGAGTTCATGCCGGCGCCTTTCTGAATCAGAGATCCCTTTAGAAACCATGAAAGCTGCAGACCCCTCCCGGGAAAACGCACACACCCTCCTGGAGCTCGCCTTCCGCAGCCGCTCCCGGAGCCCGCCCCTCCCCCGCAGGCCCTCCGAGGATCACGTGGTGGGGAGGGGCTGGCACCGAGCGGCTGACAGGCGCGAGAGCCCAGTTCAAGGCGCCGGCATCAGGCTGCAGCTGCCTCACTCCCCTCCACTTCCTGCCCCTTCCCGGCCTTGGTCCAGCCCCATCTCCTACTCCCAGGCCACAGGGAGCTGGGTCACCTCCCAGGGGCAGGGGCTGGCTGGGCGCGGGGGGAGACCTCTCCCCCTGAGAAGTCAGGCGGGGAGGGGTGGCCGGGGTGGGCGGAGGGGCCCGGTCCTCTATCGGTCCCCCAGGGGCCTTGCACGCAGAAGAGCCAATAAACATGCCAGGTGGATCAGCGGTGACACTGAGAGGGAACGCAATCCCCCATCAAAACAGCAGCCCCCCAACCTCTATCAAAACAGCAGCCCCCCAACCTCTACAAAACAGCAGACCCCCGAACTCTATCAAAACAGCAGAGCCCCAAACTCTATCAAAACAGCAGCCCCCAAATCCCCATCAAAACAATAGCCCCCAACCCCCATCAAAACAGCAGCCGTCAACCCCCTATCAAAACAGCAGCCCCCCAACTCCCATCAAAACAGCAGCCCCCGAACCCCTCATCAAAACAGCAGTCCCCTCAAACCCTTATCAAAATAGCAGCCCCGCCACGGCCGGGGAGGAACGCGCTTCTCACCTCCCTGGGCTCCGTTTACGTAACCGAAACCGCAGAATAAAGGGCTCCTCAGATCCTCGGGCGCTGCTCTCAGGGGTGCGGGAAGGTGTCCCGGCAGCGCCTCTCCATCGCCACAGGCCCGCGGACGGTAGCCAAGGCCCGGGGAAGCTGGAGGCTCTGCGGGGGGCGGTCTGACAGCCCCACCTGCCAGGACGCGGTGGTGTCAGGACCCCGACACCCGCTCATTCTGGGCCGTTTCTGTGGCCAGGGATCTCAAAACCTGCTGCGGGCAGTGGCTTCATTCCAGCCCTCCACGCCCTAATTTCCCACGCCTCACACAGGCGGCGGCCCCCTAGGCCTGGGAATAGGGAAACGGTTCGAGCCCCGGGCTGGGGAGGGCCTGGAGGGAAGGGCTGCAGGGGCGTCCGTGGCCGCGAAGAAAGGCCAAAGCGCCAGGCGCAGGGCCCGGAGAAAGTGACAGACCTGTCCCTGGCGCGGCCGACGGTGACCCCCGCCCGTGGCCTTTGAGAAGCTTCCCTGCAGCCTCCGGGCACCGAGCCCGCAGCGCCGAACTCCAGGCATCCCAATCCGGGGGCTCAGGGACGCGCGGGGCGGCCCGGGAAGGGGGCTCGGGGGAGCGCCGGGGGCAGGGGCTGCGGCGCAGGTGGCTGCTGGGGCTGACGGGCCCAGTCTGCGCCCCCAGGTGCCCCCCGCGCCGCGCCCGCAGGACCGAGCCCCGCGCCCTCTTACCTTGGAGACGCAGCGACTGCAGCGGAGGCGCCTCCGCGACTCGGCCGCTCGCGACCTTGCTCGGCGGAGCGCTCCCGCCACCGCCAAGAGCCCGCGCGTCCCGCCCAGCCCCGCCCCGCTCCGGACCGCCCCCAGCCCCCGGCCCCCAGCGTCCGGCGCCCGCCCAGCGCCCCGCCCCGCGCGCTGACTGGCAGCCCCACCCCGCCCCCGCCGCCCCACCCCGCCCCGGGAATGCGCGGGGCGCACCGAGATCTCTGCCTTACAAGGACGGCTCCGCTCAGGCCCCGCCGGCCGCCAGGTATCCGCTCAGCGCAGGGCGCGGCGGACCCGCGGGCCGTGGGAACCGCTGGGCAGGGGCGGCGGGGCCCCTCACCTGGCTCTGGGGCCCCCCCGGGGACGACCGAACCCCGATCTCTGCGCCCCGCAGGACGCGCGTTGACGGTGCGGCAGGGGATGGATGAGCGCGGCCGCGGCCTCCTGGGGTGGGGTGGGTAGCGACGGGGGCTCGAGGACAGTTCGGGGCGACCCCCGACCGCCTCCAGTTCTTTAAGGAGCGGCAGACGGTGCAGGGAAGCTGCAGGGCCGGGCTGTAAGGGTGCTCGGACCCCAAGGCGGGGCGCACCCTGGGGACTGGGCGTCCAGGTGAGGACAGCGCGGCCGCGGATCGACCTGAGCAGGGAGGCTGGTCAGGTGAGAGTGAGGGCTTGGCCGCCTTCTCGTCCCGCGGAGCCCGGAGCGCCTCCCACTCGGGCCGATCCTACTAACAGCATCAATGAAATAATGAAATAATCTCTCCTTGGTGTGTTCTGACTGTCCTATTAGGCACAAGGGGACTCTTCAGTGCATTTTTCAAACCTGTACAAACTCTCCTGACATAAATGCAGTGAGTTTACAATAAAATCGCAGTGGGAGGTAACGTCAGGCTTCAGAGGCAGACATGGTCCTGGAGCCTTTGGGAGGAGAGGAGAGGAGAGGAGAGACAGCGGGCGCGGGGCGGCGTCCAGGGGGCTGAGCGAGGTCTCGGCAGGAGGACAGAGCTGAGCCTTGGGCTGCCCTGGCCCCTGCGCAGGACACACAGTGACCAGGGCTGGGGTGGGCACCCTGCTTCTACCGTCGGGAGTCGGCGTGTTCATGGAGTCTGTTTCCTTGTCTGTGGATGAAATTTTGACTTGGGGTCACGGGTGTGTTATTTCCCAGCGACAGTCGGTTCAGTCAGCACTTACAAAATCACCAGAAACAGGGGCACAGGATCTTGCTCAGCAGGGAGAGGTGGATCCTGATTCGGGACTCCAGGCTCTTCACCTGGCCATGGCTGCCTGTCCAGTGCCCCTTCCTGGCCCCCAGCTCTTGCTCCACTGCCAGACCTGGACAGCCTCCATTTACCCTGCAGTTACTGAAAACCGACTCACAGCCAATGATGTGATCCACGCCAAGTGTCCCGTTATAAGATGTTTCCTGGGGCTCCTTAGAACATCACTACACATGGGTTGAACAACAGGGCTTTCCTCTTCTGGCTTAGGAGGCCAGAAGTCCGACATCAAGGCCTGTGCGCTCCGGAGGTTCCCACCTCTTCCAGCTTCCGTGGCTCCAGGCGGTCCTGGGCGGTGGCCACATGACTGCACCCCTGCCCCTGTCCTCACGGGGCCTCCTCCCCGAGTTTGTGTCTGTCTCCTCCTTTGCTTATCAGGACACCTGTCACTGGATTTAAGGGCCACCAGGATAAGCTGCGATAATCTCAAAATCTTTAATTGAATTACAGCTACAAAGATCCTATTTTAAAGTAAGGTCTTACTCTGAGGTTCTGGGTCGATGTGAATTTTTTGGGTGGGGGTCACTACCGCCCCAGCACCAATGCTTTTCCCAGCTCCACCTGTGGCACCGTGTCAGTAAGCAGGAGCGTTCACCGGGACGCCTGCCTGCGGCTGTTTCCACGGCTTTCTGCACAGGTTCTGTGTCCGCAGTTGGGAGCACCAGGCCAGGCAGCTGTCACATAGGAGGAGGACAGCTCTCAGGGACAAGCCCCTGCTGCCTGGCACCCGTGCCCACCCCTGCCTGGGTTTGGGGTTGGGTTTTGTGGGCAGAGGCTCAGGCTGACAGTGGAGGTTGGGAAGGGCAGACGCAGCATGGTGGATGGCACTGGAAGCCCTGGGTGGAAGGGATGGCGGGAGATGCTGGGCCATCTGGGTCTGCAGTGGGGGACCAGGACAGGAGCCCAGGTCCATTGGGAGGCCCCATGCTGAAGATGGAGGCACGGGGAGCGGGTGGAGCAATGGACTCACGGGGACAGCAGCAGACATGAAAAGGCCTCCGAGGCCAAGTGTGGGGATGCCGGGTCCCAGCACTGAGGTGGGGTCGCTCCCACCAGGCCTGCAGCTGGACCTGTCAGGTGTCCACCCACCCCTGGCAGCTGAATGTCCTTTGATGGTCTATGGGCTGAGCAGCTTCTTTGGGCCCCGTGGGGGTGTGTCCCACAGCAGGTGAGCAGTCAGGTCCCCTTGAGAACCCCAACCAGCTCCTGTGTGGGCTCTGGGCTGGGGACAAGCTACAGCCTGGGTGCATGAGGTCAGAGGGGGTGGTCAGTGAAGTAACGACGTGCCTGCCTGGGTGTGGGGCCTGGGAAGGCTCATGGGGGTGTTGAAGCAGCTCCCACGGGTCCTTGGCAGCTTAGGTAAAATGTCTGCCGGGATGTGTGTGTGCACGTGTATGTGAGAGTGTAAGAGTGTGTGCACATGCATGCGTGTGTTTGTGCATTCCTGTGTGTGAATGTGCACCTGTATGTGTGAGTATGCATGCCGGTGTATGTATGTTGGTATGTGTTCAGCTGTGTATGTTCAGCTGTGTGTGTGTCTATTTGTCTCTGTGTTTGAGTGTGTCTGCGTGTGCCTGTGTCTCTGTATGTGTGTGCATGTCTGTTTGCACCTCTATGTCCACGTGCCTGTATCTGTTTGCGTGTGTGTGCATGTGTCTGTGTGCATGTGTCAAAAAACATGAAAAAATGCTTAACATCACTAATTATCAGAGAAAGGCAAATTAAAATCACAATGCGATACCATATTAGACCAGTCAGAATGGCTATTATTAAAGTCTAAAAGCAAGAGATTTTAGTGAAGATGTGAGAAAGGGGAATGCTGAAGCACTGTTGGTGGGAATGTAAATCAGTGTAATCTTTCTGGAAAACAGTATGGAGATTTCTCAAAGAACTAAAAATAGAACCACTATTTGGTTCAGCAACTCCACTACTCGGTATATACCCAAAGGGAAAGAATTAATTACATCAAAAACCATCTGCACTTGTATGTTTATCACAATACTATTCACTACAGAAAAGAAAATGGATCAACCTAAGCATCCATCAGTGGAGGGCTGGTTAAAGAAAATGTAGCATATATACACAAGGTAATACTACCCGTCCATAACAAAGAATGAAATCATATCTCTTGAGCAACATGGATAGAGGCCATTATCCTGAGTGAAATAACTCAGAAACAAAAAGTCAAATACCACATGTTCTCACATATAAGTTGGAGCTAAATAATGTGTACATATGGACGTATGGAGTGGAATAAGATGACACTGGACACTCCAAGAGGTGGGAGGTTGGAAGGGGGTGAGAGTTGGAAAATTACTTCTTCAGTACAATGTTCACTATTCAGGCGATGGGTACACTAAAAGCCCAGATGTCACCACTATGCAATATATGCATGGAAGAAATCTGCACTTCTACCCCTTACATCTATAAACATTTTAAAACTCTGTTCTTAAATAACTGCATCTCAGAATAAGATTTTATCTTATCTGCATCCACAAATAAGATTTACCTAGGTGTGGATTTCTTCTTTTTATTTATGCAGCTTGTCATAAATCAACTCATCATATACCTGTGGATTCGTATCTTTTGTCAGTTCTGTGAAATCCTCAGGAATATTTATAGGACTACAGAAATATCCAACACCAAAGAAGGCAACAATTTTTGACATCCAATCAGAAATATTAGGCACACAAACAAGTGGGAAAATAGGAGCCATAAGGAAACAAATTAGTCTATTAAAACTTATCGAGAATGGACACAAGGGCATTAAACAATATCAAAACTGTATTCCACATATTGTAAAAGGTAATTTGAGGCACAGAAGATATAACAACATACTGGATCAGTGTTCTAGAGATGAAAGCTACAATGTATAAAATCAGAACGGCAATGCATGGTATTAATGGCAGATTAGATATTAAAGAAGAAAAGATTATTCATTGTGAAACCATGGCAATATAACCTATCCAAAATGAAACCAAAAGAAAAGAGGATTTAAAAAAATTTAAGCCAAATTATCTGTGATCTGTGGGACAACTTCAAGTGGCTTAATATATGTTTAATTGAAGTCCCTGAAGGAGAGAAGAAAACATGAAGAATGAGGGTAGTGTATTAAAAACGCTGTTTGGAAAAATAATGACAACATCTTTTTCCAAATTCGATGTAAACTATAAACCCACAGATGCAAGAAGTTCAATGTACCTCAAGCACAAGTACCACTGAAGTTACATCATGTCTCATTATAATCAAATCGCTCAATCCCAGTGATAAATAGAAACTTTAAAAGCAGACAGGAAAAATTGTGAGACAAAGTATGTAAAGGGGAACACTGGTCCATCCCATAGAAGTTATTTGAGACTTGTTGAGGCTAGTAAGCAGTGTTTTGGGCAATATTCCTTGTGTGCCTAAGGAGAATGCACATTTTCTATTAATAAATGAGCTTCCAGTTCCACAGATGTCCCATAATTCAAGCCTGTTAATGGTGTTGTCCAAGTCTATGTTTTTATTATTTTAAAAATATGATTGACCTAACTGTAATTGAGAGTTGCATTGAAAACTTCCACAAGTGATAGTGAATTTTAAAAAATTATTCCCTGTCGGCTCTGTGTTTCCTTTACACATTTTCCCTCAATAAATACATCTTTTTTGAAGTCCCATTAGTGTAGGATTGTTGCTGGTAAACTTGGCTTTGATTTC
Organism: Pongo pygmaeus; assembly: GCF_028885625.2. Classification (NCBI taxonomy): domain Eukaryota; kingdom Metazoa; phylum Chordata; class Mammalia; order Primates; family Hominidae; genus Pongo; species Pongo pygmaeus. The sequence continues at coordinate 759,961 of NC_072377.2, forward strand.
TCTGAAAATGTGATTAATTTGCTCTTTTTCCTAAAGATTGTGTTGCTGGGTACATAATTCCAGATCAAAAGTTTGTTTTTTTTTTTAGCACTTTGTGAATATTATTTATCTATCTACTGTTCTTATGATTAATCCATCTGCTGTCTAACTGCTTTTCTTCTGTGGATGATTTGTTGTTTCTTTCTGGTTTTTAAAGTTAGATTTTGTTTTGTGTTCCACCTTACCCTACAATGTATCTAGGCCTGGATTTCTTATTTTTATTCGTGCAGCTTGTCATGAATTACTCCTCATATACCTGTGAATTCAGATCTTTTGTCAGCAATTATTACCCAGGTTCAGGTATTTCTTTATAGCAATGCAAAAATGGGTTCATTCAGAAAACTGACACTGAGGAGCAGGACATTGCTATAAAGATACTGAAAATGTGATAGCCACTTTGGAACTGGGTAATGAGCAGAGATTGGAAGACTTTGGAGGACTCAGAAGAAGACAGAAAGATGAGGGAAAGTTTGGAACTTAGTGACTTATTAAGTGGTTGGAACCAAAATGCAGATAGAAATATGGATAATGAAGGCCAGGCTGACAAGGTCTCAGACGGAAACGAGGAAGTTATTGTCAACTGGAGCAAAGGTCACCCTTGTGTGCCTTAGCAAAGAGCTTGGCTGCATTGTATTCGTGTCCTAGTGATCTGTGGAAGTTTGAACTTAAGAATGGTAACCTAGGGTATCTGGCAGAAGATATTTCTAAGCAGCTAAACATTCAAGAGGTGGCATGGCTGCTTCTAACAACCCATGATCAGATATGAGAGCAAATGAATGACTTAAAGTTGGAATTTATACCTAAAAGGAAGCAGGGTGTAAAAGTTTGGAAAATTTGCAGCTTAGCCATGTGGTAGAGAAAGAAAAAAATGTTTTCAGGAGAGGAATCCAAACAGGCTGCAGAGCAACCACTTACTAGAGAGGTTTGCATGGCTAAAAGGGAGGCAAGTGCTAATATCCAAGAAAATGGGAAAAAGACCTTGAAAACATCTCAAAGATCTTTGCAGCAGCCCCTCTCATCACAGACCCAGAGGCCTAGGAGAAAAGAATGGCTTAATGGGCCAGGACAAGGGTCCTGATGCCCTGTGCAGTCTTGGGACACTGGTCCCTGTATCCCAACTTCTTCAGCTACATTGGTGGTTCAACAGTCTCCAGGTACAGTGTGGACTGCTGCTCTAGAGGGTAAGCCTTGGTGGCTTCCAAGTGGTGTGAAATCTGCAGGAACACAGAACGAAGGGGCATTGGCAGCTTCCCCCTAGATTACAGAGGATGTGTGGGAAAAGCTGGGTGCCCAGGCAGAAGCCTGCTGCAGCAGCAGAGTCCTCACAGAGATACTCTATGAGGGCAATGCTGGGAGGAGATGTAGGGTTGGAGCCCCACACAGACTCCCCACCAGGGAACTGCCTAGTGGAGCTGTCAGCAGAGGGCTTCTGCCCTCCGGACCCCAGAATGTCTGATCTACTGGCAGCTTGCAACCTCAGCCTGGAAAAGCCACAAGTACTCAACTCTAACCCATGAGATAGGCTGCAGGGGCCACAACCTGCAAAGCCACAGGGGTGGAGCTGTACAAGGCCTTGGGAGCCCACGCCTCACACCAGTGTGCCTCATGGAGTCAGAGGAGATTATTTTGGAACTTTAAGGTTTAATGTCTGCCCTGCTGAGTTTCAGACTTGCTTGTGTCCTGCAGCCTCTTTCTTTTGGCCAATTTCTTCCTTTTGGAATAGGCATGTTTCCCAGTGCCTGTGCCATCATTGTATCCATTCTATCTGGGAAGCAAATCACTTGTTTTTGATCTCACAGGCTCATAGGTGGAAAGAACTCATCTCCAGATGAGACTTTGGACTTGGCATTTTTGACTGAGTTGATCCTGGAATGAGTTTAGACTTTCAGGGACTATTGAGAAGGGATGATTATATGTTGCAAGGTGAGCTGGACATGAGATCTGAGGGACCAGGGATGGAATGATATAGCTTGGAGGTTTGTCCCCTCCAAATCCCATGTTGAGATGTAATCCCCAGTGTTGGAGGTGGGGCCTGGTGGGAGGTGTTTGAATCACGGGAGCAGGTTCCTCATAAATAGTTTAGTGCCATCCCCTTGGTGATGAGTGAGTCCTTGCTCTGGTAGTTCACTTGAGATCTAGTCATTTAAAAATGTATGGCGCCCCCCAACCCCACCACTCTCTTGCTCCTGCTCTCACTATAGGATGTGTTGGCTCTCACCCCACCTTCGGCCACGACGGAAACTTCCTGAGGTCTCACCAGAAGCCAAGCAGATGCCAGCACCATGCTTCCTGTACAGCCTGCACAACTGTGAGTCAGTTTAACCTATGTTTTTAAATAAATTACCCGGCCTCAGGTATTTCTTTACAGAAACACAAAAACAGCCCAATGCACATGGTAAATTATACATATATTTGGAAAACTGATTATCTTTTAAAATATGACTACTAAACAGACTAAAAGGCAGAGTTCATTAAAATACAGAGGATGCCTCTGGTTCTCTGGTATTGACTCTTTTTGTCTACTAAGATAAGAAGTCTGGGCTAGGCTGAAAAACTTAGAATCCAGGTCTGGGGTTTCCAGGTACTATGCTCCCATTTCCCAGTACTGTGCTCCCATTTCCCAGTACTGTGCTCCCAATTCTCAGTACTGTGCTCCCATTTCCCAGTACTATGGGCTCCCCCTTCCCAGTACTGTGCTCCCATTTCCCAGTGCTGTGAGCTCCCATTTCACAGTACCGTGCTCCCATTTCCCAGTCCTGTGCTCCCATTTCCCAGCGCTGTGTACTCCTCTTTCCCAGTACTGTGCTCCCACTCCCCAGTACTCTGTACTCCCATTTCCCAGTGCTGTGCTCCCATTTCCCAGTACTGTGCTCCCATTTCTCAGTACTGTGCTCCCATTTCTCAGTACTGTGCTCACAGGTGTGAGCCAACATGCCCAGCCCATCAGCTCTTCTTAAGCAGCAAGAGGCCCTACAGTGGGCTGGCTGGCTGGACAGCACAGTTAAGCAGGTGGCTGCATCCTCTGCAGTTGCTGGCAGCCCATCATCCTGGAGATGGAAACCCTCCTGCAAGGCTGGTTCTTCTTTGGGTGTGATGAAGATGATGACAGAGATGGATGCTGGGCTCTGAGGGTCCTGGTTCCTTCGAAGGACATCCAGGGGCCTCTGAGATGATGGGCTCTGGTTGCTGGCCTGTAGCATGGGTAGGAGCAGGAAGCTTTGCAAGGTAGACTCTACAGGCAGGACCTTGATGGAGGGGTGGGGTTTCAGGGTGGAAGACCTGGATCACAGGGGCACCTCAGCTCCTGCAGGACAAAACAAAGTCACTCTTTGAGCAGCCACCAGGGAGGGAGCTCAGCTCTACTTGGGATGGAAACCCACCGGTGGCTTTTACCCCACCCTCTTGCCTGGAGAGGCAGGGCTGCTTTCTGGGCAGATCATCAGCTTGGCTTAGACACAGAGCCCCACTCCCAGCTGGGTCTAGTGAGAGTCCTCCTGAGCCAGGCTCCTGCCCTCCCCATCCTTCCAGAAAGCTTAGAGATGAGGACATCACCGACAGAGGCCATTTTCTGTTCTTCTTCTTGGGAAATACATCTTTTTGAAAGATAACCCGTCTTTTATCACTAGATATTTTAAAAAATATTTTCTGTGGCCGGGCATGGTGGCTCACGCCTGTAATCCCAGCACTTTGGGAGGCCGAGGCGGGTGGATCACGAGGTCAGGAAATCAAGACCTTCCTGGCTAATACGATGAAACCCCGTCTCTACTAAAAATACAAAAAATTAGCCGGGTGTGGTGGCGGGCACCTGTAGTCCCAGCTACTTGGGAGGCTGAGGCAGGAGAATGTCGTGAACCCGGGAGGCAGAGCTTGCAGTGAGCCAAGATTGGGCCACTGCACTCCAGCCTGGGTGACAGAGCAAGACTCCGTCTAAATATATATGTATATTCTTTGTTTATGGCATTTATCAATTGAATTATGTTGTGTCTAGAATTTTATTTCCCCTTCTTGGATTCACTGGGCTTTATGAATCTGTGAGTTGGTGTCTTCTAACAATGTTGGCAAATTCTCAGCCAAATCTCCTTAAATACGACCTCTTCCCAATTTTCTCTCTTTTCTCTTACTGGGACTCTAAACATAACATAGCCTTCAAACTGTATTCTCATTAATTTTTTTCACATTTTGCATTTTTGTCACTTTGTATCTATTTCAGTAATTTGTTCATCTCTAGATTCGAGTTCTCTAATACACTTTTCAACTGTCTCTAATTTGTTGTTAAATCCGTCCACTTTAAAAAATATCAGTGATATTTCTCATTTCTATAAGTTTTATTTGGTATTTTTCCAAATCTGCTTTGTAATTTAAAAAATAGTTTTCTGTTCTCTTCATGTATTTCTGACTTTGTGTTTTCTTTCTTTATGTTTTGGTCTGCCAAATTCAACATCTGAAATATTTATGTGTCTGTTTCTACTATGGTTTCTGCTGCTTCTCACTCATAGTGCTTTATTTTCACGTGTGGTGGGTTGTTTTTCATTGAGAATTGTTTCTTTGCTTTGTAGTTTTATTTGTGAGAAATCTTTGAGGCTTAGGATGAAGGTTTGTTACTCAGAAGGAACTATGCTCGGCCCCTGGGAATGACCAGTTCAGAATCACTCTCTGTTAAATTCTCAGCTTGGGGACTTTTGGTCACCCACCTCGCACAAAGTTAGGGAGAACCTGTTGCTCCAAATACTCGGCAGTGATTTTTCTCTTTTTCTTATAGCTCTAGGGCTTGAGATGACTGATCCCTCCTGATTCCTTTGCAGGTGGAGAAGTGAGTTGCTTCTAGTTTGCCACTGCAATGAGAGTACCACCCTCTGGGGGTCCTAACTTTAAGAGATTACTGATTGGCTTGCCATTTTGGCAGTGCTCTCAGCTTGATCTTCCCTTTCTACCTCTTGTAAAGCTGAAAATGAAGTTCACCAGGTTTCCCAAATGCCCTCAGGGCAAGGGCCAGCTGCACTCCCCACTAGATTTCTCTTTGGGTTCCTCTGTGCCTTCAACCCTGGCCTGAGAATTCCTTATGTCTCCTCAGTTCATTAATCCCTTTAAGAATACTTACACTCGCACTCACAGGGACACGGACACGCATGCATGTGCACACACACATCCTTAACTTGCTCAGTTTCAGAGCATTGTCCGATTCTCGTAAGTAACTTGCCACATGACTAGAACCTCCGGCTTCATTTCACTCCTTTCTTTCCCCTCCCTTTTCCCTTTATGCCATCAGTCTGTATTCCACGATCTGAAAAATCTACCTTAAGTCCTTTCTGGGATTATATAAAAATCAGACAACTCTCCTAGCCACCATCTCCTTTTCTAGAGATAGGAGTGACTGACTCCTACACCACAGGCACTTTGGAAGGGTAAGGTGTAATATTGAAGAAGTGTTTCGTGTGGTCTACAGTAATTCACAACTGTAAGACGTTATCACAGTAAACATTTGCTGTTTAAAACCTTAGTGGTGAATATTTTTTTTTTGAATGAGGCTAAACCATTTCAAAAGCACTCTAGGAAGACCAGATGCCTTTGAAATGATTTAGCCTCATTCAAAAATAATGCAAATGATAAAGAACATGCAAATGATAAAGAATGCAAATGATAAAGAATGTGACCTGAAATTATCTGCAACTTCAGCAGACAAGCTGTGGTTGGCTGAGTTTGGGCTTCTACAAAACACACTGAACCATCTTGTTTCAATCACTAATCAAGCTCTGCCATGGGAGCTTGCTCTTTGCTATGGTTTGACCATCTGACCCTTCCAAACCTTATGTTGAAATTTGATCTCCAGTGTTGGAGATGGGGCCTCATAGGACGTGTTTACGTCATGGAGGTGGACCCCTAATGAACAGATTAATGCCCTCCCTCTGAAGGGAGTGAGTTCATGCTCTAGTAGTTCTTGCTCTGACTAACCCATGAGACCTTGTTGTTCAAAAGGGCCAGGGGCCTCCTCCAGCCCTTCGCCTCCTCTCTCTCCATGTGATCTCTGCACATGTCAGCTCCCTTCCCCTTCTGCTGTTAGTGCAAGAAGGCTGAGACCCTCACCACATGCAGAGCTCAATCTTCAACTTTTCAGCCATCAGAATCATAAGCCAAACACGATTTTTCTTTATAAATTGCCCAGGTTCAAGTATTTCTTTGTAGTAACACCAAAGGACTAAGACATCCCTTGTGTCCATCACTGTTAGTCACTGTTGCTCACGGAAGGGAGTCCACAGCTCCATTTGATGCTCACATGGAAGGATGTCCACAGAAGCTGTCAGTTGTTTGCAGATTATTTGCAAGTTGACGCTTCACCCAAGTGTCCAGCTCCACTTCTCGGGCTCTGCTACTCCTCAGCCGTTTCACTGTTGCACACAAAGGAAATGGTGGAAGCAGCACGTAGACTCAGGCACTGTTCTGTAGACATTCTACATGAGCTCAAGTTGTAGCTTCTTAAGTTTGTCCTCCATATCACTGAGACAATTTTTTACAGCACCAATTCTTCTTTCCTTGAAAGATTTTAATTTTGCAACTTCATGGTCAGTTTCTTGCAATCTTTCCATATCTCATTCATCTCCCCTTTAATCTCAGTGGATTTGTCTTCTCATCTCAACTTGTCTCCAATTACGAGTTTGACTCCTGCCTCATTAAGACCCTGTGCTATGCATCTCAAACACTTTTTTTTTCTAGAGAACAATTTTCACAGGTTTGCTGTCTCTCTGGGCTTTCACGGTGATGTCTATTCCCAGTTCTGCAAAATTTTCACAGGATATACACAGAACCATGAGTCCTGCTCTCTTGTCCTCTAGGGTGCTGGTCAGGACTGTGCTGCTGGGAGACCTTCAGCTTCCTCAGGGCTCTATGGCACCCAGACGGCTGTGGGAAGCTGCCTGGAGCACAGGAACTCTGAGGATATCAGGGCTTTTGATGTTTTGCCCAATCATTGGGCTTTTCTTGTATGGATCTTGCCTTTCAGGATACAGTGTGCCCTATACCCTTTTCCTGTCCAGCTAGCTTTTGGGAGGTGCCTCTCTGAAGCATTGTGAGAAGGCAGGTACTCAATGGTAGAGTTCAGGGTGGAAAGGAGCTTGCTTTGCCTTGGAAAGCCAAGGTAACACCTTAGAGAAAGTGTTGCAGTCTCATTTTAAGGTATAATCATGTCTCACATTTCTTAGCTGAGGGGATGTAGTAATGGAGGGAGAGCATGCCCCTCTGTTTTCAAGTGCTCAGTCTTCCTATTCTGATGGCAGAGCATGTCTGGATGGTTTGCCAACTCATGTGTGGGCCTGATAACAAATTCCTTTAGCCTTCTAGTGAGTAAACTTTCCCCCTGATTCTGGAAGTAAATGATCATTTGTTTCACAGTTAAATTTCACTGCATTCTATGGATCATCCTAAATGTTGGAGCAGAAAGCAGGGATAGGTAGGGTCAGAGGCATCTAATCAGAAACCATCTCAAAATGGCAGGTGTTCATTATTTAAAGCTCTTAGATCAGTACAATTGGGTGAAAATAATTCTTAGTTTAGACTTAAAGGCAAGTATGGAAATGAGCAGTGTACAATCTATACATTGTTTACTGCCTAGAAAATAAAGATGAACTGATACTCTCACAGCTCGGCTGCCATGCACTACTTCTGAAGATGGACACACGGTTCCTGTTCTGGGGTTACTGTTGACATCAAGAGACAAGGAAACGACAAGCAGCCCAGCCCTTGAGTTTGCATTGGTCATTTTTTAAAGAAGGTATTGCACCCTCTAGAGAACCAAACTTGGGTAGATTTCAACATGACCCGCACTACCACGTATCTTACCTGAATCTCAGTCTTCCTTTCAGCACTGTCGGTTTTCATGGGCTCTGTTGTTTCTTGTTGCAGCCTGTTTGCAATATTCAGAAAGAGAAACAACAGAGAACGCATGATGTAATACTTGTTATACTGCCAAAGCGCACAAAACGTGTAAACAAGAGTACATTTTAGAGATTAGCTTGTGACGTGGGCAATCACTTCACCTCTCTGAGTTTCAGAGCCTTCATTTTTGTGAAGATAGTAATATGACCGCACTGCTGAAAGAATGTTGCTTTTTTCTTCTGCGTGTGTGCTGATATAGAGACAAAGAGTGCTTTCCCTGAGAAATAAGAGGGTCTTGTGGTAGCCAAGGAGGCTCGTTTGGATTTCCAGCATGAAAAGTGGGGAAATGTGGGGCCCACAGGAGGTCAGCTCATGCCTGGTACCTTCTTCTCACAACTCTTGCTTGATTGTGGTGAGTTCTGGCTATCAGGGAGCCGTAAGTGTTTTTATAACCACATCTTGAGTACAGGTGTTTTGTTCTCTGCCCTGATGTTACACTAGCCCAGCCAGCCAATGACTTGATTGTTTATGCATGCTGGCCAGCTGACAGGAGAAGTGACCATGTTGCTGCCCAGACTTTCCAGAAGGTTGGAGATCCGGCTTAACTTGCAACGCTGAACGTGTCAGCAATTAGAGACCAGAAACGCACAAAATTTTGCTTTGAAAGGTTTTGAAAGACCCACAAGCAAAAAAGTCACTAGGGGACTTCTAAATCAAAACAGCATATCCATCACATGCTATAGTCTCCCTTCTCTGATCCAATCCTTAAAAATTATAATCAGGAAAGAAACATCCATAAATGAGTGAAGACAAGACATCAAAGAAAAGCAAGAGGGAAACCTTTGTTGGATCAGAAATGACTCCTAGAAGGAAAGCATGCAAATGGGAGCCGATGCAGAAGTCCATGGTCAGGAGTGTGCTGCAGAACCTGGAAGAGGCCCCCAGGAATCATCACGGAGGAGCAGTGGATGTTCAGCTGGGCAGGGCTCCTGATGGGGTGGTGAGCTGGGGGACTTGCAGGCTGAGCAGCCAGGCACTGACTGCTGCTGCAAAACTTCCCAAACCACAGGCAACAACGGGAGTGTCTGCCACCAGATTATTGAAGGAGGAACAGTAGTTTTGGTAGACAAAGGAAAGTGCAAGGAAAAAATGCACACAAGGAAGTGACAGGACTCAGTAAGCAAAGGAGAGCTGAGGGATCACCAAGCGAATCCAAAAATTACTGAGAATAAAGAGAAAATAAAGTATTAATTTCAAATGAAAATAAAAGTATGACAAAGTATGGTAGGTGAAATGGTGGAGGATTGTGACATACAGGTTGGTGGGGAAGAATGTAGATAACTGGGTTGTAAAAGTGTGTTCAAGTATGTATATAAAAAAGCAGAGGAAGTTTATCCAAGGACAAAATGGTATTGTAGAAAACTATAGAGGCTGGTCCTTCCACTGGAACAACCATTGAGCTATAAAGAGCAATTGCAATGAATTATTTGGAAACTCTGGAACCTGGTCAGACATGTATGGGAGAGTGCTTGAAGAAAGGAGAAGCTGGGCCGAGTGCGGTGGCTCACACCTGTAATCCCAGCACTTTGGGAGGCCGAGGTGGGTGGACCACGAGGTCAGGAGATCGAGACCATCCTGGCTAACATGGTGAAACTCCATCTCTACTAAAAATACAAACATACAACAAAAAAAATGCTGAATGTGGTGGCGAGTGCCTGTAGTCCCAGTTACTCGGGAGGCTGAGGCAGGAGAATGGTGTGAACCTGGGAGGTGGAGCTTGCAGTGAGCGGAGATTGTGCCACTGCACTCTAGCCTGGGCGACAGAGCAAGACTCTGTCTCAAAAAAAAAAAAAAAAAAAACAGGAGAAGCTGCTGGTCTTTCGTGAATGGTGTACATGAGCCAGCTACCGCCTCGATTTCTTAGTCTTCCTGTGGCTATAAGGGCAGCAACCTACATTCTTGGAACCGCTGGCTGATGTCAGAGTGAGCATCAGGGACCTTGTCCTCAATAAATTTCAGGTGGTACATTTTGGTTAGTCTGGTGGTGCCCTGAAGGATCAATACAGAGGCTTGCCTTGGTTTTGATCCACTTGGCAGCAGTGGCTTCCTCCAGCAGCATCCATTGGAAGATTTAAAGAGACAGATATTCTCCCTTGTTTGTAGCTAGATATTTGAGGAAATCTTTGATAGTTCACTAACTGGTCATAGAGATAAAGGAAGAGCAACTTCAGTGACAAGAAATACACATTTTGCAAAACTAGTTTGAAAAGGGCACAAACTGATGGTTCCAGCCTTTAACAAGAGAAAATTCATAGTCCCAGAGGAGGAGAAGCACTTGCTTTTTAGAGTTACCACATTATGATACACAGAATATCCAGTTTTTAACAAAAAATTATAGAACATATAAAGAAAAAGAATAATATGGGCCACTCACAGGAGAAAAAGACTTGGCATAAACTATGTCTGTGAAAGGTTAGACATTTGAATTACTAGTCAAATACATTAAATCAGTGGTCTTAAATATGCTCAGTGAACTAAAGGAAGTCACTGACAACTAAATAAAGTAGGAAAATTACATATGAGCAAATTAGATTATTAATAGAGATCGAAATTAGATATTTTTAAAAAACCAAAAACAAACTGGAGCTGGAAATAACTGAAATAAAAAGTTCAGTTAAACATAACTGAAATATAAAGTTCATTAGAAGAGTTCAACAGATTTGAGCAAGCAGAAGAAAGGATCAGCTAACTTGAAGACAACCGAAATTATCCAGTCTGAGGACCAGAAAAAATAAAAAGAATGAAGGAAGATGAACAGAGCTTGAAGGATTTGTTAGACATCATCAAGGGTACCAACATATGCAACATAGGAGTCTCCAAAGGAGAAGAGAAAAGGAAAGAGGCAGACAAAATACAGTGTTCCCCCATTATCAGCAGTTGTGTTTTCTGCACTTTCAGTTACCTCTGGGCAACCACAGTCCAATAATATTAAATGGAAAATTCCAGAAATAAACAATTCACAAGTTTTAAATTGTGTGCAGTTCTGAGTAGCATGATGAAATGTCATTCTGCCCTGCTGTGCCCATCCAGGACATGAATCATCCCTTTGTCCAGCATATCCATGCTGTATACACTATCTACCCATTAATGTACAGGAAAAAACATAGTGTATACAGGGTTTGGTACTATCTACAGTTTCAGATACTTACTGGGAGTCTTGGAACGTATCCCCCACAGATAATGGGGGAGCAGGAGGCTACTCTATTTAAAGAAATAATGGCTAAAAACTTTCCAAATCTAATTAAAGAAATGAATCTACACATCCAAGGAGCTCAACGAATTCCAAGCAGGCTATACTCCAAAAGATCTATGCCAAGACACATTACAGTTAGATTGTCAAGACATAGACAATGAGAGAATTTTGAAGGCAGGCAGAGAGAAGTGACTAATCAAAATCAAGAGATCCTTAATAAAATTATCAGGTGATTTCTCATTAGAAACTAAGGAGGCTCAAAGGCAGTGGGGTGACATATTTAAATGCCCTGGAAGGGGGAAAATACCTGTCAACCAAGAATTCTATATGTGACAAATCTATCCTTCCAGAATAAAGCAATAACTAAGACATTCTCAGATAGAAAAAAATTGACGGAATTCATTATCAGTAGACCTACCCTAAAAGAAATGTTAAAGAAATTATTTAGTCCTAAATGAAGAGACACTAGAGAGTAACTCAAAACCATACAAAGAAATAAAGAACATTGGTAAAGAAATAAAGAACATAGGTAAATATACAAGTCAATAATACTGTACTTTTGGTTTGTAACTATTTTTTTCTATATAATTTGAAAGTCAAATTCATAATACAATAATTATAAACTGTTAATGGGTGCACACTGTATAAAGATGTAATCAATGACAACAGCAATATAAAGGGTGAGGGATGGCGATGGATAAAAGCAGTGTTTGTGTACTATTGAAACTAAGTTGGGGCTGACTGTAGTGGCTTACTCCTGTAATCCCAGCCTTTGGGAGGCTAAAGTGGGAGGATCGTGTGAGACCAGGAGTTCAAGTCCAGCCTGGCAACATAGTGATACCGCATTTCCACAAAAGATAATTTAAAATTAGCGAAGTGTGGTGATGTGTGCCTGTAGTCGTAGTTACTTGGAAGGTTGAGGTGGAAAGATTGCTTGAGCCCAGGAGTAGGAGGTTGCAGTGAGTTATGACTGTGCACTCCAGCCTGGACAACAGAGTGAGTCCTGTCTCAAAAAAAAATCTAAGTTGGTATTCAAACTAAGGTGTTATAAGTTTAAGACATTAATTATTATCCCCAGCATAACCACTAGGAAGATAATTAGAAAATGTACAAAAAAGGAAAGAACAAAGGGATCAAAATGGAACATTACAAACATCCAACTAAAGATTTTTTAAATGGGCAGGAATTGAGAAATAAAAATATATATGATATACACAATGCAAAAAGCTAAATAGAATAACTGAATCATTTCTTATCAGTAGCTACTTCAAACATTAGATAGATAGATAGATAGATAGACAGATAGATAGAACTTTTTAATTAAAAGTCGGAGATTGGTGGATTGGATTTTTAAAAAGCTGAAGTGCCTGTGGACAAAGATGCTGAGTTAAAGGAGATTGTCTTCCTTACTGAGTAACAGAGAAGCTCCCGGGCCACAAGATATGGAGGGTCCCAGGAGCAAGGGTGAGGAGCGAGGATGGGGGTGGGATGTGAGGTTAAGCACAAGGGTGGTAGCTAAGTGTCCATATATGGAACATGTTGCTGACCCCACACAGCAAGCAGCTAGCCTCTGCCACCCCACAGGAGATAAGAAGGGTCTGACGTCAGGACACCAGAGGTGTGGCAGGTGGGAGAATGGGGGAGGCACTGGAAAGGAAAGAGTGGGGCTAGTGACCATAATACTGAATAACTAGAGCCTTTCATGGGAGAGAGAAGGAGTACTTACTTCTCAGAACTTATTAAGCTATGGGAAGTAAGACGATAAGAAATTAGTGCACAGATAGACAAACTGACGAGTGGAATTGACTAGACAGCCCAGAAATCGACTCAAATATGTGCATAAATGGAATTCAGGACAGAAGCAGCTTTTTATGCCAGTGGGGAAAGGACCTGCTCAATGAATGGACCTGGAAACAATACAAATCCATAGAGGGAAGAATGAAGTTAGATCTCTACCTCACACCATACACTGAAATCAACCAAAGATAAAGACTTGGCTCTCAAAATCAAAACTGAAAACCCGTAGTAGAAATAATAGATGGCTATCTTTTGGATATTTTGGTGGAAAGATTCATTAATCAAGAACAAAAAGCATTACTTATACAATATGTATAAACATGACTATATTGTCATGCATGATCTGGTTTCTAGAATGGTATATTAAATTAAACATGGAGTTAAGCTGCACGTGGACAGACTCTATCTGTAATTCACCCAACTGACAAAAGGTTTGTATAAAGAATATATAAAAACTCATATAAATCAATAAGAAAGGCACAAAGAGTCCAATGGAAAAATGGACTAGGGACATGAGCAAGTGCTTCATGGAAGAGAAAACTCGTATGGCTCACATGTGTTCAGATTCATTAATAATGAGGGAAATACTGAAGTAGGCCACAATAAGCCACCAGTTCACACTACTCGACTGTCAATTCCAAGTGTTGGAGAGGACACGAAGCAATAGGAATTCTTATACCCTGCTGTGAGGTATAAGCACACCTTGAAAAAACTGCAAACACCTTTAAAAAACTGTGGCCTTATCTCTGAGAGCTGGACATTCTAGCAATTGCACCACTAGGAATAGCCTCAGGAGAAATGGTTGCACCTGTACAACAGGAGATCTGTCAAGATCGAGCAGCACAGCTGGGTAGCAAAAAACTGGAAGCCATCTCCATGCCCAACCATACCAGAGGGGTAATTAAGTGTGGTACGGGGTGGAACAGCCACAGAAGCAAACGCAAACAGACTACAGCGACACACAATATGGACAGACCTTGGCAATTTAGTACTAAGTGAAAAAAGTGATTCCCCAAAGATTTCAGATACTACATACACACAATGTCCTTTCTGTTAAAAAAAAGAAAAAAGAAAAAGTAACCAATGTATTGCACGTATGTATGTACTCTTTAGGAATATACATCTATATCTATATAGATATCTAAGGAACAAAATTTGAAGGAAAGCAAGAGAATGAAGAACATGAGCGGGGTGCAAGGAGTTGGAATGGGGGCCCCGCCAACAGACAAAGACGATGTCAGACTCTGCTTTTGTTGTTGGTGCTTCCTCCACTATCATAAATAAACAAAATACGGAGTCAATGAAGGAAGCAGGTCACTCACAGATCAAGGATGAATCTGTTCCCACCCAGGATTGGGATTCGTGTGACTCTGGGCACCTGGGATCCAAAACAAGGGGAAAGAGGCAACCAGCATTCACTGGGCATCCCAAAGCCAGACCCTGGGCAGTGACGTTCACAACTCCAGGAGCTCACACACAACCTTCTTGGGAAGAGATACTAATATCCCCCATTTCCTTGTGAGGAATAGGGGCTCAGAGTGGTTTAAAAACTTATGAGGTTATAGAACCAGCAGCATCTCCACACTGGCCCCGAACCAAGGTCTGTCTGATGCCAAAGTCTAAATGCAGGTTACGATGCCAATTAGTTTCTGATCGCTCTGCTAAGAGGAGCTTTGGATTCCTGTGAAGAGTGAGAGAGGTGGGCCTGGGATGCCTCTGGGGGATATCAGAGCAACAGGATCAGACGCAGGTCCTGGACTGAGCCTGCAGCTAAGAGAAGGCCACAGGCCGGGTCTGGGTGCAGGCCAGTCCCCATCAGACTCTCAGTGACTGTGGCCACTGGGGTTAAGGGCCAGGGTGTGACCTTCCATGGTCAGAATGGGGCTCTCCTAAGTGGACTGAAAGACAAACCTGAGATCTTCAGGTGGGTCCTTCTGAATCTCTGGTGCCACAGAAGGAAAACTGGGCACTGCAGCCCGATGGGGATGGGAGGGGTCAAGTTGTGCAGCCTCCCTCTCGCTGTGCAGCCTCTTGGGAGGGAGCACGCAGGACATCTGAGAGGACCTGCACCCTTAGCCTTAGACCCTTTGCTGGCTGTATGAGTGCTCAGCTCTCAGTGCAGAGAGACAGCCCTATGGTAGCTGCATCTGCCCTCTTCTCCTCTCCTAGCTCCTCTGCTCTGCCCGAGCTGCCCTCTTGGTGTGGGTCCAGGCCTGTCCACACATCCTGTGCTGTGTCCTCAGTGCCCCCAGCCATGCCCCACTTCCAGACTCCCTCAGTTCCCCTTGGACGTCTGCATGTGTTCCAACACACTTACGTGTTCCATCTTTTTTATTTATTTGTTTATTTTGAGACGTAGTCTCACTCTGTCACTCAGGCTGGAGTGCAGTGGCATGATCTTGGCTCACTGCAACCTTCACCTCCCAGGTTCAAGCGATTCTCCTGCCTCAGCCTCCCGAGTAATGGGATTACAGGAGCATGCCACCAAATCCAGAGAATTTTTTTTTTCAGACAGTCTTGTTCTGTCGCCCAGGCTGGAGTGCAGTGGCACAATCTCGGCTCACTGCAAGCTCTGCCTCCTGGGTTCACGCCATTCTCCTGCCTCAGCCTCCCGAGTAGCTGGGAGTACAGGTGCCTGCCACTACGCCTGGCTAATCCTTTTGTATTTTTAGTAGAGACAGGATTTCACCGTGTTAGCCAGGACAGTCTCCATATCCTGACCTCTTGATCTGCTGCCTCGGCCTCCCCACATGCTCCCATCTTTTGACCATCAGTTACACACACACACACACAGACACACACACACACAATTTATTCCTCACCTGTTGCGGGAAGTCAGGGACCCCAAACAGACAGACCAGCTGAAACCATGGCAGAAGATGTAATTTCTTATGCCTGTCTTTACTGCAGTCTCTAAACATATATTGTAAAGATTTCATGGACACTTATTACTTCCCCAATCAATACCCTTCTGACTTCCTATGCCTGTCTTTACTTTAATCTCTTAATCCTGTCAGCCGAGAAAGATGTATATCATCTCAGGACCCTGTAATAATTGCGTTAACTACACAAATTGTACAGCATGTGTGTTTGAGCAATATGAAATGTGGGCACCCTGAAAAAAGAACAGGATAACAGCAATTGTTCAGGGAATAAGAGAGATAACCTTAAACTCTGACCGCCGGTGAGCCAGGCAGAACAGAGCCATATTTCTCTTCTTTTAAAAGCAAATGGGAGAAATATCGCTGAATTCTTTTCTCAGCCTGCTTCTCTGTACCCTTCTTCACACATAAACACCAGTAATCACCAATATACTTCTGCTCCTTCTGCTCCCCCAATGCCTCTTTCTCACACTCTCATCCCGGTCCGACACTCTCACCCTCAGTTTCCCTTATCTACACATGCTTTTCCCGTCACTTCTATGCTGACTCCGTCTCAGATGCCTACTCTTGAAACTTCAATGCAATGCCTATTATACCAAAACAAAGAAACAAGTGGATGAGACGCATGGACTTATCCAGTCGCGCTAGACCCACCCAACTTCCAAGGGTTGCCAATGCACCATTATGTACCTCTTAATCTTACCTTTTTAAAAGAATTTAAGGATGCTTGTACTCAGTATGGT
Source organism: Pongo pygmaeus (assembly GCF_028885625.2). NCBI lineage: Eukaryota > Metazoa > Chordata > Mammalia > Primates > Hominidae > Pongo > Pongo pygmaeus. The sequence continues at coordinate 776,541 of NC_072377.2, forward strand.
CCTACTTCTCCTTATGTTAAGATGGTTTTACAAACTTTTTGTACTGAGGTCATTTTACTTCCTTTAGATTGGGACCTTTTGGCAAAAGCTGTTCTAACCCCGTCTCAGCATTTACAATTCCGTACCTGGTGGTCAGAGGAGGCGCTTTTGCAGGCTCAGCTAAATAGCAGTAATGGCACTCTAATCACTCAGGCTCAGCTCACAGACTCCGATAGTTTCTCTGATGCTTATGCCCAATTAAACTTTGATGCCCTTACCACAGAACAAGTAACAAAGGTATGTATGAGAGCTTGGGATAAATTACGCGCTCCAGGCCAAGCTCCTGTTTCTTTTACCGCGGTTAAACAAGGTCACTCTGAATTATACCCTGATTTTTTGGCTAAATTACAAGATGCTGTTCAAAAATCTGTCTCTGATGAGCGCGCTCAAGGCATTCTCCTTTGTATGTTAGCTTTTGAAAATGCTAACCATGAATGTAAAACGGCCATGCGTTCTGTCCAACGGCAAAACTTACCTGATCATGAGGTGTTGCCTGCATATATTAAAGCTTGTGAAGGCATTGGATCAGACACCCACAAAGCTCTTCTGTGGGTACGGGCCATGAAGGGTGCCAACCAAACTGGTCCCTTTAATTCTTCTCTTGGAGCCTGCTATAATTGTGGCCAACTTGGTCATATTCAAAAAAATTACACTGGTAAAAACTTACAAACGGCCAAGTCGGTTCAACAAACACGGCCAAATGCTGCTCCTACTGTTTGTCCACATTTCATATTGCTCAAACACACATGCTGTACAATTTGTGTAGTTAATGCAATTATTACAGGGTCCTGAGATGATATACATCCTTCTCGGCTGACAGGATTAAGAGATTAAAGCAAGGACAGGCATGGGAAATCACAAGGGTATTGATTGGGGAAGTGATAAGTGTCCATGAAATCTTTACAATTTATGTTTAGAGACTGCAGTAAAGACAGGCATAAGAAATTACAAAAGTATTAATTTGGGGAACTAATAAATGTCCATAAAATCTTCACAATCCACGTTCTTCTGCCATGGTTTCAGTGGGTCTCTCTGTTTGGGGTCCCTGACTTCCCGCAACATCTCCTGTGTTCCTAGTAAAAAAGAAATCAGGCAAATGGAGGATGGTAACCGATTTAAGGGCCATTAACGCTGTAATTAAACCTATGGGGGCCGTCCAACCCGGCATGCCTGCCCCTGCTTTAATACCTAAAGATTGGCCTCTCATAGTTATTGATCTTAAAGATTGTTTTTTTCATATTGCTTTACATAAATTGGATTGTGAAAAATTTGCTTTTACTGTACCATCTATCAATAATTATGAGCCTGCAGCTCGTTATCAATGGAAAGTACTTCCTCAGGGAATGCTGAATAGCCCTACAATCTGTCAGCTTTATGTTGGACAAGTGCTTTCACCAGTTCGAGCCCGATTTCCCGAGGCCTATATTCTTCATTATATTGATGATATTTTAATTTCTGCCCCCACTGATAAAAGAATTGACTGTTACCAAATTTTAAGCCGCTGTGTTACAGAGGCTGGATTACACATCGCTCAGGATAAAATTCAACAAACCACTCCTGTTCAATATTTAGGAATGGTGGTCGATAAACAATGTATTCAACCTCAAAAAGTTCCAATTAGGAAAGATTCTTTAAAAACTTTAAATGACTTCCAAAAACTCTTGGGTAACATTAATGATTTAAGACCTACTTTAGGCATTCCGACCTATGCCCTGTCTAACTTGTTCTCTACGCCGCGGGGAGATTCTGATCTCCGCAGCCCTAGGACTTTGACCCCTGAGGCTTTACTAGAACTGGAATTTGTAGAAGAAAGAATCCAGACGGCCCAGTTATCTAGAGTACAGCCATTTCAGCCTCTTCAGCTTCTGGTTTTTGCTTCATTACACTCCCCTACTGGACTAATAGTTCAACATAATGATTTAGTAGAGTGGTGTTTTCTTCCTCATTCTGTGTCGAAAACTTTGTCTGTTTATCTGGACCAAATAGCCATATTAATTGGACAGGCTCGGTGCAGAATACTTCAAATTTCTGGATTTGATCCAAATGTAATTGTAGTTCCTTTAAATCGGCTCGAAGTTCAAGCTGCCTTTCAACATTCTGTACGGTGGCAAATTCACTTGTCTGATTTTATTGGTGTTATTGACAGTCATTATCCAAAAAACAAATTGTTTGATTTTACAAAAATAACGTCTTGGGTGGTTCCTCGATTAACCAAAAATCAACCCATTCCTGAGGCCGTTACAGTATTCACTGATGGACAGACAAACAACAGACAAACTTATTTCTACCTCTTATACTTCTGCTCAAAAGGCGGAGTTAATTGCTGTGATTACTGCCTTACAGGATTTTCCCAAACCTTTAAATATTGTCTCAGATTCGGCTTATGTTGTACATGCCACTAAAAATATAGAAACTGCTACTATCAAACATATTGATAATTCTGAATTGGCTTCTTTATTTTCAAGGTTACAACAGGCGGTTCGCCAACGTAGACACCCTTTCTATATTACACATATTAGGTCTCATACCACTTTACCAGGACCCATGTCTGCCGGTAACCATAAAGTCGACTGTTTGGTCTCTTTTACAATCCAAGAAGCTCAGGAGTTCCATAATCTCAGTCATGTCAATGCCGCTGGCTTAAAGGATAAATTTGCTCTTACCTGGAAACAGGCTAAGTTTATTGTTCACAGCTGCCCTCAGTGCCAGGTCTTCGTACTTCCAAATCAGGAACCTCGTGTTAATCCTAGAGGCCCATCTCCTAATGCTTTATGGCAAATGGATGTGACTCATGTTAGCTCCTTTGGCAGACTGTCATATGTGCATGTCTCAGTAGATACCTTCTCAGGTTTTATCTGGGCTACTTGCCAAGCAGGGAAAGGCACGGCCCATGTTAAAAAACATCTGTATTCTTGCTTTGCAGTTATGGGGCTTCCATATCAAATAAAGACAGATAATGCCCGAGTATGTTAATAAGGCTTTTGATTCATTTATGCAACAGTGGGGAATTTCCTGTATTACTGGAATCCCTTACAATCCTCAGGGACAGGCTGTGGTAGAACGGGCTAATCGCACTTTAAAAACCCAGTTGTCTAGTCTGAACAACCAAAACATGATTTAACTACTCCACACTCCCAATTACATTTGGCATTGTTTACTTTAAATTTTTTAAATGTTCCTAAAGATAATACTCTAACTGCAGCCAAACGCCATTATATAGGCAAAAAATTCTCTTTAAACGAAGGCAAGCCAGTATTATGGAAAAACTCCCAAACCAACACCTGGGAACCTGGCACAATTATAACGTGGGGAAGAGGATATGCTTGTGTTTCACCAGGAGATCATCAATCCCCTGTCTGGGTACCCACCAGAAGACTCAAGCTTCGGGTGAATACTGACAATCAAAACCACAGTGAAGAGACGTCTGTGTCAGAGACTGCCTTCAGACGTGGTGAGATCTGTGCCGACTCCTCAGAAACAGGCACACCAAATCACAATGGGTGTAAATCAATCCTCCCTGATGGCAATGGAGACCCATCTAACTAATCACACTTCTCTTGATTACCTTTCTTTTTCTCCTTACAAACCTAAATATCTCACCATTTCTATTAGCCTGAAAATAACATCCTTCTGTTCTTCTCTTTCTTCTCCAGCACTCAATCTCGCTTACACTAGGTTTTATTTAATGATTCTCCTCCTTATACTTTCTGTCTCACCAGTTTCCTCTCATACTGATTTACCTGCTACACATAATTATTCTTATTGGGCTTATGTGCCTTTTCCTCCACTTATTTGACCTCTCACCTGGATAGATGCTCCTGCAGAAATCTACACGAACGATAGTGTGTGGATGCCTAGAGCCACAGATGACTGTTGCCCTGCTCAACCAGGCGAAGAAGGCACTGCATTTAATGTTACCATGGGTTATAAATACCCGCTCTGTGCCTCGGACATGCACCTGGTTGTATGCATCTAGGCACTCAAGTCTGGGCTGCTTATCTTCCGGAAACATCAGCTACAGATAAAATGGGACGTTTAGTCTCTGGCCTCTCCCTTTCTCCTTTAAAACAAATGAAAGGAGGAGTAATGGTAGATACCCCATACTTTCAATATAAACCTGCAGGAAAACCATGCCCTAAAAATTTTGAGGGCCCATCTAAAACTTTAATTTGGGAAGATTGTGTTAACTCACATGCATTAATATTAAAAAATGACTCATATGGTTTAGTAATAGACTGGGCACCAAAGGGCTATTTAAAAAACAATTGCTCTTCTGGTGGAAGGGAATGCCTGAAGGCTACTTATTTTATTTCCTATCAGGAGAAAGAGAATCATCATCCTATTTTGCATCCGAGGATCAGCTCATTCTTTCCCTTAAAATGGGAAGATAAAGGCATTACCCCCCACCCCAGGCCTCGTATAATAATCCCTATTCTGAGCCCAGAACACCTAGAACTTGGAAATTGGCTATTGCCATGTCTGGACTGTGAGTATGGGAAGGAAAAACTGTTTTGACTGTTGTTCCCAGTACCGTCCCACTCTCTCAGTATCAATGTAGATCCAGACATTCTGCTTTACTTACCTCCAACTGACTATTCCCATACAAAGTTGTGTTAAGCCTCCTTACATGCTATTAGTAGGAAATATGAAAAATTTGGATGAATAATCAACCTGTCCAATGCATCAATTGTCATCTATACACTTGTATTAACTCCCATTTTGACTCCAGGAAAAGTGTAATGTTGGTTCGAGCTTGAGAAGGAATCTGGATTCCGGTAACTTTACCTAAACCTTGGGAATCCTCCCCCTCAATACGTTTAATTAATGAAGTGCTACAGCGAATTCTAAAAAGATCTAAGAGATTTGTTTTCACTTTAATCACTGTTATCATAGGCCTAATTACAGTCACTGCAATGGCCACCACTGCTGGAATGGCATTACACCAATCTATTCAAACGGCTCATTTTGTTAATGATTGGCAAGCCAATTCCACCCAAATGTGGAATTCTCAACAAGGCATTGATCAAAAATTGGCAAATCAAATTAATGATTTAAGACAGTCTGTTATTTGGCTTGGAGATTGGGTAGTGAGTCTCGAACATCACGTGTAAATGCAGTGTGATTGGAATACTTCAGATTTCTGCATCACCCCGTATTCCTATAACGAGACTGATCATTCATGGGAAATGGTCAAAGGACACCTTCTAGGTAGAGAAAATAATTTATCATTGGACGTAACTAAATTAAAGAAACAAATTTTTGAAGCCTCTCAAGCTCACTTATCCATCGTGCCTGGAGCTGAGGCGTTAGATCAAGTGGCAGAAAATCATTATGGATTAAATCCCACGACTTGGATTAAGTCTATTGGGGGCTCCACTGTAGTAAATTTTGGAATTAGTTTCTCTGTTTAATCGGCTTGCCTTTAGTGTGCCGGACCAGTCAAAGAATCCTGCGTCAAAATCGAGAGAACAAACAAGCCTTCATCGCCATGGCACGTTTATATAAAAAGAAAGGGAGAGAGGTTGCGGGAAGTCAGGGACCCCAAACAGAGAGACCGGCTGAAGCCATGGCAGAAGAACGTGGATTGTGAAGATTTTATGGACATTTATTAGTTCCCCAAATTAATACTTTTGTAATTTCTTATGCCTGTCTTTACTGCAATCTCTAAACATAAACTGTAAAGATTTCATGGACACTTATCACTTCCCCAATCAATACACTTGTAATTTCCCATGCCTGTCTTTGCTTTAATCTCTTAATCCTGTCAGCCGAGAAGGATGTATATCATCTCAGGACCCTGTAATAATTGCATTAACTACACAAATTGTACAGCATGTGTGTTTGAGCTATATGAAATGTGGGCACCCTGAAAAAAGAACAGGATAACAGCAATTGTTCAGGGAATAAGAGAGAGAACCTTAAACTCTGACAGCCGGTGAGCCGGGCAGAACAGAGCCATATTTCTCTTCTTTCAAAAGCAAATGGGAAAATATCGCTGAATTCTTTTCTCAGCATGGAATGTCCCTGAGAAAGAGAATGCGCACCTAGGGGTAGGTCTCTGAACTGGCCCCGCCTGGGCCTACCTGTCTCTTACGGTCGAGATTGCAGAGGTGAAATAAACTCCAGTCTCCCATAGCGCTCCCAGGCTTATTAGGAAAAGGAAATTCCCACCTAATAAATTTTGGTCTGCCTGGTTGATCTCAAAACCCGGTCTCCTGATAAGATGTTATCAATAACAATGGTGCCCGAAACTTCATTAGCAATTTTAATTTTGCCTCAGTCCTGTAGTCCTGTGATCTCGCCCTGCCTCCACTTGCCTTGTGATATTCTATTACCCTGTTAAGTACTTGATGTCTGTCACCCACACCTATTCGCACACTCCCTCCCCTTTGGAAAATCCCTAATAAAAACTTGCTGGTTTTTGTGGCTTGTGGGGCATCACAGATCCTACCAACCTGTGAGGTCTCCCCCGGACATCCAGCTTCAAAATTTCTTTTTTACTCTGTCCCTTTATTTCTCAAGCCAGCTGACGCTTAGGAAAATAGAAAAGAACCTACGTGATTATCGGGGCAGGTCCCCCGATATCCACCTGTCTCCTATATGCACAGTTTTCCCAACATTTTATTAAAATTTCAAACATAAACAACACTGGAAAAGGCTTTACAAAAAAATAAAAAACAAACAAAACCTGAACCCAGCACCTGCAAGCGACCAGGGCTAATGTTTGTCCTCTGCCCCATCACATAACTGTCTGCCCATCACTCTGGTCTGCCGCATTTCAGACTAGTTGCAGACATCTGCACACCTCGCTGAGATGCACACACGGCACTTCTGGCAATGCAGCACCTATTTTTGTGTTCTGTTTGCTTCTGTCACACACACACACATATGTGTTTCATAATTGAAAATATTTTCTGTCCCTGACTTTTTCTTCTTTCCACACCCGCCTTTGTTGCTGTTGGAGCAGCACCCTTCAGGACCCTTCCTGTAGATGGTGTGCCTGTGTCCCCCAGATTCACAGGCTGAAGCCTAACCCCAGCGTTGTGTGTCATAAAGCGGAGCCTTTGGTGTCAGCTCCCGAATGTGGGACCCGGATGACAGGATTCGTGAGTGCCTTCAGAACAGGCATGTGAGTCAGATCTCACTCTCCACTCCCTGCTATGTGAGGACAACCAGAGGAGGCCACTGGAGAACCAGGAAGGGGCTCTCACCAGACACCCGATCTGCCAGTGCCTTGAGCTGGGACTTCCCAGGCTCCGGAATGGTGAGAAATACATGTTTGTTGCCTAAGCCCCCGGTGTGTGGTATTTCTGTTGAAGCAGGCTGAACAGACTAAAACACCTATGAATGCTCACAATTAGTCAAACAAGCAACTCGGAATATTGTTGTAACCTCCACTGTGGAGGAAGACTGTGTGCTGCTCACTGGAGGGAAGAGGCCAGTGGCTTTGGGGATACCCCAGATGATGAGGTCCTTTCTAGATGCCAAACAGCGGTGGGGCTCAGGCTCAAGCCCTGGGAGGGAGACAGGAGCTCCTCATGATCCCCTCTTCTAGGAAGCTCAGGAGGAAGGAAAGACCATGTGTCAGCAAAGCAGGGTCTCGCTTTGGGGAGGAGCTCACAACAGGCCATTAAGGCTCCAAAGTTCCGGACAAGCACCATTACCGTGGTTTCTGCTTGTCAGCAGATCCCAGGAACACGCAGCTCCTGGGAGGTTATGTAAGTGCTAGGAGTGTACTACACAACAGACACCACCTGGGCATGACGCTCACATGGAAAGCACCTTGGATGCTTGGTAGGGGGATGATGCAAAGGAACAGCTCCAGACTCCACTGGAAAATTAATACAAGCCACTGAATGAGGTGCTGGGGATTAGGGTCTTCACATGGGAAATCCTGCTCCCTGTTCCCACTTTCATTCCAGCTGGTCAGCTACATCCACCCATTCCCTTCGACATCCCACAGCAAACATGCAGACCAGAATACCCCCCATAAGTTTGTCTAATATCCACCACTAGAGATACCATAAATTCCTACACATTTCCCACAAAATAGACCTGTGATTAGCAACATCACACCCCACAGGCACTTAATGAATGGACTTTACCCCTGTGGCAAAGCATGACATGATTTAAACAAAGTCCCTGATCGCTAGAAACAGACGTTTGTAATGTGCCCAGCAGGCAGAGCCTGAAGTAAAAGGCTGTGAGTGAGTCTATAAGGTGGACCAGCTGGATCCAAACTGTTAGGTGACCCTGAAAGCATATTCTGTGACAAAAAAAGGGTTATAATGGTAATTTATCACCTGTTGCATCTAGAGGCTTTGTAAACTCATGTGGTGTTGGTGTAACACTTTTCACATTAAACAAGGTTAAGCTCATTCTCCTATGGAGAAGACTTGAATGAAATGAAGAAGGCTTCCAACAAAGAGGAATATGATTTAAAGATGGAGTGGTTTATGCCCATCAATATCTTATCTTTTAACGGAACAATGTAGAGTTTAAAAAGCAGGTGCCTAAAGAGGTGTATTAAATGATAATTTCATTTAGAAAATGGGTCTAATACACAGAAAAAATGTTAAAAGGGAAGCTGCAGGAGGTGCCAATCAAAATGCCTGCAGTAGCCATTGGTGGGTGGGGGGACCGTGAGTGACTTAGGTTTTTACACCAAGAATTTTTGTAACTTCCCTATTTTCTATTTCGAATGTGTACTGATAAAACATATATATTTTTTCAAAGTGAAAGGTTACAATCCTGATCACAATTAATTTTCTATCATTCTTGCCAGAAATGGATAAAAGAGAAAATGTCTTAGTTTTTATCTAATATTAGAACCATAGGCTATACTTCGAAGTAAAATTCAAAATAACCTGGATTCACTAAATCAAAGAAAACCAATTTACAAGGAAAATTAATGGGTTTTGTGAAACAGCATTTTCACACTAAGTGATATGTAATCCTTGATTGCTGAAACTAGGCAAAACTCTTCAGCAATTCTCAGGTTTGAGAAATTGATGAATGGGGCACTTCTCCTGGGCTACCTTTTTCTGACCCAGGAAGCTGCCTGCCTCTTGAGCTGCAGAACCCAGCTGGCCTTCCCTGGCCTGGAACTCTGGCACTGCCCACAGCACGTTTCTGTGAAGGGCAGAGCTTCTGGGGCAACTCAGGAAGAGCAAGGCAGGAACTTCCATCCTCTGCCCACCTGGGGGAGATGGACTTCTGGGTCCTTATGTGGCTCCCAGTGGAGTTGGGATGCCAGGGAAACACTATCGGCCACTCTCAAAATGAGGTGTATATTTAATGCAACTTTGCTCCAAATTCCAGGTTTCCTGGAACGGAAACAAAATGTATTCTCCATATAAATTTTAAATAAACGTATATGAAAAAATTAAAGTTTAAAAATTGTCAAAACTTTTAGAAATGAAAAAACCTGAGAATGTGACTGTCAGACATTACAATGTAGCTCAGGAAGGTCCAGTAATTAAAACAGCATGGTTTAGGACACAGATCAACAAGGCAGAAATAAACGTGTAGAAACAGATCTGAGTCTAGTGCTTATGGCAAGCACTAGAAAAGGGGGCCTCTGAATTAGATGGAAAGGTGTATTGTTTCATAAATGAGGTGGTAACCATTAGTTAAGTCTTCAAGATAAAGTAACCTTAGCTCTCTCCCTGTATGCAAAAATAAGTTCAAGATGGCTTGAAAATCAAAATATAAGGAAAATCAAAACAGAAAAATTATAAAAATATCAGCAAAGAGTTCTGGATGATTTTTGTATAACCCTGGAGTAAGAAAGACTTTTTAAAGCAAGAGGGGAACATTTGACAACTGACTTCACAAAAATTTATGACCTTCACATTGTAAAAGACATGATAAACACAAAATTTTAAAAGACAGACTGAAAGAAATATGTTGGAAACACACAGATCAGAGAATTACTATCCCTAATGTGCAAAGACCACTTAATATCGACAATACAAACAACTCCATTTAAAAGTGTGCAAACATTTGAAAAGCTAATTCATACAAGAGGAACTGTGAAACGGTAAAAAAACGAATGACAATATGTTCAGTCTCATTAGTAATGAGGAAAATGCACATTGAAACAATTAAAACTGTTATTTGGATAAAACTAAAGATACCTTGCTAATATCTGGTGCTGAAAAGAGTGAGGAAATTGAAGGAAATTTGCATTGTTCGAACCTTTTGGTAAAGTAAGCAAAAAGAAACTATGAGGATTTAAAATGCAAATGCCCTTTGACTTTTAAGTGTTCTACAGAAACAAAACAATATTGTCAGTATCTGACAACCTTGGCACAAAGGTGCTTCTTGCAATTTTGTTTGCAAAACCTAAACTTGGTCATAAACTTAATATCCCATAGTGAACAACGGTTGACTAAGCCATGGTATATGCACATCATGAGAGGGTGAAGTTCCTGACAAGAAGAAGACACATCTATATGAAACGTCATGAGTGTAATCCATGCCATATTGTTGAAGAAATTAAAATTCAGGAAGGGAGGTGCAGAATATTTTTAACTTATACTATCGTCTTCAAACTGATGCAATGAGCATGTAATAAGGTTATAAGTTCTAAGTATAAGTTAGGTATTAAATTCTCCCCCATCTAAATGTTGCTCCATGGCCAGACACAGTGGCTCATGTCTGTAGTCCCAGCACTTTAGGAGGCTGAGGCAGGCAAATCGCCTGAGCTCAGGAGTTCGAGACCAGCGTGGGCAACATGGTGACACCCCATCTCTACAAAAGTCGGCTCAGCGTGGTGGCGTAAGCCTGTGGTCCCAGCTACTTGGGAGGCTGAGGTGGGTGGATTGCAAGAATCCAAGTGGCAAAGGTTATAGTGAGCTGAGATTGTGCCACTGCACTGCAGCCTAGGTGACAGAGTAAGACCCTGTCTCAAAAAAATAATAAAAAATAAAAAATAAATGTTGCTCCATGATCCAGGGCAGCTGGGTTGGGAGCATGAGGCCGGCTGGGTGCACTCATCTGTGAGGGGGAGACCAGGAGGCGTGCGGTGACCTCAGCAGTCTGGGGTCCCAGGTGCCTCTAGAGGAACCCCGAGCAGCTCCAAGCCATGAGGTGTGGGTGCTCCTTCTTCCCAGCACGAGCAGCCTCCCTCACACACCCTCCCTGAATAATGTCAGCCATGTCTCTGGGCATATGTCCACTGGGCCCTCCCTGGTTTGGCCATCTGGCCCCCCTGAGCAGCATGACCTACTGGAATAGTGGCAGAGACCCCAGAGGTCCTGGGCCAGGACAGCTGCAGCTGCTGGGTGCCCAGAGAGGATGGGGCTGTTCTGTGCAGGCTGGTGCGGGCGCTTCCCCAGTGGGGCCAGCTAGGACTCCCTGCAGTGACGAGAGGAGTATGGCAGGCAGGGTGGGGACTGGGATGTCAGGTGAAGGCAGGAAGGAGGCTGTGTCAGTGTGAGACAGAGTGCATGAGTGTGCATGTGACTGTGTGCGAGTGTGTGTGTGCACGCGTGCCTGTGTCTGTGTACCTGGGGTGGTATGAGCCAATGACTCTTACCTTTCCATTTTATTTTATTTTAGATCGTATTAAATGGTTCTAGATGAAACTTATTGTAGAGTGTAGGAGTGCAATATCTAAACCCTGAAACTCTGGGAAATATTGTATAAAGTTGCTTTTTAAAATATAAAGTTAATATGTGTTCATTTTATGGAAAGGAAAATGAAATAGCAAACAAAGAGTAAATAATTTACTCAGCATCATGTGTGAGTAGATTTCTTATCACTCTATGTTCTGTGAGAACTGTATCCTGTACTTGAGATTCTCTGGGAAGAAGATGCATTTGTCATGGCTGCACAATTTTATTTCATCATGGGAACAGGGTACCCTTTAGAATGTGTGCTTAAAACTGGATCATGGTCCTCTTTATAAGGGTCTTCTTTCAGCTTTGTAGTTTGGAGGGTGAAAAAGTGGTGTGCAGTTGGGCTGGAATTGTGCAGTGTTGGGGCAGAGCTGTCATCAGTGGATGTATTTAGAGTTGAAATGACAAGATCTGACTCTCAATGAAACACTATTAGAAACATTAAAAAACATTCAGGCTCACAACATTACATGTGTTTAAAGAAAGAAAATAACTACGCTTGGCCTTATTTTTGTGCATAAGTTCAAATGTTAGTTATAAAGAATTCTATAATTTTTTCAAGTAAGATCAGTGCAATAAGCTCCATGAATGGCTACCAATGTTGAGTGAAGCATGTCTATTTTCCATTATGTCATCAGATTATTTGAACACGTTAAGTAGAGGACATATTTTGCTAAGTAATTTGAGTTAAGGCAAGTGTACAGACAGATAAAACATTCCCATTAAACTTACAAACTTACCCAAGTGTAGATGTACTCGGGGCATCATCTGCTTCCTGTGGGGGAAAGGCAAGCAAAATTCATAGGATGAACAAAGACCTTGTTGACTTTAAACTTATTCTTAAACGAAATTCAAGTTCATTACTAGTCAGTTCTGAGTAATGGTACTTCAAGGTTGCCTGCATCATGGAATAGGATTTCAGTGGTGGCACAGCACCCTTCCTCCCAATCCTTGTATTATGGGCTGAACTATATCCTCCTCCAAATTCATAGGTTGACATCCTGACACCCAGTACCTCAGAATGTGACTACATGTGGAGACGGGATCTTGAAAGAGGTAACTGATGTTAGATGAGGCTATTAGAGTGAGCCCTAATCCAGAGTGACTGGTGTCCTTTTATGAAGGGGAGATGATGACAGAGACACAAACAGAGGGAAGACTGTGGGAGGACACAGAGAACAGGTGGCCATCTACAAGGCAAGGAGAGAGGCCTTGGGAGAAACCAACCCTGCAGACGCTGCTCTGGGACTTCCAGCCTCCAGATATGTGAGAAAATACATTTCTTGTTCCAACACCCCATATGTGGTCCCAGCTTGTGGAAGCTCTAGCAAAGAAAAACACCTGCTACATGTGCACACACATGTTGTTTTCAGTGCTCTTGGGTAAGAACCTGGGAGTGGGAGTGCTGGGTCATATGATAAGTACATGCTCAGCATCTGAAACTTTGCCAAACTGCTCGCCAATGTGGCATCATTTTCCATCCCCATGAGCAACGGCTGAGACTTCCAGTTCTCCGATGTCTTCACTAACACTTGATATTGTTCATCTTCTTTTTAATTATCTTTTTTAGAGACAGAGTCTTGCTTTCATTGCTCTTGGGTAAGAATCTGGGGGTGAGAGTGTTGGGTCATATCATAAGTACCTACTCAGCATCAGAAGCTTTGCCAAACTGCTTGGTGATGTGGCATCATCTTCCATCCCCATCAGCAATGGATGAGACTTCCAATTCTCCCACATATTCACCAACACTTGGTATTGTTCATCTTTTTAAAAATTATTTTTTTTAAAGATAGGTTGCCCAGGCTGGTCTCCAACTCCTGGCCTCCAACAATCCTTCTGCCTCCTTAGACTCCCAAAGTGCTGGGATTTCAGACGTGAGCCACTGGGCCTGGCTTATCTTGTTAATCATTTTTATTGCAGCCTTTCTAACATGGGTGCCATGCTATCTTATTGTGGTTTTAGCTCGTGGATCCCTGATGGGAAATGATGTTGAGCACCTTTTCATGTGCTTTGTCATTCATATTATTGCCTTGTGGAAGTTTTGTATTCAAACCTTTTGCCCATTTGAAAACAGAGTTTTCTTATTACTGAGTTTTGAAAACTCTTTCAATATTCTGGATACAAGTATATGACTTGAAAATATTTCAGTCTGTGGCTTATATTTTCATTCTCTTAATGGTGTCAATCGAAGGGAAATTTTTAAATGCTTAAAGTCAAATTTATTCTTTTTTTCCGGAAATAGTGTTTTTGGCATCTATCAAAGAAGACACTGCTTAACAGAAGATCACAAAGATATTCTCTGGAGGGAGACTCAGAGGCGGAAAAGATGGCGGCAGCAGCTGCACGGGCTGGAGGAGGGGCGGTAGCACAGGCGGCGGTGGGGCTGGCGGGGGTTCCAGCTGCGGGACAGGCAGTGGCCGTAGCGGCATGTTGGATAAGTGGAAGATAGGTGATATGCCTGTAAAAACTGACAAGTGGGATGGATCAGCTGTGAAAAACTCTGGATGATTCTGCCAAAAAAGATACTTCTGGAAAAATATATATACATGGAGAATTTTTATGTAATTGACGGTCACCTCACCATCTGTACAATGTCCTGTTGCTTTGCCATAGTGGCTGTGATTTGGGATTATATGCATCCCTTTCCAGAATCCAAGCCCGTTTTGGCTTTGTGATGATGGGAATTCTGACCATTTAGACCTCATCTAAGGAGAAGATCATCTTTCTCGTGGCCCACAGAAAAGAGCCTACAAGAGTGGATTCTGATGCTAGTTGGGAGCTGCCCTCCAGTCTTAAAAGGTTTGATGGCAGATACACCCTGAAGCTCACCTTCATCAGCGGGAGAACAAAGCAGCAGTGGGAAGCCGAGTTCATCAAGTCTATGGCTGAATTTTTTTGACCCTAGTGGGAGACTGGTCATGGATGCATGAGCCTGAAATGTCCAGGCTCTATGACAGTCTCCCCATGGGAAGAAACATCAAATAGCCAATTCTAAAGGTAGCCCTCTTTCTGCTGGATCTTGCTGAATTACTGAACTGGGGGTTGGGGGAGATAAAAAGAACTTAAAATGGGTAAAGAACTGTTAAAAAGTCCATGTTTTGTCCTGAAATGTTAGTCTATTCTGGATACATAGGATTTTCTGACACAGCTATGAGAAGTTGTAGCTCTGATGTCTAGCTGTGGTAACCTCAGTATGCTGTTTGCATTATTTTAATTTGCTTTTCTGCAAAAGCATTTTTGCTAAAAGCTGTACAGACTTTTCCCTTTGTACCTACCAATACTTTATATACCATAGCTTTGTGCCATGCAGCATTTTAAGATTCAATTTTAAAAAATTATTAATGTGTCGCTGACTCTATTAATTTCTATTTCCACATGTGTTTCCTTGAAGAATTCAGGACACAACTCCTTCCGTATGACAGCTTTCCTTCACACACTATTTTTGTGGGTATGTATATATCTCACTTGGGGAAAACTTTAAAAACACATTTTAAAAACACGTAGCTTTTTAATTTGTTTGAAACAGACCTTCTGCCTGTTACATTTTGTGCTCTTAACCAATTTAAGAGGACAACTGTATATTTAGTGTTAAAAAAACATATTCTGTGAGTTTTCTAGGGAGGTTAAACGTTCCTCTCTATATATGAGGTCTCTGATTCTGCATTGCTCTCTAGGTGGTACTGAGCTGTGTGTGTGTGTTTGGCATGCGGTTATGCAGCTGCTGCAGCACACTCATTACAAGCGCTTCCATTTCTTCCCATTGCCTCGCCTTGGCACCTTCCATTTAAGCCAAACACCAGAAATGTAAGGAAGGGCTTGTTTCTGGAGTTTCCAGTTCGTTCCATTCATCTAGTCAGGGTGTCTTCTTTGGACAACGCTGTCTGCAGCCATGGGCCCACTCGAAGGGGAGGCGATGGACTGTAGGTCTGTGGAGCTCAGCACAGGGCTGTGCCACGGATGCAGGTATCAGTGAAGTCACGCTCATTTTCAGACAGAATTCTCCTCCCCGATGTGAACAATGAACCAACGGAGTTGTTTTCACAGGATTGTCCTGGAGCCCACGGAGATGCAGGCTTGGGATTCAACGTGATGCTGAGCGGATCTTCTCTGCTTCAGACCAGGCCTCATGTGGCTTCATGCAAGGGTGACTGTAAATCGTCATCTACACCGAGATGCTACAGAGAGACCGAGGGGACTCACAACTGCACCCCGGCAGCAGGTGTGCACCTGGACGATTGCAGGCAGAGAAAATCCTGTGAGCCCACGTGCCACACAGAGTGAGGGAAATTTGATGGGCGAGTCTGGGTGGGGACAGGCTGGGGGCTCGATCGGTTTCCACTGAGTGTGTCTCCAAATCTTCGCTGGAAGTGCAGGGAAGGGGCAAGGCTTGGACGCCAGCATCACTGTTCCTCCAGGCTGGCTGATCCCTTTTCATTTCCAAGTCTCAAGAGCCTGTTCCCTGAAGTCCTGGGGAAGTGTGGTGAGGCGACCCTGCCCCAACAGGGAAGGAGAAGACACCTGTAACCTCCAGAAGCTGGCCGCCTCACAAAGCCTGCTCAAATGGATTCCCGCACAGACTAGCACAGTGGCTCATGCCTGTAATCCCCCTGCTATGGGAGGCTGAGGCCAGAGGCTTGCTTGAGACCAGAAGTTCCAAACCAGCCCAGGCAACAGAGTGAGACCCCATCTCTTAAGAAATAAGAAATAAATTGGCTGGGTGTGGTGGCACATGCCTGTAGTTTCAGCTACTCGGGAGGCTGAGGTGGGAAGATCACTTGAGCCCAGGAGGTGGAGGCTGCAGTGAGCCATTATCCCACCACTGTAATCCATGCTGGGTGACAGAGTGAGATCCATCTCTAAAAAATAAATAACGACCCAGTAGAAACCGCTGGAAGCTGACCCCAGAGCAGGAACAGAAATATGTGGCCCTAAAGCTGGTAGCTACACAGGGCTTTTCCCGTGAAGGACGGACACAGAGTCCATGTAACACACACACACCATTCACACACGTATACATGTGACCACATACCACACACAAAACCACAGCCACATAACCACATATCCCCACATATGTGCACACGGGACCACACACACGTCTATTCCCATCTGTCTCCTACACACAGTCTTTCCTGAGCATTTTATTTTAAAACCACGGCACGTGGCTTCTGCCATGGCTACCAATTTCCCTCCATCCTTTATCACAGCACTGTCCCTCACCGCATGTTCTGGGCACTTCAGAGCCTGCCCTGGGCATCTGCCCATCACCGCAGCCTGATGGTGGCGCTCCAGTGCTGGGGGCTCCCGCTTTGGTACCCGTCTGGATCTGTCACCCACAGCTCCTCTCACTCCATCGCTCTTCTGTGCGCCACCCACCATCATTCCCATGTGAGCAGCACCCTTGGACACAGAGTGCTTCCATTCTGAATACTACCTTAACCTCAGCGTGGGGGACCTCGGACCACACATTCTGCACATGGCCCTGTCCTTGGGGTGCATCACTGGTGACTGCAACTTACCCGTGCCGTCGAACCCCCGTCCGGGTTTACTGAAGTGCAGAAGTGACATGGGCACTTGTAAATCAGCAGGGAGCTCTTAGCCTTGACTCTGGTGGGACAGGAAGGAGGAGAGAAACTCATCTCAGCTTTGTAGGGGGTGCTCAGGGTGGCACTGGAGGCTGCACCGCGTCGTGTCAGCACCACTGCTGTGGGGCGCATGTGTCTCAGAAACTTGTAGACCAGCAGCTCCTGGGAGGTTGTCTGAGTGCTGTCGAGTTATGCACAGTGGCAAACGTAAGAAGCTTCTCATGTAAAGGACTATGACTCTTTGCCACTGGGACGATGCAAAGCAGTGCCTCCACCCACCGTGTGAGACCTGCCCCGCACCAGTGCCTAAGACAGGTTCTGAAGAGTGATGGCAGATGGGAGACAGGTCTGATGTGCAGCTCCCACATGGAGAGACAGAACAGCATGTGGAGACTCATACTGTGGCCTTTCACTCCAGGAACCACCACAGCAGCATACCAGAAAAAACAAAAAAAGGCACAGAGCCTTTGGAAGATGCCATAAAGAATCTGACCAGCAGCACTTGAGTTCCAGATTTTCCCACTGAAATAATCTACACACATGAGAAGGAATCAAACAAGTAATCCTGGTAATATTATGAAACAGGGCTCTATTCCACCCTCAAAAGACCACACTAGCTCCCCAGTGAGAGATCCAAGCCAAGGAGAAAATCAGAATTGCCCAAAAGAATTCAGAAGGTTGATTATTAAACTACTCAAGGAGATACCAAAGAAAGGTGATAACCAACTTAAAGAAATTTAAAAATCAATACAGGATATAGATGAAAAATGCTCCAGGGAAATAGAGATCCTAAAGAAAACAGTCACAACTTCTGGAACAGAAGACAAACTAAGAGAAATAGAAAATGCAGTGGAAACTTTCAACAGCAGAATCTAACAAGTAGAACAAAGAACTTCAGAACTCAAAAACAAGCCTTTTTAAATAACCCAGCCAGACAAAGAGGAAAAAAATAATTTTAAAAAAGAACAAAGCCTCCAAGAACTTAGGGATTATGTTCAACAGCCAAACCTAAAAATAGTGTTCCTGACAAGGCAGACAAATCTACAGGTTTGGAAAACTTATTTGAGGAAATAATCAAGGAAACCTTCCCTGGCCTTGCTAGAGTTCTAGACATCCAAAGACAAGAAGCTCAAAGAATGCCTGGGAAATTCATTGCAAAAAGATCATCACCGAGGCACATAGTCATCAGGTTATCTAAAGTCAAGACAAATAAAACAATCTTAACAGCTGGGAGGCAAAACATCAGGTAACCTCTAAAGGAAAACCTCTCATATTAGCAGAAAATTTCTCAGCAGAAACTCTACACACTAGAAGGGATTGAGGTCCTATCTCTAGCCTCTTCAAACAAAATAATTAACAGCCAATAATTTTGTATTCAGCAAAACTATGTTTCCTAAATGAAGTAGAGATAATGTGTGTTTCAGAACAACAAATGCTGAGAGAACTAGCCACTAACAAGTCAGTCCTACAAGAAACACTAAAAGGAGTTCCAAATCTTAAACAAAACCTCAAAATACACCAAAACAGAACCTCCTTAAAGCATAAATCTTACGGGACTGAGAAAACAGTAACACAAATTTAAAAACCAAGGTATTCAGGCAACAACTAGCATGATCAATAAAACAGTACCTCACATCCAAACGCTAACACTGAATGTAAATGGCCTATAAGCACCATCTAAACAATACAGAGTGGAAGAACGGAGAAAAATCCACCAACCAAGTATCTGCTGTCTTCAAGAGATGCACCTAATGTATAAGGACTGAAATAAACTTAAGGTAAAGGGGCGGAAAAGATATTCCATACAAATGGAAACCAACAGCAGGCAGGAGGAACTATTCTGATACCAGACTCAACAGACTTTAAAGCCACAACAGTTAAGAAAGACAAAGAGCAACATTATACGATGATAAAAGAATCACTCCAAAAGGAAAAATATCACAATCCTAACTATATATGCACCTAACGAGGGACCTCCCAAATTTATAAAACAATTCTTACTGGACAGAAGAAATGAGACTGATGAAAACACAATTATAGTGACGGACACAATACCGCACCGATAGCACTAGACAGGTCATCAAGACAGAAAGTCAACAAAGAAACAATGAACTTAAACTATATCCCAGAACAAAAGGACTTGACAGGTATTTACAGAACATTCTACCCAACAACTGCAGAATGTACATTCTTTTCATCAGTATCTGCAAGATACATCATATAACAGGCCACAAAACAAGTTTCAATGAATTTAAGAAAATCAGAATTACATCAAGTATTTTTTCAGACCACAGGGGAATAAAATTGGTATTTAACTCCAAAAGGAACCCACGAAATTACACAAATATGTAGAAATTAAATAATGGCTTCTGAATGATCTTTGGGTCGACAATGAAATCCATAGGGAAATTTTAAAGTTCTCCAAACTGAATAACTGTCACAAAACTTATCAAAACCTCTAGGACACAGCAAAAGCGATGCTAAAAGGAATGCTCACAGCATTAAATGGCCACATCAAAAAGACTGAAAGAGCACAAACAGACAATCTAAGGTCACACCTGAAGTAACCAGAGAAACAAGATCAAATCAAACCCAAACCCAGCAGAAGAAAAGTAATAACGAACATCAGAGCAGAACTAAATGAAATTCAAACAAACAAACAAAAAAACAAAAAAACCACAAAAGATACATTAAAAAGCCAGTTTTCTGAAAAGACAAACAAAATTGATTGAACATTAGCAACATTAAGCAAGAAAAGAAAAGATCCCAATAAGCTCAATTAGAAATGAAATGAGAGATAGCACAACTGATACCACAGGAATACAAAAGATCATTTAAGGCCAACATGAACACCATTATGCACACAAACTAGAAAATCCAGAGGAGACGGATAACTTCTTGGAAATATACAACCCAGCTAGATTAAATCAGGAAGAAATAGAAACTCTTAACAGATTAATAACAAGTAGTGAGATTGAAACAGTAATAAAAAAATTGCCAACTAAAATATCCGGGATGTATTCACAGCTGAATTCTATTAGGCATCCAAAGAAGGACTGGTACCAATCTTATGAAACTATTAGAAAAGATAAAGAGGGAATCCTCCATAAATCATTCTATGAAGCCAGTATCACCTTAATACCCAAACCATGAAAGGACATAGCAAAAAGAGAAAACTACAGACCAATATCCCTCATGAATATAGATGCAAAAATCCTCAACAAAATACTAGCTAACCAAATCAAACAGCATAGCAAAAAGATAATAACACCATGGTCAAGTGGGTTTCATACCAGGTATGCAGGAATGGTTTAATATATGCAAGTCAACAAATGTGATACCTCACATAAACAGAATTAAAAACAAAAAATCAGAGATCATCTCAATAGATGCAGAAAAATCATCTGACAAGCTCTGCCATCCCTTTATAAATAGAACACTCATCAAAATCAGCACAGAAAGGACATACCTCAAGGTAATAAAAGCCCTCTATGACAAACCCGCAGCCAACATTATACTGAATGGGAAAAGTTGAAAACATTGCTCCTCAGAACTGGAATAAGACAAGGATGCCCACTTTCACCACTTCCTTTCGACACAGTACTGGCAGACCTAGCCAGAGCAATCACAGAAGAGAAAGAAAAGGCATCCAAATTGGTAAACAGGAAGGCAAATTGTCCCTGTTCACTGATGATATGGTCGTATACCTAGAAAACTCTAAATACTCATCCAAAAAGCTCCTAAATCTGATAAATGAATTCAGTAAAGTTTCAGGATACAAAATCAATGGACACAAATCAGTAACATTGCTGTGTGCCAACAATGACCAAGCTGAGAATCAAATGAAGAAGTCAACCCCTTTTGCAACAGCTGAAAAAAAAAACAACTTAGGAATATACCTAACCCAAAAGGTGAAATATCTCTACATGGAAACCACAAAAACCTGCTGAAAGTGAACATAAAAAACGCAAATAAATGGAAACACATCCCAGGCTCGTGGATGGGTAGAATTACTATTGTGAAAATGACCGTACTGCCAAAGCAATCCACAAATTCAATGCAATTCCCCTCAAAGCAGAATCATCTTTCTTCACAGAACTAGAAAAAACAATCCTAAAATTCATATGGAACCAAAAAAGACCCCAGATAGCCAAGGAAGACTAATCAAAAAGAACAAATCTGGAGGCATCACATTACCTGAATTCAAACTATACTACAAAGCTACAGTTATCAAAACAGCAGGGTACTAATATGGAAATAGGTGTGTAGATCAATGGAACAGAATAGAGAACCCATAAATAAAGCCAAATACTTACTGCCAATCGATCTTCAACAAACAAACAAAAAACATCAAGTGGGGAAAGGACATCCTATTCAATACATGGTGCTGGGATAATTCACAAGCCACATGTGGAAGAATGAAGCTGGATCCTCACCTCGCACCTTTTACAAACATCAACGGAGGATGGATAAAAGACTTAAATCTAAGACCTGAAAGCATACAAAAATCTACAAGATATCATCAGAAAAACTTTTCTAGGCATTGACTTTGGCAAAGAGCTCATGAGAAAGAATCCAAAAGCAAATGCAACAAGAACAAAGATAAATAGATGAAATTTATCTTAATTTATCTTTATTTTAAATAAGTACCTTCTGCACAGGAAAAGAAGTAATAAGCAGACTAAATAGAACCCACGGAAAGGAAGAAAATATTCACAATCTGTACATCTGACAAAGGACAAATATCCAGAATCTAAAAGGAACTCAAACAAATCTGCAAGAAAAAAACCAAATCATCCAATTGGGTGTGGTGGCTCATGCCTGTAATCCCAGTCCTTTCAGAGGCTGGGGCAGGCAGATCACTTGAAGTCAAGAGTTCAAGACCAGCCTGGCCAACATGGTGAAACTTGTCTCTACTAACAATACAAAAATTAGCTGGGCATGCTGGTGGGTGCCTGTAATCCCAGGTACTTGGGAGCCTGAGGCAGCAGAATCGCTTCAACCCAGGAGGCAGAGGTGTCAGTGAGCCAAGATCATGCCCCTGCACTCCAGCCTGGGTGACAGAGTGAGACTCTGTCTCAAACAAACAAACTATAAAACCAATCCCATCAAAAAATGGGCAACATTCATGAAGAGACAGTTCTCAACAGAAGATATACAAATGGCCAACAAGCATAGGAACAAATGCTGAACATCACTAATTAACAGGGAAATGCAAATAAAATCCACAATGCAATACCACCTTACTCCTGGAGGAATGGCCATAATTTAAAAAATAAAGAAATAACAAATGTTGGCACGGATGTGGTGAAAAGGGAACACTTTTACACTGCTAGTGAGAATGTAAACTAGTACAACTACTATAAAAAACAGTACGGAGATTCTGTAAAGAACTTAAAGGTAGAAGTATCATCTGATCTAGCAATCCCACTACTGGCTATCTACCCAGAAGAAAAGAAGTTATCTTATGAAAAAGATACTTGCACCCACATGTTTATAGCAGCATAGTTTGCAATTGCAAAAACATGAAACCAGCCTAAAACAAATCAGTGGATAAAGAAAATGTGATATATATTTGTGATCTGTATATATGTAAATCCCATGGAATACTACTCAGCCATAAAAAGGAATGAAATATCAGCACTCACACAACCTGGATGGAGTTGCAGACCATTACTCTAAGTGAAGTAACGCAAGAATGAAAAACCAAACATCGTAGTATCTCACTTATAAGTGGGAGCTACGCTACGAGGATGCAAAGGCATACGAATGATGTAAGGGGCTTTTGGGACTCAGGGGGAATGATGAGAGGAGGGTGACAGATTAAAGACTACACACTGGATACAGCATACATTGCTCGGGTGGTGGGTGCACCAAAATCTCAGAAATCAACACTAAAAATCTTTTCCATGCAACCAAACACCTTGTTCCCCAAAACTATTGAAATAAAATAAAAATAAAAATTATAACTAGGCCTGGCGCAGTGGCTTACATCTGTAATCCCAGCACTTTGGGAGGCCAAGGCGGGCAGATCATGAGGTCAGGAGATCGAGATCATCCTGGCTAACAGGCAGAAACCCATCTCTACTAAAAATACAAAAAAAAAAAAAAAAAAAAAAATTAGCCCTGTGTGGTGGCCGGCGCCTGTAGTCCCAGCTAGTCGGGAGGCTGAGGCAGAAGAATGGCATGAACCCGGGAAGTAGAGCTTGCAGTGAGCCACGATCACACCACTGCACTCCAGCCTGGGTAACAGAGCGAAATTCCATTTCAAAAAATAAAAATAAAAATAAAAAAGTTATAACTATATAAGCAAAGAGTATTGGAGGATATTTGTATAACCTTAGAGTAATGAAGCCTTTTTAAAGCAAGACAAAAGGAAATGTTAACAAATTTGGCTTCAGAAAAGTTCACAACCTCTACACTGTGAAAGATCCCATAGGGTTCCTAGTATGCAAAGAGCTGTTACGTTTGATAATCCAAATAGCCCAACTGTTGAACGTTAATTCACACAACAAAAATTGTAAAATGGTCAAAACATGAAAAAATGTTCAGTCGTAATTGTAGTAAGGAAATGCATATTAAAATATTATATATTTTCTTTGAATAAAACTAAGCACACTATTAGTATCTCATACTGAGAAGAGCGACAGCGTTGAATGAAGTGTGAACTGCTCCACCCTTTTGGGAAAGTCGTCAGAAAGAGTCTGTGAAGATTGAAAATGCGCGTGCCCTTTGACTCTTAGCTTCCAAAATAAAACGAACTGCACTGCACAACACTGGCTCAAAGACGCTTCTTGAAACCCTGTTTGTGAAGCCAGCCCTGGCCCTGTTGGGTGGGGCTCTGGGGTCAAGGCACCCCCAGTGCTCCCATTTACTTAGCACCTTGACTCAGGAACAGGTTGGACTCTCAGAGCTTACAATTTCTACGAAATGCTATTAGAGATCATAAGAAATACATTCAGACTCACAACTACACATGTGTTCATGGAGAGATGTAGAAATAAATAAGTGGGTCTTATTCTTGTGTGTTAGTTTAGATGTTAGTTATGAAGAAGGGAGTGAAGAATGTAGTTTCTGCAAGTAAGACAAGCACATTGAGATAGATAATTTGGTATAATTTAGCAACATTAACCAAAACTATTTTATCTTCTACTGCATCATCCCATGATTTCAAAATGTCTCATCATAGGTGAATTATTTTCCAAAGTCATTTGAGTTAAGAAAAGAATACAGCTATTCTTCAGAGTGACCAAGCTACTGCAGGAAGCTTGCAACTTACCCCTGTGCAGATGAGTCCAGGGCGCCATCTCCTTGCTGTGGGGAAAATGAAAATTCGTCACATGAAAAAAGAAGTTGTTGACATGCAGCTGATTCTTACGTAAAAGTCACGTCTATTATTCCTGGGTTTTGAGGAATGGTACCTGGAGTTCTCTTGGGTCCTGAGTTTAGATCTCAGAACCACTTACGTGTGCACGCGTTTTCATTTCTCTCTGGTGAGGAACTGGGAGTGGGATTCTGGTCATATATTAGACATTTATCTTTTAAAGAAATGCCAAACTGCTTTCCAATGTGGTAGCACTTTACACCCTCATTTACCTCCCACTAGCAAAAAACGCAGGAGACTTGCAATTTCTCTACAACTTCACCAACCCTCGGTGGTGTCTGTCTTTTTGATGACAGGCATTCTCCTGGGTGTGTGCTAGTGTCTGATTGTGGTTTCACTTTGCAGCTGCCTGATGTAGAATGATGTGGAGCATAGTTTTCCATGTGCTTATGTGGCATCCATGTAGCTATACATCTACATCTACCTTGGTAAGGAGTTTGTTCAAATCTTTTGCCCATTTTTTAGATGTATGTATGTATTTTAATTTATTTTTGTAGAGATGCTCAGGCTGGTCTTGAACTCCTGGCCTCAAGCAATCCTCTTGCTTGGCCTCCCAAAGCACTGAGATTATAGGTGCTTCCCATTGTGTCCAGCCCTCTTGCCCATTTGAAAAACTGGGTTTTCTGTTTATGTTTTTGTTTGTTGTTTTTTTTACAATTGCACTTTGAAAGCTCTTTGTGTCTTTGTGTATTCCGGACATCAGTTTAAAACTTGAAAATATTTTGTTTTGCGTGTGGCTTGCACAGGAACGAACACCTGGCTTTATTGTGCTTCGCTTTACCGCACTTCACAGATACTGTGTTTTTTCACAAATTGAGGGTTTGTGGTGACCCTGGTCCAGCAAGTATGTCGGCGCCATTTTCCCCACAGTGTGTGCTCACTTCAAGCGTCTGTGTAAGCAGCTTTTAGCAATAAAGCACTTTTCATTCAGATACATAGTTTTAGACATAATGCTGTTACACACATGTCATGTAAATAACTTTTATAAGCACTGGGAAACCAGCAATTCATGTGACTTGTTTTACTGAGATGTTCACTTTGTTGTGGCTTTCTAAAACCAAACCTGCAATATCTCTCAGGTGTGCCTGTATTTTCATTTTCTTTAATGGTGACTTTTGAAGAGCAAATATTTTCAATTTTGGTAAAGTCCAAACTATGATTTTTTTCTTTAATAAGCAGTGATTTTGGTATCAGATCAAAGAAAAGCTTTGTCTCACTAAAGATCACAGAGATTGCATTCTATGCTTGTTTCTAGAAGTGTTCTATGTTCAGCTTTTAAGTTGAGGTGTCAGATGGATTTGGGGCTAATTTTTCTGTGGGGAATGAAGTGATCCTGGGTAATCTTTGTACAGGTATGAAGAACTCAATCATTCTTTTTTCTTTTCCATGTGGATATCCAATTGTTCTAGTACCACTTGTTGAACTATAATTTCTCCCCATTTAATGATTTTAGTAGCGTTATTTAAAGTCAATTGACCATATATGAAAGCTTTAACTTTGGACCTTTCTTCTGGTCCATTTCTCTATATCTGTCTCTGTCGGCGCCACACTGTTTTTATTACTGTAGCTTTATGTCGCTCTCTATGTCAGTGCCACCTGTCTTTAGTGCTACAGCTTTATAGCAAAATTTAAAGTCTGGTTGTGTAAGTTCTCCAATTTTATTTTTTCTCAAAATCATTTTGGCTAGTACAGTAGCCTAGGTCTTTTGAATTTGCATATACATTTTAGGATCACCTTGTCATTTCTGCTAAAACAGAAGCCTGCTGGGGTTCAGCAGGGATTGTGGTAACTCTGTAGATAAGTTTTGGGGAAAATTGCTCTTTCAATAGTATTTTTTTCCAATCTATGAATGTTGTATACCTTTTCACTTAATAGAGCGTCTCTGACTTCTCTCAGTCATGGTGTGTAGCTTTCAGTGTACATATTTGCACAAGGTTTGTTAAATTTATTCTTTTTTTATTAGATTGTGAAAGGAAGTTTTAAAAACATAACCCAGATTTTTCATTGCTGGTGGATACAGATGTGCAAGTGTGTATTTTAATATGTGCCCCACGACCTTGTTAAGCGATTTTATTATCTTAACTAGGTCTTAAAACATACTTTTTAGCTTTCATTGCCTGCAAATAAACACAGTTTTACTTCGTATTCTGTGTGCCTTCATTTTCCCTGCTGCGCTGGGCTGGCCGGAATGTTCCGGCGACATCAGCAGTGGGAGGAAGGGGCGTCATCACCTGTGCCCAGCCTCCAAGAGAGGGTCACCAGCCTTTCACCAGGAAATGTCATGTCAGGTACACAGGGTGCTTTCCTATCATTCCTAGGTCACTGAGAGTTGTTAAAAATCATGAATGGGAACTTGCTGTTAACAAACCTTTTTCTGCATTGATTGGCAAGATTGCATGGTTACCGTTCTCTATTGGACTAACATGCTGAGCTGTAGTAATTGATTTCTAGGCCTTAAGCCACTGCTTACCCCTGGAGTGACATCACTTGGCCACAGTGCACAGTGATGCTGTGCCCCGTGCTGCTCCATTTGGTTTGCCAAGGTCTTATCAGTGATCTTTGCCTGTGTTTCCTGAATGTACTGGCTTATGAATATCTGGCTTTGGTGTCAGGTTGATAGTGGCATTGCTGAATGAGTTGGGAAGTGTTGCTTCCTTCTCTGTTTTCTGAAAGAGTCTGTGTGTAGGTGGTATTGTATTTTTTCTTAAAATCTTTGCTGGAATTCATGCATGAAGACTACAGGGCCTGGGATTTTTCTTCACTGGGAGATTTTAAATTAGTAGTTCAGTCTCTTGGCTGTTCTATGTCTATTTAGACTTTCTATGTCTTCTTGAGTTAGTTATAATAATTCACGTCACTTAACTGGAGAGGGAACTAACTTCCTTAGGTTAAAAAGCATGTTTCAGGCCAGGTACAGTGGCTCATGCCTATAATCCCAGCAGTTTTGGAGGCGAAGGCGGGCGGGTCACCTGAGGCCACAAGTTTGAGACCAGCCTGGCGTGTCAAAACCACGTCTCTACTAAAAATACAAAAATTAGCCAGGCGTAGTGGCATACATCTGCGATCCCAGCTACTTGGGAGGCTGAGGCAGGCAAACTGTTTGAACCCAGCAGGTGGAGGCTGCAGTGAGCTGAGATTTCACCACTTCACTCCACCCTGGGCAACAGAGCAAGACTCTGTCTCAAAAAAAAAAAAAAAAAAAAAAAAAAAAAGATGCAAAAAGCACATTTCAACTTTGGAAGATGTATAATGCAGTACAGAAATGTCCAGGAGACTCAGTTCCTTTCCTATCTTTGCACTAGGAAGTCATTGGTGCATGACTGGTGTCTATGTTAATAAAGACACATAGACACACCCATGCACAGAGCCTCACACACAGACACACACACTCACAGCAGAGTCCACGGGCTGCATCAGCCCTGAAGTAAAGGAGCGTGGCTGAGAGGTCCCAACCACAGAGTGACCTTAGACATTGTCCCAGGCCTCGAGAAATGGAGCAGAGAGACAGGTGGTACCTGGAGAAATCCTTCCTCCATTTGCATGTATGGATCTTTCCTCACTGCTTGATGTTTTGAACTCTCTTCTTTGCAGGTCTTAATGAGATACTCAAAGGTGGTCATCTTCTTGGCCTCTGGAAAGGGAAAAGGAGGAACAGGACAAGTTACCAGCCCTGCGGCTTTGCAAGGCGCCCACAGGACAGCTCAGCAGGGCGGCCAGTGCCACTGATCCGGCCCCTGCACAGGGAGCCCGGCTCCACCCACCATGCAGGCCCTGTGAGGCCAGGATGGGTGCAGGCGCCTTGTGGGCCCAGAGCTGCAGCTCGCTGATGGTCAGCAGGAGGGGTCTGCAGCTGTCACCTGGGGACCGGTGCTGATCCACGCCCCCCCCGCCTGCCAAGGCCTCACTGAGCTGCATTGTTAGTGGTGTCAGAAGACGAGCTGCCTCTCACAGACCTGCGTCCCCCATACCATGCAGCCTGAGAGGTTGCTCCAGATCCCCTGGGATCGCTGGCAGGGGTAAGAGGCCAGCTCAGGAGGGGCCGCTCGGTCTGAGCGTCCAGGTAGCCTACGGGGTTCCTCACATCTGGACACCAGGTGGGGCACACCTTGGGGGATGCACAGAGACCCCGAACTCGGAGGACCACACAGTACGGTGGCCACCCCAAGGTGCTGGCTAGCAGGTCCTGGGACCACACGCTCCTGAAGGTGCTCAGAGCCCCAGGCCCAGGAGGTGAACACGAGTGCTGTGAGTGCCACTCAGCACAGCCTCTGATGGGGCTGAGACAGGTCACCATCCCTGCAGCCCTGCACAGTGCCCACAGGACAGCTCAGCAGGCTGGCCAGAGCCCCATCCACCCGGCCCGCCCTGCGGGCAGCAAAGCAGCCCAGAGAGGCAAAGCAAATCCTGAGACACCCGTTTATCTAAAAGAGCCGTCTTAATAAACGTTAATAAAATGGGCTCTGCACCTATTTCAGCCACAAGCTTCCATGGAGGGGACAAGCTCTCCATGCTTCTTTCCCTAAACTCCAACACCGTGAGAGCCGATGTCTTGTGACTATTTCTGGAGACTGGGGCGGCCGCCCACAGAGGCCTATTTGCAGTGAGGAGCAGATGGCGGTTGGCGCCCTGGGGAGCTGCCTGCGGCCAGCCCAGCCCTCACAGGATGCATCTCACCACAGCTTCTCCCATCCTGTGAGGTAGAGAAGAAGCTCCTGGCCGTCCTGGAGTCACTGCCCAGGGAGGCTCTGGGTCACGGGGGTGGGGACTGGCCTGGGCGTCGTGATCCCAGGCATCCTGCCTCCCGCCCACAGCAGCCGCCTGCCTGTCCTTTCATGTTTCTGCCACACCTGGTCTGGGCTTTGTGTTCAAGGAGCCCGTTGGCAAGTGCAGTGCCTGGCTCAGAGGACAGACCAGACCATCCCCCCCAGCCACGCATGGCTTCAGGCCCACTGCCCTTCCCTGCTCCTCCACCGCCTGAGGCAAGGGCCAGCTTCTCCGCAGCACAAGTGCCATCCACACTTGTTTGTGTCTCATTCTTCATCCTCTCCCCGCAGCATGCAGGTGACCATGCCTCACCCAAAGAAGCCTGCAGCCCCCCACGTGCTCAGCACACAGTGGGCATTGACTATTTTAACCCGGGGAAACATTTTGTACACAACGTTGGAAAAAAATGACAAGTGCGGACTTTGTATTACTGGGCAGTTTGAGCATCCGTTAATCTGAGGCACATGTGGATAAGACCATGTGGCCTCGGCCCAACCTCAGCTGATTCTCCTGTTGTGGGGGACTCACCTTGACTGAGCACCTGAGGGTGAGAGATTTCCTGATAAGGAGAGATGATGAATTCCCGGTGGAGTGAAACTCCAGAAAAGCCTTCATAGGTGGTAAACCCAAAAATATTTAAATATGAGAGATTGCTAGATAATTCTAGAAAGTAGTTTTAAAAATATTCCTGATTCTAAGAGGGGTGGAGAGTTTTGAAGGAGGCCCAAATGACTTCTCACTCTTAAGGGTTTCAGCTTCAGGAACAGGCAGCCTGTAACATTCTACAAGGCAGACGTGCATCTCCATGAAGTTACATCTGAGGCTTTAGTTCCATTCCATTCAGTAAACATATCCTAAGCACCCACTCTATACAGGCACTGGCCTTGACATCTAAAATTAAAACTCTGAAAACATCACATTCAGCACTGTGTCCGTAGGATTTAACCCCGTGATTTTCATTGCACTTTCATTGAAAAAAATTCAACCCTCAGGCAAATAACAGTAACTGTAAGATGTGCGTTAGAGGTGTGTGTTTTAAAACATTCCCAGGGTTGTGTGGGGATGGTGGTTTGTAGGGTAACCTGTGGTTATGAACAAGGAGCCTCTTGGTGAGGCGTGTTCCTTCTGAGCTGGGTGTTCTTGCCACAACTGCAGGCAGGGGCTGCTCTGGAGATGGAGGTGAGCCCAGAGCCTGACCCACCCCACTCCCTCTGCCCTGACCAGGGGTTGGCCAAGCTGTCAGGAGCAGGGCATTCTTGGGGGCTGGCCTGGACACACTCTGCTGCCCGCGTCCACAGAAACCCCGAGAGGCCACAGCCTTGGGGCCACCACTGCCCAGAGAACGAAGACGCTTTGCAGCTGGCCCACCATGACCAAAACGGCTGGTGCCAGGAGCAGGGAGGTTGTTGTTACTTCCAACAACAGGTTTCCTTGGGGCTGGGGAGTTTACTCTCCTCGTTCAGCAACATTACTGACCGCCTACTGCTCTGTCCACTGTGAGACTCAGCAAGACCACCAGCTCTCGCTTCAGTTGTTTGGTTAGTGGGTGACCTGCCTGTAATATTTTTCATTGTTAGAATTTCTACTTGTGCTTTTCTAAGTCCACCTGTTCTTATTTCATAATGTTCTGTTCTTGCCTAATAGATCCCATTCCATTGTTCTTATTTCATAATGTCCTGTTCTCGCCTAGTAGATCCCATTCCACTGTCTCTGAACATTTTAAACTTGTTACTTCAAGCACCCGGCACCGCTCCTGCAGGTCTCGGCATGAGTTCAGCTTCTTGCTGGGCCTGCTGGGCCCTAATGGATTTAATTTCTTCCTGTGATTTGCCCTTTTTGTCCATGATCTCACTTCTGGGAGAGGCTGACCCTGAACACATGCGCACACGGGGGACAAAGACTCTGGCCCCAGTCGTGGGGAGCTCAGGGTTAGGGACATACTCAAGTAGAGGTGTAAAATGAGCAGCTCTGACCACCCAGGCTTGCGGGGATCGGGGGCTTAGGGTGGGGACATACTCAGGTAGATGTGGAAGATGAGCAGCTGGCCCAGGTGCACCAAGCCAAGAAGGTCCAGCAGGAGCACGAGCATCCCGATGATCACGACTATCAGGGTCTGCACCTGCACCGGGAACAGGGGGAGGAACAGCAGCCACGTGTTCGTATTCTTGACATCTGTGGAGACAAGGGAGAGACAGTGTGTCCAGCACCTGCTGACGGGTGCCACATCAGGTGGACGTCGCAGACCAGAGCTTGCTGGGGATGGGGCGGCATGGGGACAGCCAGTGCGAGGGATGCCTCCCTGCCCGGGTGGACGCCTCCCTTACCTGAGTGCCCCATAGGCCCTGCTGCCTGCAGTTGGTTTTCATGATCCCTGCTTTATGGATCTGGGAGGTGAGGCTCCAACAGGGTCACTAAGTGCCAGGGTCATAGCACCCACCCATTCCTAAGTGCCGGGGACACAGCGCCCACCCCTTCCTCACTAAGTGCCGGGGTCACAGCGCCCACCCCTTCCTCACTAAGTGCCGGGGTCACAGCGCCCACCCCTTCCTCACTAAGTGCCGGGGTCACAGCGCCCACCCCTTCCTCACTAAGTGCCGGGGTCACAGCGCCCACCCCTTCCTCACTAAGTGCCGGGGTCACAGCGCCCACCCCTTCCTCACTAAGTGCCGGGGTCACAGCGCCCACCCCTTCCTCACTAAGTGCCGGGGTCACAGCGCCCACCCCTTCCTCACTAAGTGCCGGGGTCACAGCGCCCACCCCTTCCTCACTAAGTGCCGGGGTCACAGCGCCCACCCGTTCCTCACTAAGTGCCGGGGTCACAGCGCCCACCCGTTCCTCACTAAGTGCCGGGGTCACAGCGCCCACCCGTTCCTCACTAAGTGCCGGGGTCACAGCGCCCACCCCTTCCTCACTAAGTGCCGGGGTCACAGCGCCCACCCCTTCCTCACTAAGTGCCGGGGTCACAGCGCCCACCCCTTCCTCACTAAGTGCCGGGGTCACAGCGCCCACCCCTTCCTCACTAAGTGCCGGGGTCACAGCGCCCACCCCTTCCTCACTAAGTGCCGGGGTCACAGTGCCCACCCGTTCCTAAGTGCCGGGGTCACAGTGCCCACCCCTTCCTCACTAAGTACCGAGGTCACAGTGCCTGCCGGCTCTGCCAGGCCCCAGCACCCATCCATCCCTTCCTCACTAAGTGCCGGGGTCACAGCACCCACCCCTTCCACACTAAGTGCTGGGGTCACAGTGCCTGCTGGCTCTGCTGGGCCCCAGCACCCATCCCTTCCTAGGTGCCAGGGCCCCAGCACCCACCCCTTCCTCACTAAGTACCAAGGTCACAGTGCCTGCCGGCTCTGCCAGGCCCCAGCACCCATCCATCCCTTCCTCATTAAGTGCCAGGGTCACAGCACCCACCCCTTCCTCACTAAGTACCGAGGTCACAGTGCCTGCCGGCTCTGCCAGGCCCCAGCACCCATCCTTTCCTAACTACTGGGGTCACAGCACCCACCCCTTCCTCACTAAGTACCAAGGTCACAGCGTCTGCCGGCTCTGCCAGGCCCCAGCACCCATCCCTTCCTCATGGCCCACGCTGTGTCCCTGGACCCTCTGCACCCTAAAACAGCCGCCTTCAAACAGAACAGGAAAGCCACAGCTCTCGCCTGGGGTCATTTCTAAGATATGGTCCTCTGTGACACTGGGCTGCCAACACTCAAAACCACAACACTTCCAAAAATCAGGCGTAATGCAGAACGGCAGAGGGCCGGGCAAGGCAGAACGGCAGAGGGTTGGATTCAGTGTGGATGTCTTTGGGTGACGGACCCTCTCTGGAACTGGCAGCCTCGGGGGCCATCCTAGAAGGCAAACATCACACTTGGCCTGACGGGACCGCAGCTCCATGTGCCTGGGCTGGGCTGGACCCCATGCTGCCCCCCTTAGCCAGTGACATCACGATGAGTTCAGCCCATGAGAACAAGGAGCTGCTTTGCTCAGTGCCCTGCTGGTTTTGAAGCCCTGCAGAATCATCTGGAACAGCAAACTCAGGAATTCGCTCAGGCCACAATCAATGAACTCACATGGAGACACTGGCACTGCTGTGTGGAAGCAGCATGTTCCAGGAGAGAAGTCAGCACACGTCATTTCGGCCACCTCTGCCCTCTCACGCTCCCCTGGCATCCCCCAAAGTGAGAGCCCAGACAACGTGGAGGCTGCTGGGGAAGGTGACTTGCTACAGGGGAAGAAGAATGCAACAGGCATTGTCCTGGGCTTGGGTCCGCTGAGGTCAGGGCCTCACCAGGGTGGAGCTGGCTTTCAGAAAGCTTCAGAAGTGGCTGTGAGGCCCTGGAGGCATCAGTCGTGCTTCCAAGTGGAAGGAGGAGCTTTAGGGCCTTCCACATGGAGCTGGCAAAGCTCATCGTTGAAAAAAATGTCACACCGTGTTGGCTCCGGAATGTTCTGGAACGAGGGGCAGGAAGTCCTCCCTCTCTCGCCACCTGGGCCGTGTGCAGTGCGGGCGCAGACATGCCTGGGGCCAAGACTGGCAGTCTGGACCTGCACCCCGAGGGGCTTCTCTGGCCCAGGTCCTCCTGGTCAGGGTCCCAGCGCTGCTGTGATAAATACTTCAAGTGGTGGTGGGTGGGGGCAGCTTCCACAGCAGACTCTTGCAGTCTGAGGCAGGGCTCTGACGTCTAGCTGCAGGACAGGTGGGCACGCTGCCTCTGCAGGGTCCAGGGAGGTCCTCCCACCTCTGCCAGCTCCTGTGGCTCCGGGCAACCCTGGGCTGTGGCTGTGTGACTCCACCCCTGCCTCCATCCTCACGGGGCCACCTCCCCTCTGCGTCTCTCCTTTCTCTTACAAGCACACTCATGGCTGGATTTGGGACCCCTGGGACATCCCAGCACGACCCTCCCACCTCAGATCTTAAGTCACAGCCACAGGCCCATTTCCTGAGGACACTGGCATCACGGGATCTGGGTTAGGCGTGGACTCGCCTCTGGAGCCCACAGTCCTCACCGCCACATGTCTCCAGTCGCTCAGTGTGGGCACTGGTTCCCGAGGCCCAGGCTCCAGACCCTCTTGGCCAACAGCCTCAGCGCCCCGCAGCCTACAGCCCAGCACCCTCAGCGCTGCCTCCGCTCTCCCTCCCCACGGGCTGCTCCTGCAGGACGGGAACCCCCACCCTCCCACAACTACACGGCCCCACAGGACGGTGTGACAGGTGCCACAGGACGGTGTGACAGGTGCTACAGGGCTGACTGCAGACGGCGGGGGCAGAGGTGGACCCCCCCGTCTCTCGCCTGACACGACCTGGCAGCATCCACAGAGCAGCATGGCCAGCGCCGTCCCCGAGCCTGCCTCCTGCGTGCTGGGGGCTGCTGGGCTGTGTGGATACTGGGCTGCTGCCATCGGCCCAGGTCAGAGCCTGCCTGGGGCAACAGGGACCAACCACCCCAGACCCGATACTACTGCCCGGAAAGACGGCTGGAGGCGAGGACGAGGCCCCCCGAGAGCGGCAGCCACGTACCTTCATACTTAGGGTCCGTGCGGAGCACCCCGGGGTTCACGAGGTACTGGACGAGGATGTACAGCAGGACGGCGATCAGGCAGAGCATACCGGCTGTGGCCGAGGCCACAGTGCTGAAGAAGAACCTGCCGGGAGACACACAGGCAGGCATGGGGGTGGGGACGCGGGAGCAGCGCGGGCAGGTGTGGGGGGCACGGGGGCAGGGGGCACGCAAGGGGAGGTGTAGGGCGTGCAGGGGCACAGGGGGCGTGTGGGACAGGTGGGGGGGCGTGGAGGCAGGGGCGGGGACACGCAGGGCATCTGGGACAGGGGCAGGGGCGTGCAGGGCAGGTGGGGGGTGCAGGGGCAGGGGTGGGGACGCGCAGGGCATCTGGAGCCCGCAGGGTGGAGGTGACAGGTCAGCGTGGGCGTCCATTGAGAGAGGGCACCTGGCCACCACCCGACGCTGGCCTCAAACCCCGCTCCTCACCGCGCCTGGAAGCTCAGGCTCCCGTCTCTGTCCCATCCTGTGATGCCCCCCCCAGGTCTCCAGGCCTCTCGCTGGAGAGGGGTGGCCGTGGGACATTCCCACCATCACACCGCCCGACAATTCAGGCAGCCCTTCTTGCAAACGTGATTGCATTTAATCCCCACAAGGAACAAGGAGGTTGTGAGGAGGGGGAACCGGCCCTTCTCACGAGTGGGGAAAGTGAGGTCAGAGATGCGGTGTGACTCGCCCAGGCCTAGCAGCAGAGCGTGAGGGTCACACGGCATCTCTAGTGTCACAGCTCTGGGGCCTCTGCCCGCACCTCCCGACTCCACCTCATTCAGATAGGGCTCCCTACCAGCCAAGGAGCATGCGGGCTGGGTCCACTCAGGGGACCCTGAGCATGGTCTGTGCTGGGGTCTCCAGGGCACCATGCTAGCCAGGGAACGCGAGAGCCATGACAGTGCCGTGGCACCCAGGAGGGCCTGCAGGCTCAGGGACCTGGATCTCTGCACCCAAAGGGAACTCGGGCTGAGGAGGCCCTGGAGGAGCCCGGCCACACCTCGGCTGCAGTCCCCCCTTCTCCAAGGGGTCTCGTGCAAATCTGAGCCAAAAGCGATGTCCGTGCTGTAGACGTGAGACCAAAACCACTCCCAGTCATCTTTGCTCAAAAGATGCAGAGAATAATCCATCCAGAAAAACCAATTCTGGGCAGCAGTTCCTGGAACATACTTTGACTAAACCATCTTCCCCTGGTCTGCCATTATGATATTTTTTAAAAGTATCCTTTAACCTCCTTTAATCTTTCCCATTGTGTTACGTTCACCTAAGCTTGTTTAAATCCCTTTTTCTATTTTCAACTGGAGGTCAGAGCATGGATGCCACAGTCTTCCGAGGAGGCGGTTAGGGGAAAGCCACCTTCCGGGCACTCCTTCTCCCTCCAAGAGTCTTCTGGATAAGCCAGGGGTGAGGGGTGGCTCCGGGCGTGAGGGGCTCCCTGACTGCTGCTCCCTCATACTGCCTTCCCTCTCACAGCTTAGGTTTCCAAAGCAGCAGCCCCTCCAGGCAGCGGACACGACCTACTCTACCCCCCGGTCCTCCTGGGCTTGAGGCCACTTGTGGGGAGTAAAGGCCCCTCATCATCATCCTACTGTCTGGACAGGACTCCCCTCTTCATCCAGGAAAGAAGGTGGGTCTCTAAGACCACAGAGACCAAAGCCCACAGATGGGGCAGAGCCATTCACGCGGGGCCTCCTCTCCCCGCAGCCGCCCAGGGCCGCTCTCCTCTTGGTTAGCGCAGCCTCCTGCCCCTGCTGCCCGTGTTTAACCTGCAGAGTCCGAGGCCAGCACTCGCAGTCTTCCCAGGACACCAGGGCCGCCTGCCTTCTTTCCGTCCCCCTTCCTCTCTTACCACTACGAAGTACACAGCCTCCCTCACAGGTGCTCTGCCATCAGCTCGGCCTCCCCCGCGGGGGCTCCGCCATCAGCTCGGCCTCCCCCGCGGGGGCTCCGCCATCAGCTCGGCCTCCCCGGCGGGGGCTCTGCCATCAGCTCGGCCTCCCCAGCGGGGGCTCTGCCATCAGCTCGGCCTCCCCCGCGGGGGCTCCGCCATCAGCTCAGCCTCCCTGGCGCGGGCTCTGCCATCAGCTCAGCCACCATTGTGGGGGCTCTGCCATCAGCTCCTCAACTTTCCTCATCTTGCTCTCAATGCCGTTGCTCTCTCCGCCTCTGGCGGATGAAGGGACAGAAGCGAGGTTGGCACAGATGCCGGCGTTGGCTGCTGCCCGGAGCCGAGGGCACCCATGACCCCAGCCCTGCTCTCCTGGCGCCCCTTTCCCACACACAGGCGGTGTCTACACTTGGTGCCCACGTGGTCCCTCTCCAGCGCCCCTCCTGAGGAAGGCAGACCCTCTCCTTGCCACCTGCCTGTGGGCCCTCACCCCCTCATCTTCACTGCCAGGGCCCGCCGGATTGAGCCAGCTCGAGGCACCAGAGCAGAATGAGTCCAGAAGGAAGTGGCACCTGGGGCTAGCGTGAGCCAGAGGAGCTGGCCCCACCTTGGCCATCCTAGAGCTGCTCTTCTCCGGGGGAGGAGGCGGGTGGGTCTCCCCGGCCCCTACCATCTCACGCAGCCTCTGGACTCGCTCTGCAGTGACGCAGCCTCTCTGTCCCTGCCGGGCTGCTCAGCCACTCTGGACACATGCTGTGCTCAAGACGGGATGGCAGGGAGGCAGGGCAGGGACCCCCCGGCACGTCCTGTGACACCAGCCAACGTTGGTCCCCACTCCCGCCCACACCAAGGCCTCTTTCAGGTCAGCACGGAGTAGCTGCGGAGCACGCGTGGTTCTTTTCCCTGGTGATCTTCACAACTCAGTGCTGCGGACAGCCGGGGCTCAGCACACGGGGCCTTGAGAGTCCCTGGATCCTCCACCGTGCTCAGGGGAAACACCTCTCGTCTATCAGCCCCCACCGTGCTCAGGGGAAACACCTCTCGTCCTTGCGCCTCCACCGCGCTCAGGGGAAACACCTCTCGTCCTTGCGCCTCCACCGTGCTCAGGGGAAACATCTCTCGTCCTTGCGCCTCCACCGTGCTCAGGGGAAACACCTCTCGTCTATCAGCCCCCACCGTGCTCAGGGGAAACATCTCTCGTCCTTGCGCCTCCACCGCGCTCAGGGGAAACACCTCTCGTCTATGAGCCTCCACCGTGCTCAGTGGAAACACCTCTCGTCCTTGCGCCTCCACCGTGCTCAGTGGAAACACCTCTCGTCTATCAGCCCCCACCGTGCTCAGGGGAAACACCTCTCGTCTATCAGCCCCCACCGTGCTCAGGGGAAACACCTCTCGTCTATCAGCCCCCACCGTGCTCAGGGGAAACACCTCTCGTCCTTGCGCCTCCACCGCGCTCAGGGGAAACACCTCTCGTCTATCAGCCTCCACCGCGCTCAGGGGAAACACCTCTCGTCTATGAGCCTCCACCGTGCTCAGTGGAAACACCTCTCGTCCTTGCGCCTCCACCGTGCTCAGTGGAAACACCTCTCGTCTATGAGCCTCCACCGTGCTCAGTGGAAACAACTCTCGTCCTTGCGCCTCCACCGCGCTCAGGGGAAACACCTCTCATCCGTCCGTGCTGGGTGCCCACTTCCCTTCTGTGGCCCCACCCTTGTGCTGGATGAGCCTCAGCCTGGGTGGAGAGAAGGCAGCCCAGTCCAGGACAGCGCGGTCAGGAGGCCTCAGCCAGCGTGGCCCCGCAAGTGCCCACGGGGGGCCTCCAGGGACTTACTCTGTGCGGATGAGCTTGTCCAGGGATGGCGGCACCACAGCCCCAGAGCCAGACAGGAGGCCGGGGCACACAGGCACCAAGCGCCACCACATCAGGACAGGGACGCGGCCCCAAGAGGACCCTCCACCCTTTCAACACGAGGACCCCTGCCCACAGACCCCTACCTTCCGAATTCCCCCAAGCCTGGCCCGTGCCGGCCGTCCCCGCTGTGCCCCTCACCAGTAATTCCGGCTTCCCACGCAGTTGTTGATCCATTTGCAGTGGTGGTCGAAGCCGGACACGCACTTATTGCAGGAAATGCAGTGTTTGGTTTTCTTGTTCCTGGAGGGATGAATCGGAGAACGCCTGTCAGGCCCCAAGTGCACAGGTTGGGGCAGGGCCAGAGGTCCATCACTGGAAGCCAGGTGCCTCGGAGGAACCAGCCCTGTGTGGCCTGGGGAGTGGGCGTCCAACGGGGAATGGGAGGCTGGGGGAGGGTGTTGAGGTCTGTGGGAAGGAGAAGCAGGGCAGCTGCGGGCAGAGGTAGTCACAGAGCAGGAGGAGCTGTGTCTGTGGCCGCCCTGAGCGTAGACCCCCCACCAGCCTTCCTGCATCAGCCTCACTCTGAGCCACGGCCCTGGAGAAGGCCGCGCCTGCCCCATGGTTCCACGAGTTGAGGCCGGGGACTTGGATCCCACCTGTGCCTACAGGGCCTCCCTTGCAGCCGACAGCAGCCCTGTAGTCACCCCCTAGGCCATCACGGAGGCCTCCAGGGCCCCTGGAGATACTGGAACCCTTACCTCCCTCTTTCCTAGGGGCTTGTCTTGAAAATCCCCAAGAAAGACAGTGCTCTCTTGCCCCGGGACCTCGTGCACAAAATCCACTGAGAACCCAATATGCCTGAGTGCTGCTGCGTTTCATTCCAGGGGAGCAGCGGGTCACCTGCAGGTGACAGACCCAGCCCTCCAGTCTCAGCCCGGCCTGCAGAAGAGTTGGGGCGGCCCGGCACTGCGCCCGGTTCACAGCGTGATGAGGGGCTATCCACCCGCAGCCACAGGGCCAGACCCTGGAACCTCCATTAGCATCAGCTTGCAGCCATGGCACGGGCCCTGAGGGGCCAGCAGTGGCCTGAGCTCTTGGACCTCTGGAGGTGACCCTGACACCGTGGGGCCTCGGCGAGGGCGGGCACTCACACGGTGACCCTGCACAGGTGGCAGAACTGATTCTGGATCACGTGTGCGTGTTTTGATCTGTCGAAGATGGGCATGGGCTGAGAATAGTTCTTCTTGAGTCTGACATTGGAGTCGGCCGGGTCGATGCAGGAGGCGATCAGGTGGACGACGAGGTGGAAGGAGAAGATCCCCCCGGTCACCTGGCATGTCAAGGAAGAACCTGGCCCAGGGCCTGGTCAGCCTGGCACGAGGCGTCCCCGTGAGGCCCAAGGGCCCAGAGGAGGCGCGGCCGCCGGTCAGCCCTGCTCACCCAGCCCTGCACACCCGAGCCCTGTTCACCTGGCCCTGCTCACATGGCCCTGCTCACGCAGCTCTGCACACCCAGCCCTGCACACCTGAGCCCTGTTCACCTGGCCCTGCTCACCTGGGCCTGGCCCTGCTCACCTGGCCCTGCACACTTGAGCCAAGCTCACCTGGCCCTGCTCACCTGAGCCCTGTTCACCTGGCCCTGCTCACCTGGGCCTGCACACCCAGCCCTGCTCACCTGGGCCTGCACACCCAGCCCTGCACAGCCAGCCCTGCTCACCCGAGCCCAGCTCACCCATGCCCGGCTCTGCTCACATGGCCCTGCTCATCCAGCCCTGCACACACGGCCCTATACACCCAGCCCTGCACACCTGGTGCTGCACACACAGCCCTGCTCACCCAGGCCTAGAGGAGATGAGGCCACCCATCAGCCCTGCACACACAGCCCTGTGCCAGTCGGGGACCGGGAAGGTTGCCCCCATGCCCCTTTTGGTTCATCCCTGTTGGACACAGGGCAAATCCCCCACAGAATGCACCGCACCCCCAGAGGCTCGGCCAGCCCAGCCACACACAGTGACCTCAAAACCCTTTACAGCTCGAGGCACAGAGCAGGGCCACAGGAGGGACGCCCCAGGTGTAAACACAGCCAGATGCAGCCCCAAAGGCCCTGGAGGAGCCTGGGTTCTTTCATACCAGAGACCCCTGAGCACTGGGAGAGCAGCACAGCCTCAGACAGGAGGAGCAGGGGGAGGAGGGAGGGAGCTGCACAACCTACCCGCTCCCTCTAGACCCCAGATGGCTCGCTCACGGACCCTCTCCCCGAGAATAGCTCAGGGAAACCTCCCCCCAGACTCACTCAGGGCCCCTCCGGACTCTCTCAGGGACCCCAGACTCACTCAGGGACCCTGGGCCCCTGTCTTGGGCCCTCTGGGCTCGGAGCCTGGCTGCGGGGGCACTGGGGAGAGGGTCCTTGTCCCCTGGAGCCAGGAGAAGCTGGGCTCCCCGTGACTGGGATGTCAGCTCCCGCCCTCAGATCCTGGCTCCCTCCTCCTCTCACCCTGGGACCAACACAGACTCCCCATGGCAACCAAATAGAGGGGGTGGAGTGCGGGGCCCTCCCGTCACCCTGCCTGGCCCTGGACCGCCTTCTAGCCAGGAGTTCAGGGTTGACAGCCATCTCCGCAGGGCAGCCCAGAGGCCCTCGCAGTGTGGCCTAAGCTTGGCATGGAAACGCAGGCTGCCGACCTGCGGGGCACGGCGCTGTTCCTCCTTGGCACCAGGGGCAAGGAAGAAGGTGCTGGCCATGTGCAAAAAGCCACGTAGGGATTTTAGCAGAAGGCTGCCAGCAGGGCGGGTCCTGCGCCAGGCCAGGGGGCTGCTGTCCCTCCTGACAGAGCCCCTCTCCGGAGCCCCCTCAGGCAACGCTGTCCTGTCCTGACCCTGAGCAGGGGCTGCACAGAGCACGAGTGGCCACTGGGCCCACCTGCAGGCTCGGGGGATATAGTCTGGCCCAGGGCAGGTGACTGGTACCGCCGGGCAGCCATGGCCCAGACCCCACAGCCAGGTCCATCGCAGGGTTCTCCAGGAACCCCTCCCGCTTAGACCATGCCACGATGAAGAGGATACCACGTAGGCGATGTATTTCCACACATGAGGCAGGAGGGGAATGAAGATCCCGAAGGTGGCCGAGGAAAGGCCCACGAAGACAGCCCAAGTCACCACCTGGAAGTAGTGCAGGGGTAACGACCAGCCGTTCACTCTGGAGATGCGGGGCGGCAAGACCAGCTGTTCATTGTTGAGTATGGCTTCTGGGGTGACGGAACACTGGCTCCCGGAGCGGGTGTCCATCTGCAGGACACAGAAGGGGAGGACCTGCGCCGTCAGCTCCGGGGAGGGCCGGCCCCGCCCACTGTCAGGGAGACCACGGGGACTGGGAACGTGGCCCCCAGGACCAGCACTGACAGCCAATGGCCCAGCACTGCCTGGGGCCAAGTTCCCCGCAGAGGGAGCAGGGGTTGGGCTGGAGTCAGTGCAGGGCCCTGCCCAGCGGAATGAACAGCCATGCTGCAGAATCTGACCCTGGCCAGAGCCGCGTGGCTATGGAAAACAGCTCTCCAGGGTGTGGAGGACCCTGGGCGGAGGACCTGGCCAGGCCCCAGGTGCCCGCGCGACCGCCCGTCAGTTCCCCCGAGGAATTGTTACGTTCTGGGGAGCCCTCGACAGCCCCCACACAGCGATAGGTCCCAGAACCCGTTCACGAATACACAGGCTCACCCAAGACTCTCCAGGGGCGAGAAGAAAACCCATGTCAGAAAGAGGCCACACTGAGCAGAGGGGTGCGCCTGCGAGAAACTGAGGCAATGCTGGAAGAGCTCGTGAGCCATTACTCACCGCTGCAACACTGAAACCTGCCAGATCCTCCCCAAGAGGCTTCTCTGAGCTTCCCAGAGGAGGAGGACCCGAGAGCTCACTTCACAGGGTCCTGTGTGTCTCCCCTTCCACAGGACAGGGAAGCCCGTCCAGCCACGCGGGGCTGGGGCCTCTGCCTGGGTGGACAGTGGCTAGGAGGTTCTGAACGCCCTGCGGTCGCTCCTGGCCAGTCAGGTGGGGAGGGTGGCAGGGGAGGGAGGGACGTGCTGTCACAGAGGGGCAGTGAAAGACACTCAACGGCCGCTACGGGGTGCGGGGGGA
The DNA here is from genome assembly GCF_028885625.2 of Pongo pygmaeus. Classification (NCBI taxonomy): domain Eukaryota; kingdom Metazoa; phylum Chordata; class Mammalia; order Primates; family Hominidae; genus Pongo; species Pongo pygmaeus. Next base: position 819,347 of record NC_072377.2, read on the forward strand.
TCTTGAGGGGCCGGGCGGTCTCTACAGAGGAGGGTTAGGAAGCTTCCCCACATTATGCCTCGCGCAAAGTCCTCGTTGTCTCCTTGGGAAAAAACCTTCAGAAAATGAAGTTGATATTAAATGTATTTCTTTGGGAAGAGAGACATTGAGAAAGTTAACAGTTCTTCTTTCTTGCAGTCGTGAACGTCTACAATTCAGTGGCTCTGTGCTGCCTTTGGTGGCTCCTCCCTGGTCCTCTAAATGTGACACTAGGCAGATGCGGGGCCACGGGGCCCTGGGGCTTGAGTCACACGAGAATGTCTCCGGGATACCCGGGAGACTCACAGTTATGAAACAAGACCATGGTGCTTTGGCCAGGCGCGGAGGCTCACGCCTGTAATCCCAGCACTGTGGGAAGCCGAGGCGTGCCGATCACCTGAGGTCAGGAGTTCAAGACCAGCCTGGGCAACACGGCGAAACGCCGTCTCTACTAAAAATACAAAGATTAGCTGGGTGTGGTGGCACATGCCTCTAATCCCAGCTACTCGGGAGGCTGAAGCATGAGAATCGTTTGAACCTGGGAAGTCGAGGCTGCAGTGAGCCGAGATTGCGCCACTGCATTCCAGCCTGGACAACAGAGGGAGACTCCATCTCAAAAAAAAAAAAAAAAAAAAAAAAAAAAGAAAAGTCCAAGTTGCCAACGAAGGAAATAGAAACACAGAAAGACAACCTTGTACATTAAAAACACAATTCCCAGTTAAAAACAAAATCCAAATGAAAGTGCCAATAAGCAGAAATGATGTCGCCAAAAGTCACATTGGTAAAACCTGGAAGATCAAATCGAGGAAGGACCACAGATCTTAGAGAGGAGAAGAGGGGAATCACTCAGCGGCCTGGAGCCTTGAGCCTGGAGACACCACGTTCATCTGTTAGGATTTCAGAAGAGGAAGGAGGAGAGTCTGTGAGAGAAGAAAAGAAAACACTGAAGAACTTTGAGAAGACTGAAGGCTTCAGGTCGACACTGTGCACCAAGGGCCGGAAAAGACGACTGGAAAAAGAAATACATCCACACCAGTGAAAATGTGAGCGAGCCAGGGAGACAGACCCCACGGAGGACAGCGAGCTGCGGGGACAGACCCCACGGAAGACAGCGAGCAGCGGGGACAGGCCCCACGGAAGACAGCGAGTCGGGGTGACAGACCCCACGGAGGACAGCGAGCAGCAGGGACAGACCCCACGGAGGACAGCGAGCCAGGGGAACAGACCCCACGGAGGACAGTGAGCAGCGGGGACAGACCCCATGGAGGACAGTGAGCAGCGGGGACAGACCCCACGGAGGACAGTGAGACGGGGTGACAGACCCCACGGAGGACAGCGAGCCGGGGGGACAGACCCCACGGAGGACAGTGAGCAGCAGGGACAGACCCCACAGAGGACAGCGAGACGGGGGGACAGACCCCACGGAGGACAGCGAGACGGGGGGACAGACCTCACGGAGGACAGCGAGACGGGGGGAGAGACCCCATGGAGGACAGTGAGCAGCAGGGACAGATCCCACAGAGGACAGCGAGACGGGGGGACAGACCCCACAGAGGACAGCGAGACGGGGGGACAGACCCCACGGAGGACAGTGAGACGGGGGGACAGACCTCACGGAGGACAGCGAGACGGGGGGACAGACCCCATGGAGGACAGTGAGCAGCAGGGACAGACCCCACAGAGGACAGCGAGACGGGGGGACAGACCCCACGGAGGACAGTGAGTAGCAGGGACAGACCCCACAGAGGACAGCAAGCCAGGGGCACAGACCCCATGGAGGACAGCGAGACGGGGGCACAGACCCCACGGAGGACAGCGAGACGGGGGGACAGACCCCACAGAGGACAGTGAGCAGCAGGGACAGACCCCACAGAGGACAGCGAGCCAGGGGCACAGACCCCACGGAGGACAGCGAGACGGGGGCACAGACCCCACAGAGGACAGCGAGACGGGGGGACAGACCCCACGGAGGACAGCGAGCCGGGGGGCACAGACCCCACAGAGGACAGACAGCAAGTGAGGGGCACAGACCCCATGGAGGACAGCGAGCAGGGGACACGGACCTCACATCAGCCAGAGAAGACTCCAGGACAGCGCCTTCCCCTCAGGCCCACGCTCAGCCTCGATACCACCGTGGCCTGTAAGCATGTTCACATACCACAGCACACAATCCACACCACACACATGCCACACAGACCACAGAGACCACGCGCCACACACCACACACACCACAGACCACGTGCCACACATACCACACACCACAGACCACAGAGACCACGTACCACACACCACACACACCACAGACCACACAGACCACGTGCCACACACACCACACACCAGAAACCACAATACAACACACAAAACACAACACACCACATGATATACACACACCACATACACCACACAGACCACGTACCACACACACCACGTACCACACCACACACCATGTATCACACACACCAGACCACACAGACCACGCACCCCACACACCACACAGACCACGTACCACACACACCACACACCACAGACCACACACCACACAATAGAAACCACAATACAACACACAAAACACAACACATACACAACACACCACACACGATATACACACACCACATACACCACACACCACACAGACCACATACCACACACACCACAGACCACACACCACACAACAGGAACCACAACACACAAAACACAACACATACACAACACACCACACACGATATACACACACTACATACACCACACACCACACAATACACACCACATACATCATACAACACAGACCACACACAACACATATCACATACACACAACACAAACCACACAACAGAAACCACACAACACACAACACATCATACAGATTACACACCACACCACACAACACGAAACACACCAGAGACCACACAATCCACAACACACACCACCCACACACCACACAACACACAAAACAGATCACACACACCACACAACAAACTCCACGCACACCACACATGCACCACACACCACACAAACCACACGCACACACCTCACGCCACACATAAGCAACAGAAGCAAAACACACACACCAAACACACCCCACACTGCACATGCACCACATGACAAGTACCAGACACCAACCACAAACGCATCACTCTCCACATACCACACAGGGACCACACAATACACATCACGCACACAGAATACACACCACACACAGCACACCACACAAACCACACACCACACACAGAGCACACACACTTGCACTACACACCGCACACCACACACACACCACACATCACACCACATACTGCACACATACCACAACCCCCACAAAATACCACACATACACCAAACCACACACCACACACACACCACACAAACCACATACCACCGAGCACACCCATTTGCACTACACACCACATACCACACACACAGCACACAAACCACACACACCACATACCGCACACATACCACAACCCCCGCAAAATACCACAAATACACAACACACAATGCTCACACTCCCACACACACCACACAATGCACACACACTCCACACACAATTCAAGTGAAAGCAGCATCTGTGAGTCATCACACTGAAGACTTGTAATGTTGGGTTCAGGTCCCCTTAGCATGACTAAGGCTGGATGGGCCCCTGTGTTATGACAACTGGACTGATGCCCGGGGAACTGGCTGCCCTGCACCGGGGCCTGCAGCGCAATCCTGTGTGGTGGACCCCAGGCGCCTCCTGTCTGCCCCCATCTGTGGATGTGGAGACAGCCCCCTTCTCAGACTGGGACTCCATCCTTCTCTGCACCACCACACGAGAACCAGCCCCTGACACGGACCCCAGAGACCACAGGTGCCCATCCCACCCTATAAGGTCTTTAAGATGCCATGGCCTCCTGAGTCTTTCCTGTTCCCAATCTGTGTATATGACACCAGGCCCCTAGAGTCTGTCCTGGTCCCCGTCCTATCTTTATGACACCAGGCCCCTAGAGTCTGTCCTGGTCCCTGCCCTATTTTTATGACATTGTGGTCCTGAGTCTGTCCTGGTCCCTGTCCTATCTTTATGACACCAGGCCCCTAGAGTCTGTCCTGGTCTGTCTTTATGACACCAGGCCCCTAGATTCTGTCCTGGTCCCCATCCTGGCTTTATGACACCATGGTCCCTGAATCTATCCTGGTCCGAGTCCCCATCCTGTCCTTATGACACCATGGTCCCACAAGTCTGCCCTGTCCTGCCTTTATGACACTGTGGTCCCTGGGTCTGTCCTCACCGTCCCTGCCCTTATGACACTCTGGCACCCCTGAGCATGTCCTCACTCTCCTCCAGCCCCCCAAACGTGTCCTCATCCCCCTCTGGGCCTGCTCAGCCACACTTTTTCCGTGGGGACCCTCTGGAAGCCACCCCACCCTGGTGAAACCTTCCATTCCCCTACTCCCTACAGTGGAAACGGCCTTTTCTGAGGCCCCTCATGAGACAAATCCTCACAGCCTGAGTCCCGGACAGTCTTGCTGTGTTGCCTTTACTGCTTGACTCCTTCAGGAGTGCAGGGATTGCATCTGCCTTTTGGGAACACGGGAAAGTAAGGCCCCACTTTCCTTACCGCCTGAACCCACAGTTCCTTCTCACGCCTATCACATCACAGGTCCAGGCTGAAGAGCAAGAGAAAAGCAGCGTCGCTCTCACTCACTCCAGACCAAAGTGAGAAGTGGGTGGGCTGCTCTGGTCGACACGGTAGCCACGGAACCCAGGACGCCTCACAACGCCATGGCAGTTGGGAGGATGAGGGGACAAGGGGGCGTGAGGAGGGAGGAAAGCGTGAAATGGACTCGGGTGGAGGTGAAATAATGCACGCAGTGGTCCATTTCCAAGATAAGGTGCCTTGATCCGGTTTAGGTCAGCAAACTACAGAAAAACAGGATGTTTGGATGCTTGGATGGGCCCCAACGCCTGCTTGTCGGCCTCCCCCTCCCTGCCTTCCCATCTGCTTAGCTGCCCTCACCTGAACCAAAGTAGTCTAAGATGAAAGTTTACTAGCCTGCAAAAGAGCTCCCTTTGTCTGCTCTTATCAGCCTGCCCAGCTACTCAGCTCATAAGTCAAATACTTGAAAAGCCCCTGAGCTGACTAGGATTGCAACGTGTTGTGGTCCACAAAATGCAGCAAGACAACCCTAAAAAAAAAACACCTAAAACCCCTACCCAACAACCAATAGGCGACGTCCAGGAAGACTGCGACCCCACAGTACTCGGCCTAGGAGGGACCTGCGCAGCTGGTTCTGAGCAGACTTTGGCCACCGTGGCTCTAACTGACTTGAGCACGTTTTTTCGTCGTCTCACAGGTGGAGGGAGTCTCAGCATTTTAGCAAGTTGTTTCATTGGCCGTCCTCTGAGCTCAGGAATTCGGTCACTGGCTTAACTCGGGGCTCAGCTTCACCATGACCCATGCCAAGGCAGGGTTTCTCCTGAGAAGCGCCAGCAAGTGTGTTTAAGGGCATCCTCCCTCCTGTCCCTGCAGCCCTCCTCCCTCAGTACTCAAGGCATTTCCAGTTCCTGTCGGTGGGAGGGGAGTCCCCAAGGACTCCTATCTGAATGCCTCCGATGCGGGCCAGCTGCTGACGCTGACTTTGGGGGTGAGGACGGGAAGGTGGACAGGGATGCACCCTTTCTGTTAGCAGGGGTCCCTCCAAGACCACCACCGTGAGGGAGTCCTCCACAGTCAGGGGCCCTCTTGCCGGCTGACGCCTGCTGAGTCTCACTCTGGTGCCCGGAGCCTGCAGTGGCCAGAGGTCTGCTGCCCAAGGACATCTTGTCTGTCAGGGGCACACACGAGGTACACAATTAAGAGGAACAGCTGGGCTGGGGCGGGTGCCCAGGACAACATGGGGGAAGGGGCAGGGAAGCCTACCTGACATAGCTCTCCAGGACTCGGGGGCCCCTGCAGGGCAGCTGCTCTGGCCAGAGAGGCTGAGACGGTGCTGCTAGACCACTAAGGGTGACAGCAGGTCCCCCAGGACAAACGCCCCGTCTTGTAGCATGGAGTGGCTGTGAGGCCTCTTCCAAAGGTTTTCTTGCCAAACTAAGGACAACTGGCTTTTATTCACCAAGGTCTGCAGTTAATGTCCCGACACCTGCAGGTATTGTGGCCCTGATGCCGTCTAAAGATTGAGGCAAACACCCTCAAACACACCTGCACACCCTCCCCCACCAACTGCACACCCAGTCTCAGTCCCCATGTGCTACTGTAACAAAATACCTGAGACGAAGGAATTTTAAAGAACAGAAACTTATTTCTCCCCATTCTGGAGGCTGGAAGTCCAAGATTCAGGAGCCAGCAGGTCTGGTGTCTGGTGAGGGGGGCGCTCAGCTTCCAAGGTGGTACCTTTCTGCTGCATCCTACAGAGGGGACAGACACTGTCCTCACGTGGAGGCGCTGGGAGGGTGAGAGGTCTCTGCTGACTGAGGCCTGGTCTGCAAGGACCTTCATCCCCTTCACGGCCTAACCACTCCTAACACAATCACACTGGCCATTCAGTTACGACGCTTAAATTTTGGTGGAGACAAAAACCACAGCACACCCACACCCCGACCCCTCACACCAAACACATCATGCACTCGCACACCCACACACCCACCTGCACCCCTACACACTCACACACCCAATACCTGTACCTCATACACATCTGCACACCCCCATACATGCACCTTCACACGCACCTGCATATACCCCATAGATTCACCCCATACACACCTGCATATACCCCATAGATTCACCCCCATACACACCTGCACCCACCACACCCGCACCCCATCCACACCTGCACCCACCACTCCCACACCCCATACACACCTGCACACACCACACCTGCACCCCATCCACAGCGGCACACCCCCACACCTGCACCCCATCCACAGCGGCACACCCCCACACCTGCACCCCATCCACAGCGGCACACCCCCACACCTGCACCCCATCCACAGCGGCACACCCCCACACCTGCACCCCATCCACAGCGGCACACCCCCACACCTGCACCCCATCCGAACCTGCACACCCCCACACTTGCAGCCCATCCGAACCTGTACACCCCCACACCTGCACCCCATGCACACGTACACTCCCTGCCCAGACTGAGGTCTTGGAGGAGACCCCTTTGCCCCTCCTCTGCCTCCCGATTCAGAACAGGAGGCTGTGAGCTTGGGGAGGGGTCAGGCACCTAAAAGTTGACAAGTGCCCAAGGTTAACAGATGGTGGGGGAGGCTCAGCCACACTCAGAGGACCTAGGGTAGTTCTGGGTGACTGGGCATCTGCCTCAGTTTCCCCACCTGCAACAAAGCCCTGAGGGCACCACAGGGTGAGCGGATCTTGGATTCTGCAGGCCCCAGAGCAAGCAAAGGGTGGGAGGGGCTGGACAGAGGTTGGAAATGTGGCCCAAGCCAAACCCATAGGATGCCACCTCCCACACAGCAGGTCCCACCACCCTCCTGCTTCCTGGCTCAGACAAGCACAGGCTTGCAGGGCCCTGGCTGGGGATGCACAGCTGCTGGCCCTCAAGCCCCACAGTCTGCAAGTGGCCCCTGTCACTGTCGCCCTCAGCTCCCAGCTACCTCCCCCTCCCCTACCCAGGTTCTGCTCCCATCAGCCAGGGAGCAGGGTAGGGGGACCAGTGGCTGTTCCCTGCCTGCACAGGGAGAGCTGGAGCTGCACCCCTAGCCGCTCCCCAGGCTGAGACATGGCCATGTCTGTGGGGCCTCCCTGGAAAGCTTTTGTGTCCCATCAGGCACAGGCGTGGCGGCCTGTTCCCCTCTACCCCTCCTCTGGCCTCAACGTGAGACGGCTGCCACAGCAGCAGTCACTGCGTGACCACGAAGGAAGCGTCCAGGGACCAGAGAGATGCTGAGCTCAGGGAAGGCCCCAGCCCCTGCTCCCTCCACCGTGGCTGCTCTGTGCCCTGGCACGTGGGCTTGGGGATACCCACAGGTGGTGTATCTACAAAAGAGGGTGGAGGGGCCCACGGGCTGCCAGCAAGAACAGAGGCTGCTGGAATCCCGGGAGGCCACGCATGACCTACCTGGACAGCTCCGGCCACCACCAGGGCCCTCTAAGTCCTGCAGGATCAGCTGACCAGGGTGGCCCCATATCTGTGCAGCCCAAGGGGCAGTGGGAGGAGCCCTGGACCCTCCACCCCACTCCCATCTCCTGACCCGAGGGGAGCCTCTCGGCCTGTAGGTCACCCATAGGCCTCTTCAAGATGTCCCCTCATTGCACACTAAGACTGAAGCCACATGGTGGCTGCTGGGACCCTGTGGACCAACAATGCCGCCCAGAGGGACAGCCAGTCTCGGGGGCCTCGGGGAGTGAGGGGTGCAGGAACAAGGGCCAGGCCACCAGGAAGCCGGGCAGGGTGGCTGCCTCCCGCAGCTCAGCACTGCCTGTGGGCTGCACCTGACCTCCACCCAGAAACTGCTTCAGAGTGCTAAGAGCCAGGAGGGATGGCCGCCCACGCCTGCTGCCCCACGAGGGCACAGCTGTGTCATCTCGATGCAGGCTGCTTTGTGCTGCTGTAACAGAACGCCTGAGACTGGGTAACCTGAAAGACACGAGGCTTATTTGGCTCATGGTCCCGGGGCTGCGAAGTTTAAGACAGGGCCCCAGCACGTGGCGAGGGCTCCTCCACTCACAGTGGATGTGGAGCGAGTTGTTCAGAGCTCGGATGGTGGGAGGACACCAGACTCCACAGCAACCTGCTCTCAGGAGCCACGTTGTTCCTGAGCCCAAGCTCTCCAAGGCCGTACCCTGGGGACCCAGCTGTGGGAAGTGTCTGTCCTGTTAAGGGAATCCTGGCCTCTGGAGCCCCAGTGGAAGCGGGGTGCGGTACACAGCTCTACTGAGCTTGGGACTGCAGATGCTGCCTTTCCCAGCCTCCCTGCAGCAAGGGCACCCTCCCAGAGTTGGGGGTGGGGAGCAGAGCCTACAGGCAGCCACTGGAACGGTGCACTTGGTGGCATCCAGGGACAGGACGGCAGGTGCAGCTGTGCGGACAACTGTGGAGTCTGCTTCCTAGCCAGCACCCCACGGAGGGTGCAGCCTAGGCTCTGTCCCTCCTCTGAGCCCTGTTCACACACTCTTCCTGTGAGTCACCTGCTGTGGCTTCCTCATGCTCTGGCTTTGCTCCTACTTCCACCAGGGCCCAGGAAGGACCTGAGAATGCTCACCCATGCCATACAGAGCACCCGCCACCCTGCCCACCCAGCGTCAATGGCCTGCGAGGGTCAGCCCTGTGGTCCCGTGGTGTGAGGGCCCAGGCACTGCATCCTGCCCCCGGGGCCTCTTCAGAGTCACAAATGCTGCTGCCCCCAGGACGACTGAGCTCCCATCCATGCCCAGCCTCTGGAAGGTGTGGCTTCTTCACTTTCAAGTTTCCATGGTCACAGAGCAGGGCACCCTGCAGGAGGTGCTGCTGGGCGCACAGGTGCACCCGACATCACTGTGGGCACGACAGCTGGGCCGGGAGGACCACCACCAGCTGGCAGGACACAGCACCCTCGCGTGCTGGGAGCAGTCGGGTGCGCTTTGGTGCTCTGTGTCTTGTGATTGGAAGCTGTGTTTACGGTATTTTGCAAATACTAACATAAATGGGCACTCAGTAAACACACCCAGTTAGAAAACGTTTTATGGACACGGAACGCTCCACTGTAACGGGCAGGCAGAACACACTCCTTTCCCAGGCTCATCAATTAAACAGAAAACAGGGGAGCTCTCCTCACCCCAGCCTGGCCCCGTGCTCCCCACTGGCCCCTGCAAGGCCCCTACCATGGCCTGCCTGGGAAACACAAACTATGACAGGAACACGCAGGACTGATACAGAATGAGGCCAGACACACCCATGCCTGTGCCTCCCAAGAGCGACCCCAGGACAGTGGGGCAGACAGAGGTGTCTACACTGGCAGAAACAAGGGCTGGAGCCACACGTGATGCTCGGACACAGACAGCACGCAGCTCTGCGGCCTGGCCACACGGCCTTCGCGTATGACTCCACTCCTCAGGGTTCATGGGGCTTGGAGACTCTGCTGACATGATACCACAGACAATTCATTACCTCCCCGGGGCTGCTTCCCGCATGCCAAAGGGGACAGGATCAAAGTCCTTGTCTGATGACAAAAACTCTACATGTGCAAAATAAAACTTAAAAAATAAAATAAAAGAGCTGAAGGTGGTCTAGAGCTAGGTCTTGGCGGAGGCCGCAGGCTCTGGAGACTGAAGAAACTCATAGGGGTCGTGGGTGACGTCTGGCTGCTCCCCGACACTCAGGCGAGAAGGGCTTCCTGCAATTTTCAGAACACAGGACTTCAACACACAGGACAGACCCGCAGCACACATGGGGCTCCTGGAGCCCAAGGTCTGCTTCAGGACCTACTGCCAGGGCTCAGGGACTCCCAGGACACAGGGACACCTCTCACTCCCTGCCAAGGAGAGCTGTGTGTAGAGACCCTGGAGCCAGGGGTCGCCCTGACCCGGCACACAGCACGGATGCTGCTCCTGAAGGAGAGAAAGCTCCTCGGCCAGGAGTCCCTCAGACACAGCCCAGACCTCAGGGCAGTTCCCAAAGTCATACTGGGATATCGGGGGTCTCAGACTTTGACCCACGGCCCTCCAGAGCCTGCTCCATGCACTGTTTAGTTAACACCCTGATCACAAGGTTAATATGATCGAAAATACTGGTCTTTTCCCAGATGGTTGCAGCTAAACCTCTGCAGCTGAAAAACTGTCAAGATTCACTCTGCCGATAGAGTGATTCAGTGTTTACAAGTGGTAACAAACCCCCCCGCCAACCAAAACCACTGCAGGACACATGGCCAAGGAAGCCATACTCTCTCCCCAGCAGAAACACTGGAACCAGGGTCCACAGAGGGCAGAGGGGTAGACAGAACCGGGGATGGGATCTGGCAGAAAGCCTGTAACCCAGCGTGCGGCCAGGCCAGCATCCCAGCTCCGCTCCGGCTCTGCACCCTGAGGCCGCGACCCGAGGACGTCTGTGGAAACCGACCTGCACAACAGCGCAGCTGCCTCTGCAGCCTCCAGCTTTTCCACAACTACAATGCTGCCCACTACCTTGTCTAGACGTCACACTGACTGTGCTGGGATCTCTGGGGATGCGGCGTGGTTGGAGGCGTCTCACCCAGGTGGTGCTGGTCCCTCTCGGAGGCGTTGGACAGGGAGCTGAGGTTGGACGACGGCCGAGAGCCACCGCGCTCCGCCTGTGCTTCGTGCAGGTCCTGCAGGAGCTTGGTCGTCTCATCCAAGTTCAAATGGCTGTCGTCAGGGTCCAGCTCCTTCTTCACCTTCCCTATGTAAACAGGACATGTCCCCATGTCGGCTGAGCTCGGCCAGCCCATCCACCCTAAGCGCAGGAGCGCACTGCCCATCCAGACAGGCCTCTCCGCTCAGGACAATAATTGCTCTGGAAGCTGAGTGGACGAGCTCACAGCAGACAGGTGGACAGGCCTGAAGGACAGACATTACCCTTAGCAGTGAGCGAAGGGAAGGCAGACACCTAGGGTCCTTTGCTCAAGCAAAGCATCAGACAAGACCCAGCAAAGCATCAGACAAGACCCAGCAACACACAGACCACATCATGTCATGCACAGACACCACGGAGGGATGTAGCCACAACCCAGGATGGGCCTGGTGTGGGCTCCTGTCCTCAACACACAAAGGCCAGACAGCTGGATGGATGGTGCAAGAGGCTGGCAGACCCTGGTACCCACCCAGCTCATTGTGGAGCAGGTTCCAGGCCACAGATATCGGGGACCCAGCACGTCCAGCTGAGAGGTGGAAAGGACAAGCTCCTGGCCCACTCCTGAACCGTGCACCAGACATGCCAAGAGCCTGCACACAGGTCTGTGGTCACCTGAGCCCCACCAGCCAGGGGACCAGCTTCACCCTCCCCAGGGTGACTCTGGGCTTACCCTGACAATGCCTGGGGAAGGTCCCACAGAGTCTAAGCCACTTCTCAAACTCAGAACAAAGGCCACCAGGCCTCGAAGGTGTGTAAGCAGACCTATCACCCAACGGCATCAACTACAAACTCCACCTGGTATCCAGTAAATGATTCCCACACACACAAAGGGGCAGGAAAACACGGCCCCAAACCAGAGGAGACTCAAAGCTGACATCAGGGAATCAGTAGACAAAGTGTAAGAACAGTGACTACAGACATGCTCTGTAGAACTGGGTAATGAGCAGAGGCTAGAACAGTTTGGAGAGCTTAAAGACAGGAAGATGAAGGAAAGTTTGGAACTTCCTAGAGACTTCCTGCATGGCTATGATTCAAATGCTGATAGTGATAAGGACAGTGAATTCCAGGCTGAGGTGGTCTCAGATGGAGATGAGGACCTCATTGGGAATGGGGGTAAAGGTCACTCTTGCTATTCTTTAGGAGAGACTGACAGCATCGTGACCCTGCTCTAGAAATCTGTGGAACTTTGAACTTGAGAGAGATGATTTAGGACACCTGGTGGAAGAAATTTTTAAGCACTAAAGCGTTCAAGAGGTGACCTGGCTGCTTCTAAAAGCCTATGCTCACTTGCATAAACAGAAAAACGACCTGAAACTGGAACTTACATTTAAAAGGGAAGCAGAATGTAAAAGTTTGGAAAATTTGTAGCTCAGCCATGTGGTAGAAAAGAAAAGCCCATTTTCTGGGGAGGAATTCAAGAAGGCTGCAGACATTTGCATAAGTAAAGAAGAGCCAAATGTTAATACCTCAGGGACATTTCAAAGACCTTTGCCCAGACCCTGCCATCACAGGCCTGGAGGTCTAGGAGGGAAAAATGGTTTCGTGGGCCAGGCCCAGGGCCCCACTACTCTGTGAAGCACTGGGACATGTGCCATGGTGCTCTGTGTCCCAGCCATAGCCAAAAGGGGCCAAGGTACAGGGCTAAAAGGGTCGATGCTTCAGAGGGTGCAAGCCCCAAGCCTTGGCAGCTTCCACATGGTGTTGGGTGTGTGGGTAGGCAGAAGGCAAGAGCTGAGGTTTGGCAGCCTCCACCTAGATTTCAGAGGATGTATGGAAAAGCCAGGGTGTCCAGGCAGAAGTCTGCTGCAAGGGCAGGCCCTTCATGGAGAACCTCTGCTAGGGCAGTACAGAGGGGAAATGTGAGGTTGAAGCCCTCACCCCACACAGAGTCCCCACTGGGGCACTGCCTAGTGGAGCTGTGAGAAAAGGGCCACCGTCCTCCAGACCTCAGAATGGTAGATCTGACAGCTTGTACCATGCCATCTGGAAAAGCTGCAGGCACTCAACACCAGCCCAGGAAAGCAGCCACAGAGGCTGTACCCTGCAGAGCCACAAGGGCGGGGCTGCCCAAGGCCGTGGGAGCCCATCCCTTGCATCAGTGTAGCCTGGATGTGAGACAAGGAATCAAAGATTCTTTCGGGGCCTCAAGATGTAATGACTGCCCTGCTGGGTTTCAGATTTGTAGCCTGCAGCCCCTTTGTTTTGGCTGATTTCTCCTTCTTGGGATGGGTCTATATACCCAATGCCTGTACCCGATTTGTATCTTGGAATTAACTAACTTGGTTTTGATTTTACAGGCTCACAGGCAGAAGGAACTTGCCTTGTCTCAGATAAGACTTTGGATTGCGGACTTCTGAGTTAATGCTGGAATGAGTTAAGACTTTGGGGGACTGTTAGGAAGGCATGATTGTGTTTTGAAATGTGAGAAGGACAAAAGATTTGAGAGGAGTCAGAGGCAGAATGATATAGTTTGGCTCTGTATTCCTGCCCAAATCTCATGTTGAATTGTAATTCCCAATGTTAGGGGAGGGTCCTGGTGGAAGGTGATTGGATCATGGGGATGGATTTCCCCCTTGCTGTTCTCTGCTCTCATGATAGTGAGTGACTTCTCATGAGATCTGGGTGTTTCAAAGCACTTCCCCCTTTGCGCTCTCTCCTGCTCCGCCATGTGAAGATGTGCATATTTCTCCTTCACCTTCCGCCATGATTGGAAGTTTCCTGACGCCTCCCAGCCATGCCTCCCAAACAGCCTAGGAACTGTGAGTCAATTAAACCTCTTTCCTTCACCAATGACCAGTCTCAGGTGGTTATTTAGAACAGTGTGAGGACAGACTAACACACCACAGCACACCAGCACCAAGCTGCTGAGAAGCAGTAATAAGGACAAAATCTTAGAAGTACTGAGAAAAACAGCTGCTGTGCAGAAAAGTGCTGTCACAGCAGGCTGGGGCCAGGGTCCCCTGGAAGGCAAGGCCAGCCACGGCTGGCGTCTGGCATCCCCCCCAGTGCTAGGGATTGTTCACAGCTCCAACGACAGGAACAGAGTGGTTTATGCTAAAGCTCACCTTCCCTCCGGGGTCTGGATTTTGGTACCTGCCTGGCAAGGGGGTACCCTGTGACCAGACCCCAGTGACCCTGGGCACCAAGCCTCTGATGAGCTTCCCTGGTGGGCATTTCACACGTGTTGTCACAGCTCACTCCTGGGAATTAAGCGTGTCCCATGTGCCTCTGCTGGGAGTGGATCTGGGCCTCACGCTGGATTTCCTTGGATGTCACCTGCACTCTTGTCCCTCTGCTGCTGTTGGCACCCTTCCCCTATAATAAATCACGGCCAGAAGTGTCTGAACAGAGCCAGCAGAGAGAGGTGGAATGTCACCACGCGAACCAGTGGGACCCATGGATCCAGGCACCACAAATGCTGCTGGAGGTCAGAACAGCTGGGGGGCGCTGCACAGGCAGCCTCCCAGGTGAGGGCTCAGTCTCCAGGACGGCCCCACCACTGATGCCAACTGAAAGCCCCAGGCTGTGGTCTGTGCTTCCGACTAACCAGCTATCAAATGGGGTTCCCACAAGACCAGACTTGAGCTCTATGAATTTTCTAGAGTGACTCACAGAAGTCAGGGAAACATCTGTAAATGAAAAATAAAATTCTAAGCCCCATGGACTGAACGGATTCCCACTCTTGGCCAAGGGCACTCCAAAGTCAACCTGGAAAATGAGGTCAGGCCACGATGTGAAGCGGGAATGGACTTGCCTCATTATCCCCTCTTTTGGAATTCAGGCACAGCTGACCAGCTTTAACTTTAAAACAGAGATCTGAAGGTTGACAAAGCAGACTCCGCGGTAATAAGACACCAAATTCCGATCCAACTCTAGTACAGCATCACGTGATAGATGGCAGGCCCTGAAAGAAACTGAGTATTTTATCTCAAAATATATTTCTTTGACATATTTCCAAATAGCCCTGCAAAGCTGTCTCTTGTGGGAAAAATCTACATTCTGTAGAAAATCTCCTGCCCTTTCCAAGTCTCTTCCTGACCCGAGAGATTTAACAATCTGGTACCTTCGAGGGCCTCATGAGTGATGTTTGCCATCCACTCTACTCTTTTTGAAGCCTGCTACCCGAAGGCTGAATTCACCTATGTGACAAGAACCTTGGCTTCTACAACCACTTATGTTAACCACGCACATTTCTTTCTGACTTCAGCTCTTCAGAGCTTAACTCTTTCAACCAAATGCCAATCAGGAAATCTCTGAATCCACCAATGACCCGACGTTCCTCGCTTCAAGTTGTCTCGCCTTTCCAATACGAACCACTGTAACAACTGACATGTACTGACTGATGTCTTCTGTCTCCCTAAAACATATCAAAACAAGCTGCAGACCAGTCCTCCTCGGCAAATGTTCTTGGGACCTCCTGGGACTGTGTCACAACCACGGTCTTCATATTTCACTCAGAAGAAACCTCTCTAAATACCCTGCAGAGTTTGACTCTTCTGTCCACACGCTAGGCTGACATTTACCCATTTATTCTGCGGGCTGTCACCCAGAGTACGGATGGGCCCCAGGTAGGAGCGATGCAGAGGGGACCCGTGGGAAGGGGCTGCCTTCTTCCCAGAGCCTCCAGGAATCTGGCAATGAGGAGGCTCCCAAGGGAATCCCACCTTTTGGGATTTCACAGAGGCGGCAGGCAACACTGATGAAATCCACAGCCACTGGGGATCGGCCAGACCCCATCCTGAGGTTACCCAGGGGCTGCAACCACTACTCATTAGCTTAAAAAAGACACAACACTCAGGAGATTCCAAGGGTTTTAGGAACTATGGGCCAAAAACCTGGGACAAAGACCAAATACTGTCAAAAAAGATTTTCCTCACATCCCTGTCTAGTCAGGGAGGAAGAGGAGGTGGAGGCCATGTGTTTTCTTCCTCTATCACACTTTCACCGGGTCCTGTGGGAAAGCGCCTGTGACAACTCACCCAGAGAGCTGAGCATGGAGATATCCACAGAGACGTCGGGATAGGACTTCATCGACATGAACTCCAGAACAGAGCCACTGCTGTCTCCTAGGGTGTCCCCAACCTGTGGAGACAAACACGCACCAAGCGCAAATGAAACATCAAACGAAAAACGAAATGTTACTTCACACTCGCTATTGAAATCACTCTAATTACTTGCTAAACGTGAACCCACCCCTCAGTAAGTGACAAGACCAAGCCCTGTTCACTGAGGCTGCTGTTCAAGGGACTGTCAGGTTGGAGCTCATGAATGGATATGCAAATCCATGTCAAGGAAAAACCTATTCAGACCAACAATGCAAACTAACAAACCTTTGTTAACTTTTCGGGGCTAAAGAAATTGGGGAGGGACATTATGCAACAGGAAGACATACGGAATTTTAGGGTCCAGGACTATTTCTCAGGCACTTCACAGAGCACACAACGTTCCCTTTCCTTTCCCAGCAAGGCGTGTCCTCAGGGCTAGACTACAGCCACCCTAACACACACTCTCTCATCAGCTCCCTGCAGCCCGGCCTCTGCCCTCAGACAAATGTTAAGGGGTCTCTCCAGGTTCCCAGGGACCCTGGACCAAAGCCCATGCCTGCTGACTGTCAGACACACACACCTGCCAATTGGCAGGTACAGCAGTCTGGGCTCACAGCACTGCCCTGCCAGCACTGGCCCCAGAGCCCACTGTGCTTGGGACAACACCTGCTACTCACCAAGCAGGTCCCAAGAAGGCCCATCCCGCCCACCCCTTGCAAGGGTGTCCCACAAGGACAGCACCCAGTGGGGCCAACGGCTCTGAAACTACCCATTTCTGGATTTGGAAGAACGTACTGCGGCTTCACACCATTCATCTCAAGTCATGAAAAGAGGAGGAGAAACACTACTGATCTTACTGATCAGAAACGGACTCTGTTTCTAAATGCCGTCATACACACAGACCTCCCCACCTCAAAGGCTGGACACAACTTTCCCTGCGAGAATAACATTTGGCTTGCCCTTCCATGTTCAAAAACTCACCTTGGCTTCATCTGGAGGTTTCATGGGAACATTTCTTCTCTGAAAAGTAAATGAGGACAGAAACTAGTTTTTCCAGAGTGATTTCATAGAAACGGACAATTTGCTGACATTACACACAGGTAAAAATGGCTTGTGAGCTTCTGCAAATTGTGCTCCCCAGTCACGCCATCTTAATGGATTAAGGCTGGGGGTCCTCCAAACCTCCTTCATCACCAGTCACTGACCCAACCACGGCCAGCCCCCTCCTCAGCGCCAGGATTGGGTGCCGGGGAGAGCGCTCCACGGGGTGAGATGGAGAGGACAGAGAGAGAGGACACCGATGCTGTTTCGGCAGCCTTGGGCGGCTTAAAACAAAAGAAAAAAGATATGCCTAGATCCTATGGGAAGCTTAGGATAAAAGGGGCCTGGTGGGTTCCACCTGGAATATGACCAGGTGCCTGAGACCAGCTCGAGTCCCGCAGGGGCAGGTGTGTGCAGGAGCGAAGGAGGCAGACACCTCCTGGCAGTGCTTGCGGCACGTGAGCCTGCCGTGGGCACAGGAGCGAAGGAGGCAGACACCTCCTGGCGGTGCCTGCAGCAGGTGGGCCAGGCCATACATTGTCTCCTTCCACAACTGTCGGCCTCCATGGCACACCCGTCCTGTGCTCCGGTGGAGCAGTGCTGTAGTACGCACTCTATCATGTGTGATCTTTCTTCGAAATAATGTTTCTCAGATTCAATGACATCAATTTTCACAAGCTTTTAATTATAAAATGAATACTGCTGTTTTGTTCGCATCTGTTTCCCCACAAGCCTTCAGTCACTTTAGTCCTGAGCATCACTTACTGTGGGGACGCACTCGGGGTCACTCAACTCCGTATCCAAGTTCACTTTCCCGAAAGGAATCTAACTGGAACCCAGAGAGGAAACCACAGAGCCATCCCATTTCCGGGCTCTGAGGGGGTCACTTTCCCTCCCCCACAGCAATGCCTGATTCTAATGCTGTGTTGGGGGGCCGGCTTCCTGCCTTCCTGTTGCCTGCAGGCCACAACACAGGAGGGTGACCAGAGCTCAGAGTCAGAACCACGAGCTGGTGGGGCAGGCTCTGCAGAGGGGGCTGCTCCTCAGAGCTGCAGAAATCTGTGTGGGGACTCCCGCCTGGCTGCAACCCTCTCTTCAGGGGCCTGCGAGCCCCCCAAGCATGGAAATCAAGGAAAATCTTGAGTTCCTTCAAGGGAAATTCCAGTTACTTAGATAACTCCGAGAAGTCAATCAGTGACTTGATAAGCAAGAAGGTAACAGTATTCTAAAACAACAGCCAAGGAAGCTGGAGTCAGATGTTTGTTCCCTGTAGAAAGTAAAGACAACCTCCCAGCACTGTTCCCTGTAGAAAGAAAAGACAACATCCTGCCACTCCGGGAGGCTGAGGTGGATGGATCATTTGAGGTCAGGAGTTCAAGACCAGCCTGGCCAACATGGCGAAACTCCACCTCTACTAAAAATACAAAAATCAGCCGGGTGTGGTGGCGCACGCCTGTAATCCCAGCTACTTGGGAGGCTGAGGCAGGAGAATCGCTTGAATCGGGGAGGCAGAGGTTGCAGTGAGCCACGATCACGCCACTGCACTCCAGCCTCGGTGACAGTGAGACTCTATGTCTCAAAAAGAAAAAAAAAGAAAGTAAAGATAACATCTTAATGTATATCCCTGAGTTGTCTTTCGGAAACCTGGACCCTCCACCTAGGACCTCCCCACCAAACTAATCTATTAGCATGAAGGGCTCAGATAAGGAGAAACTGAAGACTGAGCTCTGACCCCGTTCTTTGTTCTGAATTTCTTCCTGAGGGGCCTGGAGGGAGCCACACCCACAAGCCTAAGCTAACATTCTTTTCTCTTCACCCCAAATTTTTAAACAAAGCTTCTCCTCCTTAACCAGCTGCAAATCAGAAAACCTTTGAATCCACCTATAACCTATAAGGCCCTGCTTGCAGATACCGCCCTTCTAGGCCAAGCTGACGTGTGACCTCTGTGTCCTTATGCACGATTCTGCCTTTCAGTTCTGCTTTCCTGAGACCCACCCCTGCTTTAAAAGCCTTGCCTGTAGCCAGTGGGGGAGACCAGGATTTACACGAGCTTCCTGGCCCTCCTTGGCTTGGCGCCCTGCAAATACACGTGTCCTTTCTATGATGAAACCTCGGCGTAGGTGTCTGGGTTTACTGCACCAGGCATGTGGACCCCAGTTCATCTGTAACAAGCACAGATGAAACCGTCAGGTCAAGGGACTGACCACTCCTCGGGAGCCATGAGCCAAACGTTCTCAGAGCCTGGGCAGGACAGAGACTCATCCAAACTCCACCCACAGCAGAGACCACGTTGAAAAGTCAGGGCTCCCCAAAGGGCCACTCCTTAGCATTAAGGCCACACGAACCCTAGAATAAGGCTGCCCTGGACCCACCCCAGACAAGCCTGGTAGGATCAGGCCATCATCTACAAGTAACAACTGCCAAAATGATCATCAATATTCTCTGGAAGAGAGCAAGAACCCAGATCAGCCTTGCCCAGCAGACATAACGCGAGCACACACCTCATTCTAAATGTTTTTTTAATCTTTTTTTTGAGACAGGGTCTTGCTCTATTGCCTAGACTAGAGTGCAGTGGTGCAATCGCACTGCAGCCTTGACCTCCCAGCCTCAAGTGATCCTCCCACCTTAGCCTCCTGCGGAGCTGATGACAGGTGCATGCCACTGTACCCAGCTCTTAAAATTCTAGCTGCCACATTAAAATTACTCTAACATTCAATTAACTAATGCATTTTACTTTAGACAAATTTATTAAAGATGTTTTTATTCCAACATGTGGGCCATGAGAAATCGTTACTCACATTTTTACGTTTTTTGTATTGGTTTTTTAAGATCTAGTTTGTAGTTCACACATCACATCTAAATTCAGACTGGCCACATTCAAATTTCCCAGCGGCCATGTGGCCAGTGCTGTTTTATCAGACAGCGAGGGTCAGGACTGTCCACCAGGCGCGTGCGCAACAGCCCACGGCTCCAAGTGCAGCAAAGTGTCAAACAGAAACAGAACTGGAAACGGCAGAGGCGACAGACTCAGTGACTGAGGTCTTCAAAAGCAGCTGCAATAAATATGAACATGGCTCAAGGATGTAAGGAAAAAGATACAACATGAGAGAAGAGAAGATACACAAAAGCAGCAAATGGAGCCCCAGCGATGAGCAGCGCGGGGCGGCATCATCAGTGAAAACTGATCTGGGATAATAGGTTCAGGTGTGGCCAGAGAACAGGTTAGTGAACTTAGCCAACAGCATCAGAAACTAATCTGCAGCAGCCTGGTGCAGCCGCACAGTGTCAGTGCCATGTGAGACGACACGAGCTGTCCTCAGCGTGCCATAGTCCAGCAGGAGGAGGAGAGGCAGTGGTGGAAAATGACATTTGAGTAATGGCTAAAAATCTTCCAAATATGATGAAAACTACAGACAGATCCAAGAAACAACAAATGCTAAGTAGAACACAAAGAAAAGCCCACCAAGGCACCTGGAAAATACAATGGTGAAAATCACTGATAAAGATAGAAGTTTAAAAGCTCCTAGAGCACCGGCCAGATCCCGTCCTGTGGAGGGCCCGGGAGTGAGCAGCCGAGGCTCTGTGAGCCACATGCTGCCTGCAGCATCTTCTTCTTCCTTTTCTTTTCTTTAAACAACCTTTTAAAGATGTAAAAGACATTCTTGGCTTGTGGTCTGTACAAAAGCAGACTTCAGGTCAGATCTGGCCTGTGAGCTGCAGTTTGCCGAAAAGACACATCGCATGTGGAAAAACAAAGATGAGAATGACTTCAGATGCTTTTTTTTTTTTGGAGATGGAGTCTGGCTCTGTGGCCCAAGCTGGAGTGCAGTGACATGATCTCGGCTCACTGCAAGCTCCGCCTCCCAGGTTCATGCCATTCTCCTGCCTCAGCCTCCTGAGTAGCTGGGACTACAAGCACCTGCCACCATGCCCAGCTAATTTTTTCTATTTTTTAGTAGAGACGGGGTTTCACCGTGTTAGCCAAGATGGTCTCGATCTCCTGACCTTGTGATGTGTCCGCCTCGGCCTCCCAAAGTGCTGATATTACAAGTGTGAGCCACCATGCTTGGCCCAGATGCTTTTTTATAGCAACAATGCAAGTCAAACCTACTTTACAGTAGATGGGAAAAAAGGTCATCTAAAATTCCATACACAGGGAAAATGAATTTCAAAAATGAATATGAAATAAAGACTTTCAGAGAAGCCAATGCTGAGAGATCACTGTCAGTAAATCTGAACTACAGGAAATATTTTTTAAAATTCTTCAGGATGAAGGAAAGTGACAGAGATGAAAGATGAAGATGGGAATAGAGAGTTACGAGTGCACTGGGAGTGGTGAGCACACAGTCACGGTCTCCGGGGGACACCTGCCCATGTAGAGAAGCACACAGATCCTGATGAGGAGCCGGCAGCAGAGTCCCTGCGACAGCTCCTCGTCCACGAGAGCCTGGTCAGGCTGCAGGCTCTTCCCACCAGCAGCACTCCAAGGGCACCTGCCCCCCCACCCCGGTGCGAGTGCAGCCCACCTGCTTCAGCTGGAAAAGCGTCCTGGAGTGGTCTCCGCCTGTGATCTGGTCTAGGAGGTCGTCCACCACTTTCTTGCTGTAGCTCCCAGCATCCTTCACAAACTCCTGCAGGCTAGAGGGGCCGCGGGAGAAGGCACGCTGAAAGGCATGCTGTGTGCTCCACGCCAAGCCCTTGTCACCTGGCCCTCGCGGCGGCCCTGATCACAGAAGCCTGCCGTGCCAGCGCAGCTCCTCAGTCCCCGTGACCCTCCCAGAGCGGGTATTTTGGGGGGAGTGGCTGATAGTTTTCATTAGATTTTCAAAGTGGTCCATGACCCAAAAAGGTTAAAAAGATCTCAGTGGGGAGGGGGAGAAAAGCATGAATACACACGCACACAGCCTAGAAACACACGTGTGCTGTGTTATCATCTGTAAAAGGATACTCCTATCTTTCTACTCGTTATGTGTTTAAAAACACAAGTGGGTGTGGACGGAAGCACGCTGGTGGGCAGCGCCTGCCGGTGAGGAAGGGGCACGTGGGGCAGGGGTGGGCCGACACTTCCAAGGCACTCCTTTTAGTATCATCCTGATTCTTGGCCATATAAATGAAACAGCTTAAAAAATAAAATATAATACAATCTAAAAAGTAGGCCAGGAACAAAAATGCGTAGTCTTAGAATCAAAGCACCAAGCAAGGGCCTCAGAAGGGCTCCCCAGACTCCAAAGACCTTCGCAGAGAGGAACAAGGATGGCTGCTGGTCAGAAGCTGAACCACGGTCACAGGAGGCAACAAGGAGACTCCATGTCTTTGTTAAAACACCCACAGCCCAGGACAGGCCAAGCTTGGCACTCGCAGTGTGCATGGGAGAAGCACTCGGGTAGAGGATCTGGGTGTCTGTGCGCTGAGGCTGGCATGGGACCACGTAGCCTCATGCCAGGCCCTAGGAGATGTGCTTCTGAGTGTTGCCCCTGCAGCCGCGAGGCAGGCGGGGTCGGAATGATCTTTCTTCACAGCAACGTGGAACCTGACGCGTTCTAGGAACAGACAGTTGGGGAAGGCAGGGGGTGTGCACAGTCCGCTGATGATGCGCCACATGGACAACAGGTGACTGATGTCTTGAAGAAGCCACAAGCTGTGGACAGGGGAGCCAGCCGACTGAGGACAGGATGGCACCAGGGGAGCTGCGGCCTTGGCCCAGGCTGGGCAGAGGCCCCACAGCAGGGGTGAGGTGAGGGCTGGCAGGAGGGCGGGGAGCAAACAACTCTTTAATTTCTGACTTATGACCCCATCATCTCCTACTAGAATTTCCTCTTCATTTTCCGCATTTACTTCGTTTTTTGCTACAAAAATCGGAGTCAGGTTTTCTCTTATTTTATGAAGCACTAACGGGATTCTTGTTTATTTTTAAAACATATTCTGCATTCTTGTTGGAATAAAATGAAGACCTGAGATGCCATTTCTTAAAGGCTAGCAAAATTAAGTTGCTTTCTCCATTAAAAACTGCCAAAATTTTACAAGAGTGACCCACTTTTATTTTGCCACAGAAAACAAAAAATACACACGGCAACATTCTACAGAAAAGCAGGCTACTACATTTGTGATTTTAGTATTATACTTTAGCCTGCCATGGCCTGAACTGTCTCCCCCACTCAGAGTTCGTAAGTTGAAATCCTGACCCCAGTGCCTCGGAATGTGACTATACTTGGAGCTGGGGCCTTTACGGCCTTTAGAAGTAACTGCAGTGACATGAGGCCATTAGGATGGCCCTGATTCAATATGACCAGGGTCCCTGCAGAACGGTAAGGTCTCCAGGAGAGCTGAGGACACAGACATGCGCAGTATGGCCCCGGGAAGGCACAGGGAGAAGACGGCACCAGCAGGCCCAGGAGAGAGGGCTCAGGAGGAACCAGCCCTGCCCACACCTTCATGGCAGATGCCCGCCCCCAGGAGTAAAACCCCAGTCTGTGGTGCTTTGTCACTGCAGCTTGAGCTAGCACGGCCACTTAGGAAACACAATTCAATACGATCCAGTGCGCTCAACACACCCCCAATCCCTTCACAAGCTACACCCTGATCACCATTTTCTTGCAACTCTGACTGAGTTACCCAAATTTCAGGACTGGCCTGTGGCAGACCTGGGTGGATGACTGAAAGCAACAGAAGACCCGGGCTGCCATCTGGACGGCTGCAAGATGGCTCTCTCCCCACCCGCACACATGTGGGGCTCCGGGTCCCACACCAGGACACAGCTCAAGCTGCACAGCAGCCAAGGGCTCCCCGGGGCCGACACTTGCCTCAGCGCGCACTGCACGCCTGTCTCATCTCCGTAGGCTGAATAGAGCAGTTCCATCTCGTCCGACTTCAAGTCACCAAATACTGAATTATTCTGCATCGAAAGCGCAGTAGTGGCACTGGAGAGAAAGGTGACTGGGAGGAAGAGGAGAAAGAGAGCATCACTGGACTCACTGGAAGGACTCGGTGTGCAGGCCCCACCCCGCTTCTCCAGGGGCTGAGGGACCGCCTGGCTGGCAGCCAGCACCCAAGTCTCGCCTCTCTTGCTCTCCACAAAATTCTTGCTCCTGAGTTTTCCATGTGTAACCAGCAGGGGTGTAATTCACCACCCCTCATTTTACTTCTGCAGGCCAAAGACGGCAGGGAAATGAGCTCTCTGCAAAGGGGTGAGCTCCACAAGCAAAAGAGCTGTGTGGAGACGTGGGCAGAGGGCACCGTCTGTCACTGTGGAGGATCCCAACCAACACACACCACAGGGACCACGCCTGCCCAGGGCCAGCTCTCGCTGTGGGGGACACGGGCCAGGTGTACTGTGCGGTATCCCATAGGGCGTGGAGCAGCACCCCTGGCGTCTCCCCACCAGATGCCTGCAGCACCCCCAACCCCAGTGGGACCATCAACACGTCTCTGGACACTGCCAAACATCCCCAGGGACAAAAGTGCTGTGGTTGAGAACTGTGTTAGAGGGTGAGAACAAGGAGTGTGTCAAACACAACAAAAAAAAGTAACAACAACCACAACAGCCCCAAGAGGAAGAGGGGAGCAGGGGCTGGTGAAGGCAAGTGGTGAAGGCAAGAGGATTCTTCCCTGTGGAGGGCGTCCTTCAACAGGAGACCCAGACCAGGCAGAATTCCAACACCTGCAGCTGGAGGAAAGAACATTCCAGAAACAAGGAAGCTCTTGAGCCAAGGCCATGGTTTGGAGGGAATAGTGAGCTGTCCCATTAGCAGATGGCGTGAGTGGCTGAGGGAGAAAGGGCCGGCAGAAGCAGTGTCCATGCAGCTGTCTGCACGGGAGGGACCCAGCAGAGGTGGAGAAGTGGAGGGTGGGGCTGTGCAGGAGGTCCCAGCAGCAGCGCAGCCAGGAGGCAGTAGTGCAGATGGAGAGGAGAACACACAGGCCAGACCCAAGGCCCAGGGGCCACACATTCTGACCCCTGAAGGGATGTTCTGTAACGCAACAGGGACAGAAACACAAGGACCCCAAAACACTGACCAAGGTGAAGTCCAGTGATGCAACCAAGGTCCCCGCTGTGTGTGTCCCCATCCAACACAAGTTTCCTTCCTGTCACTGTAACTGATCTCAATCCTACCCATGCGAAAATATGAATCCAGGTACAGTGAGGAAACCCTGAAGTAGGAATCAGCAGCATTTGCCATCACTCCACTAAAGCCCCACCACCTTCCCTGCTCCGGCCGGCTCCTAGGACGGGACTATGGATTTACCTTTGTTTCTTCTCTCGTCTTTGAAGCCCAGCGTGGTGAAGCCTGGGAGCAGCTTACTGGAGAGCGAGCTCAAGTCCACTGGGTGGGTCTCCTCCTCTGCAACACGGACATGGCAGGCCGTGAGCGGCAGGCGTGACCCCAACGCGGTGCCCCAGTGCAGTGCCATGAGCCCTTTCTCCACATCACAGTGGATGTGATTGGTGCGGGTGGGGGGATTTTATAATGATCACCTGAAAACAAATTTGCAAAAGCCAACTACCATTCTCAAAACTAACTGCATTTCAATTTCTTTATCACCCCAAAGTCAACGCAATAAAAAATACCGCATCACTGGCCACCACACCAGCAATGCTTTGAGAACATTTTCAAATGGATCACTCAACAATTCCAAGAAGAAATCTTGTCCTGCGTGCTCTAACAGCGAAACGGTGGCGTGTGCACCCGGAGCGCAAGAATCTGACAGCATGTCTGCCATGCTCAAGTCACCACCCACATACCACTCATGGGATCAGAGCAGGAGTTCCTCAGTTCCCAACCGGTGCCTCGGTCTCAACACTCTCTTAAGCTAAATATGGATCAACAGTCTATCCTCTTTAGGAAAATAAGCTGAAGATTAAATAGATCAGCCCGTTTTTATCCTTCACACACTGGAGAAAACCACGCTGGCATAGTGGAGCTGGGTGAAAGACCACCAGCAGGCATGCGGGTGAGAGCGAGGGAAGCAGGAATCTAGAGGCAACCCTTGCCGGGCTGCGCGTTCCTCATGTGAGCCCGCGAGTGCGTTTCAAACCCAAGTGAGTCACACTTTCAAAGGACAAGCCTCTTAATTACTCCCAGGCCAACAAAGCGCCCCTGACGGGCTGGACAGGCCTAGTGCGCGCCATCCTTCGACACTGTCCTGGACATAATCATCTAACAGCTCTTCTTTTTCTAAGACTGCTTTCCAGATTCAAGGAGCAGGCTGGGCCAGCACTCCGGTCTTTGCTGAAGACTGAGCTCGGGATGTGAACCCTTCCTGATGCTAGTGAGGTTTGGCCTTAAAGGCCTCTCGGCAGCTTTTCAGGAATATGGCTTGAGTCCCGCTGCTCCCAAGGAGCCCTGACCGAGCTCTGACCAGCATCCCTGCCCCGCGAGATGGCCGTCCATGCCTCCACTCAGCGCACGTGTCACGTTGGGGTGCGAGCAGGGTCGGGAAGCCAGGCAGCTTCTCATGCTGCCCCATGGCCAATGGCTCAGCTTTTCATCACAGAATATCAACGGAGGCCCGAAAAATCGTGTACGGAGAGCATAAAACTAGCCCTGAGCGGGCACCCACCATCAGCGTCCGGCTCGGCCGTGTTGACCACGCTGTAGAGCAGGCTCCCATCCCCGTTCCTCTTCAGATAGCCCATCTGGAAGGAAGCACTGCCTGAGCGTCTGTCCCTCAGGAGGGGCAGCGCAGCACAAATGAAATGAAGGCCAACAAGCAAGGCTTAATGGGGGTGAAAACACATTTGTCCAAGAACAAACACCAGAGGGCCCCTCACGGCATTCCCTGGAATTTCAGACTCACGGCAACAGCAGAGCGCACACAGGTGCCAAGGAGAACCTCTTAGGCTCCCCATGGCCCTGCTATAGGGGGTACAGCTGAAACAAAAACCTTCACCCACAAGTAAACATTTAAAATTGCTCATGAGCCTTGACAAAATGGAATGGTCGGCAGGTCAGCATGGCACTGCCCTGACGGCGGGCGGCTCCAGCTGTCAAGCATGTGTGGACTGGTTTTCATTTAAAAACCCACCACCCACACCCCAGTTCTGTGTACAGGCCATTAGGAGGATCCAGGAAGAGGAGGCACTGGTGTGTGCAGACTTGGGGGTCAAGGGGGAAGAGGGCTGTCATGCAGTGGTTGGCTGGGCTCCAGTGCAAGGGTGATGTCCATGCTGCGGTCAGGGCAGCCACCTGGCCTGAGAAGAGCCAGACGTTTGTGTGGGGGCAGCTCCCCACCGCCGATCCATGCGAAGTATCAGAGCCCACAGGATGACCAGGGCCCTGGGGGAGAGGCGGAAGATCAGCTACAATGGGACACGGATTTGATACGTAGATTAACAGTCAAGTCCTCATGGCGCAGATAAAAAACTGAAAGGGAAGAAGTTGGGGGAACCCACAGGGCAGGGGGGAACTGGAAGTTTCAATGTAAAAACAGTTTTCAACCCATGTAAACACAGGTGCCAACAGAACCCTTCTGCACAGTGTCCATGTATGTGGTACAGACACACACAACAGGCATCTCCCAGCTCTATCTGCAGAGGGCTTCACCCAGAACCCAGGTCCTGGCTTCTAAACAAGGCTCTCTAGTCAAGAAACCAGGGCTTCTTGGAGAATGTGGCAATTCCAGGGCTGAAGCACAGAGTGCAGAACAAGGCTGTCCAAAAGAACTACAGTGCAAGCCACGCAGACCACAACCTCCAGCACACAAGCCACATAAACAACTTCCCAACACATGAGCCACGCAGACCACAACTTCCCAACACACAAGCCAAGCAGACAACTGCCCCACACGTGAGCCACACAGACGACAGCCTCCCAACATGCAAGCCACAAAAACCACAACCTCTCAACAGATAAGCCACACAGACCACAGCAACTTCCCAACACACAAGCCACGCGAACCACAAACTCCCAACACGCGAGCCAAGCAACCGCCCCACACATGAGCCATGCAGACCACAACCTCCCAACACACAAGCCACGCAGACCACTGCAACTTCCCAGCAGGTGCAGGCAAACAGAAGCAGACACCTCTGAAACGCCCCCACTTCAGCGTTCTTTACTTTCCATCCCATGTGCATTTTGAAGACTTAATATGGAAAAAACCCATAAAGCTCAAATTAAGCTAACATGTTTTCTACAGACTACATGTTGAGATAAAACATTGGATATACAGATGAAATGAAATCTGCCAGGATTAATGTCACCTGCATTGCTCTACTTCTCTTATCAGGGCTGCTAGGAAGCCTGAGACTGCAGACAGCCTGTGCTGTTTCCACTGGAGACACTGGGTCTAGAACGTCTCCTGCCAGAAAGGAGAGCGTGGTCAGCTGAGTGGGCCCCAACACCACAAAGACCATCTGTGGCAGGAGCCACGTGAACACGGTCGGTGGCCTATTATGGACTATCTGTCTGATCCAACACCAGCGCCCCCACTGGAATAACAAGGGCGGTGCCTCATGTCAACACCCAGTGACAGAGACACAGAAGTCAGTATTCACTCCAAGAGAAAGGATTAGCCTGCAGCAGGGCCTCCATCAAGGAAATGAGAGGTCAGTGACCACATGGCCTCCACGATGCGTGAAACACCAGCGGCAGTCCTGCCAGAGGCACCCGGACCCTGACTGAAGAGACCAGCCTTATGTATGTCTGATCCAGACCTCCCGTCAGGGCCCCACGCTGACCTCTGGATCCCGGTGGCTGTGCTGGATCACACAGCACCAACCCAGAAGGAGAGGCACATGGAGAGTCTGGGGCCACGCTGCACCCTCTCTCGGTGGCCACAGCACTACCTTGCCGCCTGGGAGGAACCGGTTGATCCTGTCCCGAGCTTCGTCAGCCGCGTGCTCCACCAGCGCCAGCACGTGCTCCTCTGCGGTACTGTCCGTCAAGCTGCAGGCGTTCCCTTCAGGCTCAAACATGCAGCTGTGAGGTGGGGACAACCAAGTCACCTGGAGGCAGCGTCCCCACCGCACACCTGCTCCCCATGCATCGGCACCTAACCCAGCTTCTACCGACTCTGCCCTCAGACACAGAGCTGGCAGAGCATACTTAACTCCTTTTAGGTCTCAAAGCATCCCTTTTCACCCTATCCAAATAACAAATTAAGACGCTTTTATTAAAATAAAGAGTAAGTGTAAGCCAAGTAGATAGACTCCCTGTTTTTCAACGCAGTGAAAACTCAGTTAAAGTGCTTTAGCAACAAAAGCAACAAAGTAACAGATGCCCACACTGGTTAGTCATTAAAGGCCCCATCAGAAAAGTGACTGGAAAAGCCCCCCGTGACTACGCAGGGTTCACAGCAAGGCAGGACAGGCGGGGCTGCTCGGGTGAGGTCTGGTGCTCCTGGGCTGGGTGGAGAGCAGCCCCCTCTGCTGTGGCCACTGGGTGGCACAAAGAACACACAAGGACGTCAGCAAGTGGCCCCAGGTTCCACCTGAAGCAGTTCTCCAACAGCCGAGGGGCACAGGCTGTAGCACCCAAGGAGTGTGGAAGGTTCTAGAAGCAAGGGAGTGGGCTCCTTCCCACCCTGGGCACTTGCCTGGGCGTGGGTCTGAATGGCCTAGGGCCAGGTGCAGGCCCAGGACAAACCCTGCCCATGAGAGCGGCCCTGCCCTTGCCTGACCTACAGTGACAACCTGGCAACCCTACACAGGAGTCAGAGCCCCATGAGCTCCGCAGGGAGAGGCTCCACTCAGGCACCTGCGTGAGCCCATTACCGATGCACACTGCTTGTGACACCAGGTGAAGGTGAGGGCCGGAGCTCGGCACGCTGTCCTGCTTGCAGACTGACAGAGCTGGGGATCCATCTAAAGGGCCTGGATCCCACAGGCAAGGGTGGAGCCGCAGCACCAGAAACACCCAAAACCAAACTGGGGTGGGTCTGCCAGGACACAACCCCACCGCAGCTGAGCACGCTGACCAACACCAACTTCAATTCCCCCTCAATGCTCAGTCACCATGAGGCGGCAAAGGGCAGCCGTGAAACCCCTACCCCTGAAGGCCAGCAGTGCACTCAAGTCGGGGGCTGAGGCCGGACACAGCCACCAGCCAACCACGCAGTGAGTGTTCACACGGCGGCGGGGTGGGAAACGCAATGCACGTGGGGGAGACCACCTTAGGAGACTGTCGTCCGTTGCCAAGCAACACACTCTGGCCACGCAGAGCACCCTCTGTCTCCTAAGCCAAGGCTGCAGGACCTGAGGGTCTGGTCTCAAGACCACTCTCCCTTTTGACTGTTGGAGGGAGCTGCTCAGAGCAGAAGCACCGAGCCCAGCACCGCTGCCGCCCCACCTGTTAAATCCACGCGAGTCCCATACACACTGTGAGAAGGAAACAAACAATGGAGGGCCGTGACCATCAGAATTGCCTCAAGGACATTCAGTAGCAACTCCAGACGGTCCCTGACTTCCCACAAGACGGCACAAAAGCAATACGCTTCAGCAGAAACCATCCTTCACATCTGATCTGTCCCCAGGATGGCAACAGGCCACAGTCCCCTCAGGACACTGGGAAGACCGCGAACCACAGTGCTGTCAGACACACCGCCACGAGGGTGGATGTCCTGAGACTGCGATCTCTGGGGCCTGCATTCAGCAAGTGACATGTGATGAAGCAGGCTCTGTGCCAGGCGCTTCTGCCCGCTGCAGGCTATGGTAAGTGCTCTTGGTGCCTCTAAGGCCCCTGGCAATACTCTCGCTTTGTTTGGTCCTATCAGGCGGCCACCTCACATAGGTAGAGGAGCGTCTACACGAATGACGTGTGATACAGACTTTGATACAATCTCAATGCTCAGCCACCATGAGACAAAGAGCCCCCATGAAAACCACTCTGGGGTTTAGAAAAAAAGGAAGAAGGTTCCCTGAAGGACCAGCCAAGTCAGCTGCTCCTTGTGAGAGGGAGCAGAGCTACAGGGAGCTGTGGCCTGCAGTCCTCACCTGCTTCCCCCGCAGCATCCACACCTTCCTGACCACAGGCCTGCACCTGTTCCACTCCAGCGTCTACACAGACACAGAAGCGAACAGTTCAGGAGTGTGCATCTGCCCCACGGCAAGAAAGAAGCCCCCTGCCAATGCTGGCTGCCCAAAGTCGGCCCACTTGTGCGGCACAATCTGGGACAAGGGCACAGCCTTGGCTGCCGGCAGGCGCTGTGCAGGGAGGGAGGCGCCAATGATCTTAACGGCGTGTGGAGACAGAGACCACCAGTCAGTAGCAGTTGGGGGCAGGGGTGACCGGATGGGCTTGGGTACCACACCTGGGTCAGAGAACGCACGTGGCTGGTGGGCAGGAGGGGCTGTCTGGCCACACTCCTCCTGCCAGAATAAGCTACACCAAGGACGTCTACATGACATGACATCCGCTCCTCACTCACTCACTCTCCCCTACAAGGCACCTGCTTTCCTGGCTGTGGTGCTAAACTCCAAAAGCAAATGCGGTTTCCACAGAGCCTTTACCTGATAACTTCTCTACTCGGCTTTTTGGATTTCTTGGCAGTTTCTACTTGTACTGGTACAACTTCAGGGACAGGTTCCTCAACAGCTGTATCTTCATTGCCCAAAAGAGCTGCCTGCTGAGAAAAATCCATGTCCTGCATAAACGACATGCTGCGCTTCAAAGCTAACAGCCGCTCCTAGAATCAGAAAGGACAGAGCAGCAGGGATTTACCTCTCCCTCACAGCCAGGGTGCAGTGACGATGGGATGGGATGGGGATGGTCACAGCCTCACCTGGCCTAAGAGCTAACTTTCCACGGCGGAGCATCAGGAGGTGGTTGTGGGGGCTTGACCCACCGCCAGAGCGCGGCAGGTGCCACACCTCCCCTTTACCTTCACCTACGTGGGACGCATGCAGCCTGGCTCACGGCACAGATCTGGGAAGCCACTCAGGATGGCCAAGGAAGACAAGGATGTCCCGTCTGGATTCAGTGAGGCAGCCACGAAAAACAAGCCCGCAATGCTGGCTGCCATCCAGCAAGACTGACACCTGACACCCAGGCTTAAGATCAAGAGATGCGGAACTTTCCACCAACCCTAAATGAGACGTTACAGCTAGGTCATGAGCAGAGAGGGCGGCCGGGGACGTCTACCCTAGAGCAAAGGGGGCAACACCATGAGGGTGGTGGGTGGATGGAGCATGTGTTCACTGTGAGGCTCCCTTCGGGCACAAGCAACGGGGGGCATAGCCCCTGCTTTCCGTAGCTCGCTGATGCTAGTGAGTTTCTTACTTTGCTCATCATCTTAAAGCCTGCGTGAAGGATCTTCTTTGCCAACTTGTAGTACACAGTATCTGGCCTATTGTATGTCATTGCATTATCACACATCAGTTTGAAATCTGCCTGAAAAGAAAACAGGAAAGACTTACCAAGTTTGAAATGCCACAGACAACAGCAAAGCTCTAGATGACTATCAAGAGACCAAAAAGAAAAAGCTACAATTGAGTAGAATTCAACTGGGCTCTCTGATCTAAAAATAACACTCAAGAACTTAGAGAAGTTTTCTTAGTTGCACGTTGGTCTTGCATGAAAAATATTACAGCCAATATTTTTGGCCAAGCCTGTAACTTCTTTCTAAGCATCACATACAAATGCTGTGTGAGGAAAAAGGAGCATTTCCTGCGCTTCCTGCATTTCTCCAGAACATAAATAGGAACGAGAAGCAACGATCTGATTCTTTCAAGTGAAAGTCGAGAGATAAAGGCAGGCGCGCGGCACAGTGATATCCTCTATCTCTAGAATTTCTCCACAGAATCAAATTTAAAATTCTGCCACCAAATGGTTCCCTCAAACTATTAGAAAAAGACTTTGCCCCACAAAAGGACCACCTTATTTCGTAATTTATGGTAAAAATATGGAAACATCAGTATTTTAGTATCATAACCAGTTTCCTCAGCACAGGCCTCTCAAAGGTGAGTACTAACATCAGGCTGGAGCATGACCCCGGAGGCCAGCCACCCTAACTGAGAATGTGCCATCTGGACCCTCCCCAAGCCCCGGTTCCAGAGCCAGCAGCCCCAGGGCCCGGCCCAAGGCTGTGGAGCCCCTCCCCTGAAGACTCCACTGCAGACACTCCACGGAGTGAATGCTGCTCCCCTTCTCACTTTGTTGCTAGGAATGGCCAGACTGGGGCAGGGAATACAGAGGGCTTTCAGGCATAGAGTGCTCTTAACATCTGCCCTCAGGCGCTGCCTGATCCTCTCATCAAGTTTCCTTTTCTCTCACTCTCCTTTAAATCTGTTCTGTTGTGTTTCTGTGAGTCAGCAAACCCTTCAGTAAACGTAAAATAAAAATAGAAAAGTCAAGCTTTCCCCAGGGGAATGGAACCTAAGAGAGAAATCTAATGCCTTTCTAAACTACACTAATGCCAATTTTATAATGCATCTGTTTTGCTTCCTTCCCCTGGGTTGCAAAACCAATGAGCAATTGCTAATTCTCACTGCCAGTAGCAAGAAACAGGTTAAGAGCAAAGTACTCAGGAGACAGAAAAACTTACTATGCTAAAAAAACTAAATGCTCAATTAGTGTAAGACAAAACTAAGAATTAAAAAGAAGTATGTTTTTAAAAATGTCTAGTCTCAAGCCGTGCCACACTGCACAACTCACTGCTTGAAACAACACGTCCTATTTACGCCAGCGCAGTAACTTAGAAAGAAAAGAAACAGACTTCTAACAGCGTGCAACCTGACCCAGTTTCTAGACCAAAGCACAGAGAAAACGTTCACGACCAATCATTTCCTTAATGCTGTGTCTGTAAAACATCACTCAAACACAGAAACACCTGTGAAAGCTCAAAAACTAGGAATGATCTAAGGTGAATGAAGTCTTCACAAGACATAAATACACAGAACTATGCCACGATTACTTCGGGCAATGGAAGTAACTTACCTTAAATTCCGTAACTGACTTGTATTCATTGGCTACGATTTTGTCTTTCATGGTACCAAAATCCATGGGGTGTTTTATTATCATCGAATACCCAGGAGCAATTGCATCCGTGACAGGAAAAGCAAAAAATCCATGGGGATCTTTTCTGAAAGCAAAGACATCTTAAAGTGGAAAATCTAGATTTCTAAATGATACAAAATCTCTTACAATCCAAAAACTGGATACAACTGACCGAATTTTGTTTCTTAAAAATAAAAAATTGACGAGCATCTTTTATTGTGATAGGCATTTCAGATACAATAAAAATTCCCCCAACGCATCCTGGCAGCCGTCAATGTCCCAGCTCTAGCCTTGACTTCCCTCACTCTACTCTGACTTCAGAGTGAGCCACTAATGAGTTCACGAACTCTTCCTACCCACCCTGAAGTGGACTGGGAGTCACCAAGAGAAGGTGCAGGGTCTGTTCACAGGTGACAAGGCTGGGGTGGGGAATAAGGCCTCAGTAAAGATGACACCACACCCCCCCAGACACTAGCTCTTCAGAAACGCCCAGGTTTACCTCTGAAGCTGGCGGAGGAAGTGTTCCAGGAGTTGCTGAATAGGTGTGCTCTCATTTTCAGCTGACAATTTAAGGAAAAAAAAAATTGAATACAAAGACTTTGGTATCCCTTCATTAGAGAGCTCCAAGTTCACAGTATCTGTCTGTCTGGTGTCTCACAGCATTTTAAGTTCCACCGAGAACTGGGGATATAAAGATACACCCGACTCAGCCTTGGCTCCCAGGAAGCTCAGCCGGGTGGTAAGGGCACCCCCCCCCACAGCAGAAGTCATAAAAACCTCTTATAATAACCGGTAGCCCTTACATCAACAATATGTGGTGATCACTTATCAATGTTTTCAGCTCATACCACTACTCTAGACAAGGAATGGAGGCTGATCCTGAATTCACCGATTATTATTTCACTTGAGGTCCCTTAAAATTCAACAAAAAGTAAATAAATGGCTGGCATGGTGGTGCGTGCCTGTAGTCCCAGCAACTTGGGAGGCTGAGGTGGGAGGATTGCTTGAGCCCAGGGTTATCTGAGCCCAGGAGTGAATCACGACACTGCACTCCAGCCTAGGCGACACAGCAAGACCATGTTTCAAAAATAAATTAAAAAAAGAAAGTGCCTGAAGAGCCAAATGACCACAGAAGCTCAGAAGGCCACCAGCTTTCCAGAACTTTCCTTCAGTGGAGCCAGCAGGCCTCAGACGGTTTCTGATGGCCTGAATGATTGCAGCACTAGCCTCCCTACTCCCTGATGTCCCATTCCCAAAGCCCAGCCGTCTAAGTTTCCCTATAATCCAGGAACCACTGGATGCTGAGAGTTGCTGGGAAGAGACACCCCTTGTCTTACGTACAAATGCCTCATCACTGTGAGTTCTGCACAGGAAGGCTGGGGATAAGGAGAACTCAGAGGGCTGGAAATTCCAGCCAAATGCCATCCTTGGCAGATGGTGCCCACGACAGAAATTCTACTGAAGGCCTCCAGTTTCCTTTGTCTCAGCCTATGGTCACTTTTAGCAACTTCAGACCCACCATTTGGGCCTCGAGGTCCCTTCTTCCCAAGGGGAATTACCTGCGTTTTCACTGACATGCATCTCTCTTACCAGTCTGACCCAGGTGTGGCTACTGTTCCAATGCTGTCTTAAGTGCAGACAAAACCAAACTTCAAGACCCAGGGCTGGCAAACTTTTTACATAAAGGCCAGACAAAAAACAGTCTAGGCTTTGCGGGTCACATACGATTGGTCTCTGTGGAGATGGCTTTTTGTTTCTTTTTATGAACCTTTAAAAAACATATAAGCCATCCTTAGCTAATAAGTTAAAAAACAAAACTGAAGGGCACCAGTAGTAACTGGCCACGCCTCGCTCTAGACATTCAGAGACACCGGAGGAAACCTCAGATCCAGAGGACACCTGGGATGAGGCCCTGGAAATACCAGCTCTCCTCCCTCCCATGCTTCTCCCCAAAGCAAGAGGACACGGTGCCGACCCCTCATTTACAACGATGAGCTGTGAACACCAGGAGAGTCTCTAAAAGTGCACCCTTGCCTGGCTGTGTCCGGCACGCTCGGACTGGCCGATCTGGGGGCGGCTCCACCTCCACCTTCTTCCCAGGATCAAAGTCGTCAGCCTCTCCCTCCGTGTCACAGTGCTCCCTCTCTCGCTTCCGCTTCTTCTCTTCCTGGGCGGCAGAGTCAAGGGAGTGAGAACGGCAGGAGTAGGTGGGATCCGGACAGGTCTGCCCAATCCCCTCGCAGTTCTCAGGAGAGGGACAGAGCTAAGGGAAACCCCCTCCTCACAGAGACCCTGGCAGGGTCCGGGGAGGAACAACATACCCAGGATCCTGGAACTGAGTCTGCGGGCCTCAGCGATTTGCGTTTTGCTACCAACGGAACACCCCCTCCCCTCCTCCAGCCACGCAGGCGCACTCTGCCTGGGTCCTGGGACCCGGCTCCCCATGGGCTCCTCGTGGGCAGCGTCCCGGCCACCGCCGCTGCTCCTTTACCTTTCGCTTCCTTCTTTCCTCATCGTCCAGATGCTTCTCCTTCTCGGACTTCTTCTTCTTCTTCTTTTTCTTTTCTTTGTGCCTCTCTCGCTCATGGTCTGACCTGTCATCATAGTAACTGGAGTCGTGGCCGGATCCTGAGAGTTCAGTCACTTCACTTCCTCCGACCTTGAGGACTAGCTTTAGAGGCTTCTCCAGGGGCTTGTCGGCATAATCTGCACAGACACAGACCGAGTTCTACCCTCGTGCTCAGGTGCAAACGCCACGCAGCCAGGTGAGACGTGAAGGGGCTAAGAGGGAAAGGCCTTCCTAAGGATTACAGCGGGGCTGCCAACCAGCAGGGAAAGACGGAAGGGAAGACCACAGTGGCGGCATGTCACTGCCTCCTTGTTCTCCCTTCCCCTCCACAGGGAGCTTCAGGTCCCTTTCAAGCCACGGTGTCCTCACCAGAGGAGGCCCTGTGGGATGTTGTTCACATCACTCGTTCAAGATGATGGATTAAGAGGGACCTGGAACCCCGGAGCCCGATCTCCCTCCTAGAAACCCCCAGCACTTCGGTTCACTCTCGCTTAACTTCCTGCAGGCGCCCGTGCTGCCCGCTGACACCCGTGGAGCTGCTGCGGGAGCAAGGGAGACGGAGGGAAAGGCGGGAGAAAGGGCTGCCCAGCTTCTCCCTGAGCTCCACACAAAAGCCAGCACAGATGCTTCCCTAGTCTCCAGGACCGGGGTGAGTGGGCTTGCAGCCTCGAGCCCAGAACCCTCTTACCAGGAACGTAAGCGCCCACCCAGGACCCCTCACGTGTGCCCGGTTCCCTGACCGAAATCCCAGAACCCCCTCCCGCGTGCCCAGAACCCCTCCCCCGAGGCCAGGACCTCGCCCGGTGCCCAGGACCCCCGTCCGCGTGCCCGGAACTCCTCCCCCGTGCCCAGGACCCCGCCCGCCGCGCGTCACAAAGCGCCGCCGCCTCACCCTCGTAGGACGAGCGCCACTCGGCCTTGTGCTTCTTGTGCTTCTTGCCCATGGCGGCGCCGGCGGCGGGCCCGAGGCGGGGGCCGGGAACAGCGGGCACCCGGCCGGACCGTGGCCGCCACCGCCCCCTGGCCCTAGCTGGCCGCCCGCGCTCGCTGCGCCGAGCTGGCCGAGCCCGCGGGGCCGCGCCGGAAACGGGGCGAGGCGGGGCCGCCGCAGGAAGTGGCCCTGCCGGGCGGGAGCGCTTCCGGGTCAGGAGGTGGTGCGCCTCGCGCGGCAGATTCGAAGCTAGGGTAGGGCCCGCGGGCTGAGGCAGCGGCTGTGGCGGCGACGCTGGGCGTGAGGTGGCGGCGGCCGCGCCCCGGTTGGGTCTCCACGGCTCTCGGGGGCGTCATGGACGAGGCCGTGGGCGACCTGAAGCAGGCGCTTCCCTGTGTGGCCGAGTCGCCGACCGTCCACGTGGAGGTGCATCAGCGCGGCAGCAGGTGAGCCGGGGCGGCCCGACACATTCTCTGGGCACCCACCCGCCCCGACCCCAGCGCGTGCACCGAGCCCCGACCGCAGCGCACCGATTCTGATGCTACTGAACCCCAGGGTACTGATCCGGCCCGACTGGACCCCGGCGCACAGGCCGCCGGGCCCCGACCCGATCCTAGCGCAATGACCCGACCCCACCGCAGGGCACCGACCCGGCCGACCCGAGCCCTGCGCGCAGGACCCCAGCTCACAGATTGAGCCCCGACCCGACCTCGGCTCACGGACCTGGCCCTGACCCTGCCCGGCTGTCCTCCAGTGCACTGATCTGACCCTGAGTCCCACGGTGGAGAATAGGATGGCTACGCATTACAGAGAGCTCTAAAGTCTCAGCCGGAAGTTGGGTGGTTATTCTTTGAGCCACTGTTTCTCAGACCCTTTAATTGTTCCCGTTCCTCACGGACTTGGTGTGAAATTTTTAGGGTTCAAAGCAAATCGCACTCATTTGTGACCAAGTCAGTTCATGGTACGGTGGGGCCTGTGGGCTGTGCTGCTCCCTGGAGTGGGGGGAGCTCAGCAGCGGGGCCAGACCTTCACAGACCCTCCTTATGTCCCTGGAGGGTGGATTGAGGTCAGGTGAGACCACCAGCCTCAGAGGGGATGCAGAGGAAGAGACCTTTCCTTTAACAGAACAGCTGTTGACTGGGCACTTTCTAGGTGCTGGAGTTCAGACACGTCAGCATAATTGCACCAGGGCCCAGAGACACCTGCACAAAGCCCCACCACAGCCTGGCGACACCTGTGTAAACACCTTAGCGCTCAGAGACACCTGTACACAGTGCCACCGCAGCCTGGAGACACCCCATGTACAACCACACCTAGGCCCAGAGACGCTAGGCATAATCACACCAGAGCACAGCTGCACCTGGAGGACAGACACCTACGTACAACTGCACCAGAGTTCATAGACACCTGCACACAACCACACTATGCATGGTGGTCGCTGCTTGTAGGGTGCTGGGACGATTGCAAAGGGGCCACAGATCACCTGCCTGGCTCTGAGGAGCCTGTCCAGGAGGGCTCAGAGGGAGGCAGACATTGAATAGGACCTAAAGGGTGACTGCAGTTGATCGGCCCAGTAAGCTGGGACAGTGCACAGCAGGGCACAGAGGTGTGATCCAGGACCAGGTCACTGTTGTAGAAAGGGGAGGTGTCAGGAGGACTGCAGCAAGGGGGGCCGAGGGAAGCCCTGGATACCAAGCTTAAAGCATTAGATTTTCTCAGCACGAATCACAGCTATTGGAGACTTGTTACAATTCAGACCCCAGGCCTGACCCCACAGCTGTGGAACTTCATTAATAATAGTGAAAGCCAACATTATTGGGTGCTTACTATGTGCCAGGTATCGTCCTAAACACTTTGAATGTATTAATGACTTCACTGTAGCCCAGCATAGTGAGAACTCTTACTGTTGTCCCCTTTTTCTAACTGGGAGCTGAGGCACAGCTTCTTCAGGTCACAGCTGGTAGAGGACCCACAGGCAAGGGGTGGCTCTAGATTTGGTCCCAGGCAGGCCAACCCCAACCTACCCTGTTAACTACTGCGCTTTCTTATGTATTGTCTGAGTTTTTGCAAAACACTTAATTTTAACATTTTGTTTTTGAATTAAGATCATTTATGTGTGTTTTGGCTTCTTTTTTTTAGCACTGCAAAGAAAGAAGACATAAACCTGAGTGTTAGAAAGCTACTCAACAGACATAATATTGTGTTTGGGGATTACACATGGACTGAGTTTGATGAACCTTTTTTGACCAGAAATGTGCAGTCTGTGTCTATTGTTGACACAGAATTAAAGGTTAAAGACTCACAGGTAAGTTACTAATTTGCTGGGCCAAGGAACGTTAGCTGAATACAAAGGTTGTATCATGAATGTCTTGCCGTTTTCATAGCCTGTTGTCAGAAACAGGTTCACTTCTCTGTTGGTTTGGGTGGCTAGACAAGTTCTTTTCACCAGCTGTCAGGAGCCAGGTGCTGGGAGTAGGAAGTGGCCCTGATATCGGGGTGCTGTCAGTATAGCAGGGGCAGATTGGAAACCAGGAATGAGAATGCAGTGCTGTACCATAGTGAGCTGCGCTGGTAAGGCCTGTGTATCATGCCTCGTTCTTTCAATCAGCAAATGTTTAGAAAGTGCTCAGTGTGTGCTAGGGCCATAGGAGGTGAGAAGATGGGCTTGCCTATAGAATTCCTTCATCTCATCCCATGCGTGGCCACCTCACCCACCATCTGAGTTCATGTGTATGGGTCAGAGGAGCTTTGTGTGAGGACGTGGAGGCATTGGGGCGATTCTGGCACCAGTAAACCACCGGAAACATTCCTAAGGAAGACTTATCACTTACAGCAGTACAATTCCTGCCCTGTAAGAACCAGCTGTGAAGAACAGGCTTGGTACTAAGTTCTGCTCGTGAGGGGGACCTCCCCATTCATACGTTAGGACTCATGTTTGTGCATGCTCAGAGCTTTGTGCACACTGAGATCTGATACTGCCGTGGTTTTGGCCAGTCTGAGGGAAGGAAGAGCTTCCCCACTGTTGTGGAGGGATGGACACCCTAACTGGAGGGCATGGGCTGCCCAGGGAAAGTTCTAATGTTCTCTGACTGCAGATTCACTTGTAGGAATTTATTGTCGCTGATAATTATGCAATTTTGTAGCTCTTTCTGAACAGATGTTTGTTAGATGCTGTTAATAATAGCCAACAATTTGAAATATTTTAACTGTCCACCAGAGATCAGTTAATAAATGTATGAATTCCATATGTCTACACTACGTACAATATAGCCATTAAGAAGAATGAAATAGATTTCTATCTACCGATGTAAACATTTCTCTGAGTTAATAACAAATGTAAAAAGACACAATTAGGAAACTGACTGGGCAAGGTGGCTCATGCCTGTAGTCCCAGCACTGTGGGAGAAAGATGGAAGGATCACTTGAGGCCAGGAATTAGAGACTGGCCCAGGGATCATAGCAAGACCCCGTCTCTAAAAAGAGTTTTAAAAAATTAGCCAGTGCAGTGGCGTACCACTTGTAGTGCCAGCTACTCAGAAGGCTAGAGGTGGGAGGATCACTTGAGTCCAGGAATTTAATGTTGCTGTGAGCTGTGATCGTGCTGCTGCACTCTAGCCTGGGCGACAGAGCAAGATCCCGTCTCAGAAAACAAGTTAATTAAAAAAAAAAACAAAGAAACCTTATGTGGTAAAACTCAGTTTTTGGTCACATCTGTGTGAGTGTATTTATAGACTATAATAACATCCCAGAGGTTGGATTTAGGGCACTTTTTCATTCTGTAAGTAAATGTAGGGCCCAAAGGGCAAGGGATGGGTATTAGCTTTCAAAAGAGCTAATCCTCAATCTGAAATAAAATAATAGCCTTCTCATCTAATCTGAGAACTAGTTTTGATTATACTATACATTCAGTTTTTATTTGTAGACTTTAACATCTAATTTGTATGGTTGGAGTTAAGTGAGAGTTGGAAATGTGTGTCGATTTATTTGGCTTTTCCCTCATTTTAGCCCATCGATTTGAGTGCATGCACTGTTGCACTTCACATCTTCCAGCTGAATGAAGATGGCCCCAGCAGTGAAAATCTGGAGGAAGAGACAGAAAACATAATTGCAGCAAATCACTGGGTTCTACCTGCAGGTATGGGGTGTGATGGGAGTTGAGGGGGAGGCTGAGGTCAGAGGATTGCATACTCCATGCCATGTCAGTTCACGGGGGGTTCTGTTTGTCCGTTTGTTTTGTAGGATTTTAGGATGTTTTCTTTCTTATGAAATGGAAAGTATATCACAAAAGAGGAAAGTATGGTCCCCCAGTGTGGGACCATACTGTTCCTTTGGGTGGGTACCTTAGAGTTCATGGCTAACGGAGAGTGCTCATGTGCTCTTCTCACATGCTCAGTTGGTCTGTCCTGCTGAGTGGCTCCTTGTGTGCTTGATGCTTCTCCATGGGCATTGCTGATGGGTTCTAGCAGGCCCAGCCCAGGGCTTCATTCAGTCAGCATGTGGAGAAACGGGCATTTGGCGTCTGAACTTGTGTTGAAGCATGGGTAAAAGACAATTGTAAATGGTTATAATCATAAATTTTATAATGTGTTGTTTACCACCAAAAAAATGATAATTTAATGAAAACATATTGTGGGGATTATGTTATACATAAATGTAAAATAAATGACAACAATATCATAAAGAAGGGTGGGAAGTTAAAGTTTTTTTGAAAGACTATTGCACATGATAACGAGACATAAAGTGTAATTCTTTGACTCCATCCAATTGTCTGCCAAAAGTTACATGTGACTGGCATTTATTTTGCATCTTTGATTTTAATAAAAATCAAAATTTGAAGAAAAATTTGCAGAATTCATACTTTCTTGTAATCAGAATCATAGTCTTACCTGGAGCAACACAATGGGAAGCTCAGGCTTAGGCTCAGGGGAGACTGACTGGGGGTGGCTGTGATTGCTTGCCTTCCTGAGATCAGGTCTTTGTTTAATTCTGTCACAGCTGAATTCCATGGG
This sequence comes from Pongo pygmaeus, assembly GCF_028885625.2. Taxonomy (NCBI): domain Eukaryota; kingdom Metazoa; phylum Chordata; class Mammalia; order Primates; family Hominidae; genus Pongo; species Pongo pygmaeus. The sequence goes on from NC_072377.2 coordinate 862,174, forward strand.
CTTTGGGACAGCTTGGTGTATGATGTGGAAGTCAAATCCCACGTAAGTTGCTGTGCCTTCTCCTAGAATGCCCTGTTATTTGAAGAGGAACCATTATTGTTTTGCTCTCCAACACCCCTGAGCAACTTGATGCAGATGGGTTTTTGGGAGCCTCTGTCTGCTGGCAGCCCTTGTCCTGGACATCTGTCCTCCAGGATTGCTCCAGAGTAGAGCTGGTCTCTGAGGAGCTACCTGAGGGAAAAGAGGGAAAGGGAGAATGTGAAGGCAACTTAGAGAATTGAACCCTCTGGAGATGGGAGGAGGGTAGGTGAGCTGGCCTGGTCCGCACAAAGGAAAGGCCGGTGTGTCTTAACCCCTGCACCCTCTTCAACAGGAAGGGTCTTTCCCATGCCGGCAGCTCGCTAGAAGACCATCACTCAGCTGTCCTAGGCTGCTCCTCCACATTGTGGCTGTTGTTATTTTGCTAATAACTGCTGTATCATTCTAGAGGAAGGAGCTTACTCATTACTTGATAAACAAACCCCTTAGTGGTTTTGTTTAATGTTGGCACTTTAAATAAAAGTGATCATTTTGTTTCTCTTCTTATATTTATAACAGTAATAGCCAGTGTTTTTACTTTTCCCTTTTGGAAGCACCTTCTCTTCTGAAATGAAAGCATTTGGAGGTGATGATCTCTTAGGAGGTGGCCTCTCTCCCTGTGCTCCCTCTTCTCATGTAGGATTAAGCCCTGGGGGAGGGCACATTTCTTGGGGACCTTTGCCTTGTTGGTACCTTTATCAAGCTCTTTTTCTTTTTCTCTATCAGCTCCTCGATTATGTGATGACAACTTTACTGTTTTCAGACAAGAACGTCAACAGCAACCTCATCACCTGGAACCGGGTGGTGCTGCTCCACGGTAAATTATGCAGGCTTTTATTTGACCAGATAAGTGGCATGAAATTTAGCCTTTACTTGTACCTTTGTCCTTCTGCAAGGAGTTACTGCTCTTTGTTTTCTGAAGCAGCCACAGCCGTCCTAGGATGTCCCCTCTCTGTGAAGCAGATCCAGCTCATGACACTTGGGACATTTTTTTTTTTTTGAGACGGAGTCTCGCTGTCGACCAGGCTGGAGTGCAGTGGCCCGATCTCGGCTCACTGCAACCTCCACTTCCTGGGTTCCTCCCAGGTTCCAGCAACTCTCCTACCTCAGCCTCCCGAGTAGCTGGGATTACAGGCATGCGCCACCACACCCAGCTAAGTTTTGTATTTTTAGTAGAGACGGGGTTTCGCCACGTTGACCAGGCTGGTCTCAAACTCCTGACCTCAGGTGATCCACCTGCCTCAGCCTCCCAAAGTGCTGGGATTACAGGCTTGAGCCACCGCGCCTGGCCCTTGGGGCATTGATTACTTGGCACTTAATCAAGTCTTCCTGTGGGGGGCCGAATTCCAAGACGTCCTCAGATGCCCCAAACGTGGATAGTGCTAAACCTTATGTAGACTTTTTTTTCCTGTACAGACATTCCTATGATAAAGCTTAACTTATAAATTAAGCACAGTAAGAGATTAACAATAATAGCTAATAGGAAAAGGGAACAATTATAATAACTTATAAAAGTTATTTTAAACTTATGAATTGTTTATTTTTAGAATGTTTCATATAATATTTTTGGACTGGGGGTGACTGCAGGTAACTGAAACCTTGGAAAGTAAAATCTTGAATAAGGGGGGACTATTGTGTTATCAAACTTTTCCAAAAATTCTGCCTTGTTTCCAGGCTGATTGTAACTCTTTAGAATTCTGCCTTGTTTCCCGGGTGATTGTAACTCTTCTTTAGGACAGAAACTGACTCATATTTCTTTGTAGTACTCAGAGTTTTACTTTGTGAGGAGTAAACTGAAAAAGCCATATTTTAAAGAAATTCTGTCTGGTTCTTCTCAGGAGAAAATACTAATGGTTTGTTGTTTTGTTTTGTTTTCAATATCACCGGGTAGAATGGGGACACGGGAATTGAGTGGACTCGACAGTATGAAACTGTAGCAAAGTGTTAAATAGAAGCTTGAAGAGTACTTAGCTTCTTTAAGTCAGTTAAGATTGCGTGACGAAGTGACCTTAAAACACAATGTTCTTTTAAAGAGCAGATAGGCCCCGCATACTGCCCTCATAGCACAATCAGAGTAAGCAGCAGGTATTTTAATTAGTGAAATAAGTTGTTTCTGTTTGGAACCAGTCACGTATTTCCTCTTTAATTCTTGAAAATGCCTGCAGAAAATTAGAGGTCATGTCTCCATTTTCTGTTAGATGCTTTCCTTTTTCCATATTGGTCACCTCACAGCTTCTGTGAGGCATTGTTTGTAGGGTCCAGCCCCACAGGGTTGGTGGGTTTTCTCCCCGTATGCAAAGACGAGAGAGTGTAGAAATAAAGACACAAGACAAAGAGATAAAAGAAAAGACAGCTGGGACTGGGGGACCACTACCACCAAGACGCGGAGACCAGTAGTGGCCCCGAATGCCAGGCTGCGCTGATATTTATTGGACACAAGACAAAGGGGCAGGGTAAGGAGTGTGAGCCGTCTCCAATGATAGGTAAGGTCACGTGGGTCACGTGTCCACTGGACAGGGGACCCTTCCCTGCCTGGCAGCCAAGGCAGAGAGAGAGAAGAGAGAGAGACGGCTTACACCATTATTTCTGCTTATCAGAGACTTTTAGTACTTTCACTAATTTGCTACTGTTATCTAAAAGGCAGAGCCAGGTGTACAGGATGGAACATGAAGGCAGACTAGGAGCGTGACCACTGAAGCGCAGCATCACAGGGAGACAGGCCTCTGGATGACTGCGGGCGGGCCTGACATTAGTCAGGCTAATTAGTCAGACTAATGTCAGGCCCTCCACAAGAGGTAGAGGGGTAGAGTCTTCTCTAAACTCCCCCGGGGAAAGGGAGACTCCCTTTCCCGGTCTGCTAAGTAGTGGGTGTTTTTCCTTGACACTGATGCTACCGCTAGACCACGGTCCGCTTGGCAACGGGCGTCTTCCCAGACGCTGGCGTTACTGCTAGACCAAGGAGCCCTTTGGTGGCCCTGTCCAGGCATAACAGAAGGCTCACACTCTTGTCTTCCGGTCACTTCTCACTATGTCCCCTCAGCTCCTATCTCTGTATGGCCTGGTTTTTCCTAGGTTATGATTGTAGAGCGAGGATTATTATAATATTGGCATAAAGAGTAATTGCTACAAATTAATGATTAATATTCATATATAATTATATCTAAGATCTATATCTAGTATAAGTATTCTTATTTATTTTATTATACTGGAACAGCTCGTGCCCTCGGTCTCTTGCCTCGGCACCTGGGTGGCTTGCCGCCCACATTGTGCTAGGGGACACTTGGCAGGCAGATGTGCAAGAAGAGTGCTGGCCTCTGCCTCTTCGAGTTTAGTATGGGGTATGAGCCCGCTGAGAATTGTCTTAGGAAAGAGGGTGGTTCTGGGGGCAACGGGAACAACACATGACTCCTCTACCTCCATTTATCAAGAAAGGTGTGTTTGACCTCTGAAAGGTGCCTTGATGGGTGGATTTCATAGAGGAACTGTGGGGACAAGGACAGGTGTTGGCAAAGATGTAGGCTAGAAAATGCAATGTTCATTCCTGATGCTAAGTGAGACTGCAGGCCGGGAAGCTGGGAGCAGTGCTGGGAGTGAGGAGGCGATGGAGGCTGAGACCAGAAATATGAAGTTCAGTACAAATTAGTAAGAAAGGGGGAGATGTAAGTGTATTGGTAATATTTCATAGCATTTAAGTTTCTAAGCAGACTTCATTGTAGTAATATTAATAGCTTTTAACTGTGTTCTTTATATTTTATGGCTAATGGAAGTTACTATTGTTTTAAGAAATTTGTTGCAGCACTGACTTAAAAATATATTTGCTTGTATCTTTGTCACAGGTCCTCCTGGCACTGGAAAGACATCCCTGTGTAAAGCGTTAGCCCAGAAATTGACGATTAGACTTTCGAGCAGGTAACTTGCGGTAATTTGTGAGAAGAGAGCTATGGAAATGGGATTTATAACAGGAGGTTGTTTTTTTCTAAATCATTTTACACAAATAATATGTTCCTCTCCTTCACTGTAAGTCACTTGATTCCTCTGTATTCAGCATAGTTTTGAGTTATGGTTTCAGTTTTTTAAGATTTGAGACTTAATTTTGTTGCCAGCACACGATCTGTGCTGGTGAATTGCACTTCAGAAGACTATACTTTCTCCCCTTGCTGGATGGAGTGTTCGTCTCTAATTATGGATTTGTCTTTTCCTCTTGAGTTCTGTCTGTTTGGGGCTTATGGTTTTCATCACATTTGGAAAATACCTGGTCATTGTTTCCTCACTGAATTTCCTTTCCCCTCCCCTTTATCTGGGACTTTGTCTGTTTTCATGTTAGACTGTTTGATGTTGTTCCACAGGCCACTCCTGTGCTTTTTCGTTTTTTTTTCAGTTCTTTAGAAATATGTTTTATTCGAAAGTTTCTATTGCTGTATTTTCAGGTTGACTGATTTTCTACATCGTCTAATCTGCTTTTAATTCCATTCAGTGAAGTTATTATGTCTGATAATGTATTTTTCTGCTCTGAATGTTCTATTTGATTCTTTTTATACTGTTTTTTCATTATGTTCTCGTTCACATCTTGAACAACCCTATAATAGCTGTTTTAATGTTCTGTCTGCTAATTCCATCATGATTGTCATTTCTGATGTGTTTCTGTTGACTGGTTTTTCTTCTGGTTATGGGTCACATGGTTTTGCTTTGTTGGCATGTTAGGTAGTGTTTGATTAGCTGCTGAACATTGTGATTTGAAGTGTGTGGATTACGTCTTCCTTTAGTGAGTGTTAGATTTTGTTCCGTTAGGCATTTCCATTACTTGTGATTTGGTGTGATCCTTTGAGGTTTGGTTTTTTTAAGCTTTGATTGGGAGGGCTTTAGGTTTGGTCTTAACACTAAATTGTGGTCCTCTGGGGTCTCCACTGAGTGCGCTGAAGGATCCGTGTGCACTCTCCACCCTGGCAGTTGGAGTATGCACTCTTCTCAGCCTGTGTGAGGTCCAGGAGCCCTTCAGCTCACAGACCATGGGTGCCCTTTACATAGCTGCATGGAATGTCCCCTGCTCACACACACCTGAGTATTCATCCAGGACATCAGGGGTGCCATGAAGATCCTGGGCACTCCTTCTGAGGTATTTCTTCATATTTCCTTCCCTTCTGGAATTCTGTTCTGCAGCCTTCAGTCACCTCAGACTCCCTGAACTCCAGTCTCTGTCTCCTCGACTCAGCAAGTGGCTGTGCTCCACTTGGGTTCCCTCCCGTGCCTGTGGTTGGAAGACGCCTCCCGGCAGAAAGTCAGAGCATTTGTAGAGGGTCCCTGGTCTTCCGACTCAGGAGTCCCAGCCCTCACTGCCCTGTGTACAGCAACCTTACCAGATGTCATTTCATCTATTTTGCCTTAAATGAGGTTTTCTCATTTAAGATTAGATGGTAAATCTGCTTCCTGTTACTCCAGTATGACTAGCGGAAATCCTGTGAGGTTTAATTTCGTATACATAATTTTTGTTCTTCAAAAATGTCTCGTAAATGTTTTTACATAGGGAAATTGCTTTATTTTGACCCCTTAGCTTATGTTTAGCAACTTGCCCTTTGCTTTGACATATTGAAATACATGTGTGTTGTCAAGATCTCTAGGGGCATGCCAGCATGGCAGCTCAATGCCTGTAATCCCAGCGCTTTGGGAGGCTGAGGCAGGTGGATCGTTTGAAACCAGGAGTTTGAGACCAGCCTGGCCAACATGGAGAAACCCTGTCTCTATAAAAAAAATACAAAAAATTAGCTGGGTGTGGGAGCACATGCCTGTGGTCCCAGCTGCTTGTGAGGCTGAGGTGGTAGGATCACCTTAGCCCAGGAGGTCCAGGCTGTGGTGAGCCTGGGTGATGGGAGTGAGACCCTGCCTCCAAAGAATAACCAAAAAAGATCTCTAGGGGCAGAGAGGGAAACACAAGAGAAGGAAAATGTTATTATAAGGAATATAGCTTTTTCCAGTACAAAGATCTGGAAATATGCATTGGTTTTATGGCTTAGAAATGGCAAAAAGAAGTCTTAGCAAGCCTTTGTTCCTCACTCTATCAAAGAACCAAAATGTTTTATAATTAATTTTGTTTAATATTCGACCCAGTCTATATTTTGTTAGATTGTCTGTATCCCTCCACTGTTTTATAAACAGTATCAGTAAATGGTCTCTCTCTTTTTTACGTGGAATGCCAGTGATGCTTCTTGAACGTAATTCTTTTTCTTTTGTGGACTTTTGACATGGAAGCAACTGAAAAGAGGACCTGGAAGTCAGTTTCTCTCTGGCCTCAGTCTTGTTCTCTGGTGATTTAGTCAGCAGCTAAGCACGTCCAGATCTGTCTGCGGGCTTCTGAATGGATAGAGGAGTGTTTCTGGGTTCCGGTCAGTCTGTGTGTGTTAAAGTTAACTTTGAGCATTCCTGGGCTCTGGGGTCTGTGCTGATTAGGGTTCTGCGGAAGGAGGGGAAAATGCTCAGCTCCTGCCAAAAGCTCTTGATGCTTCTATTTTGTTTTGTTTTCTATCTTACCTTAGTACTGCTAATATTTTTAAACAGAAATATAATTTGTAAATAGATATAAAATGGGAGTTTTTACTCTTTAATTCAGTTGATACAGTCTAGAACTACTGATTGAATCTTGTTAGACTTTTTCATAATTATTTAGTACACGGAGGGCTGGATTCCTCAATTCTTTGTCAGTAATTGTAATTCCCCCGATGCTGGGCACTTGAGATGTTGCATTCAAGATGCATGAATGGCTGCCACTGAGGATCCACAGGACCGATTAGTAATTCTCTCAACTCCTTTTTTCTATCTCAGGTACCGATATGGCCAATTAATTGAAATAAACAGCCACAGCCTCTTTTCTAAGTGGTTTTCGGAAGTAAGTATTAAATATTAATTCTAATTGTCTGGATTGTATAGCTGAAAAAATGTCTTGTATGTTAGGCAAATCCTCCTCCAGAAGCTTCAGGAGAGAACTGGGTGGGAAGGGTGTGTAAGGATTGGGGCTGACTGTGATCAGAGAAGGTTCTGGAGCTGGGGCCCATGGGGACCCTCCCTTGGTTCTCCCCAGACCTATGACTGGGTGGGACAGGACAATCGATGGACTCTCAGGAGGGCAGGCCTGGCACTCGGGACTGCAGCCCTGCCATGCATGCCTTTGGTGCTCATGCGCCCTAGCGCTGTCTGTGAGCTGAGGGGGTCAGACAAGGTGATGTCACATGTGATTCTTACCTCTGAGGAGCTGTGCCCAAGTCACCTGGCATCCGCACATCCCTCTGGTGAGGTGAGGTGGGACCAGGCACACTGGGCACAGGAGAGCCTGTGAGGAGTGCATCCCAGCCTGTTTGCATCTGTGGTCTGCCTCTTTTCCTCATCAGAGAGGACACACAGGTAAAGCAGAGGTACAGGTCACCCTCACTGTGCCGCCCCAGGCAGGTCAGGTGTGGTCTCAGGTCTCAGCACCCTGGCATTCAAAGCAGAGGGAAGAGTGTTAGGCTAACCTCCTCCCATGCTGCCCTGGCTTCTCTGATTTAGGGAGCTTTCTGAGGGGCCGTCAGGAGACACTGGGCTTGTGGGGACAACCGGGGAAGCAGGCCACGTCAGGGTCCCCCTGTGCACCTGGCAGTGTGGTCCCTGCACGTTGACACTAAAAGGGTGTTTGGGTTCCAGAGTGGCAAGCTGGTAACCAAGATGTTTCAGAAGATTCAGGATTTGATTGATGATAAAGACGCTCTGGTGTTCGTGCTGATTGATGAGGTAGGCATTTCCAGATAAGGAAATTCATGACAGAATCGCCTTTTGCCGTTGTGGGGACACAGCCTACTGCTGATGCCCCGGCTTTCCCCTCCTACAGCCGGGCTGCCCTCTAGCCCTCCCTGCACTGTGCGCCTTTCCACCTTCCTGCAGCATCCGCAGGCTAGGCATGGGAACACCCATTCATTCATCTTTTTCACGTGCTCAGGGGGACGTATCCCGATAGCTGCCTGTGAGGTGCCAGGCCCTGTCCTTTTTGACCCCATTGCTCCCTCCCAACAGGTGGAGAGTCTCACAGCCGCCCGAAACGCCTGCAGGGCGGGCACCGAGCCATCAGATGCCATCCGCGTGGTCAATGCTGTCTTGACCCAAATCGATCAGATTAAAAGGTAAGCAGGACATGCAGCAGTTTTCCCTGAGAAGTGATGAGAAGTTTGTCCCAAAGAAATGCGTGATACTTGTACAACTCTAGATCTTAGTGCCCAGCTCTTTTACCTAAAAGTGCATTGGCATTGAGTATTGACCCCTTTTCCACATTGGAAGCAGCATATCATAAATGCTTTTTAAAGAAATTGTTTTTAGTTTATTAAAAATGTAAGAGAAGGCCGGGCACAGTGGCTCACACCTGTAATCCCAGCACTTTGGGAGGCCAAGGCAGGCAGATCATGAGGTCAGGAGATTGAGACCATCCTGGCTAACATGGTGAAACCCTGTCTCTACTAAAAATACAAAAAATTAGCTGGGCATGGTGGCAGGCGCTTGTAGTCCCAGCTACTCAGGAGGCTGAGGCAGGAGAATGGCGTGAACCCAGGAGGCGGAACTTGCAGTGAGCCGAGATCGCACCACTGCCCTCCAGCCTGGGTGACAGAGCAAGACTCCGTCTCAGAAAAAAAAAATGTGAAAGAAAACTCAGGCACGGTAAGAATCTTACGTAGCACAGAAAAGCATAAAATGAAGAACTGCTGCATTCAGGCCTTATCCCACCCACTTCTCTCCTATCCCACCCAGTGTCAGCACCAACCAGTGCTGCTCGTAGGTGAATGGCTCTCCCCTGCTCGCCCTGCTGGCCCAGGACAGACAGCTTCGTGGGCAGATGGTCCACATCTCCACAGTCCAGCCTCGCAGGGCCAGGGCCTGTTGTCATTGTAGCCCAAGTTGATCAAGCCTAAGGAGGGACAGCTGCTGGCCCAACTCCCAAGGAAGTGATGGGTGAGCCAGAACCTGTCTGTCCCTGTGTGGTGGTCAGCCAGGACTCAGGTTCCTTCTCTGAAATGCTCTTTCTGCCCTCAGGGTGCCTGGGGAGTCCCTGGCATTCTCAGAAGCTGGATTGTTGAGTGTGGGGTGACAGCAAACTGAACTGTGCAGAGGAACGTTTTGTCCAGGCCATCACCACTGTCTCAACACAGAGAGCGTATCTGGCTTCCTGAGAAGCGCTCGTCTTGGGGTCAGCTGCAGGAGTGTGTGCCGAGACCAGCTCGGTTGGGGAGACCCTAACCCAGCGGCGCTAGAGGAATTAAAGACACACACACAGAAATATAGAGGTGTGAAGTGGGAAATAGGGGTCTTACAGCCTTCAGAGCTGAGAGCCCCGGACAGAGATTTACCCACGTATTCATTAACAGCAAGCCAGTCATTAGCATTGTTTCTGTAGATATTAAATTAACTAAAAGTATCCCTTATGGGAAATGAAGGGATGGGCTGAATTAAAGGAATAGGTTGGGCTAGTTAACTGCAGCAGGAGCATGTCCTGAAGGCACAGATCACTCATGCTATTGTTTGTGGCTTAAGAATGCCTTTAAGCAGTTTTCCGCCCTGGGCGGGCCAGGTGTTCCTTGCCCTCATTCCTGTAAACCCAGAACCTTCCAGAGTCGGCGTCATGGCCATCATGAACATGTCACAGTGCTGCAGAGATTTTGTTTATGGCCAGTTTTGGGGGGCTTGTTCCCAACAAGTGTGCAGGTCCTGGAGGGGGGCCTCCCCTGCCTCTGGCTTCCTTCTCCTTTTGTCCACTTCCATCCCTACGTGGCTTGTGCCTCAGTCTGCTGCAATCTGGCTCCTACTCCTGCCGCAGCCCAAGAGCCCCGCATTCACACGAGTGTTCACTTTTCTCTTTCTGGAACTTTGCACAGCGCTGACACCCTGATGGCCCCTTCCCTGAATCTGTTTGAGCCTCCCTCCCCGGCCTCCACTCTCCTGTCCCCCCGGTTTATGCTGCTGGCATCTCTCCACGGGGGGGGTCTGGGGTCTACACAGCCTGTCTGTGGCCTTCTCTCCTGGCCTGTGCCCCTTCAGCATAGCTCAGGGTTCTGTGGGGGGAATCCCAGACCTACACATCCACCTGTGACCAGACATCAGGCTTAGATGCCCGGGATGCCAGGCACACTCCCACACTGCTCATTGGGCCCCAAATCCCTAACTTCCTGGGATTCCGCATGACACTGATGGCCTCACTGTGCACCTGCCACTCAAACCAGAGGATGGAGGTCACCGTGACATCTCCCTGTCAGTCACAAGGGCGTGTGGCTCAGGAAGAAACAAGGAGACACACTTGCCTCTCTTGCCTTCATTCCCTCGTGCTCCTGGTTCCAGCCCCTCTCTAGAGGACTCTTTCTGTCCCCCAGCAGTCCTATCCACTCCTGCATCTCTGGATTGTCAACCCCTGGGTGGTGATCTCCAGGCCTAGGCCTCCCTCTGGCCCTTCCTCAGCCCCACCCTCCTGGTGCTGGACTGGGCAGCTGTGAGCTCACCCGACCTCTGTGCCTTGTTCCTCTGCCGGGACCCACAGGCTCCCTGTCCTGTCTCTGCTGAGCTCACCCCGGCTCGCAGGCACGGGGCCTGCCCTCCCTTGGCCAGGGTCTAGGTAAAGTTGACCTTCCCCAGGCAGCAATGGTAGCAATGCCACACGTGCAGCCAAGCCCCACCGGGCCTGTGCAGCATGCTCCCTGGGGGCATCTTGTGCCTGCTCTGTGCTGACTCATGCTGGGCCCTTGGGGGACATTGGTCAACAGACCAGACAACAGGGGCTCTCTCTATGGAGTTTAGACGCTAGAGGGGAGAGCAGATCGTGAACATGGGAAGTAACCCAGCTCTAGGGTATGTCTAGGGATGATGAGTGGCCATACCCAGGTGGTGGTGGGCACCAGAGCCTACGGTAGGTGGCACGGTCAGGAACGCTGTGTGAAAGTGAGATCCTTGCTAGGCCGGGCGCGGTGGCTCACACCGGTAATCCCAGCACTTTGGGAGGCCGAAGCAGGTGGATCACGAGGTCAGGAGATCAAGACCATCCTGGCTAACACAGTGAAACCCCGTCTCTACTAAAAATACAAAAAATTAGCTGGGCACAGTGGCGGGTGCCTGTAGTCCCGGCTACTTGGGAGGCTGAGGCAGGAGAATGGTGTGAGCTGGCAAGGCGGAGCTTGCAGTGAGCCAAGATGGCGCCACTGCACTCCGGCCTGGGTGAAAGAGTGAGACTCCGTCTCAAAAAAAAAAAAAAAAAAAAGAAAGAAAGTGAGATCCTTGCCAAGGTTGAAGGCAGTGAGGGAATGAGCCAAGTGGGGCTGTAGGAGAATTCCCGGAAGGCCGAGGAGCAGCGAGAGCAAAGACTGGGGGGTCCGTGTGGCTTGTGTGGGCACAAGGCCCCTTTCCTTCCTGTTGGCAGCCTGCTGGCCATTGTGCTGCCAACCTCCTTGCCAGATAGGGCAGGATAGAGTTGGGTCACCGACAGCCGTGACGACTGTGGTGCTTGCTTCTCGGCCACAACAGGCATTCCAATGTCGTGATTCTGACCACTTCCAACATCACTGAGAAGATCGACGTGGCCTTCGTGGACAGGGCTGACATCAAGCAGTACATTGGGCCGCCCTCTGTAGCAGCCATCTTCAAAATCTACCTCTCTTGTTTGGAAGAACTGATGAAGGTACCTTTATTTTTTTTTTCCTCTTGATACAAATGGATTTCTTATATGTTCTTAATTAATTAAGATAGCTTAAAATAAGCTTGTTCCAGTATGGAGGATTTCACCATACACATTAACTCCCTTCTTAAATTGAAAACTAGTTTTGTATGTGACAGGTTGAGCTGATAGTTGAAACTAGGGCCACTGACTCAATATTTTTGTTCTTTTGGCACAATACAGTCATCATTGTTCATTATTTGAGGTACCAATCAGTGTAGGGGACGTCAGTGACCGGCTGTGCTCACCTGGCTGGCTGCACAAATCCTAGTTCTCAGCTTACCCCGGACTTTTCCAATGCCCTGCCTCTCGGGGGCCTGAAAGAGGAAACATCATGGGCGTAGTATGGACTGGTGGTTGTGGTCACGGGGTCATGTGACGTCATGTTCTTGAGTCGCCTGTTGTGATGATAGGCAGGAACGCCGTCGCCATGGGCAGTGACGCGTGCAGTGTGTGTGTGTCAGGCTAGCAGGGACCTGCCCCATGCTTGTGTTTCTGCTGCTCTAGCCCCTGTTGGGGCTGTCCCAGACCTGTCCCAGACAAATCATCCTGCAGGGGACTTTGTTTACGGTAGTTGGGCGGTAACCAAGCAAACCAGTGAATGGGGATTTAAACAGTGATGAGTTTAATGCAGTTGTTGCCACCTGCTGGTACCACAGAGCAGGGGCGTTAACAGGGATGGCACAGCCTGCTTTGGTTGGGGATGGGAGAGCTGGTCTCAGCAGCCATGGACCCACTGGGCCTGCCCGGGTCAGCACTGTGCAGGCATGGTTTTCTCGGGGGTTGGGGAAAGGAGACGGAGCTCTGTGGAGCTTTGCCTGGAGAATGCCAGTGATCTGAAGACTGATTCTACAGCAGTTTTGCTGCCAAGGAGCCCCACGTGATAGCAGATCCTGCGAGGAAGTCGTGTGTGTTGGAGGTCCTCACGCACCTTCAGTGTGGGTTCCAGCCCTCGCAATGTGACATTTATACACTTGTACACTTGTGCTGTGAATCTAGAGGATGTTTAAAGTTTTAGCTAAGAGGGATGACTTTTTCTGGGACAGTGTAGGACAGGGGTAGTTTTTTCTTTGTTTGTTTATTTTGAGACAGAGTCTCACTCTTGCCTAGAGCTGAAGTGCAGTGGTGTGATCGCGGCTCACTGCAACCTCCGCCTCCTGGGTTCAAGCAATTCTCGTGCCTCAGCTTCGTGAGTAGCTGGGATTACAGGCGCGTGCCACCACACCTGGCTAATTTTTGTATTTTTAGTAGAGAAAGGGTTTCACCATGTTGGCCTGGCTGGTCTCAAACTCCTGACCTCAAGTGATCCGCCCACCTCAGCCTTCCAAAGTGCTGAGGTTACAGGCGTGAGCCACCGCCCCCAGTGATAGGGGTAGTTTCTTATTTTAGGCAGTTTATATGAAATTAAGACATGCAGATGTCACGGTGGATATTGAACTGGTCTCAAAAGCTCAATATCCCCTCAAGCACAAGCACAAACTGTGTCTTAATTTTGCTCACACCCCTCAACAAACCTCCAAAATGTTCAGACAATGCTATTTTCTTCCTTCTCCTGGTTCCTGAGTCAGAACGGTTCATATTAGAATTCAGTCATAGTAAGTCAGTGTGCCCACCTGACTGTTGGCAAGGCTGCTTGGAAAAGCATGACTTCCAGACAAATGATCTCTGAGGGGAACTTCTGGTGCCCAGCTCCTCGGTCAGTCAGACACTGTGTCGTGCTGCCAAACAAGCCTCACCTTTAAAACAGACAAACTAGGATCCTGCTTTGGAAGTCAGTGGAAGTCCTGGCTCTAAGTCCCACCTCTGCCCACTGTGGGTTTTGACGTCTCCGAAGGTGGCATAACAGACTGGACTGGGTGCCTCCAGGTCCCTTCCCTTCCTGACACACAGGGAGGAAAAGTTTTGGCCCGAAACACAGAAGAGGGTATGTTGCTACTGGTTTCTGAGGCATGTTCTGTTATTTGTATTTGTTTGAAAAAGCAGAATGTGTACGCTGAGAGGCATGAGAGAGCAAGTTTGTTCCCTAGTGCACCCGTGCATCTTGAGTTGTCACTGTCTGGATTTCTGTGAGACGTGACGTGGTTGACATTTGACCTGCAGGTGCTGTCCCTCTTGCTGACGGTGCCTACGGTCAGGCCTCTGGACTCAGCTAACCGCCTGTGCTTCTGTCTCCTCAGTGTCAGATCATATACCCTCGCCAGCAGCTGCTGACCCTCCGAGAGCTGGAGATGATCGGCTTCATTGAAAACAACGTGTCAAAATTGAGCCTTCTTTTGAATGAAATTTCAAGGTGCAAATTGACCTCATTTTGTAATCAAGAAGAATCCATTTATGATATTAACTAGGGAGTCATTGTTTCCTTTGAGGAGACCAGAGAGGGCTCTGGGTGTGAACTCTCAACACAGTATAGGTGCGAACAGTATAGGTGCATGTACACACGTGTGTGTGTGTGCATATGAGTAGAAACACGCAGCACAGCCACCTCCTTCCAAAGGAGATGTAACCCTTGCGCAGGGAGGGCGCTGGCTCATGTGCTGGAAGCCTGCGACCCTACGGCTGACGACACTTACAAGGATTCACAGAGTCCCCAGAAAGGAAATGGTTTTGGGGGTCCGGGGAGGGTGGAAGGGAAGGTAGGAAAATCAAACGGTGCCTTGAAGGATAGAATTTGGTTCCAATTGGAGAGAAATCAGGAAGGCTGCTGGAGCAGTGTGTTCAGGTGACCTTCTAGTGGGTTGCAGTGCGGAGGCTGGGGAGGTGCCGGAGAGGCGGGGGGTGGAGTGGACAGAGCCTCAGGTTTCTGGCCAGAGTTTGAATTTTATTTTGAAGTTGGCAAGAGTGTGGAAGGCTTTAAACAAGGGATAACATGAAGAATGTAGTATTTTTTAAGGATTTGGATTATCTGTTGAAGAGATTTAAATCAGTTAAGATGGGAACGAAGAACAGTTCGGAGACTTCTACAAAAATTGAAGATGTGAACCCACCCATTATTTGGGGAATCTGTGCCTACTGACCATGTGCCCGCTGCATCGTGCCCTATGCCTGGTGCTCCCAGGCAGGTGATGCATTCCTTGAGCGCAAGGATGCTGGCCCTGGGGCAGAGCACAAAGGTGTGCCTTGGGTGTGCTTCAGAGCAGTGAGGACACTGCCTCCCAGAGCAGGAGCTGAGGATGGGGAGAGATCGGCCCCATACAAGAGGCCGGGGGGCAAAGGGATATTCAGAGGACGAGGCTGAGGAGACTGGTGAGGGGCAGGAAGTGCCCTGTGAACCCAGGGTGTGCCTGGGACGCTTCGTCTTGTGTTCCCAGGGATGCCTCGGCCAATGAGGAAAATTAGTCCTGAAACGTGTGATTGTATAAATTGCTGTCTCTGAACTGGGTTTTCTTTACACAGGAAGAGCGAAGGCCTCAGCGGCCGGGTCCTGAGAAAACTCCCCTTTCTGGCTCATGCGCTGTATGTCCAGGTGAGTCTCCACTGCTGTCCTCCAGCACCCACCCTGTCCACAGGTCTCAGCCTCGCTGGAGATTCCACTTAGTAGCCCTAGGGTATCAGCCTTATTTTATCTCAGTTTCTAAACCACAGGGTCCTGGGGCCGGAGGAGGAGCTGACCTTGGCACTGAAACACAGGGGCTGTCTCGAGTCCTCTGGGAGGAGGCGGCTATGCCACGTGCCTCTGCTCACACGCATGCATGCACACACATGCACGTCCGCCTCTGTGGTGTGCTGAACTCGTGGCCAGGGCCCTCGCTGGCCTCACCAGAGGTTTGTGCTCTTTCAGTCTGGGTTCAGCTCACGTAGAACAGTGACCTGGATCCACAGCCTCACCCACTGGGTGCTGGGCCTGTTGCAGACGCTTCGGCCCGGGGCACTCACTCCTCCCCTGCACTGTCCCCAGCAGCTGGTTGGGGTAAGGACTGAGTGTCTGGCAGAGCAGATACACTTACATCTGAGAAGAGAAAACCCCCATCTTGGAATGGTTCCTTTCCAATCAGAAGTGACTCGGGCTCTGTCTGATCAGTAGCAGCCTCTGCGCTGGACACGGTGCTCAGTACAGAGGTGGCCGTGGACGTGGGTCATGAGTGGGAGCCTTTCGTTGCAGGGCCCGTGACAGCTCTGGGCACTGGGCCATGGGAATTCTCTGGTTATAAGCCTGGGACGTAGGGTGGGCCCTCCAGGGTCTGCTCCCTACAGCTTCTTATCCTTCTCAGTGTGTGGGTGGCTGCCTTGGTGCCCCCCTGCCCACCCCCGCAGCTGTTTCTGACATGCAGGACATGGGGGGTCACGCAGCCACCTTGTTTGCCTTTTCTGAAGTAAAGAGCTTGGCTGATCTGCACCCTGCACGTGTGTGGTGCACACTCACTGCTCAGCCCATCAGCTACCACCCCCTTCTGTGCTGTCTGCACTGTGGGTGGCGGCAGGGGCTGTGGATGCCAGATGGCCTCACCAAACATGAGTTGAGCCCCTCCAGCAATGACCGTGTACCTTCTAGGCCCCCACCGTCACCATAGAGGGGTTCCTCCAGGCCCTATCTCTGGCAGTGGACAAGCAGTTTGAAGAGAGAAAGAAGCTTGCGGCTTACATCTGATCCTGGGCTTCCCCATCTGGTGCTTTTCCCATGGAGAACACACAACCAGTAAGTGAGGTGGCCCCACACAGCCGTCTCCCAGGGAATCCCTTCTGCAAACGTTACTTAGACTGCAAGCTAGAAAGCCACCAAGGCCAGGCTTTGTTAAAAGAAGTGTGTTCTATTTATGTTGTTTTAAAATGCATACTGAGAGACAAACATCTTGTCATTTTCACTGTTTGTAAAAGATAATTCAGATTGTTTGTCTCCTTGTGAAGAACCATCGAAACCTGTTTGTTCCCAGCCCACCCCCAGTGGATGGGATGTATAATGTCAGCAAGTTTTGTTTAACAGCAAAAAAGGAAGATTAATGCAGGTGTTATAGAAGCCAGAAGAGAAACTGTGTCACCCTAAAGAAGCATATAATCATAGCATTAAAAAATGCACACATTACTCCAGGTCGAAGGTGGCAATTGCTTTCTGATATCAGCTCGTTCGATTTAGTGCAAAAATGTTTTCAAGACTATTTAATGGATTAAAAAAGCCTATTTCTACATTATACCAACTGAGAAAAAAATGGTCGGTAAAGTGTTCTTTCATAATAAATAATCAGACATGGTCCCATTTGCAGGAAAAGTGCAGACTTTGTTCCAAGGAAACACATGCTGGACGTCCCTTGTAACCCGGTATGGGCGCCCCTGCATTGCTGGAACGTTTCTGCCCATGGTTTTGTTTGTGCAATAACGTTATCACATCTCTAATGAGGATTCACATTAGTATAATATAAAATAAATAGGTCAGTTACTGGTCTCTTTCTCCGAATACTATGTTTTGCTTTTATCTCACAGTAAAATAAATATAATTAATACTTTGCATGTGAAATTCGCTTTTGAAAGAACATATTACCTTACCTTTTGTTTTAGAACTTTTTAAGTATTAAAATATTTTTTAGAATTTTCTTGTTTTGATTCTAAGTATCTCTTCCAAGTGCTTTTAATTTTACTAAAAATTACTCACATGATTACTTAACTTTAAGCCTAATTTATGCTGTGAGGACCTTATGGTGTAACTGCGTCATCCAGAAGAAACTGGGAAGGTGCCAGTGGCCCAGGTGCAGATTCAGGAGGAGGATCACCAAGGCTAAGGCATATGCAGGTTCTGGTCACCGCGTCATCTGCTGGGCCTTAACTCCAGATTCAGAACCTGGAGCCACTCCTGCCGTGGAAAGCAGAGCCTGGCTCTGGGGGTGGCAGGTTGAGGAGTGGGCCCAGTCCTTGCATGTCAGTGCTGTTAAAGGATCTTTTCACCAGTAGGCAAAACCCTAACAGCTCCCCCACCTCCACTCTCCGGGAGTCAGCTTGGGGTCCACAGTGGCATGTGGCCCTTGTACTCACAAGTTCTTCAAGAAACAATTTGAGCTTTTTAAAACAGTTGGGGTGGGGTATAGTGAATAAGGCAAAAGACTCATCTGAGAGTAAAGGCAGTGTATTAGGGTTCTCTAGAGGGACAGAACTAATGGAATAGATAGATACATATATAAAGGGGAGTTTATTAAGTATTAACTCACACGATCACGAGGTCCCACAGTAGGCCATCTGCAAGCTTGAGGAGCAAGGAGAGCCACTCCGAGTCCCAAAACTGAAGAACTTGGAGTCCGATGTTTGAGGGCAGGAAGCATCCAGCACAGCAGAAAGATGTAGGCTGGGAGGTTAGGCCCATCTCACCTTTTCACATTGTTCTCCCTGCTTATATTGTAGCCGCACTGGCAGCTGATTAGATGGTGCCCACCCAGATTAAGGGTGGGTCTGCCTTTCCCAGCCCACTGACTCAAATGTTAATCTCCTTTGACAACACCCTCACAGACACACCCAGGATCAATATTTTGCATCCTTCAGTCTGATTAAGTTGACACTCAGTATTAACCATCACAGGCAGATACATGTCTAGAAGACAAAAGGTACAATATTCTTGCTGTAGAAGAAAAGAAAAAATCGCCAAACCTTAATTGCCGTGAAGGACATAGCTTGGAAGGCATGACAGAAGGTTCCCTGCAGTTGTGGAGGATGAGTATGGGTGAGGTGCTGTGGACCCCAGCTCCAGTATCACTGGGCAAGTCTTGACAGGACACCAAGGTCACGGAGGTCAGCCTTATGGAGCCCATGCTGCACTCAGATGAGATCTGTGGGTCCAAACAGCTCAGGCCATCTGAGTTTGTGCTGTTTGATTTGCTTGTTACATAAAATCAATCAATCAAAAGATAGATAAGTGATAAACGTGCCATTTCATTTACACCACTTCTGAAACCACACTTGAATTCTGGAGGCCGCTGGCTCATGCGTCTCAGGCAGGCCCACTGGATGTGGTGGGACTTGGCAGTGGCAAGGACTTCTCATGGACTCATCGCAGGTGTCAAGTTCCTGAAAATAAGATACCTGTGGTAGAGAAACCAGGCTGTGTCCTTGAAGTCCCTTCAGGCTAGTAACCAGAGTGAGAATTCAGGGAATTTCACATGTCAACAGTAGGATGATTGTTGTGTTTAACTGCGTGACCTCTGCAAAATGGGGATAAGAGATCAGCTGATAACAAAGTACTTGCCCAAGTTCAGAGACCTACCACAGCACAACCTTACTAAGAAATAGAGGTTGAAAATGGCAATTTCAGTATAGAAATACGACTTTTAAACATATTAATTCTAGTAGTTTTTTGATAGCGTTCTTAGGATTTTTTCTGCACTTGATTGTGCCGGCTGTGAATAAAGACAATTTGCTTATTGTTTTAATCTGTGTGCTTTTCCCCCATTTTCTTGCCTTGCTGCACAGGCCATGGCAAGTATGAGGTGGAGTAAAAATGCCTTAGTGGATGTCTTGGCCTCTTCTGTCTGTGAGCTCTGGAGCAATGTGCCACTTTCATTCAAGTACCAGCTTTAGGTTTCACAGATTTTATCTATTATTTGTTTTCTATTTTATTAATTTGGCACTTAACTTTCTTTTCTTCCTTCTACGTATTTTAGATTTGTCCTTTTCCCAGCTTCTTAAAGTGGAAGCTGAGCCCCTTGGTTGAGAGCTTTGTTTCTCAGCATTGAAAACATTCTCTCTTTGCACATTGCATAGCTGCTTCCCACAGATAGATGGAAATGTGTGACTTTTCATTCATCCTGTTCAAAATATTTTCTAATTTCCCATGTAATTTCTTCTTGGACCCATGGGTTATTTAGAAGAGAACTGTTTCGTTTCCAAATATTTGGGGATTTTCCAGATAGCTGTCTCTTACTGATTTTCTTTAAATTGGTTCTGGTCAAATAACATATGTTGTATTATTCTAAATCTTTTAAATGAATTGAGACTTATTTGGTGGCTCAGCACGTGGTGTGCTCTGGAAAGAATGCACCTCTTGCTGTCGGGCACAGTGGTTTCTACGTGCCAGTCCGGTCTCACGACCTGTCACTGATTTTCTTCTCCCTACTCTGTCAGTAGCTGGGACCTCCACTGTTAGTGTGGACTTGACTGCCTCTTCTTTCAGCGCTGTGAGCCCTGCACTGTATTCTGGAGCTGCTGGGGCATAAACCTGTGGGATTATTGTCTTCATTGTAAATTGGTGCTTTATCAAGGGATTTCCTCTTTTATCCCTTGTTCTGATGTCTACTTCGATACTAGGTTAGCCATGCTGGCTTTTGATTAGCATTTACATGGTATCTCATTTTCCATCCTTTGACTTTTAACCTATCTGTGCTTTTATATTTTAAGTGAGTTTGTGGTAGACAGCATATAGTTGGGTCTCATATTTTTATCCAGTCTGACAGACTGCCTTTTATTTTTTCACCAGTTTTGCTATTCATTGTTCTTTGTTACCTTTTTCCTCTTTTCCTGCCTTCTGTATTAATTGAATATTTTAAAGTATTCCATTTTATCTCTACTATGGATTTACTTCCTATAAATCTTGTTGTATTATTTCGTGGTTGCTCTAAGACTATACTGTCTGATGTGGTAGCCACTAGCCACAGGTAGCTGCATAAATTAATTAAAATTAAATTTAAGTTCAATTTCTCTGTTATGCTAGCCACACTTGAAATGCTCACATGTGGCTGACAACTACCAGTTGATATTGTCACACAGGTCATTGAAATGTTGTTCATTTATTTTTAGTCTTTTTTCTCTTTGCTTCCAGTGTGAATACTTTCTATTCCTGTCTTCAAGTTCACGATCTTTTTTCTCCCTACAATGTCTAATCTGCTGCTTTGTAAGTCAGTGAGATTTTCATTTTGTGTAGTTTGCTTTTCATTTCTAGAACTTGTTTGGTTTTTTGTTATATCTCCCTTTTTACTTACATTCATGTTTTCCTTTATATCCTTGAGCATAAAACAAGCATTTCTCTAAACTCTGTAATGTTCTTGTATTCTAATCTCATCATCTTTATCATTTCTGGATTATTTCTACGGACTGATTTTTCTTTCCTTCAGTTTACATATCACAATTTGCTACTTCACATATCTAGTAATTTTTTACTGGATGCCAGACATTGTGAACCTTATATTGTTGAGTGCTAGTTTTGTCTTCCTTTAAAGAGTGTTCAGCTTAGTTTTAGCAGGTAGTTTGGTTACTTGTGGATCCGTGTATGCCCTTAAGTCTTGTTTTCAAGCCTTGTTGGGAAGTCTCAAGTAGCTTCTCTGTCTGGGTGACTCCAGGGTGGAGCTGGTTCCATGAGCAAAGTTTTCTGTTCACAGCCACACTTCGTTTGGACAACAGCAGCAGGGTTGAGGGGCTGATAGAAGCCACAGCTCACAAAGCCTAAACTGTCTGCAGTCTGGCTCTTTAAAGAAACATTTGCCAAAACCCAGGCTTGACCAATTCCCAGAAGTGGATGGCCTACCAGACAGGATGGGATGTCATGAACACTGAGAGAAACCCATCATACACTGCTCACGCCAGTGTCTCAGGGAGACCCCAGTATCTCAGGGAGACCCCAGCACAGACAGGTTCCAGGTACCTTCTGTGGGTGCCGCTTTTCTCAGTATCAGCTTTTCGCCTGGGTGGGTGGCCTGGCCGTGAGCCAGGTTGGGTCAGGGCAGTGAGGCCTCTGGTGGCTCCTGGGACCCTGGTCAGCCCAGGGGTCCCTTGTCCCAGTTCCTGTAACTTAGGTTCCCATAACCCCTCTCAGGCCAGGCCCCAGAGGGCCTCTGAAGACACGGTTTCCTCTTCCAACACCACCTCTGCCCAGCTCGCCTGCTCTTGGTGGGATTTCACCATGGGGTCAGGGGTCCTCTGCTCCTTGGTTGACGTCCCAAACCTCACTGGTGAGGCCCCGTGCACTTTCGGGATGGTTGACGCTCAGAGATGTCATGTCCACATGCTGGCAGAGGGGGACTCCAAACCAAAACTCCAGGACCAGGGTGAGGATTTCTGTGTGATGCTCCAGAGGCTCTAGGACATCTCCCCTGGTCCAGGTCAGCTACTGGGCCTGTTCCTGTGCCATCCTCACTGCAGACGGTCAGAAGACTGGGCAGGTCTGGGGCATGGGGATTGGGCAGGTGGTGCGGAGGGCGGGGGCAGTGCTGGTTCCAACAGACCTGAGGCCCTGAGGGTGATGCTTCTGCCGGGTTACTTTTGCCATGGAGAGAGGTGTGCAGCTGGCCCTCATAGTCGGTAGATACCTGTGACCACAGAGAGAGAGACCTGGTAAACAACGCTCACAGTCACGGAAGGCCGTGGGCGACCACTGGGCACCCGTTCCTCAGCGTGGCCTCAGAAGAGCTGCCATCCAGAGCCACACCTGTGCCCGTTCCCTCCCGGCCCCTCCACCTCCCACTGCAGCCAAGGCCCATCTGCACCATTTGCCCTGGAGTGCACAGGGTGAGCCACACCTTTCCCACCATGCCCTGTGGTCCCTGGTCAGGGACAAGGTCACGTCCTCAGACCTCAGGGACACGCTGCTGAGGCCATGGTCCTTAAGGAAGGCCCTGCCAGAGTGGCCTGGGGATGTCCAGGCAGTTCCGGAAGGAGTCCAGAGCGGCTGCCCTTGAGAGGGAGGTGGGTGTGCCCTGAGGAGGGGGAGGAGAAGGGGGTGCTGGGGGGCTCTAAGGCAGGGCCAGCCCCCAGGTCCCCATGCATGCGCCTGAGGACCAGAGCCAACTTGCACCCAGGCCCTCCCAGCCAATGGCCAGCCCCTGGCACTGCCGCCTGTGAGGACAGTGATGCCAGCCAGAGAACAAATGGGATGCACGGGGGGGGGGGTCCCCGTGCCCCCCAAGGGAATGAAAGAGGGGTCTGAGGGCTCTCACAGGAGATAAGGGGTACCCCACACTGCCCAGGTCCTAGAACTCAGGTGGAAGGAGGAGGCCTGGGGGCTGAGGGGAGGAAGGAAGAGACGGGGGCCTGCGGACAGACAGGCGGACCCCGACAGGCCCAGATAGGAAGCGCATTGTGGCATTTCTGCCGCAGGACCCCTTTCCCTTGCCCGCTAGAGGGCGGCGCCGCCCCAGAGACACACAGCCGGCGGCTCAGCCAAGGCCCCAGCACCAGTGGCCCTGGGCCTTGCCCGGGCCCTGCCCTGACCCTGCCCTGACCCTGCGCTGACTCTGCAGCGGCCTCAGCTCCAAGTCCTAGTGTCTGTCGTCTGAATTATGATTTGTGACCAAAACCTTTGTCTTTCATGTGAGTTATCTGTGACTGGAAGCCTTCTTTCTCTCCCCTGAGTTACCATTTATGACTAAAACCTTTCTCTTACTGCCTCTGGGTCATTTTTTACTAAAACCTTTATCACCTGAGCTATCACTTGTGACTGAAAACCTTTGTCTATCACCTGAGTTATTTAATTTTGATTGAAACATCTTTTCTTTATCATACCTACAAGAATCATAAATTATCATTTATGACTTGCAGCTTTATCTGTCAATTTAGTTATATTTATGAGTGAAATCTTTTTATCTTTATCACCTGAGCTATCATTTATGGCTGGAAAACTTTCTTCTCTCTCGCCTGAGTTACCTGTAATGGAAGGCTTCTCTGTATTACTGGACTTATTTACAACTACAGCATCTGTCTCTCTAGCACTTGAGTTATCATTTATTTATGACTGGCCATCCTGCATCTCTCTCACCTGGTATCATTTATGTCTAAAACCTTTCCTTCTCTATCAACTGAATTATTACTGGAAAATGTCTTTCCCCATCATCTAGTTGTCATTCATGATTCAGACCTTTTTCAGTCACCTGAGTTCCTTATGGCTGGACACTTTTCTTTCTCCATCACCTGAATTGTGATTTATGACTACAACCTTTCTTTTTATCACCTGAATTATCACATATGACTGGAAAAATGTATGAATGGAAACCTTTTTCTCTACCACCAAATTTCTATCTAAGCCTTTTTGGGTTTTGGGTGGCAGCGGGGGGTTGTTTTTTTGTGTGTGTTTTTTGTTTGTTTGTTTTGTTTTTGAGACAGGGTGTTGTTCTGTCACCTAGGCTGGAGTGAGTGGTGCCATCACAGCTTGGCCTTCACCTCCTGGGCTCAATCAATCCTCCAGCCTCAGCCTCCTGCATAGATTGGACCAGGGGCCTGTGCCACCACACTGGGTATCCTTTTATTTTTAGTAGAGACACGGTCTTGCTATATTGCCCAGGCTGGTCTTGAACTCCTGGCCTCAAGTGATCCTCCTGCCTCAGCCTCCCAAAGTGCTGGGATTATAGACGTGAGTTACTGTGCCCAGCCTTACAAAACCACTTTTTCTTTATCACCTGAATTACCATTTATGACTGGCACCTTCTTTCTGTTACCTGAGTTATCATTTATGACAGGAAAACTTCCTTCTCTCTCACCTGAGTTGCTTATGATGGAAGGCTTCTCCCTGTATTACATGAATTATTTTTGAGTGAAGCATTCTATCATCTGAGCTATCATTTATGACTGAAACTTTGTATCTCTATCACCTAGATATCCTTTATGAATAAAAGCCTTTCCTTCTCTGTCATTTATGACTAATCGTTTTTCTCTATTACCTGAGTTATCATTATTGCCCAAACCTTCTTTCCCTACCACCTGAGTTACAACTGTGGCTGGAAACCTTCCTCATCACCTGAATTATCATGTGTGAGTGACACCTTTTCTGTCACCTGGGTTACAATTTATGACCAGAAATCTTTCTCTCACCTGAGTTATCAATTATGACTGGTAGCCCTATTCTTTCTAGCAGCTGAGTTTTATTTATGACTAAAAACCTTTCTTTCTCTAGCATCTGATTTAACCCTTATGACTGGAACATTTCTTTCTCTATCACCTAATTATCATTCATGACCTCAAGCCTTCTTTCACTCAACTGAGTTATTTCTTATTGAAAAACCTTTCCTTCTCCACCTGAGTTGATTGAGGACAAAAATCTTTCCTTCTCTGTCCATTGCCTGAGTTATAACCTGTGACTGGAAAACTTCACCCAGTTTTCATTCATGACTGAAAACCTTTCTTGACCATTGAAATGATCATTTATAACTTGAAACCTTTGTTTTTCTATCCCTTGAATCATAATTTATAACTAAAACCTTTCCTTTTCTACCACCTATCACTTATGACATAACTTTATGAATCAAAACCCTTATTTCTGTAGCAGATGTATTATTTATGACTAGAAATCTTTCTTCTCTATTACCTGAGTTATTATTTGTGACCTTGCTCTATCATTTCAGTTACCATTTGTTACCTAGAACCTTTCTATCTCTACCATTTTCTATCAGAAACTTTTCTTTCTCTATTATTTATGACTAAAACTTTTCTTTATTACATGAGTTATCCTTATGGCCAGAAGCCTTCTTTCTCTGTTATATGAATTGTCACTTATTACTAAAACCTTTTTTTCTCTTTTAGCTGTGTTATCCTTTATGGCAGGAAACCTGCCTTGATGTATTTACCTGAGTGATACATGAATAAGGCTTTTTTCTCCATTATCTGAGTAATTTATGACTAAACCTCTTTCTCTATCACCGGGTTTATCATGTATTAATGACTGAGTACTTCATTATGTGATCAGTCTTTCTCTTCATTTGTGTGTGGTTGGAAACCCTTTTTCTCTATCACTTTAGTTTGGATCTTTTGTTCTCTGTCATTGAGTTGTCATTTGGGACTGAGGCCGTCTTCCCCATCCCCTGAGTTCCGCTTTATGACAGCACCTCTCTCCAAACCCTGTTGTAGTTTAGGGCTGGACACCTTTCTCTATCTCCTGAGTTACCATTTATGATGACAAATCACCACTCATCCATCGCACGTGCTGAAATTCATGACTAAAACCTTTATTTCACTTGTTCTTCATTTTGGAAGCCTTCCTTCTCTATCACCTGATTATTATTACTGGAAATTTCTGTCTGTGTCACGTGAGTTATGGTTTTCTCTCTGGCGTTATTATTTTTACTGGAAACCTCCTTTCTCTCCCGCGTCCGAGCTGTTCTCGCGGCCGCAGCCTCCTCCTCCTGCCCTGCAGGGGCCGCCGTGCCCGCTCCTTCCCCGCCCGCCCTTCCGGCCCCCTCGCGTCCCCCTTCCTTGTCACCCGAGCTTTGTGACTGAAACTTTGCTGCGTCTGTCATCTTGGTGTCCTCTATGAAAACCTTCCCAGAGCTCTTCACGCTCCACACATGGTTTTTATTTAATGTTTTTTACCTACCTCGACGGCGTTTTCCTGGGGAAGGAAGGCACCCAATGGTTCCGGAGGAACGCGGCGCTGTGTTCCCGCGCCCTCGGCTTCCCTGTCGCACAGGTTTATTTTTTCCTCACTTTGTGTTTTTTGCCATCGGCTGGAGAAGCGCTCTCCGAATATTTCCCCGGGAACACGGACTTGCCGCCGTGCGAGGCACCGGGCGGGAACCGGCGGAAAGGGAGGAATGGCTGGATGGCGCCTGCGCCTGGCAGCCCCGTGTGCCCGAGGCCAGGAGGGACCGGGCGAGCCTGGGGGTGCGTCAGCGCCGCTCTGAGGGCGGCTTCGCGGGGACTCGGGCCCTGCCCCAGGCCAGGCAGGGTGTGACCGCCCCCTAGTGCGGGAGGCTGCGTCTACACCCGCGCCAAGGACCCTGGAAGCCACGGAACTGGCCCCACCCCGCGCACCGAGTCCACGAAGCCTTCGCCCCCAGCCTCACCGGCTTCCAGACCTGTCCTGAAGCCCCGTTCTCCGCGGCTCTGGGTGGGCGCGGGTGGCGCTGGGGCGACCCCAAATCCAGGCCAGGACTCCACATCCGGCCCAGGACCCCAAATCCAACCTGCAACCCCAAATCCAGGCCAGGACCCCAAATCCAAGACACAATCCTAGCCCAGCAACCTGGGGCTTCCCTTGGGCCAGCGACTGACTGCACCGGCAATGCTGTTCCAGCCCCTCCTGGCCTCCCTCTTCCCAGCCTCTCCGCTGGCCTTTTCTGGCAGCCTCTCCTTCCGGCCTTTGCCCCCGCAGCCTTCACGTTCTCGGGAGCCAGAGCAGGATGCCTTCACTGGGAGAATCCGCTCAGAGCCGGTTTAGCTACTGATGAGTACTAACAAAATATTATTTTACATTGATTTGTTAGTTTTTTAAAAAATGTGCTTAAGCCAGGAGCCTTTTTAGGATATCTTAACTACTGCTGCTGCTCAACAGCCATCTAAGAACTTATAAAACTTATATCCAGTTGTGTTTGGGGCTAGAGAGAGTACTGGGTAAAGTCATCACTGACATCCTCAACAGATCTCTATTTACAATGCTTAAAAGTTGCTCCAGTCAATCAACAGGCGAGTCCTTGAAGACCATCACCCACCTTTAGTGTTAGAATTTCACACCTGCCTTCATGATGTGCGGGGAGCGGAATACTACAGACAGGTTGATATGCTTTGGATTTGTGTCCCCACCCAACTCTAATGTCGAATTGTAATCCCCAGTGTTGGAGGTGGGGGTTGGTGGGAGGTGATTGGATCATGGGGGCTGATTTCCTCCTTTGGTGCTGTTCTGATAGAGTTCTCCTGAGATCTCCTTGTTTAAAAGTACGTGCCTGTCTCCCCATCTTCCTCCTGCTCTGGCTATGTGAAGACATGCCTACTTCCCCTTCACCTTCCACCATGATTGTAAGTTTCCTGAGGCCTCGCCAGACATATTTTCTCTACAACCTGTGGAAACATGAGCCAATTAAACTGCTTTTCTTTATAAATTATCCAGTCTTGGCCGGGCATGGTGGCTGTAGCCTGTAATCACAGCACTTTGGGAGGCCGAGGCAGGTGGATCACCTGAGGGCAGGAGTTCAAGACCAGCCTGGCCAATATGATGAAACCCTGTCTCTACTAAAAATACAAAAAAGTAGCTGGGCGTGGTAGCAGATGCCTGTAATCCCAGCTACTCAGGAGGCTGAGGCAGGAGAATCACTTGAACCCAGGAGGCAGAGGTTGCAGTGAGCCAAGATCATGTTACTGTGCTCCAGCCTGGGCAACAAGAGCAAAACTCCATCTCTAAATAAATAAATAAATAAACCAGTCTCAGGCAGTTCTTTATAGCAATGAGAGAATGGCTAATACAGAAAATTGGTACCTAGGAGTGGGCACTGCTGTAGTGATACCTGAAAATATGGAAGTGACTTTGGAACTGGGTAACAGTTAAAGGTTGGAAGAGTATGGAGGGCTCACATGAAGACAGGAAGATGAGGGAAAGTTTGGAACTTCTTAGGGATTTGTTAAATTGTTGTGACCCAAATGCTGATAATGATATGGACAATGAAGTCCAGGCTGAGATGATCTCAGATGGAGATGAGGAACCTATTGGAAACTAGAGAAAAAGTCACTTTTGTTATGCATTAGCAAAGAACTTGGTGACATTTTGCCCCTGCCCTAGAGATCTATGGAACTTTGAACTTGAGAGAGATGATTTAGGGTATCTGGCAGAAGAAATTTCTAAGCAATAAAGCTTTCAAGAGGTGATTTGGTTGTTTCTAAATGGGTACACTCATATGTGTGAGGAAAGAGATTATCTGAAACTGGAACTTGTATTTAAAAGGGAAGCAGAGCATAAAAGTTTGGGAAATTTGCAGCCCAGCCTTGTGGTAGAAAAGAAAAACCCATTTTCTAAGGAGAAATTCAAGCCTGCTGCAGAAATTTGTATAGCATAAGTAAAGAGGAGCCAAATGTTAATAACCAAGACAATGGGAAAATGTCAGAGATCTTCACAGCAGCCCCACCTATCACAGGCTCAGAGACGTAGGAGGGAAAAATGGTTTCATGGGCCAGGCCCAGAGCCCAGCTAGCTCTGTACACTCTCATGACATGGTGCCCTGTGTACCAGCTGCTCCAGCTCCAGCTGTAGCTAAAAGGGGCCAAGGTACAACTTGGGCCATGGGTTCAGAGGGTGCAAGGCCCAAGCATTGGTGACTTCCACATGGTGTGGGGCCTGCAGGTGCACAGAAGTCAAGAGTTGAGATTTGAGAACTTCTGCCTAAATTTCAGAAGATGTATGGAAATGCCTGGATGTTCAGGCAGAAGTCTGGTATGGGGCAGAGCCCTCATGCAGAACCTCTACTAGGGCAGTGCAGAGGAGAAATGTGGGGTTGGAGCCCCCACACAGAGTCCTCACTGCAGCACTGCCTAGTGGAGCTGTCAGAGGAGGGCCACTGTCTTGCAGATCTCAGAATGGTAGATCCACTAACAGCTTGCACCATGCACCTGGAATAGCTGCAGGCACTCAACACCAGCCTGTGAAGACAACCATGGGACCCATACTCTGCAGAGCCATAGGGGCAGAACTGCCCAATGCCATGGGAGCCCACCCTTTGCATCACCATGATCTGGATGTCAGACATGGAGTCAAAGGAGATCATTTCAGAGCTTTAATATATTAATGACTGCCCTGCTAGGTTTCAGACTTGCATTGGGCCTGTAGCCCCTTACTTTTGACCAATTTAGCCCACTTGGAATGAGAGCATTTATTCAGTGCCTGTGCCTCCATTGTATCTTGGAAGTAACTAATTTGTTTTTTATTTTACAGGCTCATGGGAAGGAGGGATTTGCCTTGTCTCAGATGAGACTTTGGGGGACAGTTGGGAAGGGATGATTTATTTTACAATATGAGAAGGACATGAGATTTGGGAGAGGCCAGGGGTGAAATGATATGGTTTGGATTTGTGTCCCCACACAAACCTCATGTTGAATTGTAATCCCCAAAGCTGGAGGTGGAGCATGGTGGGAGGTGATTGGATCATGCTAGCTGATTTCTTCCTTGGCTGATGTTCTCATCGAGGTCTCATGAGATCTGCTTGTTAAAAAGCATATGGCACCTACCCTCTCTTTCTCCTCCTCCTGCTCTGGCCAAGAGAAGATGTGCCTCCTTCCCCTTAGACTTCCACAATGATTGTAAGATTTCTTAGGTATTTATTTAGAGCACTGCAAGAACAGACTAATACACAGGTATACTCCAAATACTTCCACCTGTGAGCACCATCACCTCCAAGTGTGTTCACCTGTGAGCACCTTCACCTCCCAGTACATTCGCCTGTGAGCACATAACCTACTGGTATATTCACCTGTGAGTACCTTCACCTCCTAGTATATTCACCTGTGATCACCTTCACCTTCCAGTACGTTCACCTGTGACAGATTCACCTCCCAGTACATTCATTCACCTGTGAGCACATTTAATCCCAGTACATTCACCTGTGAACACATTCACCTCCCCGTACATTCACCTGTGAGCACATTAACCTGTGAATATGATCACCTGTGTACACACTCGCAGGCTGCACCGGAGAATTTAACTGACACAGAAAGATCAACAGGAGGAAAGCACGGAAGTTTATTTAAGGGAAGCTCTGTATGGTGGGAGAGCCTCCCATGGAAGGAATGCCCTAAAGCCACAGAGTTGGACACTCACACCCATGTGAGTAAACAGGACTTGCAAGAAGTGGACGGGTGGATCTCTAGTGGCTCACCGGGCCTAAATCCTCATAGAGCCCAGTGGCCATTTGCTGACTAGAGGTCACACGGGTACCCAGAGTTCCTTGAAAGCCCATACCTCTGTTAAACTTTGGGACTTCCAGAGCTCACCTGAACCAACCCATCAGAACACAGGAAGTTTGAATCTTTCATTTGCATAAGCGAACCTATGTGAGAACTTTCGGTATAAAAGCTGGACCCTCTCTTTGTTCTCTGGAAAGCATCCTGGTTTTACGCTGAAGGCAGCATCTCCCACTTCACAAACTGTTCATAGGAATAGTCTTTCCTCTACATTCCTTTTCAAAGAACTTTTGTGTACCCTGAATTGGAGGTGGAGTAGTAAGCTGTGAAAAATACATTGTGTGTGGAGGCTGCAAGAAGAGTGATTTTAAGGAGGTCTATGCTGAAATCTCTCTGGGTCTGGGCCTCCCACTCTTGATAAGAAAGATGCTTTCCCGAAGGTATGGGGAGAGCATCTTTCCCATGAGAATTTCATCTCCTGCTTTTAAGAAACGGAATGGAGATCAGCTTGAAGCCAGAGCAATGCATTTGGGGTGGCGGGCTCTTAGCTCCTTCAGGATCACACCACAAAAGGAAATCGGTGAGCACCTGCTCCTGCCCTCAGAAAAACCTGCAGTTTCTCAGGGAGTGACAGCTGTTCATGCCAGCTTTGGGGGCACTTCCCATCTGGAGCGAAGGAGGTCAACTTCGAACAACACAAAGCCGGCTGCTTCCCAAGGTAAGAAATATCAACAAAACTCAAGTGACCAAACTCTCCATTTTGAAGATGGGGACTCTCAGTTTGGGGACAGGCCACACCCCCTCAAGAGAGCATGGGGTTCTGCACCCGCACCTCTGAGCCCTCCTTTCAAAGGATGCCTTTGGTTCTTGCCTCGTTGGAAAGGCAGGTGGAGCTTCATTTAAGGAATAATGACCCTGCTATTACTGGCTATTTTGGGCTTGATTCATTTTCCTTTCCGTAAACTCGGCCAAAGAGAGTCAAAGGCTTCCTTTAAGACACTCTCTTTTCTGTACTTGGACCTGCAGTGTGGCCCCTGGGAGGTGGACAGTGACTTCACTCTCAGCTCACAGCATCCTTGTGTTCTCTGTCAGGGGAGCAAAATCCCATGTGAACTGGGCACTCTCCATTTCCACAGACATTAACCCCCAAACATGAGAGCGGGCTCCCAGCCACCTGGAAGGCAGCAGCATCCACGCTGCCGGAGCTGGTATTTGGGGGGCAGATGGCATGGACAGGCTCCTCCCTTCAGGCATTGCTATGTCCTAGGAAGGAACAGAGAGAGGAATAGGAGGGTGATGGGAGTCAATTCAGTAATTCCAAGTGGGACATTAACATGCCAGCCCTCTGCTCACCGAGGGACAGAGTGCTCTGCCCAGAGGAAGCACGGTAGCCTGGGCTTGAGTTGCGGGACTGAGTGGCTACCCTCCTGAAACCCACCCTCCTCCGTCCAAGAGCAGGAGCTGCGTTCAGCTGGGCGAGGCTGATGACTGAAGCCTGGCTGCTGGTGCCTGGGAATAAATCAGAGGCTGACGATGGTCATTGGAGAAGAACAGCAACAAGGCATCAGTGACGACTGCCACCTGTCAGTCGCCTCCTCAGGACCACATCCTGAGCTGAGCTGTGACTAACTTGACCTCTGCACCTCTGTGAAAAAGGATATGGCTGCCCGTTTTCCAGCAAGGAATGAGGACTGAGGGCAGCTCTTGGCTTTGATTGGCCAGGGCTTGAACCTTCTGTTTCTGGGCAGAGCTAGAGCCATGAGGGGTGATCCAAAGGGAAGCCAATTCCTGGGTTCACCCATAAACTCATAACAGAGTTGTTATACTTTCTGCTGAGATAAATGACTTCTTTTATTTCCCTTTTGGAGAACAATTGCCCAATGTTCTGGCTAGTTTTTATTTGGCTTAAATTTTAGAATGAAAGGAAAGTATGACCCATTAGTGAAGTTGGCTGTGAAGATGGAGAAACTGTGTATGCCTGTGTCTCCATGAGAAAGACAAGACTAAGCAAGAAATACCCCTGAGGAGCAGGTCAGGTCCTCTTCTGGAAATGAACCTAAAGTTAGGTCTCTGTGTACTTTCTAATTATATTAGTCCATCTTCACACTGCTATAAAGAACTACCAGAGACTGGGTAATTTATGAAGAAAAAAGATTTAACTGATTCAGTTCTGCAGGGTTAACAGGAAGCATGACTGGGAGGCCTCAGGAAACTTATAATCATGGTGGAAGGTGGAAGAGAAGCAAGGCACATTTTCCTATGGTGGAGCAGGAGAGAGAGAGTGACGGGGGAAGTACCACACACTTTAAAACTTTCAGATCTCATGAAAACTCACTCACTATCATGAGAACAGCAAGGGGGAAGTCAGCCCCCTGGATTCAGTCACCTCCCACCAGGCCTCTCACCAATTCAACGTGAGATTTGGGTGGGTACACAAATCTAAACCACAAAATTTGACCCCTGGCCCTTCCCAAAGCTTACGTCCTTCTCACATTGCAAAATGCAATTATCCCTTCTCAACAGTCCCTGAGTCTTAACTCATTTTAGCATTAACTGAAATGTCCACAGTCCAAAGTCTTATCTGAGACAAGATAAGTCCCTTCCAGCTATGAGCCTGTAAAATAAAAAAGAGTTAGTTACTTCCAAGATATAATGGGGGTATAGACATTGGGTAAATGCTCCCATTCCAAATGGAAGAAATTGGGCAAAAGAAAGGGGCTACAGGCCCCATGCGAGTCCAAAACTCAGCAGGGCAGGCATTAAACCATAAAGCTCCAGAGTGATCTCCTTTGACTCTGTGTCCCACATCCAGGCCACACTGACACAAGGAGTGGGCTCCCATGGCCCTGGGCAGCTCTGCCCCTGTGGCTCTGCAGGGTACAGCCCCCATGGCAATTTTCATAGGCTGGTGTTGAGTGCCTGTGACTTTTCCATGTGCATGGTGCAAGCTGTCGGTGGATCTGCCATTCTGAGATCTGCAAGACAGTGGCCCTCCTCTGACAGCTCCACTAGGCAGTGCTGCAGTGAGGACTCTGTGTGGGGGCTCCAACCCCACATTTCTCCTCTGCACTGCCCTAGTAGAGGTTCTCCATGAGGGCTCTGTAGGCAGACTTCTGCCTGGACATCTAGGCATTTCCATGTATCTTCTGAAATCTAGGCAGAGGTTCCCAAACCTCATCTCTTCACTTCCGTGCACCTGCAGGCCCCACACCATGTGGAAGTCACCAATGCTTAGGCCTTGCATCCTCTGAAGCCATGGCCCAAGTTGTACCTTGGCCCCTTTTAGCCACAGCTGGAGCTGAAGCGACTAAGATGCAGAATGCCATGTTCTGATGCTGTACAGAACAGCTGGGCCCTGGGCCTGGCCCATGAAACCATTTTTCCCTCCTAGGCCTCTGGGCCTGTGTGGAAGGGACTTCCATGAAGGTCTCTGACATGCCCTGGATACATTTCCCTCATTGTCTTGGCTATTTGCCTCATCTTTACAAGCAAATTTCTGCAGCAAGCTTGAATTACTCCCCAGAAAATGGGTTTTCTTTCCTACCACATGGCTGTGCTGCAAATTTTCCAAATTTTTATGCTCTGCTTCTCTTTTAAATATAAATTCCAGTTTTATATAATCTCTTCGTTCACGCATATGAGCATACACTTTTAGAAACAGCCAGGTTGGCCGGGTGCAGTGGCTCATGCCTGTAATCCTAGCACTTTGGGAGGCCATAGCAGGTGGATTGCCTGAGCTCAGGAATTTGAAACCAGCCTGGACAACACGTGAAACCCTGTCTCTACTAAAAATACAAAAAAAAAATTAGCTGGGTGTGGTGATGTGTGCCTGTAGTCCCAGCTACTCTGGAGGCTAAGGCAGGAAAATTGCCTGAACCCAGAAAGTGGAGGTTGCAGTGAGCTGAGATCGCTCCACTGCACTCCAGCCTGGGCGACAGAGCGAGAATCCATCTCCATAAATAAATAAATAAATATAATAAAACAAAGAAATGGCCAGGTCACATGGTTACATGTTGAACACTTTGCTGCTTAGATATATTTTCCACCAGATACCCTAAGTCATCTCTCTCAAGTTAAAGTTCCACAGATCTGTAGAGCAGGGGCAAAATGCCACCAGTCTCTTTGCTAAATCATAGCAAGAGTCACCTTTACTCCAATTCCCAATAAGTTCCTAATCTTCATCTGAGACCACCTCAGCCTGGACTTCATTGTCCATATCACTATCGGCATTTTGGTTGAAACCATTCAACAAGTTTAGGAAGTTCCAAACTTTCCCACATCTTCCTGTTTCTTCTGAGTCCTCCAAACTGTTTCAACCTCTTCCCATGACCCAATTCCAAAGTTGTTTCCACATTTTCAGGTATCTTTGTAGTAATGCCCCACTTTCCTGGTACCAATTTTCTGTATTCATCCATTCTCACACTGCTATAAAGAACTACCTGAGACTGGGTAATTTATGAAGAAAAGGGGTTTAATTCACTCAGTTTCACAGGCTTAACCGGAAGCATGGGTAGGAAGCCTCAGGAAACTTACAATCGTGGCAGAACGGGAAGCAAGGTACATCTTCTTGTGGTGGAGCAGGAGAGAGCGAGCGAAGGGGGAAATGCTGCACACACTTAAACCGTCAGATCTCGTGAGGTCTCACTATTATGAGAACAGCAAGGGGAAGTTGGCCCCTTGGATTCAATCACTTCCCACCAGGCCCCTCCTCCAACTTGACATGAGATTTAGGGGGTGACACAAATCCAAACCATATCACTAATCTTCCGTTGTGGCGAGATCAGCAGCTCAGTGTTTGCACAGCCTGAGGAATGAGTGAATTGCTGCAACTTAAACTTCCAGCCAGCAGATGACAAGCTGTCCATTCAACACAGTCAAAGGCTTGGTCTTACACTGCGTGTGTGACTACAAGCAGACCCTCTCTCGCCTGCGTGAAGAAGTGGAGTTGACACCTATTACATGGCTCTAACACTTTAGTCGTCGGGTCCTCAGGAAGTTGGAAGCCTCTAAGCCCAGGGGCAGCCTGGACCCTTCCTCACAGATGCTTGGCGCTGGCAGTCCCACACTGTCCCCCATGGTGGCAACTGGTGGTGTTTCTGGAATGTTCCACTTCACCCTCTTTCCTGTGTGTTCTCCTGCCCGTGGTCTGTTGTCACGAGGCCTGTGCCCTGACGCTGGATCTGCCTGTCTCCAGCCGCTGCTGGGTCCTGCTCTGCACCTTCATGAGAAGGCGTCTAGGAAAGTTTCTTCTTGTTTCTCCCGATTGGGGTTCATTCCCATGGGACTGGGGAACTGGGACTTTGCCCCACTTTAAAGTTCTCCGTCTGGCTTCCTCTGTGGGCTGCAGCCCTGACCCCACCCCAGCACGGAGAGGGCCAGTCGGCATCCTGGCTGCCCTCTCAAGCTGGTGCCATTACAGGGAGAGGCTAGGGTGGGAATTATGACGTCTTTGGATAGAGAGCTTTGCTTGTCACCTTCATGCCAGTTGTTTTCATGAAATCCACAGAAACTTCCTTTAGAAGAAGTCTTACCTAGAAGCCCACCCTGTAAATGAAGTGAAACAGAATTCTCTGGCGAGAGGAAGGTGGAGTCTGCGACCCCACAGGTGGTTCTGTGGCCCCCTAGAGGCCCCCTCTGTGGTGGCTCCAGAATGTGGCCTCGTGGTGTGTTGGTGGCTTCCCATGACATGTGTGCCTGTGCCCCCCATGCCACGGCCATGACGCTCTTCTTGGTGCATCTGCAGCCCCCGCATGGTATGTCTGCGGCCTCCTCGGTGCTCGCTTTGTGGGCCCCTATCCCCATAGCCTCCGCCTCCCGTGGCATGTCTGTGGCCCTCTCCTTGGTGCACCCATGGCCGCTGCATGGCCCCTCCGTCGTATGCTGAAACACACCCAGGCTCTGCAGAGCTCAGCAGGCCACGCTTCTACTTCAGGCTGCCTTTCAGGAAGAAAAGTTTCTTCTCCAGCTTGGGGATTGTGATGGGAAAAACAAGATACTGGGGAGGGGTGATAAAAGAGGAGTGCAGTGGGAACTTGTTCCAGAAAAAACATTCAGTGATTGACTTCCTGGAGAGGCTTGGACCTGAGCTCTCGGGAAGCTTTGCAATCTCTCCCATCGTGCTGAAGGGAAAACAGAGGCTGTGTGAGGTTGCTGGGGCCAGTGGGCCTGTGCCTTGATCCGCCCGGAGTAGGCTGGAGGATTCAGTGTCTTGACCGCCATAATCCCAGACACCACGCTAGGTGACACAGAGCCTCTGGTAAAACAAAGGGGACAGACTGGCTCCTTCCTCAAGAGGGAGGCTGTTGCTTCAGCAAAGCCACCCTGAGCTTTAAGGCAGAGTTTTAGGGGAGAGTTCAGGCAGCTGAAAGCCATCAAGTCAGCGGGGCTGAGATCCTCCCAAACTGGGGCAAGGGCCAGGGCTTGGGTGTCAGAAGTAAAGTCAGAGGTCATCTGGGCCAAGGGGACCCCTGAGCACACACTGTAAGCATGGCGGGTGGTGGCAGGACTGCACCTGGCCACTGAGTGTCTGCGACCTGGCACCCCTGGGGAGGAGGGGCTGGCATCCCAGGGCAGCACCAGGACCCAAGGAGAGGCTCCTTGACCAACAGCTGTAGGTTGCAGCTCCCAGGTGTGGAGCACACTTGAAGATTCTCACTCTGGTGACCCAAAGCAGGATCAACTGTGGATGCTTATGTTTTGTTTCACTTAAAGTTTCCCTTTTGTGGCTGGGCGCAGTGGCTCACGCCTGTAATCCCAGCACTTTGGGAAGCAGAGGTGGGTGGATCACCTGAGGTCAGGAGTTCGAGAACAGTTGGCCAATGTGGAGAAACCCTGTCTCTACTAAAAATACAAAAATTAGCTGGTCCTGGTGGCGTGCGCCTGTAATTCCAGCTACTCGGGAGGCTAAGGCAGGAGAATTGCTTAACACCGGGAGGCGGAGGTTGCAATGAGCTGACAGGGTGCCACTGCACTCCACCTGGGCGACAGAGCAAGACGCCGTCTCAAAAAAAGAAAAAGTTTCCTTTTTGTCCCATGTCCATGTTCTTGGCATGCCGGGGCCACTGCCTGTCCGTGGAGGTGTCTGGCCCAGCAGGGTCACTGCTGAGCAAGCAGAGAGGTGGCCCCATGTTCTGAGCTGGGCTGGGAATGTATCCCTGACTCCAGGCCCAGGACTCAGGACCCACAACCTCCAGCACAGACCTCAGCCCCGTGGCCCTGGCTTTGGGGTCAGGGCTGAGGCTGGCGGCAGCCCACCCACCCGTGGTGTGGCACTCAGACTACCTCCTCTGGACCAGGCCTCTCGTCAGGAGAGGAAGGCTCAGGGGGAGGGCAGGGACAGAGGATGGAGGCGGGTGGCCAGAGCTCCACGTTCTTGTGAGAAGACCGAATGCCAGACCAAAGCTGGAGCAAGACTGAAGAGGACCAGGCAGGGAGAAGGGAGGCCAGGTCACCTCTGCCGCGGTCTACCCCTTTTGCGTCTCCTGGGCTCAATCTCCTGTTCTGGGTTCTTGACTTAGATGCTTTGCTCACTGAGCTCTCTTCTTCTTTTCCATGTGAGTGTTTAACACATTTCTCTCAGAGCCATTCCTGCTGCCTCCCACATGCCCGAGAGTGGGGGAGTCTATCATTCAATTTCAGAATCTTCTCATTTCCACTATGGTCGCTTTGATCCAGGAGTTATTTTGAATGTATTTTACGATTTCAGAAAGCATTTCAAATAGTTATTTTTGCAATTCATTTTCACACTTTTCCTCTCTCTCCTCTACTTCTCCCCTCTTGGATCTCTAGGAATGCATAGATTTTTAGAAATTCAATATTTTATAATCCATTATCTTCATTTTTTTTCTGTTGCCCAAATTGTTCTGAATTTGGTCCATGGGAGCAATATAGAGATATGAAATTTGTCTCTTTACCATATTTCAGGGATTGTTTATGTTTTTCTAAAATAAAAAGTAAACTTTTTTGAAGTATAATATACATAGCAAAAAAAGTGTACATCTCCCAAGTTTACAACTTGTTTAATTTTCACAAAGTTAACCACACTTGTAGTAACCAGACCCAAAAGAGAACATGACTGGCCCCCTACAAGCCCCTGCCCCAGCCTTCCTACCGGTCACCATCTGTCTCAGTCAGCATGGGCTGCTATAACAAAATACACCTGGGGGACTTCTAGACAGCAGAAATTTATTTTCTCCTGTTTCTGGAGGCTGGAAGTCCCAGGTCTAGGTCTGCTAGGGTTGGGTTATGGTGAGGACCCTCTTCCTGCCTCACAGGACTTTCCTCAGTGGCACGTGGAGGGTGGGGAGAGACAGAGAGTTCTTCCTCTTCTTATAAGACCACCAGTTTTATAGGGTTAAGGCCACCCCATGACCTCATTTGACAGTTACCTCCCAAAAGCCCTGTCTCTGAAGACAGTCACATTTTGGGTTAGGGAGTCAGCAC
This sequence comes from Pongo pygmaeus, assembly GCF_028885625.2. NCBI lineage: Eukaryota > Metazoa > Chordata > Mammalia > Primates > Hominidae > Pongo > Pongo pygmaeus. Next base: position 900,887 of record NC_072377.2, read on the forward strand.
ACAGAGTTTGGAGGGCCCAGCCCACTCCGTGGTCCTGTTCCACCCCCCAGTGAGGGGAGCGCCCCTCTGACTTCTGACACTGTCCATGGGTGTGGCCTGCTTGGGGCTGTCTGTAAACAGGGTCGTGCAAAAACCTTCCTTTGCTCCTTTGTAAGATCCAGCCATGGTTTTGCATGTAAGTGGGTTCTGTTCATTCTCAAAGCTGCCGTGGTGTGAATACGTGGCTATCCATCCATTCTGCCGTTGATGGACATTTGGACTATTTAAGTATGGGGCGATTAGGAGTCGTCCTATGAACGTTCTTACACAGTATTTTGGTGAATAAAGGTTTTTACTGGGATGTACCTAAAGAACGGAGTTGTTGGGTCATAGAATATGCATATATTTAACATGAGAAGATACTACCGAGCTGCTTGTAAAATCCTACTCTAACATTCATTATAAGATACATATAACTTGAGCATTCTGAGGTTTAAAAAAGTATATTTTAATTCCCTCCCTTGTTTATTTCCAATCGACTCATCTTGAGTTATATGCTGTTAATGTCCAGTATTTTAGTTCTATTTTGTTTTCTTTAACTTCCAATAATATGTTTAATTTCTATTGTTTTGTACAGCTAATGTTGTTTGTTTGTTTGTTTTTGAGACGGAGTCGTGCTCTGTTGCCCAGGCTGGAGTGCAGTGGCATGGTCTCAGCTCACTGCAACCTCTGCCTCCTGGGTTCAAGCAATTCTCCTGCCTCAGCCTCCCAGAGTAGCTGGGATTACAGACACCTGCCACCAAGCCCAGCTAATTTTTGTATTTTTAGTAGAGACGGGGTTTCACCATGTTGGCCAGGCTGGTCTTGAACTCCTGACCTTGTGATCCACCTGCCTCAGCTTTCCAAAGTGCTGGGATTACAAGCATGAGCCACCGTGCCTGGCCGTACAGCTAATGTTTAATGACATTGACCATGTGTGGGTTTTTTTCTCTCTTTTTTTTTTTTTTAAGTTCTGGGCTACATGTGCGGGATGTGCAGGTTTGTTACAGAGGCAAACATGTGCCATGGTGGTTTGCTGCACCTTTCAACCCATCACCAAGGTATTAAGACCAGTATGCATTAGCTCTTTTCCCCAGTGCTCTCCCCACCCACCCTCCCCGGACAGGCCCCAGTAAATGTTGTTGCCCTCCCTGTGTCCATGTGTTCTCATTGTTCAGCTCCCATTTATAAGTGAGAACGTGGTGTTTGGATTTCTGTTCCTGTGTTAGTTTGCTGAGGATAATGGCTTCCAGCTTCATCCATGTCCCTGCAAAGGACATGATCTCATTCCTTTTTATGGCTGCATAGTATTGCATGGTGTATATGTACCACATTTTCTTTATCCAGTCTATCATTGATGGGCATTTGGGTTGATTCCATGTCTTTGCTGTTGTGAATAGTGCTGCAATGAATATACACGTGCATGTATCTTTATAATAGAACGATTTATATTCCTTTGGGTATATACCCAGAAATGGAATTGCTGGGTCAAATGGTATTTCCAGTTCTAAATCTTTGAGGAATAGCCACATCATCTTCCAAATGGTTGAACTAACTTACATTCCCACCAACAGTGTAAAAGCATTCCTATTTCTCCACAGCCTCACCGGCATCTGTTTCTCGACCTTTTAATAATCACCACTCTGACTGGTGTGAGATGGTATCTCATTGTGGCTTTGATTTTCATTTCTCTAATGATTAGTGATGTTGAGCTTGTTTTCGTATGTTTCTTGGCTGCGTGTATGTCTCTTTTTGAGAAGTGTGTTCATATCCTTTGCCCACTTTTTAATGGGGTTGTTTGTTTCTTGTAAATTTGCTTAAGTTCCTTGTAGATTCTGCATATTAGACCTTTGTCAGATGGATAGATTGCAAAAATTTTCTCCCATTCTGTAGATTGTCTGTTTGCTCTGATGATAGTTTTGTTTGCTGTGCAGAGCTCTTTAGTTTAATTAGATCCCATTTGTCAATTTTTGCTTCTGTTGCAATTGCTTTTGACAATTTCATCATAAAGTCTTTGTCTGTGCCTATGTCCTGAATGGTATTGCCTAGATTTTCTTCTGGGCTTTTTATAATTTTGGATTTTACATTTAAGTCTTTAATCCATCTTGAGTTAATTTTTGTATAAGATGTAAGGAAGGTATCCAGTTTCAATTTTCTGCATATGACTAGCCAGTTCTCCCAGTTTCCAATTTTATTCTTTGCCATTGCTTCTGATATCTCAATTATCATTTAGGGATCTTTCTCTCTTTCTTGAAGTTTGCCCTTGGAAACTCCTTTATGAAATATCTATTGATAGTAAACTTGCATTTTTTTTTTTTTTTGAAAAACAAAATTATCTTCGGCGCTCATTCTTGAAAAATGGCTTTGCAGGATATAGAGGTCAAGGTCAAAGCATTTCCTTTCAGTCCTTGAAGGTATTATGCTGACCTCTGTTTTTTCTGTTGAAAAGTCTGCTGTTGGCCGGGCGCAGTGGCTCACGCCTGTAATCCCAGCACTCTGGGAAGCCGAGGAGAGCGGATCACGAGGTCAGGAGATCGAGACCATCCTGGCTAACATGATGAAACCCCGTCTCTACTAAAAATACAAAAAATTAGCCGGGCGCGGTGGCAGGCGCCTGTAGTCCCAGCTACTCAGGAGGCTGAGGCAGGAGAATGGCGCGAACCCGGGAGGTGGAGCTTGCAGTGAGCCGAGATCAGCCACTGCACTCCAGCCTGGGCGAAAGAGCCAGACTCTGTCTCAAAAAAAAAAAAAAAAAAGTCTGCTGTCAGTCTAATTGGCATTCTTTCCAGGAGGTCTGTGTCTTTTCTCTATGGTTACTTTTAAGATGTTCTCTTTGTTTGTATTCTGTAATTTCACTAAAATGTGTCTAAATTTGACTTTCTTTTATTTACCCTGTTTGGGGTTTATCAACCTTCAGAATTCTCAGCCATTGTCTCTTCAACATGGCTATCCTCTATTTTCTTCTAGAAGTCTGAGTAAATGCACGTTCTCCCTCCTTGCTCTGTTCTTCATGCCGCTTATCTTGAACCTGTTTAGAAGTCTCTTTGTCCTGCAGATTTGTCTTCCAGTTCACTAGTTCTCCCTGAAACAGTGTCATATCCTCTGTTAAACACACCATTTCACTTCTGATTTCAGCTATAATTTCTTCATACACACACACACACACACACACACACACGTTGTTGTAAGTTCTATTTATCTCTCTTTCAAATCTGATTTGTTATTTTGGATAGTCTTGTATTCCTTAGTCATATTTTTTATATCCCCTCCCACGTGTAAATATATAAAGTATACTTATTTTTTAAAAAGTAATTTGTATCCAGTGTTCATAGGTCTTATTCTGCTGTTTGCTCCTTCTGGTGAATCTCACTCATGTTGGGCAGTTTATCAATGTATTTTGTGATTTTTTTGAAGAGGAATTCTTGTTGAATAGAGTTCTGTTTGTAAGAGTCTATGAGTCTGGCTTGGGGTGGGTTCTTCCAGAAACAACTCACATAGGCTGCCGGATGCCTTGGAACATGACAAACTAGAGCTTCTATTAGCCTCATTCTCAGCTTGAGTTTAGGACACACAGGAAACCTAAATTCTGATGCGTAGCTGCATGAATATGGGCTTATAGTTAGGAATTCTTAGAAAAGACTTTCCCTGCACCTTCCCAGAGCCAGGGCTAAGGCAGGCAAGTTTCCTTATTGTCTCCCTTGATAAGCATTCTTTATTAAGTTGTTCATGGAGGGTTTCACCTTGTGGAGGTGCCAGCTCCCTGTGGCACTCTCAGGCCTGATTTTCCATCCTGCGTGGTCTCAGATTTTGATGCCGTTCTGCATCCAGTGCGCCTGGCCACAGGGGACTGCCGTGGCTCCTCTCGCCTTGACCCCACTTCCCTCTCTGGACTTCTGCTCACTCTTGCCCGCTCAGCCATGCATTAAAACAGGAAAAAAAATCACTTTATTCCGTATTTTACATGTTTTGTACCAGGGGTGTTTTTCTAGATATCTAGTCTGTAATAGTGCATGCATGAAAGTCTCTCATGGCTTAATGTTTTCAAATTCGATCTGCTGTTGGCATTTTTTGTGAAACAGATGGCATCCTGAAAGCAGAGACCATCAAAGCCATCCTGACCAGACATTCCTTCCTAAGTTCAAGAAACAAGCAGCACAGGAAGAAGCAACTGTCTTACAAGAGTAAATGCTTCTGAGAAGAAGAAACTCTACTGAAAATATCTGCATAAAGAGGTTATAGCAAACCAAGAAAAGAAGCACAAAAATAATTCAGAACTGACAGAATCAAAGCAGAGAGTTTAAGAAACGGGGCTGAAGAGGGTGACCTGGCCTGAAGCAGGCATCTGGAGGTTCTCATTAGTGACAAGGGGCAGAGGTGGCTCCAGAGAAGCAGGAAGCAGACACAGAGAGAGGGAGAGAGGATGGCAGGAAAATGCAGGGAACTTTGTGCTCATTCAGAAGAAACTCCCTCTGATGTTTAAGGATCTGGCTCCTTGAGAGAAAAGCACAACCTCAAATCACAGAGGTTCAAGGTAGAAGCAGAGTTCAGTGGGGTCCTGGGAAGGTGTCACCCGGGCGGATGAGCAGCCCTCACAATCTGGGGATCAGGAGGGCCATGGGCTGTAGAGAACTGCCTGGGGCCAGTGGGGAGGGTCCCCAAGGCCACAGCTGTTGTGCCCTCCGGGTGGTGGAGGACACACATGTGCCCAGGGCTGTAACTTCTAGTGCTTTTCATGTTCCCCACCTGGGCAACCCCAGGGCTCCTTGTGCTCCTCAAGTGCCCTGCACGCTCCTGCTCTGCGTGCTCCCTGCTCTGTGCTCCCCATGCTCCTCGTGTGCCCTGTGCTTCCAGGGCTCCTTACATTCTCCATGCTCCTCATGCTCCACGTGCTGTCTGTGCTCCCCTGCTCCTTGTGCTCCTGGTGCTCCTCGTACTCCTCATGCTCCCCATACTCCTCGTGTGCCCTGTGCTTCCAGTGCTACTTATATTCTCCATGCTCCCCATGCTCTTTGTGCTCCTCATGCTCTCTGTGCTCCCCTGCTCTTCATTATCTTTGTGCTCCTCATACTCCTCATGTGCCCTGTGCTTCCAGTGCTCCTTATATTCTCCATGCTCTCTGTGCTGTACATACTCCTCACGCTCCCTGTTTGCCCCATGCTTCTTGTGTTCCCATGATCACTCTCCATGCCCCTCCAGCCTCCTCTGACTCTGACTGCTCCTGCCACAGGGGATGTGGACCAGGGAGGAATCGGAGTGGAAGGAGAGTGCAGTGTTGTCTGACTCTGGTTAAAATTTCTCTTTTTTGCTCATCACCAGGATGTAACTATGGGAACACTTTGCTAAGGTCCCTGCCAGGACCTGCACATGTGCAGCCTCTGGTCTTTGTGGTTTTGCATAAATGCCCCATAAAAAGCAGGTTCCAAAGGGTCAATCGCCATTAATGTGAACTAAGGTTATTAGGAAAATGTGGACTCCACATTGCTATCTGAGACTCAGATTGGGGATCTGGCTGGTGCTGCGCAGGGCTTGGCAGATGCTTCCTGGCCACGCTGACCCTGAGAGAGGGAACCCACAGAGACTGCAGGGTGCTGACCACAAGGGCAGTCCGTTGGAGACATCAGCCTCCAAAAGTGGGGCACCAGCCCTCCTCTCAACTTGATGTACTGTGTGTTGCTGTTGGTGACGTCCCAATGGCATCGATTCAACCCACCACGAAGGCGCTTCTCGGAGAGTGAGTCTGCAGAGATTTGAGACCAGGTGTGCTCCAGGATGGAGTTAGGCTGGCTGGCCGCTGCTGCTGGAACTCTCCTGGGGAGCCTGAGCTACTGGGTTGGAGACACAGCCCGGCAGGAGTGCCAGCTCCACACAGCAGCCCACGTGTTCTGTGGCTTCAGCTCCATTTGTCAGGGTGCAGGGCGGCGGCCGGCTGACCAGTGTCCCCCTTGGCTGTGGCTTCTGCCAGGAGCATAGAGAGGAGCATCAGCATAGCTCTGGCAGATGCCCCAGGTCCCACTTTATCACTGCTCCCCCCATCTCCCGCCTTGACTGCAAAATGAAAAATGCTGAACTGGAAAACCTGCCGGCAGATGCCCCGGCCGCCTGTGAAAGCATCAACTTTCAAGGCGCCAACAGGGTGCAAAGTGTTCATTAAACCTCATGACCCCAAGCTCACATGTCTGTGCCAGGAACACACCCGCCACCCTGGAGCTGTCCGGCGCGTCCAGCAGGCTCTGTAATCAATCGCAGGGCAGAACACAGCAGCCAGACGCAGAGCTTTCAATAAAAGTGTGGTCTCACTGATTTCCCCTGTCATGCTCAGCAAAGGGCTGCTCTCCTGGGGAGAGATGCACGGGACAGCCTGGTTTCCCTGGTTCCTCCACCATAGGCTGCTTTGGGACAGGAAATAACAAGAGCTGGCGGATGCAGCCTCGCCTCGCTAGAGCCAGGCGTTGTTCTGCACCGTTTTGGAGGTGGGTAAACCCGGGTAAACACAAAGCAGATTGGGGGCATGTGTTCTGAGAGCTGTTGTCCTCAGCCCGCTGCAGGCACTGAAATGTACCTTGGCGACTTTTTAAGATGATCCCATTGTTCCCAGGCTGCTTTGGTAACTGGAGAGCTGTAGTGCTTCTTTGCTACATCATGGAAACTGCTTTAATGAAAATAGACTCCTGCATCCAATTATATGGTTTTTAAAGCCTCTTTCTCCAAATGAGGGCCATAGGAGGGCCTTTCAAAGGGAACCGCCCTCAGCCCTCCTGGGACTCAGCTTCTTCCAGCTCTAGGGGTCTTTACAGCGCCATGCTGGGAGTGGCTCTGGGGTCACCTTGGTCCACCAGGAGGTGGGCATCTGAGGCTGTGTTTCTCTCGGGTCAGGTTTGCAGCTGCTGCAGTAACCGCCTGTGCTCAGCCTGTGCCTTTGGGTCTCGTGAGGGCAGGCGGCAGCTTCCGTGCTGTTAGGATTGCATGTGGATTCACGTTCCTCAGCGTGACCTTGGTCAAGCCAGCGAGGCCAGCAGGGATGATGGAGAAAGCTCCAGCTCTGCGCTCCTGGCCCCAGCCCAGTCCCCGTTCTGATGTCTCAGAAGTGAAGCAGGCAGTAGGCATGGAGGATCCAGCTCAGGGCCGGGCTGACCTTCAAGCCTCGATGCCTGCTGGCTCTGTGGGCTCTGGTGCCTTGTATGACTCCCCTGTGCCCCCGCAGCCTCTTGTAAAATCCAGCGTGGAACTCACAGGTGGAAGCCGTCTGCTGGGCCCCAGAGCCTGCTCTGAGCTTTCTGTTGACTCCTGGCACACAGTGTGTACAGCACTGGACACACACTGACCCTCCAGGCGTGGGTGTGGGGCCTGGAGACAGACGTGGCTTCCTGTGGTCACACAGCCAGGACAAGAGCCTTGGGCTCCCTAGGCTCTCTGAGGTCCAGGACTGTCGAGTCTCTGCCATGCCTGCTGTCTCAGGTTCCTTCCAGCCCCACAGGTTACACCCCTGAGTCCACCACAGTCCAAACTCTCTTCCCCACAGGAGTGAGTTAGCACCAGGGGCAGGGCTGGGGTCCGATCAAAACTCAAGAGGAACCACGGGATACTGGGGCAGGCAGGGACTGCAGGCTGATTCAGTTCAAAGATTGTATCTTTCTGGTGTCAATGGAGGTCCAGAGAGGTTGATCGACTTTTTCTGGGGCCACACAGCCTGGGAGTGGATAGGCGAATGTTTCAGTTATAACATCTGGTCCTCAAAATCTGGGCCAGTTTCCAGACACGGGTGTGGGTGGCAGAACATGTCTACAGCGCCTGAATCTCTAGGGGACTGTGATGGGCACTGCTGATAACCGCTTCCCTGTTGTGGCCTCTGCAGAAACCACACAGATCCCTCCCAGGAATCTGGTTCAGCCACCAAGACCTGTGGCAACCCCCCACCCCCACCACTCCCCCCGTCAACACACACACCAGGAGGATGTGAAAAGCTTCATTCCTCATACTGTGAGGCTTTTGGGGGGAGCAGGGTGGCTCCGAGCTGCCCTGAGGATGGATTGAAAGGGCGGGGCGGGGAGGGGGGCCTGGGTTCCCACGGCTGGGCTTGGATGAGGGTCCTGCCTCGTGTGGTCCTGCCTGAGGGAGCGGCCCAGGCGTGGGAAGGAGGAAGAAGGGCTGGGCTTGACAGATGGCAGCCCAGTGTCAGAAGAGGGGTGGGACCCCCACACCCCCAGAGGGCCCCTACGGGTCTTCACCAGTGGCACTTAAAACACAGCAAGGAAAGCGCCTGGTGGGAACTGGATGTGCCCCACGGGGTGTCACTGTGGGCGTCACTCGTTTGCACCCAGGAATGCAGGCTTCTCAGTGGAAAATGGCAACAGCTCTTCTCCGATCTCGAGGTCTCTTAGCAGACTCCAGAGGGAGCCAGAGAAACCTCTCTGCTCTATCAAAATAACGACCAACAAGTTATTCTGATCCTATTTGATGAAGGCAGGCCGGCAATGCGTTTCTCTCATAAGCATCCTTCACCCTGGCCTGGAGCTGGGGGACTTGCTGGGCCTCCCAGGCTGGTCATCATCTCAGAAGGTTGCCCTTTCTTGTCTTGAATTGCATCATCGGCCCAAAGACCATGGTTTTAAAATGAAATCCCAGTGGGGCTCAGAGTTCCTTCTGAAGCATGGGAGGCGGGGGGCTGACGCATGTTGTGGGATCCAGCATCTTCTGCTCAACTTCGGGTTTTCAGGGGGTGAGGAGTGGATAGTGCAGGTTCAGGTTCTGCCCCCAGTTAGGCCCCTTCATCCAGAGCCACACATGAGCTTGGCACAGGCCTTGGTCTCTCACTGCGTTTCCCATTACCTCACGTCCCTGAGCTGGCCCTGCCCTGCGTGATCCTCTCCTGATGCTTGGATGCAGAGCTGTGGCCCCCGTGGGCCCCTCCTCACTGGCCGGTGCCTCTGCCACCACCTGCACCCCCAGAACAGGCACCACGCCCATGGCTGAGAGACAGGAGGGATGGAAGTGGGGCTTTGAGGAGAGCCGAGTGAAGTCACCCCTCAGAGCACCTGGGTGAGTGAACAGGAGGTGGGGAGCTCTGAGCAGGGCTAAGGACCAGGCAGACCAGGCCTGAGGGCGGCTCCAGTATTGGGGATACCTGGTTCCCAGGTGAGGGGGCAGATGATTGCTCCCCCAAGAGGTAAACTGAGCAAAAGAAGGCTTGGCCTGGGAGGAGAAATTAAATGTAAGGAACGGCATGATTTGAATACCTTGGTGGGTCAGGGCAGCCATTTAGCATGATCCGGGGTCAGAGCTGGACGGGTGCCCAAGGACCAGCTTATCCAGTTATCGTTTTCCACAGATGAGGAACCTGAGGCCCAAGGGGCTTGGGAGATGCTGTCAAGGTCCCACGACTGGACCCACGGCCTGGGTCCTCCTGTCCACTGCTCTGTTTGAGCCTTTTCCTTCCATATGGACAGGTGGCCTATCTCACCCAGCGCAGTCCCGCGCATGCCTCATCTTGGTTATCCTAAGGGTTGTTTTTCTAATTTTTAATTTTAAACATATTTTTTCATTTATTTCATTTTCACTTCTAGAATTTTTATTTCTTTTTGAGCTCGTTCATTTCTCCTTAAAAATAGTTTGCCATCTTTTCATCTATATATTTAAAAATATTTTTTCTCTGATATTTTTAAAATATATTTTTTATTTTAAAACAGTTTTGAAGCTATAGAAAAACTGCTAGGATGCTGCAGAGAGCTTGTATACTCCTGGCACTCAGGATTCCCCTACTGCTAACGTCTTACATTCATTTGCTAGATGTGTCCTAATTAGTGAGCTAATATTGACACGCTGCCATTAACAAAAGTCCGTAGCCCATTCACATTCCCCTGGTTTTCACCTCATGTCCCTTTTCTGCCTCAGGACCCCGTGCAGGATCCCATGTGACGCGTCGTGGTCACGCCTCCTTAGGCTCCTTGCTCCTTGTGGCAGTGACAGTTTATCAGGCTTTCCTTGTTTTTGATGATTGTGAGTAGTACTGGTTGGGTGTTTTGTAGAATGGTCTTCAAATAAGATTTGTCTGATGTTTCTTCATGATTAGACTAGAGGTAAGTGTTTTCGGGGGGAACACCCGAGAGGCGAGTGCCAGTTTCACTACGTCTCATCATCCGAGGAGAAGTCCAGCGTCGCTTCCGCCTCTGTCCCCCTAATGGTGAGGCATTTTCCCCTCCAGCTTCTTTCACCATATTCTCTTTGTCTTTGGCTTTCTGTCATTTGAATATGATATACCAAGGTGTAGATTTCTTGAGATTTATTGATTTATTGTTGATCTCTGAGCTTCCTGGATCTGGATCTGTGGTTTGGTGTCTTTCATTAGTTATGGACTGTTCTCAGCCATTATTACTTCAAATGTTTCTTCTCCCTTCTCTCTTTCTTCTCCTTCTGGTATTGTAATTATGCATGTGCTACACTTTTTACAATTCTTCTGCAATTCTCGGATGTCCTGAATTTTCCCCATTCTTGTCTCTCTTCCTAAACTGCAGTTTGGGACATTTCTGTTGGCCTATTGTCGAATGCACTAATTCATTTTCAGCTTTGTCCCATCTCCTGATGAGCCCAGAAAAGGCCTTCTTTGGTTCTGTTACAGCTGATTCCTGCCTTTCCTTATGATTCCTTCTTAGAGCTTCCACCTGTTCCTGCATGCTGTCCGCTCTTCCATGAGCGCCTTTAACGTATTACTTTACATTCCCTGCCTGGTAATTCCAAAACCTCTGCCACATCTGAGTATTGTTCAGATGATTGTGTTTGCTCTTCAGTTTTTTCTTACCTTTTGGCATGCCTTGCAATATTTTGTTGAAAGCCATACGTGATGCATTGAGTAATAGGAATGGCGGAAAGTGGGGATTTAGATTGAAGTTTTATTTTAATCTGGCTAGAGTTAGGCCACGTGTAATATTTTCCATAGCTCTAGGTGCCAGAGACTTCAAATTCCCCTAATGTCCTTGCGTGTGTCTCCTCTTTTGACTTTGGACTTCCCTAGGTCCTCCTCTTTAAATAGAATCCATATCTGGTAGCTCACTCAGCTGTAATCCACTGCAACCTGGTCATAATAGAACCCTGGTTGTGTGGTAGTCAGGTGTGTGGGAAGGGAGCATGCTATACAATCTTATAATGAAGCCTCTGTCTTTCATTGGGTCTGCCTCTTGGCCTGTGACCTTCACTAGTGTTTTTTCAGTGGCATAGGGTCCCCCACTGCGGTGAGACAGGAAAGCTCCAGGGAGCTGGCATGGGAGGAGTGCCTTTTGTCCAGGTGGGATAAGGCCCTGGTAAGGTCTGTTTGCCCTGGAAAGGTGGATGCTGTGGCAGATGCCCTGGCTGTGTTCCACAGTGATTACTCCTCTCCTCCCCTGCCAGACCCAGAGGGGGTCTTTTTGGATCTTTGAGAACCCAGTGGGGTTCCTGAAAGTAAAACTCATGAATGTGAGAGCCCCAGGGCTGCAGCTCCAGGGAGATGGTCACCCTCACATGGTCCACGCCCGGCCTCTGCCACCTCCTCAAAGCCATCATTTACATGTGTGCACTAGTTTCTGGGTCCAGTGGCTTTGGCTTTAGGTGGGCAGATCTCAGCTGTGACACTCTGTGTTCACCTGTTTCTCCAGGTGTCAGGTGGCACTCTGCCCTTTGACCTTGGTTCTTTGATGGGTCCAAGACAAATTGATGATTCTCACTTTGTGGTTTCCAAGCTCTTTACGTGTTGGAGCTGAAGGGAAAGTTCATCCCAGAATTTTGGACAATGTTCTGGAAAACGAGCCCCCTCCCGGCTCAGCTGGCCCCTTCCCTGTGAATTCCTAACGGTCAGCTCCTGAGGAGAGGGAGGAAGCCCAGAGGCTGCCAGCCCCTTCCCACAGGCCCCACTCCCACCCCATGCGTTCCCTGGGCAGAGTCAGGGACACGGGCTCTTCCCACAGGCTTCCTTGAGGAGTCTTCATTTCAGACACCGTGACTGGGGCTGAGCTACTCGTGTGCACTGCTGTCCTGGCATGCCCCTGACCCCTGCATGGGCTCATGTGGCCCTGGGAGAGCTGGCAGCAGGACAGGAGAGGTCTTGGCCACCTCCCACCTCCCCCTGCCCCTAGCTGTTCCCTAGCACTGCTGTTGACTTTTCCACATCTCCTGGTGGTTCCTCCACACACGGGCCCTTCTGACCTGCAGCCTGGGCCAGAGCTGACCCTGCACCTGCAGTTCCCAGGGCCTCGGCTGTGGCTGTGGGTAGCTGTGAGAATGATCCTCTTCCCAAGGTCCCAGGCGAGTGGTGGGAAAGACCTTGCCCCTGTAGGGCCTCCCTGAACCTGGTGCCACTGAGTCCAGAGCACAGGCCTGCTGCCCTGGACGTCCTGTGGAGAAGCCGAGGGCGGTTCCACCTGCTTTCTGGGGTCCAGGGTCTGCCCCACCGAGGCTTTGCCCTGCAAAGATCAGGCGGCTCCACCTTCTATGCCCACTCTGTCTTCATGATTACTTCCTCAGCCCTGTTCTCGTTTGCCTGTTCCCCTCTAAACATGGGCAGGGAACCAGAGACTGTCACTCACACTCAGCACAGACGCCTGGACAGGGCATTGGGGCCTCTTTAGGGCAGGAGCTGAGACACCCCTGATGGCAATGGCCCTCCTGTCCAGTGAACACAGGCCCCGGGCTGGAAGCACAGAGGGCTCTGGGAGGACAGCCCTGTGGCTCTGAGCATGCAGAATGTACCACAGGGGCAGGCGTCCTTGAGCCAAGACAGGCCTGCAGGGTCTCTGCACAGGGAACGGGCGCACATCCTGGGCACGAGTGGAGGTTTGGGTCTCACAGGCCATGCCAGGGAGCAAAATGTTCAGTGCAAGGCAGAGTTCATCTCCCAGCCAGGGCCCCCTAAGCCAACTTAGAGAGCCTGCGGCTGGCTTAGCAGCTCCTGAGTCTGGGGTTACAAGCCTAGGCCTGAGTGTCAAGTGTGGAGGCCACAAGACACGGGGGCTGCTGGCCCCTGAAACTGCTACTCAAAGCTGCAGGTTCTACAAGTGCAAAACAGAGGCCTGGGTGGGAAGAGGCAGGAGGGGGAAGAAAAGGCAAAATGCTTCAGCAACACCCTTTACGTTTTGCTTACATGCTGGAATAATATTTGTTACATTGGGTTAAACAACACATATTACAATTAATACCTGTTTCTTTTTTCTTAGTGTTACTTAGCTACTAGAAAATGTAAAATTTCATATGTAGCTGGCAGTGCATATTCCACTGGATGAATCCTAGTGCAGCAGAAACACCATCTGGGCAGCATCGAATCTCCCTCGCCTGTGATTTGTGGGTGAAGGGACACAGCAGGAAGGAAGCACGGAGGCTTTGCTGAGGGTGTGCAGTCCCACCTGGAAACTCCTGGCACAAGTTCACTACGATGCAAGCGCTATGTGCACTTTCATAAGAACTTGTACCTTGAGGCAAGGCTGGCCAGCAGGGAGTGTGCACACACTTTCCCCTGCAGGGTGTCCAGGGCAGTCAGATAAGCAGGGCCCACAAGCACGCGGCCTTGCTGAGAGGCTCCAAGGAAGGGAACCCAAGGGGAGCCCATGCCCAGGGCTGCTGATTCCATCTCAGGCTCTGCAAGACTCAAGTGGGGTGACTAGGAGAGAAGGCAGGCACCCCCAGCCAAGTCCTCTCATGTTCTCTGATGAGTTAGAGACGCTCTCGGGTTGTGGGACCCTGAGGTTGCCATCATGGAGGGTCTTTGAGAACATGTGGCTGAGGTGGAGAGAGTGCTGGCCTGGCTACCAAGCCTGAGCTAGATGGGTCCCCCAAAGAGTGAGCCCATACTCTGGAGGACCCTCGCCCCGCTCCACAGGGTGAGTCAGGGGACATGTGTGGGAAGCAGAGGCCCAGACTATAGGATAAAGTAAAGAGTAAGAATGCAACACACACCACACACACACACACACACACACACACACACAAAACAACTCGACCTCGCACGGCACAGGGCTGACCCTCGACTCAAAAGAGCAAAAAACGTAGATGGGCTGTGCCAGAGTACCAGCACCCACAGCAGAAGGAGCAAGCGTCGCTTAAAATTAATTCCTTCATCCATTCGGTAACAGCTGGTGACGCGGAAAAGAGATGCAAAGTCATGCTTTGGTGGAGATGACGCGCTCCACATCAGAAAACTCAGACAATAGACAGGAGCTCCATCCACACCATCAGTCAGGAGTGATGTGGTAGAGGGAGGGCAGACAGTGAATAGGTCTCTCAGTAAAGTTTTATGATGTTTTCCTCAATTGTTCTGTGCATCTTTTATTTGATTTTTAAATTTTAAATGCTTTTGCCAGCTGGGCGCGGTGGCTCACACCTGTAATCCCAGCACTTTGGGAGTCCAAAGCAGGCAGATCACGAGGTCAAGTGTTCGAGACCAGCCTGGCCAACATGGTGAAACCCCGTCTCCCACTAAAAATACAAAAATTAGCTGGGTGTGGTGGCGGGTGCCTATAATCCCAGCTACACAGGAGGCTGCGGCAGGAGAATCGTTTGAACCTGGGAAGCGGAGGTTGCAGTGAGCCGAGATTGTGCCACTGCACTCCAGGCTGGGTGACAGAGCGAGACCCCATCTCAAAAAAAAAAAAGCTTTTTTTTCTGGATGACGGAATTATGATTGATTGATTGTGAATGCTGGGTTTGCATCCAACATACTTGCTACCTTTTTTTTTTTTTTTTTTTTTTTGAGACGCAGTCTCGCTCTGTCACCCAGGCTAGAGTGCAGTGGCACAATCTCGGCTCACTGCAAGCTCCGCCTCCCGGGTTCACGCCATTCTCCTGCCTCAGCCTCCTGTGTAGCTGGGACTACAGGTGCCTGCCACCACGCCCGGCTAATTTTTTGGATTTTTAGTAGAGACGGGGTTTCACTGTGTTAGCCAGGATGGTCTTGATCTCCTGACCTCATGATCCGCCCGCCTCTGCTTCCCAAAGTGCTGAGATTACAGGCGTGAGCCACCGCGCCCGGCTGCTACTTTTTATTATATCTAATAATATACATGTAAATCCTTTTAAATTTCTATGTTTATCTCTCGTTTCTTATCTGTGTTATTTTCTTTTCATTTTGTTCATTTTCTCCCTCTTATAACTATACTGCTGTAGTTGTTATCGAGCTCCCTCGACAACCACATTAATTCCTCAGGAGGGCCTCACCTCTTAACACGTCTGCCTCCACTCTGCACCTCATCTGGAAAATGGCAATTAAGTTGCAACATGAGTTTTGGGAGAGACATTCTAACCACAGCAAATGCCATTTGTGAAGAACATTTCTCTTTTATTCCAGATATTGTTTCATTATCTCCCTGCAAATGCCTTGTCTCTCTCTGTGAGTGTCTCTCTGACTCTGTCTCTGTTTCCTATGTCTCTGTCTCTGTTTCTCTCTGTCTTTCTCTATCTCTCTGTTTCTCTATGTCTCTCTGTTTCTCTCTGTATTTCTCTGTCTCTGTCTGTTTCCCTACATCTCTGTCTCTGTCTCTCGGTCTCTCCCTCCTATGAATGACAGCCATAGCCTCTCTTAGGATGCTAAACGGAAATGTTGTTAGAAGGCCTGTCTACTGTGTTCTGGTCTGACAGGGACAGTTTCTCTGTCTTGCCTTTTAGTGCCGTACTGTATTTGCTGAAGGTTTTTTGAAGACCCTTTATCCAGTTAAGGAAATTCCTTTCTATTCTTAGCCTGCTGAGAACCTTTTCATGAATGGCTGTTGAATGTTCCCAGATGTTGTTCTGTGTTTGCTAAGGTGGCCACGTGGTTTTCTTCTTGACTTTGCTAGCGTGAGCTCCAGGAAGGCGGGTCTGTCTGTGTTCACCGCTGAGCCCGCCTGGAAGGCACCGTTTACAAAGCACGTTGCGTCCGGCTCCATTCTGCACCCTGGCTTCCTCATCTGGAAATGGGTCCATCTTGCTGATCTGGGCTGGAGACCTGGGACTCAGGGCAGTGCCAGCTGGGCCCCAAGTGGAGGTGACAGCTGGGGACCAGAAGGGGCTACCTACCGCATAGCCGGGGAGTGAGGGGCTGGTGCTGGCCAAGGCGCCTCTGACTGACCTCTGCTCTCTCGCCAAGTACCCAGGAGATGTCCCAGAAAGGACGGCAGCTCCACTGAGATCTTGAACCTCAGAAACCCCCTCCCAGGGCTCTGACACGAGGCGTCCACGGGGTGTTCAACTCACCCGTGAAGACCTGGCACCCTCTGAGGGCGACTCCACCCCACCTTGCAGTCCCACAGTAGCTGAAGCCCAGCAGGGCTGAGGGCTGAAGACCCTCCAGCATGGCTCAGGACCTCGGAAGGGCCAGGGGAGGCGGGCTCCCTGCAGGAAACGCCGGCACTCCTCAAAGGACTCTTCAGGGTTGGGGGCGGACATGAAGGGAGGAAACCCACTCACCCTGCTTGAATTCTGAACACGCACACAGATCTCGGTTCCACCTCCCTTTACAGTCTGTTTAGGTCCTGCTCCACCTTGGAGTTCCGATGCCCATGAGTGGAGCAGAAATTCCCAGCATTGTGGCAGGGAAAGTCGGTGGGGCTCAAAGCTCCAGCCAGGAACGGCCCTGCATCTGCCTGGTTCTCTCTTCAATCGGTGCTTCCGCAGCCAGGACGCTGGCATTTCATAAATAATTACACATTCCTTAAACTCTCGCAAAGCCAAGAGAAAACAAAACTGCAATGCTGAGATTCCTGGAATGTTTTCCAGTTGTCTGGGCCAAGCAGAGGCCCGGTGGGGGCTGTGCAGCGCGCTTAGCCTGGGACTGGGCCGTAGTCCCCTTTCTTGTGGCATTTTAGCTAAAAGACCTGAAAGGAGAATGAAAGGCGCTTTATGACTGTGGTGTTCGTCAGGGTCCCCAGACAATGGGGGAAGCCCATCCAATCCTCAGAGCTGGCTCGGGGCAGCCCCATGGATCTGTGCCCTGGGACTGACCTCGGGGCCAAGAGAACCCTCAAAGGCTGAGGTCACCCCGCCAGGGTCGGTTTAGGTGTGGCGCCTCCTCTGGACGCCTCTGGGATTGCCTGCGCACCCCGGCCCGGAGCTCCTGTTCCGAGCAGGGAGCATCCCTGGACCGTACCCTCGTTCCTGTGAGGTTTTCTGTGGCACTCACCACAATTGAATCCAACTCACCCCAGCCATGCTGGGGCTGGTTTCCTGTTACAAACACAGGCTTAGTTTTAAGATCAAACAACTGTTTGGGTTGTGGTCTGACCTCGCAGGGGATGTGGCGGGGGGCCCAGTGCAGCCTGGCCAAGGGGTGACGTCCGGTCATGCTGGCTTCATTCCCTGAGCACCGCAGCCTCCTCTGTGTCCCCCGTCCCTGCCCGCCTGGCCCCCTCAAGCTTCTGTCCAGCCCAGCCCGGGTTGCGCTCAGCAGTGGCTCATTGGCCCCTCTGCCATCCTTGCCACCGATGCCCAGCCTTATTTATTTGGGGTATTTCTGGGCCATTCCACCCACTCCTCTTGAGGGCACCCAGCGTGTCCCTTGCCCTGTGTGGTCGGCGCCCATCTCTGAAGTGCGGGAAGCAGGAAGCAAGGCCTGCTAATGGGAAGGACCCATGGCTCTGGCTAGAATGGCTTTGGCCCTAAGCCAAAACCGAGGGTGTGGGGAAGCAGGAAATCCAGTGTGGAAGCCATTTTGGACGTCAAATCAGTGGGTCAGGGACCGCTCACACAGGGTCGTCTTCTTGTGACTTTTCGGGGGCTTGCTTTTACCCTCCTTCTCTGGTGAGCTTTCTAGACAAGGCTGCGACATGACATTCTCATTCTGTTTGGAGCAGGATGAAGGGTTCATGCCTAACACTATGAGGTGTGGACGGGGCTGAGAACTGGCGCACGGCTGCCACCTGCTGTGGTGGTGACCACGGGCGTCTCCCTCGCAGGCTGTCTGGCTCGAAAGGTGACCAAGTTCCAGCCACGGGGCCCCTGCTCAGCCCTGAGGACACCCACACTGGCACAGGGGACACTGCGGCACTCAGGGAAGGGCACCTCCCCACACTGGCACAGGGGACACTGCGGCACTCAGGGAAGGGCACCTCCCCACACTGGCACAGGGTCTCAGCACAGGGGACATTGCGGCACTCAGGGAAGGGCACCTCCCCACACTGGCACAGGGTCTCAGCGAGAGACTACGGCACTTGGGGAAGGGCCATTTTGTCATTGACTGGAACTTTCTCAAGAAAGCATTTTCCACTTGCGTTTCCATGGAGGTCGGCTTTGCTGGAAACCACAGGACCCTGCCCTCCACCAGACACACAGTGTGCAGAGGCGTGTACCCGAAAAGCAAAGTGCGGCATCACACGGTTCTTTAATCTGGAGCCAGACTCCTGGGAAACAAACCAAACAGACGCAGGTACGTGCTCAGCTCTGCGGCTGTGGTTTGGTTCAGGACTAGGGCCGTGCAGATGCCTGGCAACCCAGCTGGGCCTCGCCATGCCTGGGGGAGGATGTGGCGCTGGGAGCCCGCAGGCCGGGAGCAGGCGCCGGGGGAAGGCTTCGGCGGTTCTGGAGGGACTGGGTGTTCCCGCCATGGCGTTGCTGTCCAGGGGAACAAAAAACAGCGTGGATGGGAAACGGAGCAGCTGCGCTCTGTCCGATGAATCCACATGTGGGCGGCTGCGTTCAGTGCTCCCCGGCACGGGGACCCTCAGCCGTAAGCCAGACACCACATTCCCAAAGCCAGGAGGGTCATGACACCTGCGTGTGGTGTCCAAAGGCCAAACCGAGGCTGCGGTCCCTGCCAAGTGGGCAGTGATTCACACCTGGGGAAGCGATGTGATTGGACTTCTTCTAGTCAAATAACGTAAACATAACGGACAGAGAACGCCAGTACTGGCGCTTGACAAATCTCTGGGCATTTTGCCAAGGGCCGAGCTCGGCTCCCCACCCCCAGCCCTGCCCCCCACATGACAAGGCCCCATTGGCCCCCAAGTCCATCTGACCTCACACTCACACAGCAGGCAAGCCTCTTTCCAAATGAGCACCCTTTCCAAAGCCCAAGTGGCCACTTCCCCACCATGGGGCTAGGACAGAGATGACCGTAGACCTCAAGTCGCTATGGGGACTTGGGTCACAAGGTGCCCCAATGCCCGGGTGCTCCCCTGTGCCTCAGTTTCCCCATGTGGGAAATGGCTCCATGTTGGCAATGTGAGGCATCGAATATCTGAGACTTGGGCAGCGTCTCGTTGCCAAGTCAGGGCACTGCCAGCCGGGCCCAAATTGAAGGCGAAGGCCAAGGCTTGGGGCACCATGGCCCCAGTGGTCAGCGGGACCATCATAAGATGGTGGGGCCAGTGGGGGGTTTCAGAGGCAGCTCTTCCCCTCACACTCCGATGCCAGGGAGACAGCCCAGGGCTGCAGGTGGGGAAGGGCGTGCCTGCGTCTCCGATGGAGGTGACCTCTGGGGCTCTCCTGCCTGCTGCCCAGGTTGGACGCCCCTCTGCTGGCCCATCTCCTGCGCCACACCCACCATTCCCTTCTCACCCCCTGAAGCTCCCTCATCCTCACAAAAGCAACAGGGCCACTTACGTACCGTCCTGTTTTTCTGGACACCATGACCAGGATGGGACAGGACTCGTGAACCCACACGTGAGATCACGCTAAGATGCTAAAGGCTTTGCGCTTCTCCAGAGCGGCCACTGTCTCATGCGCACCCGGCCTGGTGTGCCCGCCCCACCCAGTGTGCCCATCCTGCCCAGTGAGTGTCCCCCCCCGGTGTGCCCTCCCTACCTGGTGAATGCCCCCCCAGTGTGCCTGCCGTGCCTGGTAAGTGACCGCCCTGCCCGGTGAGTGCCCCCTGCCCAGTGTGCCTTCCCTGCTGGGTGTGCGCCCGCCCAGTGCGCCCTCCCCACTGGGTGTGCGCCCGCCCTGTGTGCCCTCCCCGCTGGGTGTGCGCCCGCCCAGTGTGCTCTCCCCACCCCACCCTGCCTGGTGTGAGCGCCCAGGTCAGCTGGGCTGCAGGATTCTCAGGGAGTCCAGGCAACCGCCCCAGCCCCTGACAACCCCCTTCTCAGCAGGCTGGACCCAGAGCCACACAGGGGCATCCCCAGCATTTCCTGCCCCTGGGGTTCCTCTTCCCTGATTCACCTGAGCCCAGACCGCACGTGGCAGACACGTTCCTGCCCAGACCCGGACACCTCCATCTGCTTGGACCACTGGCTTCCCTCAGGCTTTGACTGTCAGAACAGACAGGTGGTTTCTTTTAAACCTGGGCCACCCCGTTTTGCCCTGTAAATGCTGTTATTTTTAAAACAACTGAATAATGTGATTTTCCTGCTTTGCTTCACGCCACCCCCGGGGCTGCGACTCTGCTGCTGCCTGCCCTTGCCGTGCCGCTCCTGCAGAGGCCTCCTCCCCACCCACAACTCACAGTGGCCACATGGGCTGGGCTTCTCACCTCGGCCACCTCCTCCCATGTCACCCATGTGATGATGACGGAGGGCCCAGGGGTGCCAGGACTCAGAGCCGGAGCCTCCGCCCTGGCTCCTGGCTCTGCGTGGGACATGGGGTGGCCAAGCTTCAGCTGTCTTCTCAGTGGGCCTTTGACACCACTTTGTATCTTCCTATTAAAAATGTGTGCAATGCTGTAATGGAGGGTGGCCTTTGCATCGCCTTGGTGCCAGCACACAGTCCACCCTCCAGGGAGGCTCCATCGCCTTGGTGCCAGCACACAGTCCACCCTCCAGGGAGGCTCCATCGCCTTGGTGCCAGCACACAGTCCACCCTCCAGGGAGGCTCCATCGCCTTGGTGCCAGCACACAGTCCACCCTCCAGGGAGGCTCCATCGCCTTGGTGCCAGCACACAGTCCACCCTCCAGGGAGGCTCCATCGCCTTGGTGCCAGCACACAGTCCACCCTCCAGGGAGGCCACAGGGTCTGGTGAGGACAAGGCACCCTCCACGGCGGCACAGCTGCCGCAGCTTCCAGGGAGATCCCTGGGGGCCCACCGTGGGGCCACTTGCCAAGCTGCTCCCCCTTCTCCGTCTCTTTCCTGACCTGCTTCGTCCTCTGGAACCCAGCCAGGCTGCTCTCCTCAGCAGCCTCCACACAGGGGCATGGCCATGAGGCCACTGTCCTTCCAGAGAAGCCAGGGGACGGGAGGTGAGCCACTCCCGACGGGCGAAAGAGTCTTCCTGCATGTCCCTCTGGGATCTTTGGGCCAGCTGGTGGGGAGACGACAGCCCCAGAGACTGTGAAGCCTCTGCCATGGCGGGTCTGAGTGAAGGATGTCCTTCCTAGCGGTCCACTGCTACATAAAAATGACTCCCAAACTCAACAGGGTTTCTGAAGGGCTTGGCTGGGTGGGTCTGGCTCAGCTGAGCAGCTGTCCCAGGCCATGGCCTCTGAAGCCTCCGCAGGGCTGGGGGGGCAGGTCCAAGCTCACCTCCAGTGCTGGCAGGTCGCGGCTCCTCGTGGCTGTGGGCCGGACGTCTCACCATGAGGGCCTCTCCACGCCGGGCCCCGCACACAGTGGCTGGCTTCCTTCAGGACGAGTGACCCAAGGCAGAGAGAGTGACCCAGAGGGAAGCCACAGGGTCCTTCAGGCTCTGGACTCGGGAGTGGCATCCACCTGTGCTCTGCATGCTGACACACCTGGCCCGGCATGGGAGGACGAGACACAGCTTTGAGTACCTCCTTGTCTCTGGGCCATCCCAGGCCCTCAGGCCCCAGAGAGTCTGTGATTCTCCCAGCTAAACGCAGCCACTCCTCCCAAGGCCCCCAGAGTCTGCTGCCGCGCGAGGGCTCCACTGGCCCCAGGAGACCCTCCAAGGGTCCTGCACAGCTGCTGGCAGGCTTTGGTCCTTGGGGGCTGTTGTCTGGAGTCCCGTGCACCTTGGGAGATCGCTCTGTTCTCGCGTCGCCTGAGTTCCCACGGCATGGCTGCTGGCTTCACCCAAAGCCCATGACCCAGGAGACAGAGCAACCAAGAGGGAGACCTGGCGTGTCCAGCCCAGTTTCGGAAGTGACCCACGCTGTTGGCTGCACAGACTCACCTGGGACAACGTGGAAGAAACCGCAAGGGTGTGAGTGCCAGGAACCCAGGCTCGCACCTGGCAGAGCCGTTTCATGAGCAGGACACAAACCTCCACTGTGTCTGGATCTTTCCTTCCCAGGGACCACTTCTTGCTGCAGGTTAGCCCTTCCCACAGACACAGAGACTGGAACCTTCATGCAGGGCGTGGCCAAAATATATTTCTAAAGCATAGTTACGCTGGGGAGGAAACAGACAGGGCAGGTGGGACTGGGGCCCCTACCAGGGGCCAGGGTCTGCGGGAATGCGGGGGTAGACCACCCCCCACTGAGCCCAGATGCCAGGGGAGAAGCCTGGCCAGAAAGATCCAGGACTTGGTGTCCGGCGGCCCTCACTGCTCCCCATTCTTTGAGGCCGTTGTTCCCTGATGGGATCTCGGATGCGTCTCTGGCCCGGGCCCCTGGTGAAATGTGATGGGGGGGTGTGGATGGAGCGTGGTCGGCACAGCAAGAACCTGGCCAGGCATCCCCGGGGCAGGACAGCGTCAGCTGGGGAGCGGGGTCCAGCCCCAGCTGCCTGGCACAGAGTGGCGCCCAATTCTAGAGCTTGAATGAAAGAGGGAATTCAGGGGGACGCTTACACCAGCCAGGCCCCGGGGCACTCAGGACGGTAGCATCACGGGGTGCCAAAGTCTGCAAAGGTGACAGAGGACATGGGGGCCTCGGCAGGGCTGTCTCCACTTCTCCAAGCATGCAGCAGACAGGCAGGGTGAATGGGGGTGACCCAGCCTGGGGCCTGGGCCATACCTTGGACCTCAGTTCCCCTCCACATGGAAGCAGCACCAAGACCTGCAAGCCCTTGCTGTGGGGACCCCGGCCTCACCCACCGCCGTCCACGTGGCCCCCACACCCACGGCTCTCATCTAGGCCACGAGAAGTGTTCCTCGAGGGCGCGGCCCACCCAGGCCCACCCTTGGAGCTTCCCTGGTATGGACTGGCTGGGCTGGCAGAATGGGTCAGGGTGCCAGGCAGACTCTCAGGGACTTGAAGCGAGGACGGAAAACACTCCCCAGACAAGGGCAGACACAGGAGGGGACAGTGCCCAAGGACACAGGCCTGAGGCGGGCCAAGTGCTGCCACACGTGGACTGGACGAAGGCCTGCTAGGCATGGCCTGGCTGGAAGTGAAGAACCGAGGCAGCACCTCTGGCCTGGAGGGAGCAGATGGGAGCCCTTGCACTGGCTTCCTCTCCTCTGTTCTTATTCTTCTGGAATTAGGGAGGCTGCTGGGAGGTAGAGGAAGCACCTGCCCCAGTCCTCAGAGGACAGAATCATGCGAATGCTGAGTTACTGAGACCTCCTTCCCACCCGCACGCCGGGCCAGCGGCTCTGCCCGTGACGGCCCCGGGCCTGGCCTGCGCTCAGCACTCATCACTCGTGGGTCTTCCAGACCATGGTGGCATTGCACGCCCTGCCCTAGGTTTGGGGTTGTTTCGTGTTTCAGAAGCCGAAGGACCTGCCCTCCCTCTCACCTCAACACAGCGCCTGGCAGAGAAGCAGTTCCCCTGTCTACTCCAGGGGCTCACACGCCCCTCTGTAGCCCGAAAGTCGGCCTTGGATGTGATAAGCCAGGAAACTCCCTGGTCACCAGTGCATAAGCCCTTGGGGGCTCCAGATGCAGCAGCTGGTTCAGAATTTGTTATCCTGGACTAAAGCCTCCCCTTGCACCACTGCGGGGGTGGCAGGAGGTGGCTTGTCTGAGAAACACCAACATGGACAGGGACGTTCACAAAGACAAGGCCTGGCCCCCACCTCCCCACAGGACTCCCTCCCCAGTGCCTGGTCTGACGGCAGATCCAGGCAACACCCAGTTCCGCTCCCTTCACCCTTGCCTTTGGAAGCAACAGATAACGGCAAACCCTCACGCGCAGCGACCATGTGAAAACCGCGGCTGCGCGGGCTGTAGTTTCTTACCCTCCGTCAGCACGCACGGCTCTCCAACAGATGGACGATCTCAAGTTGCTCTGCATCTTAAATGACCCCTTGATAAAACCCCAAACGGCTTTGGATGGGCCTGTTTCCTGTATCTTAAGCACAGAAAAAACAGCCCAGATGTTTCTGATTCGTTCAAGCTTTAGTTCAAGAGCATGCTCCGCCGTGGGAGTTTCTTTGAAACTGAGGAGACACACAGGCCCTTCCTCCACTCCCTCCTGCCTGGCTGGGAAAAGGGACTTGCTTGCAGCCACCTGAGAGCAAACAGCACAGGTGCATGGAAGAGGGTCCCGCAGAGCCCTGGGGAGCCCGGCTGGGGACTCTGGGAAGCAGACGGCATCCACACGTGTCCACGCATTCATCGTTGGTATGAGATCCAACTCCCTACCTCCCGGGGGTGCAGAACGCAGGGTCCAGGGAGACAGCAGCCACCTTGGGGAGGATTCGGCCTCGTGAGATAGCAAGGTCCTTCCCTCGGTGGTCGTGGCCTCCCCAGAATCCTACACCCCTCTGCTCTGCCCCCAAAGCCTGCACCCCCTGTAGAGGCCCCCTGAGCATGGAGATGGGTCCGTGTGCCTGAGATCTGCAGGCACACAAATGCATCTGCAATGCTGCCTCGGTCAGCTGTGTCACATGGTTCTGTGGCTGCTCTGAAAATGGCCATTAGGTGGGAGTTTTTCTTTCCTTTTTCCTCTCCCCTTCTCTGTTATTGATTTAGAGACTTCATGCAGAAATTGAATAGGAGGAAGGGGGTGACAGTACCCTGAGACCTGAAATCTCAGCCACGCCACGAGTGGCCGAGGGCCCAGGTCTGGTGACCAATGGTGAGAAGGAGTCATCTCTTAGAATGAGGCCCAGATAGTGCCAGGAACCAGGGAGTCCCACCGGGCACAGGCAGCACCAGCACTGTGCCTCCCCAGAGTCCAGTGACCTGAGGAGCTGCCAGGACGGCCAGACCCCAGTGAGCCAGTGACTGCCAGGACGGCCAGGCACTCTCAGCAGCAGAATTCAGGCTGCATTCATTTTCTCCAAGGAGTGCAGTTTGGGTTTGGACAGTTTGAGCTCAAGCGTTAGGTCTGTGTGGCTCTAAGTTGTGGAGCAGGATCACAGCTAGTTATTGGGAAATCACCAAAAATGCATCGATACACAATTCTAGGTTCCAAACAAGAAGAGAAAGAACACTTTCACTTTTAAAAGAAGGAAGATACAAAGCCTGGTAATGAACAGAAGTTTACAGAACAGAAAAATATGGGGTTAAAAACAGCCATTGGAGTCTTCCCAATTCTTATTCAGAGAGGGTGGCATGAAAGCCAACAGAAATTGATGGTGATAGGAAACAAATGTCATCAGAGAAGGTAAGGGCATTCACAGACGGAGTCATATTATCTGTGAACTGTCATGGCATGGCCATTTTTAAACTTGTCTTCACAGCGTCTCTCCTCATAAGCAAGAGCATGAAGAGCACGGACAATGTCTGTTTAGTGGCCGACAGCCATCACCGGGTATCTACGTGCCGGCCAGTCCTCACCTCGTTTGCACGCGTTTATGAACTTAGCCCTCCCTCCGCACCATGAAGGGGCCCTTATCGTCCCCTTTCACAGGTGTGGAGACAGAGGCTCGAGGGGAGAAACAGCCCTGGCGGGCGAAGGCAGAGCTGAGCTTCTGAGAAGGGCCTCCTGTGTTCAGAACTTCCAAAGCGGAAGTAGAAGTTGTCCTGTGGGCAGGAGAGGCGGGAGAAACTCCCAGATGGCAGGTGCGAGCCGCGGCCTCGTGCTGACGTCTAGAACCGGATGACGGGAGCGAGCTGCGGCCTCGTGCTGACGTCTAGAATGGGAAGGACCCTGGCATCCAGGATCTTCATTCTTGGGGAAACACCAAGTGTAGAAACAGTCAACCATGGTTGTCTCTCACGTAGGATTAACTGTTGCTTTTCAGCTTTTTTACACTTATTTTTTTTAAACCTATGTTCACTCTACTTTTTTTTCTGAAATAATGTTAGACTTATGGAAGAGTTGCCAAGATCATCCAGGAGTCCCCGCCCCCTTCAGGCAGCTTCCTCCCGCGTCAGCACCTTGCGTACCCGATCTTGACCACAAGGATTGAGGCTAAGAATTAACACGGGGCAATTAACCACACAGTAGCTTGATTCAGATTCCTCCAGTTTCTGGTAACATCCACCTCCTGCTTTAGACACAACACTGGGTTCCATGAGCACGCAGGTGTCATCTCGCTGTGGGCTCCAGCCCACGACAGGCCCTGTCTTTCCTTGCCTCCCGTGGCCACTTGGAAGAGCACTGGCTGGGAGTTTTGAAGAACAGCCCTCAGTTTGAGTTTGTTATTTCATCATGTCTGGATCGAAGTTACGTGTCTGTGCCAAGAAGCTGGCAGAAGCCCCATGCCCTGCTCAGCATCCATAGTAGCGACTCACGGGCCCTGTGCTTCGCCTCATTATGGGTTGTTTTGGCCCTGGTCACCTGGTTATGGTGGGATCTGCCAGCTTCCCCCACTGTAACGTTACTATTCTTCATTTGTAATTTATTTATTTGTATTTACTTATTTTGAGATGGGGTCTCTCTCTGTCCCTCAGGCTGGAGTGCGGCAGTGCAATTTCAGCTCACGGCAACATCTACCTCCCGGGCTCAAGCGATCCACTCGCTCAGCCTCCCAAGTAGCTGGGACTACAGGTATGTGCCACTGCGCCCAGGTAATTTTTGTATTTTTTTAGAGACAGGGTTTCACCGTGTTGCCCAAGCTTCTCTCAAACTCCTGAGCTCAGATGATCCACCCGCCTTGGCCTCTCGGGGAAGATACTTTGAGACTACAAGAGTATCCTATTTCTCCTCAAAGTCTTTTCTGCTAATTTTAGCATGGGTTGGTGGGTTTTGTCTGCAACAATTACTACTGTGGTGTTCTAAGATGATTTGTTTCCTCGCTACTCTGCTGGAATTCCTCTGAAGGAAGGACCACCCTCCCCTCACTGATTTATTCAATCACCCGTGTGTCTCTCCATGTGGACTTGTGCATATTTATGCTTTGGGTGATCATCCCACACTGTCATTATTTACTTAGTTGCTAAAATTTACCCAGCTCTGGCCGCTGGGCTTTTCCAGGCGGGCCCTTGGGACCCTCCCATCCTTCGGGAGCACTTTCTCGCTTTCCAGCATAACCCCAGGCTGCCCTGGTTTTTCCCCCAGCCCTGGAATCCATCACTTCTCCAAGGATCCCTGCTCTTTTTTACTGGAGAATGAGCTTTAGAGACCAAGGTCAGGGCACTAACTGTGCTCATTGCTGCTGGGGTGTCGCTGAGCAAAGAGAAATGTGAATAGCAAATTAGCCTATAATTATTAATATATATTTATTGATGGGTAAATGACGGAATGAATGAAGGAGGAATTATTCAAAATACTCAAAAGATGGATGTTGAGTATGATGCTTCCTCCTTGTAAGAAATAATTTAAATGTAAATGAACATGTATCTAACTTACAGCAGGGGCTGTGCCTCTTGGTGTTTTCCTGTGTGTACATCGCTGCGACACATGAAAAACGGAGAGACACCCAGAGGCAAGGAGAAATGCTGAATGACTCAAAGCAAAACAAAAGCAAACATTTAAAACAAACTTCTAAGTTTACAAGAAAGAAAGAACAGATTTTGAAAAAATACCCACCTGTAGATAAAATGAGATAAATTGACCACAGATGAACCTGCTCGTCACACAGTCTGGGATCCATATTTACATTATTTCTGTGAAGCCAGAACTACCAGGGTAAAAAGACAAACAGAAACGGTCCCAGGCTGGTGACAAGCCAAGACTGCCTGCCAAAAACCAGGGCCACCTGCTCCAAAGGGGGACTCCCCCACCTGCCTCCTGGGATTCCCACAGTCAGAGTTCCCCTGAAGACGATCCTACAGTCCTAGTGATGAAACACCCAGGGAAGCCAGCCCCAGGAGTGACAGCTGCCAGAAGCCGCCTGTGCCCAGACATGAGCCCCAGAGTTAATCTATAGTCACCATCTTTAAAGTTATTAACTGTAGAAGAAGGGTCCAAAATCAAAGGAGAAAACATGGGACACCATGAAAAATACAAAGAATTTTAAAAGAATAAAATAAAGCTTCTAAAAACGAAGTGTACAGCTATTGAAATTTCTTTTTTTCTTTGAATGGCTGAAGGGGGTAGTTCCCTTTGTCTGTGGGTTTTCAGCAGTTTCCCTGTGATTTTTAATAGGAAAAGCAACAGATTCAGCATAGCTGAAAGATTTCCCCTACAAAATAGCCCACAATGTCCACACAGAGAGTGAAGGAGGTGCGGACAAATGAGAGATGAAGACACACAGAGGAGAGAATGAAAAGCTGCCACTGGTTGTTAACGGGATTCACAGGGGAACAGGAAATCAAATGTTACGGGCTGGCAATAATAGAACAAGACAGATAAACTCATATCCGGACACATTGCAATGAAACCATAAAACACAGAAGACTGAGATCTTTAAAGCAAAAAACAATTGTTTTAAGGCACATTAACTACAAAGGGGCATTTGAACTGATGGAGGCTTCCCAAGAGCAGAAGCAGGACAGAGACGCAAAGTCCCTTCCACACAGTGGGGGAATGGCAGTGAGCCTCAAATTCGACACCTGGTTTGTGGGGTGAGAGGTTTTTCTCATTATCTTGATTGTGATAATGGTTTCATGGGTTTATATCTATATTTCAAAACCTACCAAATTGTAGCCTTTCAATATAATCGCTTTTGTATGCCAGTTGTTCCTGCATAAGGGCTGTAAAAAAAAAAAAAAAAAAAAACAAGGAAGAAGAAAAGAAAGACAAACCCTAACAGACAGGCTTCACAGCAGATTTGACACAATTGAAGAGGACACTGGGAAGCCAGACCATGAGGCAGTGGAAAATATCCAGACAGAAGAACACAGAGAAAAACCTAAACCCTAAAATAAAATCCAACAAATTAAAAGATGGAAGACATGTTGGAAACGACTAGCAGCAGCGAAGTGTTTGTGGCATCCTGGAAAGGGGGCCAGGAAGTGTAGCCATCCTTGAGCCAGATAAGAGCAGAGAGAACAGCGTAGACAAATCACAGGAGAACTGCTGGGAACCACAGGCCAGGGGAAATATCCCTAAGGCATTCAAAGAAAAGAAATGCCATTTTATAAGGAGCAATAAAATAATGGAATCCAGGAGAGAATGGACCTCCATCCTCCTAAAGCGAAGAGAACACAACTGCCAAGCCAGGCTTCCCTGCCCGAGACAAACAGGCTTCACGAGTGAAGGTGAAGCAGACATTCCAGATTAAAAAACAAAACAAAAAACAGAAAAAACTCTTTGGCAAGATCCTGCGCTGAAGGAGACGCGATATGAAGTTACTCAGGCAGAGGAAATGTATCACAGATGGAAGCAAGAAAGTGCTAGACGGACTGCAAAGCGCAGGAGGACAAATGCACCACAAACCCACACGCTGGCGAGAGCTCCAAAGCAACTCTGTGCATCAGAGTCCAAGTGGGTAGAACAAGACAGACAAACTCACATCCAGACACATTGTAGTGAAACCACAAAACATGGAAGACTGAGATCTTTCAAGCAAAAAAACACAATTGTTTTAAGGCACATTAACTACAAAGGGGCGTTTGGACTGATGGAGGCTCCCCAAGAGCAGAAATGGGGCAGTTAAAGCACACAGCCACCAAAGCACGAAAGGGGCTGCACACATTGGACACCATGAGCTCAACTGCATGAGCCGGGCTCTGTGAAGAAGGCACTAAGCTGTGTTTAACTAATGAGTTCACGGAGGGAAACTGGAATATGTAAAACATGACAGGGTTTCTTTCTACTTAGTAAAGTCACATGATCAATTTAAATACAAATATATTAGGAATTACACTAAATACTCTCTTTAAGAGGTAAACATCTCCAAGGTCAGGTTGGACTTCAAACAAAACAAAAACCTATGCATGGCTTTTGAGAGATATGTCTTAAATATAAGTATATTAAAGGCGAAAAGTAAGAAGGTAGAAAAAGACATGCTATCCAAATTCCAGTCAAAGGGAAGCTGGCACAGCTGCACCACTGTCCAAGCTGACGTTAGGACAAGAGGCATTCATGGTGATGGGGGACCGGTACCCTAGGAAGGCATAGCAATCTCCAAGCCGTGTGCACCTAATCACGCAGCCTTATTATAGGATGTAAAATTTAACAGAATCCACAATCATTATGGGAGTTTTAAGCACAGGATTCTCAGTAACTGTTAAACCTGCTAAGAAATTGCCAAAAGATACTGATTTGTAAAACATCATTTACATAATCAACAAATATAAGGCCCTGTATTGAATGCATCAAATGAAATGCTCATGTGCACACAGAACATTTAAACTAAATGACAACAATCTGGTCACGAAGCAAGACGACATTGTAGGATTAAAACCATTTAGGATATTTTCTCTGATCCCAATGCAATAATGAAAACCTAATTTTTAAAAACCATAAAAAAAAATCAGTGTTTGAAAATTAAACAATGACCTTCTAAATAGTTCAAGGGTTAAAAAATAAATCACAACAGAAATTAAGGCATATTTGAATGAAACGATAAGAACATGACAAGTTAAAACTTGAGAGATGTAGTGATTTTATAGCCTTAAATAAATATTTAGGGAAAAAAAGGATTTAAAAATAGTGACCTATTACCCATCTTAAGAAATTAGATTGGCTGGGCGCAGTGGCTCACGCCTGTAATCCCAGCACTTTGGGAGGCCGAGACAGGCAGATCACGAGGTCAGGAGATTGAGACCATCCTGGCTAACATGGTGAAACCCCGTCTCTACTAAACACACAAAAAATTAGCCGGGCGTGGTGGCGGACGCTTGTAGTCCCAGCTACTCGGGAGGCTGAGGCAGGAGAATGGCATGAACTTGGGAGGCGGAGCTTGCAGTGAGCGGAGATCGTGTCACTGTGCTCCAGCCTGGGCGAAAGAACGAGACTCCGTCTCAAAAAAAAAAAAAAAAAAGTAGATTAAAAAGATAAAGCAGTAGGAAGGAAACAATAAAGATAAGAACAGAAGCTAATAAAATAAAGGAGACACAATAGAGCAACTTAAAAATAAAAGATGATTCTTTGAAAAGAACAAAAACACTAATAAAATCTTGCCAAAAGTAATAAAAGAAAAAGAGAAAAGGCATGAAGTATTAATATTAAAAATAAAAAGAGAAATGTTACTGTATATCCTGAGGATACTTAAAAATAATGAGCTTATTTTGAAATAATGTGCCATTATATTTGACAATATAGAGGAAATGAATGAATTCCAAATAAACAGTTTTTCAGAACTGTTTATTTCAAAACTGAATGAAAGAAGACTCGAAGAAATTAGAGAAGACACAAGCAAGTGGAAAAACATCCCATGCTCATGGATAGGAAGAATCAATATCATTAAAATGTCCATACTGCTCAAAGCAATTTACAGATTCAGTGCTATTCCCATCAAACTACCAACAACATTCTTCACAGAACCAGAAAAAAACTATTTTAAAATTTATATGGAACCAAAAAAAAAGAGCCCGAATAGTCAAGGCAATCCTAAGCAAAAAGAACACAGCTGGAGGCAACACGTTTCCTGACTTCAAACTATACTACAAGGCTACAGTAACCAAAACAGCATAGTACTGATCCAAAAACAGGCACACAGACCAATGGAACAGAAGAGAGATCCCAGAAATAAGACCACACAACTACGACCATCTGATCTTCAACAAAGCTGACAAAAACAAGCATCGGGGAAAAGATTCGCTATTCAATAAATGAATGTTGGATAACTAGCTAGCCATGTGCAGAAGATTGAAGCTGGACCCCTTCCTTACACCATGCACAAAAATCAACTCAAGATGGATTAAAGACTTAAATGTAAAACCCAAAACTATAAAAACCCAGAAGACAACCTAGGCAATACCATCCTGGACATAGGAAAGGCAAAGATTTCATGACAAAGGCACCAAAGGCAATCACAACAAAAGCAAAAATTTGCAAGTGGGATCTAATTAAACTTGGTAGTTCTGCATAGCAAAAGGAACTACAACAGAATAAACAACCAACAGAATGGGAGAAAATATTTGCAAACTTTGCACCCCACAAAGATCTAAGATCCAGCATCTATAAGAAAGTTCAACAAATTTACAAGAGAAAAACAAACAATCACATTAAAAAGTGAGCAAAGGACATGAACAGATACTTTTCAAAAGAAGACATACAGCCATAAAAAAGAATTGCTTGAACCTGGGAGGTGGAGGTTGCAGTGAGCCAAGATCATGCCACTGCACTCCAGCCTGGGGACAGAGCAAGACTCCATCTCAAAAAAAAAAGAAAAAAAAGAAAAAAAGAAAAGAAAAGAAATGGAATCTGTAATTTAAAATTTTACCACAAAGAAAACTCTAGACCAAAGTGGTTTTACTAGTGAATTCTTCTAAACATTTAGGAAAGAAGTAACACCAAACTTGAATAGTGCTTCCACAGAACAGAAGCAGGAAATATTTCCCAAATAATTCTATGAGGCTCACATACCTCCATGTCCAACAACTAGACAAATTATAAGAAAAAATATTACAGCTCAATCACTCTCATGGACATGAATGCAAAAATCCTCAACAAAATATTAGGAAACCGAAGTCAGATTTACATAAAAGGCATAATATATAATAACCAAGACATATTTTTCTAGAAATTCAAGGTTGGCAATTTAACATATTAATAGACTAGAGGGGAAAAATCATATAGTCATGTCAACTGATGATTTTTAAAAAGCATTTAATACAAGGCAACACCACTCATGAAAAATATGTTAAGCAAACTAGAAATAGAATGTTACTGCCTTAATTTGATAAAAAGCACCTACAAAGCCCTGCAGCAGGTGCGATGGGAAGACACAGAGCGCTTTCCCTGAGACTGGTCGGCTCTCACCTAGTCCACCCAGCAGGGTGCTGGGGTCCTGGCCAGTGCTGACAGGTAAGACAAAGAGAAAAAGAAGTAGCACAAAATAAAACTAGCACTTGTTGAAAACACAACCGTGCCAGTAGAAAATCCAAATGAATCTACAGATCCTCAGAATTAATACATTTAGCAAGGTTTTTGAGTACAAGGTCAACATACAAGGTGTATTTTTAAAGATGAGCAGAAGCAAACAGAAAGTGTTTTAAAATGTAAGGTTTTATAAATGGCAGTGAACCCATGAAAAGACACTGAGCCTCACTCATCAAGAGGGAAACTCAATCAAAGCCACAATGAGATGCAACCTCATGCCCATTAGAAGGCAAGAAATAATAATAATAATAATGATACCTGTTGGGGAGGAAGTAGAGAAACTGGAACCTCGTGCACATTTCCTGGGAATGTCAAATGGTGCAGCTTCTGTGAAAAGCAGTATGGCAGCTCCTCAAAAAATTAGGAATAGAATTGCCATATGATCCAGCAATTTTGCTTTGGGTCTGTACCCAAAAGAATTGAAGGAAGGGTCTAGAACAGAACTTGCACACCCATGTTAATAGCAACAGTACTTGCAATAGCCGAAAGATGGATGCAACCCCAGTGTCCACCAATGGATGAATGGGTACATGCAACGTGATCTATTCACACAATAAACCATCACTCAGCCCTTCTCCATCAATGGAAGAATGGGTACACGCATCGTGGTCTATTCACACAATGGACCATCGCTCAGCCCTTCTCTATCAATGGAAGAATGGGCACATGCATCGTGGTCTATTCACACAATGGACCATCACTCAGCCCTTCTCCATCAATGGAAGAATGGGCACACGCATCGTGGTCTATTCACACAATGGACCGTAACTCAGCCCTTCTCCATCAATGGAAGAATGGGTATGCGCATCATGGTCTATTCACACAATGAAATGTCGCTCAGCCCTTCTCCATCAATGGAAGAATGGGTACACGCATCATGGTCTATTCACACAATGGACCATCACTCAGCCCTTCTCCATCAATGGAAGAATGGGTACACGCATCATGGTCTATTCACACAATGGACCATCACTCAGCCCTTCTCCATCAGTGGAAGAATGGGTACACGCATCATGGTCTATTCACACAATGGACCATAACTCAGCCCTTCTCCATCCATGGATGAATGGGTACATGCATCGTGGTCTAGTCACACAATGGACCGTAACTCAGCCCTTCTCCATCAGTGGAAGAATGGGTACATGCATCGTGGTCTATTCACAAATGGACCATCACTCAGCCCTTCTGCATCAATGGAAGAATGGGTACACGCATCGTGGTCTATTCACACAATGGAATGTCACTCAGCCCTTCTCCATCCATGGATGAATGGGTACGTGCATTGTGGTCTGTTTACACAATGGAACGTCGCTCAGCCCTTAACAGGAAGGAGATTCTGACACAGGCTACCACATGAACAAACCCTGAGGACATGATACTGAGTAAAATGAGTCAGTCACAAAACTACAAATTCTGCATGATTTCACTCACAGGCAGTCCCTGGGGTTGTCAAATTCACAGAGATAGAAGGTAGAATAGTGGGTGCCAGGGTCTGGGGGAGGCGGATGGGGAGTTAGCATTTATGGTGACAGAGCTCCAGTTTTGCAAAACGAAAATGTTCTAGAGATGGTTGTTGGTGATGGTTGCATGGAATAATAATGCCACTGAACTGTGTACTTAAAAATGATTCAGATGGTAAATTTTATGTTTATGTATATTTTACCAAAATTTAAAAAATGGGAAAATATCACATTTTCAGCTGCATAAAATGCTATGGTAAATCTAGCTAAACTTTCCTCTACACAGAAAATGACAAGGTCTGATTGAGGGCCATAGGCTATTCAAGGAACAGGGTTTCTGGGGGCAGCAAGCCAAGGGCCCAGGAGCCGGGTCCATTTGAATTCTCCTTTGAAAGGAGGGCCAGGAGAGAGCTGCCCCAGAGGTCCCTCAGCAGGGCTGGAGTGCGTTCCCACAGAGCAGGATGGAGCTGAGGCAGTGGCCCCTCCTCCGGGGCCTGGTGGGTGGTTCCCAGGTTCTAGGACCTCCTTACATCGGGCAGCGTCTTTCAGCATGGGAAGCTGGAGGCACTGGGAGATGGTAGGCTGGGGGTTCTGGGCAGCTGTGCCGCGCGGGCCTGGACTGTTGGGTCCTTGGGAGGCTTTCGCCCTGCGAGGACATGTGGGCTGTGTGGCTGGAGAAGGAGGACTAGGGCCCAGGGCGTGAAGCAGCCGTGGATGTGACTCAGGGGTTCCATGGCCCCACTGTTGCCTGCTCTCCACAGAGGCCCCACGGCCCACCCCACACTCCTGGTTCCACCAGGGACTCACTCCGTCCACACACATCCTCAGCGTGGGCGCTGGTCCCTTGCCCAGGACCAGAGGCTGAGCCCACCCTCCAGCTGTGGCTCTTGTGACCCCCAGTGAAGCCCACAGAGCCACTCCCTGCAGTGAAACCTGAAGCACGTCTCAATGACACCGACATCACTGACCGGGAAAGGCCAGCTCCAGAACATACCACGCGTGAAGGAGCCGCCACGGGCCAGGGTGGTGGCTCTGTGGACACAGGCCCTGGGCTCAGGCCACCCTCTTCTGTGGGGGTCAGCACAGGGGCCGGCCCTTCCCTCTTGGACCTGGTGGAGCCTGTGGCATGTGGGGTGGCATCGGCTGCCTGAGCACAGCTCTCAGTGGGAGGGTCAGGTCCCAGGAAGTGAGGCAGGGGCTGCCAGGCCCCCACAGGCCACCTCACCTGCAGCCCCTCTTTCTGGCCCTCTGCACGCAGGGAAGTGGTGGTCAGAGCAGGGCACACGGGCGGGCTGGGAGCTGCCCCATCCCCATGCCCCCACTCCAGACTTTCCCCTTCCCATCCTTCCCAGAGGACCCAAGGGAGGACCATGCCTTTTAAAATTATTTTTAATTTTTTGGATACATAACAGTTGTACATATTTATGAGGTATGTGTGCTATTGTGATGTGTGCACATAACACCTAACGATCAGGCCAGGGAAACTGGGCTACCCATCACCTCGAGCGCTGATCATTCCTTTCTGTCAGGAACATCCCAAATCCTCTCTTCTAGCTATTTTGAAATAAATGATAAATTATTGACTATAGTCACCCTACCGTACCACCAAACAGCAGGTCCTAGTTCTTCAGCCTGGCAGCATGCCTGCAGCCCTTCATCTCCCCCTTCCCTTCCCAGCCTCCGTGGCCACCAATCTACTCCATGAGACCCACTCTCAGCTCCCGCAGGAGGGAGGCATGGGGCGTTCGTCTTTCTGCGCCTGGCTTCGTTCCAGTTCCATCCACGCTGCCGCGAACGGCAGGATTTCGCTTTTTTCAGCTGGAGAGTACCCCACGGCATCCACGCACCTCGTTTTCTCTGTCCACGCATCTGCCGATGGACAGACGCCCAGGCTGATTCCGCATCTTGGCTATCGAGATTAGGCTGCAGTAAACCCAGGGGCATAGACATCCCTCCACGGATTTCTCTCGTTTGGATGGGTGCCCAGCAGGAGATTTCTGGGCCCTGTGGGAGCTCAGTCTTTAGTTTTCTGAGGAGCCTCCACACCGTCACCTCCCTGCCAAAGGTGCTCATGGGTTCCCCTTTCTCCACACCCCGGCCAGCACATTTTCTGTTTTTTTTAAATCGCTTTATTAAAGTCTGTAAAACTGGGTTTAGAAGCAGTTCTTGAAGAAAACCTCTGAACGCTGTGACTGTTTCCCTGTAAGCTGAAGGCGTGGGTCGCTGTTTTGGGTGGAAGTAGGTGGGGCTGGCTCATGCTCTGGGGAGGCGGGATTTGAAGACACAGCTTATGGAAGGTTCCTGTGGGTCTCCTTAGGGAAATGGGGAATGTCCCTGTTCCCACCCCCAAGAGACACAGTCTAGAAGAAGATAGGAAACAGACAGATTGGCTACAATCCGCAATGTGGGCTCCAGGCCCTCGCGAGCTGAGAGGAGGTGAGAAGAGGGGAAGGGAAGACAGAGAGGAGCTGGGAGCACGTGGGTGGGATGATGCCTGCACTGAGGAAGGCCAGAACCCCTGGCAACGACACCTTTTTGGGTTCTGCTGTGACTCCCTACAGGAACCCCAGGCCTCCAGGAAACCCAGTGACACGGCGGCCTTCACTGTCCCCCGACAGCCAGGTGTCCATGAACCCTCATCTGGTGGCCTTTGTGACAAAGGAAAGTGGGCTGGCTGTGAAATAACAGCAAATGGATAGCAAGTGTCAGAAGAACTGTATTCCCACACCCATGCACACACACGCACACACACACGGAGACACATGCACACACACGCACATCCATACACCCGCACACACATGCACATGCGCACACATGTACACACGCACGCACACACAGACACACACACGCAAATGCACACACACACGCACACGCAGGAACTCCAACCTCCCCTTCCCACTTTGTCAAAAGTGAGCTGGATGAGAAGCCCGGGAGGTTTGAGTTCTGTCTCCATGACTGTAAGTCTGCAGCCACACAACCGTAAGTCTGCAGCCACACAATTGTGTGATGGGTTGTGTGATCCTCCTGACAAGGAACCAGTTGAAGGATGCTGACTGGGAAGCTGTGTGACCGGCCATCAGGATGTGCCCGAGGTAGGAGCAGCCCTTCCGGGTTGACCGGGGCTGGGGGTGCCCAGCTCGCCCCGCCCTGGCAGAGCCCAACACTCCTCTGGCCTGACGTCGTAATGACAGGGGACTGGGGTGCACAGCCAGCAGGTGTCCCCACATTGCAGGGAGGATTCAAAGTGAAACCTCTTCAGTTTGCTTCCAGGAAGGGGTGAGTGAGTCGACTCCGGGCTGTCAAGGGCAGCAGCTGTGGCTGGGACCCTGGATGGTGCTGGTCCTCCCGCGGTGGAAGCGGTCCAGGAGATGCTGGGCGCAGTGCAGGGCCACCGCACAAGGAGGTGGGCAGAGGCGGGCAAAGGCGGGCAGGGCCCCACCCTTTTCTCCCTCCTTTCTTTGCTTTTCTCCTTCTGAGCTTCCTGATTGTTTGCAGCAGGAACTGTCTTTCCTGATGACCTCACTCCCATCCCAGTGCCTGGTATACAGTGGGCGCTCAATAAATGTTGGTGGAGTGAACGGTCACCGGCAAGGGCAGAAGCCATAAAGAGGAGAGATTTCGGGCCTCAGCCAAGAGCTCCTGGCCACCGTGGGGCCTCCTCGCTCACCACACAGGTCCTCCCGCCCAGCCTGGGCAAGGGATTGTGGTGTGAGTGTGGACGAGGCCTGGGCGTCCTGAGACTTCTCAAGTTCCCATTTCCTCAGCCGCAACAGAGAAGCCAACTCTCCGCGAGGGCCCCAGGGCTCAGTATTCGCCTTTTGAACTTGGGGGAAGAAAAACCGGTCCAGGTTACATCCAAGGAGCGCTTGTTGAGACACTTGGTCTAGGAGGACAGTGATAATCAAAGCCTCGCGTCCCTGGCAGCGCGAGTCCACAACTGCTCAGCCCCACACAGACACAACATGTGGGCGGGTGATTCGGTTTTTGCGGAATTGACTTTGTGTGTTGTGTGGATGTCATGGAGACACTTCCTGGAGGGCGCCGAGAGAAAGGGGCATTGTTCTTCCCAAGGAGAAAGGAGGCCACTGGGGGAGCCTTGGGCAGTCCCCTCCGTGGCCAGAGAAAGAGGCTGGGAGGCGTCCCGGGGGCCTCTGAGGCTGGGCGATTTGGGGTACCAGAGGCCACTAAAGCAACGGCCCACTGCTCAATTTATGTGTGCGCTAAATCACAACCATGATTTCTGCATGTTTTCTAGAATAGTAGCCAGTCACAAAACACAGGACATGGTCTCATAAGGTTCCAGATTCTAAACATTTACAATCAATCTCTATGCTTTTTAACAAATATCTCATAAAATCAGAATCATCTTTTCAGCATATTTTTAGTGTTCTGGTTTCCGTTTCTGTTTAGGCACATTTGTCACGGCAAAGCCTGGAGCTGCAGTTATCAGAAACGTCTAAAAATTCAGAAGCTGATTGCTTTTAAAAGTAGCAGAACTAAAACAAAAACCTAAACACCAGGTTGTTACATTCTGGGAGGTGTCTCCACGTGGACTCCTAAATTATTGTCTGAGGTCTGCTTACTCCAAGAGGCATTTCTCTTTTCAGAAAATTAAAAACATTAAGTACTCCATCCGGACACAAAGCGTCTCCATATGACAGTTTTGTTACTGTGGGGAGAGGACAAAGCACCAGCCACACCCCTCATTCCACAGCCTTTCCCAACCCTCCCCTCGAGATGAAATGC
Source organism: Pongo pygmaeus (assembly GCF_028885625.2). Classification (NCBI taxonomy): domain Eukaryota; kingdom Metazoa; phylum Chordata; class Mammalia; order Primates; family Hominidae; genus Pongo; species Pongo pygmaeus. Next base: position 940,139 of record NC_072377.2, read on the forward strand.
CGGCCATCTGCAGCGCTTCACCTCTGAGCTGGAAAGAAGCTTGTTTCTTTTGCTTTGATGAGGTTCTGCTGGTTTTGGCGGGACTTTGAAGTTTATTTATTGTCATTAAATTGCATTAATTATTTTTGAAATTTATACTTTTGTTCACAACTCTAAGACTTTGTGAAGGGCATAAAATAAGCCCAAATCCAAAAAATTCCAAGAAATGGATCCAACAGTTACTTTTAATTGGCAGCAGAATACAGCCCCCAATTTATTACAAACTTACATGCAATGGTTTAGAACTAATTTTAACTTCCCCTTGAAGTTGGAATTCAAAACCTCACTGGTGGCTTGACATGGTACTATCCAAGGAGAATGTTTGTTTCATAATTTGAAACAAGAACCTGGATCTTTTATGAGGTCCAATATTATTTCCATATGAGGGGGCAGAGTGGGAAGAAGGCAGGCTGGAACAGATGCCAGGGCCCAGCCAGGATCTAGGGCCCTCTTGATCGCCCTCATTATCGGAGCTCCTTCCCCCAGGGCCAGCCAGGGACGCCGCACAGCGCAGCCTTTTGCCTGGGGTCAGAGAAAACTTATGGACAAGAGCAACAATAAAACCACATACCACCCCCAGATCGCATTCCCCCCAGCAGAGACCCCAGCCTGCCTCAGCCCCACCCCGAGCAGAGACCCCAAGACCCCGGCCTGCCTCAGTCCACCTATCCAGAGACCCCTGCCTGCCTCAGCCCCACCCCGAGCAGAGACCCCAAGACCCCGGCCTGCCTCAGTCCACCTATCCAGAGACCCCTGCCTGCCTCAGCCCCACCCCGAGCAGAGACCCCAAGACCCCGGCCTGCCTCAGTCCACCTGTCCAGAGACCCCTGCCTGCCTCAGCCCCACCCCGAGCAGAGACCCCAAGACCCCGGCCTGCCTCAGTCCACCTGTCCAGAGACCCCTGCCTGCCTCAGCCCCACCCCGAGCAGAGACCCCAAGACCCCCGCCTGCCTCAGTCCACCTGTCCAGAGACCCCAGCCTGCCTCAGCCCCACCCCGAGCAGAGACCCCAAGACCCCGGCCTGCCTCAGTCCACCTGTCCAGAGACCCCTGCCTGCCTCAGCCCCACCCCGAGCAGAGACCCCAAGACCCCGGCCTGCCTCAGTCCACCTCTCCAGAGACCCCTGCCTGCCTCAGCCCCACCCTGAGCAGAGACCCCAAGATCCCTGCCAGCATCAGCCCCACCAGTCCAGAGCCCCTGGCCTACTTCAGCCCACCCGTCCCCTTCACTGCATTGGTCTCCATTCCTTTCTCCACAGCTTCCCAGCACTCCTGTGCCAGGGCCTTTCCCCAGCTCCAGGTCCAGCTGCAAGTGAGGTCCAGGCCTCCCTCGGCCCGTGCCATGGAGAGAGGCAGTAACCTGGCGAGGATGCCCGGGTGTGGAGGAGGCACCTGGGCTGGGGCTGTGCTGTAGGGAGGGGCCAGGGATGTCCCCTAGCGGACCAGGATGGTGTCTCTGATGCAGAGATGTTGGGGGAGGTGGTCACAGAGGCTGAGGGAGGGTAGAAGGAGCTGGACACGGGGAGGGGAAAGACCCCTCGCACTGGGTGCCCACCCTGCAAGTGTTGTGCTGGCCAGGATGAGAAGCTGCGGCCACTCAGCAGCCCTGGAGCAGGCCGTCGAGGAATCTCCAGGGAGGGGCTGGCGGGCAGAGGCCCAGAGGCAGGACCCGCAGCTCGAGTTGAATGGGCAGCAGGGCTACAAAGAGGCCAAGGCCGGGGCACTGTGGGACTCCCGCCCGCAAGGAAGGGGGCGCCATGTGGGCTGCGCAGGGCTGGGTCTTGCTGTTTTGGCCCATGCTTTCCCTGTGCCTCTGCCTGTTCAGAGCCCCTGGCACCCTGGAGAAAGGTCTGGGGGCAGCAGGGGGACCTGGATGGCTGGGGGTGGAGTGGGAGGGGAAGGTGGGGTCCAGGGTTTTCCTCCTAGCCCAGGGAGTTGGCCGCGGGTTTTGGGGACAGAGCCCTGAGAGGGACGTGAGGCATTGGCTGTGAGCTCGAGGGGACATGCTCATGGGTGCCAGGGCAGAGACAGAGGAGGCTCCAAATTGGAGTCTGGGGCCTCTGGGAGGGGAGCTGGCTGGTGAAGAGGTCCAGGGTGAGGGCGGGGGCATGGCAGCAAGCAGAAGGACCCCTCACCACTGACCCACGCCGCTCGTCCACAGCAGAGGCTCGGACCCCATTCCACATGGGAGATGGAACGTGCTGTGGGGGGACAGCAGCCCAAGTGGGGACAGAGGGGGGTCCAGCAGCCTTGCCCCACCCCACCAGATCCCAGGGGTCCAGCAGCCCATGTGCATCACAGGGGCAATGTGTGGTTTTTAGGTTTTGGTGTGTATGGTGTGTCTGTGTGGTGTGTGTGTGTCTGTGTGTGATGTGTGTCTGTGTGTGTGTAGTGTGTGTGTGTGGTGTGTGTGTCTGTGTGTGTGGTGTGTGTGTGTCTGGGTGTGGTGTGTGTGTAGTGTGTGTGTGGTGTGTGTGTCTGTGTGTGTGTGGTGTGTGTGTATCTGTGTGTGGTGTGTGTGTAGTGTGTGTGTGTGGTGTGTGTGTAGTGTGTGTGTGGTGTGTCTGTGTGGTGTTTGTGTGTCTGTGTGAGTGTGGTTTGTGTGTGGTGTGTTTGTGTGTGGTGTGTGTGGTGTGTCTGTGTGGTGTGTGTGGTGTGTGTATGTGTGGTGTGTGTGTGTCTGTGTGTGTGTAGTGTGTGGTGTGTATGTGTCTGTGTGTTTGTCTATGCACATTTCTTTGGTCCTGGCCTTTTTTAATGATGGCAACAAACTTTACAAGAGTTTAGTTTTCATCTTTCTTTCTCTCTTCTCATATCTCTTACAGCTTTTCCTGGATTTGTTTTTCTTTTCATTTTGAGGTTTTCTCCATAAGTGTTTTCATTGTGGGTTTTGTTGGCAAATCTTCTGAAGGCTTATGAGACTATTTTTATTATAGCCTCAAAATACTTCTTTCTTTCAACTATCGTATTTTTTTACAGCCACTATTTCCACTTTGTTCTTTTTTCGGACATTTTTCTTTTTCACACCGCTAACATCTTTTCTTATCATGTTAAATATGAGCATCCTACTCATTTTAAGTCATGTGTCTATTCTAACACACCTGCTCAGATGTTATACACCTTCCAGTTTGTGGCTTTCTCTTTTGTGATATTTAAATTGCTTGGGTGTTTAGTTCCCTTGACCCAAGAGCTCACCTTCCTCTACAAGTGGGTTTAATCACCTCTGGAGGAAGATGCATCCTCCACAACTTCTATTTTCGTGTATAGCATCCAAAATACAAACTTCTGGCTATGCCAAAGACCACAAGGCCAACCACCAAGAGACAAAAAGGAAATATAAACAGAACTGACTAGGAGCAGATGTTGGACTTACCAAATATGACTTTAAATTAACTTTAATTAAAATCACATGACAATATGAACAATACTACAGGATAACTGAAGTCTTTTGTTTTTTGAAAATCAAATGGAAATACTAGAACTAAGAACTGTATTAACTGAAAGTACTTAAAAGATGGGGTTAGCAACTGATTGAACATCAGAATAAAGATCAGTGAACCAGAAGCTAGGTAGGTAGAACACATAAAGAATAATGTAATCAAAACTAAAAGGAAAAAAGTAGAAAAAAGGGCATGACAACATATGAGACATGATGCAAATGCATGACATGTATGGGCTGGAGTCCCAGAAGAAGGAGAGAGAGAATGGGGAGAAGAATATTTAAAGAAACACTGGTTAAGACATTCCCAAAACCAATGAAAGACATCAGACCACATATCTATGAAGCTCTGCAAACATGAAGCAAAATGAATGCAAAGAAAACCATGCCTGGGCATCTTACAGTCAAAAATGAAAAGGAAGAGAAAAATTGTGACAGTAAATAGGCTGATGGTTTACTTCTCAACAGAAAATAATGGAAGCTGAAAGACAACTGAATGATGTATTTTTAAATTCTGGCGTTAAAAATAACAGCTCACCTAGAATCTTATATCCAGTTAAAATATTTTTATGAAAATAAACATGAACTGAAGATGTATTCAGATGAAAAATTTGAGGGAATTTATCATCACTAATCTTCACTAAAATAAATGTAAAGGAACTTTCTCAGGCTGAAGGCAAATTATCGAAAAATATCTTGTTTTCTAAAACAAGAAAATAGGAGAAAATTTGAAAAACAATAGAAAAGGTAAATGTGTGGGCAAACCCACTGAAAACAATAAAAATAATGATATATTGTAGAATTAAATATGCATACAATTAGGATACAGAAAAACGATGCAAAAGCCAGGATAGGAAAATGAGGTTAAAGAATTATAACGTGCTTGCCTCCAGGAGCAAGTGTGCTAACTCTTGATACATCACCGATGCAGGTGAGGAGTCATTAAGAGAATGATTTAAAATGCACATGACTAAAAGCTTAGTGGAGAAAAATAAAAAGTATTGATTCATCAAAAACTAACAGGAAAAGATGAAAAACAGCTAATGAGGTCACAATGAAGAAAACTGTAATGTGGTAAATCTAAGCACAGAAGTATCGTTAATTAATGTAGTCATATAAATTACACGAATACTCCAACTAAAAGACAAAGATTGTCATGCTGGATTATAAAAATAAAACAAAACAAACGCTATGTTCCTTTAGATGATACTCGGTAGTGCAAGTGCCTAAAGGCAGAAGGATAGTGCCGAGACCAGCTCAGTCTGGGAGACCTAACCCAGCGGCGCTAGAGGAATTAAAGACACACACACATAGAAATATAGAGGTGTGAAGTGGGAAATCAGGGGTCTCACAGCCTTCAGAGCTGAGAGCCCCAAAACAGAGATTTACCCACGTATTTATTAACAGCAAATCAGTCATTAGGATTGTTTCTATAGATATTAAATTAACTAAAAGTATCCCTTATGGGAAATGAAGGGATGGGCCGAATTAAAGGAATAGGTTGGGCTAGTTAACTGCAGCAGGAGCATGTCCTGAAGGCACAGATCGCTCATGCTATTGTTTGTGGCTTAAGAATGCCTTTAAGCGGTTTTCCGCCCTGGGGGGGCCAGGTGTTCGTTGCCCTCATTCCTATAAACCCAGAACCTTCCAGAGTCGGCGTCATGGCCATCATGAAATGTCACAGTGCTGCAGAGATTCTGTTTATGGCCAGTTTTGGGGCCAGTTTATGACCAGATTTTGGGGGCCCGCTCCCAACAGATAGGAAAGGTGTCTCATGCAAACAGAAAACCAGCAGAATGTTTGGGAAAAATGATAAACAAATTTGACTTGGTAGGCATGGACAGAGCCCCACGTGTGGGGACTGACTTCAGCCTATGAATTTCTCCAAGTAGACAAGGAACATTACCAAAACTAATGGCCCACTGGATCATTAAAGATTCCCCCAAAATTGGTGGTGTTGAAAACATACAGAATATAGTTTCTGACCACAGTGAAATTTAACTAGAAATCATGAACAAAAAGATACATAGAAAAATCCCAAATGTTTGGAAATAAAGTGATAAACTTCTAAACAATCCGTTAGTCAAAAACAGACCACAGTGAAAATGAGGAAATATCTTAAACTGAATGAAGATAACGATATGAAGTAAGGACCTTATGTGATGTAATTAAAGCAGTGTTGAGAAGAAGACACATGCCTTTAATGTGTATATTAGAAAAGATGCTTGAAATCAAAGAACTAAGTATTTTTCCCAAGAACTTGGGAAAAGAACACAAACTTGAACTATCAAACTCAATACATTAGATGGAAGAAAATAATAAAGATAATGTTGGTAATTAATGAAATAGGAGACATACATGAGAAAAAATATCAACAGCCAAAAATTGTTTGCTAGAAATAAAATAATAAATATAAAATTATAAACTCCTAAAAAGTTTGATTAAAAAATAAGAAGCACAAATTAACCATTGGGGTGATCAGACCCAACACCAGGTGGTGGGGGCGACGAAGTCTGGTGGAGTCAAAGGAATGAGAAAAGACAGTTTGAGACAGAAAGTAGGTCCAGGGGGCCAACGCGAGTATGGAGGCTGTGAAGGCCCCAAGCTCTGGAAGCCCAGAATATTTACTGGTGATCAAACAAAGAAACAGGTGGTGAGAATGTGGGGTTGAAAGGGAGTGTTGCATTAAGCACATGATTTACAGCTGTGATGGTTTAGCATATGCTCTGCTACCTGAGATAATGGAGAGCAGGTTCTTTAACTCAAGATACAATCAATCCTGGGAGAGCAAGGAGCAAGGAGCAAGGAGCCGGCAAGTCTATACACATTCCAGAGCCATGAGCCCTGGATTCTGTCCAAGCCACGAGGGGTTTTATGCCCTGGGCTTAGATTATGGTGCATCAGGGTAGCCTTCCACCCTTTAGCACAGAGCTTGGTGTTCCAAAGGCCACGAGGAGTTTTAGACCCTGGACCCCAGACATGTTCCAAGACTCTTTTACATTATGTCAGACATGCAAGCCTTGCCGCAGCTTCTCCCAACACTCAGCTTTTCTCCCAACATTAACAATATCAAAAATGAAAATGGAGACATCACTAAAGATCCCACAGATACTAAGTTAATAATAAAAGAATATGCTGAACAATTTATGCCAATAAATTTGACAATTTAGAAAAATTGAACAAACTCTGAAAAACACAACTTGCCAAAACTGATGCAAGAAAAATTTATGAGTCTGAATAATCTTATTTAAAATGTTCCCACAAAGAAAACTTCAGGTCCAGTTGGCTCCACCAGCAAACCATTCTTCCAAATGTTTGTGGGACAAAAAACACCAATCTTACACAAACTCTTCCAGAGAAGAGAAAAAATGAGTAATGCTTTGCAACTTTATTTAAAAGACTAGCCTGACTTTGTGATTAAAATGTGATGAGATCATTGTAAGAAAGAAACATTACAACAATCTCTGACACGTGCATGGACCAAGTATCCTCTAAAAATGAGTGAATTGCTGATAAATGAATTCAGTGAAGTCTTAGGTTACAAAATCAATGTACACAAATCAGTAGCACTGCTAAACACCCATAATGACCAAGCTGAGAATCAAATCAAGAACTTGAGCTCTTTTACAATAGCTGCAAAAAGTAAAATAAAATAACTAGAAATAACTTGACCAAGAGGTGAAATATCTCTACAAGGAGACCTAGCAAACACTGCTGAAAGAAATTGTATATGACACAAACCAATGGAAATACATCCCATGATCATGGATTGGAAGAATCAATATTGTGAAAGTGACCACACTACCCAAAGCAATCTACAGATTCAATGCAATTCCTATGAAGATACCAACATCGCTTTTCAAAGAATTGGAAAAACAATCCTAAATACCATGCTGTTTTGGTTACCATAGCCTTGTAAGATAATTTGAAGTCAGGTAATGTGATGTCTCCAGCTTTGTTCTTTTTGCTTAGGATAACTTTGGCTATTCAGGCATTTTTTATTCTATGAATTTTAGGGAGGGAGGGGAAGGAGGGAGGGAGGGAAGGAGGAAGGGAAGGCAGGAAAGAAGGAAGGAAGGAAGGAAGAAAGGGAGGGAGGGAGGAAAGAAAGAGAGAGGGAAGGAAAGAAAAGAAAGAAAAAAGAAAAAGAAAGAAAGAAAGAGACAGATGGAAGGATGGAAGGAAGGAAAGAAAGGCAGAAAGATAGGAAAGAAAGGAAGAAAGAAAAAAAGAAAGAGGAGAGGAAGAGAGAAAGAGAAAGAAAGGGAAAGAAATCATTCCAGTGGAAAGCCCCGTGTTAGAGATCAGCCAGTGGTTTCTGCTTACCTGAACTATAACCATGTACACTGAGATGGACTTTGGTTTGCTTGAGTTGAAACCCAAGGCGCTGGGGCCATCTTGGTCTAATGATCTCCCAATTAATTATTTTAACCTGTGTGTCTGTTTACTATGTGTACACACACAAGCACAACTAAGAACTCAAATTCAGAATAAAGAAATTCTACCAATCAATAAAACACAAAAACCCAATTTTTGAAAACGTAAAGAGAGTATCCAAATTGCCAATAAGCATATACAACCGTGCTCAACTTCAACGATTGCGGGAGCAATGAGTATCAAAAACACAATAAAATACCAATATACACCCAACAAAATGGCTAAAATTTACAGCTGACAATTGCAAGTGGTAGCAAGGGTGTGGGGCAACTGGAACTCCCATAGACTGTTGGAGAGTGTGAGTTGGCACAGCCACTCTGAAAAGCTGTTAAGCAGTGTTTGATAAAGCTGAGCATGTGCATACGCTATAACCCAGCACTTCAAATCCAGTGTATGTTCCACATCTGTACAGGAATTCCATCTTCCACAAAGTACACATGAGGCTGTTTGTGACACCCTTACTCACAACAGGTAAAAACTACTGTGATTAACAGAACGGATAATAAACTCTGTTCACATGATGGAATACTATAAGGCCACTTACATGAATGAAACAGTGCTGTGTTCAACAGCATGGGTGAATTTCACACTTATATGAAGTTCAAGAAGAGCTGAAGGTAATCTGTGTGTTAGAAGAGGGGTTGTGGAGCCTTACGGGGTGGAGGTTTCTGGGGGCTAGGGTTGTTCTGTGTCCTGGTCTTGGAGGTCTTGATGCTGTAACAATTCACCATAATTTTCTTATTCATATTATACTTCAAAAAATTGCCTAAAAGCAATAAAAGAGTTAGGAAACTAAATAAATCAAATTAAATTTCAAAATAAATTCCCGGCTGGGAGCAGTGGCTCACACCTGTAATCCCAGCACTTTGGGAGGTCAAGGTAGGTGGATCGTGAGGTCAGGAGTTCAAGACCAACCTGGCCAATGTGGTGAAATCCCGTCTCTACTAAAAAATACAAAAATTAGCCAGGCGTGGTAATGAGCACCTGTAATCCCACCTGCTTGGGAGGCTGAGGCAGGAAGAATTGCTCGAACCTGGGAGGTGGAAGTTGCAGTGAGCTGAGATCACGCCACTGCACTCTAGCCTAGGCAACACAGAGACTCCATCTCAGAAAAAAAAAAAATACAAAAAATACAAAAAATCAGCCGGGCATGGTGGCAGATGCCTGTAATTCCAGCTACTTGGAAAGCTGAGGCAGGAGAATTGCTTGAACCAGGGAGGCGGAGGTTGCAGTGAGCTGAGATTGCACCACTGCACTCCAGCCTGGGTGACAGAGTGAGACTCCGTCTCAATAAATAAATAAATTCCCACATTGATTCTTTTGCGGGGAAAAGCAATAAAATGTGTGAACAGGCAAACAGACTAATGGAATAAAAGAAAGTGCCAAAAAGGGCCCCCTTCTATGGGAACCCTGATATGACAGGACCATCATCTATGGAACCCCACTATGATGAATGTGGGCCCCGCGTCCCTGGAGAAAGGGTACCAGGGCCAGCATGAGGGGTGAGAGCTGCCTCGCCGCCTGGGAAACGTGAAGGTGGATCCCTGCCTCATGCCAGATTCAAGAGGGGAAGCTGGGGCCATGCACAGTGGCTCACGCCTATAATCCCAGCACTTTGGGAGGCCGAGGTAGGTGGATCACCTGAGGTTGGGAGTTCAAGACCAGCCTGACCAACATGGAGAAACCTCGTCTCTACTAAAAATACCAAATTAGCTGGGCATGGTGGCTCATGCCTGTAATCCTAACTACTCAGGAGGCTGAGGCAGGGGAAGTGCTTGAACCCCAGAGGCGGAGGTTTTGGTGAGCTGAGATTGCGCCATTGCACTCCAGCCTGGGCAACAAGAGCGAAACTTCGTCTCAAAAAACAAACAAAAAAAAAAAAAAAAAAAAAAAAGAGGGGAAGCTGGGTTCAAACCTAATGTGAGATTAAAGGAAGCTCACAGGAGAAAATGTCATGTAGCTTCACAACCAGAAAAGCTCACACCACGTGGTGAAAAACCACTGGGTACCACCAGCCACATTGGCTTGTGTATTCTGCAAAGGACATTAACTGCATCATGCCCGCGCAGCAGACAGAGGTGCCATTTCCAGATCCAAACCCTGTGAGAAACTCATCTCTACAACACACAGCAGCGCCTGTGAACCACAAGCAAAAGGCAGTGTCTTAGTCCATTTTATGCTGCTTAACAGAATTCCACAGTCTGGGTAATTTACAAAGAACAGAAATGTATCCCTCACCATTTCAGAAGCTGAGAGTCCAAGCAAGGCACCTGCATCTGGTGAGGTCCTTCTGGCTTCACCATCCCAGGGCAGAAGGCAGTGGGCGGAAGTTGCCAGGGGATGGGGGGTGGGCATCCAAACTCATCCTTTTATCAGGAACCCTCTCCTGGGATAACAGCACACACCCATTTATGAGGGCGGAATCCTGGCCTCATCACCCCTTAAATGTCCCACCTCTTAATACTGTTGCAGTAGCAATTAAATTTCAACATGAGATTGAGAAGGGACAAACATTCAAACCACAGCAGATGAGAACTAGTATTCGGGCAGAGGACAGACATGGACAATTCACAGAAGGAACAACCAATAAGACTGACCAATAAGCACTGCTAAGCCTCACCTGTGACAGGTGATTGATGCTCAGCCTCCCCTGTGACGGGTGAGTGGGTGACACTCAGCCTTCCCTGTGACAGGAGGCTGGCAGGTGCACTCACACTAACTGAATGTTTCATAAAGCTGGGTACTGCATGCTGCTGGCTGCGGTTAGAGTGGGATCTTTTCTTCCACGGTGTGTTTGGCAAGTCCTACTTTCCCCCAGCAGTTCAGGAGCCTTGCAGCCATGTAGCACTGGCCTCTTCACACGCCAGTAGCATTCCCATCCACTCTGCGGATGGCCTGCGCCACAAGGCGAGCCACAGCCCTGGTGGGCCCTGCTTTCCTTCTCACAGCTCTGCCTCCTCGGAGGGCACACATGCCTCGGAGCCGCTCACCTGCAGCAAACCGCTGCCTTCCTCCTTGGGTGGCTGTCGCAATGCTGCCTCTGCTCAAGACCATGTCCTTGTCCATGAGACCCCCAGGTGGAGAGCAGGTGGGTGACAGGATGGTCTTAGCTTGGCATTAGCTGAGAAATCACTTGATTCCACGGCTTTGACATCAAATCTTTGCTTGTCTTTGTGGGCACTGCCTGTTGGCCCTACAAAAATGTCTTGTACTGCCTTTTAAAACAAGACTAAGGGCCAGGTGCAGTGGCTCACACCTGTAATCCCAGCACTTTGGGAGGCCAAGGTGGGTGGATACGAAGTCAGGAGAACGAGACCATCCTGGTTAACACGGTGAAACCCCGTCTCTACTGAAAATACAAAAAAATAGCTGGGCATGGTGGCGGGCGCTTGTAGTCCCAGCTACTCGGGAGGCTGAGGAAGGAAGGAGAATCGCTTGAACCCAGGAGGCGGAGGTTGCAATGAGCGTCACTGTACTCCAGCCTGGGCAACAAGAGCGAGACACCATCTCAAACAAATAAACAAACAAAAACAACAACAACAACAACAACAAACCAACAACAAAAACAAAAACAGGAGTAAGTTTAAAATGTTCCAGTTTACTTGATATGTTTTCTTTTCCTCTTGATTTTGGTGGAAATAGTTTCTTATTCCTGCAATTGATATTTAATAAACAGCTCATGTGAGAACTGAGAAGTTACGAAGGAGACAGGAAGTGGGGAAGGAAGACAGCGCCAAGACACGGGTTTAAAAAATAGTAGAGCTGGAAATGTCTAAAATAAAAGTTTCGATTGTGCCTTATTTATTTATCGTATACCGTCTTGGCTGGTGAGTCCCGTTAAATGCTTTCCTGGGGAACAATGCGTTCTTCCTTCAGAGCAGGGCATGGAAGGCTCTGTGGCCATAAAGGGCTTTCTGCAGAGTCTGTGGCCCTGGGTCTGCGGGTGGCAGGTGGGGGTCCTTTCTCTGGGCCACAACAGGATGCCAGGGAGGTGGAGAAACCAGCTGCCCTGAGGAGGTCTCTTCTGCACCTCCCTGCAGAGAGTGGGTAACGGGTTAATCTGCGCCCCGCCCCCGCATCCTGCAGGGCAGCACTGGGGAAGCAGCCTGCAGGGGCTGTGGATGCCATGGTGACCCCAGGAAGCTCTTCAGGGGCTCCTGCATTCCCTGCCCCGAGCTCAGTCCTGCTTGACCTCACAGGTCTTCCTCCCAGGAGTGAGCTCTGGAAGGCGCCGCAGAACCCCCTTCTCCCAGTATTCCTCCAGGCATGTAGGTGGCACCCGAGCCACCTCCCACAGTGACCCTCCTCGGAGAGGCCGCGAGTGACAACCTTGCTCCCACCCTCTTTCCATCCATGCAGCCACTTCTAACCACGTCTCTCAAAACCCAGGTCCCTCCAAGGCCAGGCCACACAGCCCCGACCCCACCCACACCCACACTCCTGTCCGTCCCCGATAAAGAGTTCAAGGCCGGGTGCCACAGGGGTGTCATCAACTTACCCCCACCACTGGCCCCACACCAGCTTGTCACAGACTGCCTCACCTCCAGGGGGAGGCCTCCTGTGTCCTGACCTCAGTCTCAGAGAGAGATACAGAGAGACAAGGAGAGACAGAGACAGACACAGAGAGAGACATGAAAACATGCCTCTCCCACCTCCTGTGGCTGTGCCCAGTCCCAGTCTCCCCACTGTTCATGCGCTGCCTTTAAATACATGCACTTCACATCACGTTAAGTGACGCCTGTGTGGAAGAAGATGTGTTGACTGTAAGTGACAGCAAAGTAAGGGACTGCCTTCCACAACAGCAAGTCTATCTCAGGGTGGGTTTCAGGTGCAGGGTGCTCAAGGCTCCAGCTCTGCCCCTTCGCCCATCAAGCTGTGGAGCCCCTTCCTGTCCTCCACCTGTCTCTTCGTCACTCTGTTTCTGCTCAGCTCTGGGATTAGCTTTGTCTTCAGGCTGGCTTCCTCGAGAGGGCAAAGTGGCTGCCTGTGGCGGCTGCAGCAGCACACTCCCTCCCTGCACACTCCAGGGAGGACAGAGGAAGGGGACTGCCCACCTCCTGTCTCTGAAGCGGTTTCCTGGAAGCCACAGAAGTCCCCTCCCTGAGTCTCATTGGCCAAAAGCAGACGTGGGTCTTATGCCAATTCCAGAACAAAGATTGGCAAGGGAAATGGTGTTCCCACAATTGGCTAAGGGTAGTGGATCAGGAGAGAGAGAGGCAGAGAGGATGAACCTTGGCCCACACTTCACATGACAAAAATAAGTTTAAAATGGATCTCAAACCTAAGCGGGAATGCTGAGAAGGTGAAGCTGTGGGAGGGCAGGGCCCCCACCAACGTCCAGATGCACCCACCCCACGGCCAGTGACACTCGACGTGACACCCCACAGGCCACCGACAGCCCTGAGCATGAGTGTCCTCCGTGCTGCCCCTGCAACACCCCTAAGCGGGAAACACCAGCAGCAGAGCGAGAAACAGGAGCCATCACGCCCGGCCGCCCCCGCAGCAGGATGGCCAAGTGGCAGGGGGCGGAGGGGCGGGGGCAGGTGCAGCTGTGTCTACGTGAGGTCAGGGCACAGCAGAAAGCAGCGTGGCCACAGTGGAGGGAACCATGGGGGTGTCTGGTGGGGGGCCCACGTGCCTCCCGCGGGTGTCTGCACCACCCTCTGTCTTGACCTGGGAGTGGGTAAAGAGACAGATCCACAAATGCCATGGACTAGGTGTCTGTGACGCACCCCCCACCCCGCCCAAATTCACATGTGAAGCCCGCATGGGACAGCCCTGGCAGGCCCCAGAGAGCCGGGCTGGGATCCACTCCCCTGGGTTAAAAACAATTGGGAAATAAAAATAATGCGTGAAAACTTTTCCAGGGACACATCGTCAATGGCCAGTTCTCAAACCTGACACTGGGGCCATGGGAAAGCAAGCGACAGGCTGTTCCACCAGGGTCCCCCTGCCCCTGACACCCCAGGACCATCACCACAGGCTGTTCCACCAGGGTTCCCCCACACCTGACCCTCCCAACACCCCGGGACCCTCCCCACACAGAGCCAACCCTGCCAACACCCCGGGACCCTCCCCACACAGAGCCACCCTCCCAACATCCCGGGACCCTCCCCACACAGAGCCAACCCTGCCAACACCCCGGGACCCTCCCCAAACAGGGCCACCCTCCCAACACCCCGGGACCCTCCCCACACAGAGCCAACCCTCCCAACACCCCGGGACCCTCCCCACACAGAGCCACCCTCCCAACACCCCGGGACCCTCCCCACACAGAGCCAACCCTCCCAACACCCCGGGACCCTCCCCACACAGAGCCACCCTCCCAACACCCCGGGACCCTCCCCACACAGAGCCACCCTCCCAACACCCCGGGACCCTCCCCACACAGAGCCAACCCTCCCAACACCCCGGGACCCTCCCCACACAGAGCCAACCCTGCCAACACCCCGGGACCCTCCCCACACAGGGCCACCCTCCCAACACCCCGGGACCCTCCCCACACAGGGCCACCCTCCCAACACCCCGGGACCCTCCCCACACAGAGCCAACCCTCCCAACACCCCGGGACCCTCCCCACACAGAGCCACCCTCCCAACACCCCGGGACCCTCCCCACACAGGGCCACCCTCCCAACACCCCGGGACCCTCCCCAAACAGGGCCACCCTCCCAACACCCCGGGACCCTCCCCACACAGGGCCACCCTCCCAACACCCCGGGACCCTCCCCACACAGAGCCAACCCTGCCAACACCCCGGGACCCTCCCCACACAGGGCCACCCTCCCAACACCCCGGGACCCTCCCCACACAGGGCCACCCTCCCAACACCCCGGGACCCTCCCCACACAGAGCCACCCTCCCAACACCCCGGGACCCTCCCCACACAGGGCCACCCTCCCAACACCCCGGGACCCTCCCCACACAGAGCCAACCCTGCCAACACCCCGGGACCCTCCCCACACAGAGCCACCCTCCCAACACCCCGGGACCCTCCCCACACAGAGCCACCCTCCCAACACCCCGGGACCCTCCCCACACAGAGCCAACCCTGCCAACACCCCGGGACCCTCCCCACACAGAGCCACCCTCCCAACACCCCGGGACCCTCCCCACACAGGGCCACCCTCCCAACACCCCGGGACCCTCCCCACACAGGGCCACCCTCCCAACACCCCGGGACCCTCCCCACACAGGGCCACCCTCCCAACACCCCGGGACCCTCCCCACACAGGGCCACCCTCCCAACACCCCGGGACCCTCCCCACACAGGGCCACCCTCCCAACACCCCGGGACCCTCCCCACACAGGGCCACCCTCCCAACACCCCGGGACCCTCCCCACACAGAGCCACCCTCCCAACACCTCGGGACCCTCCCCACACAGAGCCAACCCTCCCAACACCCCGGGACCCGCCCCACACAGAGCCACCCTCCCAACACCTCGGGACCCTCCCCACACAGAGCTACCCTCCCAACACCCGGGACCCTCCCCACACAGAGCGTCAGCGGGAGTGAGGAGCGGGGAGTGGGGAGGAGCCTGTCAGGGAGGCTCCTGCAAAGCCACTGGGTCAGGAGACATAGCCACTCCACCCGTCTCTCTGTCTCTTGCTGTATGACTGTCTCTGTCTCTCTGTGTCTTTCCGTCTCTGTTTCTGTCTCTCTTTTTCTGTCTCTGTTTCTCTGTCTCTCGCTGTTTGTCTCTCTCTGTTTCTGTCTTTTTCTGTCTCTGTGTGTGTCTCTCTGTTTCTCCCTGTCTCTGTCTCTTTGTCTCTCTGTGTCTCTCTGTCTCTGTCTCTGTGTCTCTCTCCCTGTGTGTCTCTCTTTCCAGCCCCCTCTGGATGCCCCGCAGTCCTAGCACATGGCTCGCACAGGCCCTTTCTGGAGAAGTGAAAATGGGGACTGCAGTCCCAGGAGCTGCAGAGACGGGCTTAAGGGAAGCAGGGGTGGAGACAGCGGGCATGAAATTTGGTGGGAGGAGGGCCCAGGAGCTCCAGCTCCTCTGAGCAGCTGGGGGGCAGCCCTGCTGCCACTGAATCCAGAACCCTCTTGTGCACATTCTCCAACGTCACCTTCGTTCCCACCCAAAAACTAAGTGATCAGCCTGGTGTGATCGGCAGGGACGTCCACGTCCTGAACGTGTCAGGTTCTGCGGCGCCACGGCTGCCACTCACCCGAGTGGAGGTGAGGACAGGATCCCAGGGAGTGCGGGAGGCCCAGGGTGACCACCAGGTCCTTCCAAGTAGGAGAGAGTGGGAGAGAAGGATGGGAGGAGGGCTCCAGGGGCCACCCCTGGTGGTGAGGATAGAGGACAGGCCAGAAGCCTGGCACCTTGGGGGCCAGAAGAGGTGACGAACGGAGTCTGCCCCAGGTACTCCAGGAGGAGACAGCCCTGTCCAGATCTGGACCTCAGCCCAGTGAAACACGCTCTGCATCTCCGGCCTCTGGACTGTGAGAGAACATGCATGTGCTGTTTTGAGCTGCCAAGTCTATGGCAACTTATCATAGTGCCTGGCTGTGGGGGCTGAGTGAAACCGTTCCCCTCCCAGGAAGCTCCTACGGGAGCAGGGCCTGGAGCAGCATGGGAGAGGGCCGTGGACCTGTCCTGGCTGCAGCTGCAGCTGCACTGGCTCTGTCACCAGCCCCCTTGGCCTGGGCTGTGGAGAATTCCTGTTCCCACAATTGCTGGGGGCTGGCTCTTGCTTTTGGAACTTGGGGCTAGGCTGTGTGCTTCGGCTCTAGCACAGAGAAGACTGTAGAGGTGGGAGTCCCTGGGGAGGGGGTGCATGAAGGCCTCTCCATTCTTAGGGCCTTTTGCTTCCTGCTTTGCAGCAAGGAGCAACAGAGTGACCTCGTTGTGCACACAAATGTGTGTGCAGGCATGTCCATGTGTGTGCAGGCATGTGTGTGCTTGTGTGCGTGTGTGTGTGTGTGCGTGTGCGTGTGCGTGCAGAGCCGTCCCAACTTTCCCTCTGGGTCATGCTGCTGCCAAAGCTCTCTGGTGGCCACCCTGCTCTGGGTGTCCTGGAGCCTGTAGGTGGAATGAACCGCAGAGGAGGGACTTGTCCCCTGAGGAGCAGGGCCGGGAGCCCAAACGGTGAGAAGGACATGAAGTGACCGGGTGAGAGGTGGTGGCATGGGTGGGAGCGGTGGGGAGAGCCAACAGGCGGAAGCTTTGACATGGGGTCTTGTCCACTAGGCTGGGGACCCCCTGAGGCCCGTGTGGTAGAAGGGTGAGGTCTGGGAAAAGGCGTGTGAGGCAGGGGTGTGCTGGGGCTGCCCCAGCAGTCAGGAGCGCGGGGTGGGCCGTGGCAGGAGGTGGCAGTGAGGAGGGGTCCTGTGGAGGCTGGTGTGGTGTGAGGGGCTGGTGCAGGGCTCCCACGGTGCTTGGGAAGAAGGTTCTTGCGGCTGCCCCGGGTTCAGAAGCCCCTCCTGTGCTTTTTGGGATTACAGTTGGCGCCTAGTCACTGCCCGTTGAAAAGCGGAGCTGGAATCGCAAGTGCTCAGCCTCACCTCACCTGGGCCTCCTTTGCAAACAGCGTGAATACGAGGCGACCACCTGAGCCCCGCAGCTGTGTTTATAAAACCTGCCGAGCGACACCCACAATCCAGCCACGCAGAGCTCAACCCGGGGACCTCACCAGCACCGGGCGGGAGGACCGGCAGGCTGGGCTCTCCTCTTCGCTGCTCAGCCGCGCACAGGACAGACTAAGGCTCAGAGAGAGAGTCTTCCCGAGACGCCCTCTCCTTCCGTCAGAGGGTGGTCAGCAAAGGTCAGGAGAAGTGTGGCCTCGGCTGGAGGTCTGGACTGAGTGTGGAATTCCCGCAGGGTTAGATGCAGATGCCAAGTCTTCCCCTCGGTGGGCTTTGTCCCTGCTCACCAAGTCAGTGGGAGCGCAGCCCCGAGGCAGGCGCCATGCTTGCTCTCTATCCCACGCAGGCCCCCCAAGATGCCAGCGGAGGCTTGGCTCTGTGGCCTGGCAGCTTCTCCCTTTCTGGCCCTGGGGCCACCTTGCTGTGGGTTCCTGAGGTGAATGATCACCCCTCTTCTTGCTCCATCTTCCAAGGTTTTCAGATCCACATCCAACGCTCGCTGGGATGCTAAACGGCATCACAGTGAGCTTCCAAAAATGCCTGCCAACTGCCTTCCTTCTTTACCAGGCCAGGCGAGCACTCAAAGCACTTTTCCTGCAGGAACCGAGACGCTAGCTCCTTTAACGGCCACCAGCGAGTCCCACGTCACCCTCCCACTCTACCCGACATCCCTTTTCATTCTCAGGGGAAGCACCCTGGCCCCTGCTCGGCCTGGGCCCCCTGGGATGGGCTGCCTGGCGCAGCTGCATCCTGTAGGAGCCAGTGGGCGGCTGGGGCTCCGTGTCTTCCTGGGACTTCTGTTGAAGGCATTTTGAGGAGGTTGGAAGATAAGTGTCTAGTTAGGCATTAGAGAGAAGTCTCCTTTCACGGTGACAAAGTTAGGCTGTGTGTCTTTTCCTGTCTTGGGAGCAGCCGCTCTTGCCCCAGCTGCGGATGCTGGGTGTGAGCAAGGCTTTCAGGCTGGCCGTGGGCTCCATCCAGGCTTGAGCTGTATCCCCTGAAGCCAGGGGGAGCCACTGACCTGCGGCCTCCCAGAGCAGGCGCACAAGGTCTGTCGCTGGACTTTCCAAGTCGACTTCCTTCTTTTGTCCTGCCAATTTTCTAAAGAAGAAAGCTGCCTTTTCTCTGGAGGCTGGCAAGAGCCGTCTGGGAGAATGAAATACAGCCCCTTCCTCTTTGTCTTTAACTTCCCTTCAAAGCTGAGCAGGAAAAAAAAGATGACTTGGTCTGGGGTACTTGGCAGCATCAAGCCCCCAGCACCCCTCCTGTCAAAGCAAAGAATATTACCAAGGGTAAAAAAGTGACATTTCATAAAGAGGCAATTTATCAAGATGACATAGCAGTCCTAATTATTTATGCCTGTAATTACAAAGCTTCAAAATACATGAAACAAAATTGATAGAATTGCAAGGAGAAATTTTTAAAATCACAATTACAGTAAGAGATTTCAACATCACTCTCTCAATAATTGAAAAAAGAGCAGGCAGACAAACCAGCAAGAAAGAACATTGTGTAGACCCAGCTACTCGGGAGGCTGAGGCAGGAGAATGGCGTGAACCCAGGAGGCGGAGCTTGCAGTGAGCTGAGATCCCGCCACTGCACTCCAGCCCAGGAGACAGAGTGAGACTCCGTCTCAAAAAAATAAAAAATAAATAAATAAATAAATAAAGAACACTGGACAACATCGATCAGCATGATTTGACTGAGGCCTACAGAACCCTCCACCCAACCACAGAGGAATTCATGTTCTTCCTACCAGAACACCTGACTGATGCCCATAAAACCCTCCCCTCAACCACAGAGGAACTCATGTTTGTCTTTTTATTTTTGAGACAGAGTCTCGCTCTGTCGCCCAGGCTGGAGTGCAGTGGCACCATCTCAGCTCACTACAAGCTCCGCCTCCTGGGTTCAAGTGATTCTCCTGCCTCAGCCTCCCAAGTAGCTGGGACTACAGGCGCCCACCACCACATCCAACTAATTTTTTTGTATTTTTTAGTAGAGACGGGGTTTCACTGTGTTAGACAGGATGGTCTCGATCTCCTGACCTCATGATCCGTCCGCCTCAGCCTCCCAAAGTGCTGGGATTACAGGCGTGAGCCACCGTGCCCAGCCAATTTTTAGGTTTATAAGGAGTGGCCGTCCCTGGAGCTCAGCTATGCTTGGGAAGCTGAGCCTCCCAGTCACATGGGGCAGGTGCAGACAGGCTTGTACCAGAGGAGGTCGGCTGTCACGTCCTGTCCCCACCACTGCCCACAAGCTGTGGGGCCAGGCCTGGGGTCTTAGCACACCCGGCCCACTAGCCATGGCCCACAGCCCATGGTGAGCTCAGGGAGGTGGGTGAGACAGACGGAGCTGGCCTGTGTGGCTCGGCCCTGGGAGGCCTCTGTTTCCTCCGTCAGTGCCACCCTCAACCCCAGGAGGGGTAGGGACCAGTGGGCAGCCGTCGAGCCCCTGGGTGCTGGAGCAGAGGAGACGGGCGATGAGGACCCGCATGCCTATCACACCCTCTGATGATCAGAAAGAAACCAATGCAATCCCTTCCCTGGCTCTCAGCCCTTCCAGGACTTCTCACTGGTGCAGAATTCCACCGTATACCTCATCTCCATCCTGGCCCAGGGTTAGCCCTGAAGATCAGGGGGCCTGGCCCAGATACTTCCTGCTCCCCACAGTGATCTTATGGGACTGAGCCAAGAGGATGCCCTGGCAGGGGGCTTCTGGAACCTGGTGGCCTTCATCTGCACCGCCTCTCTTTGCAGGATCCCAGGCAGCATCAGGGTCTGTCTGGCCCAAGGGGAGGTGGAGTGCCCAGGACCTTGGTACATGGGCAAGTAAGGACTGAGATGTGTGGACTGCAGACCAAGCCCATCTTCCAGGGAGAGCAAAGAGAGCGGCACTGTGCCCACCTGGGCGACCCCTCCTGCACAGGTCCCATCAGAAGTGGCATGGCTCCATCACCAGCCTCTGCGATAAAGAAATCGAGATGACCTAAGTTGTGCAAGGTCAGGCATCCCTCAGTGGCACAGGAACAGAACCACGGGTCTGTCCTGTTGTGCTTTTCTTTTTTTAAATAAAAGTGGTGGTTTTTAACCCCTTCGATCCAGAGCTCTTCTGTCTCGGTTGTGGTCCCACAGAACGTTCTCTGTCTCCTACTCCTCAGTGAGACTGAAGGAACGGCTGCCAAGGAGCAGAAAGGCAGCTCTGGGGGCTGAGCCCTGTGTGCAGCTGAGAAGCCATGAGGCCTGGGATGTCCGGCAGGGTTGGGAAATAACGAGGAATAACTGGCAACTAGAATCCCAGGAGAGGGGCTTATCTTTAATGAAGTTCCTGAAAGTTATAAGCATTAAAATTAAAGAGGCAATTTCTGCTGGGTGAAAACTGTTTAGCACCAAGCATCCATGGGCTTGCGGGAGAGAAGCCCAGGACAGAAACCCCCAGGGCAGCAGAGCAAGGCTCTTTTGTCCATCACTGCCGAGCAGCCGGGAGCCCCCTGCACTCCCTGGGAAGAAAAAGCAGGTGGCCATGGCCAGGGAGGGAGGGCTTGTGTAGAAGGGGAGTTGATTTTTTTTTAAGTGCATTCCCACTTGGGACATATCTATGGACACTTGGAAAACCCAGGAAAGAGAACAGGTCAGTTCCATTCCACAGTGCAGCATGGTTATTAAGCACTTACTGTGTGCCCTGAGTAAGACGGGGTCCCTGCTCTCGGGAATGGTGCAACATGCTCAGCAACTCTGAATTACCAGGGAGTGGGGAAGGATTCTGAAGTTCCCAGGCTCTGAGGACCGACTGATGGAAGGCCTAGGTCACATCAGGTGTTTGCCCTGAGGACCTTTGTCTAGTCCTGGGATACCATGAAGGAGAATCCTGGATTTGGGGTCTGTTGTTCAGAATGATCCCAGATCGGCCAGGCGCAATGGCTCACACCTGTAATCCCAGCACTTTGGGAGGCCAAGGCGGGGAGATCATGAGGTCAGGAGATCGAGACCATCCTGGCTAACATGGTGAAACCCCATCTCTACTAAAAATACACAAAATTAACTGGGCATGGTGGCGGGCACCTGTAGTCCCAGCTACTCGGGAGGCTGAGGCAGGAGAATGGCGTGAACCCGGGAGGTGGAACTTGCAGTGAGCTGAGATCGCACCACTGCACTCCAGCCTGGTGACAGAGCGAGACTCCGTCTCAAAAAAAAAAAAGAAAGAAAATGACCCCAGATTGTGAGGCCCGGCTGAGCAGCCGTGAGCAGCTGGATGGGCACAGAGCCACCTCCTGGTCCTCACCCAGGCTGTTCCCGAGGAAACCATTTCCGGGGTGAGTGCAGAGAGGACAGTCCACCCTCTGCTCTTAGAGAAACAGCAGGGAGGAGAAGGCTGGAGTTCAACCTCCACCCCCACTCCTTGACTGTCAGCCAGGATGATGGAATCTGTGGTCATTTCCAGGAGAGCTTGTGCAAGCAGGAAGCAGCCGGATAGTAGCGGCGACCTCTTTAAACCCATTTCTTCAGACTTGGTTGATAGAGAGTATCAGAGTCAAGCTAGCCCCACCTCTCAGTCCGTCACTCTCAAGTTGCCCTATGTGGAAGAGATATGGGGTCTGGAGGAACGAGTGACACAGGTTCTGCAGGGCCAGTGGGTCAGCAGTGGGACGGGAATGACAGCCAGCACCCAGCATGCACTGCCCCCTCACAGGGCTTGGTCACAAAGGCTGAACTCTGTCTGCAAATTGCACAGAGACCCTTACACGGCAAGAAACTTTTATAAATGGGAGGTACCTGCAGGCTCCAGGGGAGGAGGGGAGAGAGGAGAGACAGACCAGGGGAGAAAGGAGAGAGGGGAAGGGAGAACGAAGGGGAGAGAGGAGGGGAGGGGAGCAGGGAGCACCTGGGAGGGCTGATGCCCATTCTCATCCAGGAGCGAGGAAGGACCAGCTCCCAGGCTGGCCTTCTGTTAGGATAGATCCTGCTCCATAAGAGGCCATGGAAACAGGACCTGCCAAAGAATTTCCAGGACCCAGGGCAAGATGTCCATGTAGGACCCCTTGTTCAAAAGTTAAGAATTTCAAGACAGCAACAGCAGAGCATTAAACCCAGCTCAGGGCCCAGGAAGTGGGGCGTGTTACATGCAGAGGGCAATGGAGCCCTTGAAAATGCAAAAGGCATCTACCCCTGTGCACAGGCTGTGTGTGTGCTTGTGTGAACTTGCATATGGGTACATGTACTGTGCGCATGCGTGTGAACATGTGTATGCATGTTTGGAGGGCAGGTGTGTGGAGAAGTGTCATCAGGTACAACCCTCCTCTACTTCAGTGGACCCTGGGCTCACCCAGACCCTTGGATAAACATGGTGAGGGCCCCCCACATAGGGCCCTTCAGGACCCAGCCACATCTCAGCCAGCTGGGAGCCCACAGTGTCATGCCCAGGCCCCATGAAGCACTCCATGCAGGGTGCTGCCCATTGGGTGGGCCTGAGGCTCCAGGAAACAGACATGACAGCCCATGGGCAGGTGGCCTTCTGGTCAACAGCCATGAGGAGGCCTCAAGAGAAAGCTGCCTGGCAACCCCTTCCATCTGGGACAACTGGTCTGGCCCAACTGAGAAACAGCCTGAACTTCAGGCTGCCTCCTGCCAGTGGCTCCGCGGGTACCAGAGGCCAGGGGTGCTCCACCATCCCTTTTCCTGGGAGGGGTGAGTTGGGCCAGCCAGCCTCACTGTGGCCGCCTGGTGGGGCTGCAGGCCTGCCCCTTCCACCTCCCCACAGCCTTCTGGAGGGAAATACTAGGAAGAAGGCCGCTTCCTACACCATGTCCCATTGGCCTGGGGGACTTCAAACCTGGAAGCTAGTGTGGCCACAATCTCCTTTCACAGCCCGAGTTGGAGGCTGGTTTCTAAGGAGACAGCCAGTGCCTGGGTGGGTGGCAGATGGGCTGTCTGCAGGAGGAAACCTCAGTGGGCGTGGGCCTCCCTGCAGGAGGGCATTGTTGGGAAGGCCATGGAAGACTCTCAGAGCCTACATCTCCATTCAGGGGCAACTCCGTCCACCCTCATCGCCCCCTCTCCACCTGGCTGTCCTTACCTCCCGCCCGACACCAAGCCAGCTCTGCTGCAGGTGCAAAGGGGCCACCTGCCCCAGCTCAGCTTCCACATGTGAATGTCCTGTGCTCTGGACAGCCAGGACCTGCTGCCACCTGCTTGCTGGGGTGGTGAGCACCCTCAGGCATACCTGTTCATCACCCACAGGTGCCCAGCCCTGTGCTTACCCCACAGCACATGCACACAATGCCCCCTGGATGCCACAAATCGTTTCTAGCAGCAAATGAGTCAGAAGGGAATGGACCCAAAGTCTAGACCCCACTCCACCCCCATCCTGCTGAGGTTGTGAGCTCCAGGGGAGCAGAGGCAGCTGAGGACACCGGCCATGGCTGGTCCCTGGCAACCTTGTAGCACCACCTGGGGACCCAGCAGTGAGCAGGGTGCTTGAAACACCACTGGGCAGGTATCACCCACACCTACACCATGGAGCAGCCGATTCCAATGGCAAAGATTCCCGATTACACTATTAGATAAGAAAAGAATGTACTTTTTTTTTTTGTTTTACTACATAGAGATGTTAAGCTTCTATAAATCAAAAAACAGGGCCAGGCGTGGTGGTTCATGCCTGTAATCCCAGCATGCTGGGAGGCCAAGGTGGGTGGATCACCTGAGGTCGAGAGTTCGAGACCAGGCTGGCCAACATGGTGAAACCCTATCTCTACTCAAAATACAAAAATTAGCTGGGTGTGGTGGCACGCGCCTGTAGTCCCAGCTGCTTGAGAGGCTGAGAGAGGAGAATGGCTTGAACTCAGGAGACAGAGGTTGCAGTGAGCCGAGACTGCGCCACTGCACTCCAGCCTGCGCAACAGAGCGAGACTCCATCTCAAAAAAAAAAAAAAAAAATCAAAAACCAAATAAATGTAATAGCAAACTGGGTGAATGTTTGCAGCAAAATTACAGAGAAAACACATCCTTCACAGAGGAAAAGCTCTTACTAATCAAGAAAACACCATAATGGAAAGAGAAATATAATTGTAGACATTCAACGTAGATGTCAACCTTGCCCATGGCCAAGGAAACAAACACTGAAACCATCATGAGACTTTGTTTTTCAGTTTGCTACAGTTTGGAAAGGCAACGAGCTTGCCCCTGTGTGGCTGGTGGGCATGTGGGCTGGCGGGCATGTGAGCTGGCAACAGCTTTCTGAGCGGCTGCTCCTCTAAGAACAAAATCAGTTCCATCCCTCTTCCAGGGAAGCTCAGGAATCACTTAGAAACATAAACAGGAATTTGTGAAGGAGGCCACCCAATACAATGTTACCTGCAATGGCAAACTAAAAACAATGTAGCTGCTTGATGGGAAGAAATGGTGAAACCCATGTCCCTACATTTGTACCTTCAAGCACCAGACAGAAGGGTAAATTGCACTTTTAAAGAATATTTGAACATTTAGAAATAAAAATACAATCCCAAGACCTCCAACGGACTAAATGAACCCCTTCTTGGCCAAGGGGACTCCGGAGAAACCTTAAACACTGGGTTCCCAGCCATGAAGGGATGAGATGCGGGACAGGCCTCATTATGCCCCTCCCTCACTGACCGCTGCCATTGAGTTTCTTTCCTAAGGGTAAACAGAAAGCCCTTTTGAAAGATTTGCCAGACTCCCCACCCCTCATGTAGTTTTGACACAACAACCAGCCAGCATTCCTTCCTGATAACAGATCCTGACTGTGGACTGGCTCCAGCTGGTGTAGAGGCTGCACACAGGACGCCTCTGTGTCCTTCATTTCACCTTTTGACCTACAGAGCCTCATTTCAATGCACTTAAATGTTAGGTCTCCACCCCAAAGTGAACAGGGGACACATGTAACACACATGTGAGCTCACTGTGCATGCATGCCCCTCACCCTTGTAGAGTACTCACAGTGCCTCCTGTAGCCTCTCAGCCACCACGATCAGCACATCCCTGTCTCATCCTCCCCACCCTCAAAGTGCCTGCTTCCGGTTTAGGGCAGAGGCCACGCCTCCCAGCCTGCCGATGGTTACTTGCAGGCTGCAACTCTTTAGAGAAATAAAGCTCTCCCTTCCATGTTTATGAATCTCATGAATCTTCAGCTGACAACATATAAAGAAATGAGCATGAAATGATTTTCGGTAAAATAAGTAGGAAACAAAACTGCAGATAATTAGGTGATTATCTTGGGAGATGGGAATCTGTGGGTGGGGGGAGGGAATTTTTATTTTCCTCTTCACATTTTTCTAATTTTTTTACAATGATCATACAGCACTTTCATAACAAAAAATAATAAACATTTTATTTCACAAAACTATAACCTGGAAAAAGTGTGATAAATGTCTATGAGTGAATATTCCATAGCAGTTAGAATGGATGAGGCATTTTTATCCACAAGGCAGATCTTCAGAACTTGAGGCACTGCTACTCGTACTGGGCATGGCTTTGGCTGCTCTCCCAGTGGGGGTCTGAGGTGGCCCTGGGCCATCTGCCCTCACCTGGCTCTGGGGCAACAGGGGCAGGGGTGGGAGAGGCATCAGGTCCGGGAAAAGGCACAGTCCACGGGCTCCATTGGATCAAGGCAGTGCCCTCCGCTCCATCGGGCCTGAGTGGAGATGGCCTCACTGGCTTAGCTCTGCCCAAGCAAATCCACCCTAGCGTTGCCTCCAGGGCATCCGCCGGGTCCCCACCTCACCCCCTGCCCCAATTACTTATGTTCTTCTTTTTATCAGAAAAACATTCGGTGTGGCCATATTTTCAATAACAGCTTGAGTCAGTCTCACTTGGTTGTGATAACTCAGAAGATTGGTGATCAGAGAGAAAGAGGAAAAGGGGGACGGGGGAGAAGGGGAAGAGGGAGGGAGGGGGGAGGGAGGGAAGAGAGAGGGAGAGAAGAGCGGGACGGCGGGAGGATGTTTCTTGGCATGGTTCCTGCTGGTTCAGACCCGGTCCAAGTTTCCTGAACCCATGTTCTGGAATGTCTGGCGCTGCCACAAGATGAGGAGGAGGCCCAGCCACATGTGTGAGGACATGGGTGCATTCTCCTCATGGCCGACCCGAGTTCCCACCAGGCACAGGACTTCGTTAACAGAAGCAGCTTCTCAGGCAAATCACATGGCACCCCCAGCCCCTGCTGAAGTGCCTCCTTCTCTCCAGCTCACCCAAGGAGCCAGAGCTCTCTGGCTGCATTGGTGCTGGGGGCGGCTTCACCCCGTGAGGGTGCCACTCTGTGGGCCACTGGGAGGTTGTTGTGCAGTCCTGGCCAGTTTACAGAACAGAGATCCAAACTTTCACCTAATATATAAGACAGGAGGCATTTTCATTTGACCAGAGAGGGCCTCAGGGGGATCCTGGCCCTCAGCTCCCAGGAAGAGCTCCTCTCCCCACGGCATCCGTGGGAAGTGCCTTCAGTTGCTCCAGTTCTTCACCCCTTTCTGTATCTGCCCTATGTCTGCAGCTTGGCAGGGTGTTTGCTGCTTACATTTTGAGACTCTCAGAAAGAAACTGTGCCTTCTAAACACACAGTGGAATCTGACACCAATGATGCAGTCCAGAATGCTTTCTTCCCCTGGTGACAAACTTTCCGAGCATCTTACATCAGTTTAGTGGGGCCTTCCAGCAGCTGTCCCAACTCAGAGACAGACCTGCAGGCCCATGGGCCAAGACAGAGCCCTTCCCCACCAACCTTGACCTTGGATGAAAAGCATCATCCCTGCTTGCTGCAAGTGTGTATATGATGACGGATGTGTCGGCAGAGCCAGGACCATGCTGTCCAGGGAGGCATCAATGCTTTACGGTGTCCAGACAGTTTACAAGGCCCAAGAATGCTGCTCCCTTGGTGAGGCAACCACCTCGTGCTACAAATCCCCTGACAAGTCACAAAGACTTGAAGGGAGGAGGCTCTCTGGAGCGTGAGCCCACTCTCCCAGATGCTAATTTGGATGGCTGCGAACCCAGTCCTGCCCCAGCCATTGGCACCCTCTTCGTCGGAATCCAAGTACATTGCTGCCACCTGTGTCCATGGTTGCAGAGACTCAAGACGCCACCCGCAGGAGAGAGTTGCAGGAATGCCTGGCCTCACTACCCAGGGTGGGGAGCCGGAAGTCCAGGGCAGGGAGGACTGGCTCTCACATTCTGCAGAAAAGACGATTTGTGTCCACCTGGGGCCCTGTGTGGGGCGGTGGGGTCAGGGATGCCTCACTGCAATTCACTGTTCTGCCAGTGCGGTGGGAAGAGCCTCTTTTAGTAACTCCCAAAACTGCCATTGAAGAGGGGATCCTGGACATAGCCACCCTGACCCTCTGAGGTAAGAAAAGAAACTATAACACAAGGACTGCCGCAGTTGCTCTCGAAGCAATAGGCTTGGCCCAGCAGGCACTGTTTAGGCAGCCCAGCAGGCTCCCCTGTTGCCAGGAGAATCCCAGAGACCCTCTGGGACCCTCCAGCACCCAGCTATATCAGCTCCACTCCACAGCTCACCCAAGACGGACATGAGGACTTCAGATCGTGATGTCCAGTTTTAACTAAACTAACTCCCCAGAAACTGGACGTGTGACTTCACAAGGCTTTTGCCGAGGAGCCCTGGGCTGCAGGGACCATTAATGGGGTAGGTGCACCCAGGCAAGGATGTAGGCAACCCTCCAGCATCTTGTGGTCTGGGTCTGCCTTGGGAAATGGTCAGCAGGATTCTTCTTGGAGGCAAGCTGGAGGTTTTCAGGTCCTGGGTTGGAGGGAGAACTATGAGATTCCTCTCAGAGACCTGGGGATGGAGGGACTGGACCCTTCCAGCCACCTGTGCTGAGCCCATCTGCTGCCTCCTAAGGGGCTCCTAAGGGGCAAGAGGTGGAAGTCTCCTGGGCCATGCCCTGAGCAGACACCACCCTTTCTGCTCCTTTGCAAAATGCCTCTCAGGATCAAAGACCTGGTGGCCTGGTCCCTCCAGGAGGGATGGGAGGGCCAGCTTCCTTCCCTGACAGCTATGGGAAGATGGATCCCAGTCCAGGCCTTGAGTGCAGTTCCTTCACCCTCATGGTAAGCGCCGTGCCTGGTCCCCTCATCTCTCTCGGGGAAGAGGTGATAAACACTGTTGGGTTTCTGTGACTCAGGCACAGTGACTTACACATTCTTGTCACAACCTGGGCTGTAAATGCTGCACCACGCGTTCCCAGCATGAGTGAGCGCTGCCTTTCTTTAGGAGATGGAGGCACAGCCACCTCCAGGGGTCCTGCTGCCTATGGGCACCCACAGGATAGAACTCACAATCTGCCCACCACTGCCTACCATGTCGTCCCTCAATATCCCCAGGCCTCCTCCCACCAAGTACCCTCAGGCTTCTGTGCCTGCTGCAATCTCATTGTACTGACATCCGTGATGTGGTGAAGACTTGAAGAAAAGGATGTCAAATGAGGGGTTCCTTTCTCAAGGTAGAAAGCACCTTTTGAGGGCTGAGAATTGAAGACTGAGGACTGGGTTCATTCCCTGAGTCCACGTCCGCTGCTGCAAGGAAAATTTGCAGTACACCCCCAACCCAATCTGCCTGGCATCTACACCTGTGCACCGGGCAGGGGAAGGAGTGGGTCCTTGTTGCTGGGACCCCAGGGAGTCCCAAGCGGTAGATGAGGTGGGCCATGGAAAGGGACTCCCCCCACCCCCACAAGAGCTGCACAACCTGTTAAAGGGGCCAAGGCCTCCATCTTAAAGATAAGCGGCTTTAGGCTGGGCTCGGTGACTGATGCCTGTAATCCCAGCACTTTGGGAGGCCGAGGTAGGTGGATCACTTGAGGTCAGGAGTTCAAGACCAGCCTGGCCAACATGGTGAAACCCTGTCTCTACTAAAAATAGAAAAAAAATTAGATGGGCGTGGTGGTGGGTGCCTGTAATCCAAGCTACTCGGGAGGCTGAGGCAGGAGAATCGCTTAAACCCAGGAGGCAGAGGTTGCAGTGAGCTGAGATCATGCCACTGTACTCCAGCCTGGGTGACAGACTGAGACTCCCCCAAAAATGAATAAATAAATAAATAAATAAATAAATAAATAAATAAATAAAATATTTATTTATTTAGCTTTGTGAGCCCAGGGCTGGGGACTGTCCTGGGCAGCTATGAGGTGGTAGACCCAGCTGGCCTGCTGTCCCTGGGAACTTGGGACTTGGGCAGGTAATAGCAGCATGTCTCAGCACTGCCCCAGGAGCTGCGGTACAGCAGTGGACAGGGGAACCTTCCTTCCTTCTCGGGGCTGATTAGCACACACAAAGCACCTTCCATATGCACGCAGGCCCATGGACAGGGCAGGAGGCAGGGCAGTCAGGGGCAGTGGCAGGTGTCCTGGCAGGAGGGAGGACACATCCCTGGTGAGAACCATCAGGAAAGAGCTCGGCATTGCATGACCAGGCTGGAGAAGGGGAAGCCCGCGGGACCAGGCCACAGAGGGGCATCTTGTGGCCTACCAGATGGCGGAGACTTCCCTCAGGGAGCGTTCCCTGCACACTCACTGACAACACCCACGAAGGCATGCGGATTCTTCCAGAAGCAGCTCAGAGCCACACATGGAAGACTGCAGTGCAGTGGAGAAGCAGTTCTCTGGGTTTCTCAGGGGCAGGCAAAGAGGTGTGTGAGCCCCCTGGGCTGTGGACAGTGGGACACCTAACGGCCCCCGAGCCTCTGCAGAAGCATCAGTCACCATGCCCAACGATCGCATCCCCCGTCCCCAGACGAGGCCTGCATGGGAAACAGGTGTCCACAGAAATCCCTGAGCCGAGGTTGCTTTGTGATCTTTTCTCATTTCCCAATGAAATTTCACCACAAACCACACATTTGGAACATGACTGCTGCAGCTCAGGCAGAAGCAGGCCTCAGTGGTCGGGTGCAGAAGCTGTCGGAGTTTCCATGTCTCAGGCCAGCTCCAGCCTGGGTACCCAAGGCCAACCGCATGCTGACTTGAGCAGAGGACGAACCTGAGCCCCTTCACCTGCAAGTGAGAGCAGCAACTCACTGCTGATTCACCTTTCATTTCCAGCCGGGAGAGACTTTCCTCCAAGCCAGAGCTGATAAGATACAAAGACTAAGACTAAAACTTCCCAGGTTGGGATAAGATAAATATCACCAAATTACAGCAAGTGTTTAGGGGGAGAGGACCTCAGTGATCATAATTGATGCCCACACATGTTTCTTGGCAGCTGGGCTTCCTTCACTGCTCACTCAGATTCCTGGGTTATTTTAAAAATCACGGCCAGGCATGGTGGCTCACGCCTGTAATCCCAGCACTTTGGGAGGTCGAGCACTTTGGCAGGCTGAGATGAGGGTGTGGGGGAGGAATCACTGGAGGTCAGGAGTTCGAGACCAGCCTGGGCAACATGGCAAAACCCCATCTCTACTAAAAACAAAAATTAACCGGGCATGGTGGTATGCATCTCTAATCCCAGCTACTCGGGAGGCTGAGGCAGGAGAATCACTTGAACCCGGGAGGCAGAGGTTGCAGTGAGCCGAGATCACGCCACTGCACTCCAGCCTGAGCAACAGAGTGAGACTCCGTCTCAAAAAAAAAAAAAATCACGCATACGGGACTCCTGGAAGGCGGCTTCTCACTGTCACTGCCGTCTGCCCTGCTACACGTGATGGCTGTGTTTCACATGTTCACCGGTGTGTGCACCTGGGTGTGCTTCGAACTGAGAAGCCAGGAGCCCAGGGCTTCTCTGCTGCCTACGAATCATGCCTTCTACTTGCCCTCACTGCCCAGCTTGCAAGGCCCTTTTACTGAACTTACTTTATTTTGATTGCAATAAAAACCAGTAAAACCCAAAAAACAAGTGCATACAAAAGTATGCCCAGAACACCTTTGGAAAACCATTTTCTGATTTGGGTGGGTTTTTTCCTTCTGGGTCTCTAATCACAAATTGCCTGAAAGATTTGCACAAATATTTTCCTGAAACTGGAAGAGGTGTTTCCTCAACCATGAATTGTGGCCAGTGTGGGTCCCTTTGAGGCAATTCCCTTGAGAAGTGCATGGTTATTAAATTTAATAGTTGGTGCAGATGATTCATCTTTTGAAGGCGCTCAGAATGATGGCTGAGGATACATGTAGAATTAGCCTTCTAAGTATCCAGTGGTCTGGCAACGTTCCAGGTATGCCAGGAAACAGGTAGGCGTGCTTCAGATCCACCTCCCTTTCAATAGTTTTAACAGTCCAGGTACCAGAGGTGGTACCACAACCAACCTGTAATTCAGAATAAGCCTCGTGCGGCAACACGGTGGGGGGTGCGGGGAGCAGGCGAAATGTAAGGCACTTGGGTGTGGCAGCCACGTGAACTTCTTGTTCATGCCTAAGAAGGCATGTTCATGCCAAAGCGTGTGTCTGCAGGGAAACCCGGCGCACTTGGGAGGCACAGCCAAGGCTTCAGGGGTCAGCATGGCGGGCGGACGCCGCACAGCCAAGCAGAGGTGGACTCGAACAACGGCGGCCTCGGGGGCCGTGTGCAGGCGACACCCAGGGGATCTTGTGCACTTAAAGACGTAGCGATCCATTTGCAAGGAGAAGGGCACGCAAGGGGCGCACACATCCAGACCCGGAGTCGCCATCCTCCCGCGTGGGGCCAATCTGCCAGGGCCAACGCAGCATGGGCAGGGAGGGGAAACGGCCCGACAGGCTCCGTGTGACGCGTCACAGTAGCGTCTTGTCCGATGTCAGGCAGTGCTTTCCTTAGACGTCCCCAGGGCTCCCGCGGAGAACAGCCCGTATGTGAATTTCAGTCTTGCCGGCTCTTTCGGGTCGCGAGGCTCACGGCTTTGCTCTCACTATGGGGAAAAAGCCGGGCACTGAAGCTGGAGGTGGGGGTGGTGCCGGCTCCGCGCATGCGCCTATTTCAACTCCAGCCACAGCCTGGGGCCGAGACTGTCTTCAAAAGAGGCCCCTGACCCCGGGGTCAGAGTTGGCTACACCATGACTTCCAGGCACGTCACCCCGTGACGTCACGCCGCGGACACCCCTCACACAGGGACGCCCCTCCCGCAGCGGACGCCCCTCACACACGGACGCCCCTCACTCCGCAGACGCCCCTCACTCCGCGGACAGCCCTCACACAGGGACGCCCCTCACTCCGCGGACGCCCGTTACACAGGGACGCCCCTCACTCCGCGGACGCCTCTCACACAGGGACGCCCCTCACTCCGCGGACGCCCCTCACACAGGGACGCCCCTCACTCCGCGGACACCCCTCACACAGGGACGCCCCTCCCGCAGCGGACGCCCCTCACACACGGACGCCCCTCACTCCGCAGACGCCCCTCACTCCGCGGACAGCCCTCACACAGGGACGCCCCTCACTCCGCGGACGCCCGTTACACAGGGACGCCCCTCACTCCGCGGACGCCTCTCACACAGGGACGCCCCTCACTCCGCGGACGCCCCTCACACAGGGACGCCCCTCACTCCGCGGACACCCCTCACACAGGGACGCCCCTCCCGCAGCGGACGCCCCTCACACACGGACGCCCCTCACTCCGCAGACGCCCCTCACTCCGCGGACAGCCCTCACACAGGGACGCCCCTCACTCCGCGGACGCCCGTTACACAGGGACGCCCCTCACTCCGCGGACGCCCGTTACACAGGGACGCCCCTCACTCCGCGGACGCCTCTCACACAGGGACGCCCCTCACTCCGCGGACGCCCCTCACACAGGGACGCCCCTCACTCCGCGGACGCCCCTCACACAGGGACGCCCCTCACTCCGCGGACACCCCTCACTCCGCGGACGCCCCTCACACAGGGACGCCCCTCACTCCGCGGACACCCCTCACACAGGGACGTCCCTCCCGCAGCGGACACCCCTCACACAGGGACGCCCCTCACTCCGCGGACGCCCCTCACACAGGGACGCCCCTCACTCCGCGGACGCCCCTCACTCCGCGGACACCCCTCACACAGGGACGCCCCTCACTCCGCGGACGCCCCTCACTCCGCGGACGCCCCTCACACAGGGACGCCCCTCACTCCGCGGACGCCCCTCACACAGGGACGCCCCTCACTCCGCGGACGCCCCTCACTCCGCGGACACCCCTCACACAGGGACGTCCCTCCCGCAGCGGACACCCCTCACACAGGGACGCCCCTCACTCCGCGGACACCCCTCACACAGGGACGTCCCTCCCGCAGCGGACACCCCTCACACAGGGACGCCCCTCACTCCGCGGACGCCCCTCACACAGGGACGCCCCTCACTCCGCGGACGCCCGTTACACAGGGACGCCCCTCACTCCGCGGACACCCCTCACACAGGGACGCCCCTCACTCCGCGGACACCCCTCACACAGGGACGTCCCTCCCGCAGCGGACACCCCTCACACAGGGACGCCCCTCACTCCGCGGACGCCCCTCACACAGGGACGCCCCTCACTCCGCGGACACCCCTCACTCCGCGGACGCCCCTCACACAGGGACGCCCCTCACTCCGCGGACACCCCTCACACAGGGACGTCCCTCCCGCAGCGGACACCCCTCACACAGGGACGCCCCTCACTCCGCGGACGCCCCTCACACAGGGACGCCCCTCACTCCGCGGACGCCCCTCACTCCGCGGACACCCCTCACACAGGGACGCCCCTCACTCCGCGGACGCCCCTCACTCCGCGGACGCCCCTCACACAGGGACGCCCCTCACTCCGCGGACGCCCCTCACACAGGGACGCCCCTCACTCCGCGGACGCCCCTCACTCCGCGGACACCCCTCACACAGGGACGTCCCTCCCGCAGCGGACACCCCTCACACAGGGACGCCCCTCACTCCGCGGACACCCCTCACACAGGGACGTCCCTCCCGCAGCGGACACCCCTCACACAGGGACGCCCCTCACTCCGCGGACGCCCCTCACACAGGGACGCCCCTCACTCCGCGGACACCCCTCACACAGGGACGCCCCTCCCGCAGCGGACGCCCCTCACACACGGACGCCCCTCACTCCGCAGACGCCCCTCACTCCGCGGACAGCCCTCACACAGGGACGCCCCTCACTCCGCGGACGCCCGTTACACAGGGACGCCCCTCACTCCGCGGACGCCTCTCACACAGGGACGCCCCTCACTCCGCGGACGCCCCTCACACAGGGACGTCCCTCCCGCAGCGGACACCCCTCACACAGGGACGCCCCTCACTCCGCGGACACCCCTCACACAGGGACGCCCCTCACT
Source organism: Pongo pygmaeus (assembly GCF_028885625.2). Classification (NCBI taxonomy): domain Eukaryota; kingdom Metazoa; phylum Chordata; class Mammalia; order Primates; family Hominidae; genus Pongo; species Pongo pygmaeus. The sequence continues at coordinate 974,861 of NC_072377.2, forward strand.
CCGCGGACGCCCGTTACACAGGGACGCCCCTCACTCCGCGGACACCCCTCACACAGGGACGCCCCTCACTCCGCGGACACCCCTCACTCCGCGGACACCCCTCACACAGGGACGCCCCTCACTCCGCGGACACCCCTCACTCCGCGGACACCCCTCACACAGGGACGCCCCTCACTCCGCGGACACCCCTCACACAGGGACGCCCCTCACTCCGCGGACGCCCCTCACACAGGGACGCCCCTCACTCCGCGGACGCCCCTCACTCCGCGGACACCCCTCACTCCGCGGACACCCCTCACACAGGGACGCCCCTCACTCCGCGGACACCCCTCACACAGGGACGCCCCTCACTCCGCGGACACCCCTCACACAGGGACGCTCCTCACTCCGCGGACACCCCTCACTCCGCGGACACCCCTCACACAGGGACGCTCCTCACTCCGCGGACACCCCTCACACAGGGACGTCCCTCACTCCGCGGACGCCCGTTACACAGGGGACGCCCCTCACTCCGCGGACCCCGACCTCGCTGCTTTCTAAACGGGAGAGGAGGAGGCATGGCCACCGTGACAACCACACAACAGGATGAGCCCCGCCCCCCAGAACGGTGGAGTCGCGGTGGAAGAGGGTGACGCCGCCGAGAGTTCACGAGTGTGTCCCAACCCCAGTGAGGAGCGCGCGGGCGCGCTTTTGTTCCGAAGGCCGCGTGAGCGCCAAGGCCTTGCGGGGAGAATAGCCACGGAGGGAGACGGGGCCCGTGGTGCCCCCATGAACGCCGTTGGTGGGGACCCCACGGCTGCGCCCGCTGAGGTGGAGGGGCCGGGAGGACAGAGCCCCGCGCCCGCCGCCGCCCGCTTCTGACCCTGCGGGTCCCGGGCTGGTGCAGAGAAGGGCGGGCGCGGGCGGCCGTGCCGGGAGCGGAGGCGGACGCCGGCCGGGTCTCCCCGGGTCTCCCCGGGTCTCCCCGCTCGGCGTCCTGCGGCCGCACCTCCTCAACCTGGAGACCAGGCCCCTGCCCCGCCCGCTGCTGACGAGATAAAGAGAAGCTCGTTTGAAAAGCTGCGAGGACGCGCATTTTAACCTCCAGGGACGGCTTCGGCCCCGCCCTGCCTTTTGAAAGTGCTGGGAACGGATTTTATCAGCAGGCGAAACTGTCCTCAAAGCTCCGTGGCCCAGAGAAAGGCGGGGCGAGGACGACCGTGGCCCCCGGGCCGGCCCCCTGCAGGCTCAGCCTCGGAGTCCCCCGGACTGGACGGCGCAGGCATCGGGGGTCCAGGCTGCTCCGGCCGCCCCGCTGTGAGCCCGAGCCGCGCTGCAGCCGCTGGTCACGTGTGGGGGTCCCCCGCGTCCTTTCCTCCAGGCCGGCAGTGGGCTGGGGCCGCAAGTGTCCCCGCTTACACTGGCCGTCCCCCAGGGACAAGGACACTTGCCCTGAAAAGCTGCGGCTCCCGCCAGAAGGTCCCAGCTCGGGTTGCCCTGGGCAGACGCAGAGAGAAAGGCGAGGCGGGACGGGCCTGAGGAACCTGGAAGTCCCTGCAGGGCCCCTGGAAGAGGCAGGCAGGGGGCTGCCCCACAGACAGGCCCAGGAGAGGACACGCCGGGCTGGCATCACATGAGGAGAGCGTCCAGCAAACCACACTGGTCCCGAGGCCTCCATGAAAAGTAGATGGGCACCTCACGGCAGCCACCACTGAGGCAGCACCAGGAAGGCGTGGTGGGTGTCCACTGGCCCCTCAGAGGGCAAAGGCATGCACACGCCAGAAGGGAACGTCAAGGGGAGCAAAGAGAACCCCTTCCTCCTGGAAAGGCTGGGGGGACCAGGCCGCCCTGTGATGCAAACATCTCAAGGGGCTCACCCTTGCACTACCCCATGTGGACTTTAACTCCCAATTTGGAAAGTAACGATGTCATCTTCTGTGGTCTCAGGGTCCTAGTGAGTGTGTGAGGATAATAGTGTTACATGTTATGCAAAGGGATTGTGAACTGGCATGGGGGTCAGGTTTGCAGGGCCTGGAGCTGGTGACTCCAGCTCTAGAACAAACCCAGGCGGGCTCTGCCCTACCCAGGAGAGATGGTCATAGGGGGAAGAGTCCAGTGGGCGTAGGGGCCACTTAGGGTTGCCCTTTGAGCTGACAGTGAGGTCCAGATTCAGCTCTGCAGTGCCCCTAACCCCCACTGCGGGATCCACCAGGGGGGAATGCCCTGAGGACACGCGGGAGGTGAGGGTCAGGCATGTCCTGCTGGGTGGGAACTCCGGACCCTCTGGGAAGGAATGGGTGAATCGGCTGCTCTCACCCTCCAGCTCCCACTCAGAGGAGCCCTGGGGGATGCCATTCCTCTGCCTCAGAGGACTCCCAGGACACTGTCTGAGCCCAGTGGCAGGAGGGCACACAGCCCTGATCTGCCAGTCAGCAGGGCTGAGGGTCGAGCTGTGCGCCTCGTGTGCTGGCGGTGTCCTGGGTGGGATGGATGGAGATGGTCTGTACTTTCATGGGTGAATTGTAGGGCACATGAATTGTATGTATCTCAATAAAGCTGCTAAAGAATAAATGTAAAACCTTTGCCTAGTAACTCAGGTTCACTGGAGTGCACGGGGAGTTTCTGCTGTTTGGACTCTGCATGTGCCTAGTTCCAAGTGATAAGGTGAGTGCGAGGGCACAGCAGCCAGTGCAGGCCCAGCCTCATGGGCTCCTCCAGCCTGGGCACACTGTGGGGTGTGGGGTTGGTGCCATGGCCCGCCCCCACCCCCCACCTCCACCTGTCCTCCCAGGACACTTCTTCCCCAGACCTCCTGACGTCTGCATTTAGCAAGGACCAGAGCTCAGTCAGCAGAGGAGTGAAACACAATGGCCCTTCCCCACCTGGCTGGGGCACCTCAGCCAACCTCCCCCAGTGGGACCTTCTCAGGGTCTTGGGAGGAGGGCCAATGCATGTGTGAGGCAAGGCTCCCAGCCACACAGGGGTCACGAGCCCACCAGCAGATCTTCACCCAGGGTGGCTCACCCAGGTCCTCAAGTAGGGGCAGGATTTAGAGGCATGGAAAGGGTTGCAATCCTCAGGCTGTGCTACTTTGCATAACATGTAACACTATTATCCTCACACACTCACTAGGACCCTGAGACCACAGAAGATGGCATTGTTACCTTCCAGATTAGGAGTTAAAGTCCACGTGGGGTAGTGCAAGGGAGAAAGGAGGGGCTGGAAGAGCCTGGGAGGGTGGCCCTGGCCCTGAATCTGGACGCCTGGACGCTATACCCAAAGGCACTCTGAGCCCATCGCAGGCAGGGCCTGGCCGGGTGCAACCCTGCTACCAGGTGCCAGAGCTGTCTGCCTGCAGGAAGTGGCCCCTCCACTAAGGTTCTTCAGAGGATGGTGGGAATGGCTCGCAGGCAAGACTACTCCCAGGAGGGTCCGTGTGCGCTTTTTCATGTGCTCACCCACAGCCCAGGTGTCCGCGGACAGCCAGCAGGGGGGGCTGCTGGGGTGGGAGGCCGGCCTCTGGTTTAACCTTCGGTTTTGCCACTGAGCAGCCTAGGCCTCTGTAAAATCGTGTGATGGCCGCATCTGCCCTGAGGATGTTCTGAGAATGGGAGGCAGTAATTGGAGTGAAAGGGCTTGGCTGGACGTCAGCTCCAGAGGTGCAGGTCAGCACTGGGCAGCCGCGGGGCTGCGCTGCTCAGCTGTGAGACAGGGCTCCAGCCAGGGGAGTGGGAACAGAGAGACCGGATGGGACCTGGGCCAGCTTAGCGGAGGCCTGGCAGGGCCGGAGCTGGGCAAGTGAGGGGTCTCCCACCGCCAGCCTCGGAGCTCCACCTCCAGGGACGGGAGCTGCCCTGGCAGAAGTTGGGGTCACCCACTGAGGTTGGAGACGAGGGCGTGGCAACAGCCCATGGGGAAAATGCTGAGCTAGCTCTTGAAAGGCTGGGGAGATACAATGTATCAATGCAACAGGGCGTGGCAGGGAGGAGATTCCTGGGTAGGGAAGGGAGAAATGTCCCAGAAACAGGAGCAAGTTAGGGTTCCAGGAGGAGGTGAGGGAAGAAGGTTCCTCTGAAGGTAAATAAGGAAGAGAGCCCTGAGGTACCCAGCAGGGTAGGAGGCAGAGAGGGGGTCCAGTGCAGGGTCCTGAGGGACGGGCCTCCAGAGCCAGCTGGAGGAGCTTGAGATGAGGCCAGGGCAGTAGCAGCTGAAGCCACTTAGTTGGACTCGTGGAGGAGGCAGCGCAGGTGGCCAGGCTTGGGGCTCCTGGGAGGCTCCAACACCCTCAAGGCACAGGTCGGAGGAGACCCTGCTCAAACCAAGGACAAAGTGAGGGGGTGCAGGGCCCTTCCAGCCACGGCGGGGGCCAACGCTGGTTTTTCATCAATTTGGAGCGCCAGGAGAGGGCGGGGATCTAGTCCTGCACGGAGACCACCCCCCTTTGGGCTGCCCACACCCCCACCCCCTCTCCAGCAGCCAAGGGAGGCGGATCCTCCCCTTCAAAGGGAGGGGCTCTCAGGCTCCTCTGGAATTGGGGATCCCTTGACCCAGGACGGCCTGGTGAGGGGTCGGAGCTGACTCCCGCCAGGCTCCGCTGCAGCACCTGACCGCCCTCACGGGTGGCCGGGCCGGGTCCTCGTCGCTGGTGGGGCTCCGGGCTGGGGACGGGGGTCGAGGCCGATGCGCTGCGGGCAGCGGCCGCTGGGGGCGCTGCGGGGGCCGCGGTTAAAGCCCCGGCGCGGGCGCACGCGCTCAGAGAGCCGGGCCGCCGTCGCTGCCGCCGCTGTCCCCGCGCCCTGCGCCCGGTGGCCCCCACCTCCGCCCCGCGGCCGCACCTGGCGCCCCCTGGCTCCCCCGGCCCCCGCGCGGCGTGGAGCCATCTTCCCTCACCTCCTACCGGCACCTTAGCTTGCTCCCGGCCCATGCGGCCCCCGCGGGCTCCCGGCCCCGGCTCCAGAACTCAGCCCTGCACCTGAGCGCGGGGCCCGGCGGGGCGCGGCGGCGGCGATGGGGAAACTGCAGTCGAAGCACGGTGAGCCGCGGGCCGGGAGGGCGGGCGGGCGGGCTTGGGGCGGCCTCTCACTGTCGTTTTCCTCTCTCCGCGCCCCGCCGTTCCGCAGCCGCCACCGCCCGCAAGCGGAGAGAGAGCCCGGAAGGTGAGCGGGCGGACAGGCGGGGCGGGGGGCGGTGACCCCGGCCGGGACCCTCAGAGCCAGGAGCCCGCGAGCGTCCTGCCCTGGAGCCAGCGGTGGGGGGGGGGGGCGGGGCCGCGGGTCTCCGGGAGCGCGCGGGACCCCCACGCCTGCTTCTGTGCGGTCTCCAAGCGATGGGGACACAGCGAAGGCGCAGCGCCCGCGAGGCTCACGGCGCGTCTCTTTCCCTCCTCGGTGCGGGTTTCCCGCGCGTCCGCCCCCGGGCCGCAGGAGACAGCTTCGTGGCGTCCGCGTACGCGTGCGGCCGCAAAAGCTCGGAGGAAGCGGAGCGGCGCGCGCGGGACAAGCAGGTAGGCGGCGGGGCGACGGCTGGGGTTGCGCTGCGCACCTGCCCGGGGGCAGGGAGCGGTGTCAGAGCTGTTCCTGGTGCCCGCCCGCGGACAGGCGAGACGTGGGCCGCCATGGCCGCACGAGTGACCGGGGGGCCAGGAGAGCCAGTCCCTCCCCAGCCTCCAGGACGTCTGGGGCTCCCGTGGGGCGAGGCCTTGCTAGTGTCCCATGCTGGGTGGCGGGTAGGGGAATCGGAATTCCTTGTCCTAGGCTGGGGGCGGTGTGGGGGCTCCACGTTTCGGGCTGGAGGAGCTGGGCAAATGGGAGGGGCTGGACCTAGACGTCCCGGGCTGGGGGTCCTGGGGAGCGGGAATGCAGTACGCCGGCTAGAGGAGCTGGAGGAGCTGGAGAAGGGGTGGGAGCTATAGGCCTAGGGCATCACTGGCCATAGCCTCAGTGCTCACTCAGCAAACATGGCCAGAGTCAGAGGCCGCGGTGCCTCCCATCTCTGGGAGAAGTGACCACAGGCCTGCTAGAGGCTCAGGAGACAGAGGGACATCTGCACAGCTGTGGCAAGGCTGCAGAGACTGCAAGGCTGGCTCAGGACCCAGGTGTCCCTGAGGGTGGGTGAGCAAGGTGCTATGTCCAGGAGCAGAGAACTGTCCAGGTCTGGGGTAAATTAGACCTGCATGTTTGCTGAGCGTGAGAAAGCTAACGTTTGATGGTCATCAGTATCAGTGTGAACTGGATCGGGGTAGACAGCCCCACCAGGTGGCCGGGCCCACACTTGCCCCCTGCTTCCTCCCCCACTGTCCCCAGAGGTCCCCAGACATAGAACATGCTGGGTCACGCAATCAGTTTCCTTTTTGGAAAGACATTCTTCTGGCAGTTGATTAAAAAAAGTTCTGGGTGTGTTTGGAGACATTTTCTGCAGCTCTGTCTTGAGAAGGGGCTTAGGTCTGTTTGGAAATTAACATGCAATAGAGTTAGGATTGGTGCTTCCTGAGAGTGACCATCTAACGCCTGTGATGGTGGGAGGCACACGCTGTAAGGTACAGTAACTTGGGTGGTCCTGTGAGCCTCTATCCGGGATAGGGAGACCAGGGTGAGGTCATCCAGTGAGCTGTCCCCGCCCCAATCTGGCTCTCTCTGCCAGTTACATTTGCACAGGGGCTTGCTGGTGAGTGGATGGTGCCACTTAGCAGCTGGGTTCTCCTGGTATGATTAGTCAGTGATGTGAGCACCTGGGGTGGGCAGGCGTTCACCTCTCTCGTGGTCAGGGCTTTGGCCGGCCCCTGTCCATTGGCCCACTGGCCTGGGGCCTTCTCCCTGGGAGGCGCGGCACCATGAACCTTAAAATCCCTGAGTCAGCGCCCTCACCACGAAGTGCAACTCCCAGGGCCATGGGGCGAGGCCCGTGCGCTCTGGAAAATGCAGGTGCTCCCCGTGTGACTACGATGTCAGCGTGAGGGCTGCTCGGGGCGTTTAGACCTGCCACTCTACACTGGGACATTTTCTGTAGAGAATAGCTTGGGGGTTGGGGCTTGCTTGGATTGTTACCTTCTAATTTTGCCGTCATTTCATGAAAGAAAACTTTCTGAGTTAAAATGAACAAACCCGGAATCAAAGGCTGTCCTGCGAATTAAATACATTTCAGCTTTTAGACAAAAGTGCTGCCTTTCTGTATTTTCCGCCTCTGGCCGTGACTCCTGCCACCTGGCATGGAGACCCCAGGGCCCAGGTGCGCCCTCACGTGGCCAAGTGCCCTCCCTGCCACATTGCTGTTCTCTCACCTGGCAGCCGTGCCCCCTGCGACAGATCCTACTGAGGTCTAGGAGAGTCATGGCCACCGCAGCAAAGTGTCCGGCCAAAAATTAGGTGTTGAGTCCAGCGTCCCTCTGGCTCTCACCTTATTCTTTCTTTGTGTTGTCCAGAGCCTCGCCCATCGTCCTTGTCCTCTCAGGTGTTATCCACTGAGAAGGGCCAGTCCTGGGTCACCCAGGGCACCCCTCGTGATGCCTGGCTAGGGCCAGCGAGGGAACTCATTCCTTCCCCTCTCCAAAGTCCACCTCCTGGTTCCATGTGAGGCATCCTGGGTGCCACAGAACGGTGGCAGAGAACCCTGTGGAGATTGGGCGCACTAAGAGCCAAGACCTCCAGCCTGCCCTCTCTCCCCAGCCCCCAAAATAACACAAAGGAGATTGGCAATTATTAATTCCCTGTGAGCAGTGCTGGCTCCTACCTGTGTACGTGTCTGAAAACACCAACAGCAGCACTTTCCCAGACAGGTGTGTCTCTGCACCCCCGTCATGGCTCTCCCTGGCGACTCTGCGGAGCGCCACACTTTGCTTTTGGCGGGACCCGCACGGCTTCATCACCGAGTGTCCCTGAAGGGCCAGGGCCATGGGATTGCTGGTGACGGTGCCATGAAGGTCTGGAGAGTGGATTGTGAGGGATCCAGAGTCCGTGGGGATGTGCATGGGTGAGGAGTGGTGCCATGGTGGCAGTGCACTTGTGTGGCTGTTTTTAAAAGTGGTAGTGACTGCAGGGAGGATGGCTTCAGTCCTGGGAACAGGCTGCCCCTGCACACTCACCCTCACCATCTGGTCTGCGGGACTAGCTTTAATTTCCACAGCGCTCCCTGAGGCTGGCGGAAAACGGTTGTGAAGACAAGAGTCACTGTTAACTGGAATGTTTTTGTGAATAGAGCACAGACTTCCATGAAGTAGTGCTGAGGAAGGTGCGCTGGGGCTAACTCCAGAGGCAGCATTGTAGCAAACACTCGTGACAGACCAGCCAGTGCGTCGAGGAGGCTGTGGCTCTGGCCTGCACAGGGGGCTCTTGCCCACATCTGCGGGAGGCAGCAGGCACGGCTCTGATTGTCCCGTCTAGGGCAGGTCCCAGCTTATAGGATGCACTCGCCAGTTCCACCCCCATGCCACGGCCCTTCTGAGTGTGCCAACATGGTACATGTTTCCTGGAAGGGAGCCAGGAGGACCACAGTCACAAGACCTGCTGGCTCTGTCCAGAGCTGAGCTCCAGGCCAGGGCCCAGGCCTTCACCTGCACTGGCCTCTGGCTTCCAGCAGCAAACTCCATCTGCCCTCGGCATGGCCTTGCTCACAGGAACTGGGCTCAGCCCCACTACATGGCTTGATGCCTTCCGACTGGAGCCAGCCACAGCGCCCTAGAGGCTCATATGCCTGCAGCTGGCCTTCCCCCGGAGGCAGAGGTGGGGCTGCCCCTTCCCTGCCCCTCCTGGCCACCCAGGAGCCAGCGCTCACCTGTCCTCTGTGGGGCCAGAGAGCTGGATGTGGCAGTGGGATGCCCAGTTCTCGGTCAGCGGGAGCAGTTTCTTGTAGAAGATCCTGGGAAGTTCTTCATGGCTTCAAGCACAGTCTGGACACTACTGCATCAACACAGAGATGCAGGGTAGGGGCAAGATACACATTTGCAGGAGAGACACGGGCCAGTGCACGTGCACCCAGAGACAAGGCAGCGTGGACCATACTCTGCTTGGTGCTCGGCCACGTGCCACACAGAAGGAGAGGTTGTGGGTGCCCAGTCCAGCCAGCTCTGCATTTGGGGGTGCAAGCCACTCCAAGATGTCCGGGAGCAGGGGCACCTGGGGATGCCTCCAGCACAGACTCTGAGGGCCAGCCTTCTGTCTTCTGTGACCCGTGTTCCAGGACCTCGTGTCCTCATGGAGCTGAGGCCCATGTGGGGCTTTGCGTCAGAGCCGGCGGCAGCTGCAGTGCATTGTGGCTGCCCTTTGCTTTCTTTTTGGTGTCCTCTGTGTGCCTGGCCCTTGGATACAGGCAGCCGTGTTCCTATCCTGGGATGTGGCCCGGCCATGCGGCGAGGCCAGCACAGACATGCACAGAGGCTCAGGCATAGAGGGAGCCGAAGGGAGTTGCCAGGCCACCTGGCCATCCCCGCTTGTCGTGGGAGGCGTCAAGGTCACCTCTGGGCATGACACCTGATGCCCAGCACCTGAGAGCCATGGGACGGGCTGGACACCATGTATGTAGTTTCTGTGCCAGCCTGGGCCCTGGGGCCACTGAGGGCCGTGTGTGTACCCGAGCTCTCCACCAAGCCGCAGGCATCCCCTGTCCTGCAGCAGGGGCTCTGGTGTGCTGACTGGGAGAGGCTGCTGCCGGTGCCTGGCCATGAGGTTGGGCCAGTGCATCTGTGTTGCCCATGGTGGAGGCCGGAGGGTGGCCAGTGGCATGGTCCTGCCTGCCCGGGTCACTGCACCTGGACAGTGCAGGTGTGCGTTTTCAATGTTGGCCCCTGCGTCTGTGAATTGCGCTGTGAAGTGCATCCTGAGAAGCCCTGCACATGGACCAGGCAGGTGTCTGGATGGAGGTCCTGGAGCACAGCGCGTCCCTGCCACAGGGCCTTGGGCTGGAGCTGGGGGTTTCACAGATGAGGCCATCTGGGGCAGCTGTCACCCCTGGACTTCCAAAACAGCTTCCTAAAGCTAAAACTGCCCATTTTGCTGCTGAATGAGCTGAAGTTTTAGATTTCTGCAGGTGAAAGAAGACAGGTGGCTGCACCCTGTTCTCCTCAGTGGGCTGAACCACCACGGGAAGCCTGGTGCTGCTCCGTCCTCCTTCCTTCCTACTTGTGGCTGAGTAATTTGAATTCCTTTGAGGTTTTCATCTTGTTTTGGCTGAAGAGCTTACATCTTTCCTTTTCTTAAAAGACCCAGGCTGGTTTGCAGTCCTTGGAAACCAATCATCAGCCCTGCAGCTTCGGGCTGCCATATGCCTGCTTTAGGGGGTTCCGGGTCCATCAGACACACATGTGACTCCTGGGAGCTGCGGGAACTGTGGCTGGTGCTGGCTGAGGCAGTTGTGCCAGAAAGGGCAGGGCCGTCTCGAGTACCCATCCACGAGTGCCCTTCGGTGCACTGGGCCCCTGCTGTGCGTGCCTCTCGTGTGAGCAGCAAGGTGATGGCGAGATGGGAAGTGCGATTTCATCTGCCTTGTAGGAGTGGCTGGCTCTCCTTTGCCCCTGGGTGACCACCGCTTGTTCAGAGCTGGCTGGAGCAGGCAGTAAGTCCACGGCTGCCCCAGGTCCAGGCCCTGACTGGGGGAAACACGCACCTTGCCACTGTCCTATCTAGGCTAGGGTTGGGGGTTCGGCTGTTTCTATTTCTCAGGAAGCCAGGAGTCTGGGCCAAGGGCTCCTGTTCTCCACCCCCGCTTTGCAGCCAAGGGATACCCACCTGGTCGGCCCCGACAGAGGCTGTGAACGAAGTCCTGGTCAAACACCATAGTTGGGAGCCACTATATGGCCGTTTTACGTGTGGCTCCCTCGCCAGCACCAGGTTTCTGTCATCCCATCGTTAGCAGAGGTGGCTTGCAGGGTGACTTGACAGCCTCTGGACCCGGCTCTGGACCCGGTGCTGCCACTCACAGCCTGGCCACATCCCTCATGCCTGGGCTGCCTGCTTCCCCTTGTGGTCCTGCGAGGAAAGACAAAAGGGACAGCTCCACGCTCCGAAAGGCCAGACAGCGAGGGCCACCTGGAGAGCAGCCAGGTGTGGCCGGGCCCCTTCCTGGCCTTTTGCCCCAAGTGCAGGGGTGCTGCAAGCCAGAGGTGTGCGTGAGGCCGTGAGCTTGTGCCAAGATGCTGTGGGCCTGACCCTTGCTGCACAGTCATCTGAGCTGTCAGCAAGCTCTCACTGGTTGGCAGTGCCCACAGCCTCCCTGGTGTGGCCAGGTGTGGTGGGAGCAGAGGCCAGTGGTGGGAGTGGGGTCCATCGTCCTTCCTATAGAGAAGAAGCCTCTGGCCTCTCGGCTGCTGTTCTTGAGTTGGCAGAGCCACACTTTACGGAAGCAGTAGTTCTTGAGGCCAGACACACCTTAATTTGGAGTTGCCCAGCCTACCCCAGAATTTGTGGACAGCTACCTGCCAAGTCACTGGGTCCGTGGAGCTCTGAAGGCTGAGCCCTGTATCCTTCCTGCAGGGCTCTCAGACAGATGCCTGCATCAGAAACTCCCTGGGTTATGACGAAAGGCCTATGACACCCCTAGGGAGTTGGGGAAGCCTCAGGAGCATCAGGAAGCAGGAGGAAGCAGGATCCCCTGCTGGGGTGAGGTCAGCATTTAGGGGCGGTCCCGCCCGCACATGCTGCTGCCAGCATTTCAGGGTGGGCTGCTCCCAGCAGGACTGCGGATCGGCCTGTCCATGTGCGGAACCCGAGGGGGCCTGTGATGCGTCCTGGGGCACTCACGCTGGAGGGCTCCTGTGGCTCCGTCCTCTCACAGGTCTTACCAGCCGTGGCCCCTCTCCTGTTGGACTTGCCTTCCTGAACATGGGGAGGGGTCCCGAGCCCAAGACCCCTAATCAGTTCCAAGGGTTCCAGAGCTTTCAGTCCCTGCCACCTTCTGAGCCGTCGTCTGTCACAGATCATGACTGTCAGCTGTCCCTGGAGGTACGGAAGGAGCCCTTCCCATGGGGCTGCTGGGTTAACGCCGGAACCATGGGGAGCAGAAGGCGCGGTGTGTGAGAGGGGTCTGCCCAGGTAGCAGGATCCCCCCACACACCGGACACTCCCCAGCGTGGGGCGGAGCTCGTGGTGCTGGCCTGGAGGGACACACGGTGCTGACCTGGGTCAGCACTGCTGCTCTGGCTGCCGCCTCTGGGCTGTGAAGCCTGGATGTGCTGGGACAGGAGCATTGCAGAGACCCCAATCCGTTCTCATGGCGAGCTGCACCCATGCTAGCTGATGGGAGCTTTAATCTGTTTCATGTTGGCAAATACTTGGCAGGGCACCCTTTGGCAGCCTTTCACGCTGGCGTGAAACAAATTGGGTCTGTTTGATCCTGTCCTGCGCAGAGCTGGAATTAACTGGTGGTGATGGCCAGCCCTCGGCAGCTGGAGGGGGAGGGTTTGTTTTCCTTTTGTTCTGCAGAATTTTCCAAGGAAATCGTAAATAGTTTTGCGCACCAAAATCAGAGAAGCTAAAAAGCATGAAATATTGTAATACAAACATTCAAATTGGAGATTATTTTAATGATAAGTGTCTTGGCGGATTTGGACTGAGAGCCTTGCTGGAGGCCGATGGAAATGGGGGGGTCCCTCCTTGCTGTCTCCGGTGAGATTCCATGGCACTCATGTCGGTAGCTGGCAGGACCCTCCAGGGCTCCCACCTGCCCTTAAGGCCGTGGTCCTGCGTGGACATACTTCTAGGATGAGGCCTCTCACATCCGCTAAGAGGGACGTGACAAGAGCTACAGCTGTTTTTGGATAACAGAGCCTACCCCATCCTCCTTCCCACAAAGGATAACAGAGCCGACCCCACCCTCGTTTCCCCAAAGGATAACAGAGCTGACCTCATCCTCGTTCCCACAAAGGATAACAGAGCCGACCCTATCCTGCTTCTCACCAGGACCTGCCTGGACATGGTGCAAAGCTGCTGCCCCTGGTGGCCTCCCTGCTGCCCCGGGGACGTGGGTAGCCTGGCCTTCTGTGGCTGGCGTCTGGGCCTCAGCGTCACCCCACGTCCCTCTGCCCACCATCACCGCCTGCTCTCTAGGCTGCCCAGGTGCACCCAGCTCAGCTGTCCCGAGGGCCCCGCCAGGCCAATGGCCAGGTCTGTGTGCCCTGCACCCTTCAGGGCAGCCACTCATGCCTGAGACCAGCCAACCCCAGACAGAGCTGGAGCAGGGGCCATTTCAGTGGCTCTGATTTTGCTCCTGAGGGCTGTAGTGTAACACGAAAGAACGTTGCTATAGGCTTCCGGCCGTGGGATTCCGGGCTGTCTTTGCCTTGTGCTGCTGGACAGAGCAGGACCTGCATCTCTGTTTGTTACAGGCTTGTCCTGGGCACCCCCTCAAAAGAAGGAAACAAAAACAGAAGGGCTGAGTCCCGGAGCCAGGATCCCAAACCAGAAGTCCCTCCCAGAGCCCGCACCCCCACCACCGGGCCGCCCTGCTGCCCCGGGGCCTGAGCTGCTCTCTGGATGCTGGGAGAACTGGACAGTGGTTGCTGGAAGGCAGGCCTGGAGGGCTCTGGGTGCTGGGGTGCGGGTGAGGCCGGGCATGGGTGCAGGGCCTGTGGTGCTGGGGTGTGAGAGAGGCCGGGCTGGGGTGGAGGGCCTGTGGTGCTGGGGTGTGGGACAGGCCAGGCGGCAGTGGGGGCTGCCACTTGATGTGGGCATCAGGACAGTGTGTGGTGAGGAGGCATGGAGGAAGCGTGGCCCCCCAGAGGCTTCCAGACTGGGCGGCCAGTGCAAAGGCCCTGAGGCAGGAGTAGGCCTGGAAGATGGGACGATAGCAGGCAAGGGCTGCGGGAGACACAGCGGAGGAAGAAGAATGGTGGCCCCCGCCCATCTCCCTCTGCCTAGAAGGAGCCACGGGCACAGCCTACAGGTGTGCACTGGTCTCTGTGCTGTGGGAGGCCAGACCTGGTGTCTGTGAGGAGCACCACAGCTGCAGACCTGCCAGATGACCCTCCGGGTGACACTTTGGGGTGGAGGACCCCCAGCCACCCTGCGAGCCACGTTCTTCAGGCTCCAAGCCCCGTCTTCCCATCTGTGGAGCAGGTGCAGCCACTAGCAGGGGCTTCTGGCCCTTCCTCTCCTCCTATTGATTTGTTGAAAGTGATTTAGGTTTTCTGTAAAACAAAGTGGACACGGGCCTGGGGAAGGTGCTTGCGGGTATTTCATGAGCTTTTCCAGGCCTAAGACACGTTTTAGGCAGCAGCGGGCTCACGTGTGTTGGGAGAGACTGGTCACAGGGTGACTCGGGGGCTTGCGCTCAGACGGGCCCCCTTGTCCCTAGGGTGACAGGGAGAGGTGGCAAGAACTGGCAGCTGCCCACAGGCTGAGCCGAGCCCAGCAGAAAGGCCCAAGGCCGGAGCACAGAGGTGGCCTGGATGCTTTTGGCCCTGCCAGGCCTTGCTTGGAGGCATCTTGTGTGTGAGGGGAGCCCTGTCCATGCCAACCACCTGGCTGTGCCCAGGGGAAGCCGCCCCAGAGGCCCATTCTCGGGGTCTGTTTGCCTGTCGTGGGGAGAATGTGGCGCAAGCTGGGCCCACAGGGAGGAACATCCTTGGCCTCCGAAAGGGCAGAGAGCACCATCCCTGCTTTGGGGCATCTTGGGGAGCAGCAGGTGGGGACCTCTGTCCACAGCGCAGTCTGGGAGACTCAGAGCCCTGTTGGTGAGTCCTGGGTCAAAGGGCATAGCGACCAGGCCAGAGCGTCGACTTCCCGCTGTCCCCGTGGCGGGGCTGTGATTGGCTCTAGCTCTAGTGACTGGGGCAGTGGTCCTGGCTGCCTGCACCTCCCCTGCCAATTATACCCCCTGTCGGCGCCCCCCGTGCCGGCTCCTCCTCTTTTGCGTTTGGAGTGACCCTAAGACGTGCTGCAAGGGTGGCTTTGTGTGTGGCTCAGAGCTCATCCCGAGAACCCTGCAGCCTCTGGGCCTTGGGTCCGGTGCCCTTCCTGAGACGAGATTGTGTGTCCCGTAACAAAGATGCGCGTGGTCTCCTCTGAACGCTTTTTACCTCTCACGCGTGGGTTCTCACCGCCCTGCCCTGAGAGTGGGCTGTGGCTTGTGTGGACGGCACCTGCCAGGCATAACCCCTGTCCCCTAGAGCCCTCTGCAGCCTCGGCCAATAGCAAAGCCGCAGGTGGGCACCAGGCCCTCCTTTCATCTCATGGAGCCCCTCGCCAGCCACAGCAGGGCCCACATGGAGGTTCTGAGATTGTCGTGTACAGGGCATGCAATGGGGGCACTTTAGAGAAAGAAAAGGCCTTGATTACTTGTTTGAGTAGTTGTCCTCAGGGTCTGGAGCTGTAATCAAATATAAGCCCCTCAACCAGCATTTTCCGCTGTTTCTCTCTGGTAAGGACATTGATGTTGCATGTTCACATATGGTGTCTTCCAAATTAGAAAAAAGAAAACCCTGAAACGCAGCAGGGTTCTTTCCAGCTTTGGAATTAATCTTCCTTTGAAATAGGAAACATGAGGCTTTAATGTGAATGAAAGAAAACAAAAACATCTGGTGGGTTTTTCCCGGGGAAGAATTCAGATAGGAGGGAAGTGGATTCGGGTCTGCTTTCAATCCGGTGGAATTCAGCCTCCTCTGAGTGGGGTGGTCGAGGGTGCAGCAGTTCAGAAGTTCAGGGCCCAAGTCGTGGTTTTATTTTGTGTGTTCTGCGGCCTGGATGGTAAGCTGAGGGTGGCAGCTGAATTTGGAAGGTTTTCCTTTTTCTGTGACATTGGGGATCGTTAGCTCTGAAGACAAAGACAGTAGCAGGCGTGACTGGGAGAAGAAAATTAGACCTGCAGATGAGTTGTGAAATGGTTGTCTAACATTTTAGTGTCAACAGTTCAGGATGCTGAGAGTCGATGGCAGGGAATAAAGTTTCAGCAGAGTTTATGATCACGCCTCTTATTATCTGGGCCGAGGTACACACATGTATATGTAGGTTGTATGTATGATGTGTTCACATATGTGAGTACACATGTGTATACATACATAGATACAGGTTACACACACATGTACGTAGGTCTGTATTTAATACCTGAGCTGAAAACATTTCATTTCAAGGCACCCGCTGTCCACCCCCCGGCCCCTGGTCGCCCTGCTCAGCCTCAGCCACACCTGGCTGATGATGGAGACTCTGGGAGGGCTGTGGGTTCCCATTCCTGAGCCTAGGTGTGGGCCCAGTGGCGCTCACGGCTTCCCCCTCCCGTCCGCGTCGGTTAATGTGGGTGAAGTGCTCCCTGAGTCCCTCTCTCCAAGCGTGGGGAGAGGGAAGCTTGGCTGCCTGGTCGTAAAGCCAGGTCTTGCTGACCACGTGTTGCTTGTCATTTTTTTTTATCCTGCATGTGTTTTACGTTGGGGTTAATTTCATGGGCAGGGCAGCCCTGGGCCTGTTGTCCCTGTAACTCATCTCTTCACTTCCACTTATAAGGATGCCCCGTGGGTTGGGCTGGGTGCCCCTTGACCCCTTGGTGTGGTCAGTCGTCCCCTTAGGCTGAGCGTCCACCCTCGTGGCAGGGGTGGGCCCTGCAGAGACCCTCCCTGGGCTTAGGGCGTTTACTGGGTGAGGGGGCGGATGCCAACACAAAAGCCCTGTAGTGAGGGAGTGAGGGGCTTGGGTAGTGTGGCACCTCCACGTGTTTTCCCATTTAAACAATCCAGATGATGAAAAGCTGCTGTGAGGCAGGATGAAGAGGGAGAGAGAAACATTTCTATTTTCTGGTCTTACAGGAAGTTAAGTTACAGCAGAACTCTGGCTTGTGAGGACATCTGAGTATTTTAGGAGACCTTTTGACCCCAAAGTTACTGCTTTTCTAGATATAAATTTCACATGTCGTTATTAAAAGATCTCTCAAATCAGTCCTAACCCAGAAGAACCGATGGGCAAAATCTGCAAATGCCTCTCAGATATGGAGGCTCCGTCTGAATGTATCTAGGGCTTACGTGGGAAGCCTGGCTCCCCTGCCCGGTCCCCCCGCCCATCCCCTCCACCCGGCCCCCCACCTCCCAGCCTCTCTGCTCCTCCCGCCGACCCGGCCGCCCACCCCTCCACCCTCCCACCCATCCTGGCCCTGACCCAGTTCCCCCAGCCCCTCCCCACAGGGCC
The DNA here is from genome assembly GCF_028885625.2 of Pongo pygmaeus. Classification (NCBI taxonomy): domain Eukaryota; kingdom Metazoa; phylum Chordata; class Mammalia; order Primates; family Hominidae; genus Pongo; species Pongo pygmaeus. The sequence goes on from NC_072377.2 coordinate 991,933, forward strand.
TCAGTCTCATAATCCTTAAATCTTTCACTTTAGAACCAGAAGTTCAGAATAGCAAGCACAGCCTGGAAGGAACTGGCGCGCGGTGTTGCTGTAGCCTTTCTGGGCCCCAGCTGCACATGTGTCGGAATTATTAAGCCCATAAAACTACATTGTCACATCTGAAACTGTTTAGCCATTGAAACTGAGACTTTGACTTCAAAGCCGGCTGTGGGGTTTCCAGACAGGCACGCTGGCGGATCACCTTGAAGTCAAATTCCATCCCATGGCGGCCGGCAGAAGTGGGCCCCCAGCACCTCCTTGTAAGAAAACACTCTTCCGCAGACGCCGGTGGCAGGTTCCCCCCTCCCACGGTGACATTTTGGAGAGGCATCTTTGCATCTGAGCTCCCAGCAGGGAGGAGGCGGATGGTGTGGTGGTCTTTGCATTTAAAGAGCCTTGGAAACCACTGCCCCCGACCAGGCCCCAGGCCCTCTGCCTGCTGCTCCGGGCCCTTCCCCCAGGGCCACCTGCAGCCTGCTGTGACGAACCCCCAGCCTCCTTCCCTGTTTCCTGCTAGCCTCATCTTCCACCTTGTCTCATAAGGTGCCCTCCCACCTTCCCCCGACCGCCAGTCGAAACGGGGTCCTTGCTGTCCTTCAGCCCCAGAGCCTGCACCCTTGACCTTGCTGGCCCCTGTCCACCAGTTGCCAGTGGTGCAGTCCCTGTCCCTGCTCTTCCCACCCGCTGTGGGTGTCCCAGCCCTTTGTCCCTGCTCTTCCCGTCCGCTGTGGGTGTCCCAGCCTGTTGTCCCTGCTCTTCCCGTCTGCTGTGGGTGTCCCAGCCTGTTGTCCCTGCTCTTCCCCACCCACTGTGGGTGTCCCAGCCCTTTGGGTTCCTTGGGATCCAGACATCACCCTCAGCCTTTTCCTGAGAGGCCCAGCTCCAGCCCGTGTGCCATGTCCCAAAGCTTCCCTCCCTGAGCTGCCTCAGGGCACTCACTTCATCCTACCACGTCCAGCCCCCAAGGCAGGAGGTCACTGCTGGCCTGGACTTGGCCTTAGTCCTGCCCAGCCGCACTCCAGGTGCCTCCCGAGTGCCCTGAGGCGGCGGTGGCTGCAGCCCAAGCCTGGCAGGCGCCCACCTCGCTCCTCACCACCTGGCATCCTGCCTGAGCCCCACAAACCGGCCCTCGATGCCACGACAGCCCCGTAATTCTGGCAGCCTGGGGCCTGGCAGCCCAGTTGGTAGGATTAGCCCTGCAGAACAGGGTGGCCGCAGGGGTGGCGGCAATGACTGCAGGACATGGGCCAGGCTGTCTCCCCGGCCCTTCTTTTCAGCTCCTGGAGGCCCCCTGGGCGCAGCTCCAGAGCCACTGCTTGACCTGCCAAGGACAGGGAGGTGCACCGAGGCCATTTCCCCAGTGGCAGAAACTTCGAGCCAGGGGCTCCACCCGACAGGGCCGTCCCCACCACGGTGCAAGGTGGCCGAGGCGCTGGGGAGCCGGGGTGCAGCCTGGGAGATGCTTATGGATCCAGGGGCGCCAGGTGCTGCTGGTGGCGATGGAAGCTGTAGGAGAGGCCCATCCTGTGTCGGGCGGTGCAGGAGCTGCGCCTTCTGGATAACGTCCTAGACTGGGGGCTCCACACCCACTCCAGAGGGACCCAGGAGCCCCGAGGTCTGGAAAATGCTGCCTGACACGCCCGCCCAGTTCTCCGAAGCCTTCCTCTCTGTCTCTCTCCTCCCTCCCCGCTCCCTCTCCTCTGCCTCGGCTCCCATCACCTCCACCCTCCCAACTCGTGGGTAGACGCTGGGCTCCAGGGGATGCTCCCAGCCTGGCCTCCTGGACATGCCATGGCCTTTGCCTGTTTATCGGGGTTGGTATTTCCAGAACCCTAGACCAGGGCTTAGGTCGTGACCCAGAGGGCCGTGACTTCACTGTGGACCACCCGTGTGCTTCCCACTGGGCGTTCCACCAGGGCTGTGGCCAACAGCTGCCCTCACGAGGCCCAGGAGGGGACAGCGCCTCCTTGCATTTGCGAGACCTGGGAAAGGTGCCTGGCCGTGCCCACCTGTCCACTGGGAAGAGGACATCGCCCGCTCCAGGTGGCTCCCAGAGGTGCCTGCGCCGGCACTTCCAGGTTGAAGGCCACCAGGATGATACCTGTGGTGCATCTGCCTGGCGCCCCTGCAGGGGTTCCGACAGACGGGGTGGCTCTGGGGGGCAGTGGTGCTCTAGCTGCTGGGCGCTGCCGAGTGCTGGCACACGGGGAACATACTCCTTTTGACTTTTCCAAGGAAACTGGGAGTTGAGGTTTTGTGAGAGTCCCTCCGTGCCTGGCCGCCTGTGGAGGCTGTGGTTTGCATCTTAGCGTCTGGGCTGGGACCAGGACGGGGGCTGGGTGCTGGGAGGACGAAGCTCTCAGCCTGGTGCCTGTGGCGGGGAGCAGATGTCCTCACTGTCGTGATGGGGACGTGGACAGTGGCCTCGGGGCGGTTGGCTCACAGACCGGGGTGGCCTTCCCGAGCATCGTATAGGGCCATGGGACCTGAAGCAAAGGCCACCTGTTGTTGATGCTGTGTGACAGACACCTGCCGCTCATGCAGCTGCGAGGCTGTGGGTTCTGGTCCCGGAGGCCTCCGTGGGCTGGGGTCAGACCCTCCTCCCAAATCTGAGGTGATGCTGAGTGAGGGAGTGGGGTCGAGCTGCTCAGGCAGATGTGGCTGCTTTCCTTATGGGATGAGGCCCCATGGGGCAGGCCCACGGTCGGGTTCCCTGTCCTCCCAGGGGCCAGGAGAGCCCCTGGCATCGCAGGAGGATGCTGTGGGCGGGAGGAGACAATGGGCATGGGGAGGCCTGCAGGCCAGCCGTGGGGTCCCTGCTAACATGGAGGGTTCTCAGGGATGCACGGCAGTGGGACGGGCTAGAGGAGGTGCGCAGGCACCCCAAACCGGAAGTGTAGCTGGGACAGGAAGGGGGGGCGGAATGGGTTGGGGGGGTCACAGGAGGGTCTCGCTGGGGACAGGGCCAGAGGGATTGAGGGGGAGGGTTGGGCCCTCGGGAGGGAGTGAGGGTAGGGTGGGTCCTTGGGAGGGCGAGGCCAGGTGGGGGCTGCATCTCAGGGAGGGGCGCCCACCCTGGGAAGCTGAGGCTTTGGTGGGTGCCGGGGCACATTGGGCCAGGCCTGCTGGGATCCCGTGTGCGGACTTGGCCTCTCAGGAAGTCTCCCCAGTGGGGAGGGGCCGCACATCTGGCCAGCGGCCCAGGGGCAGGTTTTATAAGTTGCAATTAAAGCTCTTGGCCTTCTAGTTAACCGAGGCAGCATAGATTAAAGGGCAGTTTTATGCAGCCAGGACGGATTTGATGAAATCACCAGCCACAGAGACTAGAGTGGCTTTGACTGCAGATGCTCATTTTTTCCCGTTTGATCCTCCCTGCATCTCAGAGGTAGCTGTTCACTTGGGTCTTAGAAAAAACACTGTGCATTCGAGCGCTGAGAATTGTAGGGCTGAGGTATAAGTGGATATTTTTTTAATGGGATTTTCCTCTGTGTTAGGAACTCAGTCATGAGCTGGTTGGTGTAGTATTGGCTGGTTGATACAGCGTTGGCTGGTTGGTGCAGCGTTGGCTAAGTGGCGTAGTTTTGGTTGGTTATTGTAGCTTGGCTGGTTGGTGTAGCGCGGGGAGCATTTCCAGACATCAAACCCCACGGGTCTGTGCAGATTCTGTCTTGAACAGCTGCACCCCTCCTCCTGCCACCCCGTGCATTTAGACTCCTGTCTGTAACCAGTGAAATCCCCAAGTGCGCTCAGAATTTTTAGAAACACAGGACGGGCCGCGTTTGCATTTTCACTGTATTAGCTTCGTGCGTGGAGTGCGTGATGTGCTGTTTCTCACTTGACATGTTCAGCAAATCGTGGCAAACACTTAAAAATCCCTTAAAAATTACTCCACCCCATCCAACCTGCCGCCCGCTGCCCGTCCTCAGGAGCCACCGCACCTCCAGCTCCTCTGGGTTCTGGCACTTTCCAGGAAGTCACTGCTGCTGCCCCTCATCTGGGCAGCGATGTGGCCTCCATGAGTGACTTCAGTTAAGGCTCTTTAGCAAGGAGTGCTGTGCGCGCCAGCCCTCAGGCCCCAGGGCACCTCACTGCTATCTGTAAGGAGGCTGGGGGCACCCAGCACCATGCAGGAGGCCTGAGCTCTGCCTGCTGCTCTGACGGGAGGTGAACTGGGTGCCTGAGGGGGGATTGTGGTGGCGGGGGGACTGAGAACCCTGGGGGCTTCACCACGCAGGTCCCCTGCACCCTCCCCACATCCCAGAGGAGAAGGTCTGGGCTGGAGCTCCCAAGGGTGGACAGGGATGCCTCGGGGCGCCCACCTCAGCATTTAGGGTCACTTTCCCCTCCCTACCAGCCCTCCGCAGTGGCAGTGCCTGCACCCCTCAGCCTGGGCGTTGGTGGCCTTGGCCCCGCTCCACAGTGGCAGCGCCTGCATCCCTCAACCTGGGCGTTGGTGGCCTTGGCTGCCCCCCTCCACAGTGACAGTGCCTGCATCCCTCAGCCTGGGCATTGGTGGCCTTGGCCCCCATCTGCAGTGGCAGTGCCTGCGTCCCTCAGCCTGGGCATTGGTGGCCTTGGCCCCCATCTGCAGTGGCAGTGCCTGCGTCCCTCAGCCTGGGCATTGGTGGCCTTGGCTGCCCTTATGACACCATTTCTGTCGGCAGCCACCTCCAAGCACCTGCACGAGTCCACCTGAGGGGCTGCGGAGCTCCTGGCACCTGGTCCATCCCACGAGGATGCTGTACCCATGGGGGCTGCACCTCTGGGACTCTGGGCACTGCTCTGCACTCCATGGAAGCCCACGGACTGCAGCCTCACCCATTCTCCTGATTTTGAAAAAAATAAATAAATAACCACAGCCTGGGTTTTAGAGGTGATTTGGTTTTATGCCAGCATCCACTGGACAGAGCTTTTCCCTCACAGCGGTGCCTCCCTGCTGTGTGGATGTACGAGGGCCTCGCCGGGCTGGGCTCATAGGGTCCCTCAGGCTGCAGCAGCCAGTCCTGGAATGTCGGGACTGCAGCCCCCAGGAGGGAGGCCTACTTTTTAATAATCAGCTGTTTTGTTTCTTATTAAAATGAGGGCAAGCACTCTTGCCTCCCGCTGGGAGCTGCCCACCCTGCCTTGGCACCGCCCTGGGCGGCCGGCAGGAGACCTCAGCTCCGGGGGGCCCTTGGCTCAGCCACAAGGAGGGCTGGGGGCCTGGGTCTGACTCAACGATATTCAGCCTCGGCAGCGTCGCCTTAGTGCCCATGTGTGGAGGGGGGTCCGGTCCCCCTCTCCCAGCCCAAGGTCTGGGGTGGCAGCTGGCCAGCCTGGAACCTTCCACCATACCCTGTTTGGACCCTGGCCAATGACCACGGTGGCAGGAGGCACTTGGGGGGGGGGGTCCAGGTGCCCTCGAGGGTGACCCTGCTCAGCCTCCTGCCTGGCAGACTCCAGGAACCCCAGGGACCCCAGCAGGGCAGGCAGCCCCATTAGACGGTCAGAAGAGATGACGGGCACATGACCCCCGGTCAGGAGGAAAGGATGAAGCCGTGGGGACCGTGAGGGCAGTCCAGGCTGGGCAGCCCTGGGGTCCTGTGTCCACCCACGGAGACACCAGCTCGGCACCAAAGTCATCTCCAGGGTCAGGCTCTGGCCATCCGGGTGGACAGGACTGAGCTCTGTGCTGTGTCTCCTTGCGGGCTCTCCACGGCTTTCCAGGGACCTGGAATCAGCAGCAGAAACACAGCTGCCCATCCCTCCAGCCCGCCTGCCCGAGAGCTGCCTGCTCTCAGGAAATGCTCCAGGGTGGTGTATGCTGGGCTGAGGGGCTCCGCACCTCCACCACTGCGCAAGGCCCCTGCCCTGACCACAGTCTGTCTCCTTCTCTGTGTCCTCAAGGCTGTAGATTATTCATGAGAACCATGTGAGCTTTGGCTCAGCTGAAACATCACTGGGATGTGTTTGAAGTTTTTCCCCATTTTCCGTAACTGGTCTCGGCCGGCAGCCCTAGAAGAGGCATGTTGGGGTCCTGGGCAGCCATGCGGGCAGCGGCTGGAGTCCTCGTGTCAGGCTCCAGTGGGCAGTGCTGGGAGCAGGCCCCAGAGCAAAGGGGCAGCGTGTCTCCTCTTGCATTTAGGGTAATCCAGCATGGGGACCCTGGCCAGGGAGATCCCCAGGGCAGGACTGACTGAAGGGGTTGTTCCAGGCAGCTGCGTCTTCCACCTGGAAATGCTTTGGGGAACCTGACAACACGGGAACGTCTGTATGTTTTGCTTCCTAAAATCTGAGACTGAGTGGGGCACGAAGGGTTGATGTTTCTGGACCCAGAGATTGAGATGCCCCAGGAGGCCTGAGGCAAGTGTCAGGCTCCAGTCCAGCTGCCCAGAGCTCCTGCCCGTCTCCCCTGCCTGCCCACTGAGCTATGTGGCCACTGACTGCCCCGTTCTTCCTGCAGGAGCTGCCCAACGGGGACCCCAAGGAGGGGCCTTTCCGGGAGGACCAGTGTCCCCTAGAGGGTGAGTGCAGCTCCTGCAGCCCTCCCTCCCCAAACTCGCAGACTTCATCCCATACCAAGGCAATGCCGAAAACCACCCGTACAACAACCCCGTGTGTGGAGCGAGGGACACTTCCCAGGCTTAGACGCACTTTGTTCTTAAAAAGTGCTTGGCAGCACAACTCACAGGGTCCTCGCTGGACTGGCAGCTGCGATCTGGCAGCAGAGATGAAAAAGGCCCATCCCATGGCCAGAGCCCTAAGCATTACCTTTATGTGTTGGGAGTCTCTGTGAGCCTGTGTTTGTGGATGGGGGTGGCTCTGTATAAAGGGGACCTGTGAATTTTCAAGTTAGCCCTGGGCCGGAGGATGTGTGAGATGCTGGCCCAGCCTAAGTCACTGTCACCAATGTGCACCTCAGTGGCACCAGTCCTACCTGTGGCGCGTGGCAGGTCGGCACTTGGCTTACCTGTGGGTCTGTGGGAGGGTGCTGGGAGGCCAGCAAGCAGGGCCACCTTCAGATGGCTGCTGAAGCCAAGAGAGGCACCCAGACCCCCTCAGTGGGAAGGCAGGCCCAGAGTATCGTCCCACCTCAGGCTCGACGTGCACCTGTCTGCAGGTGCTGAGCCCGGACAGGCCCACGCTCCTATCCTGGGGACACGGCTTGCAAGTGCTGGAGAATAACGGAATAATTGTGCCCCAGAAACCAGAGGGCTGTTCATCCATCCTGCGCAGAGGCTGGGGGAAGGGGGCTGCCTGTTGACACACTCAGTGCACAGGTGGCCTGCATGGCCTGCGGGCTCAGTGCTAGGATTCTGGAGTGGAGGGCCGTAGGGACTGTGTCTATGGGGAGGGGGCCCGATGATGACACAGGGAGCATCTCCTGGGGGCCCAGGCTGTCTTCCCCTATCTGTGTTCCTCAGAGTCTGCTGCGCCCTGAGCTCCGAGGTGGTGGTTGCAGTCGGGGGCCACCATGGGCTGGTGAGAGGAGGGCACACCCGGCTGTGGCTGGCTGGGATGGGGCCTCCCTCCCTTCCGCAGGGGTCCCAAGATCGGGCTCTCAGCTCAGGCCCGTCTGGACAGGATCATAGTGTGGTGAGGGGAGGGCAGCGAGGGTCCCCCAACGGCGGGCCACATCCTCCATGTCCCCTCTGCCAGCCCCTTCGCCTCCTCTTGTCCCCCTAGTGGCACTCCCCCCTGAGAAAGCTGAGGGCCGCGAGCACCCGGGACAACTCCTCAGCGCAGATGACGGAGAGAGGGCAGCAAACCGCGAGGGCCCGCGAGGACCGGGCGGGCAGCGCCTCAACATTGACGTGGGTCTCTCTCCTGCCTCACTTGCGGGAACACGTCTCCGGGGGCCGGGGGCTCAGGGACAGGCATGTGTTGCCCTAAAATGGGCATCTGTGGACACTGCGGAGTTCACTCAGTCTTCCCCACACTTCACCCGTTTAAGGCGTTGAACCAGAACTTGAATATGCCAAAGTCAGCAGGAGCCAGAGAGCGTGGGATGTTGCTGTGAATTTGGCCAAAACTGACTGGTCTGGCATTAAATAACTTGAGCCACGTTCCCAGCCTTGGTGCCCTTAGCACTACAGGAGTAATGCCAAAGCTGACTTGACGGACAGCCCGACTCTCTGCCCGCTGGAGGCAGAGCACGGGGCTTCCGTTTCCTGGGAGGGCTCAGGGAGGAGTGGGGTCTCCGTGTCCAGTCAAGATTTCTGGAATTGACAACACTTGACGGCCGGTGTGTCCTCTTCTCCTTCTGGGTGACGTGGAGTGCTTGCATGAGCTGAGATAGGTGTCACTGTGGGGGAACCGAATCATGGGCACAAAGCTGGGTCCCCCCAAGGAGGGCTGGAGCTGGGCAAGAGAGTCTGCTGATTCCAGGGCTTGGGCTCCAGCCACGCTGCCCTCTAGGCTCCCCCTTTCCCAGCTGGCATGAGGGACCCCGGGAAAGGCCCCAGAAGATCCTCCCCCTGTGGAGTTGGGCGTGTTGGCGTGGGTAGGAGGCGAGGTCCCGGCCCCCATGTCCCCCTGCAGGCACTCCAGTGCGATGTCTCGGTGGAGGAGGACGACCGCCAGGAGTGGACGTTCACACTCTACGACTTTGACAACTGCGGGAAGGTCACCAGGGAGGTAGGTGAGCTTGTGTTTGCGTCAGGTCCACAGGAGGGGCCGCACAGGGCCCAGTAGTAGACAGACAGGGGACAGACAGACTCTGCTGGCCTCGAGATACCTCAAGGGGCAGGAGAGGACCTGCCTGCTTCGAGGTCCTCATGCCAGCTGGGCTTGCGTCTCCCTAGGGTCCAGTTCACGTGTGTTTCTGGGCCGAGCCTGCGCCGCCCATTTCTGCAGCTGTGCTTCCCATACTGCAAGGCTGCCCTCAGGGCACTGGAGGCGCTCACAGGGCCACCTGGGCAGACCCAGGCTGCTCAGAGAAGATGCCTGTGTTGGTTCCTGAGCTCTGCTGGCGGCTACAAGGATGGCATAGGAAGGGGCGGGGGCTGGATGTGTTTTCTGGCAGGGAGGGCGGGTGGCATCCCCTGGGGTCTGCTCTGTCAGTGAAACTGATGCCGGGCCCCAGGACATGTCCAGCCTCATGCACACCATCTATGAGGTCGTGGATGCCTCGGTCAACCACTCCTTGGGCAGCAGCAAGACCCTCCGTGTGAAGCTAACCGTCAGCCCCGAGCCCTCCAGCAAGAGGAAGGAGGGTCCTCCTGCTGGCCAGGGTGAGTGAGGCCTGGGCACACACAGAGGACCCTACCCAACATTGGCAGGGGCCTAAGCTATGTGCAGGGGACAGGGAGGGACAAGTGAGTGGATGGAGGAGTGAGTGGGTGAATGGTTGGGTGAGTGAGTGAATGAGTAAGTGAGTGAGTGACAGAGTAAGTGGGTGAGTGAGTAAGCAGATTAATGAATGAGCGAACGAGTGAGTTAATGAATGAATGAACGAGTGAGTTAATGAATGAGTGAACCAGTGAGTGAGTTAATGAATGAGTGAACGAGTGAGTTAATGAATGAGTGAGCGAGTGAGTTAATGAATGAGTGAACAAGTGAGTGAGTTAATGAGTGAACGAGTGAGTTAATGAATGAGTGAACCAGTGAGTTAATGAACGAGTGAATGAGTGAGTTAATGAATGAGTGAACAAATGAGTGAATGAGTGAGTGCTGAATGAAGGAGGGAGGGAGTGAGTGATGGCAGGACCCCCCCTTTCAGACCGGGAGCCCACCCGTTGCAGGATGGAGGGTGAACTGGCAGAGGAGCCAAGGGTGGCTGACAGGAGGTTGTCTGCACACGTCAGGTGAGGGCTGGGGCGCCAGGGTGGGGCTGTGCCTTAGGTGGGGGCACCCTGGCCACACCCCTGCTTCCCGCAGGCCACAGGCCACACACCATCCTCTAGGTCAGACCTGCTGGGGGCACCTGGTCTGGCAGCTCTGTGAGGCATGGGCCCTTCCAGCATCCGGCACCCTGGTTGAGCTGGGCCCCTGAGTCTGTCTGAGCAGAGGGCTTTGAGGGGCAGCAGCCACAGCGGCCTTGACACCCTCAGTCTGGACTTGCTGTGGCTCCCTGTGGCTCCACTCAGCAGCTCTGGGGGGGCAACAGGGCTGGGGATGGCTGGGGCAGTGGCTGAGGGTGGCTGGGGCAGTGGTTGGGGGTGGCTGGGGCAGTGGCTAAGGGTGGCTGGGGTAGTGGCTGGGGATGGCTCAGGCAGTGGCTGAGGCGGTGGCTGGGGAGTGGCTGGCACAGTGGCTACAGTTGTCCCAGAGTGGTGACCAGTGGCCACTACAGCCTGAGCCGCTCCCTAGAGCACCTGCGGCTCTGGTGCCTGGGACGATCACAGGGTTCTGGGGGTCGGCCATGACCTTGTTTCTCTGGACGGCACTTGACTATGTCTGTGCCCAGTCGTCCACTCTTCTTCCTGTTCTGTGAGGAGGTGGGTGCTGGTCAGGATGCACCCTGGACCCCTGCTGCCTGCTGTAGGCACCCTGTCGTCAGGGGTGCGCCGCCCAGTCTGTGCGGGGGTCAGGCCCTTCTCTGTGCTCCATGCAGGAGGCCCAGCGCTGACCCCCAGCCCTGCTCGGAGCGGGGGCCCTACTGCGTGGACGAGAACACGGAGCGCAGAAACCACTACCTGGACCTCGCCGGGATTGAGAACTACACGTCCAGATTCGGCCCTGGTAGGTCCCGGAGGCCACCCTGGCTGCGAGGCCCTGGCTGTGGGTGCCCATCAAAGGTCCTGATTCCCACAGCCCTGAGTGCAGGGGGCCCCACCCCGCCCTGCCCCACCCCACCCGGGATGGCACCCAGGTCCTTCCACAGCTACCTGTTGGTCGTGGCTGCCTCCTGGCTACCTGTTGGTACCACCTGAAAGTAAGGCGGGCGTCCCGTCCATCCAGGTGTGTGTATGTGGCGGGGGGTGCCTGGTTCAAAGTGAGATGGAAGACGTTGGGTTTGCATTCAGGGAAACCCTGCCTTGGGGTGAGAAGTCAGTATTTTAGGGTGGAATCACCAGCTCAGTCAGCAGAGGGGGTCGTCCAGTAGTGTGGACGGCAGGCAGTGTGGACAACAGGCAGTGTGGACGGCAGGGCAGGCAGTGTGAACAACAGGCAGTGTGGACGGCAGGGCAGGCAGTGTGGACAACAGGCAGTGTGGACAGCAGGGCAGGCAGTGTGGACAACAGGCAGTGTGGACGGCAGGGCAGGCAGTGTGGACAACAGGCAGTGTGGACGGCAGGGCAGGCAGTGTGGACAACAGGCAGTGTGGACGGCAGGGCAGGCAGTGTGGACAACAGGCAGTGTGGACGGCAGGGCAGGCAGTGTGGACAACAGGCAGTGTGGACGGCAGGGCAGGCAGTGTGGACAACAGGCAGTGTGGACGGCAGGGCAGGCAGTGTGGACAACAGGCAGTGTGGACGGCAGGGCAGGCAGTGTGGACAACAGGCAGTGTGGACGGCAGGGCAGGCAGTGTGGACAACAGGCAGTGTGGACGGCAGGGCAGGCAGTGTGGACAACAGGCAGTGTGGACGGCAGGGCAGGCAGTGTGGACAACAGGCAGTGTGGACGGCAGGGCAGGCAGTGTGGACAACAGGCAGTGTGGACGGCAGGGCAGGCAGTGTGGACAACAGGCAGTGTGGACGGCAGGGCAGGCAGTGTGGACAACAGGCAGTGTGGACGGCAGGGCAGGCAGTGTGGACAACAGGCAGTGTGGACGGCAGACAGGCAGTGTGGACGGCAGACAGTGTGGACAACAGACATTGTGGATGGCAGGCAGTGTGGACGGCAGGCGGGCAGTGTGGACGGCAGACAGTGTGGACAACAGACATTGTGGACGGCAGGCAGGCAGTGTGGACGGCAGGCGGGCAGTGTGGACGGGGGGCAGTGTGGATGGCGGGCAGTGTGGACGGCAAACAGGAAGTGTGGATGGCAGGCAGGCGGTGTAGATGGCAGGCAAGCAGGTGGATGGCAGGCAGCATAGACAGCTGGCAGCCTGCCCAGCACGTTTATTTCCGACCAGCAGCACCCCCATGCGGCCTGCATGGAGATTCTTGGATCAAAGCCCAGGCCACTCCCCAGGGGCTGGGGCCAAGTCCCTCTCATAACCCCGGCTTCAGGAGTCCCCAGGGGCAGGAGGAGGGGGTGGAGCTGGATCGGGGTCATGGGGGCTCAGTGTGCTGTGTGCTGACCCTGCCCTCCTTGGCCATGCTCTGCACAGGAGCTGCACCCTACAGGGCTCGCACTGCAGGTTGTGAAGGTGGCAGTCCTGAGTCCTTCTCGAATCTATTTTGTAATGAGAGTTTAGGGGATGTGAATCCTGGGGGTGCCCTCCCTGACATAACCTGGCTTTCTGCCACGGCGCCCCAGGCAGGATCTCAGCTGTGCAAGAAGAGAAGCTCCGCTCCCAGGACACACAGTGGGGACAAGGCTAGAGGAGTCGGCCTTTGCAGGGAGCTGTGGAGCCAGGCAGGTCACCCCCGGTGGCCGGGCCCCTTCCCTTCAGGGCTGGTGGCCGTCTGACTGCAGACTTGGCTAACAGGCTGGCCTCAGATGGGACCCCTGGCGCAGCTCTTCCAGTGGGCCCTGGGCCGTTTCTGAGGAGATGGGAACCTGAGCCTGCACTCCCAGGGCCTCACACTCTGACCTGTGTCCGCAGGGTCCTCTCCTGTGCAAGCCAAGCAGGAGCCCCAGGGCAGGGCCTCGCACCTCCAGGCCCGGTCCCGCTCCCAGGAGCCAGACGCACACACCGTGCACCACCGCAGGTCGCAGGTGCTGGTGGAACACGTCGTGCCAGCCTCGGAGCCTGCTGCCCGGGCCCTGGACCCGCAGCCCCGGCCGAAGGGGCCGGAGAAGCAGTTCCTCAAATCCCCCAAGGGCTCCGGGAAGCCGCCTGGGGTGCCAGCCAGCAGCAAGTCCGGGAAAGCCTTCAGCTACTACCTGCCGGCCGTCCTGCCACACCAGGCCCCTCAGGATGGCCACCACCTCCCGCAGCCTCCCCCGCAGCCCCCACCACCACCCTATGGCCACAAGCGGTACCGCCAAAAGGGCAGGGAGGGCCACTCGCCACTCAAGGCCCCACACGCCCAGCCTGCCACAGTGGAGCACGAGGTGGTGCGGGAGCTGCCGCCCACGCCAGCAGGAGAGGGCTTCGCGGTGCCAGTGATCCAGCGGCACGAGCACCACCACCACCACGAGCACCACCACCACCACCACCACCACCACTTCCATCCATCCTAGCGCTGCTCCCAGCACACCTTGCTCCCAGCACACCACAGCCCGCGCCCTCAGGGCAGGGAGCAGAGCAGCTGCCGGCTTTGCGCCCGTGGGGAGCCCAGACCCCCGCACCTCCGACAGCAAACAGCAACTGACTGCAGGTGCTGGCATGATGGAGGTGGTGCACCTTGGACACGTGGACAAGGCCCAGGCGCCCTCTGCTCTCCTGCCCTTGATGCCACGTGGCGGTGAACACATCTGAAGCCACTACGTTTCCCGGCTCTAAGGCTCGTCTGTGTAACCCATAAAACCTGCTTTGATTCCAGAATGAGGCCCTGGAGTGCGCAAGGAGTGCCTGGATGCTTGGGGTGGGTGTTCCTCCCAGGGCTTCGAGGGGTGACTGCTGTAGGCTGTCCCAGTGCGAGGCCGGGAGCGAATGGAAAAGCTGAGGCTTTGCCTGGCTTGTGCATCATGATCAGAGGGGACAGGGCCGGGGGGAAGCAGCTTGTGCTTAGCAGGGAGCATCCGCGGCTCCCCACAGGAGGCCAAGCAGCAGATGCAGCAGAAGGCAGCAGCGCTAGAAAGAGGAGTACCAGAGCAGGGAGTGCAGACCAGCGAGGAGGGGCCACAGGGCACAGGGGGAGCCCACATCAGCGAGGAGGGGCCACAGGGCAGCATGTGGCGGTGGAGGTAGCCCCTGGTCCCGAAGCCACAGCAGCTCAGGTGCATGCAGAATACAGTCAAGGCGGGGAGGGGCAGAGGCTCGCGCTGGGTGCGGCTCAGAACACGGGGACTTGCACATTCACGGTCCCAACACTCACGGGGTGGCTTCTGTGACATGTCAGCTTTGGAGAAAGGTGTGTCCTCCTGCAAGGGTCAGGAGAAGGTTGCAGGCCAGAAGGACGTCCCAGTGACGTTTCGGAGTCTTGCAGCCTGCAGGGGTCCACATGGTTACCCCGAACAGGAACCGTGAGGGTGCTTTCTGGGACCCAGGGGGCCCGTGCCAATGTTTCTGAGTCTTGCAGCCTGTGGGGGTCCACGTGTTTACCCTGAACAGGAACCTGCGGTGTTTTCCGGGATCTGGCGAGGCTGCGCAGCAGTTTTGCATTTACATTCCTTGTTTTGTTTTTAAGGATAAAGCGGTGCTGGTTGGGGTCTGTGGGAGGGGTTTGAGCCATGGGGGCAGATCTCTGGTGAATGGCTTCCATGTGTGTTCCCTCCAAGTCTCATGCCGAGACGTGATCCGCAGTGCTGGGTGGGGTCTGTGGGAGGGGTTTGAGCCATGCGGGCAGATCTCTGGTGAATGGCTTGGATGTGTGTCCCATCCAAGTCTCATGCTGAGGTGTGATCCATGGTGCTGGGTGGGGTCTGTGGGAGGGGTTTGAGCCATGCGGGCAGATCCCTGGTGAAAATGGCTTGGATGTGTGTCCCATCCAAGTCTCATGCTGAGGTGTGATCCGCGGTGCTGGGTGGGGTCTGTGGGAGGGGTTTGAGCCATGCGGGCAGATCCCTGGTGAAAATGGCTTGGATGTGTGTCCCATCCAAGTCTCATGCTGAGGTGTGATCCGCGGTGCTGGGTGGGGTCTGTGGGAGGGGTTTGAGCCATGGGGACAGATCCCTGGTGAAAATGGCTTGGATGTGTGTTCCCTCCAAGTCTCATGCTGAGGTGTGATTGCAGTGCTGGGTGGGGTCTGTGGGAGGGGTTTGAGCCATGGGGACAGATCCCTGGTGAAAATGGCTTGGATGTGTGTCCCATCCAAGTCTCATGCTGAGGTGTGATCGCAGTGCTGGGTGGGGTCTGTGGGAGGGGTTTGAGCCATGGGGACAGATCCCTGGTGAAAATGGCTTGGATGTGTGTCCCATCCAAGTCTCATGCTGAGGTGTGATCGCAGTGCTGGGTGGGGTCTGTGGGAGGGGTTTGAGCCATGGGGACAGATCCCTGGCGAATGGCTGGGATGTTTGTTCCCTCCAAGTCTCATGCTGAGGTGTGATCGCAGTGCTGGGTGGGGTCTGTGGGAGGGGTTTGAGCCATGCGGGCAGATCCCTGGTGAAAATGGCTTGGATGTGTGTCCCATCCAAGTCTCATGCTGAGGTGTGATCCGCGGTGCTGGGTGGGGTCTGTGGGAGGGGTTTGAGCCATGGGGACAGATCCCTGGTGAAAATGGCTTGGATGTGTGTCCCATCCAAGTCTCATGCTGAGGTGTGATCCGCGGTGCTGGGTGGGGTCTGTGGGAGGGGTTTGAGCCATGGGGTCAGATCCCTGGTGAAAATGGCTTGGCGCCCTTGCCGTGGTGGAGAGTGAGCTCGCATTCTGTGTTTGTGGGAGATCTGGTTCTTCAGAGCAAGGGCCGCAACCCCCAGGCTGTGGACTGCTACTGGTTTGTGGCCTGTTAGGAACGGGCCGCACAGCATGGGGTGAGCGGTGGTGGTGGTGAGCAAGCATGAATGCCTGAGCCCCGCCTCCTGTTAAATCAGAGGCGGGATTAGATCCTCATGGGTGCTCGAACCCTGTTGTGAACTTCGCATACGAGGGATCTAGGTTGTGTGCTCCTTACGAGAATCTAATGCCTGATGATCGGAAGTGGAAGTTTCATTCTGAAACCATCCCCACACCCCGTCTGTGGAAAACTTGTCTTCCACAAAACCAGTCCCTGGTGCCAAAAAGGTTGGGGACTGCTGGTTTAAAGGAGCTGGCACCTCCACCCCCCCTTGCTCTGACCATGTGACATGCCTGCCCCTCCTTTGCCTTCTGCATTGAGTGGAAGCTTCCTGAGGTCTCCCCAGAAGCTGAGCAGATGCAGGCACCGTGCTTGTACAGCCTGCAGAACGGGGAGCCAAATAAACCTCTTTTCTTTATAAATACCCCAGTGCCAGGTATTCCTTTATAGCAACGCAAAACAGACTAACACAAGAACCACCCCCCCCCAAAAAAAACCCTACAAAAAACACATGCGCAAAAAGTGAGCCGTGCTGAATGGTCTTGTTCATTAAACACCTACATGTAAAGATCAGTGTGTCTTGTCAGTTACGCTGCAGCAGCTTGGCCTGGGGCCAAGAGCGAATTGCGTGTGCGAAGCTGTTGGGTACCATGTCCAGCAGGCCTGGCACATGGCGGATGGGAAGGGACACAGCACAGGACAGCATCAGGTCCTGCTCTGGCTCCCGGGCCACATCTGTCGGGTGACATGGGTGCCACCAGAAGGAAGGCCGTGCTGTGCTGCAGGCGAGACGGAGGCAGAGGCTCCTTGGAGGACTCCTGGCACACAGCCTGCTCCTGGGGCAGCTCTACCTGCCATTTGGCCCAGTCTTCCCACCATGCTGGCACCAGAAAGGCTTCACTGCAGGAGACCGGGTGACAAAGGTGACACAAGGACAGAGGCCTGTGTCACAGAAACCAAGAGGCTTGTTCTTTCTTGTGTGAGTGTAGACTTTGACTACCGGATGATCTTGTCGCTGGACCAGCCTGTATCTGAATGAGTGGGAGTGACTTGGTGTAAATTAGTGAGTGAGTGGATGAAGGATGAGTGGGTGAATTAGTGAGGGAATGAATGAGTGAATGGGTGAATAAATGAATGGAACAGTGAGTGAGTGAGTGACAGTGATGAGTGAGGGCCGAGGGGTAAATGAGTACGAGTAGGCGAATGCGTGACAGTGGGTTAGTGTGTAAATGAGTGTGTGAATGAGTGAACGGGTGAGTAAATGAACAGTGAGTGAGTGAATGACAGTGATGAGTGAGGGCTGAGGGGTAAATGAGTACATGAGTAGGCAAATGAATGGGTGGGTGTGACAGTGAGTGGGTGAGCTGTGAATGAATGGGTGCTTGAGTGAGTGAATGATGAGTGGGTGAATGCATGGGTGAGTCGGGGAACGGGTGGATGAGCAGATAAGTGAATTAGTATGCAGATGAGTGGGTGAACGAGTCGGTGAGTGAGGGAACGAGTGAGCGAGTGGGTTAGTGTGTGAACGAGTGGGTTAGTGTGTGAATGAGTGGGTGTGTGAACGAGAGGGTTAGTGTGTGAATGGGTGTATGAACGAGTGGGTGAGTTAGTGTGTGAATGAAGGAGTTTGTGAATGAGGGAGTTAATGTGTGAATGAGTGTGTGAACGAGTGGGTGAGTTTGTGAATGAGTGGGTTAGTGTGTGAATGAGTGAATGGGTGGGTTAGTGTGTGAATGGGTGTGTGAATGAGTGGGTGAGTTTGTGAATGGGCGAGTTAGTGTGTGAATGAGTGGGTGTGTGAATGAGGGTGTGGGAACGAGTGGGTTAGTGTGTAAATGAGTGGGTGTGTGAACGAGTGGGTTAGTGAATAAGTGGGTGTGAATGAATGGGTGCGTTACTGTGTGAATGGGTTAGTGTGCGAATGAGTGTGTGAGTCGGTGGGTTAGTGCGTGAATGAGTGACTTTGTGAGTGGGTGAGTTAGTGTGTGAATGAGTGGGTGTGTGAACGAGTGGGTGAGTTAGTGTGTGAATGAGGGAGTGTGTGAATGGGTTAGTGTGTGGGTGTGTGAACGAGTGGGTTAGTGTGTGAATGAGTGGGTGAATTGGTGTGTGAATGAGTTTGTGAATGAGTGGGTTAGTGTGAATGGGTGTGTGAACGAGTGGGTTAGTGTGAATGGGTGAGTTAGTGTGTGAATGAGTGGGTTGGTGTGTGAATGAGTGGGTTAGTGTGTGAACGAGTGGGTGAGTTAGTGAATGAGTGGGTTAGTGTGTGAATGAGTGTGTGAGTCAGTGGGTTAGTGCGTGAATGAGTGACTTTGTGAATGGGTGGGTTAGTGTGTGAATGAGTTAAGTGTGTGAATGAGTGGGTGAGTGTGTGAACGAGTAGGTGAGTTAGTGTGTGAATGAGTGGGTTAGTGTGTGAACGAGTGGGAGTGTGAATGAGTGGGTGGGTTAGTATGTGAATGAGTGAGTTAGTGTGTGAATGAGTGGGTGAGTTAGTGTGTGAATGAGTGGGTTAGTGTGTGAATGAGGGAGTTAGTGTGTGAGTGGGTGTGTGAATGGGTTAGTGTGAATGAGTTGGCGTGTGAATGAGTGGGTTAGTGTGTGAATGGGTGGCTTAGTGTGTGAATGAGTGAGTGTGTGAATGAATGGGTTGTGAACGAGTGCGTTAGTGTGTGAATGAGTGGGTGAGTTAGTGTGTGAACGAGTGGGCGAGTTAGTGTGTGAATGAGTGTGTGGGTTAGTGGCTGAATGAGTGGGTTTGTGAACGAGTGGGTTAGTGTGTGAATGGGTGAGTTAGTGTGTGAATGAGTGGTTTACTGTGTGAATGAGTTGGTGGGTTAGTGTATGAATGAGTTAGTATGTGAATGAGTGGGTGGGTTAGTGTGTGTGTGAACGAGTGGGCGAGTTAGTGTGTCAATGAGTGGGTTAGTGTGTGAATGGGTGTGAACGAGTGGGTGAGTTAGTGTGTGAATGAGTGGGTGAGTTTGTGAATGAATGCGTGAGTTAGTGTGTGAACAAGTGGACGAGTTAGTGTGTGAATGGGTGAGTTCGTGTGTGAATGAGTGGGTGTGTGAGTGGGTGGGTTAGTGTGTGAATGAATGGGTTAGTGTGTGAATGAGTGTGTGAATGAGTCGGGTTAGTGTGTGAATGAGTTAGTGTGTGAACGAGTGGGTGGGTTAGTGTGTCAGTGTGTGAGTTAGTGCATGCATGGGTGAGTTAGTGTGTGAACGAGTGGGCGAGTTAGTGAATGGGTGAGTTAGTGTGTGAACGAGTGGGTGAGTTAGTGTGTGAATGAGTGGGTTAGTGTGTGAATGAGTCAGTGGGTTAGTGTGTGAATGAGTGGGTTAGTGTGTGAACGAGTGGGCGAGTTTGTGAATGAGTGGGTTAGTGTGTGAATGGGTGTGTGAATGGGTGTGTGAACGAGTGGGTTAGTGTGTGAATAGGTTAGTGTGAATGAGTGGATTAGTGTGTGAATGAGTGAACGAGTGGGTTAGTGTGTGAATGAGTGGGTTAGTGTGTAAATGGGTGTGTGAACGAGTGGGTGAGTTAGTGTGTGAATGAATGGGTGAGTTAGTGTGTGAATGAGTGAGTTAGTGGGTGAATGGGTGTGTTAGTGTGAATGAGTGAGTTAGCGTGTGAACGAGTGGGTTAGTGTGTGAATGAGTAGGTGAGTTAGTGTGAATGAGTGGGTGTGTGAACAGTGGGTGAGTTTGGGAATGAATGGGTGAGTTAGTGTGTGAATGAGTGGGTTAGTGAGTTGGTGGGTTAGTGTGTGAATGGGTGGGTTCGTGTGAATGAGTGGGTGGAATAGTGTGAGAATGTGTGGGTGTGTCGAGTGGTGAGTTAGTGTGTAAATGAGTGGGCATGTGAACAAGTGGGTGAGTTAGTGTGTGAATGAATGGGTGAGTTAGTGTGTGAATGAGTGGGTTAGTGTGTGAATGAGTCGGTGGGTTAGTTGGTGAATGAGTTAGTGTGTAAATGAGTAAGTTAGTGTGTGAATGAGTCGGTGAGTTAGTGTGTGAACAAGTTGGCGAGTTAGTGTGTGAATGAGTGGGTGAGTTAGTGTGTGAATGAGTGGGTGAGTTAGTATGTGAATGGGTGGGTTAGTGTGTGATTGAGTTAGTGTGTGAATGGGTGAGTTAGTGTGTGAATGAGTGGGTTAGTGTGTGAATGTGGTTGTGTGAACGAGTGGGTGAGTTAGTGTGTGAATGGGTGGGTGTGTGGACGAGTGGGTGAGTTTGCGAATGAATGGGTGAGTTTGTGTATGAATGAGTGGGTTAGTGTGTGAATGAGTGAGTGAATGAGTGGGTGGGTTAATGTGTGAATGAGTGTGTGAATGGGTGAGGTAGTGTGTGAACGACTGGGTGAGGTAGTGTGTGAATGAGTGGGTGAGTTAGTGTGTGAATGAGTGTGTGGACGAGTGGGTTAGTGTGTGAATGAATGGGTGAGTTCATGTATGAATGGGTTAGTGTGTGAATGAGTGAGTGGGTAGGTGAATGTGTGAATGAGTGGGTGAGTTAGTGTGTGAACGAGTGGGCGAGTTAATGTGTGAATGAGTGGTCGAGTTAGTGTGTGAACGAGTGGGTTAGTGTGTGAATGAGGGAGTTACTGTGTGAGTGGGTGTGTGAACGAGTGGGTGAGTTAGTGTATGAATGAGTGGGTGTGTGAGTGGGTGAGTTAGCGTGCAAATGAGTTAGTGTGTGAATGAGTGGGTGTGTGAATGAGCACGTGAGTTAGTGTTGAATGGGTGAGTTTGTGAATGAGTGGGCGAGTTAGTGTGTGAAAGTGGGCGAGTTACTGTGTGAATGGGTGTGTGAACGAGTGGATGGGTTAGTGTGTGAATGAGTGGGTTAGTGTGTGAACGAGTGGGTGAGTTAGTGTGTGAATGGATGAGTTGGTGTGTGAATGGGTTAGTGCGTGAATGGGTGGGTGGGTTAGTGTGTGAGTGGGTCTGTGAACGAGTGGGTGAGTTTGTGAACGAGTGGGCGAGTTAGTATGTGAATGAGTGGGTGAGTTAGTGAATGGGTGTGTAAACGAGTGGGTTAGTGTGTGAATGGGTTAGTGTGTGAATGAGTGGGTTAGTGTGTGTCAGTGGGTGTGTGAATGTGGGTGGGTTAGTGTTAGTGTGTGAATGGGTGTGTGAATGGGTGTAAGAGTGGGTTAGTGTGTAAATGAGTGGGTGTGTGAACGAGTGGGCTAGTGTGTGAATGAGTGGGTGTGTGAATGGGTTAGTGTGTGAATGAGTTGGTTAGTGTGTGAAGGAGTGGGTGAGTTAGTGTGTGAGTGGGTTAGTATGTGAATGAGTGTGTGAATGCATGGGTTAGTGTGTGGATGAGTGTGTGTGTGAACGAGTGGGCGAGTTTGTGAACGAGTGGGCGTGTGAACGAGTGGGTGAATTAGTGTGTGAACAAGTGGGTGAGTTAATGTGAGTGTGTGAATGAGTGGGTATGTGAGTGAATGAGTGGGTGGGTTAGTGTGTGAATGAGTGGGTGTATGAACGAGTGGGTTAGTGAATGGGTGTGTGAACGAGTGGGTTAGTGTGTGAATGAGTGGATTAGTGTGTGAACGAGTGGGTGGGTTAGTGAATGAGTTAGTGTGCGAATGAGTAGGTGAGTTAGTGAATGAGTGGGTGTGTGAACGAGTGGGTTAGTGTGTGAATGGGCAAGTTTGTGAATGAGTGGGCGAGTTAGTGTGTGAATGAGTTAGTGTGTGAACGAGTGAGCGAATGAGTGGGTGACTGCTCTAGCCGAGTTCTTGTTCCTTGGGAAGCACCGGCCAAGGCTAGGAGGCAGCCTGGTTTTCGGGGTCCCAGGGGAGGGGACACCTAGGGGTTTCTGGCTGGGCCCTGGTCCCAGATGTGTAGGCATCAGTGGGTCCCCAAACCTCCCTGCTGGAATTTGTGAGCACGTGGCCCTCAGGACAGTAGGCCCACCCTAGCCAGCCGCTCCCGTGCTCTGAGTCCTGCGTGTGGATGCCTGGGTGCAGCCAGCACTCACCCCTCAGGGGTCGGAGGACGACGCTGCTCTCACGGTCACTCTCCTGTGGCCCGAGAGCCAGAACAGGACCCGCCACCCTCCTGTGCCGTGTCCCTTCCTGTCCACCATGTGTCAGGCCTGCTGGACACAGTGCCCAACAGCTTCACACACACAATTCGCCCTTCGTCATGCACAAGGCAGTGTTCCAGCATGTTCAGTCACATAAGCTTCACCACAGCCATTTCGGAACATTTTCACCCAAAAAGAAATCCATACCCTGTAAGCAGCCTCCCCCCATCCCCCATCTCCCCCCATTCCCCTTGACCCACCCCCGGCACCCGCCAGTGCACGCCCTGCCTCTGTGCCTGGCCCACTCTGGCATTTCATGTTAAGTGTAGTCCCACAGCGTGAGACACTTTGTGTCCAGCTTCCTCCCAAGCATGAGGCTTCCAAGCTTGGCTCCTGGTTCTGAGTGAGGCCCGCAGCAGGCACGGCCCACATGGACTCAGCATGTTCTCGGACTGCATCCATTTTGGCTGCTGTGAACTTGCGTGCACCCGTTCCTGAGGCTGTGCCACACACCAGGAGTGGACCTGCCGGGGAAGGGGTGGCTCTGTGTCTCACACTTTCAGGAACCACGGGCCCTTCCCGATGGTGGACTCTCTGGTGCCTCCATCCCTATATAAATTATAAATCAAATGGCCAGGCATGATGGCTCATGCCTGTAATCCCAGCACTTTTGGAGGCTGAGGCAGGCAGATCACTTGAGGTCAGGAGTTCGAGACCAGCCTGGCCCACATGGTGAAACCCCATCTCTCTCTACTAAAATACAAAAATTAGCTGGGCGTGGTGGTACACGCCTGTGATCCCAACTATTCGGGAGGCTGAGGCAGGAAAATAGCTTGAACCTGGGAGGTGAAGGTTGCAGTGAGCTGAGGTGGCGCCACTGCATTCCAGCCTAGGCAACAGAGACTCTGTCTCAGAAATAAATACATAGATTGGGTCACTTCAACACACAGCACTAGGAAGTTTGGGGTAAGGTCATTTCCAAGCCGATGACATGATTTGGAAGCCCTCGTCCAATTCATATAGTCACTCTTCAGCCACCTGAGTTGGCTGTGGCTGGTCAGCCCTGAAGCTCCTGCTAGAGAAGGGGTGGCCAGTACATTTTCTCCAGCTGTCTTTCATGCTGAATGAGACTCAAGAGATTCTTCCACATACTCAGATTTCATAGGATTTTATTTTTCTACTAACACAATCATACAAAGAACAAAGACAGGGAACCTACAAAAGGAAACGGAGTCAATTGTAAATAGCTGTAGTTACTGGTTACAGGGAGTTGACAACACAAAGGATGCCTGGTGCTTGCGTGCAGAGGCTGCAGCCCAGGGCGGAGGCAGAGCTGAGCCCTAACGAGGCGTTTCGTGTGCAGAACTGAGCGGCCCTCAGAAACATCCAGAAGCAGGGCTGTTTTCCAGCCACCAACCAACGTTCAAAGCCAGCACCATGTGGCCGCTGTACCTCTAGCCTGCTCTCCAGGTGCAGGGGACACAGGACCTGCCGGCCCCATCCAGACACGGAGGAGCGTTTTGCTGCTTAACTCATGCTTAGCCAAGGCAGGCAGAGGCTGTGGGAACTGCTGTGATGTCTGGGACACGCTCTGGTCAGCAGCCGTCACTCTACAGCAATGCCAGCCCTAGTGCGGCTCCTCAGAAACATCTGGGGGCACAAGTGCAGTCTCTCCCTTGGGAGACCATGCAAGCCGGACGTAGCCCAAGGCCTGGCCATCTGGGGCCTCTAGAAGCAACCTCTTTATGGACAAACTCATTCCCATGTAACTCCCTGGGGTGTTTAAATAAATAAATACGCCACATAGAAAGGGAGGCCCAAGTCGGTGCCACTGCCCGCAGCCTGCAAATGTGACCACAACCTACAAAGCAGAAACTCATAGCCGAAGTGCAAAGTGTTGGGCCTTTGAAAGCTATCTCTTCAGTGCCACCGCCGCCTCCATGCAAGGCAAAGGCCATGGCAGGGGACGCCCAGGACTCAGCCAGACAGACCTGACACCAGGCGCCACTGCTGTCCGAGGACCTCCCACACGGGGGCCATGTCCTCCTTCCCTGGAGCACCGGGGTGGGGATGGCACGTGTGAGCCAGCTCAGAGGCTGAACTGTGCGCCGTGCTCCTGGGGTGGGGTGGGGTGGGCAGTCCTGGCTGTCGTGGGCCGTGGGGGGAACTCACTGTTCACTCTGCGTGCGTGTGCCCCTGGGGTTCAGTGCATTCGCCTGCGTGAGGCAGTGATCGCACCGGTGGCTATGGGCTGGGCCCTGTCAGTGCTTATGAAAAGAAGTGGCTGGTTTTCTGAAGGCGGATGGAGACTCGGACGGCTGCAAACACAGCCCGGCATGGCAGAGCCACAGCTGGGGGCTCCTTCCCGGAGCACAGGCCCTGAAGAACACAACGTGCTCACCACACACCTGACAGATGATCCACCACGTTCTGGAAAAGCCGAGTTCCCTTTCCAGATGGCCCCGGCCCACGCCTCAGCTCGTGAAATGGGGCCCTGCTGAGCCCAGATGCTCCCGCACGAGGGTGACACAGGCGTGGACAGAGTCCTCCAGCTTCACCGCCTTGAGGTACAGAAACACAAAGACAATCAAGGAACAGAGTGACTCGGAGGTGACCGGGGTCCTGAGCGGAGCCACGGCCAGGGCTGACATTTCACCTTCATCATCAGGGACAGCTTCAGCTCCGGGTGCTCTTCCAAGAATGTTCTGGATGGGGTACAAATGCAACCTAACCACTGGGTAAATCCAGCCGAGGAAAAGAACTTCCAGAAACCAAGGCGAGGGCTCACTAGCTTCTTGTGACCTGCAAGAAGATCCGGCCACGTCCAGGTCACTCCTGTAGCAGTGTCTGCCCTCAGATGCAAGGAAATCGTCCAGCCACGCCCTGATTTGCTGAGCCTGTTAAGGCTGAACAGGACAGCCCTAGGTGACGGGCCTAGAAACTTCCGTAGGAAGCCCCATGGGCAGCTTGGGCGGCATCACTGGGGGACAGGTGTGTCTGCCGTCTGTTTCCCTGGGCCAAGCCCAGGCTGCCCACGCCGTCCTCTGTGCCTGTCCCAGAGTGCCGTGATGCTGTTGGGCGTTAGGAGTAGATGGTGATCACCTCCCGGCCACCACCCCTGACCAGGAGGACTCTGTTCAGCCCCTCAGTCAGGACTTCAAGAAACTCCATGTCTGCGGTCAACAGAATTAAGGCTACAGCTGATCTCACCTGGGTGTGTGTAGCTAAAATCGTGATAGGAGTGAGGTTTTATCCTCTTCCTGGTTAGCTAAGATTTGGTTTGAGAAACCCAGAAGCAAGGCGAAAAGAGAGGTGGGGATTAGAGAGACCCCCAGGCGGGGAGGAGCAGGGCAGGGGAGAGAGGGGCCGGTGCTCAGGAAAGAGAGGGAGCACCATGGCCACAGGGAGGACGAGCAGAGACAGCCCACGGTGCTGACCCCACCCGACGGGGAACCCCAGCCAGGGGACTGGGTCCTCACCAGCCTACAGGGGACCTGGGCCACGGATTCTGACCAGGACACGTGGAGGACATGCCCTCACTGGCCCCAGTTCTTGGTGCCAACCTGGCAGGGATGTGCCAGGCGTCGCCCTGTCTGTGCCAATACACCCAGATGCGGAGTTCTTCCAAACAAAGCACAAATTCCCAAAGCTGCAACCAAGTGTGGCCTTAAAGCCGAGAGCTGGGCTCCTCACCTCCCACCATCGCCAGCGCAGGGTGTGGCTGAGCCCCAGCGGAGGTCCCAGAATGCACAGCTGCTGTGGGGGTACATCACGGGGAGCCTCCCAGCCCCAGGGCAGCCCTGAGCACCCGGGGACAGTGGGGCTGGTACTGTAGGCGGGCCCTCCCTCCCCCATACCAATGCCAGGGTTGGCCCCAACTCTGGCCCCGTCACCACTGGGCTCAGAGCCCCACTGCATCCCGGTCGCAGCTCCCAGGGCCTGGGGCTGAAGGAGAGGCAGGAAGCCAGCCTCACTCCCAGCACCCACAAACCCGGGTCTTAGCGAGAAGCCGCCAGGGGGTGCCCGCACGCCCAGCAGGTACACTGCGGGAAAGGATACAGTTCTCGTCTCCCTGCCGGTTTTTGGGAGGACCTGGCATGTTGAGCAGGACCAGCTGCGCGTCCTGGGACTTGTTGAGGACGACGCCATTGAGCTTCACAGCCGTGTGCATCCGCCTGACGTTGGACTGGTCCCTGCAGGGGGAGGTGGGCACGGTCAGCAGGCGGCGGGTGCACCCCACGCTCCGGACACGAGGCTGAGCCAAGCCCTGATGAGCTGCATTCACACGTGTTGGAAAGGGCTGTGTGCGTCAGGATCAGGCAGATTCTCTGACCCTGAAGGATGCAGAGGTGGCGGCTCCAAGCGAGAGGCGCTGACTGCAGCCAGGGCGGGCGTTCAGCAGCGGGATGCTTTGGCCTCCAGGGACCTAGAACTCAGCCCACTAAGGCTACCAAGCTTCTAAGGGCTATAGTCACACAACACAAACCGCAAGCGCTTTCTTAACTACATCTACGTCTGCACAGCAGGCAGAACAGAGTGGAAGCTGTCTGGGTGTCCCGTGTGCCTGACGCCTTCAAGGCTGACACATTTCTCTTGACATCTACAGCGTTGTCCCTAAATCCCACATCAGACGCTGCCAAACACAGACCCGTCAGGCTGGGCACACATGGCCACCTCTCCGAGGGTCCTGATACAACTGGGTCCAAGGGGCCGGAAGCTCAAGAAGGAAAGGCCCAGAGTCCCCCACACCGGCCTGTGCAGCCATTGCTGCTGAAGCTCCCAGGCCTGACAGGGACAGGGTATGCCGAGAACTCAGCTGGAGGCACAGGCCCACAGTGGCCACTACTGGGGTCCCCTCCTACAGCCCACCCTGCCCCTGCCTGGCCAAGGGCTAAAGGACAAGCACTTCCACCGTGTGGCCGTCCAGCCACCGCCTTCCGTCCTCACTGACAACGCAGCTCTGCTCCACGACCCTCCCTGTCTGCTCTCTGAATCTGCTGTGGCCAGTCCATGTCTCAAAGCGTCCCTGGAGGCCTGGGCCTGGCCACAGCCCCCAAGGAGGCTCCCCAGCCAAGTAGGTTTGGGGACACTGCAGAATCATGCTGTGAGGTGCTCAGGCCCCTGCGGGACAGAGCTTATCTCCCTCTACCCCACGGTCCCCTCCTAGGCAGACCCCTAAACTGCAGCAGAACTGGCGTTCCAGGAGGCCACCTCGGGAAACGCCGGCAGAGTGCAGCCCTAGGGGAGCGCTCACGTTTCTATGTTGGAAAAGCCCGGCCCGTGTACAGACTTGCAAGTCAGAGCGGGTCTCAGGCCAGCTGCAGTCAGTGCAGTCGGGACTGTGGCCCCCTGGGGAGGTCACCAGTGCCCTGGACACAGAGGGGCGGCGGCGGACAGACAGAGGCCGCCCATGCAGGGTCACGGAGAGGCCCCACAGACGCCATCCAGGCTCACGCCCTTTGATCCACTTGACGCTTAAGCCAAATAAACCTGATCATAACCACCAATTTCCAGGAGGAACACAGGGAGAGACCTTCTATCTTCTCTCCAGCTTGGTCTAATTACAGATGGGGTCTCTGTCCACAGCACAGTCAAGGGGCTTTCGTGCCAGGAACTTGGAACTTTGAATTCGACTTCTGGATAGACCACAATTACCAGTGTGTTTCGGGACAAAGAGCAGTTGCAGGAAGTGAAAGCAGGCCAGGAGCACAGGGGGGTTGGTGTGGGCAGCATGTCCACAGCCAGTGAGTGCTGGGGTGAAGCGGGGACCTGGCCCTTGGCTACTGGTGGAGTGTGCCGGCCGCCACAGCAAGGAGGACCAGTGCAGGCACAGGCACAGACACGCACACTGTGTACACACACACACATACATGCAGACACACTGACGTGTACACACACAGGCATACAGTCACACTAATAAACAAGCACACAAACAGGCATGCAGTCACAATGTGCAAACGCGTGCAGACACACTAACATGTAAGACATGCACACTAACATGTACGTGGATGTGCACAGAGGCAGGTACACGTCCACCGGCAGGTGCGCTGACAGGTACACACGAGCACACACACAAACACACAGACATCCGTAAGTGTGCTCCCGGGGACGTCACAGTAAGCCACGCACATCTCACGCCTGCACTGCCCAGAAGAGGTCAGGGCCGACCTCCAGATCTTCGGAGGGCTTCTCCCAGCCCCACCCCGAGGAACTGGTGGGCCAGGAGAGTCAGTGCCATCCCAGACGCACGCCCCACGTGAACACAAAGCCCACGCGTCGTCCATTCAGGCCCACCTTCTCCTGACCCTACAGGCCTGCGGGGACCTGCCCCTGCCCCGGCCAAGGGGAGGCAAGCCCCGGTGCTGGGAGGAGGCACAGGTGCCACCGCGGGTCCCCCAGTGTGTGTGCCTGTGCATTTGTGTGTCAAACCCTACTCCTGGGTCTATGTCGTTCTGCGGCTTTAATTAACATGCTATTCTGAAGGCACTTTCAGATTTACAGAATGGAGCAGGAAGTACAGGGATTCCCTGCACACCTCCCACGTAGCTGCACAGTTTCTCGAGTCTGATTAATTCAGGTTTCGGGGTTAAAGATAAAAAGGGAAGTGCGGCCACTCAGCCAAGGTGTTCCTCACTCAGGCCCCAGGCACTGCCTGCCCACAAGGAAAACATGGCCCAGGCGGTTACTAGCGGGGGCAGGCAGGGGTCAGAGACAGCATCGAGGACTCCCAGGGAGCAGCTTGGGGGTCCGTCCAGGGTACTCCCTCCCACCTGCCCCGGAGCTCAGACGCAGGTAGCTCCCGCCCGAGGGTCCGAACACAGAGAACTGATCTGCACCCCTCTCCGCCTGGAGGCTGGACAGCTTTAACATGGAAGGCATTCCGGATGGGGACGCGACTCAGCTAGCGCCTGACCCAGAAGGACGTGGATGGACTCACTGACAGGCCCCGCGAGGTGCACGCCTCCCCTCCACTCCGGAGCGGCTCGGCCACCTCCCAGGTCTCAGTTCCTGGGCCTCACTTAGGAAGAGGCTTCAGGTGTGTGCTGAAACCACCGTGAACAGAGGGGAGCGAAGGCAACAGGAAACTGACGTGGAAGCCGCGGCAGCTCTGGGTAAGCTCTGGCTGCACGCGGACGCACACAAGCCACCGTGCACGGGGCAGGCACAGGCCTAGAACACGCACACAGACACACGCATGCAGGGCAACCGGGCCCGGAAGGCGACCTGGTTGTAGCGAGTGGACTTACAGGTTTCCCCATTCTCTATGCAGCAGAGAAAAACAAGAGTGCGTTACTGACTTCAGGAGAGAGCACCAGGCTGTTCCAGATATCACGGCTGCCCGGGAGAAGGCCGCCTCGTCCCACCCCACAGGGCCCGGGAGCCCCCAGCCCTTCCTGAGAACCTGGCTTTAGGGTCTGGCTCTGACCCCGGGTGAGAGGTGTCTCTGGCGCTCTCATCCGGAACTCAGAGGCTGCGTCTGCAGAACCAAACCCACACCCCCAAGGACCCTGTACAGCCCTGGTGTTCGCAGCCCAAGGCCACAGGTGGGAGCCTTGGCGTAGGGCAGGCCCTAGGGCCCGACAGCAGCCTGAACCACCCACGGGGTGAAGGCCAGGAATTCCGTGCCCAGTGGCACACGCCTCCTCACCTCCATGGAACAGACCCATCTGCCTGCCGCAGTGAGGCTTGCCTGAGCAAAGCAGGCCTGGCCGCAGGGCTGACTTCAGGGCCGGGCCCAGGTACCAGGAGGACCGCTCGTCACCCAGCTGCGGGGTTAACATTGGGGCCCACCCTAGGTCCTACAAGGACTCCTCAGCACTTGGCACTAGAAGGACCCCTCAGCGCTTGGCACCTAGGTCCTACAAGGACTCCCGGCCTTGGCACTAGAAGGATCCCTCAGCGCCTGGCCACAGGGCTGAACTCAGGGCCCGGCCTTGGCACCAGGACCCCTCAGCGCCCACTCAGGCGGCTCCCCGTTCTCTAACGGGCCCACTGGCCTGCAAGGTTGCCCTGAAGCTCTTCAGTGGTCAGGGAAGGGACTCTGTCCTCACTGCCGGGCCAGCACTGCCAGGATCTGTTCTCCCCAGGCCACACGCACGGACACTCACGGCTTCATGCTGAAGAGGTCTTTGAAACCGGACAGGCTGGTGTCTCTGTTCCTGTACTTCTCAGCGATCAGCTTCTCCCTGGTCCAGGTCATTTGCACCTTGTCTGGCGTAGGCGGTGCTTGGGTCCTGGCTGCCGCTGCGGTGTGGGACGCGGTGTTCCTGTCATGGATCAGCTGGGCCTGGCGGGCCCGGGACTCGGTGAGACTAGCCGGTCTCAAAACTCCTCCGGGAGAGAACGACCCGGGATGCCAGGCGGGAGGTGAGACCAGCTCACAGAACCTAAAGGGCCCTGCGCGCCTGACCCGGGACCCAGCCTGGCGTCCCACACCGGCCCTGCGCCGCCCCCGTGACTGTCTCCCTCCTCCCAGGCTTCCCGACCAAATGCTCACCCCTCACCTTCCCGCCCTGGCCCTGAACTGGAAAGGCCCCACGACCCCGTACTGACAAGAGGGGACACGTGCTGGCAGAGTCTCCCCTCACCTGACGAGGCTCCACGCACGCGGTGTTCACCCCAGACCACCCGCTCGCTCACACGACCAGCACACAGGCGTCCCCGTCTCAGGGAGGCTTGGGGCAGGTGGGGCCGTGCCAGCATCCAGGCCCTGTCCCCGGGGAAGCAGGCTGTGTCTGACCAGCCAGGGGACGTTTGGGGGCCAGCCAGGTTGACGGGGCCCTGTGGGGCACCGCTGGGGCCAATGACAGGGCCGGCCCCCTGTGTGTCACTTCTGACAATCCGAGGAAAATGAAAACACCTTCCGCGCCCCTAGCTGTAGGCGCCAAAGGGGAAGTGGCGCCCTCACCGCGAGGTCACACCAACGGCGCAGCCCCTGGTGGTTAAACACCCTCCTCTGGGTTCTCCTTCCTCCCTGCACCCTTCACACCCTCCGTGCTGTCGCG
The DNA here is from genome assembly GCF_028885625.2 of Pongo pygmaeus. NCBI lineage: Eukaryota > Metazoa > Chordata > Mammalia > Primates > Hominidae > Pongo > Pongo pygmaeus. The sequence continues at coordinate 1,022,653 of NC_072377.2, forward strand.
GCCAGCCTGACAGGTAGGCCAATGGGAGCTCCCAGACACGGGTGCCACCTTGGAAGTGCTATTTATGCACACACCGGAATGGCCACCTCGCCCACTGCAGCTGGAGCCCCGCCTGAGTTTGTGACGCAGCCCGGAGAGCCACTCGTCCCAGGGGCATCAGGAGTTTGTGAGCCCCGGGGTGATTTTAAAAAACCAAAGGCCCAGAGTGATTTCACTGGACCAGGTTCTTCCTCCCCGGATAAAAATGTTTTAACTTGGATGTCGGTCCTTCCCCAAAGGGAAGAGGTTGGCACAGATGGGGGAGGGCCTGGGGCTGCCTCCCTCTCTGGACACGGACAGTGGGCCCCACGACTCTACTCATTGTGGCTGGCGCTGCAGCCACCTCACAGCCCGGCCCGGCCTAAATTTCCCGTGGCCTTGAATGTGAAACCAGAGCCCAAGGGCTGCCTGCTCTCGGCAGAGCCAGCGCCGCCCGCCTGGCCCGAGGGCCACCGTGTAAGGCACTAGAGGGTGCCCACCCAGCCTCTGCACAGCAGCTCAGCCAAACCCCGGCCTCTGCACAGCAGCTCAGCCAAACCCCGGCCTCTGCACAGCAGCTCAGCCAAACCCCGGCCTCTGCAGAGCAGTGACACCTCCAACCCCCACCTGGCCCAGGAGGGGCCCTTCGAGCTCGAGCTTGCTGTTCCCGCTCCCGGTCCCTCCTCGGTCAGCATTTGCTGACCCTCCACACTGAACTTCCCATCAAGCCGTGGATGATTCTTGTTCCTAGCTGGACCCAGGCTGAACCTTGTGACGCCAGGGCGACCCTGCTGGATCTCAGGGACCTGGCCTGGATGGAAACAGAGGATGTGGGTCCTCCCAGACACTCCCGGCTGCCCGGGCCCCCGTGGAAGGGGTCTCTGTCCACAGACAAGCTGGGCGTCCCCCCGTGTCCTGCATCTGTGCCCACCCTGACCTGCCCGGGGTCTGGGAGTGGGCAGGACCGCAGCTCCACGCGCCTTTCTCTGTGGGGGGAGAGCGGTGATCGCTGCTTAGTGATTCCGGCTGTCAGCGCATATGGCCCCACACGCAGACCCGTGGACCACAGGTTCCTGCTGAGGCCGAGGCCCCAGGGCAGGTGAATCCTCCGTCCCTGCCTCCGCTGTCACTGCAGTCTCAGAAAACCAACACCTGCACCTGGTCTGCAGACACAGACACGTGTGTGATGCCAGCTTGGTGGGACCCACGAAGACCCCACGAGGCCGTGACCTCACAGAGCTGAGCGTCCTGCTACCAGTTGATCCCCGTGCCGTCCTCCAGTGCGAAGTGACCACAAAAACGCCTGCCCTTGGGGTCTCACAGTGGCCACGGGGCCCAGGCCAGTGTAACTCGGGTGGACACACCCGGACGTCCTCAGCAGCCACGGAGTCAAAGCCGCTGCAGCTGGGCAGGCAGCTTCCACGCACGGAGGCTGCACAGGTCTGCGTCGGGGGGTGGGGGGGTGGGGGTGGTGGCACCTCCCCTCCAGCTCGCTTCCTTCCCTCCCTGCACACTCACTCTCCCCTCCCACTTGGTCTTGGACAGGACAGAAATCTGTGCACGCTGCGGGGAAGGGCACTGAGGGGCTCCAGGGTTTCAGGCTGTGAGACAAAGCAGCCATTGTAAGAAGCTGTGGGCACTCATCCGGCTCAGAAGCCACTGACCCTGTCAGAGGGCACTGCCCTTGGGGAGGGTCCCCATGTCTCCTGCCTGCATGTTGCTTGGTTAGAAAAGCTAAGTTCAAAGGTCCCGGCCCTCGTCCCTTCCTGCACATGAGCGTGCATCTGGCAGGCTGCCGTTCCTCTAACCAGGCGCCCGCACGCCAGGCTCCGATGAGCTCTGGCTCTGACGCCACTCCTGTGCTCCTGCAGGGCCTCTGCCACCTCCACGCAGGCTGGGGGCTGAGACTGCAACGCAGTACCTGAGGCATGCTCTCTGGAGGACCCTCGTGGGCTGCAGGAGGGTCCCAGAAAAGACTCAGCAAAGCTGGCTGTACTTCTCAGAAAGCCTGGTCTCTGTGGCCGCGGCCCCCACGTACCTCTCGCTCCTGCTCGTTCTTGGACAGCTGCATCTGCTTCAGCATCTGCGACCTCTGTTCCATCATTAGTGTCCTCTCGTAGGTGAAAGCAGATATGTCGTTTTCAACCTAGAAAGTTCCCAAGCACGTAGTGAGCCCAGTGTGCACAGAACCATGGATGGCTCCAACACCACCCGGTACCCAGAGACTGAGCCGCCCTGGGCGGTGGGAAAGGCCACGTGTCCCGGGCCCCACAGGCCCCCTCTGGCTCTCAGGCGCCCCGCCCAGTGGCCAGGAAGGTGTGAGCGCATGATGGGGAGTCACGCCGCACACACGCTCTGCTCATGTCCCTCCTGGGGACCCTCCAACCGGGCACAAGGACAGCCGTGAGGACAAGGCCACAGCCACAAACCAACACAGCACACGCGGCTCAGGGCGAGGCACTGCCCCGTGGGGCTGCACGATCCACGCTCACAGGTGTCATTGTCTATGCTCAGGGGGGCTTGGCACCATGGGAAACCCACCCAGGACACATGGAGAAGCCACAGCACAACCTCAGCGCCCGCTGTGCGGGACCCTGAGTCTCCCCCGCTGCACCCGCCGTGCGGGACCCTGCGTCTCATTCACTACACCTGCCGTGCGGGACCACTGCGTCTCACCCGGAACATCCACAGTGTGGGACCGCTGTGTCTCACCCACTGCACCCGCCGTGCGGGATCCCTGCGTCTCACCCGGAACATCCACAGTGTGGGACCCACCGCACCCGCCGTGCGGGATCCCTGCATCTCATTCACCACACCCGCCGTGCAGGACCCGTGCGTCTCACCTGCCACACCCGCTGCACCTGGCTCATGGGAGTTGGGAGCAGCTGTGCCTGTTAAGCACCAGTATTTAAAACAGCACACCAGATCAGGCGCGGTGGCTCACACCTGTCATCCCAACACTTTGGGAGGCCGAGGCGGGTGGATCACCTGAGGTCAGAAGTACGAGACCAGCCTGGCCATCATGGTGAAACCCCATCTCTACTAAAAATACAAGAAAAAAAAAAATTAGCCAGGTGTGGTGTAGTCCCAGCTACTCAGGAGGCTGAGGCAGGAGAATTGCCTGAACCCAGGAGGTGGAGGTTCCAGCCTTAGGGACAGAGCGAAACTGTCTCAAAACTTTTTTTATAAAAATAAACAGCATGCCAGACTGAATGGCAGCAGCCCACATGCCCCTCTCCAGCCAGGTGACACTTGTCCCTGCGGCCAGGGCTACGGAGGGGTGGGCAGTCCCAGCCCTGCCAGAGACGTGGCTGGGAGCATGAGGGGTGCTGGGAGTTCCAGGTTCCCGGACTTCAGAGCTAACAACCCCTGCTCAGGAGCTGGTGAGCTGCTTCTGGCACCACAGAGGGGCTGGGGGTGCAGCTGGGGCCATGGGCTCACTTTGCCTGTTTCCTCTGGGCCCCAGTGGCCGCTCCACCTGGCCCCCTGGCAGGGCTGGTTCTCCCAGGCAGCATTTTGTTACTATTTTACTAAGTGGTTTTATGACTTGGAAATAACATTATTCATACGACTATTAGCACCAATAATAACCCCTACAACCTTGAACCCGCAAAGCCTTGTCCAAACAAGACAAAATCCAGCCATCGTCCCCGAAGACACAGCCACGTGGAAACTAAGCCCCGTGTACAAAACTGGGCAGAAAACCACCCAGCGTCACGCAGGCCTGCGGCCCTCGGCCTAGGAAAGGTCCTGCAGGGCAAGAGGAAGAGCAGCCCCATAGGACAACTGAGTTCCACGGGAACGGACACAGAAACACAGAAGGTTGTTGGTGAGGCACGAAGCCGTGCCTGGCCTCACTCACAGCCCGACACAAACCAGGAGCGGGCGCTCGGGGCCTCTGCCATACCCAGGGCTGGGGGGCTGGAAGGCTGGGGGGCTGAGGGGCTGGGGAGACCGCACCTCCCAGGCTGCTGCAGGGGCACAGGTGGCTTCCTGGGGGACAGCGTGACAGTCTCTAACCAGCTTTATGTCTTCCCAGCACCCACCTCCAGGAGTCCAGGCCACTGAGGGCCTGCAAAACCATGCGCTGGGCTCACGGGAGCCAGAAGAAACCAGGACTTTGCGGGTTCTGACTTCAAGGCCAGTGTTGTCGGTGTGATCCACGTGGGGTCAGAACCCACAAAGTCCCGGGACCGCCAGCGGGACCGGAGGGGAAGGCACAGCCGTGGATCCGGGTGGGCTGGTAGGGAGCAAGCATGGTTCCATCCAGCACAAGGGGCCCACCAGATCCCCAGGACCCAGAGCTCCGTGCTTGGGGGCCGGGAGCAAGCGCTCCAATGTCAGGCCTCCGCCCATCAACCCCATCCTCTCCAGCCGTGAAAGACGGGCCGAGTCTCTGTCCAGGCCCTGCCTATAGCTGACTGAGGGCCTGTCTGTCCCATGCAACGGCTGCAGCCTGGCCTCACTAACCAGCGCCCCTCTCCCCGGGTCCTGACTGCTGATGTGTGGTTTCCAGCCGTGGGACCGTGAGCCCATCTGGGGAGAACACCCAAAACGGGAGGTGCTCAGAGGTGCACCCACCATGGCAACACCACTGAGGTGTGAGGTCCTGGACGGGGTCCCGGGCCGAGGAGGACACGGGACCATGGGGGACACGGAGATGCCGATGCCGGCTCTAGGGCAACACCCACGCCCGCGTTACACGAGGTGTCAACAAGGGACACACGGGGCTCTGTGCTTTCTGTGATGTCCCGGCGATTCCAAAACCAAGCCTCCTTGACCACCCCGCAAGGCCTGGCAGCCCCTGCCACATCGCCACCGCCTTCTCCTCTCCACCTCACAAGGCCTGGCAGCCCCCGCCACATCGCCACCGCCTTCTCCTCCTCATCCCCCTCTCCACCTCACAAGGCCCAGAGCCTTCTCTTCCCCACCTCCACCTCCACCTCCACCTCCACCTCACAAGGCCCAGAGCCTTCTCCTCCCCACCTCCACCTCCACCTCCACCTCCACCTCACAAGGCCCAGAGCCTTCCCCATCGCCCCCTCCACCTCACAAGGCCCACAGCCCTCCCCGTCCGCCCCCCACATCTCCCCCACCTCCCCCCACCTCCTCCCGTCAAGCCTGCAGGCCTCACCATCTCCACCACCTCCACCTCGGCGCTGATGCGCAGGTGGTACAGGAACACCTGCAGGTCCTTCTTCATCTGGATGCTGTTGTCATCTACCTGGGCCACTGTGAAGATGCGCATCCGGCACTTCCTCCACACCTGGAGATGGGGCGGGCATCACTGCAGGGCCTCGGAGGAGCCCGTCCCGGCCCGCAGCACATGGGGTGGCCGTGCTCCGGCCGGTGTGTCCCCGTCCCCGTCCCCGTTGCGCGCCCCACCTTGTGCTGGCGCAGCAGGAAGGGCAGCAGCATGAGCATGCCGCCGTCGTGCACGATCCACCACACGTCGATGTGGCCCCCGCCGAAGCGCTCCTGGTTTTGCGGAAACGAGTCGACGTTCTTGGCCACCAGCAGAGCCTGGTGCGCGGCGGTGGTGTCGCGGACAGTGTCTGTGGAGAGAGGTGGCCGTCTGCAGGTCATCTGAGGCCAGGGTGTGGAAGGGGCCTCGGCGGAAGTGTCTGGCCTCCCCGGGGACTCACAGCCAGTGCAGGGGCGGGCACGGCGAGGCGAGGGGGGGTCCCCGCAAAGCCCCCACCCTCACTCCGTCAGCTCCTCCAAGGACCAGCCAGAGACTCACAGCAGAGTTCAGTTGCTGGTCATGTGCCCAGGGACTCCCCCAGCCCCTGCGGGGCTCTGGGAGAAGGGGAGGGAGTGCCTGGACACTTTCAGATGGCTGCACCCAGGGCCAGGGCCAGGGCCTTCGACAGCCTCAGAGCACACACCCTCGGGTCGGTGGCCTCGAGGCCCATCGGGACCTGACAGCGCACAGGCCTGGGGACGTCGAGGGGACAGTGAGGGGACGGTGAGGGGACAGCGAGGGGACACGGGATGGCAAGAGGACACGGGACAGTGAGGGAATGGCAAGGGGACACAGAGGGGACAGTGAGGGGACGGTGAGGGGATGGTGAGGGGACGGCGAGGGGACACAGAGGGGACAGTGAGGGGATGGCGAGGGGATGCAGAGGGTACACCAAGGAGATGGTGAGGGGACAGCGAGGGGATGCAGAGGGGACAGTGAGGGGACAGCAAGGGGATGCAGAGGGGACAGTGGGGACATTGAGGGGACGGCGAGGGGACACGGGACAGCGAGGGGACACAGAGGGGACAGTGAGGGGACATGGGACAATGAGGGGACGGCAAGGGGATGCAGAGGGGACAGTGAGGGGATGGTGAGGGGACACAGAGGACAGTGAGGGGACGGCAAGGGGACGCAGAGGGGACGGTGAGGGGACAGTGAGGGGATGGTGAGGGGACACTGACGGGACACAGAGGGGACAGTGAGGGGATGCCGAAGGGCCGCCAGCCACACCTACCCACAAAGTTCTTCCAGGAGAAGGGGTTGTCCTCCTGCTTCCAGGATGCAGGCCAGGCCATGAGCACTGTGTTGTGCTTCAGGCCGCCCAGGCCGGCCGACTGGATCAGGTGGGACATGCCATCCCGCAGGCTGGACGAGACCACCAGCTGGCAGAAGCCCTTGGTCTTCTCTGTGCTCATTAGGGACCGTATGTTCTGCGGGAGACAGGACAGGTTGGTGCTACGGCCCCCAAAAAGCAGGAATGGGGTGCACAGACCCACACCCACCACCCACGGTGGCCAGGGCACCCCCACCTCCTCTGTGGACCCAGCAGGAGGGAAGGCCCGAAGGCTCAACAGTGTGCCCTGGTGCTCCAGGCTGCTGTGTGTGTATGTGTGTGCGTGTGTGTGTGTGCGTGCTCACACACTGGGGAGAGAGACACAGAGCAGGTGTGACTGATGCCACGTGCAGGTGATGTGGAGGGCTGCTCTGGGCACACAATGCCAGGCAGTTCTCTGAGGCGATCCACAATATCCCAGACCCACCCCGTTTACTCGGACACTCTGGGCCAGGTTCATCCACCTGGTGCATCAGAAACACCCGAAAATGGGCCAAATTAGCAACTCTTCAAAGGGAGGCCGTGGGGTCCAGGATGAAGCACCCTAAGAGCAATGGCGGGAGGGTTAGGGGGGACTGCCGTGTGGTCTCCTCCCGGGGTGGGGGGGGTCACTGCCGTGTGCAGTTTCTTCCCAGGGGTGTCTGATAAGGCTGCACCACGGAACGGCTTGACTCCATGGGGTTTGCACATGTGTGGCCGAGGACCTGCCATGCACTGAAGCCATGCATGTGTGGACGCAGGCCTCCCACCCTCTGACCCTCAGGCCCTGGAACCCCAGGGCCTGCCCTGCTGGGTCTCAGCCTTGTGTGGGACCAGTGGCCCCTTCCCACCTGATTGTCCCTTTTGGAGCAAACATGCCTGTCCTGGCTTGTCCCCTGCTGCGTTCTGGGATAACCACTTCCTCACTTCCACATCTACAGACACAGCAGTTTTGTCCAGGATGGACCAGACCCCACATTTCACTGGCTTCTGGTTTGGATACTTAGAGGATGAGATTTGGGAGCTCCGAGCAATGAGATTTACATGAGAGTTGGGACTCAGAGCTGGTCTGTGCAGGGCTGAGACTTCAGGAGACACTGAGATGGGGTGAACATACTGTACATGTGTGGCAGATATGAATTTTAGGGCCGAGAGCTCAATTGCAGTGGGTTGAATGGTGGCCCCAAAAGAGAGGATACCCACATCCCAGCCCCAGGAACCTGAGAATGTGACCTTATTTGGAAAACCTGTCTTTATGGATGTATTGAAGAACCCTGTAATTAGGTTATGATCTTGAGACGCATCCTGGGTCAGAGGTGGGCCCTGAAGCCACTGACAAGTGACCTTACAGGATGAAGGCAGAAAGAGCTCTCAGACTGGGAGGAAGAGGCTGCATGGAGGCACAGACGGAGGCAGAGGGACCGGCGCCCACGGTCGCCCAGGGGCCCAGGAGCTGGAGGAGGTGGGAGGATCCTCCTGGGAGACTCTGGAGGCAGCGTGGCCTGTGGTCTCCTTCATCTCAGACTCCTGGGCTCCAGAACTAGGAGAGAACAGACGCCCTTTGCTGTGAGCCGTGTGATTTGTGTCCTATCACGGCAGCCCCAGGCCACTCAGGGATCAGAGCCACCACCTGCCTCCTTTGCCGAGATTCCAGCGGCCCCTACGTCAGCCTGACTGGTATCCTCACCCCCTACGCTGACTCACACCTAGAGCTCCACCAGCCCTTCACACACAAAACAACATGCAGTGTTCTCCCACGGCCCCGCTCCTTCTCGGGCACCCTTCGCCCTCACCCTGCTCTCCAGACACCTCCACCTTCTGCCCAGCTGCCGGGGCGCAAGACGGGACAGGGTGCAGGGCCAGCAGATATGCTCCTCTTTGAGACTTTTGTTTAGGTCAGGAAAGACCTGAACACGTTACCCCCAAGGGGCACCAGCCAGCAAGCGGAGACAGGGGCCCCAGAGAGGCAGAGACCCGCTGGAGGCAGACGCTGCGGGGTGGACACAGCGGTCTCTGGGCAGGAAGGCCAGCTATTTCAGCAAAGGCCACACCGTAGCCCCTTTATGCGGCTGCGTCTCATCCCCACGAGACCCCTCTGCAGGGCAATTCAGGTTCTCTGTTCTTGTGCCCCCATCTGGCCGGAGAACAGAGCCCAGGGAAACGGCTGTTCGGGATCAGCCAAGTTTGGATGCAGACACTGGAGGGGCCCTGAGGGCCTCCAAGTGCTGGAGCCACGTCACGGGGCCACTTCCTACATGACTGGCTGCTGTGCTCACCCCCAGATGCTGGCTCCGAGGAGTCAGAGCTGGGGATCTCAACTCTCTTCTGGCCTCACTGTTGGGCAAACCACCTTGCAGGACTGCAGGGTTTCAGGAGGACGCAGCACTGCCCTGGCCTGGCAGGAACTCAGCACTGTGTCGGGGGACCCTGTTATCACAAGTCCCTGCACCTGCCCGGCGCAGCAGTCACAGGGGACTCCATGCAGACAGACCTCAATCCGGAGGACAACAAGCCCTTTACAAGTGGGGAGCAAGAACGCCAGGGCCTTAAGACCCCTTTTATGCCAATCAGTGCCACACAGAACAGAGCACAAGGGCGCGCATGAGCCTCCTGGGAAACTGCATGAGTCGAAGCTGCACGCTTCTTAGAGAAATTTCCATGCTTTACAGACTTGCCCAGACCGGGTGCCGTGGCTCACACCTGTAATCCCAGCACTTTGGGAGGCCGAAGCAGACGAATCACTTGAGCTCAGGAGTTCGAGACCAGCCTGGCCAACGTGGCGAAACCCCGTTTCTACTAAAAGTACAAAAATTAGCTGGGCGTGGTCGTGGGCACCTGTAATCTCAGCTACTGGGAGTCTGAGGCAGGAGAATTGTTTCAACTCGGGAGGTGGAGGTTGCAGTGGGCTGAGATGGCGCCACTGCACTGCAGCCTGGGCAACAGAGGCAGACTCTGTCTCAAAAAATAAATAAATAAAAACTAAAAAACAAATAAATAAAAGATTTGCCCAGATTTCTCTAATTTCACACTAACGTAGCCACGATGGAGGAGAACACAGCTCCCCAGGGCAGTGCAGCCCCAGAGGCAGCCAAGGGAAGGCGGGGCCTGCGGCTGGCTCCAGCCCTCGCAACCAGTGCAGCCAAGGGAAGGCGGGGCCTGCGGCTGGCTCCAGCCCTCGCAACCAGTGCAGCCAAGGGAAGGCGGGGCCTGCGGCTGGCTCCAGCCCTCGCAACCAGTGCAGCCAAGGGAAGGCGGGGCCTGCGGCTGGCTCCAGCCCTCGCAACCAGTGCAGCTAAGTCACAGCCAAAGGCTCACTGAGAGCAGTGGGGGCAGGGTGGGCTCGGCCTCCCGTCCTCGAGAGCGGGCTCCTGTCTGAGGCTGCCCCAGACCCCTCAGCCGAAGGGCTGTCGGACAGAGAGGATCTGCTTGTGAGCTGCGTTAACGTGAGAGTGTAAGTGAGCGCAGCTCTTCCCGTGGCCGTGAAGACTGTGGCAGAGCGTGGCGGGGGGTCCCGTCATCCCCCAGTCACTGCTATCCCTGCCCTGTCCCTCATGCGCACAGACGCGCCCTCACACACACCTCCGGGGAGGCCAGCAGGGCAGTTCCAACTCCGGGATTCCTCCTAAGAGCATTCCAGCACGGGATAAGAAAGACGGAAAGGGACATATGGGGACCGGGACCGTGAACATCCCCCCGAAAACCACGATACCTAAATCCACGGGTTCACAGTCCATAGCAGCTAACGCCTGAACCCGTGGTGAGCCATGACGCCGCTGTCAGGGAAAGGGAAGGCACAGAGCATCTCCCGTCTTCCCTGGAAAAGCGAACCTGTGCAACAGCCTGAGAGGGCGGCCGTCCACGTGGCCAAGGTGGGGCGAGGGGCCGGGGCCATTTTTTACCTCCATGGGATCCTGGCCCTAGGCCATGCCACCTGAGGCTGCTACCGTCCACGTGCCCACAGCTCCCCTGAGCAGCGTTCCCACCCCTAGGCTGACCACCCGGACCCGGACGGGCCTCAGTGCGGCTGTGGTTGTGCAGAGAAACGGACGGGGGGGCCGGCTGCAGATGCCTGGACGCACCCACAAGGTCCCAGTGGGGGCCTGGCAGCAGGGAGCTGGCTCCCAACCCACAGCGAGGACAGAGGGGGCACCCGCATGGGAGGGACCTCGGACACACACCACTGCAACAGGCACTAGGTGTAGGCCCCATAGACTCCCACACACACGATGGGGAAGAAGGAGGCTCCAGGCGCCCGCGGCAGCCAGCTCTGCCTGGGAATGAGGCGCCCTTGGCAGGAAAATCACGCAGGTGGGCACTCAGAAGCTCCCTGCTTTAGCAAGAAATACAGAAGTAACTCCAGGTGACGTGACGGGACCCCACAGGCTTTCATCGTGTCATCATCCCGTTTCCGGACAGTGCGAAGCTTCCCATAAGAAGTTTGAAAATCAGAGAAATGAAGACACGAAGTCTCAGACCCCGATGTCCTGGGGCAGCCGACTACAGCAGCAGGGCCCAGAGCTGGCACCAGCATGCTACACGCCCGGGGCACTCACCCGTCCCTCCCCACAAAGCTCTGAGTGGGCAGAAATTCATCAGCACACGGGCATCACGCTTACGCAGCCCCCTGTGAGCCTGAACAGCAGGAGACTGAGCTTGCAGCAGAACCATGACCACGGCTCTGGAAGGGGCTCACCCTCTGGACGGGGCTCACCCTCTGGACGGGGCTCACCCATGGCAGGAGGAGGCGGTCCCAGGGTTCGCCCTTGGAAAGCTAACGGCCCTCAGTGCCTCCCAAGCTTCCCGGGGTGCGGCTGGTGCTCCCAGGCCTTAGCACGCTGCTCTGAGCTCAAAGCCACCGCCATGGCTAAAACACAGCAGCGCCACGCACGACACCGTGTTGACACGCTGTAATGAGGACATGCCAGGGCGCGCTTCCTGTGCAGCTGGGTTGGGAAAGAGGCCTGGCCCCCAGACCCCGCCCGGCCCACCTCCTCGGCCCGCTGAGCCTCCATGTGCTTGTCCAGGTACGTCCCCTCCAGCACCGAGCCCACGATGGTCAGGCCCTTGCCGGCCTTCAGCTGCGACGTGAAGGACAGTAGGCGGGGGTGCTTCACGGCCTGCTCCGCGTCCAGGTTCAGCATCACCAGCACCTGGGGCCTGCAGCGGGTGTGGGGCGGCTGTTACCACGGCAATGCTCACCCGGGCACGGCCCATCAACAGGCAGGGCAGATGGGACGGGTGGGGCACATGACACAGGTGGGACAGGGGATACATGACAGACGGGACAGGTGACAAAAGGGGCAGGTGACAGATGGGATGGGGAAACAGGTGACACAGGTGGGGTAAGTTGAACAGGTGATAGGTGAGACAGGCCACACAAGCCAGGTGGGACAGGCAGGGCCGATGGACAGGTGGGCACTAGCCAGGCAGGACAGGTGAACAGGTAGGTTAGACAGGTGGGACAGGTGACATGCTGGACAGGTGAGACAATGGCGCAGGACACACACCTGAGGCCCCTGCCAAGGCCCTGAGGGGACAATGGCCCAGGACACACGCCTGAGGCCCCTGCCGAGACCCTGAGGGGCAGAGGCTTCCCACAGATGGCCTTTGCTTCAGCAGGAGCCACCCTCTCCCACCCCAAGCCCAGGGCTGTGCCGGCAGAGGGGCCAGCTCCCCACACCCCCACCCTGCAGCAGGGACACCCCCGGCGCTCCAAGGCCCCCAGCTGCGCGATTCGCTGGGCACCAGGCAGTGTTCACACTCCAGACCTTGCCTGAGCAGCTGAAGGCGAGAGGCCCTTGAGACTCGAAGGTCCCCACTCAAAGGCCGACCTCAGAAACGGCTCTTCCGTGCGTCTGAGGACCATGGGGCATGGGCGGTGCTCACCTCCAGTTCTTGGTGTGGGGGGGACCGTGCTCCACACGCAGCAGGGCATAGCGGGCGGCGTTCAGGGACAGGCCACGGATGCCATCGCCCCACTCCTTCTCGGCCCTGCGGGAAAAGAAGTCGGGGTTTGTCCAGCCGCATGCCTGGAGGCTTCTCTCCCATCTGGGAAAGAGGGGACTTCTGGGGGCAGGTGAGTTGGGGCAAACAGGACCCCCGGAAAAAGTCCCTGGATGAGGAGGGAGGCCTCCGTGTCCACCCTTGCCCTCAAGGGAGCCCATCCTAGGAGCCACCGGGTCAGAGGGTGCCGTGGCTGTGGAGGGAACGAGGTTTACGTCCAGCACGAATGAGGTGCCTTCCTCACAGGGCCGGGGGCAGGAGGCCCGTGACAGGGAAGTGGCTGGACCCCGGGCACGAGGCGGGTGCAGGTGGAGGGAGGGTGGGTGCTGGGGCACAGGGAAGGACGCCTGTGGCTGCCGAGTGAGTACAGACACAACCTGGGGACACCTCGCGAGACACGTAGCAGGAATAGTCAGCCGTGGGCTCACCGCCTGCTGAGGACGGCACGAGACAGAGCTCCAGGTTGGAGACCCCGTCCACGAGTGCAGGCACCTCGGCCTGGCTGGAGGCGGGAGGGAAACCCCAGCTTTTACAACACAGCCCACCTGGACGTGCTCCTAGCTGCTCCTGGGAGGGCACACGACGCTCGAGCCCCAGGGAAGCCCCTCCAGGGAGCTGCCCCAGGCGTAGTGTGAGAGGAGCCCACCCTCCCGTGCGCCGGGTCCGTGAGTGGGGGCTGACAGCGCTTACCCACGGTACTCGATGTACTTGTAGATGCAGCCAGCGATAAGCATGGCGGACAGCGCGTAGTACCAGGAGCAGATGAACATCAGCGCCAGGCACAGGCTCATACCCAGGAAGGACAGGGTCCTGAGGGCAGGGCAAGTGGCTCAGGGGCGGCCCAACGCCATGCAGCCCCCACACCTCAGCCACCGCCACACAGACACTGCCCCTCCCTCAGTGAAACTCTCTGTTAACACTAGGAAAACAGTTACTGACGCCTGACGACCATGCCTGTATTCAACCACCTCTGAGGGGTGACGTGGCTCCCTGGGCCCCTGTGGGAGCTGTCACTCCAAGACCCAGTACACAGCTCCAGCTCCCAGCGTGCACACAGCACCTCGGCTGTGCATGCAACAAGGGGCTGAAGCGTCCACCCAGCGCCTGATTCCCGGGGAGGGGAGTTAAGAAGACCCACAGCCCTGATGGGCTATGCCCCAAGCCTGGGGAAGGCTGGGCTGACCACGGGAGGTACAAGGCGCATGCAGACACCTGGGCATCCTCGTAACCAGAGGCCTTCCCCCGGTGCAGAGGCAAAGACAGGCCACAGTCTCATCAGCTGCGCAGGGGCTTACTCCGCAAACGAACACTCAAGGACCCTCTGGGGTCTTCAGGCCCAGGGCAGCTGGCCTTGCAGAGCCACCCAGTGTCCCAGCCTGTGGGGCCCCTGACGCCTGTGCTGAGCAGCCTCACCGGTGGCAGAAGCACCCAGTGTCCCAGCCTGGGGGGCCCCTGACGCCTGTGCTGAGCAGCCTCACCGGTGGCAGAAGCACCCAGTGTCCCAGCCTGTGGGGCCCCTGACGCCTGTGCTGAGCAGCCTCACCGGTGGCAGAAGCACCCAGTGTCCCAGCCTGTGGGGCCCCTGACGCCCGTGCTGAGCAGCCTCACCAGTGGCAGAGGCACCCAGTGTCCCCAGTCTGCGGGGCGCCTGATGCCTGTGACTGAGCAGCCTCACCAGTGGTAGAACTTGAAGCGTGGACGCCAGTTGGGGGTACGTAGCAGGGTCTGCACGGCGCAGGCCAGGTTCACGAACAGGTAGCACATGAGGAAGAACCTGCAGGGACGGCCGGCCACTGACAGGGGCCCGCTGGGCCCCCCTGAGCCCCCAGTCACTGCCACCTGGGAGACCACCCTTGTCACTGTCCCTCCCACCTGCGCCTGGTCTCCCATGTCTGTCTCTGCACGTGAGCTGACTCAGACTGATTCCGAATCAGGCCCCCTCAGGCTCCAGCCATCCTGTGGGCACCTGGTCCATCAAGAGATGGGCCATTGTCCCTTCCCCAGGAGCCGTCTGTCCAGCCACACTGTCCCCGACTGACCCCAGCGGACGCCTGTCTGGAGGCCTGTGCACCTGCCTTCCCCAGCGCAACTCCCTTCCCGGCAGGCTCCTGACTGCCCACGGGTGGCCCTGCCTGTTTACTGCTTGTCCTGAGCAGGACCTCCCATCCACACTGCCCCACGCTCCAGGCCCATACACCCATCCCCAGGTCCCCGTCCTGTGGGGGCTCACATGGAGAGGATCGGGGCCACGCTGTCCAGAGAGGCGATGAGGATGCCAGTCTCGCAGATGAGGACTGTCAGCAGCAGCGCCCACGTGGGCTCCCCATTGGCCTTCCCGTGGCCAAACACCTGCAGGGAGAAGGGCAGGAAGATGGGGCAGTGACACCACCCTTTTAGGAGAGAAGCTGCAGGCTGGTCAGATCTAGCCCAGATGAATCTTAAAGACACAGACCAGCAGAAACGCCTTTCACAGTAGGTCCCCGGGACATCACCCGGCCGGCCGGGGAAGAGGCCCTGACAAAGGGCTGCAGCCCGGGAGGCTTCAGAGCTGTGCCTACACTGGGCTTGCCTGCAACCTGTGTGGCCCCAGCCTGTCCCCCACCTGCCTCAGTTTCCCCAACCACACAACACAGGACTACTGTCTCCAGGGCACTCGCGGTTCCCCAGACCCTGTGGTGACCTTTCTCATCAGGCCACCCTCACCTCCCAGAAGCTGAGGCCCATGGAGCTTGTGTGCCTGTCCCCTTCCCGGACACCATGCCCTAGGCCCGGCTGGAACTGAAGATGCAACCACACAAAGGCCCTGCAGGTCGGCACCCTGCTGAGGGACCAGTGATGGGCGAGGAGGGCTCTGCCATCCACGACCTTCCCACAGCTGCCCCTGGGCCCAAGTGGCAGGAGGAGCCACAATCCGGCAGCTCTGGGCACAGCACACGGACAGGACCCATGCGGGCGTCTGTGCAATCCTCAGAGCAGCCACACACTCTGGCTGCAGGTGGCTGATGACACCACCTCCCACGGGCTGAAGAGCTCAGCCACACAGAGAAAGACGTGGCAGGCAGGCAGGCAGGGGGCTTCTGGCCAGACAGCAGACCAGGCACCTCTGGACCCGAGGCTGCGGGCCCTCATAGCCGCTCCTGACACACCCGGGGCCGTGTTCGGAGGGATCTGCAGGCAGGAGGGCTGGAGCTGCCTCTGACCACCACCCACCTCCCGCCACTCCTATGCTGTGTGCAGCGAGCGGCCAGGGGCAGAATGGCCACCACGGGGTCCAAGCCGCACACGGCACTGTGAGGGTCCCGCAGGGGAGCAGAGCCCCCGACCCTGACCTTCCAGGGTCCCCGCTCCGAGGGCACGGGACTCACCTGCAGGAAGGGGATGATGCCGTCACGGGCAATGGCCTGCAGCAGGCGCGGTGCCCCCGTGAGGCTCTGCAGGCCAGCGCCACAGGTGGAGAAGAAGGAGCCGATGACGATGACCCAGGGGGAGGGCCAGGCCAGCATGCCGATGACCAGGTTCCCCTGCAGGGCCTCCCCGAACCTGCAGGCAGGCGGGCGGGCGGCTTTCAGAAGTGAGCCTAAGTCAGACGAAATGTCTTCTCCCACCCAGAGCGAGGGGCCCAGTGCAGTGGGGGCGACTCCTTGGAAAGCTGAGGCCCGGCCTCCAGTCCCCGTTGGCTGAAACCTCCACCAGGCTCTGCCTGGCATGGCCAGAATGCTCTGGAGGGTCTTCAGCGGGGGAGGGGTCCTGCTCACCTCAGGGTCGCTCTTGGGAGCAGGGAAGACCCAGCCTGGCATCAGCTTCAGTCAGGGACCACCCAGGACCCCCGGGGCCTTGGGGCTGCCAGACAGGCATGCCCCACGAGGATGCAGGGTCAGTGATGACCTGCCTGGGACCCCACTACTTCCCCACTTGGCAGCAGGGCTGAGGGATCTCCCAGGGCCAAGCCTCACCCATCCACACCCCTGTGGCCTCCTCAGGAAGGGCCTAGGCCCCCAGCCGCACCAGGGCTTGGAGTTGGCTCTGAACGGTTCCCCAGGCCCTAGGCTCCAGTGGAAGAGATGACACATCAGACCAAGGGATCCCAACCCTGGGACCAGGATGCCTTCAGCTCTGCACACGGACATGAAGTCCTAGGGCGATGTAATTTCAAAGCCGAATTCGTCCTCAAGAAAACCTGTGAAGACTACAGGCTTTGCAGGAAAACTGCAGGTGGAAACGTACTTATCTCGTAAGACCACGCCTTCGATGCAGGCCCCAAACAGCACAATGCAGGAGAGATCTACAGCTCTCGTCAAGGAAGGGCGGGTCTGCGGGTGCAGGGTCCTCAGGTACGGGGGGTGGGGGGGTGGGGAGATGCACTGGCCAGCGGGCCGCAGGCTCCAGGTGGGCAGGGACCGTTCTGCATCCCATCCCATCCCAGGCACGTCCTGTCCCCTGTGTCCTCAGCACGTCCTCCTGGGGCTCGGTCCAGCCCCACAGAACGAGGCCCTGGGGTGGTGGAGACACACCTGGCCTGGTGCTTGACCGCCAGGGATTGACAGGGGACCTCACTGAGGGGACAATGCTCGGCTGGAAAGAGGTGGCCTTGGGATTGAGAAGCCAGAGGCCCCGCGGGCCCAGCCTGCCGGCAGCACACACCACACACTGCTGTGCATCACTGTCCACACGTGGCAGCGTGACTGCTTCTGTTCTATCTACGATTGCATCACACAGTGGTGAAGAAGCCAGGGTCCTGACAGCAGCCCCTGCCCCGTCTCCCAGGGAGGATGACGTGGTCAGAGCACGGCCTAACTTGGGAAGTCACATGCCGGTGGCCGAGGGCACGATGCTGAGCCGGGGAGGGCACGGGGGCCTCCTCCCAGACAGAGGCTGGAACCCTCGCCTCCCTCGCCTACACCCCGCCAAGGATACAGATGAAAGACGTGGTCACTATGGCCAGGATGGTCCCCGTGGGGATGGACTTCTGCGCATCCTTGAGGTCCCCGGACCGGTTTGAACCCGCCATGATACCTGTGAACATGGAAGATGCTGCCAAGACCCATCTGAGGAGTCAGTGCCATGTGATGGCAGCCCCTGCCCGGAGAGCCGGAAAGGCGGTCTCTGGGGAGACCCCGAGGGTGAGCTGCGCCCGAGGCTGCAGTCCAAGCTCCGCTGGCCCACGCCGCAATACCTCGGCTGGGTCGATGCCGGCCCAGGCACGCAGACAAGCCCCCACGTCTACCGCTCCCCTGGATCCAAGGATGAGGCCCGACCCCGACACTGACCCCCACGCCCCCCACACCCAGGGCTTCTTTGGAGGCTGCGTTAATCCCTCGGCCAAGGGTCAGCCCAGGGATGGTGCTGAGCAATGGCTCACAGGCCCCCGGGACCTAAGGACTTTCGGAATGAGACCCTAGAACGACTCAGCCCAGCCAGCCAGGCCAACAGACGCTGCGACCCCTCCGGCTGCGGCACCACGTGGACACCACCTTGCTCTAGGGAGCCACGGCCAGGGGTGTTTCCGCACAATCAGGTTCCACAAAGCACCAGGAAGCCGGGTCGGTGGGGGCCACTTGACACCCGGCTCAGTCCCATCCAAGGCACAGCCTGAAGCGCCCGTGCTCGGGGTGGCCTGGGAGGCGGCAGAGCGCACAATCCAGTGCCGCGGAGACACCCGGAGCCACGCAGAGGCTCTGCCCCCATGCCTTCCACCCACGGCACTGAGCGCACGCAGATGGACGGGGGAGGCTGGAGCGGAGGTACAGGGCGAGGACCCCAGGCAGATCGCCCCCTCCATAGCAAAACGGGCCCACCTTCAGAGGAGGCGAGGGAAACACGAGACGCCAGCGCTGTGGCCGGGCCCTGCGGCTGACCCTGAGCTCTAGGGCTTTTGGATGCGCTGAGATGAAGTCTGGGAGCAGACGTGGGAGGGACCGGAAGGGACCGGAAGGGCAGCCGCACAAGCAGCCAGCGCCTGTCAGGGGCGTCCCGACAGGAAGGCCGAGTGGCGACAGCTGGGGGGGGGGCGTGTGCGTGTGACTCGGAGAGCACGGGGCCTGGCCCCACCCCCTGGAGAACAACCAAAGGCCCCACCCGCCTCCGGAACAAGGCCCACTGTTTGAGGAGGACATAGAGGGCCGAGGTCCCCGGCCTCTGAGCTCGCACTGAGGCCACTCCTACGTGTCTCCTAACAGCCTGCCAGGTGTTCCCAGCAACCCTACAACAGCTTCTCCTGACACAGGCCTGCCTGGGAGAGCAGCAGACAGGCTTCTTACAAATCCATGAGGACACAGGGCAGAGAACTCAGCCACTTCCCCTGAGCCAAACAGGCAAGATAAGCAGCGGCAGGAAGGAACACACCAGAGAGAAAGAGACAGAGAGAGAGAGAGAGAGAGAGAGACAGAGAGACAGACAGACAGGGAGGGAGGGAGGGAGGGAGAGGGAGACACAGAGACAGAGAGAGGCAGACAGAGAGAGAGGGAAAGGGGTAGGGGGAGAGAGAAAGAGAGAGTGCAGGAGGAGAGAATGACAGAGACAGAGAGATGGACAAAGAGAGACAAAGGAAGAGAAAGAGAGGCCAGGCGCGTTGGCTCAAGACGTCTGTAATCCCAGCACTTTGGGAGGCTGAGGATGGCTTGAGCTCAGGAGTTTGAGAACAGCCTGAGCAACGTGGGGAGACCCCCTCTCTACAAAACATACAGACATTAGCCGGGCGTGGTACCGTGTGCCTGAGGTCCTGGCTGCCCCATCTCTACAAAAAATACAGACATTAGCCGGGCGTGGTACCGTGTGCCTGAGGTCCTGGCTGCCCCATCTCTACAAAAAATACAGACATTAGCCGGGCGTGGTACTGCGTGCCTGGGGTCCCAGCTGCTTGGGAGACTCAGGTGGGAGGAATATTTGTGTTTAGGAGTTGAGGCTGCAGTGAGCCGTGATCACACCACTGCCCTCCAGCCTGGGTGACGGAGCAAGACCTTGCCTCAAAAAAGAGAGGGAGAGAAAGACAGAGAAGGAGACAGCTGGAGCCGCGGGCTCACCCGTCACGGAGAGAAGGAGAGAAAGACAGAGAAGGAGACAGCTGGAGCCGCGGGCTCACCCGTCACGGAGAGAGGGAGAGAAAGACAGAGAAGGGGACAGCTGGAGCCGCGGGCTCACCCATCACGGAGAGAGGGAGAGAAAGACAGAGAAGGGGACAGCTGGAGCCGCGGGCTCACCCGTCACGGAAGGGAAGTAGATGCCAACCAGCAGGGTGAACGAGGCCGCGATGTCGGTGAGGACGTAGGGCAGAGCGCTGGCGCGGCTCTCCTCTGCCACGGGCACCGAGGGCACGCCTTTCTTCTCCACAAACGCCCCCGCATGTGCGTACGTACTCCACAGGTTCTCTGCCGGGCAAGGAGGATCCCATGGGTTTCTGGCACCTTCTGTCCAGTGTCCCCGCCATGGGCCGCCCTCTCCCCGGCAGGTGCCACTGGTGGCCGGAGGGGAAGGGTCACAGCTTGCGCGCTGCAAGCAGGCTCCAATTCAAACAAGCTTTTGAGATGGTACCTCTGGGAAAGCTACCTGTCTGCGTCTACAAAGGGAAGGTCAGCACTAAAGAGAAGCCTCATGTGGGGGACAACATAAGGTCCTGGAAAGCCCGGGCTTCCCATCTCGGGTTCTGGAAAGCCTGGGCTTCCCGTCTAGGGTTCTGGAAAGCCTGGGCTTCCTCTCTCGGGTTCTGGAGAGTCTGGGCTTCCCCTCTCGGGTTCTGGAGAGTCTGGGCTTCCCCTCTCGGGTTCTGGACAGCCCGGGCTTCCCCTCTCGGGTTCTGGAAAGCCCGGGCTTCCCGTCTCGGGTTCTGGAAAGCCCGGGCTTCCCGTCTCGGGTTCTGGAAAGCCCGGGCTTCCCGTCTCGGGTTCTGGAAAGCCCGGGCTTCCCGTCTCGGGTTCTGGAAAGCCCGGGCTTCCCGTCTAGGGTTCTGGAAAGTCCGGGCTTCCCGTCTCGGGTTCTGGAAAGCCTGGGCTTCCTCTCTAGGGTTCTGGAAAGTCTGGGCTTCCCGTCTAGGGTTCTGGAAAGCCTGGGCTTCCTGTCTTGGCTTCTGGAGCAGGTCTCGTGTACCCTGCCAGGGGTCCTTTTCCTTCAACCCCGAGGCAGGTCCAAGGTAGCCTCTCATCAGGGAAGGACGCACAGAGGGGGATGTTACCACCCAGCCACCACTCCCTCATTAACACAGCAAGTTCCCCACACACGCTGCCAGGAGGTCATGAAAATAAATCCATGGCATTAAGACCTGCTTGCTGACTGTGACGGAGGCCGTCTCCCTGCCACACCGTGTTTGGCTGCTATGGCTCTGCCAGGGGTGTGTACAGGGACCCCCAGGCTCATCAGCAGCAGCTGGGAAGGGGCTCGGCCAGGCAGGAGGAACTGGGGCCCTGAGAGTGACTCTAAGGTGACAGCAGCCACCAGGGCCAGCGCCTGCTGCCCCCGCCACCCCCCAGCGCCTGCTGCCCCCGCCATCCCCCAGCGCCTGCTGCCCCGCCACCCCCCAGCCCCAGCTGCAGCCCTGCGGGCCTCACCCAGGAAAACGCCACTGGCCGCGCCTGGGATGCCCTGGATTTCGGTGACATTGTTCTGGATGAAGTACTCGTCACAGGTGGCGCTGGGCTGGGAGCCGTTGCAGAAGAGGCCCCAGAGCGCAGAGGTGGCTGAGTTGTTGTGAATGACGTAGGCCTTGATGCAGGCATCGAAGCTGCGCCGTGACAGTGTGCGGTTCCCCAGGAGGCAGACCCTAGGGCCGGACAGGGAGGCACGGCACGTGTGCTGCCACCGAAGTGGCTTTTACTGCCCCACCCAGCTCCCCCAACGGGCACCCGTGGTGTCACCCACGAGTGGCTCCTGGCACCCTACACCTCCTAAGACAGGAAGGCCACAGATCACGCCAGGGACCGGGGACTGGGGACCGGGCCAGGCTGCAGCAGGAACGCAAGGGCCACAGATCACGCCAGGGACCGGGGACTGGGGACCGGGCCAGGCTGCAGCAGGAACGCAAGGGCCACAGATCACGCCAGGGACCGGGGACTGGGGACCGGGCCAGGCTGCAGCAGGAACGCAAGGGCCACGGATCACGCCAGGGACCGGGGACTGGGGACCGGGCCAGGCTGCAGCAGGAACGCAAGGGCCACGGATCACGCCAGGGACCGGGGACTGGGGACCGGGCCAGGCTGCAGCAGGAACGCTGTACCGTACAGCCGTCCCCTCATCCATGGTTCAGCCACCCATGGTCCAAACGTGCTAAATGAAGCGTTCTAGACATAAACAATTCACACGTTTTCCACCACGCGGTGCTGAGTAGTGCGGTGGAACCCAGCAACCCCCCCGTGCCAGCATAGCCACGCTACAGCCACTCCCTCCCCGAGGCCCTCAGTGGCGTCCTGGCCAGGTCAGCTGTCACGATCTCAGTGTCTGAGTTCAAGCCACCCTCGTGCCACGTGCCAACAGCCAAGAGCACAGGAGTGCCGCCCCCGACGTATAAGCCAGGCCTGTGTGTGGAAAACAGTCTACACAGGGCTGTGGCTTCAAGCATTGGCGGGGGGTCTCAGGACGGGTCCCCAAGGGGAAGGGCAGCGGTGCTTCCCTAAAACAGGCTTGTGGGGTTGCGGCTGTTCTGCCTCCTTCTGTTCTGCGGTCTCTATGAGGCTGTTCCTTCAGGGGCTCCCTCCACGCGGAGACGGCAAAACCGCGGGAGCCTCAAGGGGCCCGGCTGCTGGCCCTTTCTGGACCTGCTCCCTGCGGGCTCTGGTGGCCACTCCCCTGTTCCAGGACCCTGGGCCGCCTCCCAGCTTCTCCTCCAAAAGGACAAGAAAAGAGCCCCTCCAAGCACCTCTGGGAGGGAGAAGAGACCCAGGCCCCAGCAGCAGCCAGGGCCACACCCACGACGCTCAGTGCACCTGACCGTGCTCAGGGCCGCCGGCCACCCCTGAAACCTGCCAGACCCCTCACCAGCCCTCCTGCCACTGAGGAAGATCTTCTTCTCAGACCCGGCCACGAGAGTACCTCGGCCCACCTCGCCGTTGGGTTTCCCGTAATCCCCAGAACGAGCCCACAGGGGTTCCCGCCGTGGTCACACCCAGTCCCAACCCTCATGGGGAGCTCGGCATCAAGGATGATGGACGAGAGGCGAGCAGAGCCCACGGGACCCGGCCCCAGCCCCACACACCACCCACGGCTCAGAGGCCCCGAGACTCACGGGATGTCCGGGGGGTCGAAGGCAGACTTGATGACGCCGGCATAGATGGCCAGGATGGACAGCACGACACAAGCCAGGAAGACCAGCGCCAGCTTGTTGACGTACTTGACGCCCACGAAGACCACCAGAGCCATGAGCACGAGCGTGCACGTGCCGTACACACGCATGTTGTGCAGCATGGCGGCCGCCTCGCCACCCGCAGCCTCCGCCTGGAAGATGGCCGCACCCGGGGAGATGTACGTCTGCGAGAACAAGGCGGGTCGGGAGGCCGTCCCCGGACACAACTCCCCAACGCCCGTCCCTCCCGCAAGCACCCCAGCGCCACACAGGGGCCTCCTCCCAACAGGTGTTGAGGCCATCGGGAGGCATCCGTGCTGGACGGAGCCCGCGGGGGTCAGCGCACAGGCAATGGACGGCCAGGGGCCTGAACGTTTCCCAGGAGCCACCCAGGAGGCTTAGAGTAAAGCAACTTCAGGACCCGGGGCATCCGCACGTCGGCACTCAAAAGAAACACCTTCTGCTAAGAGGAACGTGACTGCTGCCCAGAGAGCTCAGCCCACCCCGGCTGGACGTCCTGGACAAACACTGGGTCTGACCACGCCGGCTGGGGGCAACCTCTGTTCTGCCCAGATTCAAGGGACGGAGATGTGAGACGGTGCTGCTCAGCTCCCTCAAGACCAGGACAGGACTAGGATGCAGCAGGCATGGATGGCATGGCACCCACCCCCACCAAAGGGGATCCTGGGAGTATGGCAGCCATGGCACCCGGGGCAGGCGGAAAGACAGAGGGACATGGCCAGGGGACTCGGGTTGGGACGGGTGTGTATGCGACCCCACTGAAAGGTTTCAGAACCTTCTTGGCCATGTGGCTCTCTTCAGGAGCCCAGGAGGCCGGGAACCAGGTCTGGCAGCAGAGGGAGGGGCAGAAAGACTGGGGACAGGGGCTCAGATGGGCATCTCTGAAACCCTGCAGGGACAGCAGGTTTCAGAACCTCAGCAGGAAGGACAGCACCCGTCGGCCAGAGAAGGGCGGTTCCTGTCCCCACGAGGACCAATGAACTCGGGCAGAGAAGGGCGGTTCCTGCCCCCATGAGGACCATTGGGCCTGTTTTGAGAAGGTGATGACATCACCTGGTTGTACATTGCTGGGCTCTGTGACCCTCGGCCAAGTGCCCAAATCAGGCAAGGAAGAGGCTGGGATCCTGGCAAGAGGTTCTTCTAAGCCGAGTTCCAGCCCTGCTCCTAAAACAGCTCGGACTGCAGGGCTGCACCTACGTGGGGCTCAGATCTACAGCCCAGATGTCTACCCAGCTCATGCCAGGCACCCCTCATGGAGGGCAGCAATGGTGCTCAAGGGGGACACAGGTCGCTGAGGGGATGCTGCCCAACGGCTTCCGCCATGGCCAGAGCCCAGGAGAGCCCAGGGGCAGCCAGGGCAGTGGGGTCAGGATGGCTCTGTGTGCTGTGTGTGCCACAGAGTGGGTCAGGCAGGGCCCCTTGGCATCCTGCCACAGACTGTGGGGTGGGAACCCTTTCAAAGCAGCACACTTACCAGAAAAATCTCGATGGTCCCCAAAATATACATGGCCCCTGCAAATGTTGTGCCCAAGTAGAAGCAGAGGCCGACAGCACCTCCAAACTCGGGTCCCAGCGAGCGTGATATCATGTAGTAGGAGCCGCCAGCTGCGAAGACAAAGGCGGCAGCCGCGGGTCAGGGGCGCACTTGGACTCGGACTCGAGGTGCGGTCTGTGCTGCCGTGCACGGGCGAAGGAGGGCCTGTCTCTGGGAAGGCAGCGTGTGGACCCTCGTCCACCCGCAAAGCAGCACATGGAGATGCTGCCACGGTAAACTCTCCCCTCCCGAGGCTCGGCACACGTTCCACACCGAGAGCACGTGCTCTCATGGACATGAGGACCAGGTGAAGTCAGGGATAAGGCTCCCTGGGGAGCAGGAGGCCCCAGCAGGTCCTGGAAAAAGTCCTGCGTACATCAATAGCAGCCCTAGCCCCCACTTCCACTAAGTTTTTGCTTATAAAAAAGGCAAAAGAGAAACTAGGATGTTCAGGAGTTGTCTGGTATACTGTGAACCACACACGCTGTCACTGATGGGAAGGCCGGGCGCAATCCCAGGGCTGCCTGGAGAACACAGCTCTCCCTGCTCTGAGCAGCGCGTGTGGCATGAGGAAGGGGTCCTAATGGATGCAGTCATCGTGAGGCAGAGACTGGTCCCCTGGCTGCGGAGGGAGACCCCCGGTGAGGGCCCTTGTGCTTTCCTGTGGCCGGGGAAGTCCGCTAAGCACCAAGGGATGCCCCCGTGGGGATGGGGACCAGCTGCGTGAGGACCCGGTGCTGAGCAAGCCTGGCCGTTAACACGCGCAGCACACATGCACTCGGGAGCAGACGTGGCATCATCTCAGTTCACTAGTTATTACGTATTGTAATTCATTTATTACTAATTAACAGTATCATCTCAGTTCACTAGTTATTACGTACTGTAATTAATTTATTACTAATTAACATCATCTCAGTTCACTAGTTATTACTTATTGTAATTCATTTATTACTAATTAACAGTATCATCTCGGTTCACTAGTTACTACGTATCGTAATTCATTCATTACTAATTAACAGTATCATCTCAGTTCACTAGTTATTACGTATTGTAATTCATTTATTACTAATTAACAGTATCATCTCAGTTCACTAGTTATTATGTATTGTAATTAACTTATTACTAATTAACAAGGTCAGGGCAGTGTTTTGTCTTCACTTTCCCTTGTGAGATACAGGTTCCAAGAACTCAGCCTATGGCACACAATGGGCTACAGGCGCCACTGGAATCGCCCGTGCCTCCCCCTCCCCAGCCTGCTGCCTGGTGGGCACTGCCTACCCTGGCAAGAGACGGTCACCACGCAGCAAAATGGGGAAGAAAACCAAACAGCTGTGACCTCACGGCTCAAACGCCAGAGGAGCCAGTGGAGAACACACAGAAGGCCCGACTGAGACCCCCAGGCAGCCCCTGGCCCGGCCTCGCCGAGCGGCCTCCTCGCAGTTTCCATGCGGCAAAACACAGACTCCTCTAACAGGACTCAGGGCCGCGGCCGGCTCCTCTAACAGGACTCAGGGCCGCGGCCGGCTCCTCTAACAGGACTCAGGGCCGCGGCCGGCTCCTCTAACAGGACTCACCCCTTACCTGGGACCACACCGTTGGTAGCGATCGCACTCATGGAAATGGCTGTCAGCATTGTCTGCAGAAAGACAGGCGGCCATCTGAGGAGAGTTTTCCAAGAGCTTGCCAGCATCGCAACACTCCCGAGGCGGGGTCTACGACCTGGCTCCGGCTGAATGCCAGCCCCCAACTCCAGGGCTCTCCATCTCAATGGAGTGGCTAGGAAACCAGGACCTGGAGGCTCCCGGGCACCAGGCGTGCAGTGTCCTGGTTCCCACCCCTTTCCCTATGACAGGGACCCCTGAAAGTGCCCAAGGTCCTTCCAAACTGGAGGTGATGTCATCAAAACACAGGGTGTCCCTTCCCTTGGAAGCCTCAGCCCCGGGATGCCGCCCCATGACACCCACCACTGGCCGAGATGCCTTTCCGCAGACACGGGTAAATGAGGTGCCAGGGCGCCAGTCAACACGCCAGCACTAACCCCAGACAGTGTGGCATCTCATCCCCGCAGCTACCCCGGCTCTCATGGTGGAGACGGTGCTGAATGACGTCTACACGGGCATCTGGGGAGGGCCCTACTGTCCGGCTGCCACCGCCCGAAGGCACAGCCACACCCGGTCGGGGGAGACTCACACAGGTGCAGCACATGGCCACGATGAGGAAGGACTCCAGGACGCCGGCCACCCCCACGATCCACGTCAGGCGCAGGAAGAGGATGACGCCCAGGATGTTCTGCAGGCATGGCAGGTAGACGCCGATGAAGGTGCCCATGCGCGGAGCCTGCGACGGAGCATAGCGTGTCCCGGGGGCTCGGACCCCACACCCAAAGGGAGCCCCCTCCCCAGGCTGCACTCAGGCCCTGGGCAGGCAAAGCGGCCGTGGGGGCAGGAGTCCTTCCCAGAACAGATGGAGGTTCAGAGAGGGAGAGGCCCAGGGCAGGACCCCCAACCATCCCGGAGCGAGGGCTTAGGGGAGGGGAGCAGAACCACATGGTTGGCAAAGAACCAAGATGCAGCTGCTCCGCTGTGCCTCCCCGACGGAGGGAAACCTGTCACACTGGAAAAGTTATGGAAAAAACAAGAGGGAGAACAAGAGGGCCCCCAGCTCCGTTCCCTGGATGGCTCAGGGCCTCAGGTCTGACACCCTGGGAGAGCCTGAGACTTCAGGAATGGAAGCAGAGCCAGCGGAGGGATGAGACGGCTGCTGCCCATAAAGCTAAAAAAAAAAAAAAAAAAAAAATCCACAGCTCAGCATCAGCCCTGGGCAGAAACTGACACATCTTAACCGGGCACGGAGGTCACCACGAGGTAACAGCAAAGGTTCCGATATCCACCCTGGGGGCGACCCCGCCTGCCCCAGCACGGAGCAGGCAGCCTGCTTCAGACACCTGTGCCAGAGAGGGGGACACACCCCGTGGCCCTGAGGAAACCCGCATGGGCAAGGGCCGGCAGCACAGCCAGGAGCAGGCCAGTGCCTGCCAGGCAGCTCCCCAGCTCTACTCGGGACGGGCCAGGCTGGGGCAGAAGTTTCAGCTCCATCCGCATCGTCTGCTCAGCCCCACTCCCGCCATGAGCAGAGGCACGTGGCTCAGACCTGGAGGATGGCTGGTGCCAGCACAAGGTGACGTTTTAACAGGAAAACGTCTCAAGGTGTCAATATGGAAAAGGGGGAACGTTTTATTTGAAGACGCTTCCTGTGAACAACGGCCACAATGCAGATCAGAACAGGCCCTGTGCGGAGGCTGAGGAGGTGCTTCGATCCTGAGGTTCACACAGCCCAGGCCTGGGGAGGATGGGAACAGGGGACCAGGTGAGGGGCAGCTCCCAAGGAGAGCACGTTGAACATCATACCACAAAAGCAAACAGGGTGGCTTCCGGGGTCACCGTGCCGGAACGCCTCCCACAGACAGGCCGAGGCTGGGGCCAGGGCAGGGCTCTAGGGCTCCACCGACTTTAGGACCCTGGGAAAAATAATGTAAGAGAGCAGCTCGGAGCGTGGGAAGCCCTGGATCTGAGAGCCTGGGGGATTCACTTGGTTCCCTGAGCCCTAGGTGGGAAGCAACAGGGGAGCAACTTGCTTCTGACGGGGGCCCTGGAGAGGAGAGGAGAGGGTGACGGGGCCAGGGGCCACTGCTGGGCCCTCCAAATCTGGGTATGCTTTGTTCTTGGTGCAAATGAGAGAAGGGGTGGGGGATGGTGGAGAACTGGCTTTGGGACATTCTCATTGGATAAAACTAGAGAGCCCATGGCAGAGGTGACAGCAAGGCTCCGGGGACAACTGTTGCTGTGACTTCACAGTGAGGCTTCAGCTAATGGAGGAGCCGACAGGTAGAGCTCCAGGTAGAGATGCCGTCCACACAGGGGCCCCTGCCCTCCAGGCTCAGCCTCAGATCCCACGGCCCCGTGACAGGTGGGACAGAAGCTGGTTCTCGGCCAAAGTGGGGGGATCCTGACTCCTCACGAAAGGGCATGGCCGACCTCGGCCTCTTGGTTCATGCCTAAAAGGCAACTTTGAAGGCTCAACCCCACCCAATTTCAGGCGCGGGAGGCTGGAGATGCCTGGGCCCTTGAAAAGGTTTCTTAATGGGAGCAGGTCTGCTGGGGACAAGCTCTGAGCCTGGCAAAGAGGACGAGGGGTGGCCCT
This sequence comes from Pongo pygmaeus, assembly GCF_028885625.2. Classification (NCBI taxonomy): domain Eukaryota; kingdom Metazoa; phylum Chordata; class Mammalia; order Primates; family Hominidae; genus Pongo; species Pongo pygmaeus. The sequence goes on from NC_072377.2 coordinate 1,051,250, forward strand.
AGCAGCCACCCCAGGGGCCAAGCCACGGTCCCCTAAGGGTGCCAAAGGATTCACTGCCAACCGAAACCCGCCACCGTCAAACAACAGGCCTGCTGGGGTCACGGGCCCTGGTCCCTCCACGACTGAAACGCAGGTGGCATCAGCCTGGGGCACCTGCATGTTGTCCCTGAGGGACAGAGGCCTGAGAGCCACCGGCCTGCGGGTAGGGTTACCAGGGGGGGCCAGGGAGAGCCTTCCAGGTGGGAACCTCCTAGGCCCTGGCCCACAGTGTGCCGTGAACAATCGCACCTGCCTGGATGTTTCAGTCATCTCAGTACCAAGTAGGGTGAGAGAAGCTGGGGTGTGCTCTCTATGGGCACCTCATGGCAGGCTGGGCTCCACCAGGCAGAGGGGTTGGAGCTGGGTGGCCAGGCCAGTGGTGCCTGAGCCCAGCCGAACTGGAGCTGAAGCCGGTTCCCGGAGCACTCGGATCAGGCCCGTGGGAAGGCACCCGCTCCCTGAGAAAGCCAACATCTCTCTAGGACACAAACTCCAGCACACAGGCAGACAGACAGGGAAGGCCTGTGGCTCCTGAGTTTTGGTGCCAGAGCACCAGCCTGAGCCCATGAGGCCTCAAGGTAGCGCCCAGCATGAGTGAAACCCCAGAAAGGTGCTGACTGCTGAGCCCAGCAATACCCAGTTCCACAGCGTCCACATGCAGAAAGGTGCTGAGTGCTGAGCTTGGCACAGCAACACCCAATTCCGCGGCATCCACGTGCACGAAGGTGCTGAGTGCTGAGCCTGGCAACGTCCAATTCCGCAGCGTCCACGTGCAGAAAGGTGCTGAGTGCTGAGCCTGGCAACACCCAGTTCCGCAGCGTCCACGTGCAGCAGTGATGGTCCCACCCCAAAGGCTGGCCGAGCTACAGACAGGCGGGACGGCCACAGGCTCCCCGAGCTGGGAAGGACCCAGCAGGGGAACCAGAAAGAGGTCCAGAGATGCAGCTTCTGAAGAGGCCACCGCCCTGTCCTGGGACAACAGCCAGGGCTGAGGGCCCTCATCAGGCCAGCCCCCACCCCGAGGTGGTCGCACGGTCACATCCCTCACTTGTCTCCGGTTACTTCAACCCCAGAGTGACGCTTCTCAAAAACAAAACCAAGTGTCTTCAAGTATCCTGGAAATGCAGTATTGATTCCGCTGTGTTTACAGTAAAAGGAAGGAAAGAGACATCTTCAGGGGCCTGACTTCCCGATCGCTGTGTGGGACCCAGGTCAGCGGAACACTGGACGCTGGCAGGAGGCACTCGGGTGGTGTCGACGCAAAGCACAGTGTCCAGGCTGGGCGGATGCAGGGGAGGGCAAGGGGCCGGCCGAGGGACGCCCCACTTGGTGGAGGTCACACACAGCAGGGGGACCCACCCTCCCTGGACCTGGGGGCGCCTGGCTCAGCACCTCCTTCCTTCCTGCTCACAGGCCTCTACCTGGCACTACAAAACCCTCCCTTCTGAGAAGATAGGGATCTCCTGATGGTATTTTTAGAGTTAGAAAGTTAAGGAAAATAATACAGGAATTTAAAAATCACCCTAAAAAGCCAACGTATGCCCTTAGCTGTCTGCCAAAGGAGCAGGGCACAGGCTCGGGGCTGACTCGGGAAATGACAATTTTATGTCAAGACTGGGGGAGGCCGTCGCCCGGCTTCAGAGCAGGGCCTGCGCTGCTTGGTTTCCTCCAGTGGATTATTTTTCTGTTTTGTTTGTATCTTATTCTAAAGCAACGCACACATATTTGAAAGAAGATTTAAAAAGCAGAGGGAGTTGAGAAGAAACTGAGCCACCCACAGCACCCCCACAGCGAGGACATAAGATCTCCCCCAACGCGGGTCCAGGGTCTTTCTCACCTGTGAGCATCACCTCAGGGCCTCAGGGCCTCAGGGTGGCTCTCAGGCAACCCGTCTGTGCAGGACAGCAGAACCCTCCCGAGGATGTTCAAGGGGTTTCCACACCTCGTCGCCCACAGAAACCACTCAAGGGAAACCTTTCCCCACTGCACCCCCTCATTTCCTAGGACGGATTCCTGGAAACAAATCCTCAAGGAATAAAACTGCAGGGAAAATGCCACCAGGCTACGTGTCCTGGACAGGAAATGAAAAGGAGGGCGGCCCCCCAGGAGCACCGAGGCCACAACACCCTCTGGAAGGGGCCACGTCCCGTCCTCTCGGCACCATTCAGACTCCTCTCCACAGCAGGGGATGGGGCCGCTCCCGCAGAACGAACAAAACACCCCAAGTTCATCTCTCAACAGGGAACTCGGCCGCCCAGATGCATGGGGGATGTCACGCTTTCCCGGACGGTGGAGATGGAAGAGGGCTGGACAGGAGCTGCAGGGCAGAGACCATCGAGCCCACCCAGGAAGAAAGGGCTGGACGTGGCCATGACACCAGAGCTCAGGGCAGCCCTTCTGACAAGCAACTGCTTTGCCAGCGTGTTCTGACCCTGCCGGGACACACGGGGCGGGGACTGGGCAGGCACGGGCAGGGCGGCAGTACCTTGGCCTCGCGCCGCCGGCTCTCCTCGTCCTCCTCGTGCTCCACAACGCCCTGGCTCAGGTTGGTGTAGTTGGCCAGCTTGTTGAGCAGCGAGGACACCATGGGGTTGCTGTCCATCTCCTCCTGCGTGGCGTGGACGTGATCACAGGCGGCCCTCCCCTCGCCGTGGGCCCCCCGAGCTCCCTCCCCGTATTCAGGGTGTGGAGCTCAGGCTCTCCCCTGGTCCTCAGCCCCTGGGTCTGAAGTGAGCCAGAGAGGCCTGGACACCTGTGTGGCAGGTCTGAGTCCGAGGCCAGGGCTCCAGGCCTCACTGAGTGGGACCACCCACCCATGGCAGGGACCCCAGGATGTCCAGCACTCAGCAACTCCGAGGGGTTCCCATGGGGCCGGGGCACCCTAGATCCAGGAAGGAGCCCAGAAGGCACCAGCCGAGGAGCACATCCCAGCTCAAGTGCGGGACTGGGCCCCTTCCATGGCCTTCAGGACAGGGAGGTCCCAGTTCCTTCCACGTAGTGTCCAGTCCTGTGGGAGGCCCCAGCCTGGGGACCCCCAGGGGCTCCTTTACTTTTCCACATCAAAGCAACGGCCCTGGCACCTTCTTCTTCTAAAAAGTAAAGTTACCTCGAAAAGTGCCATGTTCTTCCCTTCAAAGAAGCTCTCTTGTTCCATCTCGACATTGTTGAGGAATGGGCTGTTTTCTCTTGGATTTCCATCTCCTAGTGAGGGAAAAACAATTCAGAGTCAGCTTAGAAGGAACTAAAAGCAAGCACAGAAGGCCAACCACAGATCTTGCACAGAGGGCTCTGGTCCCCACCAGCTGTCACCTCTAAACCATGGCTAAGGGTGATACTTCTCACACACTCTCCTTCCGTCCACACATCTGTGTTCCAAGGAAAGGGGCATTTCCCAGGGTGCACGCTAGTCCCAGGACACATGCTAGCCCCAGGACACATGCTAGCCCCAATGCGCAAGCTATCCCCAGGACACACGCTATCCCCGGGACACAAGTTATCCCCGGGACACACGCTAGCCCCAGGACACACGCTAGCCCCAGGGCACACGCTAGCCCCAGGACACACGCTAGCCCCAGGACACACGCTAGCCCCAGGACACACGCTAGCCCCCACACACATCATCATTGAAGACAAAGCCCCCGAAAGCCTCGGCAAGTGAGCTGTTCAGCCCAGGGCAAGGGCACCTCCCTCTGGCGTTGAAAATCTCTCATTCAGCCAAATGTGGGCAAAATTCTCACTTTTAAAAGTCGGGGGAGCACCTCCTCGCCTTGCTGCTTAATCCGCCATTTCTGAGGGACACAGAGGACTTCCCACTGTTCCCTGTTGAGGACGCCACCCACGGGCTCTCCAGGTAGATGAGCCCTTCCTGCGTCTTTCAAGAAGGCTGGGCCGGCGACCCCTCCGTGGGGCTGAGCCCAGGGCTTGGAGCCAGGGGGTAATCCTAGCAGCTGCCCGAGGGCATGAGCAAGGGAACTGGGGGGGAGGAAGACTTGAGGCTCCCTGGCGGGTTGAGGCCCAATGGCCCATGTGATGGTGTTAGGAGATAGGGTCCGTAGGAGGTGGGGCCCGTAGGAGGTGGGGTCCGTAGGAGGTGGGGTCCTTAGGAGGTGGGGCCCTTAGGAGGTGGGGTCCGTAGGAGGTGGTAAGGTGTGGAAGGGGATGAAAGTCCCTACACCCAGACCTCAGCAGCAGAGCTCTCGCCCTCCCACCCTCCGTGGGAGGACACGGCAGGGAAACTGCCAGACCCCAAACCTGCCCAGGCCTTGGTCTAAGACTTTCGGCCTCGAGAACTCTGAGAAGTTCCTGTCTTCGTGAATCACCTGCCCTGAGGGACTGTCACAAGGAACTCGGCACAGGCCACTGCAGAGACCACAGCCTGCCCGGGACCCCTGAGCAGCCCATGGCCAGGAGAACAGGGTCTGCAAATGCACATGCCCCAGCCAGGCACAGTGAGGAGCTGAAGGGCATCAAACCCACAGCCACCCGCGCACCCCAGGGCCCTCAGGGCCCTCTGCCCCCTGTGCTGCACCCCAGCTCCCCAGACTGGGAACGACCAGGCCGGGACCCTTCCTAGGGGGGCTCGGCCCATCCTTGCCCGGTCCACCCTAGCCCTGCACAGGATGGTGTGGGACCCTGAGGGTCCAGAAGAAACGGTCAAGGCAGGATGCGAGGTGGCCGGAGGAGGGCAGGCCAGGACCTCATCACTGCGCCAAACAACTCCGGCTGGGAGGGTGGGCATTTTCTATGGGACATTTCGGATGTGCCAGAGCCCACTGGCGGCCACCCTGGCCGGCTGACAGGCACCAGCTGCATGAGTGGTGGGTTCCAGCCGTGCCAGCAAAGAGGGCATCACTGTCCGGGGGCAGGCAGGCAGCACGTGCTCCCAGTACGGTGCCCGGGGCGGAAAGCACAGCCCTCAGGGTGTGCAGGTCCTCGGTGCGACCATGAGCGACTGCAGATGCCTAGGCCATGGGGCACACCACAGAGAGGCCAATGCCACGGACCAGCGGCCCCACCCCTCAAAAACGTCAGGGAGACAACACAGGGGAAGCTGCAGGTGACAGAGACGGCCAAATGCACGCGCAACCTCAGACTTTCTTTTTCTGGAGACCGTGACTGGGCCAGTTGGTGAAATCTGAAAAAGATCTCTAGTGTGTGATCATTAACTCCCTGGTTCCGGTGACTGCACTGCAGAGATTCTGAAAGAAACGTGCTTGCTTTTAGGAAATACGCCTGTGAGGGGCACCACGTCAGCTGCTTACTCCCAACAGTTCAGAAACAAACGTGGGGGTGAAAGACGAAGACCCGGGGCGGGGCAGGAGGCAGGAGGGACACAGCCAACACGGCAGGAGGTTGGCACTTGGGCAACGGAAGCCAAGGGCAGATGGGCGTTCTCCACACTGGTCTTGCAACCTTTCTGAGATCTGAAGTTACATGGAAATCAGGTTAAAAGAAAAATTACAAATACTTTCAACTAAGAAAATATGTCTGAATGTCTTTCCCATCAATTACAAGTGTCTTTCCAAGATGAGTCCCATCCAGGGCCCTTCTCCACTCCTCCTCAATGGTTTCAGTGGATTCCTGCTCAGGCCCTTTTTCTGGACATAATGGCCAACTGTTTACAGAGAAATCAGTGGTGACTGGTGACTCTTTCTGGAGTCAATGGAAGATGACGGACCAGGAGCCTGGTGCAGCTGTTCTTGGAGGGAGGGAGGGAGGGAGGGAAGGAAGAAAGGAGGGAGGGAGGAAGGAAGGGACGGAAGGAAGGAGGGAGGGAGGAAGGAAGGGAGGGAAGGAAGGAGGGAGGGAGGAAGGGAGGGAAGGAAAAAGGAGGGACGGAGGGAGGGAGGGACGGAGGGAGGGAGGGAAGGAGGGACGGAGGGAGGGAGGGAAGGAGGAAGGGAGGGAAGGAGAGACCCGAGGGTTTCAGGTTCTCCCTCCCACACAGCCAACCCCACAGACAACCTTGGACAAAGTCGCAGCTGCTTGGGCTCAAGTTTCTCTTCCCTGCAGGAAGGGTGCTCGGCTCCAGAGGCTCAGCCCTGCCTGCCTTCTCCATCAGGAGTGCAGCTTGGGGCTCCGCTGCCCAGCCCACGTCCCTTCTGGAAAGCACAGGTTTACTGGTGGTTGGGGTCTTAGTATGTAACTTAGTATGTCTGCGTTCAGCAAGCAACCACTGTTTATCTGAACTTCTACGAACTGCGCAAGTAGGAAAAACGTGTACACAGCAAGCACGTTCGCTCAAACCAAGGGGACCAACGTCCTTCCCGTCGCCTCCAACACTCCCAGCAGCAGCAACCCCTGCTCACCGCGGCGTCTCCTCTGCATGGCCTACTTGGGAAGATGGCAACGCCTATCAGGCCCCAAGGACACCCCAAAAAACACACACACAAGCTCCCCACAGGCAACCTACGCAGTTGGAAAAAAGCACTAGAAACAACTTGCTTAAGTTGGATGAATACCGAGAAATTCATTAAACTTAGAAAACATTACGATGTAACCGCCACAGGGTCACACCTAGGATCCATGCGTCCGACTGTGCAGGGATGTGCACCAGTGGCCTCACAACAAAGCCCTGCGTGTGGGGCTGGCGAGGCATGACTCTGTCCTTCGCTGCTTATTAAAGTAGCACAGACGATGAGTCCAGAGTGCGAGGACGCACAGAAAAGGGGGATGGAACACATAAAAGCGGGGTGTGGCTGGTCCTCCCAGGTGGGGACTGCACTGAACACATGAGCGTGTGTTCAGCCACCAGCATGTTGCTACCAAAAGCAGCCTCAGAGCATGATTACAACCTTCAAGCCTTTAAAGAGAACACGTCTCCGCTCGCTTTCTTGAGAGGAGTGTCGCTTGGTCTCTATGGAGGCCACGGCAAGCGTGCTCTCAGCAGGATGGAAGTGCCCACTTGGGAGACGCACAGACGTTTCTATCTGTTTAAAACAGCCAGGTCAGACCTGAACCAAGAGTGCATCCCGGGGACGTCATGGGGCTCAATGCCATCCCGGTCAAGAGACTCTTCGTTAAAAATCCAATGCCCCCTCTAACCTTCTGTACACCCAGCCACCCCCCCAACCCTCTGCACACCCAGCCCCCCTCTAACCCTCTGCACACCCGGCCCCCCTCTAACCCTCTGCACACCCAGCCACCCTCTAACCCTCTGCACACCCAGCCCCCCTCTAACCCTCTGCAAGCCCAGCCCCCCCAACTCTTTGCACGCCCAGCCAACCTCTAACCCTCTGCACACCCAGCCCCTCTCTAACCCTCTGCACACCCAGCCCCCCTCCAACCCTCTGCACACCCAGCCAACCTCTAACCCTCTGCACACCCGGCCCCCCTCTAACCCTCTGCACACCCAGCCACCCTCTAACCCTCTGCACACCCAGACCCCTCTAACCCTCTGCAAGCCCAGCCCCCCCAACCCTTTGCACGCCCAGCCAACCTCTAACCCTCTGCACACCCGGCCCCCCTCTAACCCTCTGCACACCCAGCCCCCCTCTAACCCTCTACACACCCAGCCCCCCTCTAACCCTCTGCACACCCAGCCCCCCTCTAACCCTCTGCACACCCAGCCGCCCCCTCTAACCCTCTGCACACCCAGCCGCCCCCTCTAACCCTCTGCATGCCCAGCCCCCCTCTAACCCTCTGCTCGCCCAGCCACCCTATCTAACCCTCTGCACACCCAGCCGCCCTCTAACCCTCTGCTCGCCCAGCCCCCCTCTAACCCTCTGCACGCCCAGCCACCCTCTAACCCTCTGCACACCCAGCCCCCCTCTAACCCTCTGCACACCCAGCCCCCCTCTAACCCTCTGCACACCCAGCCGCCCTCTAACCCTCTGCACGCCCAGCCCCCCTCTAACCCTCTGCACGCCCAGCCCCCCTCTAACCCTCTGCACGCCCAGCCCCCCTCTAACCCTCTGCACCCCCAGTCCCCCTCTAGCCCTCTGCACACCCAGCCGCATCCCTTGCACTCCCTGGCCTGGACTTGGACATCGGCAGGCCTGGCTGCTGTGAAGGGCAGTGAGTTTTCCTCTGGCCGAGCCCTGCCTGTGTTTTGCGGATAGAGCCACTTGCCTGGGATAGCACCTCCTCCCTCGTCATTCTGCACGCTCATAACGACCGGAAGGCTCAAAGGACACACGGACACGGGAAAGCCTGGCGTGCGGTGCAGGAAGGTGAGACGGGCAGGGTCCTTGCCGGGTAGCCCACAGTGTCTAACCCTCAGGGCAGGTCCCGGTGGTGCCCCTGCCCAGGCGCCATGCACCAGTGGCCTCTGCCAAGCAGGGTGAAGCGGGGGCGAGGGATGGCCCAACAACTCAGATCAAGTCTCCCCAGCCAAACCCCACCCCGTGGGCCAAAGAGCAGCACCCAGACACCACGTGCCCTGAGGCAGGAGCGGGGTACAGACATCAACCCAACCCTGACCCGGTCCACCTCCTCCGGGGGACGGCAGGGCCCGACCCGGTCCACCTCCTCCGGGGGACGGCAGGGCCCGACCCGGTCCACCTCCTCCGGGGGACGGCAGGGCCCGACCCGGTCCACCTCCTCCGGGGGAAGGCAGGGCCCGACCCGGTCCACCTCCTCCGGGGGACGGCAGAACCCGACCCGGTCCACCTCCTCCGGGGGACGGCAGGGCCCGACCCGGTCCACCTCCTCCGGGGGAAGGCAGGGCCCGACCCGGTCCACCTCCTCCGGGGGACGGCAGGGCCCGACCCGGTCCACCTCCTCCGGGGGACGGCAGGGCCCGACCCGGTCCACCTCCTCCGGGGGAAGGCAGGGCCCGACCCGGTCCACCTCCTCCGGGGGAAGGCAGAACCCGACCCGGTCCACCTCCTCCGGGGGAAGGCAGGGCCCGACCCGGTCCACCTCCTCCGGGGGAAGGCAGAACCCGACCCGGTCCACCTCCTCCGGGGGAAGGCAGAACCCGACCCGGTCCACCTCCTCCGGGGGACGGCAGGGCCCGACCCGGTCCACCTCCTCCGGGGGAAGGCAGAACCCGACCCGGTCCACCTCCTCCGGGGGACGGCAGGCATCCTCAGCGGGTCAGAGGATTGATCCCAGTTCCGGCCAGGACACAGAATGAGCCATGGTACCGACCCCGACAAAACTCGCCTCCCCTCCCTCCTCCCAAAGACAAACCCATTTCTGACTCATCTCCACATTTAAGGACTGAAATGCTGAACTCATCTCACAGAAACCCGTGTAAAGGCCGGCTCCTTTCACATTTTACAACACAGCCGTGGCCTGCCCACGACAGCTTAGAAAGGCTGACTCAGGAATCTCAGTTTGTGCCAAGCTCATGGTCTCCCCAAAACCAAGTGCAGCAAAACTCGGGACACCTTAAAACCAGCGATAGGAACGGCCCCTTCACAAACACCATGGTCCCCTCCGGCGGGCATGTGGGGCAGGAGTGCGGAGGGGAATTCCAGGGTCCCCCAGGCCTGGGCCGCCCCACTTCACACCCTGACAGCGCATGACGGTTCCTGCTATTACTGAGAAACGTGAGTAACAAGGCTTTAAAAGGAGGCTCCTTCAGCCAGTAGCATCCAGGGCGAGAAGAAGAAGGCATGGCATTTCAACCCTCTCCTCTCACCTGGCCAGGCTGGGCTCCCCCACGCCTCAGAAAAGAGCGAGGCAGCCGCTCAGGAATTTCCCCTTAAAGGAGACTCGGGCAGGTGTCTGCAAATAGCTCATGAAGCCCGTGAATCATCCACGAATGTCCCTCACCTTCGGGCAGCACTGGGACAGCAGGGGCTGGTACTCTCCACACTGCCTGATGAGGCTTGTACGGTGCTTCATTCTGCAGACACGCCATCGGAATTAAAAATCCACAGGACCCGGCCAGAGTCACTGGGAAAGAAGCCCCTGTAAAGGCCGCCTGGCCTCTGGGCCACCCGCAGCCGCCTGTCATCTATCTTTCCACAGCCTTTCAAGGGCTCAATGGTCTCACAGCAGCCCCCAGATCCCCTGGGTTACTCCGCAGCACAGCAGGCCCCAAAGGCAAGCCCATCTGCGGATCCGACAGTGGGAACCAAAACCAAACGAGGGTCCAGAAGCCTGGCTGGGGTGGGAGAGGAAGGTGAGCTGCGCTCGTGGGTAACAGAGGAGGAAGACGGCGTCCTCGGGGAGACCGCGCCAAGTGCTGTCGACGCGTGTGCCCAGATGCCGCGTGCAGGGAGGGCGCCTGTCCTCTGGGGTCTTCCTCCCCGAAACACTCAGCCACAGGGTAACCACGAGAGAAAACACCAGACACTGCCCAACTGAGGGGCGTTCTCTAAAACGGACCAGGACTCCCCAAAACTGCCACAGTCATCAAAAAAAGAAAGTCCGAGAAACCGTCACAGCCAAGAGGAGCCCGAGGTGGCGCGGGAACCCGGTGTCTGTCACGTTGGATCCTGGACATGTCCTGGGACAGAAAAGCACACCCGGGAAGAGGCGGTGAAACATGAGCCTGCAGGGATGTGGCTCTGCATGGTGACCACCCACCAGGAACCCTCGACGAGCTGAACCCGCACCCGTGGCCAGCTCCCCGACAGCTGTGTGCACTGCCCTCCTGCTCCATCCATCCCAACATCTTCCCAGCTCTGGGAACAGCCCCGGCCTCGGCCCGCCTCATGCCTCGGAACAGCCTGTTTCAGCGCCCTCTCCCCAGAGGCCCCTCCTCGCTCACCTGCCCCGAGCAGCCCTAAGCAGCCAGCACTGGGTGGACTGCCCTGCCCACCTGCACTGGGACAGGGGCTTGGTCGCTGTAACCGGTGCCCGTCCCTCCAGGTTTAAAGCAGTTCCAGCAGCAGCTCTGCTCACAGCTTGTCTGGTGCCTTCATGAACCCCACGCACCAGGCTGACCTATCCCCAGGGGCCAGGGTCTCAACAGGACCTGCCCCAAGCAGACGTGCCCGGGACTGACAGCGTCTGGCCAGCAGGCCCGACCTGGGTCCAGGCCCCAGAACCACAGCCTCTGGCGGGCCCCTGAGACCTTGGAGGAGCCCTCCCAATAGCCAGCAAAGGCCGACAGCCACACCAGGCTGCCCTCCTCCTCAGCCATGAAGGCGGCGAGGTCAAGCCCTGGCCTGGAGAACTGGCCACAAGTCAGTTTTTTCTCATCTTATTTTTTCTACCTTTTCATTATAAAAACGACCCCAGGTAAGCAAGTGGGCAGACATCCTGTGCAGCCCTACGGGTACTAGCTGTCCACGCACAGATCCGCCCCACACAGCCCTGGTCTGATGCATGTCACAGCACACAGTGGCCACCACCGCCCAGACCCCCCTCCACCCCCCGACACTGAGCAGCCTTGTGGCCCTCCGGAGCCGCTTTGCTGAGTTTTCTCTGGCTGCAGCTGCCTGGGCAAGAGAACGTCTATCTGCTGAGCATCAACAAAGGGCTGCCCCTGCTCACCGGACCTACCAAGAGCCTCCCACCACTTCCCCAGCTCCCTCCCTGCCAAGCCCCCCAGCCACAGAGGCAACCTCCTATCTGTTTTTCACTCCAGGTTAGTTTTCCCGACACCTTATCAACAAAGTGAATGCAGACCCTGTGGTCAGTAAGATCCTCATGGGCTGGGGCCTTGGGAAGCAGCCTCCTGGGCTTGTCCAACCAGGCTGTGTCCCCACCCCGAGAGGGAAGGAGGCGGCTGCAGGTGGAAGGGCAAAGACCAGACACACAAGTGTCCCAGCCAGAGGAGGGGCAGCCCCTCCAGCCAGAGAGGCAGTGAGAGTCTGCATGTCAGATCCCTGACCCACCCCGATCCAGGCCTGGGAAGTGCGTTCATGGGTAGAAAGAAGCTGGCTCACCTCCCTAATCAGCCCTAATCCCCTCTGAGATCACAATGCCTCCATCAGCCTCCCTTTCTCAGTGGCTCATCCCTCCCCCTCTTCCTCCCGCGTTTTGGGATTTTACAGCCATTCTCCACAAAGGGCTCTAGGAACATCCTCTTAGACTCAGCCGGAAGCGGCTGGCAGGCAGGAGGGGCCGTGAAGCTGGAGCCAGGTCCGACAGCCTCCACTCCTTTCTGCCCTCCAGCGTGGGTGGTCCGTCCAGCTACCCAGCACTGCAGAGCAGTGGCGGGCGGCACCGGACCTGTGCACACAGAGAGGCGCCGGGCCTGGGGCAGGGGACAAGCAGGTCCAGGCTTCCTGGCTCCCTGCACTCAAGGAGGTTCTCAGGCCTGGCTCTGTGTGTCCCCTGGGTCCAGGGGGCCACCCTCCCCTGGAGCCACAGGGGCACCTGCAGCAGAATGAGTCCCAGCTGGTGACCCAGTGGCATCAGCCCACGTGGCCTCTGGGGACAGCCCAAGACTGAATGGACCCAGGAGCACCCCCCGCCCACGCCACTGCCTGGAGGCTGGGTTCCCCGTGAAGGCGCGGACCCAGGAACACTCCCAACCCCACTGCCTGGAGGCTGGGCTCCCTGTGAAGGTGCTGGGCACTGAAATAAAGTGTGTTTAGGTTCCAGGATCTGAACGCCAGCTGACGAACCCTGGCCCTTGTCCTCCCTCTACCCCTCACAGTTTGTGCTGTGTGGGCCCTAAAATCTAGAAACTGAGGCTCTCAGGGGCACAGGATGAGAATGGTCCAGTGTTCAGGCTGGGACACGGGGGGCTTCAGGCAAGCTCTCAGGCTTCCAGCACAAGTTTCTGGCTAAAGCGGTGCTGCCTTCTGAAGGAAAAACAGGCCCTTCATCACCCATTCCAGAAGGGACCTCATCCCAATAGTCTGTGCAGACACCACCGCCAGTATCCTGTAAACCAGGAGAGCGCCGGGAGATCCCAGCTCACCGTCAGAGGCACCGGGAGCAAGGCAGCCTGGCTGGAAGGTCCTGGCAAGCTATGGCCAGACACACATGAACACATGCCACACAAAACATACATGCACAGAGACGTGCATGTGTACACACGCACAGACGGGCACCTCCACGTGCACACGCAAACATGCTGACACGTTAAGACACTCTCCATACCCATACTCACACGCTTCCCCGCTCATACATACACACAACACTCACCTCGCAAACCTGCACACGCACCTGTCCTCACATGTGCATACTCATACCCACAGTCACACACACACACCAACACCCGCACATACACGTGTACACACACACATACCTGCGGCACACACATCTGCACAAAGTCCCGGGGACTACAGCCTCCAGACTGCATGACCCACGGGGCGGGGTGCCCAGGACACAGGCACGCACTGGGACTACAGCCCTTCCATCTAAAGGACACGCCTGCTCGCGGGAAGGTGGCCTCGGGTGAACTCACTTCCCGAACCCTCTGTCACGTGGCTGTTTGCTGGCCCTGGTCCAGCCTCCTCCCCAGCAGCCAGAGTGACATCTGAGCCATGGAGGGGCCGTGGGGTCCCCTAGTGCCAGAGACTCGGGGCCCAGGCAGCCTGCAGTGGCAGAGATGAAGGAACGCGGGAGAGGCAGGGCCCCCAGCGCACCTGCCAGGCCCTCCCAGGGCGGCTCCTGTTACAGGCTCGCTCTGGGCTGCGGTCAGGGACCCTTGGCGGCGTGGAGGGGACCCAGGAGGGGCCTGGCCTGGCACACTTCCCTCCTCCGATTTCCACTCCACTCAATCGCTCCCCAGTGACTGCCCAGGGCGTCTCTGAGCCTCCCTGAAAGCCCAGGCCCGACCCGCTGGCGCCAGAGGTCTGCAGACACAGCCAAGGAGATGAGGTCACGGCCACCGCCACCCTCGTGACAGGCTGGCTCCTGCCACGGGAAACTGAGGCACAGAGCAAACGTTCAAGGATCACTTTAACATCCTCCTCCCGGCTGCACGTCTGCCAGGTGGACATCCCCTGTGCACAGGACGTAAATGGACACGAACGCTGGGAGGGACAGCAGGGCCACCCCACCATGAGGACAGCTCCAGGCCATGGCAGACACACAAACCAGGCACGCCAACCAAGCACACGGGCATGCTGTGTGTGGCTGTCCATGGCCAGCCTTGGGGCTCACGTCCCAGCCCCCTAACTTCCCAGAGCCACTGTAACCAGCACAGTGGATGGCAATCTGACTCCAGGGGTCAACACAGGCCTGGGCGGGGCCCACTCTCATCCCAGACCCCAGGACCACTCCCCGCAGAGCCGAGGCCCACCAGGGGGGTGCGTGCAGGGTGCTGCCCAAGAAAACCCCAGAACGCAGGAAACAAACCACCCCAGGTCCACACGTGATTCAGAAACAGCACTCTCCTCCCCACAATTGTTTCCTCAAAAAGAAACCGCCCAAGGAGAGAGCGGAAACAGGCACAGGCTGGCAGGATGGGGGCCCACGTCACAGCCCAGGGCCGTAAGCAGCACTCGGACCCTGAGACCCCTGCAATGGCAGCACACGCCCCTCCCCACAGGGGTGAGGTCCTGCAGTCACCCACCAGCCAAAGGCGACCCTCCCCACGGGGATGAGGTCCTGCAGTCACCCACCAGCCAAAGGGGACCCTCCCTGCAGGGATGAGGTCCTGCAGTCACCCACCAGCCAAAGGGGACCCTCCCTGCAGGGATGAGGTCCTGCAGTCACCCACCAGCCAAAGGGGACCCTGCTGTGGGCCTGCCCCCCGGCACTCCCGGCCAGAGGCTCCAGGACCCTTGGGGAGTCAGCGGCCATGAACAGGGGAAGAGGCAGGGCCTGGACAGCGTGGCCAGCCAGGCAGCTCATCGTTCAGGAGCTCATTGTTCAGGCTACTGCACTGAAGCCAGAGGTTTATCTGCACAGAACAGGCCTCTGCCCCCAAAAGGGAGTTTCCCCCTTCTTCATAAAGGAAAGGTATTAACCCTTTGTGCTCTGCCCTCGTCCCTGGGCAGCACTTCCCCAGCATCTGAGAAGGAAGACCAAAGGAGACCAGCCCCCGTGTCAGTTACCAGGAGGGCCCCCAGTCAGCTGCTCACCAGGCCCCAGACGCCCCCAGCCCAGCCCACTGCCCTGAAGACCAGCTGGTCCACTCCTGAATGCCGTCCACACCCAGCCCCACCGGGCTCCACCAGGTTCCCATGCCCCACAGGGGGAGGTCTGCCCCTCAAGGCCCCTGGCGGGCCTTACACTCCCCAGCACCCTGGGACTCCTGCCCCACCCACCACACGGGCGCCACAAAATGACTCTGGGTTCCACCCTCAGAAACACTCAGCTGATGGAGCCGGTTGAAATCAAAAGCACCCAGCCAGGAACTGTGGTTAATACTTAACGTCAAACATCAAACTTTGCCCTCCAGACCTCGGTCTAAGGCACAGCTTAGAAAATTCATATTCTGGCCAGATATGGTGGCTCACGCCTGTAATCCCAGCACTCCGGGATGCCGAAGTGGGCAGACCACTAGAGGCCAGGAGTTCCAAGCCAGCTTGGCCAACATGGCGAAACCCCATCTGCACTAAAAATATAAAACTCAGCCAGGCGCAGTGGTGCGTGCCTGTGGTCCCAGCTACTCGGGAGGCTGAGGCACGAGAATCGCTTGAACCTGGGAGGCGGAGGTTGCAGTGAGCTGAGTCTGTGCCACTGCACTCCAGCCTGGGTGACAGAGTGAGACTCTGTCTCAAAAAAAAAAATAAGAAAATTCATATTCCAACAGGGATGGTAACAGGAGAGCCCTCCGGGCAGCCAGCTGGCCTCACAGAGGCCATCCATCACTGGGGTGTCGGCTCCACTCGTGCCCTTCACAGCTGGGGGGCCACCCTGGGCTGACCTCCACTCCCAGTGCTGTGCCCGGCGGTGCCACATCGGGATCCGTCTGCAGTGCCCGAGGACGGCAGCCCTGGGAAGGCTCCGTGGTCCAAGGTATAAAAGGAAAACAGGATCTCGGGACCCAAACACACTAAGCCACAGGTAAGAGTCAGGCTGGGAACCGGGTCACGCAACCTGCCTTCCATTTTCTTCCTGTGTAGAAGGCTGCAGGCCTCCCTCACATTTTAGGACTCACAGGATCCTTACGCTAAAGCAGCTGCAATGAAACGCACCCCGACGGTGGAAACGACAGCTCATCCTCACGGGTGTGGGACCAAGGACAGAACCAGGAGTCGCTGCTCTGCTCGCCGGAGGCAAACGCACATCTGACTGCTTCACCCACCCTGTGTTGACTGTGTCCTGACTGCTTCGCCCACCCCGTATTGACTGTGTCGTAGGTAAATGTGCAGATTCACTGAGCGTGAGGCGTGAGGGGTTCTTCCTTTACCCCCACGTGTAACACATGGGTTCAGTGAACGCTGATCAAACGCTGCCTATCTGCCCTCCCTCTTCTTTCTGTTTTTTTCTTCCCCTAATACGCACGCTTTAACCTCTGAATATTCAAGTTCTCAGCCTTCTTTGAGAAGAAAAGCCCGGACCACGGAAGTTTCCCGTAGTTCTGTGTTAGGCGCATCCTTAACCTCGGCAAATAAACCTCTCAAGTGATTGAGGCCCACCTGGGTCGCTTTCTGTGATTTACAAAGTCCACCCTTCCCCCATACAGGAGCCTGGGCCATCTGGGAAGCCCTGGGTCAGGTCCAGGGAACTGTGTAGGACGTGGCCCCACGTCCAAAGTGCAGAGGCCCTGACAGAGGTGGCTTCACTCCACGGCCCACTCACTGCCAGGCATGAGGGGAGGACAGCCCCCAACTCACCCTCAGGGTCCCTCAGGTGCCTCTGCTTGACTCCAGCCACCGCCTGGCAAGGTCTCCGACATTCACCAATCCCCAGCAAACCTGTGTGGCTTCAGCCTGGACCAGCCGCCCTGCACCCAGGCCTGAGCACCTGGCCCTCCCCTTGGCACCACCTTCCCAACGGCCACCCAGAGCACAGGAGAGGCACTGAGGAAGCCACTCACTCTAAGAAGGGGATCTGGTGTCCAACGCTAGACAGAAAACCACCGTGGAATCCGTTTGGCCTCGCCCACTCAGAGAGGCCTGGGGAGCTTTGCAGAAGAGGAAACCATGAACCCAAGTCCACGAGGCAAAGGTCTCCTCACATGATCAGAAGCCCAGGAGCAGGTTCAGACCTGAACACGAGGCCACACCAGGAGAGGGAGCCCCTGGTCACTTACTGACGGGCCTAGCCCAGGGGGGAAGGAACGGATATCCAACACCCAACACTGCGTGACCCTCTGCTGCGGAGGAAGCCCCAGCCCCTCTCTACCTGCCACGGCATGCAAACACACACACACACACACACACACACACACACATACACACACGCTGTGGAGGAAGCCCCAGCCCCTCTCTACCTGCCACGGCATGCATGCGCGCGCACACACACACACACACGTGAGCATGCCCACAGCTGTGCAAGAGCACAGTGCACACATGTATGCACATGCGTGTACATATATGTGCACATATACATGATGCAAGCACATGGCTCACACGTGGATACACCTGCACACTCACAAGGCACATAGGTGCCCGCACACATGGACCCAGCCAGCTGACCTAAAGCACCAATGCTTTACCGCATGCCTGCTAAGGAGAGCCTCTTGCCTGGAGACAGCCTGGGAGTATGTCAGGCACAGGAGGAAGCACAGACCCCGGCCTGGATGCCCAGCAGCCACCGCGTTCCTGTGTATCTTTTGTTTCCTTCAGTTTTAAAAAGGGAACTTGATAAACAAAATGCATGTCTTGCAGCCTCCCTGCCTGCTTACCACATATCCATGACCTTCCATGCCCGTAAGGCGGAGCCCAGCTGCTGCAGGGGCTCCCGGGCACAGCCGTGGGGTCAATGGCCTGCCTGTCCCTCCTGCTCCGACTGCCTGCCATGTCGGTGTCGGGAGCGCCCTTCTGAAATCTGGGGACAACAAGAGCTCTCTGTCCCTACTCGGCAGGACAGAACCTGGACGGTCTGTGTGTGGTCCCCCTATCTAATGCATGATCCCCCAAGTCCCTGCATCCCCAAAGGGGACCCCAGATCAGCACGACCGGCGTGCACCATCTCGCCGTTCCCAAGGGCAGTGCAGAGCATGGCACCCAGCACCTGACAGGCAAGGACGAAGGGGCAGCTCTCGCTGTCCTCAGATTTTGGGAGGGGGCTCCCAACACGGACACGGGAGGTAGTTGGAGCAGGAGGGACAGGCAGGCCGCTGACCATGCGACCGGGCCTCTGTCAGCGGCCAGGGGCAGAAGGAGGCAGGACCGCCCCTGGACAACCAACACGAGCTCAGCCACAGTGGAAAATCTCAGAAACGGAACCCAAAGAGGGAAGTAGCACCCGAGCCAGGAAGAAGCTCCCGGCAAACCTGGGAGAGCCCCAGCCGAGGGTGGGAGACCTGGGGGTGCCAGGCAGGACCCACCCTCTCCCAGCCCAGGGAGCCCTGGACGAGTGGAGGTCCCTCCTGGAGAGTGGGTGGCCAGGGCCTGCGGGGCCTTGACGGAGGCTCTGCATGCTGCACCTTCCAGACAGGCCGGGGCACCGGCCAGCCCTCCCTTCCCACCCCTCCCAGGGTCTCTGAGGCCCCTGGACGCACCCCTACAAGCTGGGAAGGAGCGAGTCTACCCTGACATAGTCACGGAGGAAGGGTTGGGCTCGCCCAAGCCAGTTACAAAACCCACTCTACCCTGAAGTCGGACAAGACGCAGCCAGCGCCCAGCAGTGTCCTCCCGCCTCCTACTCTCAAAAAACCACCCCACTGAGAAACTGAGGGCTAACACGTCCTTCTCATTTCAAGACGAGGTATTTCACATAAAAATAAAACCAAGAATAAAAGCTCGGTCCGAAGAAGTGCTGAGGGCACAGTGCCCATCCTGGGGACAGGACGCCTCCCGCAGAGGCTCCACCAGAAGCAGCAGGGAAGCTGCAGGGGTCGGGGACAGGAGGCCCCTGGAGCCAGGCTGGGCAGACGCGGCCTTGCTGGGCTCTGGGTCGAGCCAGGCAGCCTGGGCAGCAGCATCTACCCCTCCTTCCCCAGAACCCCCCCAACCCAGGCTGGGGACACCAAGGCCCCTGCTCCTCAAGTTGGGGTGGCTCAGGACGCCTTCTCCACGCCCACCTCGCAGTGCCTAGGATCAGCCCACCAGGCCCCTCAAACTCGCTTCGCCGTCACCCAGGCGCCAGCCCAGAAGCTCCAGTACCTCCACAGACCGTTCAGGGGAACGGCAATGGAGTCAGGAAGAGCTTGGGTGGTGCTGGTAACTCTGTGGCCGGACAGGTTTGGACCTGGCCTGTGACCTTGTGGCGTGGACCCCACACAGCAGGCCTTTGGGAGGGGCTCCGGCTTCTGCAGGACCCCCGCCCCCCACCGCCACCAAAAAGCAAAGTCTGTGCCTCCTTCCCCAGGCTCCGTGCCCATCACGGGACTCCTAACCACACCTCTGTGGGCTGAAGATCAGGATGTGATCAAGTGGATTCTGAAGGGCAGCTGCATGCCTGTTACAGCCTGGCCGTGGCTGGGCGCCGGGCCCTTTCTGTGGAAGTAGGAAGCGGGTCCAGCACAAAAGCCCCAGGTGCAAGTTCTCTGCCAGTTCGGAGAAATCTCCCAAGTTCAGCTCACACCACAGGGCCACCCTCAAAAGTGTCCAGAAGCCCACACCTGGCCCATGCCCTCCCGTTCTCCATTTCATGAAGGCCAGGGAGCCTCCTGACACACCCATAGCAGGACCTGAGTGCACGGGCAGCGACATGGGCAGCGCTCGGCCAGGGCCACTGCCTGCTGGGCAGACACAGGCCCAGGGCACCGCTCAACAGCCTTCAGAGTAGAAGAGACAAGAAGACGAACAAGCACAAAATTCCCTCTGCCTTAAAAGCAAATGACACAGTCTAGAGAGAAAAGTGAACCTGATCAGCCTTGAGAAGGGGCCGGCCAGGCAAGAAGAGGCTCCTTCTGAGTGCGTTCCGGGGGCGTTGCTACAAAGCTCACACAGAAAGACCACGCCAGGGCCCACCCTCCTTGGTGCTTCCTGCCGCCCTGGTGGTGACCGGAGAGAAGGGGCTTGGACTCATGGACCCTGCTTAGTTAGCACTTCACCTGGTGTTGAGCCTGGCGGCCCCGCCTGACCATTTCCAAGATCTGGGCTGGCCTCTGTGCAGAGCAAGCTGAGACCACGCTTCGCCCGCCGCGGGGACCCTGATGACGCATCCCAGGCCACTGCCTTCACGGTGGGTCCCCACCCGTGTCCCCGGGTTCCTAAACTGCCTGGAAGGGATGTCTGGCCTTTCCTGCCCGGGATGGTGGGTTAGGAAGGATCTGGGGTCTGGCGCCAGACTTGTCCCTGGACAGACCTCACCTTCCTTCCACTGCCAGGGAGCAGGGAGGCTGCCACCCACTGCATGAGACCCGGGCACATGCGGGCACGGCCAGCACGCGGGGCGGCGGCTGGACTGAGTCCGGACACCTTCTCAGAGACTCCGGATGGAAGGGCCTAAGAGCCTCCGGTTTCTAGAGGGGGCTGAGATCCGGGGAGTAACCGGGATTTGGAGCCAGATGGAGGGAACAGGGCTGGGGGATTCTCTCCCCAGCCCCGTCCCCACCGCCCAGAGAAAGTGAAAGTGCTAGAAACCTCCAGATTCCCGGAACGGGGGACGGGAACACGGAGGACGCGGCCTGAGCAAGGCCCCGGTGGCTGCCCCCTCCCCAGCCAGGGCGCAGTCCTTCCTGTTCCGCCGCTGGGGGCGGGCGGCTCCTCCAGGGTCAGGCGGGGCAGGACGGGCCGGCCCGGGCTAGTGTTACCGGACGGCCGCGGCGCAGGGGAAGGGAGAGCGGAGACACAGGACGCCGCGGCTCCCGAACCGCCGGGGTCTCCACCGCCACCCCTGTCCCACCAGGGACCACCCAGGGGCCCGGGCCCCTCTGGAGGCGCGCTCCAGCCCCTCCCCGTTTCCATGGCTACCAGCAGCGGCGTCCACACCTCCGCCCCCGGTCCCACCCGAGCGGACGGTACCGGGAGCCTGGGCAGGGCCCCTCGCCCCCTAGCCCTGCCACTAACGTGGGGTGGGGGACCGAGAACAGGCGGTGGGGGCGCGGGAAGGGGCGCCTCCTGTACCCCGGGCCCCGCCGCCCGCCTCCGCTCCCGGATGCAGGGCCCAGACCCGCGCTCGGGGCGCTCGGCCTTTGTCCGGCCAGGTGCGGCCGCGCTCACCCGGGCTGGGGCGCTCGGGCTCGGGGCCCTCTGGGGTGCCCGGAGCCTCCGTCCGCTCGGCAGTCTCGTCCCCGCCGCCGTCGGCGTGCGCCTCCACGGGCACCACGGTGAAGTTGGTGGGCATGGCCGCCTGCAGCCCACAGTCCCTACCCCGGCCCGGCCCGCGCTGCGCCGCTCCCGCCGACGCCACGGGACTTGGGCGCAGGGGCGGGGTCCGACCGACCCGCCCCGCCCGGGCCACGTGACTTCACCTGCTTGCCCCGCGGCCCCACGAAAAGTTGGCCCGCGGCGGAGCTGGGCCAGGCGACTTCCTGCAGGGACTCAAACCCAGGCTGTGTCCGTCCGACCGCCCCGACCCGGGACGCGGGGCTTTCGCTGCCTGCCCCCCCCCCCCCCCGACCATCGCAGAGCCCGCGAATCCCCGCTCAGTCTCCTGCACCCCCTCCTGCTGCAGCCCTCTGCCCCTCCTGCTGAAACCCCCCGCCCTCCCCGCCCCGCTCCTGCTTGCCCCCTCCCCGCCTCCCCTCTTGTCCCCTTCCCGACCCCCCACTCCTGCTCCAGCCCCGTGCCCCTCCTGCACACCCTCCTCCTGGAACCCCTCACCCCTCCTGCACCCCCCCATCCCTCCTGCACCCCCTCTGGCTGGGCCCCCCTGCCCCATGAACCCCCTCCTGCTGGAACCCCTGCCCTTTCTGCACCCCCTCCTGCTGGGCCGCTCCTCCTTCTGCGCACCCCTCCCGCACCCCCTCCTGTTTGCCGCCCCTTTCCTGCTTCAGCCCCCTACCCTTCCTGCTTCCCCTCCTGTTCCCCCCTGCCATCCTCCAGCACCCACCTCCCACATAGTCCGCCCACCCACTCCAGGCTGTCAACACCCACTCAGACCCTGGGCTCCTAGCCTGGCTCCTGGCTAGCCCAGCCTGGCTGCGAAGGCATCTCCAGTGGAAGGAGTCTTGGATAGCCTGGGGGTGGGGTCCTCCAGAGCTTGGTCCAGCTCCAGTTTAGGGACCTAACCCAGTAGAGGGAGTCCCCCCCCATGACAGATACCACCCACGAAGACCCCATTCTCCTCCACACCTGCCCCAGGAGTGCCCCGCGGCCCCTGCCCTGGAACCCTTCCTTCCCTCCTTGGGAAATGTTCAGAAGCCCACTGGGTGATGCAGGTAAGGTGGAGTTCCAGAACCCACCAGGCGGACACCAGGATACCACCCGCCAGCACCTGGCACATTTCTCAACAAATGACTCACGAAAAACACAACAATCAGATGTCCGTCAATGGGGAATTGGGCTAAAATGCTATGGCACACAGGTGCAATGAGTCAGCCTTTATTCATAATCACCCACAACTGCTGTACAACAACAAAGCAGAAACACAGGTGGTGTCGGCAAACACGGCCACAGCCTCTTGTCACATGGAAAATGGGCATGGCCTGGCCATGTTTTAGCAGCATGCCTGTCTAATCCTAAAAGGCAGCTGGAGGGGAGTGATGGCCTCCAGGCTGTGAGATCACGGGGCTCTGTGGGTTCAAGGAACGCAAGCCCAACCTCACCAGCCATTTCTAGTAAAGCCAGTTGTGCCCTGGGGTGGCCCAGGGTTCTACCCTTTGCCCCATGGACTCTTCTGGGCAGAAGCTGTAGGCCTGGGCCCCTCCTGGAACGTCGCCCATCCAGCACCAGCCCTTGCAGAGTTGGGGGTTCCTCTGGCCTGGGTGTCTGGATCGGTGCCTGCTCCACACTCTCACCCCACCTCCCACCAAAGGGAGCTCAGGGCTGTGGATGGTGCTAGGTCAGCTGCCTCCCTGGGTCAGCAGGACGAAAGGTAGGAAACTATCACCTCCCCAGAAGATAAAATAGTTCCCAGGCATCCTTATGAGGAGGGCTGGCTTTGCTGAAAAGATCCAGAGGGCGGGAACAGAAGTGCCCAATGGGGTCAATTATAGGGTTCACACTTAGGGTGCTGGGTAAACCCTCTCCTCAGTCACCCCAGCAGGGGCTTCTGTACATTGAATCCTGGTCGCCGCCCAGCGCTATTCCCGAGGGTTGGCCAGAGCTCAGGGTGGGCACGAGGCCTTCCCAAGTGATGCCAGCAGGAGCAACAGATGTGCAGGGCTCCCGTCACACGTCCAAGCTCTGCTTCACACCCCAGGACCCCAGGGCCGGCTGCCCACCACGTGCTGGCTGTGGACCTTCAGAGGAGCTGGTTTGAAGGGTCTGTGGCCAGGGCCAGCTCCCGGACTCGGGACTCATCAGCTTAATTTTACAGAGGAGGAAACCGAGGCCCAGGAGTTTAGGGTCCTGTGGCAGCTCCAAGGGTGGTCTTCTCAGTGACTACAAAATCTTGACTAGGACCAGGGGCCATGGCTGAAGCACCTGGGTGGGTGCCCAGCCCTGCCAGGCAGAAGGCGGGTGGCTTCTCTTGTTTAAATCTTAGATCTTACTTATGGGAGACCTGGGGTGGGGGGTGAGGTCTGCCTTTTGCATTCTTATCAGGTGAGTCATGACAGGGATCAGCCCCCTGTAAGCACCTGCGGGTCAAGACAGAGAACCTTGCCAGAGCCCAGAAGCCGCTGCAGGCCCCTCCCATCCCATCAGTAGCCCATCCGTACGGGCCTGGTGGCTCCTCCCTTCGCTCTGTGGGTTTCCATGTCCACATATATCCTCCCACACTGCAGCCTGGGGTTAAATGTGCGTTGTGTGACTTTCAGTGCTCTCTTCCTACCCACCTCCATCCCTCTGTCCTTTTCTGTACCCGGCACCTGTTGTAGGAAGCAGCCCTCGGACACGTGGAGGTGCCCAAGGCCTGGGTTGGAGCTGCATCTTTCGGTGCAGACCTCTGCGTCTCCTGGAAGTGGGCACCTGGAGCCAGGGGCCTGCTGGGATCTGGGTCCAGTCCCCTGGCAAGGCCGGGGGCTCTCAGAGGGAGCCACACACTGTCTGGTGGTAGCTCCTCCGTCCGCAGTCATTGGTGCTTGATGTCTGAATCGACAGATTCATGGAGCAAAACGGTGATTTTCCAGTGCGTGGTGGCTTTGTCATGAATTCACTGGAAGGAGAGGCTCATCTTGTCCGTCTGGCCGTCTGGATAATGGTGCCCACAGGAAAGGCAGGGCAAGGGTGCCTCTCCCTCATTTGTCGGTTTTCACAATGGTGAATTGGTTCCCGACGATCTCCCAAGTGTATTTATATATCGCTGATGAAACACATTGGTGGGTCTCAGTCGATCACCATTAGTGCCCTTTCCAATCATTGGTGTCCAGCTTTGCCCAGGGGAGCCTCTTCAAATGCAATCTCGCATCCTTATGATGTGAGCCTGGTCATCTGCGATGGCCTCTTGGCCGTGTGCAGGGCACAGCCAGGGGAACCCTGGGATTTAGTGCGAAAGTGTAGCCGATGGTGGTTACATTCTGTGTGTAGATTCTCGGAACAGTCCCTGCTGCCTGCGACCCTGGGGTGGAGTTTCTAATTGATTAGGACGGACACCCAGTGCCAGCTTCCAAGCCAGGAGGCCGCTCGTGCCCACGGCTTGGAATCAGGGCTGTGGCCTGGGCGGGCTCTCACCAGGCGCAGGCCACCTCCAGGTGTCCGTGTGCCTCTGCACACAGAGCTTCTCCCCAGGTCCGCAGGTCCCCCCAGTCCACTTCTGCTTTCCTGTTAGGGTGGGGGGCTCATCTCCTGGTGTGTCATCTGCATCCTTCTGGGCTGGGAACCTGCTATTGGGTACCAGGCAGGGCGCACCTCCAGGGCTGAAGGATGCAGGTGGGGCTGGCAGGCAGAGCGTCCGTGGAGAGCTCCGTGTCCAGGCAAGAGGACACCTGGAGGAGGCCTGCCCTGGAGGCCCCACACTCCTTCTCACCAGAAGCCACCCGCCTTCTGCCTGGCAGGGCTGGGCACCCACCCAGGTTCTTGCCTGTTGGCCTGGCACCCATGGTGAGTAGGGGGAGAGAGGGGAGGAAGGAGAAGCAGGGGAAGAGGGGAGGGAAAGAAAAGAGGTGGGAAGGGAGGAGAGGGAAGGGGAAGCAGGCAGAGGTGAGGGAAGGGAGGCCCCAGTTACCCAAGGCTAAAGTTATTTTTAAAAAACAAAACCTTTTTTTTTAAGTGTGGTGAGCCTCTCCGGGCAGGGTGGGGTATGTGGACATCAGTGGAGGAAGCAGAGGCTCCGGCCGCCTGTGGGACCCGCACTCTCCCTGCCCAGGAGTCCCGCCAGGGCCGAGAATTCTGCGCATGGCCAGGGTGGCCCTAAAGCCCCACATCCGCCACCACCTGTGGGGGCTCGAAGGGAGCTGTGGTAGGCAGGGATGACAGAAGACCCCAGCCACAGCCCCAGGCCCACGGCCGCATCTCCCCTGAAGATGCAGCCCTGTCCCAAGGGTTCTGCAAACAATGCCAGGCTCTTCCCAGGCAGGCACCGCAAGCTGTGCCCCCCTCCACCGCTGGCTTGCCCAGGGCGGGGCCCCTGGGCCTGGTGGATGGTGGGCCTGGCTCAGCTGGTGCCGGGGAGCCTGTCTGCACAGTGGCCGGGTACGTGGGGTTCGGAGCCTCCCGGGTCCTGTGCCTGCTGGGCAGGGGCGCATCCCATGGAGCTGAATCTGGGAACAGAAGGGGCCTCCCCTCCCACAGAGCTCCTCTGAGACCGTCTGTGTCTGAGACTGTAAGTGACGCCAACAGAAGGTCAAGCTTGAGCGACAAAGCTCTCAGTCCTGTAATTCACGGACACTGAGTCTTCGCTCAAGTTCCCTCTGGAAGATTCCATGGATGAGGCCGACACACTCTGCCCCTCACTCAGGAGGCTCCAGGATTTTTAGACCACGTGTGCAGCTTTCCTTCTCTCAAAGTATAACTCACATAATGTTACTCAGAATCTCACACGGACGCCTGTGAGCTGCGGACACAGGGAAGGTTCCGCATCTCCTCTGAAGTCCAAGCTGCCCAGAAGCCCACCCACCCCCCGCCAGCTCTCGTTCCTGCTCCACAGGTGACTTCTTTCCCGTGAACCTTGGGCAAATGTTTGCTGTTGGCTTAGGGGGAAAGGCTGTGCCAGGGTCCAGATGGGCTCAAAACCTCCCAACCTGGCAGACACGCAGCCCAGGCCATGCCAGGGTCCAGGTGAGCTCAAAACCTCCCAACCTGGCAGACACGCAGCCTTTCAGAAACGGAAGCAGAGCCCAGGACATGGTATGGCCAATCCTCTCACAGGCATCATAAAGAGCTGGGTTTGGAAGACGAGGCCAACCCTCATGGATGCCGCCCCCGACCCCGGCAACACCATGAGATCAGGGATTTGCTGGCTCTGTCTCAGAGCCGCGGAGGGTCCTGCTCAAACCCCAGAGCCGCGGGGATGGGCTGCGGGGCTGGTGGGGGCGTACTGCGAGGGGCCGCTGAGCAGGCTGGGGTGAGCTGGGCCTGGTCTGTGGGGGTGGGGGCACAGCCTTCGCTGGGGAGGCAGCCAGGGAAGGGGTTCCTACCAGCCTGAGATGGAGCAATGGAGCAACTAGTGAAGCCAAGTTTGCAAAATTATCCCCGTTGGTGGAAGGGATCCGACCTGACTCCATCTTGGTTCTGACCTCCAAGCTGTCCTTGTTCCTTCCTGGGCGTGGGCTGAACTAACTTTGGGAGGAACTTAGTTTATAGTTAAAATAAACCTCCTTCTTGCCTGAGGACTAGACTGCCTTTGTAGGATTAACAAATTAGCCACAAGATTAAAGAAATTGTGGTTTAGGAGTCAATGCAGCTGGAGGCTACAAGATTCTGACCCTCCCTAAACTGCTCCTAAAATCCATGCCTGAGATGTTTTGCAGACCCTTGCTGCACTAGATGGATCAGCTGGCACCACCCAGATCAATAGACTGGCTCATCTGATCTTGTGACCCCCACCAGGAACTGACTCAGCACAAAAGGACAGCTTCAGTTCCCTATGAGTTCATCTCTGACCTGACCAATCAGCAGTCCTGGCTCACTGGCTTCCTCACCCACTAAGCTGTCCTTAAAAACTGATCCCTGCCGGGCACGGTGGCTCATGCCTGTAATCCCAGCACTTTGGGAGGCCGAGGCGGGCGGATCACGAGGTCAGGAGATCGAGACCATCCTGGCTAACACGGTGAAACCCCGTCTTTACTAAAAATACACACAAAAAAATTAGCCGGTCATGGTGGCAGGTGCCTGAAGTCCCAGCTACTCCGGAGGCAGGAGAATGACGTGAACCCGGGAGTCGGAGCTTGCAGTAAGCTGAGATCGCGCCACTGCACTCCAGCCTGGGGGATAGAGTGAGACTCCGTCTCAAAAAAAAAAAAAAAAAAACTGATCCCAAATGTGTGGAGAGACTGATTTCAGTGACAATAAAACTCCGGTCTCCCGCACAGCCAGCTCTGCGTGAATCACTCTTTCTCCACTGTAATTCCCCTGTCTTGATCCATCAGCTCTGTCTGGGCAGCAGGCAAGGGGAACCCATTGGGCGGTTACATGAAGGGGAGTCCATGGGCCTCAGCCCCTTGAACAGAGAGATAAGAAGATCCCACGCTGGGAAACGT
This sequence comes from Pongo pygmaeus, assembly GCF_028885625.2. Classification (NCBI taxonomy): domain Eukaryota; kingdom Metazoa; phylum Chordata; class Mammalia; order Primates; family Hominidae; genus Pongo; species Pongo pygmaeus. Next base: position 1,078,836 of record NC_072377.2, read on the forward strand.
TTCGGTGCAATCTGAGAACATCGTGGACAGGCCTGGCAGCCATCCAGACCCAGCAGAAGAGCCTTCCTGGCAGCAGCGCCAGGGATTCTCTAAAAACAGGTGTGACCCAGACCCGCCCCCTCGCCAGACACAGATGAGCTGTTGGCCAAATGCGAAGGCCGCCGAAGCCGTCCTTGGGCGTGAAAGGTCCTGGGAAGTTTCCCCTTTCTAGACCGGGGGATGCCTCCTGCCAGGAAATTCGAATGAGTCCAGGAGGAAGGAGAAAGCCTGGACCTGACACAGGCCTCAGAGGGCCCGGTCTCACCCATTTCTAATGGAACCCATTAAAAATCAGAGAGTGTGGGGGACCCAGACAACGGTAAACAGCTGTGCTCATAACATCAAATGTGCCGGCCCCGCAGCCTTGCAGGTACCAAGGTTGTTTCTGGTGGCTTCTTGCAGGGCTGTGGGAGGTGTGGGGGTGTCTCGCTGTATTTCTGGGCCGGCTGGCAGAAGAGGCAGAGCTGGCGCTCACATCAGCCTCCCGGCGGGACGGGCTCACAACCCACATTGAGCACCCAGAGCCAGACCTCCCCAGAGGAATGTTCTGGGGGAGAGGGAGGGGCACAGACGACTGCTCCCGAAAGGAGGGCCCTGCCTGGTTTTGTGGTCCCGAATCTGGTGTGCACACCCTCAGTCTGCAGCAGCTCGAAGCCCTCCTGATGAGAGCCGACACAGGTAGGGGCCGGAGATGCTTTTGTAGAGCTGGAAGGCTGAGTTCTGCCATCAGCTTTGAATTTTACAGCTTTCTGGTGGGATCAGAGAAGCACCTGCGCAACCTCCCCCGAGTTTTCGAAACATGAAGCTGGGAACCTGGACTGCAAAGCTGGCCTCAGTTACCGCCACTTTTTCCCAGAGCCCTTCTGGGGCGAGTTTTCTGGACTTGGTCACCGGGGCCAGCACTCGTTGAAGGTGAGGACCCCGTGACCCCACCCCGCACAGCAGCACCCAGACACCCGCTAGGGCCCCAGCTCCCAGGGGACGCCTCAGGCACGCACACATCCCTGCCTGGGTGATGCTGAGGTTACACACGCCCTTTGGAAAGCTCTGGTGCTGCCTCGGCTGCACCATGACCCCCTCTAGCTGTGTGCGGCCGGCTCGCCGCCCATCGTGCCGTGGTCCTGGGTGGACAGTGAGGCTCAGCCCTGATCGTCGGGCAGCGAACGTTTCAGGAAGCACGGGAGCAATGGGCTTTGGGCCACCTTCCTCTCCCCAGCACCCTTCCAGCCACCCCGTGCCAGGCTCCTCACCCACACAGCCCCATCCCAGACACACGGTGGTTCTGGAGGGCTGCATTTCAGGGTGCAGACCAGAACACGCCCGATTCCCTCCAGGCACTGGACTAATGGGGTCCGCCGGCACTGTCCTGTGATGGGCGGGCTGGGGGGCAGTGCCCAGCTTTGGGCTCTGTGGCCTCAGGCCTCCCCTCAGGCCACCTGCTCCCTGTGGCTGCTTCTGCCTCCCCAAAAAAATCCAGTCTGTGCTGGCTGAAGGCGCACAGGTCTCACCATGGCCCAGGCAGCTGGGACCCCCATAGGTCAACTGCCTGTCTTTGGGGTCACTCAAGGGCCTTTCTGCCCAGCTGGCAGGGACTGACCAGGTCCCCTGAATTTCACCCCCAGAGTGCAGTGGATCCCCCTGGGGCTGAGGAGACCCCTTGGGGCAGCCCATGCTTGCGGCAGCACAGCCTGCAGACCCCTCCACGGCCCCAAAGCCACAGAGCACAGATTCACACTCAGAATGATGGCTGCAGACCCCGCCACAGCCCCAAACACGCTCTTCATAAGAGAAAGGCTGACAAAGTGGTCTTCGCTAAAATGACACACTTCTCTTCCTCAGAAGACACTCTCAAGGGCAGGGGAGCAAGCCCGGGTGCAGCTGGGTGGGCACCTGCCGTCCACGGGCACCCCCCCCCGGCAGTGTCCGGATCACACGAAGACGGCCTACAGACCAGCAAGGAAACACCGAACCCAGAGGACAAGAGGGCAAAGACTTGAACTGACACGGAGGAGCACGTGCAGATGCCGCCTCGCCGGGGAACGCGCGCCGTCGGCAGTGTGCCGGGGACACCACGGTGTGCTGGCCAGATGCTCACAGCCGCTGTACCTCCCCGCACAACTGGAGGCCTGTGGAATGCACGGCCACTGTGGAAAACTACAGACACGCCTCCATCACCACCCAGAAACCCCACTCTCAACAGAAACACACAGACACTAAGCAAAAGACACACAAAGGCCTTCCTGGGAGCCCAGACTGGACACAGCCTACATTCCCATCAGCAGGGCAGTGGGCGACGGGCCACAGATGGCGTCCCTTCAGGGAGTGCCCACCACACACGCCAGGGATGATCTCGCACACAGTCTGCAGGGCAGGAGGAGGTCGGCATGATGCTGTCTACGTGAAGCTCAAGGGCAGGCAGGACCCGCCCTGGGGCGCACGCCAGCACAGATGGCAGTCCCTGTGCAGCAGAGACGGCTTCCGGGGCTTGGAACGGCCACGCTTCAACCCGAAGGGCTCCTGGGCCTGCCTGTGCTCGGAGCTCACCCGGCAAAGATTTAAGATGTGTGCCGCTCCCTGGGTGCCAGCTGCACCTCACTCAGAGGAAGTAAGAGTGGCCGGTAGACTCGGTGCATCCTGACCTTGACACTGAGTCCACCCAGCCCTCCTGCTGCCCCACCACCGTTCCCCAAGCTGCCTCCCGCACGTCCCTGCATCCCTCATCTTGCAGGCAGTGGGACAGCTGGGCTGTTTCTGTCACATTCTCTGTGAAGAAGAGTCCAGGCCAGCAAATATTTATCACCAAGTGTCTGGCCAATGCGGTCCCCAGACACAGCTGCCTCTGTCCCAAGGCCTGGACTTTACATGTGGAATTCCCTGTGTCGGTCCCCAGACAGCAGTGGTGCAACCCGGCAGGGGTTTGGCCTGTGGAGGGCTGTGCCCCTGAGGCCCATGGGAAAGCTCGTGGACTTGCTAGGGGGCAGGGCTGACGTCAGCGCCCGTGTGCGGATCCCCCTGCAGCCGAGTCCCAAGCAGGATCGTCACCCTCACATTCCTCTCTGGTGAAATGCTGCTGAGAGGTCCTTTAAGCATATGGCCTCAAGTAATCGTGGAAAAAGAAGGCAGCGGCATCAGTGGGTACAGAAAGGATCCATGCCACTTTGTGGGACCCAGAGAGGCAGTGTGACCTCAAGGGCTCACAGCCAGTGAGTGGCAGGCGGGGACAAGGGGGAGTTCCAGAAGCCTCAGGACATTCCTTGTCCCGTGGATGACTGGAAGGACCCTTCCCAGATGGGAACCCCCTGCCTGCCCCAGCCATGCCCAGCACCGAGGGGTGAACCCTGGAAGCACCCATGGGTCAGCCCCAGAGCTGCGCAGGCCCTCTTAGGAAGGGGTAGCTGTGCCCCAGACTCAGGAGGGGCCGTCCTGTCATCCTGCAGGCGTTGGAGGCCACTGTCCCTGATGGGGTTGTGCAAGTGTGGGGGGCATGAGAGGGGGCCCCTTCATCAGCTCAGCGCCCACCCTAGGCCTGCTTCATGCCAGGCACACACTGTGCTGCATGCATGAAGCAGGGATGGGGTCCCTGAGTTGGGGCTCTGCCTACTCCCAGACCCTGGTGGAAGCCCCGCCTCCCGGCCTCTCTGCCTTGTGCCCAGGGCCCACGGGAACGCAGCCCCCATTCCAGAGAGCCGGACCCTCCAGCTCTCAAGGGGACAGCAGGGAAGGCAGGGACGGTATGGGGGGACACTGTCCTTGGGAACTTTCCCCGCCCCCACCGCCCGCCCTTGTGCGTGGGCCTCCCTAGAAACGTGAGTCACCCCAACCCTTGAGAAACCAGAGCCCCCGGCAGGGCTGTGCGAGGCAGGGAGGGATTTGGGGGTGTCAGAGTCTCACCAGCATCCGGGCACTGGGGGGATGAAAATTCTGGCTGCACAGCACGGCCCCCGCCACTGCACTTGGCACCTCAAGGGTCTTGGGTTCTCAACACCAGCTCAGATAACTGGTAAAAATGTTTGTTAGTTTTAACTTTGCTTTTTCCTTTTTCTAAAAAAATCCATTTTATCTAATTGTAGTAAAATCATACATAAAATTGCCATTTTCACCATCTTTAAGTGTCCGACGGACGAAGCATTCCCACAGCTGTGCGTCCACCTTCACCGCCGGTCTCCAGAGTCCTCCCAAACTGAAGGCCTCTCCCCAGCCCGGCACCTGCCATTCTGCGTTTGGTCTCTACAGATCTGGGAACTCCAGGGACCTCCCAGGAGGGGATCAGACAGGGCCCCATGGCATGACGTCCACACAGCTCCTTGGTGCTGTAGCCCGTGCCAGCATCTCCTTCTTTTTCTGGGCTGTCGAGTGTCCACTGCGTGGATGGGCCACGTTTTGTTCACCCCACTTATGTGCTGATGGACGCGAGGGTTGTATTCCCCCTAGTGATGGGTAACAACTTCAAAGGTATACATCTAAGTAAAATGAAAATGTGTAAAATGTGTGAAGCGTCCCACGTGGGCACGCAAGCCCTCTGGGAGGAGCTGGGGGTGTTGCCGTGGCTGCCTGGGGGCGCGGGGCCTGACCTTCTGCCTACACTCCTCAGTCCTGTTACCTGGGGTGGCTACGCCAGCATCATCTGGCCAAAAATACCTCCTAATCGTTCTGGCTGAGCCGCTGCCACTGCCCAAGATAAGCAGGGCACGCTCTGGCTCCCGGCAGTGATTTCTGTCCTATTTTTACACTTGGTTCAGATAAGGTCTCGGGTGGCCTGTGCCCAAGGTCACTCTGTGGGGCCCCAGGGAGGCAGTGGCTTGCCCTGGGTCCACATTCCCTCTGGGGAAGTGGGTTCTGGGAGCCGCATAGAGAGGCATGCTGGTTGTGCAGGGCAGGAGTGGTCGCAGGGACCCCGGCTCTGAGGAGGGGAGGGGGCCACTCCTGGGCCCTCGAACCCTTGGGTCCCAGCACCTGCAAGCACGGTCCTGCCAGGTAACACCACCAGCTCCTGGATGCGCACAAGAGCTCACATCTGGGGTTCCTGGCAAAAGAACCCCCAGATAAATGAGTTAAGCTGTCTAGCCTCCTCCCTGCCAAAGACCCCCAGATAAATGAATAAAGCTGCCCAGCCTGGCCCCCCCGGCCCACTGAGGGGTAGCGGCTCAGCAAGGCAACGAGGCCGGCCAGAGACCACCGCACAGGAGTGGACGTTCCCCGCCGAGGGGCAGGGGGCCGCGGTCAGCTTCTCTGAGTGTCCTGGTCTTGGAGGACACACGTCACGTGTGTTGGCCAAGGAGCCGGGATTGGGGCCTCCATCAAACATTGTTGCAAACTGGTGGAGCATATCCTCAAGGTTTAAGCTTCAAATTTTGCTTGGCAAACTGAACCCAAATCCACCTCTCTTTCTTGACTTTCTTCGTTTGTTTCATTAAGAGAAAAGAGAAGAGGAAACATGTTTGCGTAACAGTTTCTGAGATAACTCTCTTGGTCTAATTGCCTCATTGAAACCTTAAATATTTGGCTGGCATCACGAGAACAGTCAGGCTAATACGCTACTAAATTCATCGCTCTCAATGGAGAATGACTTATCTGTGCAAATACCACAAGTCATCAATTTCTATTTTCTCAGGGCGATAAGTTAAAAATACATTTAAAAAATAAGCTTTGATTGCTTTTGAAGGACAGCAACCTCCATGGACCTCGCAATGCAAAACCCACAGCTGACAGCAGGTCAATCTGCTCCAACAACTAGCGACAGCTAGATCCGTCCTCAGGGACACACTTCACAGGCCAGAGATCTTCAGCATAGAGATCAGTGCCCACAAGCCAAGAGAAAAGTCTTTTAAAGACCACCTAATCCCTCGCTGTTTTCGAGGAGAAAAGGAATGCACATTTAAAAAACAAAAACCAAAAAGATTTGCAGCTGCAGTGCCTGGTTATGAGGGAGTAGCTGCGTGTGGTGGTCAAAGAAAACACAGAGGACAGAAGACTGTGGGAGGGAGGGTGCTTCCAAAGTACAGAGAAAGAGCTGCAGCCTCGACCTCTGCGCCAGCAAACACTATCTTCAAAAATGAAGGCAAAATCAAGACATTTCCAGACAAACGAAAACTGTGAGGATTTATCCCAAGTGGAAGAAAAATGGTTCCTGATGGAAACACCGAAATCCAGAGCTCAGAGAACACGGACTGGCGGGGCAGGCGGCGGAGCCTTGCGGCGCTGGACATATTAAACACTCAGCGCCCAGCACGGGGGAGGGAGGCCCTGGAGTCCCTGATCGCAGCAGACCTGGACCATCAAGGGCGTCTGTGCAGGGCAGACACTGGGGCGACGACTGTGAGAACAGCAGAACACACAGCTAGCAAGTGAACACAGGGAGAAAACGGAGTAATAAAAAAAGTGTTTAATCCAAAATAATCAAAAGAAAAGACACCCGTGCTTGCACTAACTGGAGAACCAAGGCGGCCGACCAGGCCTGGAATCTCATGCCCGGAGGACGCCCCGCTTCAGCAAAAACCAGAGAACTGGAGGAGAAACAGACACTACTCCAGGGAACAGCTAGAGATTTCAAGACACCTCGCCCCGTAACTGGTAAAACAAATCACTGGAGATAAAGAAGATTTGAACAACACATAAGCAAGACTGACCTAACGGTCAGCTATGTGGAAATGCACCCAGCCACTGCCCGGCCTGTACTCCGCATCACAGGGTTGAGAGAGGAGCTCGGACAGCTGGGAATGGAGCACAGAGCAGCTGTGGAAAGATAATGGAAAATCCCCCAGGGCCTGGGAAACTGCAGCACATGGAGAAACCCACGTGCTGAAGAGTGAGCCGTGATCTGAATGAGATAATGTTTTAAACTAAAGTGTGTGTGTGTGTGTGAATTCTTTTTAATTCTAAGACTTTCATATAGAAACATCACTTCATGGGTAAAAGCGAGTAAAGTCAAACGGCACGCTTTTTAAGTGTATTTTAGTATTTTCATGCTGAATAATACAGAATAATGGTATTTTAGTATTTTCATTGAATCTGCAGGCGTGTCACCATGTTGGAAATTGTACTGTGGAAAATTTCACTGCTCTCAGTGGTTTTGGAAAGTTTATCTAGGGTGGGAGACTCTTCTAATTTATTTATAACTTTGACTAATTGGATCCCAATTACTTTGGATAAATGGTAAAATACGAAATATATCAAACATGGTTAAAATGTCTACCTGGGCCGGGCACAGTGGCTCATGCCTGTAATCCCAGCATTTTGGGAGGCCGAGATGAGCAGATCACCTGAGGCTAGGAGCTTGAGATCAGCCTGGCCAACGTGGTGAAACCCCATCTCTACTAAATACATAAAAATTAGCCGGGCATGGTGGCATGTGCCTGTAATCCCAGCTACTCAGGAGGCTGAGACAGGAGAATCACTTGAACCCGGGAGGCGGAAGTTGCAGTGAGCTGAGATCACATCACTGCACTCTAGCCTGGCAACAGTGCCAGGCTCTGCCTCAAAAAAAAAAAAAAGTCTATCTGCTTGCATTGTTATATCTTCATTAATTTAATTGTTAATGTTTCCAAAAAGTCACCCATGTTATTAAGCTAATTCTTAGCAATATACACATAGTATATTTACACAATATTAATCCATGAATTCACCTATTCTTTTTATTTTTTATTTTATTATTTTTTGAGAGACAGAGTCTCACTCCAGGCTGGAGTGCAGTGGTTTGATCTCAGCTCACTGCAGCCTCCACCTCCCAGGTTCAAGTGATTCTCGTGTCTCAGCCTCCCAAGTAGCTGATAGCTGGGATTACAGGCATGGGCCACCATGCCCAGCTAATTTTCTATATTTTTAGTAGAGACAGGGTTTCACCATGTTGGCCAGGCTGGTCTTGAGCTCCTGGCCTCAGGTAATCTGCTCGCCTCAGCCTCCCAAAGTGCTGGGATTACAGGCGTGAGCCACTGCACCCAGCCCCTACCTATTCTTTTTAATGTTTAATATAATTGAGATGTTACTCACTTTTTAAAACATTTTAAATTGTTTAGTTTTTCTCTTCTGATTTGTTTTTGGTTTTTGTTTTGTGTTTTAAGTTTCAGGGGTACATAGTCACGTTTATTACACAAGTAAATTTGTGTCATGGGGTTTGTTGTACAGATTATTTCATTACTCGGGTATTAAACCCAGTACCCATTAGTTGTCTTTCCTGATCCTTCCCTCCCCCCACCCTCTGAGAGGCCCCAGGCTGTGTTGTTTCCCTCTGTGTGTCCATGCGTTCTCATCGTTTAGCTCCCACTGATACGTGAGAACATGCTGTATTCGGTTTTCTGTTGAACTAAATTATAATGAAAATACAATCTATTGAAACCATAAGATGTAGCTGTGTGCTTAAGGGAAGAGTCACCCCTGTAGATCCTGCAAAAGTATAAAGATAGTGGAGTGGGTTGAGTTGGGCTCCCCCAGAAGGATATGTTGAAGTTCTAACACAGGTACCTGTGAATGCCCTGACTGCAAGGTAGCTCCTTGCAGATGGGACCGCATCATGAAGATGAGGTCATCCTGGAGTAGGGTGTGGACTCTCAATCCAGTGACTGATGTGTTTTTTTTTTTTAGACGAAGTCTCGCTTTGTTGCCAGGCTGGAGTGCAGTGGTGCAATCTCGGCTCACTGCAACCTCCACCTCCCAGGTTCAAGTGATTCTCCTGCCTCAGCCTCCCAAGTAGCTGGGATTACAGGCACACGCCACCACGCCCAGCTAATTTTTGTATTTTTAGTAGGGACGGGGTTTCACCATGTTGGCCAGGATAGTCTCCATCTCTTGACTTCGTGATCCACCCGCCTCGGCCTCCCAAAGTGCTGGGATTACAGGCGTGAGCCACCGCGCCTGGCTGACTGATGTCCTCATATGGACATGTTTGAGGCCACAGAGATGGAGGCAGAGGTTGGGGCGATGGGGCCACAGACCCAGGGATGCCTGGAGCTGCAGAAGTTGGAAGGGGCAGGAAGGATCCTCTTTTAGAGCCTCTGGAGGGCGCGCAGCCCAGCCCACACCTGCACTTCAGTTTCCCTTTCTCCACCACTGAGAAAGGAGGCATATCTGTGACGCCACCGCGTGAGGTAATCACAGCAGTCCGAGGAAACTGATGGATATACAAATACCACAAATAACTCTGTGATAATGATCTTGTAAATGGAGATAAAATAGACAACATTCTCTGGGAAACAAAACCTACCAAAATCCATACAAAAAGAAACAGAAGCTCTGAATAGTACTATGTCTCATGAAGAAATTAAATCCTTGATTTAACCTTGCCCCCTCCTGCACATAAAACCTTCAGGGCCACACAGACTCACTGGTAAACTTTTCCAAACGCTGAAGGAAGAAATAATACCAGTTACATTGAAGTCTTCCGGAGAATTTTAAAAAAGAAGTAATCTTGCACAACTCCTGTTATCAAATTAGCACTTGTCACCAAGGAAGGGAAGATAAAGCACGAGGAGATGCCCACACCCCAGGAAAGTGTCCCAAGAGTGGCTCAGATTCTCCAGGGCTGCGACGTCCTGGTTTTCATCTAGGGGGTGGTGACAGGCGCGTGATCTCTGGTTATTCCAGAAGCAGTGAATGTAGGATGTGTGTCATTTAGCTTCTCACGCCATGCACTGGGGCAAGTTTACTTAGGAAACAGCTCTCATCCTTAAGGAAGGCCGGGAGTGGGCGTGGCTGGGAGATGGGTGCCTGAGGAACACTCTCGCCCCCTCCCCTGCACCTGTGGTCTCAACCTGGCGGGAAGTCCGCTCCAGCTCCTGTGGGATCAGGGTTGCTGGATCCGAGTTGCCAGGTAAACTCCCGCTGATCTGCAGCACAAGAACCAAATCCCAGGACGAGCTCTCACGGAGCAGTCAGGCCCAGTGGAAACTGGTGGCCTCGCTCCAGGAAATGAAGCCAGACCAGACAAAAGCCACCAGCAACGCACGGAGGCAGGGCGGGACATCTCACGTGGACCCAGGGACCCTGGAGCATGCCTCGGTACAGATGGAGCCCCCAACAGGGGTTTCCTTCCTCATGTGGTTGATGGAAGGTTCTAGAATTCATCTTCTCATAGGGAGGAAAAGTGCTGCCCAGCCCCCAACACTCTGAGACCGCTGGGGCTCAGTAAATATTTGATAAACAACAGGCTCAGCAGGTGCGGTGGCTAGTGAGACTGGTACAGACCAGGTGGCCCGTGGGCATTGGGTCTGCCCTGTGACCACCAGTCCTAATAGGCTGCAGCGGAGCATGTGTGCACGTGTGTGCATGTGTGTGTGTGTGTGTGCATGCGTGCACACCAATGGGAGTGGCCCCAAGTGCCTGCCTGGTCTCTACATGGCTCCCAGCCTTTTCCTAGAACGGATCACATGTTTGCATACACACATATGTGCACACACATGCAGAAACCAGACCCACTCCCACCATCCACCCACACAAGCTGGACCCTCAGTTGCGCGGCTCCCTGCCATGTGCTCCATCCCCATGTGCGTCCAACACATCTGCCAGCTCTGCTTTCAGCTTTCCCTGATGGCCAAGCATACCCCGCTGCCCCTGCAAGGCTTGGGAGCACCCCGGGATCCCCTGCAAGGCTTGGGAGCACCCCTGGGATCCCAAGTCTGATGGCCTCTAGAAGTCCTTCTCCTCAAACCTTGGTCACAGCTGCTGCCCAGGGCCTGCCCCGCCAGGGGGACAGCCACGTCTCTCCTAGACACATGAGGACACCCCTCCAAGAGGCCTCCCTCAGCCAGCCGCCACTGCTGCTGGCCCCTCTGTGCATCCCCAAGGGCTGAGCTGCTGCAGGGTTCAACGCCTCCTGGCTCCAAGTGAAAGTTGGAGGTGGGCAGGACGTTCAGGTAACACCCCCACCTCCGAGGTCCAGTCTCACAGAGCCTCAGCAGCCATCCAAGGCAAGGAGGTGTCCACAGGGCCACCCGGAGTGTCCCGGGGACCCCAGGCCCACGAGGGCCAGAGAAAGTTCCGGGCTCCCCCTGGCATAAGGGACAGAACCAGGCGCCCTCCCCTCCTGGCTCCCTCGGCTTTCCTGTGTTGCCCAGGATCAGGACCAGGGAAACCACAGCGTCCCAGGCGACAAGGCGGAGGGCAGCTCCAGGAGCCCAGCTGGGGCGTCGGCCAACCCGAGAGACACGCTTGCTCAGGCATCCCTGGCAAGGTTTCCAAAGCCCTCACGCAGATGAACACAAGAACACCCGGGGCACCCACTGTTTCATGGAAAAAGTCACGGCGGTCACCCTGATGGGATGTAATTTCTGGATATGATTAAACAGGAAGAAAAGATCCCGGCTGAGATTACTGTTCAGAAGCACCTTGGAGCCGGGCTCTCGACACTGCTGACCCGAAACCTGGTGATTCAAGAGGAAAAGAAAGCCCTGCTGCCGTCAGAGCTGGAAACTGCACAGCCCATTGTGTCCTGGGCGTGAAGCCATCACCTGACTCCCAGGTGAGGAGCCTGTGGGTCAGGGGTCAGAGCTCAAGGGACGCCCTGGCCAGCTGGGGCAGCCAAAGCTACCTCTACATCTTCCCCTGAAAGAGGAAGTTTAAATACCCAAGAAGCTTTGATATCTCCTCCATGACTTGACTTCTGGATGTGATTCAGAAAAATCTGCAGAAAATCACCCAGAATTGCACCCGTTTGGTTTACAGGAGTTTTAGCTGTGGGGGCCCCTTTTCCACTGCCCCCATCAAGTGGCCTCCTGGGCAGTCCAGGACTCTCTAGAATCTTCCAGAAGCCGCAGCACTCGCTTCAGTCGTAACCTGCAGGACCCCACCGGGCGAGGCTGGCTGGGAGGAGGCACTCTCAGGACAAGACACCTGGGCAGGCACCTCCTGTCTCCGCTCGACGCCCAGCGAGGACGGGAGGACCCAGGGTGCACCTGCATCTGCGTCTGGGCAGGGGAGCAAAGACGTGGCCTTCCCAGAGCTTGAGCTGTGGGAGGAAGAGAGGCTGAACGAAAGCCCGCCCCCGCCCCACCCCAGGAGAGCCCACTTGGGGCCTCCCACAGCCCTGCCCGCGGCTGCGCATGCGTGTCCCCTCACCTCCTTAGCCAGGGCGGCTGCCCGCGTGGGTCCCCTCACCTCCTTAGCCAGGGCGGCTGCCCGCGTGGGTCCCCTCACCTCCTTAGCCAGGGCGGCTGCCCGCGTGGGTCTCCTCACCTCCTTAGCCAGGGCGGGGGCAGCAGGGAGGGAGGGCCTGCTGCATTCTTCCCTGGGCCTGCAGGTGCACCTGTGCCTGCCCAGAGGGAGCAGCGGGAGCTTCCAGCAGACACACCTGGACAGGTGCACGGAGCCCCTGCCAGGGAAATCCAGCACAGACACAGGTGGGCGGGTGGTGGGAGGGTGGCAGAAGCGGGCAGAGGAAGAGGCTGAGCTCAGCACAGCCCAGGCAGTCTCCTTCCGGCCAAGGGGAGCGGCTGGGCCAGTCTGAGCCAGGAGGCAGCTCAGAGAGTGAGCCCTGGGGACGGCATTGGAGCAGCACGGGGTCCCTGACAGAACCTCACCTCGGAGGGTGGTCTGAGGGCCGCTGGGGGCCCACCTAGGAGATGGGGTACCAGGACACAGAACAGGGCGGGGGTGGTGTTTCCAGGGTGAGGGCTGGGGGAGGGGAGCAAGGCCTGGACTCGGGGATGGAGGCCTAATCAAAGCAAAACAGAGACTCAGAGCTCAGCGCCTGTGTTCTCAGGGACACACAGGGACTTACAGGGACATCCTGGATCGCTAGGGGACACGTGGGGACATGCTCGGACTCATGGGACGTGCAGGGGCCCACGGGGATGTGCACGTACACCATCCCTCCCAGCCATCCTGCTCCTTGCTGAGAGTCACCTGGAGGCTGGGGCCTGGCACCACTTTAAGACAGGGGCATTCCTGGGCCCCTCCTTGTGGCATCTCCGCCTCAGCAGCTGCTGAAGGGCATGGGGGAGGGAGCCGGTACTGGTGCAACAGGCAGATGGTTCCAGAAACTCAGGATTCTACACAATCCTAGCACCTGAGGCACACTGTCCTGCACGGCCGCCACGCCGTCAGAAGCAGGCACCGGCCCTGGTGGTCAACACAAGCCCTGAGGACCCCCCAGAGGGCATGCTCCAGGCAACCTGCCAGGACCACCTCTCCTGCCTGGTGTTGGGGGCCTCACCTGACCTCTCCGGGTCCCTAACCAGGCACTAGGGCTGCCTCCCTTGGGCCCCCCAGAATCCACCCTGGAATGGCTGCTGGGACTGAAACCCTGAGTCAGGCCAACCCCCAGAGCCTTGCCCAGCCATGGCTTGTCTGGGGTGGGTGCCCAGACCCTCGTCCAGGACACGGGAAAGGGGCCCCCTTTGTGGCCTGTGCTGTGGAAGGGCTCAGGGAGCAAGCTGATCCTCCCGGGAGGTAGGGCAGTGCCCGCCAGGAGCAGATTCCCGGGAGGTAGGGGAATGCCCCCCAGGAGCAGATTCCCAGGTGGGGCCTGGCGCCCTGGCTGTGTACACGGCAAAGCTCACTGCCCCTAGTTCCGTCAGGGGCGCTTGAACCAGAGTGACTCCATCTTGAACAGGGGCTAGGTCTGATGAGGCTGAGGCCTGCTGCGCTGCATTCCCAGGAGCTTAGGGATTCTCAGTCACAAGGTGAGACGGGACGACAGCGCAAGAGGCAGGTCGTTAAAACTTTATTGATAAAACAAGTTGTGGTCAGGAAGCCATCCAATACCCAGTACCCACCAAAACCAAGGCAGCATGAAAGTGACCTCTGGTTGTCCTCACCGCTCATTATACGCTAATTAGAATGCATTAGCATCTAAGAGACACTCCTACCAGCACGGTGGCAGTTTACAGAGGCCACGGCAATGTCGGGAAGCTACCCTCTATGGCCTAAAAAGGGGAGGAGCCCACAGTTCTGGGAATTGCGCACCCCTTTCCCGGAAAATTCATGAAAAATCCACCCCTTATTCAGCGCATAATCAAGAAGTAACAGTAAGTGTCCTTGGTCGGGCAGCCATTCTTCATCCCTTCACTTTCTTAATAAACTTACTTTCATTTTACTCTATGGACTCGCCTCCAATTCTTTCTTGTGTGAGGTCCAAGAACCTTCTCTTGGGGGTCGTCTGGATTGGGGCCCCTTTCTGGTAACTTCTTTCTTTTCTTTTCTGAACTGAAACCCAGGCTGTTTTCTGTCCCTTCCCTTCCAGGGGGCCCTGACGCATGAAGAACCCTTGCCTGCCTTCTGGACCATTCCGGGGCCAGCTTTCCCCCCGGCTTCCTGAGATCATCCTAATGTCCCCAGAACATCTCCTTGGCGTGCTCTGGCCCCTCCTAAGAGGCTTGTGCCCAGCTTGCTTCCCTCTGGAGCCTCGGGGCCAGTGCCGCCTCCCAAGAACTGCACTGCAGTGTCCACGGCCAAAGGGCCTGGTCAGGGCTGCCGGATAAGACACGGGCACTCAGCCCAGCACAAATTTCAGATAAATGATGAATTTTATTTTGATGTAGTGTGACCCAAATATTGTTTCTACTAAGAATTTATTTTTGAGACAGTCTCGCTGTGTCATCTAGGCGGGAGTGCAGGGGCGTGATCTTGGATCTTGGCTCACTGCAACCTCTGCCTCCTGGGTTCAAGCGATTCTCCTGCCTCAGCCTCCCGAGTAGCTGGGATTACAGGCGTGCGTCACCACACCCAGCTAATTTTTGTATTTTTGGTAGACGGAGTTTCACCATGTTGGCCAGGCTGGTCTCAAACTCCCAACTTCAAGTGATCTGCCAGGTTTGGCTTCCCAAAGTGCTGAGATTACAGACATGAGCCACCGTACCCAGCTGCTTCTACTAAGAATTATTTGTTAGTTTGAAACAAATTTAACCAGGCACCCTGCGCTGGGCTGGTGGTTGGGGGTTGCGCATGTGGGCAAGAGCTCCCCTTAACCCCCTGACCTCCTCAGGATCTTCAGACCCCAGCTTGAATCCCGTCAGCCCCACCTCCTCCAGGAGTGGAGGATTTTCAAATGCACACAGCTCCCTGGAAACTGTGCCCTGCTGGTCCTGGGGGAGAGGGCTGGGTGAGGTGGGGGCAGAGCCATGAAGTGCCTGTTCTTTCCGTCGACAGGACTTAAGGCAAGAGAGGCAAGGGGGACCCCACACAGTGCTGTCTGGGGTTGACTGTGGGTGGAGAGAACAATCCCAAATACTCGCAGGCCGCTGTGGCTGCTGCTGACGCTGATGCTTGCTGGCCGGCATACTTGCTGGGAGTCACCCCAAAGCACTGTCAGAGATGGGAGGCTGGACGTGCGCCCCTCGGTGAGAACTTCCTCTATGTGTGGAGTTTCAGGGTATGAACATCTGCTGCTGAATCTCAGAGGCTGAGGTTGGGGGCAGCTCAGGAACCCCCTGGGGTTCTCAGACCCTGTAAATAACTTTCCCAGTAATCCCAGGGGAGCCAAGTTATTTCCCTGACCAACCAAGGCAGCAACACCAGACAGGGTTGCATGGAGCTGCAGCTGGAGGTGGGGGTGGGCTCTTGTTCTAACCGCTGCGCGGCCTTCCTCCCTGAACTTCCCAGCACGTACACCGTGGAGAGAGGGAGCTTGATTGTGCCCACAAGGTGCTCAGCCCAGCCAGACTCCCTGGCCCACCACAGACCCATCCCAGACAGCCGGAGCCTAGAACAAGCCCAGCATCCCCTTTAAAAGCCTCTCGGCTAATCCTCATGTTGTGAGAGAACTGGGTGGCTCTCCCAGCTCCAGCTCTGCAATTCTGGGACAGCTACGTGTTTCTAGTGAGTTAAAAAACTTGGCTGGGCACGGTGGCTCATGCCTGTAATCCCAGCACTTTGGGAGGCCGAAGTGGGTGGATCACCTGAGGTCAGGAGTTCGAGACCAGCCTGGCCAACATGATGAAAGCCCGTCTCTACTAAAAATACAAAAATCAGCTGGGTATGGTGGCACATGCCTATAATCCCAGCTACTGGAGAGGCTGAGACAGGAGAATCACTTGAACCCAGGCGGCAGAGGTTGCAGTGAGCTGAGATCATGCCATTTCACTTCAGCCTGGGCAACAAGAGCAAAATTCCGTTAAAAAAAACAAAAAAAACTTGAACACTCATGAAGACAGCTACTATCAAAACAGGAGAAAATGAATGGTGTAAGGATGTGAAAACACGGGGCCCTTGTCTTCTATCGGTGGGAGTGTAAATTGGTATAGTCAATACGGAAACAGAACGGCAGTTCCTGAAAAAGTTAATAGAACGACCCTCTGACCCAGCAATTTCACTTCTGCACATGTGCTAGAAAGAACTGAAAGCAGGGACTCGAATAGATATTTGCACACCCGTGATTATAGCAGCACTACCCACAACAGCCAGGTGGCAGAATCAGCCCGAGAGGTGGTGAGCAGATAAAGCTGTGAACAAAACAAGTCCGTCCACACAGCGGAATGTTGTTCTGTCTTAAAGAAGAAGGGCATGGCCAGGTGCGGTGGCTCACCCCTGTAACCCCAGCACTTTGAGAGGCCGAGATGGGCAGATTACCAGGAGTTCAAGACCAGCCTGGCCAACACGGTGAAACCCCGTCTCTACCAAAAATACAAAAATTACCTGGGTGTGGTGGCAGGGGCCTGTAATCCCTGCTACTCGGGAGGCTGAGGCAGGAGAATCGCTTGAACCCGGGAGGCAGAGGCTGCAGTGAGCCAAGATTGCACCACTGCACTCCAGTCTGGGTGACAGAGCGAGACTCCATCTCAAAAAAAAGGACATTCTGACACAGGCGGCAGCGTGATGACAGCTGAGGATGTTGTGTTCAGTGAAATCAGCCAGTCACAAAGGACACAGACTCTACGTTCCCACACCTAGGAGGTCCCCAGAGAGGCCGGATCCACCGAGACGCAATGTAGATGGCTGTGCAGGCTGGGGAGGCAGGAGAGTGAGTGATGGGGACAGGGGTCTGTCGGGCGGATAGGAGATGGACGGCAGGGATAGCTGCACAGCAGTGTGGACGTGCTGAATGCCTCAGAACTGTCCACTTAAAAGTGGTAAAAATCATAAATGTTGCAGAATGTGTATGTTTGCCACAATAAAGAAAGAGAACTCAAGCTGGACACTTGCACAGCACCAGCAGGGAGAGGTCAAGCGGTCGGCTGGGGCAGTGGGGCCCTGGAACGCTCACAGACAGCGTTGACACCCCCCTCCCCCACAGTGCACACCCCTGATGCTTTGTTAACAGACACCGTCAGATCTAACTTCAGTCCCCACCAGTGGAGTCGCCAGAGCTCCCAACACATCCATCCTCGGCCCCGCAGCCTCAGTCACCTCAGGGGGGAAGATGGGCTGGCCCAGCTGCTTGCTGCCCGGTGGGGGGACTCCCACCTGCCTTTGAAAGCTTCTGCTCTCCTCTGCTCACAGTTGAGGCTCAGGTGCACCAGTGAGTGGGACTTCAGGATGCTTGCTAACTTCAGGCCAGAGCCCTGACACCACCTAGGCTGACCTTGGTAAGACACTGACCTTCCTCGGCTGGGTGCGGTGGCTCACACCTGTAATCCTAGCATTTTGGGAGGCCGAGGGGGCAGATCACCTGAGGTCAGGAGTTTAAGACCAGCCTGGCCAACATGGCGAAACCCTGTCTCTACTAAAAATACAAAAATTAGCCAGTGTGTGGTGGGTGCCTGTAATCACAGCCACTCGGGAAGCTGAGGCAGGAGAATCACTTGAACCCGGGAGGAGGTTGCAGTGAGCCGAGATCTCACCACTGCACCCCAGCCTGGGTGACAGGGCAAGACTCCATCTCAAACAAAAGACATTGACCTTCCTAAGCCTTGGTTTGCTCATCTGTAAGAGGGGGATGAGTAGATGGAAAATGAAAGGAGAAACATCTGGAGAGACTGTGAGGCCAGCCAGAACCTTCCTAGTAAGGAAACTGAAAAGGTGCATTTGCAGCTGAGCCTTGAGAGATTTTGACTAAACAGGCAGAGGGAGTTCCTGGGACCCAGGAAGTCAACCACACACAACCACCATGTTCTGTTTTCCAGGGCCTTGGACAAATGCCTCAACACTAGACCCGTTTCCAGGGCCTTGGACAAATGCCTCAACACTAGGCCCGTTTCCAGGGCCTTGGACAAATGCCTCAACACTAGACATTCTGGCTCCAGCACAGGTGCACTCACCTGTGGGTGATGTGACCTGTGGCCCTCGCCCCCAGCCCTGCTGCCCTGGGATCCAGGGTGGCCATGGAGATACATGAAGCTGGTCCCAGGGTTGAAGTGGCCACAGGGGTGCAAAGACAGCTCCAAAACAAGTCTAGGGTGGTGCTTACCCCCAGTGCCATTTCTGTAAGTGTGAACATGTGCAAAGTGATGCCACACACAGCTTCAGGTGCGTGCATGAGTGGTGACAGTGTGATGATATTCCTGGAAAGACAAACATCCCATTCAGGGTTTACTGAAGGCTCAGCTTAAGTCCCTCGCCCTGGTAAGGGCAGGAACACACCAGGTCTCTTGCAGAGGAGTGCAGTTTCACAGCTGGTGGGTTTTCCAAAAATATCTTCATGAGTTTGACAAACAGTGCCAGCTTGGACCGCACTGTCCCCACATCCAAGACGCACTCCCTGTTTCCCTCACCCTCCCTGCTCATCTTGTGAGTTTCCCACAGAAATGGTGGCCTCGTCGGCCCTGCAGGGTGTGGGGGTAAGTAGCACACCGTCTCCAGGCCCGGCTCGGGTCCAGAGGACACGGATGCACATGGCCCCTTGATTCATGCTGAGAATCCCGTGTTTAAGCAAACAGCTGCTGCTGAGACGGTTCAGAGCCCATGGAAGAGGAGACTGTGGAGAGGACGCAGGAGGAGGGAGAATTGTGGCCGTCTCCGCTCCTGCAGGCACTGCTGTGCGGCTTTGTCCTCCCAAGGAACCATCCATGCAATAGAGGGAAACACTCCACTGCCCCTCCAACCCAGCTCCGAGAAATCACGACCCCTCCTGACACCCACCAAGACATGAGACACGACTGACACACAGACATGCGCTTACACCCCAACACCAGGGCACGCAGGCACACACGTGCTCAGACACCAACACCAGGACACGCAGGCACACACGTGCTCGGACGCCAACACCAGGACACGCAGGCACACACGTGCTCGGACGCCAACACCAGGACACGCAGGCACACACGTGCTCGGACGCCAACACCAGGACACGCAGGCACACACGTGCTCGGACGCCAACACCAGGACACGCAGGCACACGTGCTCGGACGCCAACACCAGGACACGCAGGCACACACGTGCTCGGACGCCAACACCAGGACACGCAGGCACACACGTGCTCGGACGCCAACACCAGGACACGCAGGCACACACGTGCTCGGACGCCAACACCAGGACACGCAGGCACACACGTGCTCGGACGCCAACACCAGGACACGCAGGCACACATATGCTCAGACACCAACACCAGGATACAGACATGTGCACACACACCACCAGGACACACACATGTACACACACACCAACACCAGGACACACACACGTGCTCACACACTCCAACACCAGGACACACATGCAGACACACACATGTCTACAGCAAGTATTTCCCAGCCCAGAGCTGGCTGCACAGAGCCACATCCAGTCACAGTGAGGCAGCCGCAGTCCCGGGTTTTCACCCCCTCAAGCTCACTCTGCCCCTACTCCAAGAATTCATAGCCCAATCACAGGTGGGGCCACCTGTGCCCTCTTCCCAAAGCACTCGAGGCCAGGAACGATCCGGAGCCACTTCTTGCGTAGCCCCATCCATCTGTGCCCCGAGAAACCAAGGACTCGGAAGAACAAGGATCAGACCACGAATGACAAAGAACCTTGGCCCAGAGAGCCAGGACTCGATCCCTGACTGTCTGCCTCCCCACCTTGTTTCCTTACAGCTCGGCACCTGCCAGGGACATCAAATACACCCCACCCAGGCCCAGGGGGTCCCCACTGCTAGGGGACCGCCTTCGGCTCCGGCTGCACCTTTCCGCTCCTCCTCAACCTGCCTGGACTTCCCGACCCCCCAAGCAGGCACTGAATGACCCCGTTCCCCTCCGGGTGGTCCCCACTCATGTCCACGGCCTCATCCTGGACTTTGCAAACAGGGCCTGCCCCAGGACTTTGCACGGCTGTCCTTGGGCTACACATCTGGGTGATTCGGGGCCGGGGTCCCTCTTCCTGGACATGGCCTCTGCAGGTCAGGCCCGCCCTGCTCGCCCAGGTGCGTCATCAGAACCCGTGGTCTGGCTGGCGGAGAAACCAGCACAGGCGCCCGGGTCTGCCCCTCCCCCGGCACCAGCTCCCCCGGGCCTGGCGCACCCTGAGGGAGAATCATGCACGTCGGCGCCAGCGCTGTGGAAGACACCCTAAAGGGGTCCCGCGGGCTGTGGCAGACGGAGCAGTCTCTCTTGCCGGGCTGGTTCCTGGGCTCCTGGTTCCTGAGTAACCCTGGAGCAGGGATAGCGGCCGGCACCCGCCCCTCCTCTTCTCAGGAGTGGTCAGGCTGTGTCCAGAGTTGGTTCCTTCCAGTGGGTTCTTGGTTTATGCTGACTTCAAGAATGAAGCCCCTGACCTTTGCAGTGTTACACCTCTTAAAGGTGGCACGGACCCAAAGAGTGAGCAGCAGCAAGATTTATCGTGAACGGTGAAGAAAACAAACCTTCCACAGCACGGAAATAGAACCCAGTGCACGCCCCTCTCCCCCGCGAGCCAGAGCAGGGTGGCTTTTATTACCTTACTTGTCCCCGCCCACATCCTGCTGATTGGTCCACTTTACAGAGCATTGATTGGTTCATTTTACAGAGTGCTGATTGCTCCGTTTTTACAGAGTGCTGATTGGTGTGTTTACAAACCCTTAGCTAGACACAGAGCTGCTCATTGGTGTGTTTACAATCCTTTAGCTAGACAGAAAAGTTCTCCAAGTCCCCACCCGACCCAAAAGCCCAGGGGGCTTCACCTCTCAACCTCACAGGGCTTCCTCCTCTGCGTGCCTCTCTCCTCCTCTGTCTCTGACTTGCCAGTACGCTTAGAGCCTGCTCAGATAAACTGGGGCGACTTCAGCTGGAGATCTTTAACTTTACCCCACATGCAAAGATTCTTTTCCAAATAAGGTCATATTCTCGGGTTCCAGGAATCAGGACATAGATGTAGCTCTTTGGAGGCCACCATTTAGCTTACTACAAACCTTGAAACCAAAACAGGATCAAGGTCCAAACTTGGGCTCCAGAGAGAGGCCCAGGAAGCTAAGCCCCACTGCCCAACACAGCCCTGTGTGCACAGCGGGAGCCCCAGAGTGTCTGCTCAACTGCAACACATGGCTGTCTACCAGGTCATTAACACATGCTGGGTCCTAAAACATGTGCCCGGGGATACTCGACTCCAGGGCACTGGCCAGAAGCCTTGGACCTGCACCCACCACCCAGGCCTCTGAAAGGAGAGCAAGCTGAAGTCTTGACTTTGAAATGGCTGCAGGGGTCACCCCTCACCCAAGCTTGGGGGGGGGGCCTCTGGGCGATAGCAGGTGCACTTTGGGAGCCTCTGATGGTCCCCACAGCTGGGGTCCCTCCTCATCCCCATGGGCGTAGCCCACTGGGTGGCTGCTGAGTCCTCATGGTCTGCAGGCAGGAGGAAGGGGGAAAGTGTGATCCCTTGGCCTCCACAGCAGCTGGCTGGGATCCTGGCGGGGGACCCTCACTGGTAACAGCATCTCCCCAGGACGTGCAGCCCCAGTGCCTGCACCCAAGCCCAGCCCTGGTGGGGAACAGCCCCTGGAAGGCAGGAGCCACTCCAGGCAAATGCAACTGGCGCTCAGCTACAGCCTCACGAGGGCCCTGGGCCCCCAATCAAGAGGCGGCTTAGCCTGACAGATGCGGTTCTGGGAGCTGGGGCGGTTGACACTGCCTGGGCCTTGCCGGCTTGGCCTTCTCTGAGGGGTGGTGTCCACACAGCAGCAATGGTGGCACATGCCGGAACATGGAGCCGAAGTTGCCTCGAGAACTGTTTGGGCAGTGGCCCTAGCGGGTGTGGGTGCCAGTAAACAGGAGGCAGAGTGGCCCCCATGCTCCTCTGCGGGCGTCTGCATGGCCTGCCTTCCCCGAGTGCACACGGCGAGCTTGCTTGACCCTGGGGTGGCCACGGCCCACTTTTAGGACCCACGCCTCTCCTCCTGGCAGGCCCCGTGTCTTTGGGGAAGGTGAGTAATTCTGAATCTGGTTCCCGAGCCCCACTTCCCAGTCTAGGGCCGCTACGTCCCCACGGTTCTGGGACACTTGCTGAGACAAAGGCAGATTTTGTGAGTCAAAAGGGATTTTCCACATCTCCAAACGGCGTTTCTGGATGCATGGGCCTCAGGGCTCTGATCCCAAGCAGTGCCAAGAAGACCTCTGTGGTCACAGATGCGGACCAGGCCGGGACATGCTGGAAGGTGTCAGGACACACCCGACCTGCACCTCTGTCTCCTGGAGCATCCCAGGTCTCAGGGCATCACACGCTCCAAGGTCGGTGACCAGGCACCACTGCCTTGGCCTTGACCAGCACCCCAAAGGCACCATCTTGCCCTCAGAAGGCCCCCCAGAAACGCTGTTTCCCATCGCTGGGTGGCTGTCTCGTACCAGCCGCTGCAGGATGTGAGAGACTCTGCAGCCCCGGCCCACCTGCGTGCAGGGAGCAGGGCCCCGTGGGAACCCAGGCAGATCCCCGCCGTGAGGAAGGCGACCCTGCCCCAGCCAGCACATCCCAGGCGATGAGGCACATGGTCCCCACTGCCCCTTGGGTGAATCCTGACCACCAGTCTGCACACACAGCCACACCTGTGTCTCCGTCTCCCTCGGTTCCGTTCCCACCCCCAGGTCTGGAAGACACTGGTAAGCTGAGGAGGAGGAAACAGGTGCAGCTCCAGCGAGGGGGTGCTCCCTGCTGGTGAGTGGGTGCCCCCTGCTGGTGAGGGGGTGCTCCCTGCTGGCTTCCCCTCCCCACAGCTGTCCCTGGAGGGAGGCGTCGTTCTGTAAACAGGGAGATGGGGTTCAGGACGGTGCCAGCATGCCCAGCAATCCTGGAGTTCCCCGTGCTCAGGAACTTGCACCGCTGGCTCCGCACTCTCTACTCCAGGGGAACAAGAAAGCTCTGGTCACCAGGCAACGAGAGGTGCGAGGGCGGAGCCCAGGGCCCCGGGGAGGGCTCAGGTGGCTGGCGGAGGGGGTGCAGGGGAGGGAGACTCACCCAGGAGGGCCGTCAACAAGCACTGGCTGGGGAGGGATGTGGTCACTGCACTGGCATGACAGCTCGGAGCAGCTTCCTGGGGACCACACCATGGGAGAATGTTCTGAGGGGAACCCCTCGGGAGGCTCAGCGTGAGGGAGAGCCGTGGGGGGCTGCAGCCAAGGTGGGCGAGCTGGGCCTGGGCCAGTTCAGAGCAGCCAGGCTGAGGGGGAGGGTGGACACGGGATATTTATACCAATCCGCTCGGGCCGCCGTGGAAATGAGTGCAGCCAGGCTGCGCACACCACAGACACGTCTCGCGGCCTCGGGCCCGAGGTCCCAGGTCGGCGTGTGGCTGGGCTGCTCCCCTGAGCTGTGGGGGGCACCGGTTCCAGCCTCTTCTTGGCTCGCAGGCCCCAGCCTCTCCCTGTGTCTCTGCATCGTCCCTGCTCTGTGAGTGTCTATTTCTGTGTCCAAACTCCCCCTTTTAATAAGGACACCCGTCATATTGAATTAGGATGCATCCCTGTGAGCTGTCGCTTGATGACCTCTGCAAACAGCTCCCTCCCAATACCATCACATTCTCAAGTGCTGGGCAGTAGGACCCCCAGTCCTCTCCCAGTCCTAATGGAGAGATGTCACTGAGCCTGTAACTCGGCTGTCCCAGCCGTCCCTGCCGCCACGGGCACCACAGCCATCCCTGCCTCCCTCTCTGCGCTCACCCCTGGCACCTTTTCTGTCCCTCCTGGGATGGAGGCTCCCTGGGGACTGTCTTCCCCGCCATGTCCTCAGCACCCAGACCGCACTGGGACAGCAGCCACTAAGCTTGTGTGGTCACTGAAGTTTATATTTAAGTTAAATTTTTTTTTAAAGAATGAAGAATCGAGGTCCTCAGCCACAGCAGCTACAGCTCAAGTGCCGATAGCCACATGTGGCCGGTGGCTGCTGCATGGGACAGCGTGGACAAGGAACAGCTCCATTGGTGCAGAGAGGCCATTGGACACTCAGGCAGAGACAAGAGGGTTTGCCCGGACAGATCAACAGATGAACAAATTCAGAATAAAATGCTTAGTGAGGGAGAAGTGAACTTTCATTTTGTCCAAGTCACCATTATCGTGGGTGCTGCTGGCAGGATCAGACCTGGTCATGCGGAGTCTGAAGTGCTCCCAGCCACCAACTGTGGCTGTTGCTTAGAGATACCCCCTTCCCTGCAGCCCTGCAGGACTTCCCGGGGCTTCCCGGCCTCCACCTTTGCTTCTGGTGCTAGAGGTGGCGTCAGGGTGGCCGCTCCCCACCCCGGAGCTGCACTGGGCCGCAGTCAGTTCACCCGGCCACCCCTGGCAGCACCTCTGGGCCCCGGCCAGGGCCCCTCCATACAGAGCCCAGATGCTCCACAGGGCAGGGGCAGCCCAGCCCTATAAGCCCTGGTGCCCCAATAATCAGGAGGAAGAAAACCTCCCCCCTCTCCTGTCCCCCTTCTCCTGTCCCCCTCTCCTGTCCCCCCACTCCCCTCCTCGCTCTCCCCTCCCTCCTCTCTCGTCTCCCCCTACCCTCTCCCCTCTCCCCTCCACCCTCTCCCGTCTCCCCTCTCCCGTCTCCCCTCCCCTCTCCCCTCTCCCCTCTCCCCCGTCTCCCCTCTCCCGTCTCCTCTCCCCTCTCCCCTCTCCCGTCTCCCCTCTCCCCCTCCCCTCCACCCTCTCCCGTCTCCCCTCTCCCGTCTCCCCTCTCCCCTCTCCCCCGTCTCCCCTCTCCCGTCCCCTCTCCCCTCTCCCGTCTCCCCTCTCCCCTCTCCCCTCTCCCCTCTCCCATCTCCCCTCTCCCCTCCACCCTTTCCCGTCTCCCCTCTCCCCTCTCCCGTCTCCCCTCTCTCCTCTCCCCTCTCCCCTCTCCCCTCTCCCCTCTCCCGTCTCCCCTCTCCCCTCTCCCCTCTCCCGTCTCCCCTCTCCCCTCTCCCCTCTCCCGTCTCCCCTCTCCCGTCTCCCCTCTCCCCTCTCCCCTCTCCCGTCTCCCCTCTCCCGTCTCCCCTCTCCCGTCTCCCGTCTCCCCTCTCCCGTCTCCCGTCTCCCCTCTCCCGTCTCCCGTCTCCCCTCTCCCCTCTCCCGTCTCCCCTCTCCCCTCTCCCCTCTCCCCTCTCCCCTCTCCCGTCTCCCCTCTCCCGTCTCCCCTCTCCCCTCTCCCCTCTCCCGTCTCCCCTCTCCCGTCTCCCCTCTCCCCTCTCCCCTCTCCCGTCTCCCCTCTCCCGTCTCCCCTCTCCCCTCGCCCCTCTCCCCTCTCCCCTCCACCCTTTCCCGTCTCCCCTCTCCCCTCCACCCTTTCCCGTCTCCCCTCTCCCCTCTCCCGTCTCCCCTCTCCCCTCTCCCGTCTCCCCTCTCCCGTCTCCCCTCTCCCGTCTCCCCTCTCCCCTCTCCCGTCTCCCCTCTCCCCTCCACCCTTTCCCGTCTCCCCTCTCCCCTCTCCCCTCTCCCGTCTCCCCTCTCCCCTCTCCCCTCTCCCGTCTCCCCTCTCCCGTCTCCCCTCTCTCCTCTCCCCTCTCCCCTCTCCCCTCTCCCCTCTCCCCTCTCCCCTCTCCCGTCTCCCGTCTCCCGTCTCCCCTCTCCCGTCTCCCCTCTCCCGTCTCCCCTCTCCCCTCTCCCCTCTCCCGTCTCCCCTCTCCCCTCTCCCCTCTCCCGTCTCCCCTCTCTCCTCTCCCCTCTCCCCTCTCCCGTGTCCCCTCTCCCCTCTCCCGTCTCCCCTCTCCCCTCTCCCCTCTCCCGTCTCCCGTCTCCCGTCTCCCCTCTCCCGTCTCCCCTCTCCCGTCTCCCGTCTCCCCTCTCCCCTCTCTCGTCTCCCCTCTCCCCTCTCCCCTCTCCCCTCTCCCGTCTCCCATCTCCCCTCCACCCTTTCCCGTCTCCCCTCTCCCGTCCCCTCTCCCCTTTCCCCTCTCCCCGGGGTGGGGAGCGGCCACCCTGACGCCACCTGCCCCACCTCTAGCACCAGAAGCAAAGGTGGAGGCCGGGAAGCCCCGGGAAGTCCTGCAGGGCTGCAGGGAAGGGGGTATCTCTAAGCAACAGCCACAGTTGGTGGCTGGGAGCACTTCAGACTCCGCATGACCAGGTCTGATCCTGCCAGCAGCACTCCCCACTCCCCTCTCTCCCCTCTCCCCTCTCTTCTCCGTTCTCTGCTTCTCTCTGTGTGTCTCTCTCTCTTTCTGTCTCTGTCCATCTGTCTCTGTCTCTCTCTGTTTTTCTGTCTCTGTGTCTCTGTCTCTCTCTCGCTGTCTCTGTCTCCCTGTCTCTCTCTGTCTCTGTGTCTCTCTCTGTCCCCCTCCCCTCTTGCTGAGCCACTGCCCAGAACTCCAGGCAGGAGCTGCTCACGGCCCTCCCCACATCTTCTCCCTAGAATACCAGTGACCATCAGCTGCCCCCGCAAACACACCCCTCCCCTCCACATCCCAAACTCACTCAGAGCCCCTGTTCTTTGGGCAACGTGCTCAGAACTCAGGGGAGGTAAGGGGGAGTAGGTCAGCAGAAGAGGAAATGGACTTTCCTGGCCCATTCTCCACCCTGGGAGGGCCCTGGGCCCTGGGCCCTGGTATTCATGATAATAGGGGCTGAGAGGCAGCCAAAGAAGGCTTGTTCCCGTGCCGGGCACCACAGAGCTTACGGCTCCATCTGTGACACAGGCCTTCCTTCCCTGAGGGTCCCAACACAGCCTCCCGGGCAACATGCCCTCCATCCGCAGGGTCAGAAGCAGCAGCTCAAAGATCGCCTGCAGAAGGTGGCATTTCCCAAGACCGGAGCTTCCCGACATCCCGCCACCTCCCGCAGCGCTGGTGCCAGTCCTCTCAGATAAGAGGCAAGTGTAAGGCCGGCCTCATCAGCTCCAGCAATTGTAACAAAGCGCCACGGGCCGGGGCTTCGACACTAGAAATTGTTCCCTCGCAGCCTGGGGGCTGGAAGTCCAAGACCAAGGGGCCACTGGGCGGTTTCTCCCGAGGCCTATTCGTGGCCCGCAGATGGTGGCTTCTCCCGTGTCCTCCCACGGCTGCTCCTCTGCGCACACGCATCCCTGGTGTCGCTTTCTCTTCTTACAAGGACACGTCCTATCGGGTCAGGGCCCTCCTCACAACCTCATTCAACCTTAAGTTCCTCCCTCAAGGTCCTAGCTCCAGATATAGCCCCGTTGGGGCTGGGCCTCAGCTGCGAATCTGGAGGCACGACTCAGTCGGCAGCTGTCTGTGTCCTGCGTGCACCTCCGCTGACCTTCCCAGGGTTCTCCCTGTGTCCTGGTGCTGCTTCTCCACCCGGAGCGCCGGCACCCACTGCCGAGCCTCAGACATGTGACCTGCCCAGTCCCCTCTGCAAGCCCTGCACCTTCCTCAGTACCAACCAGCAAACCCGCGGCTGCACTGGGGCCAGTAGACACACTCAGGCAGAGTGCTGGGCACCGTGGCCTCCTGGGCACCCTGGCGCTGGGAAACCTGGACTCCTGGGCACCCTGCTGCTGGGCACCCTGCCCTCATACCCCTGGCTGGCTCAGGCGGCTGTCACCAGCGTGTCCTAAGACTGCAGCCCAGAGCCAAGAAACAGGGAGTGGGGGAACAG
Organism: Pongo pygmaeus; assembly: GCF_028885625.2. Taxonomy (NCBI): domain Eukaryota; kingdom Metazoa; phylum Chordata; class Mammalia; order Primates; family Hominidae; genus Pongo; species Pongo pygmaeus. Next base: position 1,106,630 of record NC_072377.2, read on the forward strand.
CCCTGCAGGGAGGGGCACACCGCCAACCTCAGAGAGGGGACCTGGACACACCCACCAACCTCAGGGAGAGGACCTGGATGCACCCACCAACCTCAGGGAGGGGACCTGGACGCACCCGCCAACCTCAGGGAGGGGAAGTTGGCTGGCGCAGTACCGGGTGGCGGGAGAGGATGGTGTCTGGGGCTTACACCACGCCCAAGCTCCCGCAAGGCAGGGGCCCACGTCCCGGGCTCCACACCAGGGCCTTGCTCTGCCAGGGCAGCTCAGGGCAGCTCTGACAAGGAGTGGCCCCTTTGAACGAGATCTTGGAGAGTCAGGGTTTTCACTCCAACTCTAAAACAGTCACTCCCAGGCTGCCGCCACCGCCCCCACCCACCTGTTCTGGGTCCCAGCATCATCATGACAATTTGGGGGCAGGAATTCAACTGTGGAACGGGAGGAGCCCTCAGCTCCGGGTCACGCTGGTGGAGGGCACGGTGAGGTCACGCTGGGTGATGGTGAGATGATGAGGCAGGCAGCCCGGCAGGCATCCGCCTTGAAAATGACCCCTCAAACCAGCAGACCACACCATACTTTACATACTTTACAATTGAGTACAGATATTTATCCATTAACGCCTGCATCCACTTCCAGACCAACAGATTACCAGGCTGTGGTGGGGACATGTGAGAAAATTACAGGCAAGGAAGCAAAGACTAGAACCAGGTGTGTCTCTGAGTTCCAGCCCTGCTGAGATGCCCATCTGAGTAAACAGGGGCTGCCGCCAACCCGACTGTGCATGCACAGGCCTCCGAGCGGCAGAAAGCAGGGATGACACCAATGTGGCTTTAAACCAGTGTTCAATTTCCCACGGCTGATTCAGAACGTCCTGAGGCAAAACGTGAAGTTTGCTGCATCCGAGGAAGTTTGCTGCAGCACACACAGCAGCAGCCGGCACCACTGGACCCACCGGGCCGGGGCTGGGGAAGGAGCATGTGCTGTCGGCACGGCCAGGCCGGGCCTGGAGGGCTGGAGAGAGCCCGCGTGGGACAGCAGCTAGAGGCCACAGGGGGCCCAGGGATCGCCCCTTCTTCAAAGGGAACCTGTGCCGAGTACTTGGCCCTCACACGTGGGTGTGGGGTCTCTGTAGAGAGGACAGTGAGTGGCCGCAAGGGCCAGGCAGGGGCTGCTGCCAATGGGCCTGGAAGACCAGCGAGGGCCCATGTCCATCACACGGTCTGTGCAGTAAATGACAGCCAGTTCCGCAGACCCCTCTCCCTGTGGGGACACAGCTGCTGGGGTGGTCACCCCTCCCCCTAATTCCCAGCCGAGGTGTCCCTGCAGAAGCCCCGAGTGCCCAGCAGGGTAACTGTGGCCAGGTGCGTGCTCTTGGAGCACCGAGGAGCCATCAGAGGCTGCAGGCTGCCTAGGGGCCAGGCTTGCTGCCCCTTCCTGCAATCTGCCCACAGGAAGTCAGAGGCTGCCAGCCCCTTCACTGACCTTTCCAGGACCAGCCAGGAAGGGCTCACAAAGGATGTTATTTGAAACAGGAAGGTCCCTGGACAAAAATATCTCTTCCAAGAGGCCTGAAAGAGCACCTTGCAGAGAGTAATTTAGATTAAACAGGACCCCCTCCCTGGAGAGCCTGCCTAGGTGTGAATTCATTTAATCAAACTGGCCTCCTCTCAGAAAACTAGAGGCCAGGATCAAGCGCCTCTGTCCTCTGCAGAAGGAAGGGGCTGGGGGTGGGGGAGGATTTAGTTTATCTCTAGGACCCTACTGTCTGCTTGCATTTTCTTTTTGGTATTTTTTGTATTGTGATAAAATACATGTAACATTTTACCATTTTAACCATTTTTGGGTGAGCAGTTCAGTGGCATTAAATGCAGTCACAATGCGGGAAAACCATCACCGCCATCCTTCTCCAGAACTTCCTCTTGCAAAACTGCAGCTCTGCACCCATTAAACTGACTCCCATTCCCTTCCCCCAGCCCCTGGCACCCCCCATTCTGCCTCCGTCTCCCAGAATTTGACAACTCCAGGCTCTGCCTGCAACTGTTATCCTGCAGGATTCACCTTTCTGTGTCTGGCTGCCCCATCCCTCCTCATTCCCAAAGGCTCTCCCTGGAACCTGCTCCCAGCAGGAGGGGCCGTTCCCTGGTCACCCACCTTCTTGAGGCTCCTCCAGGAGAGTCTCCAGGTCTGTGATGAGACCCCAGGGATCTGCCAGCAGGTGGGCTTTTGGAGTGGAGTTGTGGGAGCCCAGATGCTGGTGACCCCTGGAGGTGACCATCTAGGCTGGTGACCACGGACCTCCAGGCCTGGGTCCCTCTGACCTGGCCGTGGAGTGAAGGCTGGGGTGCCTGTATGGGGAGTGGGAGCAGTGGTGGCCTGCCGAGAGGTGTTCAAAGCCATCTCTGCAGTGTAAACCAAAAATAAAATTCTAAGGCTCCTCCCCGACCGTCTGAATGGACCCCTCCTCTGGGCCAGGACACCCCAACGTTAACCAGAAAGACTGGTTCAGGCCACGACGGGAAGCGGTGGTTGGCCATGCCTCATGCCGCCCTCCTCCCTTTCGGAATTTAGGCAAAGCCGACCAGCAGTAACATCAACACACACCTTAAGTCTGGTAAGAAACACTTACCATACAATCTCTTCTCCCTGGAGCCTGCTACCTGGAGGCTTCACCTGCCTGATGAAACCTTGGCCTCCACAACCCCTTACCCTAACCCAGACATTCCTTTCTATTGATAGTAACTTCCAACCAATTGCCAGTCAGAACATTTTAAAATCTACCTATGACCTGGAAGCCCCACTTGGAGCTGTCCCGCCTTTCTGTACCTGACCAATGTATATCTTAAATGTATTTGATGGATGTCTCATGCCCCCCTGAAATATCTAAGGCCCAGCTGCACCCGCCCACCTCCCGAGGGCCGTGTCACTGCACGGTCACTCTGTGTGGCTCAGAATCAGTCTCTTCAAATATTTTACAGACTTTCGCTCTTTTCGTGGACAGGCTTATTTCATTCACACAATGTCCTCAGCCTCCATCCATGTGTCAGTGTGTGTCTGAATTTCCTTTCTTTTGTAAACTAAAAACAAAATCCAAAGTCCCCCAGACAAATGAACGGAACACCCCTCTTGGACAAGGGGACCCAGGGCAACCGGAAACACTAAATTCCCGTGGTGACAGAAGGGAGGAGGGACTCGCCTCGTCACAGCCCCCTCCCACCGCCTTTAGGAGTTGAGGTGCAGCTGACGGACACTAACTCCAAAATAGTTATCCAAAGACGGCAGAACGGACTCTGTGGCGGTAAGACCCCAAATCCGGCCTGACCCTGGTATAGAGACCCACCGAGAGTCCCCCCGACCCGGAGAGACCGGCCGAGGGTCCCACACCCGGAGAGATCCGCCGAAGGTCCCACACCCGGAGAGACCCGCCGAGGGTCCCACACCCGGAGAGACCCGCCGAGGGTCCCACACCCCCGGGAGAGACCCGCCGAGGGTCCCACACCCGGAGAGACCCGCCAGGAGTTCCCACACATTTGAAGACCCTGCCTGCCCTGTGTCCTCTCGGGGCCGCCTCCTGGAGGCTTCTATGTCACCAGCACCTTGGCCTCCACAGCCCCTCAGCTGAAGCTAAGCGTTTCTTTCCACTCACTGCAAGCCTTCACGTCTTCAGCTTAACTCTTTCAACCAAATGCTAATCAGAAAACATTTAAATCTCTCTGCTCCCCTTCAAGATGTCCCTCATTTCCCACCGAATCAATGTATACTTCCATGTACTGATTTATGCCTTTGCCTGTAACTTATTTAATTAAATTAATTAATTACTTTTTTGAGACAGGGTCTCGCTCTGTCACCCAGGCTGAGAGTAGTATCTCAATCACAGCTCATTGCGGCCTTGACCTCCCGGACTCGAGCCTCAGCTTCCCAAGCAGGTGGGACCATGGGTGTGCACCACCACGCCTGGCTAATTTTTAGAAAATTTTTTGTAGAGACGGGATCTTGCTATGTTGCCCAGGGTGGTCTTGAACTCCTGTAGGGAAACAATCCCCCTGCCTCAGCCTCCCAAAGAGCTGGGATTATGCCTCGGCTGGCTTTGCCTGTAACTTCTGTCTCCCTGAAATGTGCAAAACCAAACTGTAACCGCCTCAGGCACAGGCTCTCAGGCCCTCCTGAAGCTGTTTTCTGGGCCATGGTCACTCACACTGGCTCAGAATAAACCTCTTTAAATATTTTACAGAGTTTGCTTTTTTTTGTTGATACCTTTTTCTTTCTTTTTTTTTTTTTGGGACAGAGTCTCGCACTGTCACCCAGGTTGGAGTGCAGTGGTGCGATCTCGGCTCACTGCAAGCTCCGCATCCCGGGTTCACGCCATTCTCCTGCCTCAGCCTCCCTACTAGCTGGGACTATAGGCACCCACCACCACGCCCAGCTAATTTTTTGTATTTTTAGTAGAGACAGGGTTTCACCATGTTAGCCAGGATGGTCTCGATCTCCTGACCTCGTGATCCACCTGCCTCGGCCTCCCAGAGTGCTGGGATTACAAGCATGAGCCACCGCACCGGGCCTTTGTTGATACTTTTTAAGGCTAAATAATATTCCACTACATGTACTATCAAAACTGTTATACAAAATTATAACAAATTTAGCTGTAGATTGAATTGGCTTTTATTCTCAATTCACGAATGGGGCAGCCTCAATCGAGGAATGAGAGCTCCCCCTGGGCAATGGCCAACAGTGGGTTTTGTAAAGTGGGTACAGGGACACGGAACAGGAGAAAGGCTGATGGTTGACATCGGGTTCCCTCAGGTTCCTTGTTGTAAGGGTTAAAGCAGAGGGACTTCCTTAGTACACTGACCAGGCAGACTGGAGTCTCCTGTTTTCAGGGAAAACTGGTCAGCTTTGGGATCTATCTGCTTCCTTAAAGTTTCAGTTTGATGATGCCATTTAGCATTTAGGCCAAACCAAAATGGAGTGATGTGTTGGGGCCTGGTGTAGGAGCTCCATTCAAAACAACGGCTGTCCCTAATTTTTGTTTAAAAGTACATGTCACATTTTATGAATCCGTTCATCCATCCACAGACAATTGGGTTGCTTCTACCTGTGTCTACTGTGAATGATGCTCCCAGGAACATGAGTGTGCAAATGTCTCTCTGAGCCCCTACACCCAGAAGGGGGACTGTGGATCCTATGATGCCACACCCAGAAGGGGGACTGTGGCTCCTATGATGCCACACCCAGAAGGGGGACTGTGGCTCATATGATGCCACACCCAGAAGGGGGACTGTGGATCCTATGATGCCACACCCAGAAGGGGGACTGTGGCTCATATGATGCCACACCCAGAAGGGGGACTGTGGATCCTATGATGCCACACCCAGAAGGGGGACTGTGGCTCATATGATGCCACACCCAGAAGGGGGACTGTGGCTCATATGATGCCACACCCAGAAGGGGGACTGTGGATCCTATGATGCCACACCCAGAAGGGGGACTGTGGCTCATATGATGCCACACCCAGAAGGGGGACTGTGGATCCTACGAAGCTACACCCAGAAGGGGGACTGTGGATCCTACGATGCCACACCCAGAAGGGGGAGTGTCGATCCTACAATACTACACCCAGAAGGGGGACTGTGGATCCTATGATACTACACCCAGAAGGGGGACTGTGGATCCTACGATGCCACACACCCAGAAGGGGTCCTGTGGATCCTACGATGCCACACCCAGAAGGGGGACTGTGGATCCTGTGATGCTACACCCAGAAGGGCGACTGTGGCTCCTACAATACTACACCCAGAAGGGGGACTGTGGCTCCTACGATGGCACACCCAGAAGGGGGACTGTGGATCCTATGATACTACACCCAGAAGGGGGACTGTGGATCCTATGATGCCACACCAAGAAGGGGGAGTGTGGATCCTACGATACTACACCCAGAAGGGGGACTGTGGCTCCTACGATGGCACACCCAGAAGGGGGACTGTGGATCCTATGATACTACACCCAGAAGGGGGACTGTGGATCCTATGATGCCACACCAAGAAGGGGGAGTGTGGATCCTACGATACTACACCCAGAAGGGGGACTGTGGATCCTACGATACTACACCCAGAAGGGGGACTGTGGATCCTACGATGCTACACCCAGAAGGGGAACTGTGGATCCTACAATACCACACCCAGAAGGGGGACTGTGGATCCTACGATGCCACACCCAGAAGGGGGACTGTGGATCCTACGATGCCACACCCAGAAGGGGGACTGTGGATCCTACGATGCCACACCCAGAAGGGGGACTGTGGATCCTATGATGCCACACCCAGAAGGGGGACTGTGGATCCTACAATACTACACCCAGAAGGGGAACTGTGGATCCTACAATACTACACCCAGAAGGGGAACTGTGGATCCTACAATACTACACCCAGAAGAGCGACTGTGGATCCTACGATGCCACACCCAGAAGGGCGACTGTGGATCCTACGATGCCACACCCAGAAGGGGGACTGTGGATCCCACGATGCTACACCCAGAAGGGGGATTGTGGATCCTATGATGCTACACCCAGAAGGGGGACTGTGGATCCTATGATGCCACACCCAGAAGGGGGACTGTGGATCCTACAATACTACACCCAGAAGGGGGACTGTGGATCCTATGATGCTACCGTGTGAGCTTCTGACATCTGTTTTCCAGCCATGCCACTTTACATTCCCACAAGCAGCACACAAGGGTCCCCACTTGTAACATCCTCACCAACACGGTATTTTCCATTCTAAAAATAAGAGCCTGGCCAGGCGCGGCAGCTCACACCTGTCATCCCAGCACTTTGGGAGGCCAAGGTGGGCAGATCACTTGAGGTCAGGAGTTCGAGACCAGCCTGGCCAACATGGCGAAACCCCATCTCTACTAAAAATACAAAAATTAGCCAGGCGTGGTGGCAGGTGCCTGTAATCCCAGCTACTCTGGAGGCTGAGGCAAGAGAATCACTTGAACCCGGGAGGCGGAGGTTGTAGTGAGCCGACATGGTGCCACTGCACTGCAGCCTGGGCAACAGAGAAAAACTCCCTCTCAAAAACAAATAAATAAATAAAAATAAAAATAAGAGCCATTCAAATAGTTGTGAAGTGGTGTCTTCACAACTATTAGTGTTGATTTGCATTTCTCTAGTGATTAGGGATGTGAAGCATCTCTCCAAGTGCTTATTATCATTTGTGTATCTTTTTGAAGAAATGGCTATTCAAGCCAGACCCGGTGGTTCACACCTGTCATCCCAGCACTTTGGGAGGCCAAGGTGGGCGGATCACCTGATGTCAGGAGTTCGAGAACAGCCTGGCCAACATGGTGAAACTCCATCTCTACTCACAATACAAAAAATTAGCTGGGCGTGGTGGCGCACGCCTGCAATTCCAGCTACTCAGGAGGCTGAGGCAGGAGAATCGCTTGAATCTGGGAGGTGGAGGTTGCGGTGAGCTGAGATTGTGCCATTGCACTCCAGCCTGGGCAACAAGAGCGAAACTCCATCTCAAAGAAAAAAACAACAACAATAAAAACAGAGAAATAGCTATTCACGCCCTTTTCCCATTTTTAAAAGGGTGTATTTGTTTGCTGTTGCTGTTGAGTTGTAGGAGTTCTTAGCATCCTCTGGGTATGAACCCCTCATCAGCTCTATGATTTGCAAACGCTCTCTCCCATCCCAGAAGCTGCTCTTCCGCTCTGTGTGTGTCCTCTGATGTGTTTGCATTTTTTTTAGTCTGTGCTTGTAGTTTCCTCTGCCCCGACCCCGACCCCGACAGAACCATGCAGGAGCCGACATCCATGCACACACACCTGCCCCCTAACCCCATCCCTCATTTTCAGGGCACAGGCCTCGACCAGAGGAACAGAGGAGGCACCTGGGTGGAGCCCTGCACCAAGGCCCAAAGGCCCAGCCCACAGTGAGGACCCCAACTCATGCCACAAGCAGCTGAGCTGCGGGCTCTCTTCCGGATGTTCAAGTCTTTAAAGAAAATTCTGGTGTATACACGGAGCTGGTGTCTCAGAACACAGGCCCCCTCCCGTGGAAAAAGAAGCCAAATTAAACACTAAATAGCAAAGAACAGAAAGGATGTACATGTGTTCAAGCATTTTCTTTTAAAGCCAAAATTAAAATCACTGAGTCGAGACTTCTTTAAGAGCAAAGTGACAAAATGCAAGCTTGTCCTGCTCCACGGATAACTAGAGGCAGCTCATGGATGAACACGACGGCCGAGCTCCATGAAATATTTAAGCAAAAAGAAAACAGAGTCTGCCCCGTGGGGCCGGCGGGTTTTCAGACACCAGAGCCGGCGGCTCCGCCTGGGATCTGCACACCGCGTTTCTGAGCGGCCCAGGAGGGCACGCAGAAGCAGCCTGGCGGTCCTGGTTTTCCCGACAAGGAGAGTATGGAGCCAGCTGAGGACATGGGATTTTCCTGAGGCTTTCCCCCATCAGAAGGCAAAGGCTGAGGGGGCAGCCCGCTCTCCTGGGGTCTACAGATGGGGAGGGCGGCCTTGGGAGCTGGACAGAGATGGCAGGGCCAGAGCCTCACTGCTGTGCCCAGCAGGGTCTGGGCCCGTGGGCGGTACCCAAGGATCCTCCTGTTCCAGGTCCCTGGGATCCCAGCTCACAAAGCTCAGGCTTGCAAAGGCGCCTTCTACCGTGAGTGTTGCTTCCCAGCCAGAGCAGTTTCCAGGGCTCAGGCAACGGACTCTTCACCCTCTCCTTAAGCGGCAAAAACCCAACGCGCTCCACAGAGATGCAGACATCCACTCACACACAGAGACACACAGACACACAAAGAAACCTCAGCCTGGCCTTGGCACACATCTCATTGAAGATGTCAGTGGGCTGCCCTTGCTAAGCTGGAGTCTCTGCAGGGGCCCGGCCTCTGCCAGCCCCAGCACTAGGGGAGGGTTCCTTTAGCCTCCCAGAGTGTTCTGGGCTGCACACAACCCTCCAGTTATAATTACGAGCATCTGTAGGGCTCTGATGGCCCTGCCAGCCATAACAACAGCTGCAGGGAACAAAAGGCCCAACCCTCTAATCAGGGACTCAGAACTGGTCTCTGTCCCAGTGCCGGGGTGAAAACCACCAGGACCGACCGGTGCCAGAAGGGTCCGACAGGCTGAGGGACCCTGAGTTCCAGACTGCCTATCCTCTAGAGCAGGCTCAGCACAGCCCGGGAGGCGGGGGACAGGGGGTGGGTGGTGAGGGGCGCACGGCTTGTGCTCCCCCTCAGCTGTGGCCTTGAGCCACTTGGACCTCCCTGAACGTCCTGTCCTCTGGGCAGCCTCCTGCACACGGCTCTCCTTGCAGGCTGGGGACCTACCTTTCCCCATCCCTTCCGGGTCTGGGGGCACGCCAGGTGATGTATCCTGCCATGTCCTGATAGCTGGATCTGGGACCCCACTGAAACCGTCCCACAAAGGAAGCTACATGGGGGCTATCATCGGCATCCCTTCACTGGGAAAGAGGGTGCAGTCACATTCACCTTCTGGAACCTCTGGAACCATCTGTGAAATTGTCCTATCACCGCCCAGCTGGACGTTCCCACGGGGCCAGGGGGCTCTGCCATTGCCTGGTGCTCCCCGTCTCCCCTCCCTTCCCCTCTCCTCTGCTTTGTGAAATAGCCAGCCCCATCACCTCCCAGCTGGACCCTCCCGCAGGACTAGGAGGCTGTGCGATTGTCTGGTGTTCCCCAGCTCATCTCCCCTCTGCCCTGCGCACTGGCCGCCTACACTTGTGCCCACAGAAGATGTCACAGTGTGCAGGGGGCAGTCATGCCTGCAAGGCTGACTCTGTGGCCGGCCACCAACTGAGTGTAGAAGCCGCAGGCTGCTCCCTGCTGAGCAGGAAGTGGCACCACCCTCCTTGATGCAAAAACACAGCCGGAAAGCTCCTGTCAGACCTGCCTGTGCCCATGGGCTCACCCAGCGGGACCGAGGGGGATGCTCGCGCAGGGCGAGGGTCCCAATGGCATGTTTACATCCTGTGGCAGAGAGAAGGGACCCACTCCCTAGAGAAGGGAGACCTCCCTGGTAAGGGAGACCCCCAAGCTAGAGAAGGGAGACCCCAAACTAGAGAAGGGAGACCCCCAAGCTAGAGAAGGGCGACCCCCTTAGAGAACAGAGACCCCAAGCTAGAGAAGGGCGACCCCCTTAGAGAACGGAGACCCCCCCCACCATGCACTGCCTCAGCACCGACACACCCCAGCCATTCACAGCAAAGTCAAATGAGTACAAGTCGGTCTGGATTCCTGCATTGAAAACCCAGGGATGACTGAGACAGGGGAGGCCTGTGGGGATTACTGACTTATCCCCAGGGCCTGTGAGCAGAGAGGAGCGTCTCTGCAGGATTGGAAAGTTCATCTGATCACCGGCCCACACATCTGCAAGGGAAGGTCAGCCCGGGACAAACGGCCCGCCTGGCGTGCAATTCCTGTGGTGCCCGAGGCATGCCAATAAAATCTTTGTTTGCTTTTTTAAACTTAGTTTACATTGTCTTAATGGCAGTGTTAAATAATAGGTCTTCTGTTCATACGTAGTGGGCACGACACAAAATCATTCAGCTGATCGTTGGCTGGAGCCATCCTCCTCCAACCCCCACAGGACTGGAGCCCAGCTGTCCACGGCAGCCAGGCAGCCGCACGGCTGTGGGTACAGGGTCTCTACCCCCGGGTGCTGACATGGGAGGAGGGACGGGCTTGCCCAGCCCCTGGGCCTTCTAGCCCAGCCTCCGAGCACCCACCCCCAAGAGGAGATGAGGTGGGTGGGGGAAGGCTAGGCCTAAACGGGGTCTCCCACCTGCTCCATCCAGGATTAAGGCAACACCTCCCTTCATGCCAACATGAATGTGCAAACATTCACAGCCCGACGCGGGAAGGACAGATGAGTTCAGACCTTCACCTGCCCCGTCAGAGGCCTCTGGGGGGTCCATGGGCCAGTGTGCTGGGCACCAGGGGGAGAGGCCAAGGCTTCCTAGAAAGGAGAACGAGGCGTGGAGGAGACCAGTAGGGTCGGCCCGACTCAGGACCCTGTCCATGCCTGGGGTGCTGTGACCCTGGCACTACAGAGCCGAGGAACAGCCCATGCCATGGACAGTGCCCATGGGGAAGCCCCTATTGCCACAAGCCGTGTTGTCAAACCATTTCCCCCCAGAACAAACAAGGCCTGAGGACGCCCGAGAACCCTGCAGCCCTGACTTGGCGCTCTAGTTCACACTAACTGACGACCTGCAGAATCACCAGCTCCTTTGTTGGGCTCCACAGAGAAAATCAAAAGGAACGTGCACCCTGGTGAGCAGGCTGACTTCAGAACTAGAGAGAAACCTTTGTGCACATCTGCGGAGTGCCACACAGCAGCTGTTTGAAGACACAGTCTTCCTTTAGGGAGGAGACCACAGCATCCTGTATCAGACATTGCAGGGCATGACCCTGGAGTCCAAGAAATGACTCCAGGGTCAGGAGAAGGACAGGGCTGGGCCTGAGAGCCACAGCTGCCTCCTAGAAGGGCAGGTGTCTCGTCCATCTCATCTCCACACGCATGTGTTCCTAACTCTAACCCTAACCCAGAAGAGCAGGTGTCCCGTCCACCTCGTCTCCACACACGTGTGTCCCTAACCCTAACCCAGAAGGGCAGGTGTCCCGTCCACCTCGTCTCCACACACGTGTGTCCCTAACCCTAACCCAGAAGGGCAGGTGTCCCGTCCACCTCATCTCCACACGTGTGTGTCCCTAACCCTAACCCTAACCCAGAAGGGCAGGTGTCTCGTCCACCTCATCTCCACATGCATGTGTTCCTAACCCTAACCCTAACCCAGAAGGGCAGCTGTCCCATCCACCTCGTCTCCACACACGTGTGTCCCTAACCCTAACCCAGAAGGGCAAGTGTCCCGTCCACCTCGTCTCCACATGCGTGTGCTCCTAACCCTAACCCTAACCCAGAAGGGCAGGTGTCCCATCCACCTCGTCTCCACACGCGTGTCCCTAACCCTAACCCAGAAGGGCAGGTGTCCCGTCCACCTCGTCTCCACACGCGTGTGTTCCTAACCCTAACCCTAACCCAGAAGAACAAGTGTCCCATCCACCTCGTCTCCACACATGCGTGTTCCTAACCCTAACCCAGAAGGGCAGGTGTCTCGTCCACCTCGTCTCCACACACGTGTGTCCCTAACCCTAACCCAGAAGGGCAGGTGTCCCGTCCACCTCGTCTCCACACGTGTGTGTTCCTAACCCTAACCCTAACCCAGAAGGGCAGGTGTCCCGTCCACCTCGTCTCCACACACGTGTGTCCCTAACCCTAACCCAGAAGGGCAGGTGTCCCGTCTACCTCATTTCCACACGTGTGTGTTCCTAACCCTAAACCTAACCCAGAAGGGCAGGTGTCCCATCCACCTCGCCTCCACACGCGTGTGTCCCTAACCCTAACCCAGAAGGGCAGGTGTCCCGTCCACCTCGTCTCCACATGCATGTGTCCCTAACCCTAACCCTAACCCAGAAGGGCAGGTGTCCCGTCCACCTCGTCTCCACACACGTGTGTCCCTAACCCTAACCCAGAAGGGCAGGTGTCCCGTCCACCTCGTCTCCACACGTGTGTGTCCCTAACCCTAACCCAGAAGGGCAGGTGTCCCGTCCACCTCGTCTCCACACGTGTGTTCCTAACCCTAACCCAGAAGGGCAGGTGTCCCGTCCACCTCGTTTCCACACGCGTGTGTTCCTAACCCTAACCCAGAAGGGCAGGTGTCCCGTCCACCTCGTCTCCACACACGTGTGTCCCTAACCCTAACTCTAACCCCTAACCCCTAATCCCTAACCCTAATCCCTAACCCCAACCCTAACCCTAACCTTGTCTCCAAAACGTGTGTGTCTACAGCCTATCTAGGGCACTGAGCGGAATCCAATTGAGACACAGACTGCAGCTCCCACCACACCCCTGTACCAATCCATGCAGTCCTGGAGAAGTGGTGTCCACAACACACACACACACACACACACGTGCGCGCACACACAGAGACACACGTACAATGCACCACACACATCTAGACACAGACACACACCACACATAATATAGACACACACACCCCATATGCCATACATACACACATATACACACATCATACTATAGACATATACACATACCACACACCACACACATAGACACACACAGGGACACACACACACAGACATGGACCCTCATATGGTTCCCGGCAGTGCCGCAGGAGGTCAGCACAGAAACGTGTTGAGGAGCCTGAGATGCTCGCTCCTCTGGGCCATGACGTGTAAAGCCTGCCCTCGCTGTGGGCTCTCACATGTGTGACATACATGAACAGGTGAAACGGACACACACGGCCCCTACACACGTGAGCTGGGTCCCCCAGGGCCCTGTCGGAGGCCCTTCTGCCTGGGACCTGTCTCATCCCCAGCCCCCTCACAGGGCAAGACATTGCAGTAACCACAGGTGTTCAGAGCAGCTCAGCCTGGCCATGCCAGGCGGGAACAGCAGATGGACCCTCGGGGCACCCAGGTCCCACGAGAGAGTGACAGCTCAGGGACATCTGTCCTCAGGACCACGAGCTCTAAGCCCAAGCCAGGGTCCAGGCCTGGTGGCCTCTGTGTGGCCAAGGCTGGCGGGGGCACTCCATGATCCCAGGCAGGGCCCTCCTCAGCCCACTGGAAGCCAGCTTGGCTCTGGGTCTTCTGCCTCTCCCCGCCCCTGCCCAGTCCTCCCAGGCCCCTCGCCCACCTCAGGCTTCGGGACCCCCGTGTGAGCAGTGAGAGGCCAGGAGGACACGGCTCTGCTCCCCGCAGGGACGAGCCCCCACTGCCTCCCAGATCTTCCGGGCCAGACCCCTGCGACCCTCCCGCGCTATAAATCATCAAATCACAGCCCCGCCCAAGGCCTCAGGGACCCGCAGTGGTCCCGAGAGCGGCAGCCCTGGACGGGAACAGGGCCCCCTTTCTGCCGGGTCCCCGCCCTCCCCGCGAGGTGACCCCGTCTGGACTCTGCAGCCGCGGGAACAGCGAGGTCAGAGGGCGCCCCGGGAGCTGTCGGCCCATCCCCGCGGACGGCGTCCCCCCCGGCCCCTGCCCCGGCTCGGTGTCACCTGCAGGCCCCGGACAGGGCGGGATCCCCGCAGGGAACTGCCCCAGGTCCCCGGAGCGCGCGGCGGGCGGCAGTGGCGGGGCTCCGCTGGGCTGGGGGGGGACGCCAGGCAGGGACCGACCCCCGGGCTGACCAGGAGCCCCACCCCGCGCCCCGCCAGGCCGCCGCCGCCCACCCGCGCCCCTCGAGGGGACCGGGCACCTGCGCGCACCTACCGTAGCGGCCGGGCTCGCGGCAGTAGAGCAGAATGGGAAGCGGGTCCTCGCTCGGCGGCTCGGGCGCGGCTGCGGGGTCCAGGCCGGGGTTGGGGGCCCAGCGGGGGCTCGGGGTGGGGCGCCGGCTGCCGCCTTCCTTGGCCCCGGGCCCCGCATCCCCCGCCGCGGGGGTCACCACGAAGCGCTGGGACATGGTGTCCGCGACGGCTGCGGGGAGCGGGGACCTGAGCGCGGGGAGGGCGGGGCCGGCGGGGCGGGCGCGGGAGGCCGGGAGGGAGAGAGGGACGGAGCGCACCGCCGGGGATGGGGGCGCGGCGCGGGGAGGGGCGGGAGGGCGAGGCGGACTCCGGCTGACACCTTGGCAGCGGTCCCTGCCCGCGGGGGGGACCACGGCCTCAGCCCCCGAAGAACGAAGAGGCCTCGGGTCTCGCTGCGTGACCTTGGAGACGCCCCAGCCAGGCGACCGGGTCAGCGCGCGGTGCAGAAGCCTGAGGGGAGGAACAGACCTCGCTCGGCGCCGCCTGGAACCGACGACGACCACCCTGGCAGCAGCGCTGCAGCCCGGGGTCTCTGGCGACGCCCACCGAGGGCCGGGACCAGGGGGCAGGTGAGGGTGGAGGTCTCGCTGGCCTTTGGGTCCGTGGGGAGGGGCGCCCTGATCTGGAGCCTCCACCTCCCCCATCCCCAAACTCCAGCCCTTGGCCAAGCAGGGTTCAGCTGTGCGTGCCTGCGGGGAGAGGCCTCCTCCTGGGACTTCCACCTGGGGAGAAAGCCCCCCGGGGCAGCCACGGCGGAAGGCGGAGGCCAACCTGGCTGCGGAGGCACTGGGAGCCGCGGACCCTGGAAGTCTTGGGAGACCCCGCCTGCTCTTCAGGGGTTCCTGCAACCGCCGCAGCTGCACAAATTCTGCAACTGGCTCTGTCCTCCCCTCTAATGATGCTGTTGCTACCACCTTGTGTGGAAGTATTGAGCACTTTACAATGTGTATTCACAGATTCAATAAATATTTATGAATGCTGACCTGTGCCAGGCCCTGCAGGTGACAGAAGGGAACCCCTGCCTCTGTGAAGTGTACGTTCTAGAGGGAGGCAAGGGTAAGAGCTCAGAGGTGTGGGGAGGGCCTCAGGTGACATCTAGACAGTGACTTACAGGGAGCAAGTGGTCAGCTGTGCTGCCTCTGGTCATACTCTGCTCTCGTCATCCATGGTGGCTGCTGCTGGTCCAGCCATCACATCTGAATCCCAGCAGTAGAGTGAGGAAACAGGAAAGGTAGCTAGCCACTCCTTCACAGAGCACAGCCTAGGAAGCCTAGGAGTGCACATAGCACCTTTGCTTATCCTGTTAGCCAGAACTTAGTCCTGTGGCCATACCTTCGTATGCAGAAGGCTGAGAAACATGCCTCACCCATGTTTGTGGTGCTATAGATAAGAAATCACCAGAGGCTGGGTCTCAAGGGCACATCTAGCACCAGTGGAAAGACCAGGGAGGACGAGACCTTTCTTCAGCACATCTTCTCACCATCATCCCGCCTCCACTCATGTGGCACTGGCAGGCATGCCTGCCCACACCTGCCCACACTGGCTCACACCTGCTCACATCTGTCCACACCTGTTCCAGCCTGCTCACACCTACTCACCCCTGTGCCACCTGCCCACACCTACTCACACCTGTTCCCATCTGCTCACACCTGCCCACACTGGCTCACACCTGCTCACATCTGTCCACACCTCTTCCCACCTGCTCAACCTTCTCACACCTGTTCCCACCTCCGCACACCTTTTTCCAAGATGAACTTTTGAATCATTTTTGGAAGTTCCTCCCAAATACATTTCTGATTTGGTTGAAAAGTCACTAAATGTATAAATAAATTTGCTGAGAACTGACATCTTTATGGTGTCAAATCTTTTCACGCAGGTCCTGCACATTTTTTCCATTAATTTATGTGTGTGTATTCACATTCTTGTCACTACTGGACTGACCTGTAAAAACAGAATGAAACACCTCTGGCTGTTGTGTGTTTCTTTTGTAATCTTCTACCTTGAAGAACTCTAAATCCTATTATTCAAATACATTTCCAGTTCAACCTCTTGCATTTTGCAAGGAATTTTTGTTTTGTTTTGTTTCGTTTTGTTTTGGAGACTGAGTCTTGCTCTGTCACCCAGGCTGGAGTGCAGTGGTGTGATTTTGGCTCACTGCAACCTCCAACTCCCGGGTTCAAGCAATTCTGCTGCCTCAGCCTCCTGAGTAGCTGAGATTACAGGTTCGAACCACGCCCAGCTAATTTTTGTATTTTAGTAGAGATGGGATTTCGCCATGTTGGCCAGGCTTGTCTCGAACTCCTGACCTCAAGCGATCTGCCCACCTCAGCCTCCCAAAGTGCTGGGATTACAGACTTGAGCCACCGCACCTGGCCTGCAAGGAATTTTTTTAACCTGTAAGTAAAGATATCGTTGTCCTTTTTGGCTGTTTTTACCTCTTCTGTTTTCTTTTCACCCCTTTGTTCTTGTTTTGCAATTTCCTAGAAATTCCAGGGTGATATCCAGGGCCGTGTTGCTGGTGAAACTGCGTGTCTGGCCTGGACCCACATGAGGGTGGTTCTGGTGTCTCCGGGAAGCACTGTGCCAGCTGGGGAGTTGAAGTGCTGCCTCTTGCTCTACCCCATGAGGCCGACCCTGGATGCCTCCCCTGAGACCCGGAGGCAGCTTGGGACGGACTTGAGGAGGAAGGAGGTCCCACAACTCAGATCCTCTCACCTCCCGGCCTTCCACCTCCCCTGTTCAGGCTCCTCAAGTGAGAGCTCCTCCGGACTCCTGCCCCAAGGGCAGCCTGTCTCCAGCTTTCATTTCCAAATGCCCCAATCTCTGCCATTCAGCCACACCCTCTGCGCACCCTGTCCCTGGGTTTGAGGCTGCTCCAGAAATATGGGAGGCCCTGGAACCCCTTAGAAGCCTCTAGCCATGCTGAATCAGCCTGAGCGATGGGGTTCACTGCGGCCACTGCCCGCCTTGGCCTCCCGTGGACAGTGGCTGCATGTGTCCCGGGAGGACTGTGGTGAATGCCTCCCGAAGACAGGACTGGAGACACAGGAGGCCCAACGGGCTCTGATCCTCTGACGCCTCCACAGGAGAGAAAGGATGTAAGAATCCAGGTTCTTTTATGAAATACTAAAGACAGAAATGCAGCCTGGCTCCCCTAAGTTCTCCGTGTTGAGCAGTGGATGGGAAGAAGGACAAGGGCTGTGGATGCCGAGTGGCTGAGGACGGGGGAGAGGTGCATCGGCCACACGCGTCCCTCGGTGGGGAGACGGCCGCAGACACCAGGAGGCTGAGCACAGGCTAACCACTGTTCCTGCTTTATCCTCCTCTCCAGGTCTTAAATTCCGCTTCTACCTCTTTTTTCTTTCAAGACAGTTCTTCCTCCCATCTTGATCTGAGTACTCCTTCATGCTTTTTGTTTATCTTGCTAAATAGAGAAAACAGTGAAGCTTATACAGTTTCCCCTGAAAACAGCCTTGGTCTCTTGGTGTCATTGTTTTCCACTGTCTGTAATGACAACTTTAATCTCTTTGACTAACAACCTACTTATAGCCCCTAATTTTTTCAATCGTCACTTTGCAAAATTGAGGTCTGATCTGCGAACAGTAAGACTTGCCACTTTTCCTGCAAGTTCTGTGGGGGGCTGACTGCCAGCAGGGTGGTCAGGCCGCATGCAGGCACCTCCACCTTCATTCCGCAGCCAGGTCAGAGGGACCCAGGGGTCACCTCCAGGGGTCACCCGCACCTGGGCTCCCACGACTTCACTCCCACCTGCTGTCAGATCCCTGGGGTCTTACCACAGACCTGGAGGCCCTCCTGGGGGAGCCTCAACAAGGTAGGTGACTGGGAAATGGGAGAGCCTTTGGGAGTGAGGAGCAATGGAAGTGCAGTGGGGAGCAGAGACAGAGACAGAGAAAGGGAGAGACACACAGAGAGGGAGGGAGAGTGACAGAGACAGAGAAAGATGGAGACAGAGGGAGGGAGAGACAGAGAGAGGGAGGGAGAAAAACAGACAGACAGAAGACACAGGGTGAGTGATACAGACAAAGACAGAGACAGAGAGAGGGAGGGAGAGACAGAGAGACAGGAAGGGAGAGAGAGAGAGAGAGAGAGAGAGACGGATGGAGGCAAGGGGCAGGAGAGAGGATGTTAACCCTTTCTCCCCACCATTTACTGAACTGTACATTGGACGATGGGACGCCTCCTCCCCGCACCCTGTGACGGGGCCCTGGAGGGGCAGACTTTGGAGAGGAGCTGCTGAAGGGTGGTGGGAGAGCAGGCAGGGTGCCACCACAGCGACACAGCGACGCTGCTGCTGGGGGCTGGGTTCCATTCCCTCTGCCTCGAGATCACGGGGGTGCTTGGATTATTGTTCAGCAAACACCTGGTCTCTTCCCCCTCTACCCCTCTGAGGACACAGGCACTCTCTGCTCTGGATCAATAGAGGATCAATAATGGATTTCAAGCAGGCTGGGCTTGGCCTCTGCTGTCACCGTAAGAAACACACCGCAGGGGCCAGGCGCGATGGCTCATGCCTGTAATCTCAGCACTTTGGGAGGCCGAGGTGGGCGGATCACACGGTCAGGAGATCGAGACCATTCTGGCTAAAACAGTGAAACCATGTCTCTACCAAAAATACAAAAAATTAGCCAGGCGTGGTGGCGGGCGCCTGTAGTCCCAGCTACTCGGGAGGCTGAGGCAGGAGAATGGCGTGAACCCGGGAGGCGGAGCTTGCAGTGAGCCGAGATTGCGCCACTGCACTCCAGCCTGGGTGACAGAGCGAGACTCTGTCTCAAAAAAAAAAAAAAGAAAAGAAAAGAAAAGAAACACATCCCAGGTAAGGCTACCGGCTCCTGGAGGGTGAGAGACCTGGAGAGAGGTTCTGGGCCCAACCTCAGCCCAGAGCACGGCCCAGAAGGGCCGATAAGCCTAGACCAGCAGGCCCGGACAGTGAGCAGGGAAAAGTAACGGCAGCTTGACTTGTTATACAGTGTTACCGACCCAACAGCAGACTGATGTACTTCTCCTGCACCCCCTTGCTGAGGTAAATCCTCCCAGGGCCTCAGCCTCCTCACATCCGGAGTTGGGAGAACAATGGTGCCTCCGCCCTAGGACGGGCTCAAGGATGAGATGACTCAGCGCAGGGGAATTCTCTGCACGCTCTGTCCTCTGTGAAGGCTGCTCTTGTTCCTGACTTCCAGGACCAGGCGAAGGTGGCCCAGCCCCATCCCCGCAGCCTGTTCCATGGCCCATGGTGCTGGGCGTGAGACTGCTCCCTGGTTCTGTGGGCTGGGCCCTCCCTCTGGGCAGGTTCTGTGGTGGGAGAGACAACAGGCTCGCTTTGTAACTCCAGCTGCCAGGTGCACACCCACTGTGTCCTCCAGCCCAGGCACTCCCTGAAACTCCCCCTTGGTGCTCTGCACCTTGTTTGCAAAGGTGCTACTTCACCTGCTGAAATAAAGTGTCCCATTCAGCTCTCTACTCCCGCATGGTCTGTTGGTCCACGATTTGCCCTTTGTGAGCAGCTAGCTCAGTGGCGTTTCCTGGAGACGAAGGCCCAGGGTTGAGGGTGTCATGGAGACAGCGCTGCCTAAGGAATGGTGCAGCTACAGGGCATAGCCCCTTGCTGGGGGCGGCCGCCACAGGGCCGGGCATCTGCTGACCCTCAGCCAGGTCTGGGATCACCTTCACCAGGGCCAGGCCAGTGGGGGACCTGCAGCAGACCTACAGGAGTAGGAGCTGCTCCGGGACCCCAGCCGTTGCCCATCCACGGAGGTCACGTTCAGGCTAAGCTGAGCAGCCCGGCCTTGTGTTGCTGGCCCCCAGCCAAGAGAGGAGCTACGGGAGGGGTTGGGGTGAGGCTGTGGCTGGGATGTGCAGTGCCCAGCGACGGAGGGTGCTGGACATGTGCCCGGCTACTGGACAGCAGCCAGGGAGCAAGTCACAACAGAAGCCGATGGGGAGGATCCTGCATCCCCACTGCTCCAGAAGGTGCATCCAGCCAGGGACGCCCTCACTGTGCGGACACAGAGGCTCCCAGCTTTCTGTGCATGCAAGGCCACAGCAGGAGTTTCCTGGGGTCCGCAGATGACCCAAAGCAGAGTTCATTTTCTTCCAGTACCCTCCCTGCTTCTAGAACCTTCCTCCAGCCCCATTCCAGTGCCCACTCTGGCCGAGACCCCTGCCCACTCACTGGGTGGTGGCCGGCAAGCCACCCACCCCACGTCAGCAAAACCAGCTGCCCGTGGCCTGAGGATGTGTCCTCGCCATGTTCCTATGGCCAGTCCTCCTGAGGCCACATTGACCCCGAGGGGTCCCATGACAGGACAGGCAGCTGACCCAGCACTGGCCACGTGGCCACCCACTGGAACAGGTGAGAGGAAGCTCCCAGGCGGCAGAAACCAAGCCACCCTCCCCTAGTCACCCCTGCATTTGTCATGTGCCTCCTGCATCCGAGGATGCCCTTCGAGGCCCTGGGGGTGGGGGGTGGGTGTGTCCTCTCTCAGACTAAGGAATCCGTGTCTAAGGTGCGGCTGCCTTTGGGATTTTGCAGGGTGGGTGACGTGCACAGGGTTGGGCCTAGGATAGAATTTGGGCTCTAGGGGACTCTGAGCAGAGCGGAAACGAAACATCCAGACGTTCAGGGGCCTGGCTTTTGGGTGCAGCCTCCGCCTGGCAGCAGGTTCTGTTCAGGGACAGGGGCTGAGAGCTGGCGCCTGCCCCAGCCTGGTGAGGATGCCAACGAAGGCAACTTCTGCTTTTCTTGAGGAAGAAACTTGGCTTTTGACTGGCCGGATTCAATAATTTTTCTTCCCTCTGAAACATTCCCTCCTGTCACTAGACTCTTCTTTTTGATATCTCTTTCTTTCTTTCTTTAACAATGAGCTCAGCACAAGGGGTGTGTTTGCCACCTGCCAGGAGGCAGCTAAGGGCTTGTTGTAAGAACTTCTTTTCTTCCCATGGCAGCCCTAGGGGAGGGGCCATGGCTGTCCCCATTTTATAGAAGAGCAAACCAAGGGCCACAGCCGTTGGTCACCTTGCTAGGAAGAAGAGGAGGGGGATTTGGGCCCAGCAAGCCGGTGAGCGGCTGGAGCTGTGAGCTTGGTGCTGGGCTGGGCTCCAGGGAGGGCTTGAGTGCTGGAGGGGCTCTCGGTGGTCTCAGAGTGTCTCTACAACCTCCCACTCCCACTCATGTGCTCTGCAGTAAGCTCTGGGGCTCCCCACTGGGAGGGTGGCTGTGCTCCTGCCCCCTGGGGACTTCCTGGGGGCAGAGGTCTGAGCCATCTCCAGGGCCTGCCCCCGCAGTGCTGTTTAGGTGCAATGCAAGGCTCTGACTAGCCAGGTGTGGGGGCCAGTCATGGGGTGAGGGTTGAGGGAACGGTAACATTTCTGCACACGTTTTTCTGTGGAGCAGGCAAGGTGGTCTGGTCAGGGTGGTGGTCTCCCCTGGGCCGTGGCAGGGGTTTGGGGACACTGAGCCACAATCGTGGGGTCCACGGCCCAGTTCCAGTAGCCAATCAGGGGCACATGGTCCTGGTTCTTGCCTTGGCTCATTGAGCAGCCGTACCCAGTGCTGTGGGGTGAGGGGTGACATCCCAGATGGGTCTCCGGGATTTGGGCTGAAAGATCAGTCTTGGGGTATCCCCAGGGTCAAGGTGCTCAGAAACCCCCATGGTTAGCCTGGCCTGCCTCCCTGGCCTGCAGCCCTGCCTGATGCCGAAAGGTCACTGGGCCAGTCCTTGCCCACGGGCCCCTCCCCACGGTGAGACCTGCCCCACTTGAAACTTGCAAACATGGAAACTTGGCCACCTGACCCATGGCCTGGCGCAGCGCTGCGACCTGATCCTGCGGCCCTGTGGGCCCCAGGCTCCCCATCGAGGTTGGGTTTCCAGGCTGCCTCAGCCTGTTCCAGCGAGAGGCGCTCAGGGGACGCTGGCCCAAGCCCTGCTGAGGTGCCTCCCAAGGAGGAGCCTGTGGCCGTTGAGTGCAGGCGGTTGCAGATGCCCGTGAGCTCTGTCTCCCTCGTGAGTGGCCTGGGCACTGCTGCACGCAGGTGGTGGGGGCTGTGGCCCACCAAGGATTCAGCCTGGTAAGCGGCAGTGGGTGGGAAGGATGGTGTGGGCTCCCTTGAGGGTCATGGGAGTCCGAAAGACTGGGGGACAGACTCAGGCCCAGGGAAGTCACATCCACAGCGACATCAGGTGCCCCCCTCGGGCCACCAGGACCAGACACATAGCACCCTGGACTCTCATCTCACAGTGTGGATCTGTGCACACACAGACATAGATAGACACAGACACACACAGATAAACACACACAGAGATATACACAGAAATACACACAGACATGCACAGATACACAGAAACACACAGATGGAGACACACAGATATGGAGACACAAACAGATACACACAGAAATAGACACAGATACACACAGACATACACAGACACAGATATGGGGACACACACACCGACACACACACAGAGAAATACAGACACACACAGATACACACAGACACACACACAGCCAGCTGCTCCGCCTTTGTCACCTCACCACCTCCTCCACAGGCCCACCCTGATTGACTGAGAAGCTTTTGCTCCTAATTTGTTGAAATGAATGAAGCCACCAGCACTGGGGGGTGGGGGCGGGGGGGTGTGTGGCTACGTGTCCCTTGTGCTCCCTGTGCTGGCCTCAGAGACCACATGTTCTGGCTGCACGAACAGCCAGCGCACGGATAAATCCTTCTCCAGAGGGTACTTTTCGTGCAGAGCCAGTTGGCTGGGCCCTTTTTCTCCCTGCAGGACACCCTGTGTCTCTGTGAAAGGAGAGCAGTGATGCAGAGTGGGGAGTCCTCCTCGATCAGATAACATTGTGTCTCCCAGACGAGAGGCCCATGAAGGTCAGGGTGGGTACAGGGCTCTCGGAGGGAGTGTCTGGGGCCAATGTCACAACCTCTGCTTCATGCCCTTTCCAGACACAAGCACAGACACTGAGCAAGGAGGAAGGAGGCTGAGACTCTGCGGGCCCGGGGACTGGCAGGAGCTCTGGTCCATGAGCTGAAGCTGCAGCACCAGGGTGGGGACAAGCCAGGCCCATGGTTTCCAGGGCCTCTGTCCTCCGTCCACCTGAGAGTTGTGCCTTGAGACAAGAGGCACTGGGCAGCCAGCACAGCTGCACTCTGAACAGCCATGCAGAAGCCTTCTCCCAGGCAGCCCCTCCTCCCAGGCTGGCCGCACCATCCTTCTGATGAAGAAAAACCAGGTTCAGCCCTCTCCTTTCTTGGGACACACAATAAGTGCCCTGGTGCACCAGAGCAGGGTCATCCCCTTAGGGTGCAGGGAGATGTTTTGGCCCCTAAGGACACAAAGAGCTGAGTGGAAAGACCAGTCCCTCCTAAGGGGGCACTTAGAGGCTGATGTAAAGGACCCCACCCAGGGCTGGAAAAATGCCGGCCCCAGGCCACATCCTGGAGACTGAGGCTCTGCCTACTGGGAGACCAGGAGCCTTTACTTTTGCAAGGAGCTCCTGGATGGTCCCAGTGAGTAACACCCTGAGAGGTTACACCCATATCTCTCAGGAGTCAGGCTCCTGCCTCTGTGTGGAGCATAGTTCACGGAGACTGGTGCATGAGATACAGGCCACTCAGGGACAGTAAGGTAGATCCAGCTCCAGGGCCTGAGGAACAAATTCACCTACTCATTCACTCACTCATTCTTTCATTCACTCATGAACCCATCCACCCAGTAATCCACCCACCCATCTATTCATCCATCCATCTATCCACCCACTCACCCACCCACTCATCTGTCCATCCATCCATCTATACATCCATCCACCCATCCTTTCACCCACCAATCCACCCATCTATCCATCCATCCATCCATCCATCCATCCATCCATCCATCTACCCATCCACCCATCTATCCATCCATGCACCCACTCATCTATTCATCCATGCATCCATCCACCTATCTATCCATCCACCCACTCACCCACCCACTCATCTGTCCATCCATCCATCCATCCATCCACCCACCCTTCTATCTATCCACCTACCCACCCATCTATCTATCCATCCATCCATCCACCCATCAATCCATCCATCCATCCATCTGCCCACCCACTCACCCACCTATCCATCCATTCATCCATCCATCCATCCAACCACCCACTCACTTATCTGTCCATCCATCCATCCATCCATTCACCTACCCTTCTATCTATCCAATTACCCACCCAACTATCCATCCATCCATCCATCCATCCATCCACCCACTCATCATTCATCCATCCATCCACTTATCCACCCACCCATCTATCCATCCACCCATCTATCCATCATTCCATTCACCCATAAATCCATCCACCCACCCACCCACTCATCTGTCCATCCATCCATCCACCCATCCATCCATCCATCCTTCCATCCATCCACTCACCCACCTATCTACTCATCCATCCATCCTTCCATCCATCTATCCACCCACCCACCCACCCATCTACTCTTCCATCCACCCATCCATCTACCCACCTATCCATCTGTTCATCCATCCACCCATTCATCCATCTACCCATCCACCAATCCATCCATTCACGGTACGGGGATGTGCAGAGAATGAGATACCTTATGTGGCTGGGGACACAAAGGGAAACCCCCCAAGGTAGCAGTCCTGAGATGGCTTCCATCAGGAGGGAAGTGAGAGGCACTGAAGGGGTGTGTGAGGAATCCAGGGAAGGTCAGCCGTGGGGTGGGCAGTGCAGGGAGAGGAGGCATGGGGGAAGCGCCCGCCCATCAGGTTGATGCCAGGGGTTCAGAGCAGTTAAGAAGAGCCAGAAGGTGTTCAGGCAGGGGGACCCCTAGGCTACCAGCGTCAGGGAATAAACGACACAGATTTGCAGAGAGGCCGTGGTCAGTCCCGCCTCCAGCTTCCTGGCCAGCCCTGCCTGCCCAGACATCTGAGTCAAAGTAGCCTCTGTCTTCTGTTGTTGTTTTCAACATGTGTGCCTGCCACTTACGGTCCAGAAGGTGATGATGATAAGCACTGAAATAACCTTCTTGATCCAGGTGCTTTCTTCTTTCTCCACAAAGGCCTCCCTCAACCTAGAAGGCTCCATGGCTCCTTATGGCCAAGCAAAACCCTGAGTGGTTTCAGGGCTCTTGGTAGCTCCCGCCCACTTCACACACACATAATCTTAGTCCCATCCTCCCTGCTACAAATTCCTGCAAGTTTCATACTCAGGAAATGCAGCCGGGGATGGGCACATCTGGGCACCAGGTGCTTTCAGAAGGGGCAGGTGTGGTCAGGGTGCAATTTATGGCAAAAACAGAACTTTCGGTCAAAAATGTCCTGTGCATGGTGACTGAGCACCACCTTGCGGACAAACTGCCAGTGAACCGAGCCTTCCGGTACAGATGCTGGCAGTGGGGGATGTGGACTCCGTGTAGACAGCTGTGTCCACCTGCATCAACACCACCCCAGAAAGCTCAGTCCTGGCCTTGCTGTCGGCCCTCGTCCAGGGGTAATATTGGCCTGGCCATCTCTGCCCCAGGCATGCTTTGCCTGCTCCGGAACCCCACAGGACAGGGCCCCCGCCTCCCCGTCGTCTCCTCACCCACCGTGGTCCTGACATTGTGTCCACAGCTCCATCCACAGCCCCTGCCCCTGGTGCTGAGCAGCACTCCATGGCACAGACGTGCCACAGCTGCCAGTCGTGCTCCTGAGCCTGGACTCCGTGTCATCTCCAGTTTGGGGCAATTAAAATATTGAAATACAGCGGCTACAAACCTTCCTGTGCCTGCATCTGTGTAGACGTCTGCGTCCATTTCTCTCTGGTAAGCACCAGGCGGAGCAGCCGGATCACAGAGTGGAAGATGTTGCATTTCCTGAAAAAGTGCCACACACTCTTCCAAAGGCCTGTGCCATTTCCCGCGCGTGGGGCCCCTGCCCATTTCATAAGGCAGATCTGCCTCCATGCTGCACTGCCTCCTCCGTATTTTTGGCATTCGGTTGCTGAAATAGAACAACAGCCATCTCTGCTCAGCACTGTCCATTCCAGGAACCTGCAAGCATTTCACACGCATGATGCTATTTTTGCAGAATCCTTAAAAACACAAGTGTTACTACGATGGACAGATGAGTAAACTGAGGCACAGAGCAAGAGATAACTTGCCTGTTTCTGCTTGTTGGTGTTGAGCTCAGTTGCCCCTAACCCCCAACAGGCTGGCCCTGACACAGAGGCCTTGGTCTCCCTCAGAAACCATGATTCTCAAGGTCATAAACATCCCAACACACGCCCCATCACAGGACCCCATCACCCAGCCACAGCCCAGAGGCCCCATGCGCAGCCCTGACCACCAGGCCGGCCCACTTACAACACACAGGATCTATTTCCAGGGACCCAGGGCCATAGGTTGTTGTGTCAGCCCAGAGATGGTGCGTGGGGAAGCTCCCAGTGCAATGAGAAATTGTGGTCTTGATTTTTATCCAACTGGACATTTAATATCCGAGACTGTGCCCTGTGGTATGATGGTTGGCGGCAGGAGCTCTGGAGCCTAGTTGGCTTGAGGCCTAACTGCTGCTCTGGCAACAGGTGCCCAATTTTCTCAAAAGTCCGATCGTCCATAACGATAGCACCAGGGTGGTAGCTGTGAGGTTTAAGTGAAAGTCCCAGCGCCTACTGGGACTAGAGAGCCCCAAACACCCAACGATGACTAAGACTCCTGAAGTCTGCGGGTGCCTGGAAAGGGCGTGAGGGACGCCTGGGCCCTGGACAGAGCTGCCTCCTCCTGCCCGTCTTGCCTTGCCGCCTCCCCGCACACTGCCAACATCCCCAGCTCCAGGGCCCAGGTGGATCCATGGGTTCCCCACATGGCCAGCTCTCCAGTGTCCTGGAGTTGGTTCAGTGATGTGAGCATCACCCCATTGGGATCTGTCACGTCTGGGATTTCCAGGAGGGAGCACGAGATTAGAAATGCGGCCGAGGCCTGGTGCTTCGTGGACGAGAGCTGCGGGAATCGCACTGGGGTCTGGGGAGGTCAGGGCGGCCCCTTGTGCCCCGACCCCCAGAGGACCCTCTGGTTCCTGGAGGTGAGCCCGCCATGCTCCTGCATGACTCTGGAGACCAGCCACGCTGGCGCAGGGGTGCTGCAACTCGGGAGGTGAGAGGCTCCCTAATGAGGAAAATGTCACCCTAATGAGGAAAGTGCCATGTTCCTGGGTAAGGTGGTGTCTGCTGGAGACTGGGGACTGCGCCTCCCAGCCCAAGCCTGCCGAGCATGGGGGCTCCTGGGGGGCATGGCAGGGCATCGGCCCCAATGAGGACAGGACAGTCAGGGTCTGAACACTAAAGGCTACAGCAGGGAAGGAGGGGAGGCGGGAAGGAGGGCCGGGCGCTGGCTATGACAGGTGTGAGACATGGCCTTGGTGTCTGTCCCCCGTCAACAGACCAAGTTGGGTCGCAAAAGGGCCTCCGTTTCAGGACAGCTGGCTCAGAAGAACAGAGCACAGAGCCTTTGGTGAGGGAGCAGGGCCTGAGCCGAGGCCGGCCCTCCCATCCTGGACGTCTCGTGTCCCTCAGCTCATAGCCCTGTCCACTATAAAAGGAGTCAAGCTTTTAAGTAAGCGAAGTTCGTCTTATTTGGAAGGTTTTCTGAGCACTGCAGCCCGGGAGGGGTCTTTCAGAGGCACATGGTCAGGCTGCTGCAGAACAGTCCCAGCTCCTGGCACAGCTCTGGTGATGCAGCTCGAAATGTGCACAGAGGTCACACAAGAGCAGAGTCACACTGAGCTGCGTGTGGGTTACAGAGAACGTCTGGATTATAGACAGAAGTCACACAAGAGCAGAGTCACACTGAGCTGCGCGTGGGTTACAGAGAACATCTGGATTATAGACAGAAGTCACACAAGAGCAGAGTCACACAGCTGCGCGTGGGTTACAGAGAACGTCTGGATTATAGAGAACATCTGGTCACAGAGAAAGCCTGGATTATACTGAATGTCCGATTATAGAGAATGTCTGGTTATAGAGAATGTCTGGATTACAGAGAATATCTGGATTAAAAAGAACACCCGGGGCCGGGTGCGGTGGCTCACGTGTCATCTCAGTACTTTGGGAGGCCGAGGCGGGCAGATCACCTGAGGTCAGGAGTTCGAGAGCAGTCTGACCAACATGAAGAAACCCCGTCTCTACTAAAAATACAAAATTAGCCAGGCGTGGTGGTGCGTGCCTGTAATCTCAGCTACTCGGGAGGTTGAGGCAGGAGAATCGCTTGAACCTGGGAGGTGGAGGTTGCAGGGAGCCGAGTCTCGCCATTGCACTCCAGCCTGTGCAAAAAGAGTGAAACTGTCTCAAAAAAAAAAAAAAAAAAAAGTCTGGATTATAGAGAACATCTGGTTACAGAGAATGTCTGGATTATACAGAATGTCTGGTTAGAGAGAACATCTGGTTGCAGAGAACGTCTGGATTATAGAGAAGATTACAGAGAACTGGTTATAGAGAAAGTCTAATTACAGAGAACTTCAGTTTACAGAGAACATCTGGATTATAGGGAACGTCCGGATTATACAAAATGGTTACAGAGAATGTCTGGTTACAGATCCCAGAGGCATAATTACCAACCCTGCCAGACCTTATCTCGTGCAGGACACAGCAACGACATGAGTCAGGTACCGTCTTTAAGGAATGGAGTGGCTCAAGCAGGAGTCGGGGTGGCGCATGCTCAGTTCGTTGTGTCTTCAGAACATCTTTCTAGCAAGCGACAGTCATCACAGTCGGGTTGAGAAATGAGGCTGCAAGTGGCAGTGGGCACACATGGCTCCTCATGCTGCTCCTTTGCCCCACAGCCCCCTTGTTCTTGGTCCTACAGCATCTTCCTGCATCGTCCACCCTCTGCTGCCTGTCCCCATCCTTGGTTGAAGTGGATGCCCAGATCCCACTGTCTAAATATTCAGTTTTAAATCTCAGGACAAACTGTCACATAAAGTCAGCTCTGGGCCGTCACAGTGACCCACAAGGCCAGGATCCCGGTAGAATCTTGGCTCCCCGCATTCAGAATGGGATCTCTGGCCCAGGCCCCAGGGGGACAAGCTACCCTCTCCACCCAAGCCCTGAAGGCTCCAGCACGCACCCTCAGTCCTCACACTGTCATGGGTGTGTAACCTACCCCAACGCTGTACAGCAGAGAGGGAGACCCAGCAAAGTGGGAAATGGGAAGGTGGCCTCCTCTGCCCCACCCCATCCCCCAGCAGCCCTGGGGAGATCAGGAACCTGGCGCTGCTCACAGAGGACCCTCCCGGCCCACCATCCCCTCGTGGCGGGCCACATCTGCCCTGTGGGCTCTGACTTGACTATGGGTGGCGTGGGGGTGTCCACAAGGCTGTGCATGGAGGCGTGAGCCGCCTGGGTGACCCCACCACAGGGACGGAAGCCAGCAGTATGGCTGGGGCGGGAACACTGCCTGACTGGTACCCTGACTCCCCACCTGGATCTGGTGAGTTGGGCCTCTCTGGGGAGGCTTCCCTGACCAAGTGCCATGGGATCCTGGGATGAGCTTCCCGTCACCCTATAAAGGCCAGTAGGTCCGGGGCTCCTCGCAAGCCCTCCCCTGGCCGAGGCCCCAGTCCGCGCCAGGATTCTGCAGAGTGACCAAGACTCAGCACAGTCAGTCCGGAGTAGAAACCACCACGTGGGCCCGGCCTCGTGGCTCACGCCTGTAATCCTAGCACTTTGGGAGGCCGAGGTGAGTGGGTTTCCCAAGCTCAGGATTCGAGACCAGCCTGGGCAACACGGTGAAACCCCGACTCTACTAAAATACAAATTAGCTGGGCGTGGCAGCGTGCACCTGTAATCCCAGTTACTCTGGAGCTGAGGCAGGATAATGGCTTGAACTTGGTGTGTCCGGAACTGGTTCCTTCCGGGGGGTTCTTAATCTCGCTGACTTCGAGAATGAAGCCACAGACCCTCGGGTGAGTGTTGCAGTTCTTTGTGTCCGGAGTTTCTTCCTTCCGGTGGGTTCCTGGTCTCGCTGACTTCGAGAATGAAGCCACACACCCTCGGGTGAGTGTTGCAGTTCTTTGTGTCCGGAGTTTCTTCCTTCCGGTGGGTTCCTGGTCTCGCTTACTTCAGGAGCGAAGCCAAAGACCTTCCCAGGGAGTGTTACAGCTCTTACAGGTGGCGCGTCTGGAGTTGGTTGTTCCTCCCAGTGGGTTCGTGGTCTCGCTGGCTTCAGGAATGAAGCTGCAGACCTCTGCGGGGAGTGTTATAGCTCATAAAGGTAGCGCGGCCCCAAAGAGCAAGCGGCAACAAGACCTACTGCAAAGAGCAAAACAACAAAGATACCAGCGCACTAAAAAGGACCCAAACAGTTTGCCGCTAACGGCGCGGCTACCAGCTTTTTATTCCTTTATTTGACCCCGCCCACATCCTGCTGATTGGTCCATCTTACAGAGTGCTGATTGGTCCATTTTACTGAGTGCTGATTGGCCCGTTTTTACAGAGTGCTGATTGGTACGTTTACAAACTTTAGCTAGACACAGCACTGATTGGTGCATTTACAAATCTTTAGCTAGACAGAAAAGTTCTCCAAGTCCCCACTCAACCCCAGGAAGTCCAGCTGGCTTCACCTCTCATGGGGAGGCGGAGATTGCAGTGAGCCGAGATCACACCATTGCACTCCAGCCTGGGCGACAGAGCGAGACTCCATCTCAAAAAAAAAGAAAGAAAGAAATGGCTGTGTGGGGTGGATGGTAGTCAGGGTCTGCACTGCAGAGACCCTGGGAGCCCCTGTGCCTGAGGGCAGAGAGCGCCCACGATAGTGAAGGGGCCTGTGTCTGGCCTGACCAAGGACCAGGCCAGCTGATGGCTGCTCAGTGGACTTGGTGTGGACAGAGGGCAAGGAGGCTCCACAGGCCCCAGCCGCAGGCACCTCCGGGAAAGCATATCCACATCATCTTCCACTGTGAGGCGGGTGGCGACCAGAATGCAGTCAGTGTCTTGTATAAAACCCAGCGTGGCGCCTGTGTTGCTGCCCCGTGTCGCCAGCAGGGAGAAATCGCTGGGTCTGAGTACTTGAGGGTGCAACTCAGACTGTCAGGAGGGGAGCGCCCCACCCAGCCCGAGGGGCCTCGTCCCACCCGTGCCCAGGGACACACATGGACGCAGGTGGGGCTGAGCCGCCCCTGGGGTACCGTGGGCACTGGGGCACTGCTGGTGCCATCTCCCACCTCAGGCCCCTCCGAGGGGTGTCCCTGGGCCGCTTCCCCTCCCTCTGCTGGGGGCTGCCCTCTCCCTGAAGCACCCCCAGTCCCTCCCCAGGAGCCTGATGCTGAGAGTGAGGCAGAGGCTGAAAGTCATTTCCAAAAGGTCCTCGGTGACACTGGAACTGGTTCTGCTTGTTAAGTGGTTCTGCTTGTTAAAAATTTCAAACCAGAACGAGACTTTGGAGCTTATTTTGTCCAAACCTTTTATTTTTCAAAGGAGGCAACTGCACTGAGAGCGTTAGACTCAAGGTGCCTGGCACTGACTCAGGCTCCAGGGCACCCCCTCCCCGGGATGCCCCCACACGAAGCATCCGTCCCTGGAAAGTGCCCCCAGGTTCGCGGTCCCATCTTCAACCCCAGGGTTTACTGTCTCTATATTCTCTGCCGTGAAGTCTAAGGGCAGCTCAAATTTCATAAACGGAGAAGGAGTCCTATTTGTCGATTCTCAACTGCCTTTATCTCCAGAGATCCCATGAGAGCAGGGATTTGTGGAATGACTCACTGTGTAGCGGCGTCTTCTGGCGGAGGACCAGCCCGGTCGCACGATTTTTCCCTGTGGGTGCGAGTGCCCTCTGCTGGTCCATCCAGACACCGCTGTTAACAACGTTTCCTGAGGGACGGTCACCTGGCTCAGCTGGGGGAACCGGACTCCCCATTCTATCCCATTCCGTCCCCCACCCAGAGCCTTAAGCTAGACCAAAGCTGATTTTTCTCCCACACTAAGAATACGCACAGAAGGGGCCCGGGGCTGGTATAGGGCACCAGGTGTTGGGAATGCAGGCTCTGTGAGTCTCGCCAAGTCACTGAGTTACCATTGCAGCACAGGCTTCCTTCCTGATGTCCCAAGGTGGCTGCTCAGGCTCCAGCCCTCACATTTGCCTTCCAGGCAGCCAGAAGGAGACATGAGGAGGGGAAGGGCCTGTCCCATCCTTTAAGAAAACTCCTGGAGGTTGTATTCACACTTTTGCTCACCTGTCATTGACCTAAACATTTTCCTGTGGCCACGCCTGGCTCCAAGGAAGCTGGGGAGCCAGTGGGTCTAGGAACAGTGAGAGATGCTCATGTTGACAAAGAATGTGCCCGCCAGCCACAGAGCAGCTCCGCCCGGTCCTACACTCACCCTGCATGCAGTGCCATCGCTTCTCGCAGTGCTGGCAGCTCCAGAGCTTCTGGAGCAGCAGGATGCTTGGAAAGAACATAGACTTAAGGAAAGTGGCACCTGGAGCCTGCAGCCACTGGTGAGACGGGTGGAAGCAGCCCTCAGAGGCCGATCCCTCCCTCACACCATCAGGATAGACTGTTAGCCTCACTAGGCCCCAGCTTTCTTGTCCATGGAGTGGGGATACTAACAGTTCCCACCTCAGAGGCTGGGATTCATAGAGTCTGGGCTTTAGGGGAGGCTGGGATCACAGAGGCTGGGAGTGGGGGTGCTGGGATGGAGGAAGCTGGGATTAGGAGGCTGGGATAGAGGAGGCTGGGATTGAGGGCACCTGGGTTCCCTCTGGTCTCTGCCTTCTTCCTGGCTGCCTGGTTGGTCCCAAGGCCACGCTCAGATTTGGAAGGTGATCTGTGTCTCATCCAGGCGTCCACTGTAGCTTCATGTTTCTGTGAGTCATATGCACTAGGCTGCATCTCACATTAAGTAGAGATTTTAACATTCACCCCCTGAACAGAGCATGAAATCAGCATGTGGACTAAACTCAGAAAGAAGCTTTCCCGAGGCAAAATCGTGTTTTTAGTGGGCCATTTAGTGTGGGATCGACTTAAACTATCACTGGAATACATGGTGGATGTCGAGGAAGGCCCCGGCCCAACCCTGCTGCTGCTGAGGGAGGGGGCGGGGGCGAGGCCTGGAAGAGGGGCGGGAAGCACCTCTGGGTTCTGTACCTGGAGTGCCCACCCTGCATCACCCACCTTCACGTACGGTCTTTGTGGCTGTGGAAACATCCGGCACAATGAGCATGGGGTGGCTGTGAGTCAGGGCCTTAGAAAGGGCGCGGTCTCTGGACTTAGTCGGAGTGAACGTCTCTGCACCCTTGGGTGTCAGACGCCCCAGTGGCTCTCAGCATCGACTGGAGGCTCTACAGAGAAGCGCGGTTGTGTCTGCTCTGTGGTACTCGCTGGTGACGATGAGTTACTGAGATGTGACCATCGACACCGACTGCCACTCTCAACAGGGCTGAACACCTGCAGCGACTCCGTGGTCCTGCGAAGGTGCTTATGGCCACGCTGGGGCTTGGTGGACTCCTCCTGGGCTCCGGCATCACCGAAATAGTGTCAGGGACCTCGATCTCCGGCCTCCAGCCTCCAGAGCAGTGGGGAAGCAATGTCAGTCACTCGCCCAGGCTGTGGCATTTTGTTCCAGCGGCCCAAGCAGACCAATGCACCCCCTCGCCCTGTGGGTGGGAGGGACCCGAATCCATCACTCCAGCGGGTCGCCTCATGGCCAGAGGCATGACAGGCTGGAGAGGCCGACTGCGGTCGGAGGGACCTGCTGTGTTCTCCTGGCAGAAGAATCAAGCCTTGAAGTCAGCAGAGCCCAAAGCTGCGGGGTCGAGGATGGTGGGGTGGGTGGGGGGGCGCTTTGCACGTGGGTCGCTGAGAGCCAGAGCGAGAGCATTGCTCACTGCCACCCCCGGGACCTGTGCAGAAGGGGCGGCCCCAGCCCCGGCTGTGGCCCCAGCATTGACTGAGAACCATCGCCCTGCACCTGAGGCAGGAGAACAGGGAATGGGGTCACCAAGGGCTAAGGCAGAAGCAGGAGGGCAGTAGGTGCCGCCGGTTCCTGGCTGGATTGGGCAGCACACAGGCCGCAGGCTCCTTCCTGGGAAAACAAGACAGGAGTCTCCACCTCAGCCTCTGATTGGCCGCAGGCCAGTCCTTCATAGGGTGCAGCCAATCAAAGACCCGAAAGGGCACCTGGGGGTGTTACCAAATTGTTTCACCCAATACAAACTCTAATGGGGGCTCTGGAGCACTTGCTGGAGTCTGCGTCCCCTCTGTAGAGTGCACGTTCGCTGCAAAGGATCTGCGCTTTCATTACTCTGTTATTTGTTGTTTTGTGAGTTTTGTTCGATTCTTTGTTCAACATGCCAGGAACCTGAACTCACAGTCAGGACCTCCCTTCTGGTAGCACACCCAGTAGGGCCTCCTGCCCATCCACAGTGTGGCTCCCACCGCCCCTGGGGTTGCCCACGGCGGGGATCCCACTACCCCCCCGGCCGCCCATGGCAGGGCTCCCCCTGCCCGCCAGCGCCAAGCCCTTCTGCTCAGGTCGCCTGCTCCTGAGTGGCGGGGACACGGTTCTGGGATCCTATGGCCACAGATCCGTTCCTCACCCCTTTGCTGTAAAATGCGTTTCTTGGTCAGGAACATTGTGTGGGAAATTATAACATCTGAATAAGGCATTCGGAAAGACTGTGGGTGACAGTGCTGAAGACAGCCCTGGAGTAAGGGATGGTGACAAGTCCCAGACAAGCACCCACCCCAGAGAGAATAGCTCTGCCCTCGCCACCGTAGAAGAGCCCAGTTTTGGCCGGGCACGGTGGCTCATGTCTGTAATCCCAGCACTTTGAGAAGGCCAAGGCGGGCGGATCACGAGGTCAGCAGTTCGAGACCAGCCTGACCAACATGGTGAAACCCTGTCTCAACTAAAAATACAAAAATTAGCCGGGCATGGTGGCTGGTGCCTGTAATCCCAGCTACTCAGGAGGCTGAGGCAGAAGAATCGTTTGAACCCGGGAGGCGGAGGTTGCAGTGAGCCGAGATCATGCCATTGTACTCCAGCCTGGGTGACAGAGCGAGACTCTGTCTCAAAAAAAAAAAAAAAAGAAGAGCCCAGTTTCCATTGGCCGTCACTGTGGCCGCACCCTGCAGTGATGCTGTGACCAGAGCCACCTCCACGAGAGAAAACGCTTGCTGGGGAGCCCTCGTGTTCTCCCCAGTGCCACTGTGGCCACCCATCCCCACGCTCTCGCACGAAGGACGGGGCAGCTGGGAAGGTGGCGTATTGTCCATTCTCACATGGAGAGCCCCGGTGCGCGGGAAGGTCCTCAGTGAGCATTCACAGGGCGCGGCATCCTCCAGCCGTGAGCATCAGATAGGCTGATGTATGCCTCTGCCCCGACCACCCTGCCACACCTTTCCACAGGTGCCCCTCCCTCCTCGACGGTGTCGTCAAACAGCGGCTGTCCACGAGTCAGTGTGCGTCCACGAGTCAGTGTGCGTCGAGTCAGTGTGCGTCGAGTCAGTGTGCATCCACGAGTCAGTGTGCGTCCACGAGTCAGTGTGCGTCGAGTCAGTGTGCATCCACGAGTCAGTGTGCATCCACGAGTCAGTGTGCGTCCACGAGTCAGTGTGTGTCCACGAGTCTCCACGAGTCAGTGTGCGTCCACGAGTCAGTGTGCATCCACGAGTCAGTGTGTGTCCACGAGTCAGTGTGCATCCACGAGTCTCCACGAGTCAGTGTGCGTCCACGAGTCAGTGTGCGTCGAGTCAGTGTGCGTCGAGTCAGTGTGCATCCACGAGTCAGTGTGCGTCCACAAGTCAGTGTGCGTCCATGAGTCTCCACGAGTCAGTGTGCGTCCACGAGTCAGTGTGCGTCCACGAGTCAGTGTGTGTCCACGAGTCAGTGTGCGTCCACGAGTCTCCACGAGACAGTGTGCGTCCACGAGTCAGTGTGCGTCCACGAGTCAGTGTGCGTCCACGAGTCAGTGTGCATCCATGCCTCTGGCCATCTCTCCTCCAGTGGAGGTGAGCAACCCACTTAGTGTGGACATCCTGCCTCCCAGGGCATATCCCTTCCCCAGCACCTTCAGGACCACCCGTGCCTGGGATGTGGGCCCGCAAGCTGCCGCAGCCGCACAAAAGCCACCCAGACACCCAGAGGCAAGTAGCACCAGTGCATTGGCAGCCTGCAGCTCACCTGCTGAGTGGGTTAGGATGTGGCACGGGCCGTCACTGGAAGGCAGAGGGGCCCCCCAGCCTTGAGCCTCCTTTGCGGTAAGTGGTGCAGGGGCAGCCATTTCTCTTTCACTTCTCACTGTCTCCAGAACAGGAGAAATATCCGGAGCTCAGGCCTGTGTGTGTTTGTGAGGCCAGAGGTCAGTGAAGCCTCACAAACTCAGGATGTGCTCCTCCTAACCCTCATGTCTCCTCTTCTTCCTCCTCCTCGCCTATCCCCTCCTCATTCTTCCCACTGGGATATCGGATTCAGAGAGCTACAGGGTAGAAGGGATGTGGGGGTCACACAGGCGTCCGCTCAAGCCCTGCCTGGGCGCTGGAGGAGGGCCTGGCCATGTCTTCTTTCCTAGAAACTCTCATTTGATCCTCCGAAGGGAGAGAAGGGACGGGAAGGAACAGAGGCCTTGGGTGTCGGCCTAATTCAGTCCCAGGGCCACCCCCACCTGCCGTCCTTGGGGCCACTGATGACTCCACATTGCAGAGCAGCTGCTGGCTGAGGCTGGGCTTGGCAGTGCTCATGTGCCTGGGGTGTGAAAGCTGCATGCAGCCCTCATCTGGCCAGGTCCCCGGCTCTGACTCACGCCGTGCTTGGCCAGTGTTTAACCCACACAGCGTGGTGCTCTCCACTTCATGCCTGGGGACGGATGTCACTCCTATTCCATGTCTTGTCTTTCAACAGGACTCATGTATGGACTTACATGGCTTTGTGTGTGAAAGACGACTACACGGTCCTAAACGAGGCAGCCCACCCCAGCTCTCCCTCAGGTGGGGCTCAGCCGAGGGCAGACCAGGCCAGCCAGGTCCTGCAGGGCAGGAGACACCCGGCCCGCTGGAGCCCCGCGCAGCCCTGACATGCCCAGGACCCTGCTCACCCCACACCCTCGCTCGGGCACCCAACCCCCTGCCTAGAGCGGGGGCTTTCCCTGGGGCCTCGAGACCGCAGGAGAGGCAGGCGGGGCCTGTGGGGTCGTGTTTCTTCTCTCCAGAGTTCCTGAGTCCGGAGCACATAGGCAGAAGGAGCTGCTCCCCACGTTCCCAGGGCTGCTCCTGCAGGGGCTCAGGAGTAGGGGAGCGGGGGGTTTTGTCAGAGCAAGTCCTCAGGGGCCAGGCCCAGTCATCTCGCTCCAGGCAGCCTGGGCCTGGGGCCCTGATCACTTGCCCTGCACGACTCAGGGCCCCCTCCACACCTGCACACAGGGACCCCACAGGCCACGCCCAGGCCACCCCAGGGTCAAGAACACAAGGCTATGCTGGGAAGTGCCAGCGCCTCGCACGTAGAATTGGTGTTGCTTCTCTCTTCTCAATATCCACCCCGAATACCCCATTTTCCACATTTTCTATATTAAACTGTATTATTTTGTAGTTAGAAAAAAGTTTTATTTCTAAAGATGGCAGCTTCTGTCTCTGTACCCGTGGAGATAGAATCAGGAAGAGAATGTGGCTCCCCTGGCGTGGCACCTGTGGTCAGGATGGGGGCACCCAGCTATAAGCCACATCATTCATGTTCAGTCCCCATCAGTTTCATGAGAAGTAGCAGCCGAGAGGGCAGCCCCAGAGGTGCCACCCGAGCTGACGGTGACAACATGGCGATGCCTGGCTGAGCTCAGGGCGGCAGCACACCCCTCCTCGGGACCGCCTGTGTGGGTGTCCCCTGTAAGGTGGCGTTGCCTGAGCCCCCGCCAGGCCACAGTTTTCCAAAGACTCCAGGGCTTGGCTGCTGCACCCAGCTGCAAAGAGGCCTGCTGGGAAAAGAGCTGAGGCCACGGGAAAGAAACGTGACCCCCACGGGCCCTGCTGGCCTCTCCAAGGCCCCAACCACTGGACGCAGAGGAAGCCGGCCTTGCGTCAGGGTGAGATGGATGGAGACGGCCACGGGCAGCGCTGCCGCCAGTGGGGCGCACCTCACCCTGGACTGTGGGGTCCTCTCCACGGGCAGCGCTGCCCCCAGTGGGGCGCACCTCACCCTGGACTGTGGGGTCCTCTCCAGAGTCCAGGGTGAGGCCTCCAGAGCTGCCCATCTGGTCCTGAGACTTGGCCTGAGGCTTTGGGTCCACAGCCTGACTCTAAGGAGAGCCTGTGCCAGGCCTTGGGGAACCCATTGCCAAGCAGTCACAGAAAGCTCCCGGGGTCCCCGGGGGCCATCTCAGTGAAGCCTGGGGCGGGGGCAGGGGTGGGGAGCAGGGCCTTTCCCACTGGAGCCTGGAGCCTATGCCTCTGGGTCCCCTGTGGGGTGGGGGCCTCACAGCCATGCGCCCAGGGTGGGATGCAGCGCCCTCCCCACTGGAGCCTGGAGTCTGTGCCTCTGGGGCCCCTGTGGGGTGGGGGCCTCACAGCTATGCGCCCAGGGTGGGATGCAGTGCCCTCCCCGCTGGAGCCTGGAGTCTGTGCCTCTAGGGCCCCTGTTGGGTGGGGGCTTCACAGCCATGCATCCAGGTGCCTGGTTCTTACCCCATGGAGCTTGTCATAGGTACAGCTGGTGTGCCAGAGTCTGAGGCCCTCTGTCCCGAGAGCCCTCGTTCTCCAGGCTCTAGGTACCAGACCTCCATCTGTGACTCCCCCAGGCGCCCACACTTCCTGGCTCTCCCCTGTCCCCACCCCACCTGCTGGGGCCCTGGCAGCCCCTCCACGTCTGCTCCTCCTTCCTCCTCCCCACAGAAGCCCTAGGGATGGTCCCAAAGCCAGGCCAGGTGTGTGACACCGTCTCCAGCTCCCACGTGCTCAGGGTCGGGGCAGGCTCAGCGGGGTGTCTGGCTGCTGCCTCTCACCCCTTCCCTCCTTCGGAAACATGGCACTGGGCCTGACATCCACCATACGGGACAGTGGCTGGGCTTCTCCGGCCAGACTGAGGGGCCGCCCCTGCTGGCACTATGGGAGGTCACCCTGAAACACCCCGGATGCAGGGAGGATGCCCCCAAAGGAGCCCCCTTCTCCTTCTGAGGCATCCGAGGAGCCCAGGGCTCAGCGCAGCTATAACCCCTTAGAATCCCCCGCTCCTCAGAGCCCCCGCCGCCTCCCCGGGCTTTTCCCAAACACTGTGCCTGCTCATGGTGGGCTCTGGGACCTTCTGGAAAAGAGAGGGCCCTTGTCTTTTCAGTGCTTCAGAGGCCGTGCTAGTTCTTTGCCAACACCCAGGCAGGAAGAGTCGAGTGGTGTCCGAGGGCCGGAAAAGCCGAGCCCCTCCCCAGTCCTGGCCTTGAAGGCGGCTGTGTTCCCTAGCTGGGCACAGAAGCTGCAGTGACTCAGGGTCCACCGTGGGGTCGGGCCTCACCCTGGGCCCAGGTGAGCCAGAAGGGACAGTGCTTTGAGGGCTGACCTCACGCAGGTCCCCGGGCCAGGGGGAGGCTGCACCTGTGCCTGGGTGGTGGAGGGGAAGGGAGGAGGGGCTGCTCCCACTCTGAGCAGGCCCTGGAGGAGGATCAGGACAGGCCCTAAGGCACTGTTTCTCCTCCATCCCCATGGCCTTGGGAGAGGGTCTGCCCCACTGCCTCTTCTCTCCCACAACCTCTGACCCTCAGCCCCTCCTTCCTCTGGGACATGCTGGCTGGTAGGCTCCTCCCATGCCCCCAGCGGAGGCTCCGCACTGCCCGTTGGACTTCCCCACAGTGACCCTGACCCCTGGACCTTGGCCACCCCTCCCAGGCCACACCCCGACCTGGTCCCTCCGAGTGTCCACCAAACCCTGGAAGGGAAACACTGCACACCTGTGCCCCGGGGGCTGGGGTCTGCCCAGAATGCCTTCTCTTTCTTGCTCCTTTCACTAAATGATCTTTTCTTTTCTTTTTCTTTTTTATTTATTTATTTTTGAGACAGAGTCTTGCTCTGTCGCCAGGCTGGAGTGCAGTGGCACAATCTCAGCTCACTGCAACCTCCGCCTCCTGGGTTCAAGTGATTCTCCTGCCTCAGCCTCCCTAAGAGTAGCTGGGACTACAGGCGCCCGCCACCACATGCAGCTAGTTTTTGTATTTTTAGTAGAGATGGAGTTTCGCCATGTTGGCCAGGATGGTCTCTATCTCTTGACCTTGGGATCCACCTGCCTCAGCCTCCCAACGTGCTGGGATTACAGGTGTGAGCTACTGCGCCCAGTCTGAATGATCTTTTCAGGACCACTCAGGCCTCCAGCCCCAGGTGCCCACGAGGTTTACCTGTTTCCCACCCAGGAGCCCCCACCCTGCGTGTCCTCTAACAGCTGTGGGGACCTCACCTCAAGCGGGCTTCGAGGGAGGCCCCAGCACTGTGTGCAGAGGCGAGGTCTTACCTCAGCCTCCCTCCCGGCCCATCCATCTCAGGTCCCCTCAGCACCCCCGGCAGATGTGCCTGAGAACCTAGCTGAAGGGGCGCCAGGTCAGGGACTCAGGGACTCACGGCCAGAAGAGCTCTCCCTGCCCCCGCTGCCCCGAGGAAGGGCGTCCGAGCCCTGCCTCTCCCAAGGCCCACCTCTCAGGGGCAGCAGATCCGAATGGGGCGCCCGCCCGGGGAGGCACTGTGCTCCGGATGAGCTTATCAACACCACACGGTTCACCTTTGCTCGGCTGTGCTGCTGTTGGTTGAGGAAAAGCAAAGAGGAGTTACATTTTAACATTTGTGATAGCGCAGCTAGCAGCTCGCAGCTCCTGCGGACAGCTGCTGGGGGGAGGGTGCCCGGGGAGTCCATGCTGGCTCCAATAAACCCGGCTCCCAGAGACGCGTGTCCTGTCGCCAGGCCTGCTCGCCCCAGAGAAGCTGTGGGGCACAGTGAGAAACGTCTCTGGCATGATTGCTATTGGTGAACTGTGAGTTTCGTTCACCTGCTAACAATGTTCCCCCAAACAATGTTTCCTTGGAAGCACTTCCATTTCAAAATACAGCTGCAAAGGGCCTTGCTTGGCCCTTGAAGGTCAATGAGCCCACAGGAGGGGCAAAGATAAAGGGTTTTTAATAACGCTCCTTGCTGTCAGCAGCAGCACAGGCTCTGTAGACAAGTCAGGCTTTGTTCCTGGGAGTCTGCTGTCATTACATGGGGCAGCTCCATAAAGACACCAAGGCCAGCTCTGAGGCCAGGGTGCAGACCCCAGATGCACAGATACTGGGCCGGGGATGCCCCTCATCTGGACAGGAGGACAAAATCCCCAGGAGCCGTGGATAGGGGTGGGGCAGGAATGGGGTAAACCACATGCAGCACCCAGCACCCAGCACGCAGCACCCAGAACTGCACTCAGTAAGGCCTGGAGGACACCAGGGCCGGCCCCAGGGAAGAGGAGGAGAGCAGGTGGCTCTGTGGTCAGGGCTGGGCAGAGGCAGGAAGGGGCAGGGCCAGCGGCCTT
Organism: Pongo pygmaeus; assembly: GCF_028885625.2. Lineage (NCBI taxonomy): Eukaryota > Metazoa > Chordata > Mammalia > Primates > Hominidae > Pongo > Pongo pygmaeus. The sequence continues at coordinate 1,148,510 of NC_072377.2, forward strand.
TGGGTAACAGCGAAGCTCCTCCTTGCTTGGTTTTCAAGCTCTGAGACCCCTCAGGGGCTGCTGCAGGGGGTGAGGGAGGGGCAAGAAAGGGCATGAGGGGGAAACAGGAGACATAAGGGGAGCTCACTGCTCCCCAACTCTTTCCAGGGCAGCAGACCCCTTCTGACCAGCTGTGTGTGCTCCACCTCCACCTGAGACTTCCAGTCTGGGCTGCTAAATGGGGAGCCCCTGTCCCCACCCCGGGTGCAGCCCCAGGCTCCCGATTGGCTGGTGAGGCTGGAGAGCCATGGGCAGGCCCAGCCAGGGCCACCAAGGGTTCTGCACATCAGGGCGTGGAGATGATGAAGGGCTGGGCGCACACGGCCCTGGGGTGGGGCAGGAGAAGCACCCAGGGTCTGGGGGAAGGGGCCTGGATGGGTGGGACACGGGCATCCCAGCCGGGGGCAGAAACCTGAAGGCCCCAGAGAGCAGACTCACCTGGGGACAAGAGCTGCCTGAGTACCCCGAACGGGCGCAGGTGCTAGGCAGGCAGAGCTCCTGGAATGTTCCACAGAGGCCGACCCCACTCTGGGCGCAGGTGCTAGGCAGGCAGAGCTCCTGGAATGTTCCACAGAGGCCGACCCCACTCTGCCCGGGTTCTCTTCACAGATGCTCAGCAGGGTCACAGGTGCTTCTTGGAAAACCACAGGCCACTGAGAAGACACCGCCCCAGTTGATGGTTAATCACAAACTGTTGCTTAGAAACCATTTTACAGGATTCTAGAGGTGCTTGGAGAAGGAGCTCAGGGATAACCCAGGTGCTGCGGGGTTGGGTCAGGCTGTGGCCTTGGATGCCCCTTCTGTCCCATCCACAAACTCAACTTGGTGCCTCCTGGGGCTGAGACTGGCAACCAAGCCTCCCCTGCAGTGGAGGCCCCTGTATGCCCTGGGGTCAGGTGGACGGAGGTGAGGACCGCTCACACTCTGGGGGTCAGGTGGACGGAGGTGAAGACCGCTCCTCCTCACCAGGACCCACGGACACTGTGCCCACGTCCCAGGACCTTTCTTCTGGGCCATGGAGGCCAGGGGTGGCTGAGCTGCTAGTTTGAGGATCTGGGTTCATTTACTGACCAGGCCCTGGGTGGATGCTTGGGCCCCCAGCTGGAAGATGGGGCAGGTCCTGCCTGGGGAGGACCTCTGGGCGCAGAGGTCCTCTCCTCTGGGAGAGGCCGTTGGGAGGGCCTTATCCTGGATGGGGCTGCGAGGTGAGCAGGGCCATTGGACTGGGCTGGGTTGTGGGAAGGAGACCTGGGGTCTGGTGCCCCTTGGCCTCCAGCCTGAGTGGTCTCTTTGTCCCCAGGACTCAGTTTCCTCATCTGTAGAATGAGGGCTGACCCAGCCCGCCCTTTGTCACCAGGTACCTGAAGTTCCTGGAGGGTCTGTGGAAGGAGCTCCTCCCCCAACGCCCATGAGGGAGTATTGGCATATACACGTGATATGCGTGTGCATCTGCACACGTGTCAGGATGGAGCTGGCACATACATGTGATATCCATGTACATATGCACACATGCATCAGGATGGAGTTGGCACATACGTGTGATACGTGTGTGCACCTGCACATGTGTCGGGATGGAGTTGGCACATATGTGTAACATGTGTGTGCACCTGCACACATGTGTCAGGATGGAATTTGCACATACGTGTGATGTGTGTGCATCTGCACACGTGTCGGGATGGAATTTGCACATACGTGTGATGTGTGTGCATCTGCACACGTGTCGGGATGGAGCTGGCACATACGTGTAATATGTGTGTGCATCTGCACACGTGTCAGATGGAGTTGGCACATACGTGTGATATGTGTGTGCATCTGCACACGTGTCAGGATGGAGTTGGCACATATGTGTAACATACATGTGCATCTGTACACATGTCGGGGTGGAGTTGGCACATATGTGTAATATGCATGTGCATTTGCACACATGTCGGGATGGAATTTGCACATATGTGTAATTCGTGTGTGCATCTGCACACGTGTCAGAATGGAATTGGCACATACATGTGATATGTGTGTACATATGCACACGTGTCAGGATGGAAAATGCTGAATTGGCTGTTTCTCGCCCCCATGGATGGTGAAATGAGGACGCTTCTCCTCTCCTTGTGTTTGTTTTGCATTTTCCAAATATGTTACAAAACTGTATTACTTTTATAATCACATAAGTTACAAAAACACACATTTACACTATTGTTATTTCTCTGACAATAACTAGGGGTGTCCCTTCACTTTTCCCAGCTGTGCACCGTAGAGCAGAATGGTTCCATGGATGGGACCAGGGCTTCCGGGCAGGATTCTGGCCCCCAGGCCTCCAGGCCGCAAGCTTCAAGCCAGCTGCTTCCAGGCCCAGAGCTTCTGGCCGGGCAGCCTCCCTGGATGTCGTCCACTCAGGGCAGCCAGGGCCCCATCTGACACACTCTGTGGAGAGGAGGTCGCAGCCCCTCTCTGTGCTTCCACTGCCACCCGCTGATCTCAGCTGTTATATTGACACAGAGGAAAGTCAAACTGCAGCCTGTCCCAGCTTATCTCTGGGTTATTTCCGCAAAGATCCACGCTTGGGTAAGCACTGGCTCTCCTGATAACCCAGCAGTAAACACAGCCAGGAATGTGATGCCCATGGGGGAGGGACAGTGCCAGTGCAAGGCCAGCGTCTCCTGGCTGGCAGGCGCCCAGAGCGCCACACACACAGGTGTCCTGGGAATTCCCACCCAGGGACAAGAGCATCTGGGGCACGGCCCCTCCTGGGAATGCAGTGGCCCCAGCGTGGAGCACCCATGAGTGCCGTGGGTGCCAGGGATAGGACTGTGGGCGCTGGCCCCCTCTCTCCCCTTCTGTCCTCTCTCCTCTCCTCTTCCCTCCTTCTCTGTCTCTCTCTCGCAATCTCTCTCCGCCTCTCTGTCTCTCTGTCTCTGTTTCTCTGTCTCTCTATCTCCCTGTCTCTCTGTCTCTGTTTCTCTCTCTATCTCCCTGACTCTCTGTCTCTCTGTCTCTGTTTCTCTGTCTCTCTATCTCCCTGTCTCTCTGTCTCTGTTTCTCTGTCTCTCTATCTCCCTGTCTCTCTGTCTCTCTGCCTCTATGTCTCGCTGTCTCTCTCCCCTGCCCCCTGGCCTCCTGCCCTGGTGGGTGGGCACTCTGCTTCCCCTTCCCTGGAAAGCAAAGGCAGAGGCAAGGGCAGGGGTGAAGGAGACCAGGATGAATGTCGGAGGTGGAGCTGACCCTGTGGATTTAGCTCCAGGCCTGGGGGACGTGGGAGGCCTCAGGGTCTCGTGACTTAGGAAGCTGCTGCTCAATAACTTGGGCCTTACAAACTCGGCTCCTCCATGAAAACAAACCACCCCGTTCAGAACAAAGGTTACTGATCTGCGATCACGAGGCTCTCCATGGCTGCCCTCTTGGCTGCTGCCCGATGCCATGTGCTGAGGGACGTGAGAGGCACCACCAATGAGCCATCGGCATCCCTGGCACCTTTCTCTGGCTGGGCATGGGGGGCGTCCGTGCTTTCAGGATGTCTCTGCCCTGTCCTGGTGGCTGTCCCAGGATGTGGGCACCCCCACCCCCTCCTGCTTTTCTCTCCTGGGCCCAGCCCAGCCCAGACTCACGCTCATCTTGCTGCACCTGGAAGTTTCCAGAAGGGATGGAGTCAGGGCCTTGGGCCTCCTCAGGAGAGACCTGTACTTCGCTGTGATAGCTCCAGCCACACCTCAGGTTTGACCGCCACGCTCCAGCTGGCAGCTCCTCCAGGGCAGATGCAGGAGCCCTGTGGCCCCGCTGGGGTGACGTGGGCCTTGAAGATGAGCCTCCACTGATAATTCTCAGGCAGGCATGGGTGGGGGGGCTGTGGAGTCCAGGACGTAGCAGGTCCAGTCCTTGTCGGGGCACTTGACCCTGTGCTGGGGATGGCAGCCCTGCCTTGGCTGGCTGTGAGCAGATGGTGGGGGCAGCACAGGAGGACCAAGCCTGGCTTCCTGCTGCTTCCATCTCCTGAAAAGGCTCAGAGGCTATGAAAGGGCGGTGTCTCCGAGGAGGGCCCCCTCCCTGCCACCCTGCCCACTGGAAGGTCATTCTTCCTCCCTGCAGGAGAGCAAGGACCTGAGCGACGATTCCCACGTGTGTGTCTCCTGCGGGATTGGTCCGTGTGAGATGCCCCGGGGCCCCGAAAAGCCAAGGCCAGGGCACGCTGGGACCCCTGCTGGCCTGGTGGCTTCCAAATGCTGCCCCTCAGTGAGGGCCCGGCCGAGCAGCCAGGTCATTACCAGTCTGCTGTGCCTGAGCAGTCCTCTGCAGACCTGAGGGTCCATCCACCACGCTGGGCTGAAGGCACAGCCGGAGGCCTCTGTTGCTCAGCACTGAGAGGTCCTGGCTGGGAGCTGAGGCCTCTACCAGCAGGCTGGGTGGGGGCTGGGGGTGGCACAGTGGCTGGGAGGAGGTGGCCGTCCCCCAGGAGAGAAAGAAGCCAGAGAGCGTGTCCAAATGCAGTGCTGGGCCTGTGTGGGGCTGGGGCGGCTGCGGCCGGTCCTTGGAGTGCCTGGCCCCTGGCCGTCCATCCTGGCCATGTGGATACCTCTGACCATGCTTTCAGGCTCTCCTCCTCCAGCCTTGAGGGTGCTGTGCCTCCTTGTCCCCTTGAAGGAGCAGGTGCTTGGATGTTGGAATGGCTTTGGCTGGCAGACTGTGGGCAGGGGTGGCCCATACCGGGTCCCCAGCTCTCCCCGGCCAGCCTCAGCAGCTGTGGACTCTGCAGGTGCTCTGGAGGTGCAGCTGCCTGGAGGGTCTCTGGCCCATAGGACGTTGTCTTGGACAGTTGGGGGATGTTTGTTCCTGCAGTATAGCCTCTCTTGTGCCGACTAAAATGTCGTCTCTTCCAGATGATTTGAAAGATGGGGCATCTTATGTGGGAAACATCTAAAGCTGAAAGCCTGCCCCATTTCAATAAAATCCGAGAGGCAAAAACACGAAATTGATTAAGGGTCAAATCCCCTTTACAAAGGATTCCAGAAGCTCTTTGGTGTATTTCAGCTGTATGTTGTTAAGCTTATGAAATTAGTGAAGGTTTTAAATAAATAATATTACCTACTGTGCGTGAAAGTTCAGTGAGTAGAAGATCCCTAATTCCTGCTGGCGGAAGAGTAACTCAGCTTTTCATGGAGAATTTTGTGATGTACGTGTCTACCTGGAGGATAAGGGCAGCCTGTGACTTCATAATTCCCATCACAGCAATCCACCCCAAGGACACTGTAGGAAATGTGGATTAAGTCATATGGTCAAGGAACATAGATTATAAAACTCTATTTGTGGTGAACTGAAGCCAGTGTTGTAAAAATTATGCATGATGGACAGGTTGGGATTATTCCAGGATGGTAAAATCGGTTTAATATTTAACAATCAAATTGTGGGCCAGGCGTGGTGGCTTGTGCCTGTAATCCCAGCCCTTTGTGAGACCGAGGCGGGTGGATCACCTGAGGTCAGGATTTCGAGACGAGCCTGTCCAACATGGTGAAACCCTGCCTCTACTAACAATACAAAAATTAGCCAGGTGTGGTGGCACGCGCCCATAATCCCAGCTACTCAGGAGGCTGAGGCAGGAGAATTGCTTGAACCCAGGAGGCGGAGGTTGCAGTGAGCCAAGATTACGCCACTGCACTCCAGCCTGGGCAACAGAGGGAGACTCCCTCTCAAAAAACAACAAACAAACAAACTGTGTAATCACCTCATGAAAATAATGAAGAATGAAGAAGAACAATGTTTGGTTACCTCAAAAACGTAGGAAATAATTTTATGAAGTTTCTCACCATTCATGATAAAAAGCAGAACATCAAGGAGGGTTGAGGGCAATGGGAATTTCTTTTTCGGGATGAGCACGTTCCAGGGTCGATCGCAGTGACGGTTGCAGGATGACGTGAGTTCCCCGAGAGCCACTGGATCATGGGTTTGAAGCAAGTGGATTCTACGGTGTGAGAATCAATAAAGCTCATGAAAAAATTAAAAGAAACTCTTAGTAAACTGAGAACAGAAGGAGGCGCCTTGAATCTGAAATGAGCTTGTACAAAAGTCTCCACCATACTAGGTGGCTCCGGGGGTGACGTGCTCCGGGGGTGACGTGCTCCGGGGGTGACGTGCTCTGGGGGTGACGTGCTGACGGCTTCCCACAGGCGGGGCAAGGCCAGGAGGCTGCCATGGGGACCCCACCCAGCACTGTGCTGGACACAACGCGGCAAGACAAGAAAAACAGAAGAAGCAAAGGTGACAGAGTGGGAGAGGAGAAATAAAGCCGGCACCTACAGTTGGCATAATTTTGTATTAAGATATCTTAAAAGGGCCGGGCGTGGTGGCTCACGCCTGTAATCCCTGCACTTTGGGAGGCTGAGGTGGGCAGATCACGAAGTCAGGAGATCGAGACCAGCCTGGCTAACATAGTGAAACCCTGTCTTTACTAAAAATACAAAAAATTAGCTGGGTGTGGTGGCAGGTGTCTGTAATCCCAGCCACTCGGGAGACCGAGACAGGACAATTGCTTGAACCCAGGAGGCGGAGGTTGCGCTGAGCTGAGATCGCATCACTGCACTCCAGCCTGGGCAACAACAGCGAAACTCAGACTCAAAAAAAAAAAAAAAGAGAGATCTTTAAAAATCAATGGGTAAAATATTAGAAAAAGATTTTGACATAAGGTCAATATACAAAAAGTAATTGCACTGTTATTGTCAAACCTAGAGAGCGGATAGAGAGAGACTAAAAGAAACTATTTGTGGCCGGGCTGAGGCAGGCATATCACGAGGTCAGGAGTTCGAGACCAGCCTGGCTATCATAGTGAAACCCCATCTTTACTAAAAATACAAAAAATTAGCCGGCTGTGGTGGCAGGTGCCTGTAGTCCCAGCTACTCGGGAGGCTGAGGTAGGAGAATCACTGGAACCCAGGAGGCAGAGGTTGCAGTGAGCCAAGATCACACCACTGTACTCCAGCCCAGGTGACAGTGTGATACTCCGTCTCAAAAAAAAAAAAAAAGAAACTATTTGCTTGGGAACAGGCGTTGTGAGGGGAGCAGGTAACATGGTCAGGGGGGCTTTAAAGGGAAAATGAAGAGGGTCGCACACATTGTTGTGTAACAATTCTTCTTGGTGACAGCATCAACCATGAGGGTGGCGTCAGTCCAAGGTTGGACAGGCAGTGAGTGGGCCGATGTCCGCAAAGAAGCATTTTGTGCAAGGTTGTGGGTTTGCAGTCTTTTCTGTGGTTCTTGTTGTCAGGCATTCGCGCGGGAGACCCCTCCCTTCGGGGCCTTCCCAGGCTCCAGTTTCAGCAGGTTCAATTCATGGGACCCCGTTTCAAATCTGACAGCTCTCACATGACGTCCACCAGTCAGGCAGGTTAGGAGACAGACATTTCAAAACAACACCATTCACAACAGCGTCAAAAGATAAATAACTGGGAATAAATGTAATGAAAGATCTTCAGGACTTCTACACAAAAACTATGAAACATAACCAAAGAAAGCAAGCATAAGTTAATGGAGAGATAGACGGTGTTCACGGTTTGAAAACCTTAACACTGTAAAGATTTCCACTTAAACTGATTTACAGATCTACAGATTCAATTAAATGCATTTCCATTAAAATCCCAGCCGGCTTTTTTCTGTAGAAAGTTACAAGATTGTTATAAAATGTCTGTTGCTGAGAAAAATAAAGTGGAAGGACTTTACCACCAGACACCAAGGCTTATCGGAAGGCTCCAGGGAATAGGATGGTATATTATTGGTGCAAAGGAGACAAGAAGACCAATGAACAAAAGAGGCAGTGCAGAAGCCGATCCAACAGGCCTGGACATGGGTGGGAGGCAGGGGCCGCCTGCAGAGGCAGGAGGTGGAAGAGGAAGCTCCAGGGCCTGAAGGCGGGCAGAGGTGCTCATAAAGAGCAGAAGATTGGTCGGCTTATACTTGACAGCTTCTGTTCATCAAAAGATGTCATGGGGGGGAGGAATGGCTGAGGAGAGGGGGGAGATGTGATGGGGGGGAGGAAAGGCTGAGGAGTGGGGGGAGATGTGATGGGAGAGGAAAGGCTGAGGAGTGGGGGGAGATGTCATGGGGGGGAGGAAAGGCTGAGGAGTGGGGGGAGATGTGATGGGGGAGGAAAGGCTGAGGAGTGGGGGGAGATATCATGGGGGGAGGAAAAGCTGAGGAGTGGAAGAGATTTCATGAGGGGAGGAAAGGCTGTGAGTAGGGGGAGATGTCGTGGAGGGAAGGACAGGCTGTGAGTAGGGGGAGATGTCGTGGAGGGGAAGGACAGGCTGTGAGTAGGGGGAGATGTCGTGGAGGGAAGGACAGGCCGTGAGTAGGGGGAGATGTCGTGGAGGGAAGGACAGGCTGTGAGTAGGGGGAGATGTCGTGGAGGGGAAGGACAGGCCGTGAGTAGGGGGAGATATCGTGGAGGGAAGGACAGGCTGTGAGTAGCGGGGAGATATCGTGGAGGGGAAGGACAGGCTGTGAGTAGGGGGAGATGTCGTGGAGGGAAGGACAGGCCGTGAGTAGGGGGAGATATCGTGGAGGGGAAGGACAGGCCGTGAGTAGGGAGAGATGTCGTGGAGGGAAGGACAGGCTGTGAGTTGGAGATGTCGCAGAGGGGAAGGACAGGCTGTGAGTAGGGGGAGATGTCGTGGAGGGAAGGACAGGCTGTGAGTTGGAGATATCGTGGAGGGAAGGACAGGCTGTGAGTTGGAGATGTCGCAGAGGGGAAGGACAGGCCGTGAGTAGGGGGAGATGTCGTGGAGGGAAGGACAGGCTGTGAGTTGGAGATGTCGCAGAGGGGAAGGACAGGCTGTGAGTAGGGGGAGATGTCGTGGAGGGAAGGACAGGCTGTGAGTTGGAGATATCGTGGAGGGAAGGACAGGCTGTGAGTTGGAGATGTCGCAGAGGGGAAGGACAGGCCGTGAGTAGGGGGAGATGTCGTGGAGGGAAGGACAGGCTGTGAGTTGGAGATGTCGCAGAGGGGAAGGACAGGCTGTGAGTAGGGGGAGATGTCGCGGAGGGGAAGGACAGGCCGTGAGTAGGGGGAGATGTCGTGGAGGGAAGGACAGGCCGTGAGTAGGGGGAGATATCGTGGAGGGGAAGGACAGGCCGTGAGTAGGGAGAGATGTCGTGGAGGGAAGGACAGGCTGTGAGTTGGAGATGTCGCGGAGGGGAAGGACAGGCTGTGAGTAGGGGGAGATATCGTGGAGGGGAAGGACAGGCCGTGAGTAGGGAGAGATGTCGTGGAGGGAAGGACAGGCTGTGAGTAGGGGGAGATATCGTGGAGGGGAAGGACAGGCCGTGAGTAGGGGGAGATGTCGTGGAGGGAAGGACAGGCTGTGAGTTGGAGATGTCGCGGAGGGGAAGGACAGGCTGTGAGTTGGGGGCGATGTCATGGTGGGGGAGGAAAGGCTGTGAGTAGGGGGAGATGTTTGAGGAACAGGACATTTTGGAATATGTTGAGAGTCCTGAAAATCCCCAGGAAGAAGTCAGCATCAGTAGTGCAGGGAGTGTGGACAGGCGCTCCTTGGAGCAGCCGATGGCCCGTGAAAGCCGTAGATGATGTCCAGCGTCCCTGGCCACCAGGAAAACCAAAATTCAAAGCACCGAGATCCTGTGGCTAAAAGGTGGAAAGGCTGGATGCCAGGGGTGGGTGTGGGTGGAGGTGCAGGGCCAGGGTGACCAGCTGGACTGTTCATGGAAATCACCTGCCTGCACCTTTCCAGCCGGACACACTCGCCCCAGGAGGCAGCACCTCCCCTCGTGGGCGCTTACCTCGGAGAACTCCGGGTGTGAGTGTGGGAGAGGCAGGAACGGACGTCCACGGCGGCTTTCATCCTCATGGCGCAAATGGGACCCCTACCCTCAACAACGGAGCGGTGAAGGAGCTGCAGCCGTGGACCTGTAGCAGGCACAGCGAGCGAGGGTGCGAGGCCCGGACAGCTCTGAGCAGAACAGTGAGCCGCCTGCAGTGTCCCGCTCAAGACAGTGGCTCCTTTCTGGAAGTGGGATGGGGCTGAGGGAGCCGGGCTGCTGGGGTTCTGGAACATTGCGTTTCCTGCTCTGGGCAGGGGTTTGCTCCGCGGATGTGCCGCTTCCTGAAAGTTCCTCCACCTGGAGAAAGACGCAGGTGCAGCACGTCCACCCCAGCAAGGCTTCTTGGGGAAAATGATAAGCCACGGCTGCCGTGAATTTCCGTAATCAACGAGGGTGCAGCCGGTGCAGAGGGCTTTCGATGTCACACTCCGGATGGTATTTGAAAGAAAAATTAAACAAAAATTCAAACCTAACAATCTAAACATTTAATAAACAGAAACCTCTCATGAGATAATGTTTATTTTTTAATTTTTTAACTTATTTTAAGTTCAGGGCCACATGTGCAGGATGTGCAGGTTTGTTACAGAGGTTCATGTGTGTCATGGGGGTTTGCGTACAGATTATTTCATCACCCGGGTATTAAGCCTCGTACCCATTAATTATTTTTCCTGACCCTGTCCGTCCCAGCATCCACCCTCTGACAGGCCCAGTGTCTGATATTCTCTTCTATCTGCCCAGGTGTTCGCAGCATTTAACTCCTACTTGTAAGTGAGAACATGCAGTATTTGGTTTCCTGTTCCTGTGTTAGTTTGCTAAAGGTAATGGCCTCCAGCTCCATCCATGTTGCTGCAAAGGACATGATCTCATTCCTTTTTATGGCTGTATAGTATTCCATGGTGCATATGTGTCACATTTTCTTTATCCAGTCCACCGACGATGGGCATGTAGGTTGATTCCATGTCTTTGCTGTTGTGACTAGCGCTGTGAGGGACATAGTGTGCAGACGAGACACGATGTTTAGTAAAAATCATGCACAGAGTTGAATCTCACATCACGAGTGCGTGTATCACACACAGATATTTATACACCACAGGACAGGGAGGAAACCATTGACAGCATTTTTCTCCAGGAGGTGTTGAAAATGCTCCAATTTCCTTTGCTGAGCTTGTAATAACTTGCTTTTGCAATAAGTTGTTTCCATAAACACGAAGGCACACTGTTTCCGACTGCGGACCCCAAAGGACCCTCCTCAGGTCTGTGTGGACAAGGTGAATGGAAACCTGTTCTGCAAAGACCCACGACAATGACCCCCTCCATGTGCTCATCACGGACAAAGGTAACTTTTCGCTAAGTGCCCCAGGTGGCCTCTCCGGCCTTAAGGGAGGACATCATTCTGGCCGCCCTGGCCTTTCTGATGAGTCTCAAATGCAACCCGGAACAGGCAGAAGCCCGGGGTAGTTCACCTGCCCCCAAGCTGCCCCAGATTTCAGAAGGGAGCTTCATTCCCTGACCCCCATCAGCAAGATGGTAGGGGTCTCCTGCAGTCCCTGGAGCTAGGAAGGGAGGGGCAGAGGTGGTGGGGACGAACGTCTCTGGGGCCCCCAGGCTGCAGGGCATCAGATATCGATGAGGCATCATAAGGCATCAGGCAGGTTCTGGGGGCTCGGGGCTTACCAGTAAACAGAGGCAACAAAGATTCCTACCTGGTCCCTCTTATGTCCAAGTGGGGAAGAGAGAGCATGAGCCATTAGTCCAACAGCTAAACAAACTGGACAGCCTGTTGGAGAAGATCCTGCTATGCAAAGGAAAGGCAGGGAGAAGCGCAGTCCCATTGCGTGGCCCATGCTTGGCCTGTGCTGACCAAGCCGACTTCCTGGGAAGCAGCCCTCAGCCGGCAGCAGGTGCAGTCCAGGCCTGTGGGAGGACCCTGCAGGGTCAGAGGCCGTGCACAGGGCAGGTAGGACCCTGCTGGCCCTCAGGGATCATGGCCTTTGCTCTAATGAACACTGAAGTTTTGTGAGCGAGAGGGACTTGGTGACCACCTGGGGAGTGCAGAGGCCCTGAGAGCTGCTTCCCTGGCCCCTGCCCCACCTTGGAGCCCAGAAGAGGACATCTCATCTTTCCCTGCCTCTGAGGAATGACGATCACAGACAGTCACCTCCCACCTCCCGGGGACACAGTCGACGGCCATCACAGGCGGTCACCTCCCACCTCCCGGGGACACGGTCGACGGCCATCACAGACGGTCACCTCCCACCTCCCGGGGGCACGGTCGACGGCCATCACAGGCGGTCACCTCCCACCTCCCGGGGACACGGTCGACGGCCATCACAGGCGGTCACCTCCCACCTCCCGGGGACACGGTCGACGGCCATCACAGACGGTCACCTCCCACCTCCCGGGGACACGGTCGACGGCCATCACAGACGGTCACCTCCCACCTCCCGGGGACACGGTCGACGGCCATCACAGACGGTCACCTCCCACCTCCCGGGGACACGGTCGACGGCCATCACAGACGGTCACCTCCCACCTCCCGGGGACACGGTCGACGGCCATCACAGACGGTCACCTCCCACCTCCTGGGGACACGGTCGACGGCCATCACAGACGGTCACCTCCCACCTCCCGGGGATGCAGTCGATGGCCTCTGAGACCACAGCTGCATCACAGAGGCCTCATGCTGGTGACCTGGCCTCGGGCTCTGCAGCAGGAAGTGAGGTCCATGGTCCTTGGCTTGCCTCGTCCCTCCTGCCAGCTGGCAATGGGCAGGGCCAGCCAGGGCTGTGGGGGCTTCAGGAAGCTCAGGCGGTGGTGGCGCTGAGCCCCTCCCAAGGGCTCCCCATTCCTCAGAGGCAGGGACAGATGAGACGCTCTCTTCTGCAGGAAGAAAGCTCTGGTGCAGGATCAGAACCAAAGTGGCCCCTCGAGGCCCTGTCGTGGGAGCTGCTGCAGGTGTCAGGCACTGGTCTTCCATCAGTCATAGCTATTTCTAGATATTTTCTCAGGGAACAAGCATGGAGTACTTACCTAGGTACAAGGCAGTTGAGTACTGTGGGGGTTGAGTACTGTGGCAGTTAGGTACGTTGGGAGTTAGGTACTTTGGGAGTTGGGTACTGTGAGAGTTGAGTACTATGGGAGTTAGGTACATGGGAGTTAGGCATTGTGAGGGTTAGGTACTGTGGGAGTTGGGTACTGTGGGAGTTGAGTACTGTGGGTGTTTGGTACTATTGTAGTTGGGTACTGTAGGAGTCAGGTGCTGTGGGGGTTGGGTACTGCAGGAGTTGGCTACTATTGTATTTGGCTACTGTGGGATTTGGGTACTGCAGGAGTTGGGTACTGTGGGAGTTGGGTACTATTGTATTTGGGTGCTGAGGGATTTGGGTACTGTGGGAGTTGAGTACTATAGTAGTTTGGTACTGTGGGAGTTGGGTACTGTGGGAGTTGGGGACTGTAGGAGTTGGGTACTGTGGCAGTTGGGTACTGTGGGAGTTGGGTATTGCGGGAGTTGGGTACTGTAGGGGTTGGGTACTATTGTAGTTGGATCCTGTGGGAGTTGGGTACTATTGTAATTGGGTCCTGTGGGAGTTGGATCCTGTGGGAGTTGGGTACTGTGGGAGTTGGGTACTGTGGGAGTTGGGTATTGTGAGAGTTGGGTACTGCAGGGGATGGGTACTGCGGGGGTTGGGTACTGTGGGGGTTGGGTACTGCAGGGGTTGGGTATTGTGAGAGTTGGGTACTGCAGGGGTTGGGTACTGTGGGGGTTGGGTACTGTGGGAGTTGGGTACCGTGGGGGCTGGATACTGTGGGAGTTGGGTTCTGTGGGAGTTGTGTACTGCAGGAGTTCGGTACTGTGAGAGTTGGGTACTAGCTTTGTTTTACATATACGAATGCTGGGCCTGAGGGCACTAAGAACTGTGGGGCCAGTGGCCCAGCAAATGTGGTCCAAGTTGGTTTTGGTTGCTACCCAGCAACCTGGTTCCCTCTGCAGAAGTTTCTAGAGGCACTGGGGAGAGGAGGAAGCCCCAAGGCCACTGGCCCCAGGCACCCTTTAAGTTGGGCCCCAAGGCCCCTGGTGAAACTCAGGTGTGTCCGGTGGGGCTTGCAAGGGGCAGGGACCGTCCACACACATCTGGGCTCATGCCTCCAATCGTCTGTGGTGTGGTCTCCCACAAAGCTCGTTCAGAAGACCTGCCCTCAACCATCCCATGCTCATTCTCCCTTGCTGGTCCTTGGGGTCCAGGAGACACGTCCTCCCCATCTGAAGACTGTCCTGTCCCCTCCGCCATTCCTGAGTCCCCACTCCAGGCCTGGGCCAGCCACTGACTCTCTCTGTCTGTCTGTCTGTCTCTGTCTCTTTGTGTCACTCTGTCTCTGTTTCTTCCCCTCTGTCTGTCTCTGTCTCTCTGTTTCTCTCTCTGTGTCTCACTGTCTATCTTGCTCTGTGTCTTTCTCTCTCTCTCCCTGTCTTTCTCGGACTTTCTCTCTCTGTCTCTCTTTCTCTCTGTCTCTCCCTCTCTCTCTCTATCTCTGTCTCTCTCTGTCTCTTTCTCTCGCTCTGTCTCTCCCTATGTCTTTCTTTGTCTCTGTCTCTCCCTGTCTCTCTTTCTCTGTCTTTCTCTCTCTGTCTCTCCCTATCTCTGTCTCTCCTTGTCTCTCTGTTTCTGTCTTTCTCTCTCTCTGTCTCTGTATCTCTCTGTCTCCCCATCTCTCTCTGTCTGTCTCTATCTCTATCTCTCTGTCTTTGTCTATCCCCATCTCTCTCTGTCTCTGTCTCTCCCTGTCTCTGTCTCCCCATCTCTCTCTTTTTCTGTCTGTGTCTCTCCATCTCTGTCTCTCCCTGTCTCTCTTTCTCTGTCTCTGTCTTTCTCTGTCTCTATCTCTCTATCTCTCTCTGTCTTTCTCTCTGTGTCTCTCCCTCTCTCTGTCTCTGTCTCTCCCTCTCTCCTTCTCTGCCTCTATCTCTCCGTTTCTCTTTCTTTGTACTTTCTCTCTCTCTGTCTCTCCTTGTCTCTCTTTCTCTGTCTGTCTCTGTCTTTCTCTGTCTCTATCTGTCTCTGTCTATCCCTGTCTCTCTCTCTGTCTTTCTCTCTCTGTCTCTCCCCATCTCTGTCTCCCCATCTCTCTCTTCTTCTCTGTCTCTGTCTCTCCCTCTCTGTTTCTCTCTCTTTCTCTCTCTCTGTCTCTCCCTTTCTCTCTATCTCTGTCTCTCCTTGTCTCTCTTCCTCTGTCTGCCTCTGTCTCTCCCTGTTTCTCTTTCTCTGTACTTTCCCTCTCTCTGTCTCTTCCTCTCTCTCTCTATCTCTCCCTCTCTCTCTCTATCTCTGTCTCTCCTTGTCTCTCTCTCTCTGGCTCTCCCTGTCTCTTTCTTTGTCTCTTTCTCTGTCTCTATCTCTCTGTTTCTCTCTGTCTCTGTCTATCTCTCTGTCTCTCTCTTTCTCTGTCTCTCCCTGTCTCTCTGTCTCTGTCTCTCCCTCTCTCTTTCTCTTTCTCTCTGTTTCTGTCTCCCCCATCTCTCTTTTTCCCTGTTTTTGTCTCTCTCTGTGTCTTTCTCTCTCTGTCTCCATCTCTCTCTGTCTCTGTCTCTTTCTCTCTCTCTCTGTCTCTGTCTCTGTCTCTCCCTCTCTCTGTCCCTGTCCCTGTCTCTCTTTCTCTGTCTGTCTTTCTCTCTCTCTCTCTCCCTGTCTCTCTTTGTCTGTCTCTCCCTGTCTCTGTCTCTGCCTTTCTCTGTCTTTCCCTCTCTCTGTCCCTGTCCCTGTCTCTCTTTCTCTGTCTCTGTCTCTCCCTGTCTCTCTTTCTCTGTCTCTGTCTTTCTCTCTCTGTCTTCCCAGGTCCCCACCCTTCCCTCCAATCTGCACTGTGCTCGGAAGCCAGGCGTCCTTAAACGCAAACGTGATCTCTTCCTTCTGGCCTCCCTTTCTGAGTCCCTGTGTCCTTGGGGCAAAGGTCAGGCGCCTAAACTTGCTCATCTCTGAGTGACGCCCCCAGCGCCTTCATCTCCATTACTCAGCGAATGTCGGTGAGCCCGGTGCGGGGTGGAGGTGGGGGCGGGGGCGGCTCTGGGTCCTTATCGGCCAGCGGTGCAGACTGAGATAAAGGAACCAGGAGGCTAGCAAGAAAGTCCCGTGCCTGCCGGGAAGGCCCCGGCTATGGAGGGAGCTGTGTGGGCAGTGGGGGCAGGGGGCCAGCGAGGGCCCCCAGGGAGGTGAGCCCAGAGGCTGAACGGAGGCGAAGGGAGGAAGGCCTGGGGAGAGGCAGGGTGTGGCACCGTCCCCGGCCCTAGGAAGGCTGGTCCGGGATTCCAGAGCTTGAGGTCTCCTGGATGGGAGAGACGTGAGGGGAGGCCCAGGTGGGGGCCCAAACGGGCAGCGCCCGACAGAGGAGGGCCCCCCAACTCCCTGTGTGGAAAACCAGGGGAGAACCCCGCTCTGGCTTTGGAGACACAACCCCCAGGGTAGGACCCTCTCCTGAACTCCCTGCAACGTTCCTCCGGCCCCTCCTGGACCCCGTGGTCAGCCCTGTAGCCTCTCTGCTGGGGAGCAGGGATGCCATCTCCCTCGCTGTCCCGCGCCCGGCACAGGATTGCCCCCCACAAAGTGCTCCACAGAAGGACAGAAACCCTGCAGTCATCGGGAAGGCGGGGATCTGGGGTGACTGCAGGTTCCATGGCATGGGACCCTGCATCCCTGGTGACCCCAGAGGGCCCTTGGGGACGAGGCTGCCCCAGAGGGTGGTTCTGGGTCCTGAACCTATGGCTGGGAGCTGGACTCCTCCTGCTCCATGTTCTCCAGCTCAGCCAGGGGTGGGATCTGGGCGTCCAGGCTGGGGTTGGGCAGCATGAGCTGTTCATTATGAAGTTCATTACGAACCCCAGAATGAAACTGGCCCAGGGGGCACAGCCACGGGAACCCCACTCTCAGGTTGATTCAGGCCACATCCCAAGCAGCCGTGGTTCCGTGGGGACTGGTGGGAAGCCGGGCCCCCTAGCAGCCGTCTAGAGCCCAGAGCCCGGCTGGAGGGGCCCAGGGCCTCACTGTGCTTGGTGTGAGCAGACCAAGAGCTGCCCCAGGGCCCCTGCTCCCGCTGAGTTCCCTCTCCCTGGACTGGGGTGGGGGCCGGGGATGCCTGTGCTCCAGGGAGCTGTGGAGAGGCCCACCCGGCTTCCTGCAGGTGGGGGTGTGCAGCAGCGGGGGGCTCCCAGACTGGGGCAGAGCCAGCGTCCTGTTTGTTTGCCTTGGTTCTTCCTCCCCGGGTGCACCGGCGTTTGTGCGCATTTGTGTGTGCGTTTGTGCAGGGGGAGGGGTGGCCAGCGCCCACGGAGCAGCCTTCGGTTGCCCAAAGGCAGTGGGTGGCTCTGCTGGCCCCGGGGCCGGGCGTCTCTGCAGATAAGGCATTAACAGTCCCTCCGCGGACGCACCCTGCAGATCTGCTGACGACTGGCTCCGTTCTGCCCAGGTGCGTGGGGCGAGGTGCCAAAGGTTCTCTATAAAGTGCCCGGCTCCCGGCCCACGGCCACTCGCCCTCCAGCTTCTGCCCTGCCTGCTGTGTGCGGAGCCGTCCAGCGACCACCATGGTGAGGCTCGTGCTGCCCAACCCCGGCCTGGACACCCGGATCCTGTCCCTGGCTGAGCTGGAGACCATCGAGCAGGAGGAGGCCAGCTCCCGGCCGAAGTGGGACAACAAGGCGCAGTACTTGCTCACCTGCGTGGGCTTCTGCGTGGGCCTCGGCAACGTGTGGCGCTTCCCCTACCTGTGTCAGAGTCACGGAGGAGGTAAGCTTGCCGGGCGGGGCCGGGGAAACACAGACACACGCAGAGGCCCTGGGCAGACGTCCTCCCCGGACCCTCGGCTCCCCAAGCACGGAGGGTGTGGGGGCAGCTGGGGCCCCCACGGGCCCCCGTGCCCGGTTCCTAGGCTGCTGGTGAGGAGATGGGCGTGGCCGGCACGGCCCCAGAACTTCGTGTGGGGCTCCAGGGAGGGCCCTGTGTTCCAGACTGGCAGTCCTGGAACGTTCTGGCCTGAGGGTGGGGCCGGGGGAAGGGTGCTTCTCCCGGTACAGCACCTCCTCGGAAGACGCGGGGCCGAGCCCTCCTGGGCATCACCTCTCGTCCCAGCCCCACAGGCAGACACCTGCCAGTGCAGGGAGCAGAGGAGGTAGCTGGGTTGGGGGCAGGTGACCCTAGAGGAGCAGAGTGGGTAGCTGGAGCCTGTGGACTCGGGCCTGGCTCTTGAGCCAGGTGCCCTCAGGCCTGGAGGCCGGGAGCCGCTGTGCCCACCCAACACACAAGCCTGACTGCTTCTCGTTCCTCTGGCTCCTGGGGCCCAGGTGGGCATGGCCGCTGCTGGCATGGAGGTGACATTTGTTTTCCCGTCCAGTGGCCCAGAGCATCTGAGAAGTGGCTCCCAGGCCTGGCAGGGTGCTGCACCTAGGACCCCACACTTGAGCTCAGCCTTGGGCTTGGCAAACCCCAAAGCTGCTGCCCTCATAAACCTGCTGCTTTCTCAGTAGAAGGTCCAGGTGGGCCAGGCACCCTCGGGAAACAGGCTTCCTGCTGCCCTGGGGCAGTTCACGGCGGGCCGTGAGGGTCTCAGCCTCCGTTTAGAGGAGCCCTCCCTCGGTGGGCCCTGTTCTTTCTCACCATGGAGAGCTGCTGTCCCTCACGTGGGCTTTGTGATGTGAAGGTTTTTAAAGAAAAACAGAAATGGGCTTTTCCTGAATCAGTTTCGCCTCCAGCATTGTCAAGGAGTTGATCACTGCCTTGCGGGGGGGCGGGCGCTTCATGAGCCTCTGGTCCAGCCTGCACTTTCCACTGGAGGCAGGGCAGGGGACCTCGGCCACTCCAATACTATAGTCCCTGACAGTCCCCAAGTCTCAGCTCACCAAAGCCTCAGGGACTTCCTGGCCACTGTCCTCGCCTCCTCCCTCAGGGCCCTATCCTGTGGGGAGGATCCCTGCGCTCACCCACACCCTGAGTTTGTTTAGCTTGGAGGAGAAACTGAGCCACAGGCACTGGGGACGGAGGGGCAGACACATGCCTCCTGGGAAGAGGAGGGGTTGGGACTGCCTGAGCCTGCCTGGGAAGTTATTTGTCTTTGCACAGAAGGGCAAGTTCTAAGATGCGGGCTTGGGTGGGAATCTGATGGGGCTCTCAGCACCTCAGATAGTCCCCGCTCTGACACCGAGAGACCAGCCGCTGTGCACGGTGGAGCCTGGGAGCGAGCAGCTTTCAAGCAGCAGGTGCTGGCGCTGCACCCTGGGCCATGCTGGGGTGGACAGGTGCGGGCAGGGGGCAGCGGGCTCCGGGCAGGCAGGCCCAGGTGAGGAGGTCCGAGCAGGGCTCTGGGATGTGCTGGGTCTCAGATGGTCCCACTCCTGGGGTGGATACCAGCAGGCCCTTCTCCCCAGACCCCAGACCCCAGACCCCAGACAAGCTGCCCCTGACCTGGCCCTTTGGCTGGGCCACCAGGTCACCAGCTAGACTCTGAGGACCACTGTCACCTGGGCCCCCATCAGCTGCGGCATCGCAGATGGCTCCACAGGGTTCTGGCAGTCCCCCCGGCCTGGAGGAACCCCGTGCCTTTTGGTCACGCTGTGGGGGCTGACCAGGACCCCACATACCAGACCACCAGCCTGAAAGAGCTGAAGCCCACATTGCAGCCAGAGGGACTCGGGCCAGGAGGGCAGGGCCCCGAGAATGGGAGACGGCTCTGCAGGCCACCGGGTTTCCCAGCAGGGCAACTGTCTCCTGGTGAATCTAATCTGGGCTGCAGCTCTGCCACGAGGGAGCTTTCAGGGAGGCAGCTGAAAGGACCTGGGGACACAGGGTCCCCTCCTCTGGCTCCTGGGGGCCTCATGGGCACCAAAACAGCAGAGCAGGCCACGTCCCTGGGAGACCGCACCCACAGACAGCGCACTCTCTCTCTGTGCATCTTAGTGAGGGCCCCAGCATGCATGCCGTGTCAGTGACACCAGATTTCCTAATTGATGCGGGTCATCGAGACCAAATTGAGGGGAAGCAGGCAGCTGGGTCCTCCTGGTTCCCTCTTGGAAGCCTCCTGAGTGTTTGGGATTGTCCTTCGAGGTTAAAAACCATTTACGTGTGCCTCCGAGTCTCCTGTGTCTTAACAGATTTTGCCCTCCTTGGAGAGCCTGTGCCAGGTGGGCAGGCTCAAGGGACCCTTTCCTGAGGAAGGGCATTTCCAAACTC
The DNA here is from genome assembly GCF_028885625.2 of Pongo pygmaeus. Lineage (NCBI taxonomy): Eukaryota > Metazoa > Chordata > Mammalia > Primates > Hominidae > Pongo > Pongo pygmaeus. The sequence goes on from NC_072377.2 coordinate 1,168,570, forward strand.
AGCCGCCCCACTCACCTGAGCCACCTCAAGGGCGTGCTGCACCTAGGCGTTCTCACCTGGGAAATGGGTGTGATGGCGGAGCCCCCCGAGAGTGGTGTTGGGGGCAGGGGGCAGGTGTGCAGGAACAGCAACCGAAAGCCGTGAGGCATGGTCAGCCAGGGCTCACCCCGCTCACCCCCACCTGGGAGCACCACATCCCCACGGCGGGGCCCCACAGTGCTGGTGGCGCAGGCGGAGACGCATTCATGCCCACCTGTGTCTGTCCAGAAACCTCAGTTGCCCCGTGTGTCCCCATCAGTGGCTGCTGACAGAGCCCACCCCACAGCTGGCCCCTCAGGGGCTGCTCCCCAGCTCCTCTGCACGTGGCAGTGATGGTGCACGTGAGCGAGGTGGTGTGTGGGAGCCTGAGAAGCCGCCCCTTCAAGGACCATGCGGCCCCAGCACAGCTGTTTCCAGCTGTCTCTTCTTTGCTGCTCAACGCCTGGCCCCGGGGTCAGCTTTCCCCTTAGTCCATCTACAGCTAATTCTTAGCAAAAATCCATGCAGCATTTACTTGGTGCCACAAACACCATCTGCTGGAGAGAGAAAAAAGGGGAAGCTTAGTCCCTGCGTGAGAACTGCAGCTCCCTCCTCCCCCTCCCTCTCCTGGTTTCCCACTTTTTCAAGGACAGACAGGAGAAACTGTTTCTGTGCCGTGTCTCTTTCTCTCTGGGTGCTTTCCATTTAGCCATGTCCCCACCCCATTCTCTCGGTTACCTGCTTCCACCTGAGTGAGCCAACGTCTGCAGCACTGCAGAGAGGCCCGGTTTCCAGGGACCTTTGCAACCACGTCCAGGCACCCTGCACTGCCCCACCAGGCAGAGCCACGCGGTGTCCCCTGGGCGCTGGCCGCCCCTTTCCTTCTCTCCTTCCTCTGCACCTCACCCCACACTAGGAAGAAGTCGCTGCGTTTAAAAGATAAATATTCATATTCTGGTGGCTTTAATTGTCAAGAATGCTTGGCTTTCCTTGAGTTTCTTGGGGCAGGACAGCCTCCTTCATTGGGAGCAATGGAGGGCCTGGCTGCCTCCGGGCTGCATTTGGGGTGGAATGGGTGTGTGCCCCCCGACCGAGTCCTCTCTGTTCACTGCTCCATGCTGAGCCTGAGCCCCAGAGGTTGGGGATTTGAGGGTCTCCTGCCCCGAGGAACTTTCAGAAAGGAACGCCACCAGGAGCAAGGGCAACTACTGAGACTCTCAGAAGAGGGGACACCCTGATGGGGTTTTCAAGGATGAGTAGGGGTTTTCTCAATGGAGATGGAGCGATGGGAAGACCCGAGCATTTAGGGTTAGGGCATAGTGGAGGGAAGGGAGGGGGTGGAGGACACTGGGGATCATGCACTTGCTTTTTCCTGGTAGTTTTGTCTGGAAGAGTTTCAAATCAAGCTCTTGTGAAAAAAAATTGGAGGAGTGAATCTTTTCTTATTTTAACCTAATGAGCAGGCCCTGCTGGGGTCTTGGGTGTCCCTGCAGGTGAGCCTGCAGCCCCCACCCCCTCCCATAGGGACCCGCTGGTGAGCATCTCCTGCACCTGGCTACCATTCCCTTCTGCCTTTCATCTCACGATGAATCCAGCATCCCGCCAGCCCACCGTACACACCTGGCTCTGCTTCTGCCACCTGCAGCTCCTGCTTCTGAAGGAAGCTGTCCCTGGAACCCCAGCTCAGAGAGAGGGGCCTGTGTGGGGATAGAGGCCCTGGGCTCCAGAGGGCCCTGTTCCACTCAACAGGCAGGCACCAAGTGGACACAGAGGGAGGAGAGAGAAAAGGCTCGGTGTTAAAGTGGGAGACGGAGGAGTGAGAAAGGCTGGCAGGGGCCAAGTGAGGAAGTCACAGCCTCCAGTACCCAGCTCCTCCCTCTCGCCTCTACGCCTCCCTCCCTCCTTCTCTCTCTTTCTCTGTCTCTCTCCATCACCCTGTCTCTATTTCTCTCCTCTGTCTCTCTCTGTTTCTGTGTGTGTGTCTCCATCTCCCTCTCTGTGACTGTGTCTCTGTGTGTGTCTCTGTCTCTCTCCCTGCTTCCCTCTCTGTCTCTGTCTCTCTGTGTCACTGTCTCTGTGTGTGTCTGTCTCTCACACACGTGCAGTGCCATCCCCTGAGGACGGTAGTTTGGGGTCTGACATGGCCCTGCTAGCTGGAGAGACAGTGGCTGGGTCGGGGAAGGGAGGCAATGGGGATGGACTGGAGGGAGCTCAGGGTTTAAGAGATTCGGTGGGAGAAGAACAAATGGAACAAGTGTGTGGGAAGGAGGGTGAGGGTGCCCGGCCTGGGGGGTGGGAGGATGATGGGGGCTTGGCTCTGCCGGTGGGGAGGATGCAGGCAGGTGGGTCACGCATCCCTCCTGAGAGGCCCCAGGCACATGCAGCGTGAGGAGGGGCTGTCGCTGGGACCCCAGTGTCATGTGAGCATCCCCGCAGCCCTCCCTCTCAGGGTCAGTCACCACGGGACAGAAAGGTGGCCCCCAGGAGACAGGACCCAGGTCGGGATCAGGCTCACTGGGGTTTGGGACCTGCACACCCCCACGCCCTTCAGCCACAGCTGTGTTTGGAATTCTTGCGCTGTTGCAGCTGCTGACCTCGGTCCCAACGGCTGTCGGCTTCGCTGTGCTCCCCCCGGCTGCAGCGTGGCCCTTCCGTCCAGCCTGGGGCAGGTGCGACGGGAGCTGCTTCCGCGTCCCCATAGCAGGGTGCTCGGGTTCAGGTAGGAGACGCACTGCGCGGTGTCAGGCCAGCCTCGGATGCCGGGCCCCACGCCTGCACTCATCTCTGCTGTTCCCTGACCCTCGTCCTTCTCCACCTTTGAGCGAAGGACCCACCGGTGTCCACACTGCCCTGGCTGGATGGGAGCCCTGCCAAGGCTGTGTCCCTCCTCGCCCTCTGCTGAGCACCTTGGGCACCGTCATGATGCCCAGGAGTGGCTGCAGCTCATCCTGTGTGTAGCCTTGGGGCTTTGTGGCTGAGCTGGGAGGCTGTACGTCCACCCGCAGAGGGAGCGGCCAGGGCAGCCCGCTTGGCTGGGCGAGTGGAGTTCATGGGCCCAGCCAGGCCCCTTCTCTGGATGCTGGCTGCTGCTGAGCTCTGAGAGGAAGCTGACCTATGCTTTTCGGCTTTGGTTTTTTAAAAGAGACAGAATTTAAAGATGTGAGGAAATGTGAGTGTGAAATCCTTCTAAGCATCTGCGATTTTTCCTGAATCTCTTCCCCCGGTCCCAGGCTGACTCTGAGCCTCTGCGCCTGATGATCACGGGAGCCACGCGACTTCCTCTCAGGATCAGCACATCCTATCTTTTATCTATTTCAAACCAATTTTCAAACAAACAACTCTCCAGTCAGTTGAAACACTAAAAGTGGCCCTCGGTTTAGACCATGAGTGAATAACCTGTCTCCTGGCTGTCAGCGCCTGGCCAGTCCCACTTCCCTGCTACGTTTCTAGCCCAGACTGAATGACTACAATTTCACAAAGATTAAGTAGCATCATATTTCAAAGGTGATCTTACACTGTTCCACATTAGAGAATTAGCCCCAGAATGATGGCTGAAGGTGTCCTTTTAGGGCAAAGAGGTAGCAGTGCAGAGGTGGGTAGATCCCCCATAAGACAAAACTGTTGTCACACCAGAAGCAGAAGTGTCCCAACATGGTTCTCCTTTTTGCAATTTTTTATTGTTATTGAATACATATATGTAAAATTTTCCATTTTAATCATTTTTACACGTACAATTCAGTGGTATTAAAGACATCCACAATGCCATGTAACTAGCACCTGGGCTCAGGTCCATCTTTAGAACTCTGTCTGAAGAACCAAAACGGTCCCCATTAAACCCTAACTCCCCACTGAGGCCACGCACGATTGCCAGGAAACAGCCTCTCCCCACAGGCCTGCCAAATCCACAGAACGTTCATTAAGCCAATGAAGGACGCGGCAGGTGCAGCTGGCATAGGTGGGGCAGAGGTGGGCACGCTGCTGTTGGAAGCCCCTGACTGGACAGGCAAAAGCAGCTCCTCTGTGGGACTCCTGGACTGCCAGGGGGTGGGTGCGGAGGTCGATTCCCAGGCAGTGGCTGTGGTGGCATGTTGGTCAGAGCGCATGGGGCATGGACCACACCTCCCTTAACGACCACAACGTCCCGAGGTCCCATAGGCGACCTCAGCCTGTGTGATGGTCAGGAAAGTCCAGCTGCCCAGCAGTGCTTCTAGAACGTGGAGTCAGCTCTGGCCCTGATCCCATGGACTGGCTGCTCCATCTCAGCTCTGTTCCCACGTGGTGGGCCGGCCACAGGGGCTGCAAGGCTTGCGGTGAATGCCTGCTCCCGAGGGAGGCCTTCCTGCTCTCCTGGGAACCGCTCTCAGGTGTGGCGGACTCCTCCCATTGCAGGAGCCTTCATGATCCCGTTCCTCATCCTGCTGGTCCTGGAGGGCATCCCCCTGCTGCACCTGGAGTTTGCCATTGGGCAGCGGCTGCGGCAGGGCAGCCTGGGAGTGTGGAGCTCCATCCACCCGGCCCTGAAGGGCGTAGGTGAGTGCCTCGGAGCCACTCCACCTGGGCCCAGGGGTCACCTCTGCCCCGCAGAGCCGTTCTACCTGGGCCCAGGGTTCGCCTTGCTGGCCTCGGCGCCCCTGCTCCGCCTTCCCTGTCTGTTTCTGGCACAACAAAGGTCCCAGCTTCATCTCCTCCTGGAGGCCTTTGGAAACTCCAGGCCACTCCTGGTCACCAGGAGCCAGACAGGCCAGCAGAGGCCGCCCGAGTCCCTGGCAGCCCAGGGCCCAGGAGGGTCCAGACGCTGGACAGCAGAGTGACCCCTCAAACCCTGCCCACAGCAGCGCTCAGCGAGAGCCCCGGGCCCAGGAGGGGGCGCCAGTGTCCTGTGTCCACTCCCGCACACCTAGTGAGGAGGTCCCCAGCACTGACCCCCCCAGACATAGTCACACATTTATAAGCTCTGGGGCCCAAGAGCAGACCCAGTGCAGCCTCACCAAGAGGACACGGCTCATTAACGCCTCAGAATATGGACAAACGGTGAAAGACGGAGGAGGAAAGGGCAGGGTCCACTCCAGAGAGGGGTCTGAGTCCAGGAAGCACCTGCCCTTCGGAAGCCTGCAGACCTGGAGCAGAGCCCACACCCTCATCCCGGCCTCTCCCTGAGTCTCCAAGGCCTCCCTCCAGGCCCAGGGCAGTGCCCACGCCCTCTCGCTGAGTCTCTAAGACCTCCCTCCTCCCTCTCTCTTCCTCTCTCTGTCTCTCCCTCTCTCTTCCTCTCTCTCTGTCTCTGTCACTCTCTCTTTCCCCTCCTATTCTCTCCCTTCCCCACTCTCTCTCTTCCTTCCCCCCTCTCTCTCTCCCTCTCTCAGTCTGTCTTTTTTTCTTTCCCCCTCCTATTCTCTCTGTCTCTTTCCCCTTCTCTCTCTTCCCCTATCTCTGTCTCTCCCTCTGTCTCTCTTCCCCATCTCACACTCATATATTCACAACACATTTGGTGAAACTTCAATAAAGCATGTACTACATAGCACACTTTTCATCCTGCCTAGCTGTCCCCAAATAATTGAGAACATTCCCCTCTGCAGTTTCTGTTGTCTCCCCTCTCATGAGTCCTCCACAGGGAAGGCTTTCCTGAAGCCCACCCACCTGTCCTGGGCCACGGGGGCTTCCCAGTTTGGGACAGGGCCAAGTGGGCAGTCCCCCAGCCTGTAAGCAGCAACCAGGCTACTGGTACCTCAAAAGTTCTCTGCCAAGGCCGTGGTCTGGATGCACCTGCTGGAGGTTGCATTGGGCAGGTGAGACCCATGCCTGGGGCAAGCCAGGCAGGCGTGTGCAGGGCAGGCGTGAGCCAGGAACCAGGAAGGTGTGTACAGGCTGCACCACGGCATCAGCTGCATGGTCCCGGCCTGCACTGGGTCTGCCCCTCAGATTCTGGAGTAGCCCATCCCGGCCACACCCTGTACCAGCCCTGGGACCTCCTGCTCAGAGTGGGGACGGGCGGCCAGTGGAGGGTGTGCCTCGGCCCCAAGCCTCAGCAGCAGCCTCCCTGCAGGCCTGACCTCCATGCTTGTGTCCTTCGTGGTGGGACTGTACTACAACACCATCATCTCCTGGATCATGTGGTACTTATTCAACTCCTTCCAGGAGCCTCTGCCCTGGAGCGAGTGCCCGCTCAACGAGAACCAGACAGGTGAGTCCTTGCAAACAGCCCCGTCCGTCTCACCTGTGGGGCTGTCGCGCCTCTCATAGCAGGCACATGGCCTCACGAAACTCGGGTCAGGCGTGGCAGAAACCAGAGCCCCAAGGCAACAGGGTGTCAAAAAATGACAGCACAAGAGAAAAGGCCTTAAAAGTGGTGGCTCTTGTGTCGGGGGTGTGGTGGAGGATGAGGCCCTTGGGAGGAAAGCATGGGAGCCCGGCAGGGCTGTGCCTGCTCTGAGGACCCCCGGTCACCAGCCTGGAGCCCAGGGCTGCTGGGAGGCTTCTCCCTATTCTCCAGGAAGGCATGTGGTGTCAGGACTGCCGCCTCCTGCCCCATGCATCCCTGCGTTGCTCCGCACAGGTGGGTCTGTCCTGCCCATGTGGGCCCCGCATTGTCCTCCCACCCCGGCCCTTCCAGAACCCTCTTGCCCAGGGAGGGAGCGTAGGGGGCAGACCCTCTACGTGTGACATGTAGTCAGCTCACGGCTATTCACACGTGGCCCTGGGGCCTGACCGGCTTGGTCACCACTGGCTTCTGGTCCAACCAGCACAACGGGGCCAGTGGGGCTTCCCTGCATGCTACTGCCCTGTCGAGGCCGGCAAGATGGCCCCTGGGGTTGGAATAAGACAGATCCTCCCACGATACTTGCAACCCTCACTGCACGCTGGGACTGTCGGGGCCCTTTCCTGCCTCTGGGGGTGTGGGGTCCTCTGGAATTAGACCACTTCCCCGTTAGAAGGGTCTCAGGGTGGTTCCACAAGCCCAGAGAGGCCCACAGTGGTGAGAGTGTGTGGAGTGGGCAGTTGCAGGCGAGGGCCCCAGCCTGGCAGCGCAAACACTCTGAGGTCGCCAGACTTGCACAGGGAAGAGGGAGCAGCGTGAGGCCCAGGGTGCACCTGACTGTTGGGGCTGGAGCCTTCTAACCAGTGCACCTGTGTAGGCATGTGTGCTCATGTGCTTACAAAGGTGTGCGCATGTGTGGGGTGTGCAGGTGTGTGTACCAGACGTGTATGCAAGGGTGCAGCTGTGCATGTGTGCTGTGTGTGTGTGCGTGCATGTGTGTGCTATGTGTGCATGCATGTGTGTGCACGTGAGCATGTGTGCTGTGTGCATGTGCATGTGTGGGGTGTAGAGGTACAGGTACCTGATGTGCACGCGAGGGTACAGTCACGCTTGTGTGCTGTGTGTGTACATGCATGTGTGTGCATGTGAGCACGTGTGCCTTGTGCATGTGTGTGCTGTGTGTGTCCATGTGCATGTGTGGGGTGTGCAGGTGCATGGACCAGATGTGCATGCGAGGGTGCAGCTGTGCATGTGTGCTGTGTGCGTGCGTGCACGTGAGCATGTGTGCCTGTGTTCATGTGCACGTGTGGGCGTGTCACTGGTGTCAAGGCCTCTGGAGCGTGGCTGGCATTTCTTCCAGCTCAAGGCCTTCCATTTTCCTGCCTTGGGGGACCCGTACCCTGAGGTGTGTGAATGGCCCTCTCCCCAGGGTATGTGGATGAGTGTGCCAGGAGCTCCCCTGTGGACTACTTCTGGTACCGAGAGACGCTCAACATCTCCACGTCCATCAGCGACTCGGGCTCCATCCAGTGGAGGATGCTGCTGTGCCTGGCCTGTGCATGGAGCGTCCTGTACATGTGCACCATCCGCGGCATCGAGACCACCGGGAAGGTACTGCATGGGCCGGGCCAGGCTGCAGAGGGCGGGTGCGGGCAGCCCTGCCTCTGGCCGGCTGCACTGTAAAACCCAGCTCTGGGGGTCCCGGGCTCCGCCTTTCCCCAGACCCCACCAAGAGAGCTGCCTTTGCCCTTAGGCTCACTGGCCTGGGCAGGAGGGGCCCTGCCTGACCCAGGTTTCCTGAAATGACCAGACTTGGGGCCCCAGGAACTTGGCGTTGGCCCACACGACACTTAGCGTTATGTAGGAGTAATAGAAACTACCAGAAAGAGTTAGACGATGATGATGACGATGATGATGATGATGATGATGATGATGATAAAACAGGAAGGTGGAAATGGAAGAGTGAGGCTTGATCTTCCCCTACATGGGAATCTTTGGTACAAGGTCCAGAGCGGCCAGCCCTTTCTTCTGGTGGGCTGGCAGCCTGTGAGGCCCTGCCCCACTCCCCACTCGTCCCACATGCCCCAGCCCCCGCAAGCCCGGCCCCCCTCCGCACCATCCCACATACCCGGCCCCCCGCAGGCCCTGCCTCCCATCCCCACCCGTCCCACATGCCCGGCCCGCCGTCGTCCTGGGCCCCCTTCCCCAGATGCCCCAACCCCCGTAGGCCCGGCCCCCCTCCGCACCGTCCCACATACCCTGACTCTGCAGGCCTGGACCCCATCCCCATCCATTCCACATGCTCCGCCCCCTGCAGGCCCCGCCCCCACAGCCCCTGCCCCCATCCCCACCCCTCCCATGTGCCCTGTCCCCTCAACAGGCCTGGCCCCCTCCCAATCCTTCCAGCATGCCTCGCCCCCCAGAGGCCCAGCCCCCATTCCCCATATACCCCACCCCCACGTGCCCCTCCCCTCATGCCCGGCCTCCCCTCCCCGCCCATCCCACATGTCCCGCCCCCGCAGGTCGTGTACATCACCTCCACGCTGCCCTATGTTGTCCTGACTATCTTCCTTATCCGAGGCCTGACGCTGAAGGGCGCCACAAAAGGCATCGTCTACCTCTTCACGCCCAACGTGAGTCCCCGAGGCTGCCCTGGGCCCCCCCAGCCTCAATACCAGCTCTCATCCACGGGGACAGGCAGCCTGCTGCTCGACCAGTCCCAGGCCTGAGGAGGTCCACAGGGCCAGCAAGGGCAAGGCCTGTCCCTGGGGCCCGGGGCAGCTTCTGGGAGGGTGGCTTTGCCCCTGTGAGCCGATGGAGCCCCCACAGGGAAGGCATAGCTGCCACCCCAGGGGGCTGTGGCCTGTCCTGACCACTCCGATAGCCTCAACCCTCCCCAGCCTCCCTGGAGCACACCCTCCCAGGTCCCCATGGCCCCATTTGCACCGCGAGTGGCTGAGGGTCTCCATGTGGCGCAGGTCACAGAGCTGGCCAACCCGGTCACCTGGCTGGACGCGGGCGCACAGGTCTTCTTCTCCTTCTCCCTGGCCTTCGGGGGCCTCATCTCCTTCTCCAGCTACAACTCTGTGCAGTGAGTGTGGGCGTGGCGGGCCTCAGTTGCCCTCTCAGTCCTAGGGGGTTCTTGCTGGGAGGATAAAAGACAAGGTGGAGAGTGCTCTGTGGCTGTGTGGCCGGGGCCTTGCTGCCCGGATGGGCCTGTTCCCTCCTGCTCAGGGTCCATGCGAGCTGAGTCTAGAGTGCAGCGTGTGGAGGAGGGACAGGTCTCCCTGCGAGGAGGGCCAGGAGCTGGGCGCCTGCAGCTTTCCCCACACCCGTCCCTCCACGAGCCTGGTGCAGACCCCTCCTGTGCTCTCCCCAGTTCCCTGCTCCACACCCACGTCGCTCCCAGCCCACCCCTGGGCATCCCAGGCCCCCAGACATGTGGCGCCCCCTACACCCTCCACGTCTCTGACCAAGGTCTGATCCTTCCACTGTCCCTTCCCCACGTACCCACTGTGCTTCCCAGTGCCCCTGGGAAGGGTGCATACCCTGGAGTCCCCAGCAGCGTGTGGGAGGAGCACAGCTGGTATCAGTTAATTTCCACTCACATTTATGAAGCACCTACTGTGTGCCCGACCTGGTGCATCAGGACCTGCCCTCAGTGACCTGTGGCTCTGCAGGTTGACAAACAAGTGCAGAAATTGTCCTCTGTGTGGTGACCAGAATTTCAGAGCAGAAGGGGCTGGGGGTGAGGGAGGACTCCTAGGGGTCAGGGTGGCCCTCCAGGCTGGGAAGGTGCAATTGGAGTCAGACACAGGGGAACCTCAGTGCAAGGGAGCAGGGCCTGGGTAGGGAGGGTGGGGCCTAGACTGGAACAGGGGTCTGGGTAGGGAGGGTGGGCCCTGGGTGTGAGGGGCGGGGCTGGGCAGGGAGGGCATAGCTGGGGCGTGGCTGGGGTTTGACAGGTGTAGAGCCCAGGCAGGGAGGGCTGGGGTGCAGAGGGAGATGCACTTGGAGGCACCTGCAGGATGGGGTTGGGGGCAGAGAGGGTGTTGGAGGGACAGAAAGGACCCTGGAGTCATTGTGCGAGCACTGGGCGGAGCAGTGAAGCCCCACGCAGGCCTCAGGAGCTCCCCTGGGTGCTGAGGGCAGGTGCTAGGAGGACCCCTGGGCACTGCAGGCAGCTGGGGCAGGGCCGAGGCAGGATTGAGGACTCTGACTTTTTTGTGGAGTGGCTGAGGTGGAACTGAGGGTGAATTATTTTTATAACAGCTTTATTCAGATAACTCGTATACCACACAACTCCCCCATTTGGAGTGCCCAGTTCAATGGTCTTAAGTACATTCACAGAGTTGTGAAGCCAGCCGTCAGCACTGTCTAGTTCTAGAAAGTTCCAATCAGCAAAAGCTCCACATATGTGAGCAGCTGCTCCCCAGTGCCCTGTCCTCCTGCCCCGGGTGAGCACTGATGCACTCTCTGCCTCTGTGGCTGTGCCTGGTCCGGACATTTCCTGCCAATGGGGTGGCCACATTGCCACAGCCCCTATGTCTAATCCTTGCATGGGGCACAACACCCTCAAGGCTCATCCCATCACAGCTGGCGTCACAACGCCATTCCTGTTTAGGGCTGAGCAATATTTCATGGTGTGCGTGGGCTACGGTTTGTGCATCATCCATCCATGGACATTTTCCACGTTTTGGCTATCATGAGTCACGCTGACATGAGCCTGTGTGTACGCATTTCTGTGGATGCATGCTTTCGTTCTTCTGGGTGTGCACCTAAGAGTGGAGTTGCTGCATCACGTGGGCCTCTGTGTGCAGTCCTTCGAGGAGCTGTCAGGCTGTTTTCCACAGTGGCTGCACCACTCACGTTCCCACCAGCGTGTAGGAAGCTCCAGTTTCCCCATATCCTCACCAACACTTGTTATTGTCTGACTTTTGTTTCTGGCCATCCCAGCAGGGGTGTGGTGAGGTCTCACTGCAGTTTGATTGGCATTTCCCTGAGGATAACACATTCGGCTTTTGATGGAAGCATCTGGAGGGATGGTGTCAGCATCAACCGAAATGGGAAGGGTGGAGTGAGCTGGCTGGGTTGGGTCAGGGAGGTCGGGGCTTGAGTTCAAGACACGCTGAGCACAGGGTGCCTTTAGGAAATGGTGAGGACTCAGCTGCTGAGCAGCTGGACAGGACGCCTAGGGTGGGGGCTGAGGGAGAATGGATGTGATGTCTTTGGCCTGGAGCTGTCCCTAGAGGCTTGACGGAGGTTACCACAGGCACAAGACGGGGAGGGAAGAGACCTGAGCTCTATAACCAGAGTGGTCTGGGGAGTCAGGAGCAGTCTTAGCCCCGGGCAGCCCCTAAGCTGAGGCCAGGTCAGCAGGGGACCAGGCACTGCCCTAGGGCCACCTCTGCATCCCCTGAGCCTGCTCAGAGTGGGGCAGGGGATCCGACTGCCTCCCTGTGTCACTCAGTGGCTCAGCCTCTCACTCCTGGGGCTGGCACTCTGGGCGGGACGTGGATGCTGCCCTGTGCTGTGTCCTGACCCAGGACCTCATCGTCAGCTGCCATGACACTGGTCTCGTCTGCAGCAACAACTGCGAGAGGGACTCGGTGATCGTGTCCATCATCAACGGCTTCACATCAGTGTACGTGGCCATTGTAATCTACTCCATCATTGGGTTCCGTGCCACGCAGCGCTACGACGACTGCTTCAGCACGTGAGTGGCCGTACCGCCATCCTGGTGCCTTGGGCTGCGCCTGCAGGAAGCCTCCCAGCCTCCCTGGCCCCAGGTGCCCGTCAGCCTCTATCTGACCCACAGGAACATCCTGACCCTCATCAACGGGTTCGACCTGCCTGAAGGCAACGTGACCCAGGAGAACTTTGTGGAGATGCAGCGGCAGTGCAACGCCTCCAACCCCGCGGCCTACGCGCAGCTGGTGTTCCAGACCTGCGACATCAACTCCTTCCTCTCAGAGGTAGGTCGGTTCCGGAGCTCGAGGCAGGGAGAGGATACCCCTTGCTGGCACCTCAGAGTCCGGCCACCCCTGGGCCCCTGTCCTGTGGAGGACGCAGATGCTGAGCTTCAGCTGGGAGGCCCAGCTCCCACTGTCTGCTCTGCCTGGCATCCAGGGCTCTTCAGTCTGGGCACTGGTGTCTGCCAGGCCACGAGATTTCACTTCCGAGCCTCCTGTTACACTCAGAGGCACAGGCTCAGAGGCAGGAGCCGGGGAACACCATGGGCTGCCCCTCCATTCTCTCCCATCAAACACACAAAACACCCCCTGGGGCCATCTGTAATATGATGACTTCTATCAACATTGAAAGAGTTTTTGTAGCTGTTTTTGAACTCGTGAGGCCACTAGGACAGGTTTTATTTTGGACCGGCCGGCGAGGCTCAGCCACGCTGATACTGAGGATACTCCATGTAACGAGTGTTTTTGAATACTATTTCCATAGTTAACGAAGTTTAGATGCTGTTACAATTAAAGGTCGACATTTGCCGATTTTAATTATGCAGTGTTCTTTTGGGGAGCCACCCCATATTTTGCGGGCATGAGGCACTTCAGGGCCCAGTGCTGCTTCTCCAGTGGCCGCTGGGAGAAGAGCTGGGCAGAGCGAGCCCTTTCCGCACCAGCTGGAGCCAGGCAGAGGGCTCCGCCGCCTCTCCCGGCCCTGTTCCGCCAACTGTAGGAGGTCTCTAAGTGCAGGATGCGCAGGCAGGAGGGGCCCAACAGGGCCGTCTGGTCTAAATGTCTTTTTTATTTTATTTTTATTTATTTATTTTTTTTAATTTTTTTTGAGACAGAGTCTCGCTCCGTTGCCCAGGCTGGAGTGCAGTGGCGCGATCTCGGCTCACTGCAAGCTCCACCTCCTGGGTTCACGCCATTCTCCTGCCTCAGTCTCCCTACTAGCTGGGACTACAGGCGCCCACCACCATGCCCGGCTAATTTTTGTATTTTTAGTAGAGACGGGGTTTCACCATGTTGGCCAGGATGGTCTCGATCTCCTGACGTCATGATCCGCCTGCCTTGGCCTCTCAAAGTGCTGGGATTACAGGCGTGAGCCCCCGTGCCCGGCCTAAATGTCTTTTTTAAAAGCAACTTTGGTGATGTATAATTATGCACCATGAAATTCACCCATTTTCAGTGCCTTGCACAGCCACATGCAGCACCTCCGTCCGTGCCCTCAAGGTTTCCGTTTGCTGTTGCTCCTCAACCCTGGCAGACCCAGGCACCCCCTCTGCTGCTCTGCCCACCTGCCTTTTCTAGAAACGCCACAGAAAGAAACCCCGTGGTGCGTGATCTCATGGCAGGGTGCCCTTGGCAGTGCCATTCCGAGAAGCACCAGAGTTGCTTCAAGTCGGCGCCTCCATCCTGGCGCCTCCTCTCGCCTCCTCCCACCTCCTCCCGCCTCCTCCCACCTCCTCCCACCTCCCAACACGTCCCACCCTGCACTAAAGAGCAGCAGCATGCCTTGTATGCACCTGCTGCCGCCTCCTTCTGACAATTTCCTTTTAAACTCTTCAGAGTCCTCCACAAGCCATGTCCTGCTGTGTAAGGGGTTCCACTCTTGTCTCTGGAACTCACATAGATGTGTTAAGCGGCCGTGGAGGACCCTGTCTTCGAATGGGTCCTTGAGTCCTGCCATATCCAATCCCTGAGCCAGTTCCCTTCAGGGAGCCCCAAGGAGCTGGGCAGGTCCCTCAGCCTCATGGGTGGAGGTTTTTCTCCGGAGATTCCGCAGCTAGGACCGCTGATCACCAGGACCGTGATGGGCCGGGGCCTGGTTCTCGGTGATGGTCTGGAACCAGACACAGGAGCAGAAGGTCAGCCCTGGGGCCTCCGGGTGGCGGCGCCTTGGTGGTTCTTACCCGAGAGCCTGTCTGTGGGCACAGCCTGCTCTAACCCGGCCATCAGCCACCTGACTTTCGAGCACATCCAGGGCATGTGTTTATTAACAGGCGACTCGCGTAACACCTCGGATATGTGGCTCAGCCGCACTGGATCAGGGCTGTGCAGGCTGTGAGATCTCAGAAGCTCCCTGTGCTGGGAGATCCCGTCTGTGGGCGGAATGGGGCTCTGAGTGCCGCTTGATGATGGGATCCACGTGCTGGTCCTGATGCATAGTTCAGCTTTTGAAAATACACTTTGGGCCTAAAAAACAAGATCCAGCTATTTCATGACAGCTCAGACCTGCCCGCCCCATGCTGCGTGGCTTGGCGTGCACGAGACCTCGGGCAGGGAGGAGAGGGAGCCCATGGAGGGCACAGGCCCTGGTGACTGTGCATCATCCGTGCAGGGCGTGGAGGGCACAGGCCTGGCCTTCATCGTCTTCACCGAGGCCATCACCAAGATGCCGGTGTCCCCACTGTGGTCCGTGCTCTTCTTCATTATGCTCTTCTGCCTGGGGCTGTCATCTATGTTTGGGAACATGGAGGGCGTCGTTGTGCCCCTGCAGGACCTCAAAGTCATCCCCCCGAAGTGGCCCAAGGAGCTGCTCACAGGTACGTGTGCAGTCGGGAGGGGTCCCCATGGCAATGGTACCACCTGTGGGATGGCAGACCCCAGGTGTGTGAACAGCTCTGTCCCCAACCGTGTGTGCAGCCCCAGGGCGTGTGCGCAGCTCTGTCCCCCGCTATGCACTCAGCCCCCAGGTGTGTGAACAGCTCTGTCCCCTGACTGTTCAGCAGCCCCCGGGTGTGTGGGCAGCTCTGTCCTCGGCCATGCATGCAGCCCCCGGGTGTGTGAACAGCTCTGTCCCCCAGCCGTGTGTGCAGCCCCCGGGTGGGTGAACAGCTCTGTCTCCAGCCGTGTGTGCAGCCCCCGGGTATGTGGGCAGCTCTGTCCCCAGCCGTGTGTGCAGCCCCCTGGGTGTGTGAACAGCTCTGTCCCCAGCTGTGTGTGCAGCCCCTGGGTGTGTGAACAGCTCTGTCCCCAGCTGTGTGTGCAGCCCCTGGGTGTGTGGGCAACTCTGTCCCCGGCCGTGTGTGCAGCCCCTGGGTGTGTGGGCAACTCTGTCCCCGGCCGTGTGTGCAGCCCCTGGGTGTGTGGGCAACTCTGTCCCCGGCCATGTGTGCAGCCCCGGGTGTGTGAGCAGCTCTGTCCCCCAGCTGTTCATGCAGCCCCCAGGTGTGTGGGCAGCTCTGTCCCCCGGCTGTGTGTGCAGCCCCCGAGTGTGTGAACAGCTCTGTCCCCTGGCCTGCAGGCCTCATCTGCCTGGGGACATTCCTCATTGGCTTCATCTTCACGCTGAACTCCGGCCAGTACTGGCTCTCCCTGCTGGACAGCTATGCCGGCTCCATTCCCTTGCTCATCATCGCCTTCTGCGAGATGTTCTCTGTGGTCTACGTGTACGGTGTGGACAGGTAGGGGCCACGGTGGGGACAGGCGCCTCTAATGCAGAAAAGCCAGGTCACAGGGCATTCTTGTGAGGGAGGACCCAGGCCGTGTTCAGGGTATGGAGGGAGAATCTATGACTTGGGGCCTCGGCCGGCCACGGAGGCTGGTGTAGACCTGTCCTGGCGGGAGCAGAGGGCATCAGCAGGGCCCTGGCATGCCGATAATGGGAGCTTTGTGTTGCTGGAAGCCGGGAAGCCCGGTGGAGCCCAGACCTTGGCGGTGCCCACCCAGAGAGCCAGAGCTGCATGCTTGAGGCCACTGCAGGGCCCACGGCTGGGGATGCTCCTTGTGTGTGTGTGGGGGGGGGGGGCGGGGAGTGGGGAGTGCTTTATTTCCCTGATGCTCCAGGCCTTTTTAGGGCAGAGAGGCTCCAGCAGTGTGGTAGAGCCTCAGACAGGGACTCTTGGTTGGAGCCACCATAACTTTAGAAATAATCAGACAAAGCCGGGCACGGTGGCTGATGCCTGTCATCCCAGCACTTTTGGAGGCCAAGGTGGGCAAATCACTTGAAGTCAGCAGTTTGAGACCAGCCTGGCCAACGTGATAAAACCCCGTCTCTACTAATAATACAGAAACTAGCCAGGCATGGTGGTGCACGCCTGTAATCCCAGCTACTCGGGAGGCTGAGGCAGGAGAATCGCTTGAACCTGGGAGGTGTAGGCTGCAGTGAGGGAAGATCGCACCACTGCACTCCAGCCTGGGTGACAAAGCGAGTCTCCATCTCAAAAAAAAAAAAAAAAAAAAAAGAAGAGGAAGAAAAGAAATAATTGGACAGACTCAGTTAACATTGAGCAGGCACAGCCCTGCAGGCTCCTGGCTTGGGAAAACCCCAGCAGTGGGGTTTGCAGGACGCAAGGGCAGTAAGCCCTTGCCGGGTGTGAGGTGTATGCATAACCAAGTAAATGTGGAGCACGTGGGACCAGCTCCTCCTCACACGCTTCTGCGGGGACCACGGGTACCCACCTGGACACTGAAGGCCTGGGACCGGCTTGGGTGTAACCTTCTGCCTGCTCCATCCTGATTTCTGCAGACGATAAACTCTTGCGCAGAAGAGGGTTCAGTAGAGGATGGGAATTGAGCCGTAGGGTGTGGAAGGTGTGGGGTTTTCCGACTTCAGGGTGCTGCTAAGGAAGGAGAGGCTGGGGGTGTCTGGCGGTGCTCCCTCCTCCAACCCCTATTCTGCACTGGTGACCACCTCAGACGTGGGCGAGAGCGGGGCACCTCTGACCATGGGCAAGCTGTCGAGCACTGGCTGGTGGCATCGTAGGGCAGAGACAGCTGCTGGCCATGCCCACAGAGGGGTCTGCTTGAGAAGGCACCCACGGCCAGGAGGGAGGGATCGGGCCCTGGCGAGGGGAGGCCAGGCACCTCGCAGCACGCCATCTGTTAGGGTAGCAGAACGCACAGAAAGCTTGGCAAGTTGAAGCCGAGCTGGTAGCAGCAGTGACAGCTGTCTCTGGCCTTGGCAGGTTCAATAAGGACATTGAGTTCATGATCGGCCACAAGCCCAACATCTTCTGGCAAGTCACGTGGCGTGTGGTCAGCCCCCTGCTCATGCTGATCATCCTCGTCTTCTTCTTCGTGGTCCAGGTCAGTCAGGAGCTGACCTACAGCATCTGGAACCCTGGCTACGTAAGTACCCAGGCAGTCGCCTGGGGTGGGGAGAGGAATGGGGAAGGGGAAAGGAGGACACTCATCCACACACATGGCCCATGCACACACAATACACACACCCACATACAGGGGCACACACACTCACACTCAGGTGCAGTCCAGCCACCACCCCACGCACCTTGCTGGTTCCCGCCTCCCTGACACCAATGTGTCACGCCATCCCAGGAGGGAGGTGGGTGGGCTGGGAGTTGGGAGGTAGGGGAAAGGGGAAGCTGGAGGAGCCCCAGGCCACCCTGCCTACCCCACAGGACAGGAGGTGAGAGTCATGGGGTGAGGGGCCTTTGCCCCAAAGTGAACCCTGCTGGCTCCCGAGATGCCTACTCACCCATGGGGCTCTCTCCCCAGGAGGAATTTCCCAAATCCCAGAAGATCTCCCACCCGAACTGGGTGTATGCGGTGGTGGTGATTGTGGCTGGAGTGCCCTCCCTCACCATCCCCAGCTATGCCATCTACAAGCTTATCAGGAACTGCTGCCAGAAGCCAGGGGACCGTCAGGGGCTGGTGAGCACACTGTCCACAGCCTCCATGAACGGGGACCTGAAGTACTGAGAAGGCCCATCCCACGGCGTGCCACACACTGGTGTCAGGGAAGGAGGAACCAGCAAGACCTGTGGGGTGGGGGCCGGGCTGCACCTGCATGTGTGTGAGTGTGAGTGTATACTCATGTGTGTGAGTGTATGTATTATACATGCATGTGTCATGTGTGCAGATATTTATCATGTGTGCACGTACATGCATGGGCACTGTGTGAGTCTGCATGTGTGTGCACACATATACATGTGTGTGGGTGTGTGTATTGTATATGCATGTGCCACGTGTGCAGATGTGTGTCGTGTGTGTGCATGTACATGTATGGACATTGTGTGAGTGTACAAGTGTGCATGCATATACGTGTGTGCAATATTTGCTGCCCACGTGTGTGTGCATGTATATATGGACATACATGCCAGTGTTGTGTGTGGTGTGCATATGTGTGAACACACACGTGTATACATGCATGCATGTGTGCTTTTACAATGGGTGTCCACATGCACACGTGGATGTACACCTGTGAGTGTATATACATGCATGCAATTGTATGTGTGTTCTGTGTATGTGTGCTTGCATGTATATATGCACGTGTGTGCATGTATGCCTGTGTGACATGTGTATGTGAGCATGTGTACGTGTGTGTATACGTGTGTGTTGTATATATGTGTGTGTCTATACCTGTTTGTGTATATGTGCGTGACGTGTGCTCGTGTGTGTGCATATTCAGGCAGGTGTGCATTTGTGCGTGCCTGTGTGTGTGTATGTGCGCATATGGACACGTGTGGATATGTGTGCATACACGTCGATGGGATGCGTGCCTGCCACTCGGGGCCCAGCTGCCCTCTGTGTTTGTCCTTGCCACAGTCACGCGGGGCATGTGCAGAGGGGAGCAGACCACTGGGGAGGTGCTGCGCCCTGCACATGCCCAGGGGAAGCGGAAGCTGCAGCTGGGGTGGGGGGCAACACCTCCATGCTTCATCTCTGTGGATGGCAGGAGACAAAAGCACAGGTTACTGTCTTGGCTCCTGGGAGCGACTCTTGCTGCCCACCCCTACCCATCCCCTTCCCCTTGGTGTTGACCTTTGACCTGGGGGTTCCCAGGGCCCTGTAGCCCTCAACTGGGAGCAGCCTCTTGGAAGCTGGAGTGGGCAGTTGCTGGCGATTCTGAGAAAACTTGGCCGCATCCTCCGGGGCCCTGCCTCCAGTCGGCCCCTGCCGAGTCTCTGCGTTCTGGCCATCTCCCGGCTTAATGAATGCCAGCCATTTAATCATTGCTCCTGCCACCACAAATAGATGAGCAGTTAAATGAAACTCAACTTGGCATAATTCAAGGCAAATACCACTGTGCATTTTCTTAAGAGGACATGAGCTGTGTGAATTTTTAGCCAGCCTTTGGAAAAGATGGGTTACAGGGTAACTCAACCCTGGCTGCCATCCTTGGGCACTCTGTGTGTCCAGGGCACCTTGGAGACCATGCACCCCCAGAAGCCTCCAGCCCCTGCACCACTCCGTGAAGCCCAGCCTGGCGCCCGCCCTGCCCCTGTCACAGGATGGGCCCCTGTTGGGGTTCGACGTTCTATCTCAGCCAAAGGCAGTCGGCACTTGGGACATCTGCTTCAATGGACAGGTCACCTCTGCTTTGCACGGAAGAATCTGGACGCTTACATTAAACTGATGTTCTGAGAATTCCTACGTACAGGTCACCTCTGCTTTCCATGGAAGAATCTGGACGCTTACATTAAACTGATGTTCTGAGAATTCCTATGGACAGGTCACCTCTGCTTTCCATGGAAGATTCTGGATGCTTACATTAAACTGATGTTCTGAGAATTCCTACAGGCAGGACTGAAAGCCTGGTGTGTGCCAGTGTGATGTTCCACCCACAGAAACCTGGTCACAATCGTCCCTTCCAGCACCCCATCCGGCGGTGACTGCACACACTGAGTCCTCCTGCCAGCCTCTTCCACCCCTGCTGACTGTCACTGGGCCCTGAGATGTGCAAGACTCCACAGCAGCAGAGGTGGGGGGAAACATCACAGCCTCTGCCCCCGGCTGTGATGCCACCGAGGGGATCGCCTGCTGATGGCTTCAACAGGGTCTCACCTCATCTTTTCCAGCTCTTGGGCCCTTAATCGAGAAAATTCCCATCAGTGCCCCATTAATATGCTGCCCTGTGGCGTCTGCCCAGGAGGCCCTGTCAGGCATGCACAGGTGTGCATTGGTTTACCCTGGCATGCACAGGTGTGCACTGGTGTGCCCTGGCGTCCATTGGTGTACCCTGGTATGCCTGCCATAGGACCCTGGGCGGGAGCTCCCATCTCATCTACATCTCCTGATTCATGCGTTGTTTCATAGGTTTCAATGTCTCTGTAAATGTGGTAGAAATGCAGGCTTTATGGGCATAAAGTGTACGTTTCTAAATGAATCCCTTCTATTTAATATTCTCACCCTAAAAGTTACTGTTGTCCAGACGTAGAGGGATGAGTGAGCCAGTGACCTCAGAGGGGATGGTGGGGACGGCAGGTCCAGCTCCTGCCTCCTCCTGGGGGTCTGGCTTTGGGGGCTTGCTCTGAAGAGGCCATGGCCCAGGCCTGTGGCCTTGCGACGGGGACCAACCAGCTCTTCACATCTTCTTTCCTCACACTTCCTCTCACTCAAATAAGAACCTTCCAAAAATGTGTCCACCTGGGCCCCTGCCCTGGGACTCATGGATTTGGAGTTGTGGCCTTGCGGTTGAGGGGTGCAGTGTCCAGTGGAATGGGGCAATTGTGGTCCTGGGGGCCCTTGGCCTGTCCCTGGCGGGAGCATCTGCAAGAAGGAGCCCCAGAGTCCAGGGAGCACTGTGCGGAGCTCCTTAGAGCTGAACTCACCCGGTGTCAGCTCGTCAACCCTCCACCCATGGACAGGGGTGCCCCGAGCACAGGAGAGGACTCAGCCCTCTGCCCCCACGCATGGTGGGTACCTGTCACCCTGTCCTGCCCAGTGGCCCGAGGGCAGCAGTGGGTGTGAGGGCAGCCCCCGGCCTCCCAAGAGCAGCTGAGAGGATCCCTGTGGGAATTTGGGCTTCGGGTGCATGCAATCTGATCTGAGTTGTTTCTGACAGTGACAGAGTGACAATCTACAAGTATCTCAACATCAAATGGTTAAATAAAACATAAGAAATTTAAAACAATTAAAATATGCCTCAGTCTTGGGAATCCTGGTGTCCGCAACAAAAAAACTTGAGGCTGTCTTTGCAAACGGTCCTCATGGTGCTGGGGGTGGTGCCAGGCCCGGCGTTTGCCTGGAACACAGAGCGTGAGAGAAGAAGAGGACGTGGGTGCCAGGGAAGGACCCCGGTGTCAGAGCCAGGGCCTGGGCCTGAGTTACCCATTAACAGCACTCCACTGGTTTTCCTTTAAAGAAATGAATAAATACAGCTGCAGGGGGGCTGCTTGTGGCTTCCAAACGTCGGCAGAGGCTGGAGACGGCTCTCTAGTGCTGGGTGTGGAGTGAGGCACCACCCTCGCCCTGAAGCCTGGGGCACTCAGTCACCATGGCTCATGCCCCAGAACCAGACCCGGCTGCCAGCGACCTCGGGGATGAGAGGCCCAAGTGGGACAACAAGGCCCAGTACCTCCTGAGCTGCATCGGGTTTGCCGTGGGGCTGGGGAACATTTGGCGGTTCCCATACCTGTGCCAGACCTATGGAGGAGGTAAGCACCCGCTTGCGTCCTGGGGCAGACCCCTAAGCAGGGGAGGCCATCTCCACCCTGACCCGCCAGGCGCCTGCCACACATCCCCAGTGCTTGGGCAGAGTCAGTCCTCCAGGAAACCAGGGTGCACCATTGCCCACGGCAGAGTCAGTCCCCTCAGGGTCCACCTGTGGTCTTCCGGGACCTCAGGGCAGCTTCACCACTGCCCACAGCAGGGAGGGTCCAGTCCCCTCGGGGTCCACCGTGGTCTTCCAGGACCTCAGGGCAGCTTCACCACTGCCCACAGCAGGGAGGATCCAGTCCCCTCGGGGTCCACTATGGTCTTCCAGGACCTCAGGGCAGCTTCCTGCCAGGTGTCAGGTTGAATGGGCCGCCCTGCCCAACACACACACTACAAACAGTGAGCGCTCTTCCATTTGAATGTCGTCAGTTCTTTTAAGAATGGGCAATCCGCTCTGGGTTTCCTCGCCACAGCCTTGGTGTGTCCAGACATGTGCTCAAGTGCCCTTCCCCGAGGTTCTTTGCAAGAATTTGGGGGCCCACCCCTCGCCTCCCTGGCTTTGGTTCTCTGGGAGAGCCCTGTGGGGGGTGCCGGGATGTTCAGAACTGTCTAGGTGACTTTACTGACCCTTGGACTCGCCACCCCCAGAAGTGCATTGGTGACTGAAATAGGCTCCCACGCACCCTGAGCCTCCCCTCACCCTGTGCCTGCTTCTCTTCATGCAGGGATCACACTCTGCTCTCCATGTGGGGACACAGGAGGTAGGGACAGGCATGAACCACTGCTCTCAGGGAGCCGACATACAACATCACCCATGGACACCCAGGTCTTCCTCAGGCAACACAGGCAAGGGCTTCCCAGGCCGCACAGTACTCCTCAGGCCAGGCCGCGCTTGGTCAGCCTGTTCCCCGGGCCCTCAGCTCCTTCCCTGAGAGCCCCGCACAACTATCCCTTGTTAGAAGGTTACTCCTTTAAAGGGTTTTTCCTCCTGCTTAAGAAAAGATTCTCAACAGGCAGAAAATGCTGGAAATGCGCACAAACGGAAAAAGCAAAAAGAAACACCCGTCACTGCCACCCTCAGGGCACTGGGGTCTCTTTGAGGGTTTGGGGCTGGAGAGGGCGCATTGGGCCTTGGATCTTCTCATCATGAAAGAGTCCCCTTGAAGGCATTTCTGAAAGCACCAAAGCCCTAAAGCGGAGGGCAGAGGCGTCTCTGGCTCCCAGGGCCCTCGCTGTCCGCGCTGCGGCGTCCCTGGCTCCAGGGGCCCTCACTGCCTGTGCTGCGGCTCGGTCTGCTAAGAGTCACCATAGCATGCAAGGTTGTGTGGGCTTCACGCAGAGCTGGAAATGCCGGCCAACGCTTTACCCACCGACACCTTGTTCGCCAACACCTTGCGCACTGACACCTTGCCCGCTGATGCCTTGCCCACCGAAACCCAGTTACCATTGCTAAGCGCCTGTAGTGTGCTGGAAGTGTCTGGCACTAGCCTCCCTTAAACTCAGCTGCTCCACGCTGGGGCAAAGCTGGGGAGGCCCCCACCTGGGGTGCTGCTGAGGAGGGAGAACAGCCCTGCCCGCCAGCTGCACGGGGACTTCAGGGCTGCTCCATTCATGAACGACTCTACCATCAACTTCCTGATGCAAGCCACCGGGTCGCACGTCATGAAACATCCAAGTTCATTTAACTCACATGTTTCCTAAGGGCCCTGCCGTCAGCATTCTCACCCCGTGGGTGAACACGCCCTTCACTTTGTCTCGCTGTGAGGATCACTCATTGATGATTTTGAAAACAAGATATAATTAAGAACCGGGTAATGTGCAGCTTTTAAAATTTGCATATACTCATAACTACCAAAGGCGGATATTATTTGCTCTCCCATTCATAAGTATTTAACTACATAAATGTTCTCTTCAAAGCTAAGACTTGTAAAGCAACAATGTAACAGAATGTAGCAAAACATTGCATAAAGATTTACAGTGATTTTATCACATCTATGACATTTCACGGCAGCTGCTTTATTACACATTCAGCGTCTTTAAATCAAAGGAACATAGACTCGTAAATGCCAAGCAATGGGTTCAGGCCAGCTGCCCGGGACACTCTTAACACTTGCTGTGGTTTAAGGTTTCAACCCAGGAAGCTTTTATGAATAAGCTGGTGGCCCTGGGCTGGCTGTGTCCACACAAGTGAGGTCACTCATCAAGCACGCCCCCTCCCCACTACTTTCTGCCTCCGGTGTTCAACCGACTTCTGTATCTGGGAGGTGCTGTTGAGATCTGTGGATTCTTGCACCAAAAACGACACTGTATTAATTACTATGGCTTCTTTGTAAGTCTCGACACCTAGTAGTAGAGCAAGGCCTTTTTTTTATTCTTTGAACTTTTGCCAGCTGCTACTTTTCCTCTGAGCTTTACACCAGGTTGTCAATTTCCAGAAGAGATTCTTCGGCGCTCCCTCAGCCCTACGCTGCTTTCTACACTGCCTGGGGGGAGTTTCCACCTTGACGGCCTTCACCCCTTGGAGGTAGTGCCCAGGCAGTGGGGGCCGGCCCCGGAGCACTGTCTGCACCCTCGCAGCTCCCGGCTCGGTCTCCTTTCTGCCTTTCTGTGGGTCTCTCCATCATGACCCTGGGCGTGTCTCTGGTCGATTCTCAGCAATCCTGGCTTTTGCCGCTGCTCTGAGCAGAGCCTGCTTCTCCTCTGCATTTGCTCAGTGGCTGCACTGCGGCCTCTGCATCTCTCAGCCTCGGTGTGGTGGGGTGCAGGTTTCTCTCGATCCCGTGTGGACGATTGTAACAGCGGCCAGCTGTTCGCAGCCACCTTTCCCATCTTCGGCAGACACCACTGCGTCCTCCATGCTCATGAACGATGGTGCTAAACTTCATGTAATTGTTAAAACTAGGAGCTGCAGCCTGGGCAACATGGCGAAACCCTGTCTCCATAAAAAATATAAAAATTAGTCGGGCATGCTGGCATCTACTTGTAGCCCTGGCTACCCAGGAGGCTAAGGTGGGAGGATGGCGTGAACCTAGGAGGTCGTGGCTGCAGTGAGCCATGACTGTGCCACTGTACTCCAGCCTAGGTGACAGAGCAAGATGCTGTCTCAAAACAAACACCCAAAAAGGAGTTGTGTAGACATTCTTACCATGTGGAATCAACCCTTCTTTCTTCAAATTCGGAAAAAATGCAGGGACTGACTGTCTCTTCCTGCGCATTCAACGTAAAGGCTGCCCAGTGAGACCCGTGCCCACGCAGGCCAGGGAAAGCGCCGTCCGTGCTGGGCTTGGGTTGGCCAACAGAGCCACCACCCCCAACCACAACACTCTGGTTGGTTTTTTATTTACATTTATGCCCACACGGCAGTCTAAATACAGCTTTAAATGCATCCGGTGTACCACAGAGTCGACGTTCCTATTTCGTGAAGATCCCAGCTGTGGCCTCAATCTCGTATTCACAGAAAACCCTCTTATCTCCTCTCCCCTAAACACAGAAACCCTCAATTCACAGAAAACCCTCTCATCTCCTCTCCCCTAAACACAGCAGATTCAGCTTCCCCAAATCAGTCACAGAGGGAAGTTCACTTCTCCCCAAATCTTTCCCTTCGATGATCTCATCAGGGTGGTCTCTGCCAAACTGACCTCAGCCTGGTCACCTGAGGCCCCAGCCCAGGCTTGATGGCCCTCCCCACAGAGCAGGGGTCAATGGGGCCCAGGGCATCTGCCGGCCTGGAGTCTGCAGTGCTCCCTGGACAGTGGATCCCATATCTGGAACCCAGAGGCCCTGCCCACCACGACATGGTGCCCACACCACCCACATCTGTCCTCCACCCAGCCACTGTGTGCCTGAGGCCTGAGTGTGGCCATGAAAGCCGCTACTGCGGGATGGGTGGCTGGTCACACACCGGCC
Organism: Pongo pygmaeus; assembly: GCF_028885625.2. Lineage (NCBI taxonomy): Eukaryota > Metazoa > Chordata > Mammalia > Primates > Hominidae > Pongo > Pongo pygmaeus. The sequence goes on from NC_072377.2 coordinate 1,194,049, forward strand.
GTGAGACCTCAGGTGCAGGCTGGAGGTTGGGGGGAAGTGATGTTTTCACAGTGCAGGCTGAACAGGGGAAAGTAAGAGGGGCTCTCATGGTTCAGGCTGGAGATGGGGGAGGGAAGAGGGGCTCTCACAGCGCAGGCTAAAGGGAAGGGAAGGGAAGAAGGGATCTCAGGTGCAGGCTGGAGGGGAGGGAAGAAGGGCTGTCAGGTGCAGGCTGGAGGTGGGGGAAGAAGGGCTGTCACGGTACAGGCTGGAGGGGAGGGAAGAGGGGCTTTCACAGTGCAGGCTGGAGGTGGGGGAGGGAAGAGGGGCTCTCATAGCACAGGCTGGAGGTGGCGGAAGAAGGGCTCTCACGGTACAGGCTGGAGGTGGGGGAAGAAGGGCTCTCACGGTACAGGCTGGAGGTGGGGGAAGAGAGGCTGGCTTGGGGGTGTCCCCCCATTCACATGGGAGCCTGGCCCTGAGAAAGGCAGGTATGGTGACTCCCTGCCATGAGCTCCCTGGGGTGCCCTGGGTTTTGTTCCCTTTTGCTCCAGGCCCTGGCCACAGCTGTCCCCACCCTCCCAGGAGGCATCTTGGGGTGTCAGGTGCCTCCACCTGAGGCTGACCCCGTAGACCTCAGCTTCCCCTCTTCAATGCTTGTCTTTCTGCCGCTGTGTAAATGACACAGACAAGAGCCGTCCCGCCCCCACATGCTGGCCCTGGAGTCCTGTGCAGAAGCCAACAGGGGTGAGGGCTCACCTCCTGCTCTAGGGCCTCCCTGTCCCCGTGGCAGTCACAGAACATTCTCATGGTGACACAAACCCATAGCAAGGCTGTGTTGATGACCTGGAAACGAGCTTGTAGAAGCCGGACCCTGCCTGGCAAAGTGGAGCTGACGGGAGATGCCAGGCGTGGAGACACACGGCGGGGAAGAGTGCAGGCAGCTGGCACCCATGTAGGTCAGCGTCTTAGGGCAGAAGGCCTGAGGTCAGTGCCACCCCGGAGCCTGTCCCAGCACCTGTGCATGCAGGTGGGGAGAAGTCAACAGCCCTGGACACAGAAGTGGTGCCTCACAGAGACCCGAACTCGTGCACAGATGGTGACTCGCTTGGGGAACAGTGCAGCTGCTGACCCTGTGAGGCCACCAGGAGGACTCAGACGCAGCGTGCAGACACAGCGGCTTCTTCAGCTGCGTAGTGATGCCCATGGAACCAGGAGCCCGGGAGAACAAGCATCCTCCCAGTAGGTCTTGTAGGCAGCAGCTGAACTTAGAGGTCAAATTGCAGGAATCGATCATGCCCAGCTCTGCTGCTGGGGCCAGGAGTGTCTGTGGACTCCACGGGAAGCCAGCCCTGCTCGCATCCTCAGCACCAGGCCCTGGCACCTTGTCTGCCCCTTCCACTGAGGGTGCCCCAGGCAGAAGGCACGGCCATTCATCTCTACTGGGTGCTTCCACTGGCTCCAGGAAGTGGAGCCGGCCTGTTCCCCCTGCCCTGGGGCCCGTGGGGCCTTCATCCTGCCGTGCCTGTGGGCACCCCCATCATGGCGCTGGATGGAGGTACAGAGGCCCGAGATGCCAGGAATTGGGGGGACTGGTCCAGCCCTGATGCAGCTCTCAGAGCCTTGGTCTGAGACACCACTCTCCTGCGACATCCCCATGAGCAAAGATGGTTCCAGTTCCCAGGAGAGCCTGCCAGCCGCCCCGGGGTCCCCACGGGAACAGAGCAGCCCTCAAGCCGCCCTGAGGTCCCTGTGGGAACAGAGCAGCTCATGCCATCTGTTGCATGAAGCTCCAACAAGAGCAGCATGAAGCCGGGGAGCCAACAGGCGACCTCACACAAAAGCAGCCAGAACTCCTCCAGTGACTGGGGTGTTTAAAAAACATGCTCAGTCAACACTTTATTTCTGCACTCATGAATTTTCGGAAAATCACGTTAATGAAAGGAGCTGTTTTCCCGTGGGGAGGCTGATGGCAGAGGTTTTGAGTGTGGTTCCGCCAGGCCCCTGCATGCCTCCTTCCCACAGAGGCTGAGTCCCCACTGTCGGCCACAGCAGCCCCCAGGAAAAGGCAGGTGCCGCAAACAATGCTGGTCCCTCAGCAAATGCAACACAGGGGTCACGCTTAGACCCCAAGTCCTAGTCCAGGGCCGGCTGCCTCCTTTTGGGTCCTCTGCTCCCCTCCAGGGCCCTGCCCTCTTGATCAGAGGTCTCAGCAACTGAGCCGAAATCAGAGGCAGGGTTTGGCAACCTGACAGTGCCCTGAGGGTGTCTCTGCCACCCAAGTGGTGCCCTCAACATTCAGGTCCCGTCTGCCCCTTGAAGACCACAGGTGGCTCCCCCAGCCCATGCCACAGTCCCCCCCCACCCCCCGAGCCTGGGCAGGTGCTGACCACCCCCTCTTCACAGGGGCCTTCCTCATTCCCTACGTCATCGCACTGGTCTTCGAGGGGATCCCCATCTTCCACGTAGAGCTTGCCATCGGCCAGCGGCTGCGGAAGGGCAGCGTTGGCGTGTGGACGGCCATCTCCCCGTACCTCAGTGGAGTAGGTAGGCCACTGTCCTCTCATGTCCTGACTGAGGCTGCCAGGGACAGGGCCCTCCTGGATGAGAGGTGGGGTGGGGGCGGGTCCATGCCTGTGGTATGGAAGTGGCCAGGCCAGGCCGGCGGGCGGGGTGGCAGGGAGCCCTTGGGTATGTGTGAGAAGCAGTGGTGACTCGGGGAGAATCAGAAATGGAGACCATGTGTGCCGGGACATCCCGGAAGGACCTGGAAGCTGGTGTTGCCATTCATGTGTCAGGTGTGAGGGAGGCCTGGCTTTCAGCCATGCCCTTCAGCATGTGTTATTTTATGCTGTTATTTTGTTTTATTCTCACTGCTTCTGGACAGAGGGAGCTGGGAGGAGCCCCGCGGCCGCCTGACATGGTCCCTGTCCACAGGGCTGGGCTGTGTCACGCTGTCCTTCCTGATCAGCCTGTACTACAACACCATTGTGGCGTGGGTGCTGTGGTACCTCCTCAACTCCTTCCAGCACCCGCTGCCCTGGAGCTCCTGCCCACCGGACCTCAACAGAACAGGTGATCTGGGTGCCGCCTGCTGTGTGGGTCTGCGCACAGCCGAGACAGGCATGCGCTGCAGCGTACCTGGCACCAGAGCAGCTGCTGGTGGCAGATGCTCACCGCAGGGGGAGGGCCGGGGAACTGGTTGCTCTGTGTGCATACACACGTACCTCGGTCTCCCCAGGAGCACACGTGCAGTCCAGTTCTTATGACCTCCATGCCGTCCTGTGTTTCCCTGCCAGGTCTGGACCACCGAGGTCCCCTTGCAGCCATGTGCATGGCATGGTCATGAGAGGGCATTGCTGTTGTTAGATTTAAGACGTTAGGCCGGGCGCGGTGGCTGACGCTTGTCAACCCAGCACTTTGGGAGGCCGAGGTGGGCAGATCACTTGAGGTCAGGAGTTCAAGACCAGCCTGACCAATATGGTGAAACCCCGTCTCTACTCAAAATACAAAAATCAGTCAGGCCTGGTGGTGGGCACCTGTATTCCCAGCTAGTTGGGAGGCTGAGACAGAAGAATTGCTTGAACCCGGGAAGTGGAGATTGCAGATAGCTGAGATCATACCACTGCACTCCAGACTGGGTGACAGAGTGAGACTCTGTATCAAAAAACAATCGAACAAACAAACAAAAAACAGACTTTGGGTCCAGACCTCAGCTCCATCTGAGGAGATCCTCGAGACATGAATGACAGTTATATTTTCTTCTTTTTTTTTTCTTTTTTGGGACGGGGTCTCCCTCTATCACCCAGGCTGGAGTGCAGTGGTGCGATCATGACTCACTGCAACTTCCAACTCCTGGCTCAAGTGATTCTCCTACCTCCACTTCCCAAGTAGCTGGGACCACAGGCAAGTGCCTCCACTCCCAGCTAATTTTTTTTTTTTTTTTTTTTTTTTTTGAGATGGAGTCTCACTCTGTCACCCAGGCTGGAGTGCAGTGGTGCGATCTCGGCTCACTGCAAGCTCTGCCTCCCGGGTTCACACCATTCTCCTGCTTCAGCCTCCCAAGTAGCTAGGACTACAGGTGCCCACCACCATGCCCAGCTAATTTTTTGTATTTTTAGTAGAGATGGGGTTTCACCGTGTTAGCCAGGATGGTCTCAATCTCCTGACCTTGTGATCTGCCCGCCTCAGCCTCCCAAAGTGCTGGGATTACAGGCGTGAGCCACCATGCCCGGCCAACACCCAGCTAATTTTATTTTTCATAGAGACGGTGTCTCAATATGTTGCCCAGGATGGTCTTGAACCCTTGGGTTCAAGTGATCCTCCTGCTTCAGCCTCCCAAAGCGCTGGGATGACAGGCGTGAGCCACTGCACTCAACTGACAGTCATATCTTTCAATGACTTGCTCAGGAAGCAACTCTGACTTTCTTTCCTTTCTGCCTTTTGCTAAAACTCATGCTGGGCTGGTGCTGGATGAGGCCGGCCTCGGGGACCAACATTGAGTCTGCACCTGGATGCCCTGGGCCAGAGCTGGGCACCCTGGGGAGGCCAAGAGTCCTGACTATGCCATCAGCCTCCTGGCGCCTCTCTGAGTGTGGGTGGTCCTGCCAGGGTTCCTCCCAGCCACACTCCAGAAGTGGCCCCAGGACAGGCTATCTGCAGCCTGAGTTCCTGAGTGATGGTTTGTGGGTCCCAAATTCCTTCTACTTTGTCCAAGGTTTACTTTTGGGGTCACTTAGGCCAGCCCTTTGATTTTCAGGCAGGCCCAGAGGGGTTAAGTCCTCTCTCAATGCACACGGCAGGGCCCCATAACTGCCCTTCCCACATTTGCCCCGCGCTCCACTGAAGGCAAATTTCCCAAGAAAAGGGCCCAGAGGGGCCAGCTCTGCCCATGCCCTTCCCTCAGCCAAGCGTGGGGCAGGCAGTGCCCACTCAGAGCTGGGCTGTGACAGTGCTCGGGTCAATGACTGGCAGGGCCTTAGAAGGAGACCTAGAAGAAGACTTGGGGCCAGAGGACAGTGTGGAGGGAGGAGCCCTGTGACATGGGCAGTGGCCCGGTCAGGATACCGGTAATCCTCAGACTTTTCCATGAGGGACCCCCCACATTTCCCCAGTCAAGTGTCCCAGAAATGGGCTGCAGTGGGTCCTGAGAGATGTCATGGGAGCCTGCTGCTGTCAGACGCTGCCTCTGGATCCCGCTGCATCAGCCTGTGGCCCTGTCAAGGAGGAAGTGGGAGTTGCAGGACAATCTGCCCGCCTGGCCACAGCCTCACTTTCTCCCCAAGCACCAGCCAGTCACACACTTGACACATGCAGCCGCTCTCCATCCAGTGCTTCTGTGCCACCCTTGGGGGTCTGGGATGGTGGGTGGCAGGAGGAAGTGAGGGGACCAGCTTTACACGGTGGCAGTGACGTCCAAGGGGCTGCAGGCTGCCCTGGCTCAGCAGGGCTCATAAACCTTCGCAAAGTGGAGCTTCCCTTTGAGGTTCACTCAGCCTGTTCATATTCACAGCCACGTCTGTTTCTCCATCTCAGCCCTGGGCCCAGAAAGAAGTGAATGGGCACCTCAGCCCAAAAGGGCAGTGTTGCGAGCAGCCCAGGGAAACTGAGCTCAAGAGCCACATGGTGAGGGTGCCTACGCCCCGTAGCCAGTCTGTGACAGGCCCCCTGGTTTCAGGGTTCGTGGAGGAGTGCCAGGGCAGCAGTGCCGTGAGCTACTTCTGGTACCGGCAGACACTGAACATCACAGCCGACATTAATGACAGTGGCTCCATCCAGTGGTGGCTGCTCATCTGCTTGGCAGCCTCCTGGGCAGTCGTGTACATGTGTGTCATCAGAGGCATTGAGACTACAGGGAAGGTGAGAGCTGGCAGGACCTGATTCCCTCTCTTGCTTCCTCCAGCCCCCAAGACCCCTCCCCATTGACCTGTGTTCACTTTGTGTCTACAAGTTCTTACGAGGGGCATAAACATTTAGGATTGCAATGTCTTCTTAGGGAATTGATCCCATTATCACTGTGAAGCAACCTTTTTTATCCTGGTGATATTCTTGGCTCTGAAATTGACTTTGTTTTAAAACAGCCACTCCAGATTTCTTTGGGCTATGTTAACAGAGTGTATTTTTTTCCATTTTTCCTTTTAAACTTTTTGTGTCTTTATGTTGAAAGTGTTTTTCTTGTAGACAGCATACAATTGGATCTGGCTGTTTTAACCAGTCTGACAATCTCTGCCTTTTATTTGGGGTGTTACAGCATTTACATTTAATGTGATTATTGATATGGTTGGGTTTAGCTCTATCCTCAGATGTGTTTCCATTTGCCCCATCTTTTTTTTTATTCTTGTTTCTCTCTTTCTCTAGGTATTTTTCAGGATCCTGCTCTATCTCCTTGGTTGGTTTAGCTTTAACTCTCTCTTGTTATTCTAGTAACTGCTTTAGAGGTTACAGTCTACGTCTCTAGCCTATCATGGTCTATCATTAAGTAATCTTAGGGCATTCTATGGTCATTTAAGAATGTCATTGCATTTTATCCCATTTTCCCCTCCCAGGCTTTGCACTATTGTTGTCATACATTTTACTCATGTTATATAAACAGCAAATGCACTGTTATCAGTTTTGTTTTAAACAAGCGATTATCTTTCAAAGAGGCTTAAATAATGAGAAAAACTGTATTGATGTTCACCCATGTGGTTTCTATTGGGAGGAACAGAAAGGACCAGTAGAACCTGAGCCTCCTGCTTGCCTGGGCCCCTCAAGCAAGAAGAGTCCTCACCCTGTATTCTCTAGTGTGTGCTATCATATCTAGTCTGGTATCACACATGTGTGGATTCTTTTCAAATGACGGTGCTCAGTCCATGCACCCTGGACCGTGCCTCCTGACCCATGGGCCTCAGACACAGGACCCCAGTGCCTCATGCCCTGTGCAGTGTCCCCATGCCCTGTGCAGTGTCCCCGTGCCCTGTGCAGTGCCCCATGCCCTGTGCAGTGTCTCAGAGCCCCGGTGCCCCATGCCCTGTGCAGTGTCTCAGTGTGCTGAGGTTGTCATTCCTTTTATGTGGAGGGCAGGGATCTTCATGCTTGAGAGGACTGGAATTACTGAATTAGACAAAGCAGCCAGCCAGAAATTCCAAATAATCCTATTATAAAGGCCCTTAAAAATGCATCCCAAGCTGGGCACAGTGGCTCACGCCTGTAATCCCAGCACTTTGGGAGGCTAAGGTAGGCAGATCACGTGATGTCAGGAGTTCAAGACCAGCCGTGCCAATATGGTGACACCCGTCTACTAAAAATTAAAAAAATTATCCAGCCATGGCGTTGGGAGCCTGTAATCCCAGCTACTTGCGAGGCTGAGGCAGAAGAATTGCTTGAACCCAGAAGGCAGAGGTTGCAGTGAGCCGAGATTGGGCCATTGCACTCCAGCTTGGGCAAGAGAGCGAGACTCTGTCTCAAAAAAAAAAAAAAAAAAAATGCATCCCAGGTGATTCTGCAGTCGTCTGTATTGGGGGAACTGAGGAGGGAAGTGAGAGAGGAGTGTCCATTTGTAGATGCTTTTCCATGTGGATGCCTAGTGTGCAGACCCTTGTCCACAGCTGATGAGAAGTGGGAAATAGCTCTATGTGGGCAGAAGGGGTACAGGGTAGGTGCAGCCAGGTGGGGGCACCGGGGTGGGAGGTGGCAGGAAGAGGACTCTGGCCACGCAGAAGGGCTGAGAACTTGAGAGTGGATAGGAGAGAGGCTGGAGAGGGGATCAAAGCAGGGAAAGGATATAGTCAGAAACGAGGGTGACCAGGAGAGAGGCAAGTGGAGGCGGGTGGCTTGGGAGAGGGAGGCCAGGGAGGGGTTATGGCCCAGACCCCTCTTCAGGGCCCAGCCCCTTTGCTCAAAGGAGGCCTGAGTCTCCCAGATGGCCAGCGCTCCATGGGGCACAAACATGTAAACGAATGTGCAAGTGACTGTGTCTGGCGAACCCCAAACCCTCCGAGCTTGCACCCCACCATCTCCCAAGGTGCACCCCATCCGTCCTGGTCGATCCCATACCAGAGGCGGCTACTCTGACCACAAGGGAGGTGTCTGGAGCCTGCTTCTCTGAAGCTTGTGGACGGACCAGAGGCCATTTCAAGTCTCATGACTCCACCTTTTGTTTCAAGGTGATTTACTTCACAGCTTTGTTCCCTTACCTGGTCCTGACCATCTTTCTCATCAGAGGGCTGACCCTGCCGGGGGCAACCAAAGGACTCATCTACTTGTTCACTCCCAACGTAAGTGGGTCTTGGATCAAAGTTCAGGGCCTCCAGCACACACATTTCAGGGCCGTGGCCAGCAGCTCCCTCCCTCACCTGCAAGCGTGAGAGGCCAGGAGCCACTCCAGCAGCTGGGCTGCCTGGTGGTCAGAGGTGAGGTTGGCCCAGGACGGCGCAGGAGGCGGGGGGGCCTCAGGAAAGAGGTCAGGTTTGGAGTGGGCCTGGAGGAGGACTTCAATCTGGGGCAGGTGGACTTTGGCACCTGTGGGACACCAAGTGGACATGGATGTGAGGGGTCGGGGAGGAGGGACAGGGTTCAGGGAGAGGCTGGCTGGGGACCAGATGTCTCTGCTCTGAGCCCGACTCCACCAAGGGCCTTGTCCAGCTGTATGCACCCCACCGGGGAGCCACAGGAGCCAGCGCCTGTCCAGGAGCCTGCACGGCTTCTAGAGCATTCCGTACTATCCCAGATCATGGCACTCCCTGCCCAGCGTCCCGAGGCAGTTTCCAGGGGCTGGTGTGGGAGTGGGCACCTGGGTATGGGCATGTCTGCCCAGAGTCCTAGCAGAAGACAGAGGACACCTTCCCAGGCCCCCAGAAGCAGAAAAGCCAGGCTCCGTGCATGGCATCCCTGCCCTCGGGCCTTCAAATCACCCAGAACTGCCCGGTTAGACAGGGCGCAGTAAACATGCCCACGCAGGAGCTGCTCAAACCCATCTCCAGCCCCGAAAACCCTGCCAGCTACGTTCTCACGTGGGCCTGACAGCCACCGGCTCATTCGGCCACGTCCCGGACAGGGGCCTGGCATTTGCCGTGTCCAGAGCTGCCACTCCACACCTGCACACCTACGTGGTCCTACCCTGTTCCTGGTGTCTGTACAGCTCACACTTGCTCACGAGTGTCCCCAAAGCCGCCTTGGGAACGTTCTGGAACAGTCAGGGCCACCAGCTGGTGTGGTTTGCCTGCTGAGTGAGACGCTCTCCCTGACTCATTCCAGATGCACATTCTCCAGAACCCCCGGGTGTGGCTGGACGCAGCCACCCAAATTTTCTTCTCTCTGTCCCTGGCCTTTGGAGGACACATCGCTTTTGCAAGTTACAACTCGCCCAGGTAGGCAGTCGGGCTCAGCTGTCCAGCCAGAGCAGCTTTGGGGAGACGCCCCGAGCACTTCCTGATCTCAGGATCACACTGTGGATCCAAGGGTGGCCTCGTGTGAACCTGAGATAAGAACCTCACGCCACGGCCTGGGCCCTCGTGGCAGCTCCCAGCACGTCCGGAGCCGGCTGCAGGAAGACAGCCTGGATAATCACACCCAGGAAGCAGGGTGTAACTGGGCATGATACCAATCAAAATGCACATGACACATGGGGCCATAAAAGCCTCGATGGTCACCTGAAATAGACTCAAGGCCTGTTGGTGCCGACGTGAGCGGGTGCTGCTTTTATGATGTCATAATATGCACAGAGCCCTACAAAGTGCAATTCCACGGATCATAAAATGCATAGCCCAGTGCACTGTGATGAACCCGAAACAGCCTTATTTCCTGTGGCTGCCAGTTATTTCTGCCCCCTTCGGAGGCAGGCAGTTTGCATGAGATGGGAGGGGCAGGTTGGTCCCTGGGCAGCTCTGCCCGCTTGCAGCTTTTAGGGAGTGAAGTGCCAGCTGGGACGCCAGGAAGCTTTAAATGTTTGTGATTGACACCTTACTTCCTTGAACTCACACTGGAGCTGCGCTTGTGTGCGTTTCTCCGTTGGAGGTGATTTTCCAAAGCATCTACATTTCAGATCCTCCACGAATGCCCTGCCTCTCAGCTCCCTGTGGGCCCAAAGGCCTTGGTGGGGGTGTCAATGGGTTTCAGACCCTTAGCAGCCTTGAGCTGGGGCTGCTGGAGGAGACTGTGGGGAGGGATCCGAGGCCATCCTGAGACTCCAGGACTGGCAGCAGCAGCCCCTGGGTCAGAGAAGGGGCATCCCAGGCAGGAGAGAGGGTCAAGGAGGGAAGTCCCCTCCTCACTTCCTCCCCTGGGTGAGGCCCAGTTACCTCCTGCAAAGCCCGTGATGAGCGTGCGTTTGTGCCCAGGAATGACTGCCAGAAGGATGCGGTGGCCATCGCCCTGGTCAACAGCATGACCTCCCTGTACGCGTCCATCGCTGTCTTCTCCGTCCTGGGGTTCAAGGCAACCAATGACTACGAGCACTGCCTGGACAGGTGAGCACAGGTGCCGCGCCAGGCTCTGTGGGGCACAGCCGCCGGGCAGGTGCCCGCCGCACCAAGAATCCCACAGCATGAGGAGGTGTGGCATGGCACGTTTCATTTCTGTAGGGGTGTGGAGTGAATGGTGTCCCCAGAAGGTCGCTTCCACCCAAAACTTCAGAATGTGACCTGGTTGGAAAAGGGTCTTTGCAGATGTAATTAAGTAGGATCGGTCCCCCTGGAGTAGGGTGGGCCCTAAATCCGATAACTGGAGTCCTTATAAGAAGAGGAGACGGACACAGAGGAGGAAGCTACGTGAAGACAGAGGCAGAGGTCACAGCGCTGTGGCCACGGCCCAGGGACGCCTGAAGGTGCAGAAGCTGGAAGAGGCGGGAGGAGTCTCCCGTGCAGACTCGGGAGGGGTGCGGCCTGGCCACACTGGGATTTCAGACGTCACAGTTCTCCAGAATGGGAGAGGATGAATTCCTGTGGTTTTAAGGCACCATTGCTGGTCGTTTGCTGCGGTGGTCCCAGGACCTGATGCAGTTAGGTTGTCCCCTGCACAGGCAGCTGCCTCATCAGACCCACGGCCTTCTTAGAGCACCCGACTTGTTTGTGAACTACCTTCAGGCGGGTCCTTGAGAACCCACTGGGCAGACAGCACGTCCCTGCAATGTGGGGTGACTCTGACCCCACCAGGGTACATCTAGCAGCATATGGAGACATTTTTGATTGGCCACACTTGTGTGAGGGGTGTGCCTGGCATCCAGTGGGTGGAGGCCGAGGATGCTGCATAGCACCCTACAGTGTCCAGGACGGCCCCACCCAGACGGTGACCGGCCCTGAGTGTTCCAACCCCAGCCTCCAGTGCTTGGGAGCAGGGCAGCACGTCAGCACTGCACCTGACGGCGCTTTTCAACAAGGACGTCACCAAGAAAACGCACACAAAAGTGGAAAACATGGCACTCACAGGCCACAGAAAGGACAGTGGTTTACAGGATGAGCCGGGTCAGGGAGGACGGTGATTTATAGGATTTACAGGATGAGCCGAGTCAAGAAGGCAGAGCTGGGCTTTGTTCAGCCCCAGCCAGGGACGTGCATGGCGGGCAACTCCGATTTCTGCTCACTCTGAATGTCGCAAATAACCACAAAAGTGCGCAAATATTGACTTGGGGTTACAAGCACATCTTAGTGAGCAGGCAGATAAGGACCAGCCATGCGCACAACGCCCTGTGCCGTGCAGTCCAAGCTGGCCTCGCATGCCACACGGGGCTGGAAGTGAGGGGAGGGAGGCCTCTCTCTTCAGGATTGTTCTAGGAACAGCTGGAGCCCCAAAAAGGTGTTTGCTGGTATACATGTGCCCCGCCCTTGGCTGTCTTGCTTGAACCTTAAGCCCTGAGGACAGAATGAGCCTTTGGCAGTGGAGACAGAAGTGCGGGTGGGTGGGCTGAAGTCCTCCCAGCAAACCTTCAGAAGCCCAGGTCCTTGTCTGCAGGGCGGCCCCTCAGGGCGAATCAGGACCCACCTTCGAAGTGAGGAAGCTGCCACCACCCCCACCCCCTTTGCACCCATGGGGGGAGTGCTCCCCTTCCAAGCCCAGGGGGATAAAGAACAGCTTCTCCCCCCACCCGGCAGTGTGCATGGAGTAAACCTTGCCCCTACCAGTGCCGTCCTGTCACAGCACAGGCGTCCACACGATCCCAACAGGAGCAGGAGGCGTCCACACGATCCCAACAGGGACAGGAGGCGTCCACACGACCCCAACAGGGGCAGGAGGCGTCCACACAATCCCAACAGGGGCAGGAGGCGTCCACACGATCCCAACAGGGGCAGAAGGGGCCCAGCCCTCCCAGGGATGCTGTTCTTCCCAGCACCAACGAAGGGTTTCTCTGGATGTGTTTGGGAACCAGGGCCGCGAGCCCAGTCTTCTCTGTCCCCGCAGAAACATCCTCAGCCTCATCAACGAGTTTGACTTCCCAGAGCAGAGCATCTCCAGGGACGACTACCCAGCTGTCCTCATGCACCTGAACGCCACCTGGCCCAAGAGGGTGGCCCAGCTCCCCCTGAAGGCCTGCCTCCTGGAAGACTTTCTGGATAAGGTACCTGCACACCCCCTGGGGTAGCCAGGCGGGGCCATCCACAGGAGCACCAGGGCCGCACTGGCGGTGTCCCACTGCCAAAGGCTGCAAACAATTCCCACAGACCCAGGGCCAGGGCCTGTGAACCGAGGACCCCGGTCTGTCTTTGTCTCGGGTTGCCAGGACTCCTGGAAAGCCCGAAACCCCGGGGGCAGCTGTGTCCAGCAGACGCTGCACCCAGCAGTCTTGGGGGTTGGGCTGACCCGAGAGAGTGGGCATTGCTGGTGCCCAGACCCCGAGAGAAGGGATGGCCAACATGAGGGTCACAGTGCCAGGGCATGGCTGGAGTCCAGCCACACTCAGGGCCAGTGGATGCCCGGACCTGGGGGCACCAGGCAGGGGTGCACAGCCAGGAGGCAGGTGTGGGATGCAACTCAGGGTGCCTGACTCAAGGCATGAAAGGCCCTGGGTTCTAGGCCCATCTGCCTGCTGTGGGTTATTAAAGGGGAAGGACCCTTCCCTGCAGAGTTGCGCTTGCAGCCTGGTCTTCCAGAAGCCATGGCCAGCCCTGAGCCACCTCAGCCCGACACCAGGAGGGGTGATGTGCACTCGTGTCCTCGGCCTGGGAGAGTGTGTGTCCTGCAGGCAGGCGTGTGTGTGTGGTGGAGCGTGTGTGTGTGGTGGAGTGTGTGTGTGCGTGGCCCGAAGCCTGGGGCTCCGTGTACTGCAGAGTGCCTCGGGCCCGGGCCTGGCCTTCGTCGTCTTCACAGAGGCCGTCCTCCACATGCCGGGGGCTCCTGTGTGGGCCGTGCTCTTCTTTGGGATGCTGTTCACCTTGGGGTTATCGACCATGTTCGGGACTGTGGAGGCAGTCATCACACCCCTGCTGGACGTGGGGATCCTGCCGAGATGGGTCCCCAAGGAGGCCCTGACTGGTGAGTGCACAGCTTGGCCGCCCTGGAGGACCCGTCCCCAGCATCTGGCCATCCACTCCCACCCGCTGTCCAGACGCCCCTCCTGGATGGAGAGCGCAAGGGGCCAAGCCTGAGTTCAGGGAAAGGCTGAGCCAGGCTGCTCCTTGCTGACAGCCATCACGGGAGAGCTGGGTCGAGGGAGGGTCAGGGCTGCCCCTCCCCCACATCCCCCATCCGGAGCAGGAAAGCAGGTCCTTCCTGCTGCTTGAGCACAATACAGGAAAGAGACCGGGGAGGGCAGGGATGGAGGGTGGGAAGCTGAGAGAAGTCTCCAGCCCAGGTGCCCTGGCCCTCCCCGCTGTCCCAGGGAAGGTCTGCCTGGCTGGCTTCCTCCTGACCCTCCCCACACCTCCACCCCCCACCCCCTTACACCCACACCCCTCTCCCCCTGCCCCAGGGCTGGTCTGCCTGGTCTGCTTCCTCTCTGCCACCTGCTTCACGCTGCAGTCTGGGAACTACTGGCTGGAGATTTTCGACAATTTTGCTGCTTCCCTGAACCTGCTCATGTTGGCCTTCCTCGAGGTTGTGGGTGTCGTTTATGTTTACGGAATGAAACGGTGAGCTGCTGCCCCACCGAGCGCTCCTCTGGGACCCACCAGGGTGGGACAGGGAATGGCTGCCGGGCACAGGCACAACCCACAGCTGCCCAGACCGCTGAGAATATTCTGCCCTGGGGAGCTGCCGAGGCACCAGAGGGTGCAGGCTGGACCCCGGTTAGGGTCCGGTCCTCGGCTTGGAGTGGGTGGACCTTCCACAGGCCATGTGTAGCCTGAGCCCAGCATCTGGTGCAGGTTCTGCGATGACATTGCGTGGATGACCGGGAGGCGGCCCAGCCCCTACTGGCGGCTGACCTGGAGGGTGGTCAGTCCCCTGCTGCTGCTGACCATCTTCGTGGCTTACATCACCCTCCTGTTCTGGAAGCCACTGAGCTACAAGGCCTGGAACCCCAAATACGTAGGTCCTTCCGGTGGGAACCTGGGGGAGTCCTGGGACCCCTGAGGCTTGGTCTGGCCCCCATGGTGCCATCTGGTGCCCGATGACCCATGCGGTGCACATTCACGTCCTAGTGACAAGGTGGCGTGGTCACTTCTGCCTGGCAAACTGGGAAGCCGGGGATGTGAACAGGATGGGCTTTGTGCAGCGCCCCTGAGTGCCCGCTGGGATCAGAAATGGCATCGGGATGACCATGGGCAAGCGCCTGGTCAGTGGAGTGAGGACCTGAGCAGTGCCCAGAGCCCAGGGACCCCACAGGGCCCTAGAGCTCCTTCTTGCGGATGTGGCTTCATCCTCCCTGCCTGTGTCCTGCCCATGTGGCATAGGGATGGGCAGCCGGACAACTGCCCATTCCTGGTCTGTGACGAGAGAGGTTGTGCACAGACCCCTACTGCCACTCAGTGGGTCAGTTTGGCTGGAGGCTGTTTCCACACAAAAGCCTCCCGAGGAGGGATCAGAGTGCCAGCCACACTCTGAAAACGCCTCAGGGGCTCTGAGCAGTGCCAGCCCCTGACATACCCTGTCTAAGTACCCACTGGTGGCTGCTCAAAACCTCACCATGCCACCCCTTCTCGGGAATGTGGACGCCACTCCTCTCCAAATGTGCCTCGGAAAGTCCCTCCGTAGCAGAACACCAAGGGCAGGTGAAGGAGGAGTGACCATGTATTTTTGAAGAATTTCCACAGTACCTGCAGCCGGGTGGGTGGTGCCACCCAGTGTATAGGGGAGAAAGCTGGGGACACGGCCTCCAACGATGCCCAGTGGGTTGAGGCCACGTAGCCCCTCTGGTTCCAGAACACGACATCTAGGCCTACCTCGGGGAGTCCCCAACCCCAGGAGAAGCTCAGCCCAGGTCCCCAAACTCCTGGCCCAGAGGAGCGGTGGTGAGTGGCTACAAGTCCTGGCCACTGCTCTGGCCGCGTCTTTTCCGTTCCCATCCAAGTCCGGGTGGGCAGGTGGCTCTTGCCCCTTGGATTGAGGAGCAGGGGGGTCAGCCTCACGGCCCAGGGTGGCCGGCGCCAGCTAATGAGGCTGTGGTCCCGCAGGAGCTGTTCCCCTCGCGTCAGGAGAAGCTCTACCCGGGCTGGGTGCGCGCCGCCTGTGTGCTGCTGTCCTTGCTGCCCGTGCTGTGGGTCCCAGTGGCCGCGCTTGCTCAGCTGCTCACCCGGCAGAGGCGGACGTGGAGGGACAGGGACGCGTGTCCAGACACAGACACACGCCCGGACACAGACAGGCGCCCGGACAGGGACAGGCGCCCGGACACGGACACGTGCCCAGACACGGACACGCGCTGAAGCCGCCCGGAGCGGGCCGGGGGCGGGGCCTGCATGGGCGGGTCCGTGGGTGGGTGGGGCCGCGTGGTGGGCGGGGCCCCGGGGCCCCACCCACAGGGCCAACCCCAATGCACCGGGGCCCCACCCACAGGGCCAACCCCAATGCACCAGCGACTCGCTCTGTACTCGTGGTTACTGCTTTCCCGACGCCCAGGCAGCGCTGC